>NC_136059.1:754816510-756035899 GCF_964261635.1 Lissotriton helveticus | reverse complement strand
CAAAGAGCAGAAACATGTTGACTGTTTGTTTAAAGTGATATGCGAGGATCCAGTTGCGTGGTCCAAGAGTATACCCATTTATATTTTTTAATTACAAACCACATCCGTTTATTAAAGTAGTTGCTCGGATTGTGAGTTGGTTTTTTAATTAATAACCCTCTTTTTTGGTGATACCCACAAATTTCTCTGGACACTGCTATGCTACTCCAGAGGTTACCTCAGGCTTGAGGTTGGCATACAGCACACTAGATCACCCAATGATAAATGCCATAACGTCTATGTGGGGCGGAGAACAAATATAAACCGCACAGCACAATACATAGCGTTTATGAGGGTTATCTAGAGAACCTTTTTGTAACGTAGTTACAAGTGTCCTAGTCCTTATTGATAAACATATCCCTGGAGAATTACTCTAGGGCCCTCTCTGGAACTCCCACGGCTTACCCTTGTCCCCCCCATTTCTCTGCTGGGCACCCTGCCCCTTTCTGGGGAAGTCTTCTACAAAACCTTTGCGGACCCGGGTGCTCACCCAGCGGTTGGCCTCCTCAGCAAGCTTCCTAGGGTTAGTCAGCTTGCTATCAATCAGTTGCTGGCGAAGCTCTGGAAAACAGTTACTAGAAAAATGCTCCCATGCAAACAAATCATACAATTGCTCAAAAGTTTCCACTTTGCTACCTTTTACCGAGCGATTCATTGCTCATATTCACATATTCAACCCATGTGGTGCCCTCTAACTTCTTACTGGTTCTAAACTTCTGCCTGTACATTTCTGGGATCAACCCATGATGGGTCATCAAAGCTTCCTTTATATGGGTATATACCATCCTTCTCTCCTCAGGCAGGTCCAACAGGGTATCCCTACCATCACTCACAAAGCGTCCTCACAAACCCACTCCCCAATCCTTCTCAGGGAACCCGTGGGACAACATTGCTATCCCATATGCGGCAAACCGTTTTCCAATATCCTCACTCTTGTGAAAATACTTAATTAAATCTTTAGGAATATAAACTCTACTCTCAGGAGTTCCTAAAGGTATGCTGGGGGAGACCGGGACACTCCTCGCCTTGATCTCTATCTCCCACAACATTCTCTCATGCTCCATTTTCATTTTCTCAAGTTCAATTGACAATCAATACTTCTCAATGTCTAACTTCTTACTCTCAAGGTCCTTCTGACCTTCCAATTTGGCCATCTCCACTCTTTGCCTCCTATCTCTATCCCTGTCCTCCAGCTCTTCTGGGGTCAGGCTCCTTTAGGAAAAACTAATACCTGGATTGGAGGGTGTTCTATCCACCCCCTACTGCATCATCCTGCTGCCTTCCAGCGTTCTCTTCCTCATCTCCTGTGACTCTCTCAATTCCCACCAGGCCTTTAGCGCCTTCTGGTGCTGCTCCTTCCTCAAGAGACTTATCACGGGGATTGCAAATTGCTTACAAAATGACTTCAGCTGTCTGGCAGTATAGGTATCTAATCTCTCCTCCTCAAAGGTGAGATCCTCCAAAGCATTGGAGGTTGGCCTTCCCATATTAGCAGTACTCATGGCTGTGATCAACAATTCAATCCAAGAACAACCAACCAAACAATAAAAAGTATTTGTGGCTGCGCTTTGGTCTACTCTCACTAGTGGTGCCTACCAGTTATTGTACGTGGATCATAAATGCAAGTCCTGACCCTCACTGCTGAGCGCCAATGTTAGAAGTGGGGATCTCTAGTTGGCCATGACTGGTGCCAATGTCCAATTAGGGAGCCTTCTTCCTAAGTCAGGGCAAGTGGGCTACCCCCTTTGACAACCCCTGCTCAACCCTGTGGTAATGTAGCACGAGCAGTTAGGCCTATCTAAAGGCAGTGTGTGAAGCATTAATGACCATGCACAACAAGGCAGTAATGACACCACAAAAGGACACAACTCAAGTAGGTATAGAAAAATAATATCTTTATCTAACGTTTAACTCAAGACTCTCAAAGCGTTTCAACAAGCTACAATGCACATAATCTAGTAGGGAGTCAAAAAGGCAATAATGTATTACCCAGAACGTAACAATGACTGAGCTCAAGGCCGGGGCCTATGCGACCCAATGCGCACTAGGTACCTGCTGGGGAAAGCTGACACAGCACGCAGCTTCTCGAAGAAGCGGAGATATGGTGACAGGTGGACTCCCAGTGACCACCAGTCTTGGCTGCAGGGACCTGCAGAGTGCACCCACAATGGTTCAGGCACTCGGGGATAGGCGGGCTCTTAGCGGCAGCAGCACGCGGCTGCAGGGGCCTGGGCTAATGGGGGCGATGACTCTTGTCTTGCAGCTCCATTGTGGGCTCACAGCGGCAGCAGCTCTCTCTTGGCTGCGGCGCCGCTGAGATGATAGGGGCAATCATCGACAATGGGGAAAAAGCGGCGGGCACGCAGCAGCTCTCTCTTTGCTGTGATGGCACACAGGACAAATCACGATGAGGCAAAGTTAGCAAGGGTACGGGCACTCAGCGACAGCAACTCTCTCTCAGCTGCAGCAGCCCACAGAACAAATCACAATGATGCAATGTCGGACAAAGTGCGGGCACTCAGTGGTAGCGGCTCCTTCTTAGCCACGAGGGCCCACAGGAGGGATCACGATGATAACAAGTTGGCAACAGTGCAGGCACTCAGCGGCAGCAGCTTTCTCTTAGCTGCGGCGGCCCACAGGACGAAGGGTGATGCAAAGTTGGCAAAGGTGGAAGCACTCAGCAGCGGCAGCTCTCTCTTAGCTGCAGCGGCCCACAGGATGAAGGGCGATGAAAAATTGGCAAAGTTGCGGGCACTCAGCGGCAACAGCTCTCTCTCAGCTGCAGTGGCCCACACGGATTCAGCGAGGTTGCAAAGGTTCAAATTTCGGCGGGCTCTCAACGGCGGCGGCTCTCTCTTAGCTGCAGCGGCCCACACAGAGTCAGCAAAGTGGCAAAGGTTCAAATTTAGGCAGGCTTTCAGTGGCGGCAGCTCTCTCTTAGCTGCAGCGGCCCACACAGATTCAGCGAAGTTGCAAAGATTTAAATTCAGCGTTACTCACAGTAGAACCAGAGGCTCCGGATTACTCGACGGAAGCTTCACCTGCAAGCAGAATTTCTCGCACAGGAATTCCGACGGCTGACGGGGTGAAGTCTAATATCCCTCAGACTTCAGCAGGAGGCGCTCTCAGTTCAGGCCCTGGGGTAGTTTCTTCTGCAAGTTTGGTGAAAGTTTTCAAAGTCCTTTCCTCTGTTCACTCGGACAGAGTTTCATCTTGACCTCCAGAAGGAACACACTGAACAGTGTTGTGTTGTGTTTAATGTGCCCTGCTTGAGAAGGGTTATTATCTTTCGTCATTCTTGCAATTTTTGGGGTAAGGCCAGTTTCACCAGGTGGGAAGGATGGACCTCCAACACCAGAGTAGCACAAGCACTTTCTAATGAGTGTAGGTAGAACCTCCTTTCAGCACCTGCAAGGCAGAAAAGGAGGAGGGAAAACAGTTTGCTGGCTTATCCAGGGTCTCACTCACGAACAACCATCTTAGTCTTCATCAGTGCCAAGAGTATCGCATGGCCTCAGTCCATTAACAGGGGTGACTGCAGCCTCAAGGTGTCCCCCAGTCTGCATCCAAGAGGCAAGCACACAACAGGGGTAAATCTGATTGATCATCTGCAGATGATATCAGATGACAGGGGCCTATTAACTGTGGAATAGGGGGACTGTGTCTCCCTGGTCCTTCCGCTTCTAACCAGGTATGTGGGGGTGGTCTACCAGAATCTAGATATTAGGGATTTAGATGACCCAGCTCACAGCCACTCCCTTGCCTCTCTGGTCATCTCAGGCCAGGTAGAGAATAAGGGAAGTGGAGGGCCCAGCAGCACTCACCTCCTTCCCACTCAATTTAGAAGTCTTAGAGGTTGGCTGGCAGCTTTAAATCAGCCCTAAATGAATCTTGCCACTGACTCCAATCCACACAAGGGCCCGCACAATTCAGGCTATACACCCCACATCGGTCACCATCAGGCCAGGCTATAAACCCCTCATCAGATCCCCCCCCAGGCCTGTCCAGGCTGCAGCAAGCCAACCCAGTCTGTAGGGCTGCCCAGAGTATAAGAATTAGCCCTGACTTCTTGTAGGTCACCTATCAATCACACACATAGCAAGCTTCCACTGGGTGTGTCGCACTGCCCATTCCAGGTGCAGAACCCTGGGCAGTAATGGCTGGTGCCACATCCCAACTGCTTGTGAAGGCAGCAGCAGGCTGAACCGGGCACATGAGCCAACCCAGATGGCAGCAGCAGCTATTGGCTCCCCATGAAGGCATCCACCAGCTCAACAGATAGTGTTGCAGCTCCCCCGTGGCTGATGCCTTGCAGGGAGACTGGATTATGTGAAATATCATGTGCCAGTTGGGAACTTGAGCTGAAAAGATCCACTATCTTGCTTCTCTTACCCCTCTCCTCTTGGGTAAGCCCAGGCATGGGTCCTATGCTCACTGTGTCATTGGAACCAAGCTGTACAGGCTGATGAGCTCATAATTAGGGGGAAAACATTCCTTCATTGCCTGTGTTACAGTTCTGGGAGGACCTGGCTTGGAAGTTCAGTCTGTAATGTTCCCATGAGGAGTAGGGTAAGCGGACATAGTGAGCAAGAAAATGATGGGTTTGAGCGCTACCTCAAGCTATTGCCAGTGGTTAGATTTATTACAAGCAGCCTCCCATCATCTTATGAGTGTTTCATATACAACCTTAAGTGGCATGGGTATGCACAGACTTGGGTCCCATGCTCACTTTGTCACTGTAACTAAGCTGTTCCCGGCTGATGAGCTAATAGCTAGGGCGAGAACTGTCTTGGGTTGCCTTTGTTCAGGGAAGACCTGGCTTGGCAGTTCGGGCTGAACTGGACATGAGGGGAAGGGTCAAGATTTATTTACATATGGCTGGGTCTAAACTGAGTTGACATAGTGAGCAAAAGAACAATGGGTTGGTACTCTGAACTGTTGCCAGTAGTTACAATTATTGCAAGCAGCCTCCATCACCTTTTGTGTGCATCTTAAAAGGTATCTATGACAGTCAAAGTTTAATGGCATATATGGACTGTAGTGTGCATTTACACCACCCACATGTATATGTCTGCTAGGAGCTCCATTGTGCGGTGCAGTGTTAATGCAGTTCAGTGACAAATGGCAGTTAAAATGGCTTAGTCACGTAGGAAAATCGAATTTTCATATTCATAAGTCTCCTCTAAATTATGCCTTGCAACTGGGTACTAATATCTAAAAACAGCCAACACAACATATTGTGGCTAATGTCCACAGTGAAATAAAAGTCAAAAGCGATTTCTCAGTGTAGCCCTTGTAGGCTTGTTTGTAGGTATGTTGAGATGGGATTCAAATCTTTATACTCCTTTTTTTTAATTTTTTTTATTGCGAGTGATCAGGTTACAGACAAGTTTAGTACAGAAAAGAAAGCAGCAGAGAATGTTTCATATATTCAGCAAACATTACATATGAAAGAAAGCTAAAAATAAATAAATAAATAAAATAACCATTTCCAATCAAACTTGTACAGTGGGGAGACAACACTTTATACTCCTTTTAGAACAAATAAAGCAAAATATGTCAACATTGTTTTTATAAATAATTTTTAACATTAAGTTATATTTATTTATATTTATGACTATTTAAAATAATTAAAGTTCATTCTATATTATTTCCTATCAGATTTTATTTTATGACCTTAGCTCCATTATTTTCTATAGGAGTTGCTGTAGTATGAGTGGTTGTCCATGTGCAGTGATTGACTTACTACTCTTGTTTTTTTTTCGGCGTTCAGAGTAAATTATACTCGGAGTTTGTGAACACCTACAATTAATAAATGTACTCAAAGTGTAAACTTATCAAAAGTGTAAGTTACGTTTGTGAATCAGGCCCGTAGTGCAAAGTACCTGTAAATATAATTTGAGTGTGCCGTTTAAAAAAATGTCCACACCTAAAGGGAAATATATTTGTAGGTGATACTTAGAACCCAATATTTAACTCAGACAATATTTCAGTGTTCAATTTTCTAAGATACAGCCTTATGCAGACAAGCTGAAAAGGCAGATCTTAATAAAATCTCAATCTTCAACATCTTCCATGGTCATGTAGATCTTCAATATGACCCTTAAGCATTAAGCGATCAGGCATTATACGTACTGATTAATAGAGCAAGTACTGTTATATCATGCAAAATATAACTTTCATTAGGACATCACAATAAAGTACAATATTTCTAAACTTTATTCTGTGGCTCATTATTATGTGAGGATGGTGTGACCCCAATATTTTAAGGATCATTGATCAAAACCATTGGAATTCAATTCTAACGGTCATTGTTTATTTGAGTGTTCTATGGGACATGAATTGTATAAGGGGCAAAGGCGCAAAGGCCTTTATTCTCAGGGTCATGCCAATCAAACTTGCACCCGGCAATTTGTGGACACTGAATGATATTTATTGGGAGTTCCCATCACTTAGAGTTTGGATGGAAGAATAGGGGTATTGCAATAACTCTACACAGCTTCCTGCATTCTGACATGCACAAATTCAAATTTCATGCAGTTATCCCTCATGTTTGGCTTTGGGTTTGCCAAGAGAAAATTGGTCAAGGAAACAACCACAGGCTGTGCGTTAAACACTTGAGTCAGAATCCTGATTCGGATGCAAACATTAGGTTTCCCTCAAATATGGATTTGTGAACATCTCAACATATTTTGTATGGCAGTATTTTCTTGTTATTGTGTTCCATGTATATTAACATAAACGCATTACAGCTGAAAGCCATTATTGTTTCTGACATATTTCTGATCGGTTATATGCCTTTTATAACTTGGGTGGGAAGCACTTTAGCTATTATAATAATGTATCTATTTTAGCCATTAATACATTGGTTTCCAGTAGTGCATCTTGTGTACATGATTTAACACACTTGTGCAGAAAATATGCTTAAAGACTGTCACAGGAAAAATAAATGGACACCACTTACATGTATGAAAGTACTACAACTGAAGATTTATCATATTGGACTGTAAACCAGCTCACAAGAGAGCAAGGATCTCACAAAATCTGAAGCCTGGATCACATAAATCTTAAAGATGATGTAGTCTTAAACTGTAGATTCAGATTTTCCACAGCTGAGTTGTGTAGAAATCATGTTTTTTTTAAATACACGATGGCTAATATGCATATATCCTCTTTATTGCCCTCACTCAGCAGCAACAATAGCACATTGAAAAAGAATAAGAATCATCAAACATTCCATCATTCACAAACACTCAGAACATGCAGCCATCATCCTTCTTTTTTGTTGCAAAAGAACAAAGACCTACTGAAAAAAATCGGCAACCCACTCAGTGAACTCTCTTTCACGACTTCCTCAAATTCCAACTCCATCACTATCCGCGCTCTAATGCCTACTTCAAATCTGACCTGAACGAAACAAAAATCATAAGGGGGATTGTAAATTTGGAGGGTTAATATGATCCTCAGTGTCCTCAATAAACTCATGATTTTCTACCCACCCAAGCGGTGGAAATTCTGAATTTTATCGCAAAGCACGGAGCTTAATATAATGCATGTTCAAAGCCTTGCTATGACATTCACTGCCGCACTTTCTACTGACTTGAATCAAGAATGCTACTCAAACTTCTACCCACCAAAAAAGTATTTGGATCTATTGTACCTCCAACAGAATGTGCTCCTGTTAGAAATTGGGTTACTAGTTGACTGGGGTGTGAGCACTGGTCAAGAAGAAACCACAATAATGGTTAGGGTAGGGCACCAGCATTTGCTAAATTAACCTGTGCTCACCCACCTGGTAGCTTGGCACAAAACAGGCAGGTTTAGCGTAGAGGCAATGTGTAAAGTATTTGTGCAAACAGTAAAACAGTAAAAACACCACACAAAATAACCCACACCAGGTTAGAAAATCAGAACTTAATTTAATAAATAAAATAAGACCAAAACAACAAAAATCTAATTAGTAAAACAAAAGATATTGAATGTTAACGTTTTTAGAGAAAATTGAGCCAAAATCTGTAGATTGCCAACTGTGGATAGCTGGTCATGCCAGACACGGACAAAGTCACAAGTTCAGGCAGACCACGATTTAGCACTGGCCGGCTACAGGAACCCTGTTAGGCCCACTGAACAGAGAACCATAAACCCTGGATTGCAGCACTTTGTGTGGATCCCCATTGAATATGCATTTTACAGCCAAAAGGATGCATCAGCTTTGAGATGCGGCAAGGCTGGGATGCAAAGGCCTGCATTTTCATCATGGATCTTGTTGATGAGGCTTGCAATGCGATGTCCGGCATTGAGGAGGTGGCGCACAATGCATTGGTTCCAAAGAGCTGTGAGCCTGTGATGCAGAATCTGTAACAGAGCCTGCCATTGACAAGAGATGTGAGGGCCTGTGTCAAGAATGTGTCACTCACTAGTGGTTCTGAAAGTGATGTGGGCTTCGGTGGTGAAGCGAGTTTTTGCATGAGGTTCAGTCCACGCAGCAGCGGTGATGCGCTGGTTCTGCTTGTGGTTGCGCTGCCCAGCAGAGGAGATGTGTCAGTTCTGCTGGTAACACAAAGGCCTCCAAAGTACCTTAAACCCACTTCCAATGGTCCAGGACTGGGGTGGCAACACTTGGTATGGTAGATGCACAGATGGCAGAGTCAGGTGCAGGTGCAATGTTGTTGGAAGCCTATCATGTCCCTGGGGGTTTAGATCAGGAGACCATCCAACTAGCCCTTTGAGTTGTGCTGGTTCTGGGTTCAAGAGAAGCAGGGCAAGTCTATTTCACCCAGGCAAGAGGACAGCAGTGCAGCAGTTCCTTCAGAGAAGCAGCCCAGCAGAGTGGTAGTCCTTTCAACGGCACAGCAGTTCTTCCTGGCAGAGAATCCACAAGCCCAGAAGTGAGCTGAAGTGGTGTTGTCTAAGGATCCTTCTTTTATGCATAGTAGTGCCTTTGGAGTGGGGAGAAGCTTCTAGAGGCATGCCTTTCAACTGCACAGATGCCCTGACTTCCCTACCCTGATGCCAGACTAACTAAAGGGCTTGTGCAGCTCTTTGTGTGGAAACAGAAGACAGCCACTTCAGGTGTAAGTGTCCAACTCACCCCTCCCATCCTGCCAGCAATGGTCCATCCAGTCACATCTAAGCTCCCATTGTGTGTGGCTGTCTAGGAGGGATACACAAGCCCAACTACCTCCAGTCATGTTACCAGAGACAGGCTGCATGCACCAATAGGCTAAGGCAAGAAAATCGCAACTTTTTAAAAGTGGCATTTCCAGGATTGCAATTTAAAATCCAAATTCACCTTAAGTTAGGATTTTAAATTGTGATTCCAGAGACGCCAAACATGAACTGATTAGCACTTCCTATTTGGCAATTATACTTCTAAAATGTAATAAGCCCACTCCAATGTTATCCTATGGGAGATAGTGACCTTGCAGCAGTGAAAAGTGAATTAAAGAGTTTTTCACTACCAGGGCATGTAAAACTTAAAAGTACATGTCCTACTTTTTTTAATACATTGCACCGTGCACTCTGGGCTGTCCAGGACCCACCCTAGAGGTGACTTGTATTTATTAAATAGAAAAGTTTGGCCCTAGCAGGTAAATTTCGCAAGGTGGAAAAGGCAGTTTAAGACTGCTCATAAAGGCTTTGCAATGGCAGGTCTGAGTCATGTTTAAAGGGTTAAATAAGTGGGTGGCACAACAAGTGCTGCAAGCCCACAAGTAGCATTTAATTTACAGGCCCTGGGCATATGAACTGCCACTTTACTAGAGTCTTACAAGTAAATTAACTATGCCAATTGGGTACAAGCCAATGTTTCCATGTTTTAAGTAGAAAGTACATGCACATTAGCAAAGGTTAGCCATGATAAAGTACACAGAGTCTCAAGGCCAGCAAAAACAACATCAGCAAAACAAGAAGTTTGAAGGCAAAATGTTTGGGAGAAACCATGCCAAGGATGCCTTGTCTAACAGCTCCAATCCTAGAAATATTAATTCCTGCTTTTTTCATGATCTCCTAATCCCACCTTTCTAAAGTCGCACAAGCAGGAAACTGTGTATACCTGAATGAAATCCACAACTGAAAGTCTCTCTGAGTTCTCAAATCTTTGGCCCTTTGCTCATACTCTCTCAAACATTTACCCACACACTAATTATCCTTGTCCCCACGGGGTGCTATAAAATAATTCTAAACATAGTCTTTGCCCTTTTCTTTACATAACAACACACACCATCCAAATTACATCTTCTAGAAGAAACCTCCAAAGGCCTTATGTTAGAAATCCGCTAGAAAGAAACATAGGAACAAAAAAGAAAGTAACATAGTCAACCTTAATGACAAATCTCTGAAAACCAAATCAGCATCTCAAAAGAAAATAATATATTGATCCTGGAGGTATCATCAATGAAACAATCCTCACCAATCTATTTCCTATAACATGCAATCTAATCAGCGCTCCATTCACAAACATATGTCCAGCAGAAAATTTCGACCTTCTCAAATTCACAGACCTATAAGCACAACTGTCTTTAAACACCTCTACTAACTAATTAACCACACTTACTACGGGTGCCAAAACGGGATCCAAATGCTTTTCACAAGACCGATAAACCGTTCTCTTCCATACCCACCTAAATGGCTTTGTGGTTTCTGGTGCCCAAGATCCCTTGATGACCTTCAAAGCCTCTAACAGTAAGCCTGACATCTCCCATACTCTCCTGAAATCATCTTCCCATCAACTGCTGATTCTCCTGTAGACTCAATCATGACTATCCCCCATTGAATTCACCAGCAGCCTTGGGAATCATGGATGATCAACTGGATCATTCATTAACAGACTCTTCAGATCTGAAAACCACACCGGAGACACTCAAAAAGGAGCCACCAAAAGAACTTCCACCTGATCTCACCTCACTTTCACCAACACTCCCTGAATTATCGAAAATGATGGGAATGCATAACTATAATCCACACTGCAATTCTGTAGAAATGTATCTACCCCATGGCCTCTGTATCTGTCTCCAAGCTGAAGAAAATGGAAGGCGCATGTACAATCTGCTCACAAACAAATCCACTGTCAATGCACTCCATCTCCTCTGCAGCCAGATGAAGATTTCCAGGTCCAATCTCTTTCCAATGAAACCAAAACCGGGCAAGTCTGCCACCCAGCTTTATAAGGGTACATAAAAGGACTCTGGCCAAACATCCCTGCCAGTCCTCTGTCCCTTATGTCACCTCGTGAAGCTCTTGCTCTTTTTTTGTCAATTGGAGTTGTCCCTGGAGACTTGTATTCACTTGAAGTCTAAAACACTACAAGAGTGACGCTTATGTGATTCCATATCCACAGCTGGGGAACTTTCCCTGTAATTCTCCAATCTCCACCAAAAACCTTTCTATTATCCTTTTGTACCTTTTAAATTGAATTGAATGCCCCCCACATATCTAGACCTATGTATAACAAACTCCTCTTCAAAATGTAGACCATTGGCTTGTAAGACTGACTCCTTACTTGCTAGCTCTGCCAGCTTTGAATCTCTTTTCACAAGGATACTCTTCCTCCTTTTAACAGAATGAACAGCATTTGTGTTGCCCAATAAGCAATGTTCCTTTGCCCCATTGGTGCGTTTTCACACATTAATGGCTGTCTTATTTAAAAATGCATCCTAACACACATCAAATACCTTTATCAAGGGCCCCAGCCAATGCAACATCTATCCTGACGCCCTTTATGGCCTTTGTCCATACATTTTCCTGGATTCAAACAGATTTATTCAGGAAGACCATCATCCTGGGATCCAACTTGAGAGTATAAGCCACCTAGTGATTAAGAGTTGGCCTATGGAACTCAGGCCTTAAAAGTGTTGCCGCTTCTTCAGGCATTTAACCCCTTCGCTGCTAGGCCTCCCCCTTGTGCTAAGCCTTTTTTGGGCTATTTGAGGTAGTTTGCGCTTAGGCCCTTGTAACTTTTTGACCACATAAGGTATCCATGCCAAATATGCGTCCTTGTCTTCCAAAATCTTGGGAATTTTGAAGGTACCCAGGGTTTGTTGAGTCCCCTGGAGGAGATCCAGAAATTAGCCAAAATACAGCTACATTTTGTTTTTTTGAGGGAAAATGGGAGCAGAAATGTGCTGCAGAAGAAATATTCTGTTTCTTTTCCTGCAAATGGTATCAACAAAGGGTTTGTAGATCTAAAACCACCATCTTCCCAGCTTTCAGGGACTGACATACTTTTGTAAGAAAACCAAAATGTATTACACAGTTTTGGCCCTTTACTTGAACATAGCTTATTTTTGACATTTTCTGTGCTTTCAACCTCCTTCCAGTTAATGATAACATGGGTATGAAAGCAATAAAGGATCCTGGAAAGCTATACATTTCTAAAAAGTATACAAATTCTGTATTCCGCAAGGGGTCATTTGTGAAGATCCTTTGAGGTTTTTTCAAAGAAACTAACTGCTGAAAATAGGAAAAATTGAAAATGAGTTGAAAAAAACAGCCATTTGTGCCAACGTTTTCACCTGTAACTTCATCCAAGTATGGCAGATATTTGAAAGCAATGTATCGTTATATCCGCTTAACCCTTCTGGTTCTGGGGATATATAGTACTTGTAGTTTAACCAAGAACTTGAGGAACCCAGAGCCAATCACTGAGCAGTGTCTTGAAAAGGTTTGTTATTGTGTACCGGGTATGTAGTAATTCATTCGGGAAAATGAAATCTGGGAAAAATTGGTATGAGCGACACCTAAGTATGTCCGAAATGGGAGCAAAATATAGAATTTAGAAACAGTAGCTAGTTACACATCTCCAACATTAAGGATACTCATACTATCATGTAAATTATAGGACATTTTTCAAAGTGACTTCTTTTTTACACATTGTCTTACATTTGGAAGGCAGACATGCATCGAAAGTCAATAGGTAATATTAGTTGCCCTACAATTTTGTGTTCTCTTATGTCTCCTAATGAAAATGGTACCTCACTTGTTTGGGTAGGCCTAGTGCCCGCGACAAGAAACGCCCCAAAATGCAACGTGGACACGCTACATTTTTACAGTGAAAACTGACCCCTTTTTGCAAAGTGCCTAGCTATAGATTCTGAACCCTAGCTCTGCCAGCACTTAAGAAAACCTAGCAAACCAATACATTTTTGAAAACTAGACACCCAGGGAAATCTAGGATGGGGTGACTTGTGTGGCTCTCACCAGGTTCTGTTACCCAGAACCCCTTGCAAACCTCAAACTTTGTTTAATGAAAACACATTTCCCAACTTTTCTGTGATGGAAAGTTCTGGACTCTTCGTGGGCCCACAAACTTCCCCCCACCCCACATTCTCCAAAGTCTCCTGGTAAAAATGGTACCTCACTCGTGTGGGTGGGTCAAGTACCTGCGACAGGAAACGGCCCAAAACGCAACATGGACATACCACATTTTTACAGTGAAAACTGACCCTTTCTAGCTGCCGGCACCAAGGGAAACCTAGCAAACCTATATACATTTTTGAAAACTAGACACCCAGAGGAATCCAGGATGGGGTGACTAGTGTGACTCTCACCCGGTCCTGTAACCCAGAATCCCTTGCAAACCTCAAACTTTGATTAAAAAAATACATTTTCCCAACATTTCTGTGATGGAAAGTTCTGGAATCTGCGTGGGGCCACAGACTTACCCCACTCAAAAGTCTCCTGATAAAAATGGTACCTCACTCATGTGGGTGGGTCAAGTACTTGCGACAGGCTAGGGCCTATTATGTATTGTGGAGACATCCATCAAAATTACCTCTCACATAACGACCTGGTTTTGCGAGGGAGGCACCTGGGTTTTCAGCTTCGGGCTCAGCAGCCATCTAGGGAAACCTACCAAATCCACACATTGCTGAAAACTAGACACCCTTGGGAGTCCAGTGAGGTATGACTTGCATTGATCCCCCAACGATTTGCTACCCAGAAGAGCCATTTTCAGATAATTAAACAGCCCAATATCATTTCCTGTGTAAAAGTCAATAAATCTAGCCACTAACTCTTCAAACAACACCATCCCAAAAAATATACCCAAATACCTGTAATGAAATATTTCCCTTAAATCTTCCAATCATTCATACTCATTCTCATGCATAGTACTTGTCTGCGTGTGAGCAGCATCAATAAAGGAATATGAATGCATGTTCTGAGTATTTAAGCTTGTTGGAATGTTTAAAAGTTTTGATTCTTTTTTAATGTTCTATCTTTGCTGCAGATGTCTGAGGGCAATAAAGAGAATATATGCGTGATATTGGCCTCCATGCCTTACAATAAAATTGTAAATCATAAATTATATTAATAGAGTGATCAGTAACCCTGATGAGGTGTTAAATAGCTTTACAGCAAGTAGCACCCTACTATGAGACATTAGACGTAAGTAGGTTGTAATT
Source organism: Lissotriton helveticus (assembly GCF_964261635.1). Classification (NCBI taxonomy): domain Eukaryota; kingdom Metazoa; phylum Chordata; class Amphibia; order Caudata; family Salamandridae; genus Lissotriton; species Lissotriton helveticus. The sequence continues at coordinate 756,021,458 of NC_136059.1, read as the reverse complement.
AGTAATATGCGATAATTTTTGACTTGTGGGAATAGTTATGGTAATTTTGTGAAAGTGGAAAAAGTGGGGTCCCAAAATGATGTTTTCCCATGTTAATTCCCCTTAGAAATTTTTAAAGCAATACATGAATAATGGCTGAACTGAATTATATTAAATTTGCCAAAACTTTACTCAGAAAGTATGCATTTGGTTATTTGACATCCATCCATTCAGTCGTTGTTGAGAAATGTACGTTAAGAGAGATGCTTGGGATGGTCATGAAGCAGTTTAAAATACAGTAATATCTGGATTGTTCATGTCCAAATGCACTCTGATTAGCCACTTTAAAGTAGTGAATGCATGGTTTTGATGATCACAATAAATAGCACATATTAAGGGTGATAATAGATGTAAGTCACAATATAAATCATCTTTAGATGGTACCATACTAATGTTAATAAGTGTGATGAGTTTTAGGGTGACATTATCTTGTGAAACATGTTGACACTCTGCTGGCTTTAATGTACCATGTTAGAAAGACAACTGTTTTCTCTCATGATCTTGTCATGGAGATTATGGAAAGTGTTCCAGAAGCATAATGCAGGGCTTATTTTCAATAGGTTCACATTAAATTCACCAGCCATGTGAGAATAAATTCTGATAGTCTGAGAAAAATGTGTACTTTCAACAGAAACAGCAGCCTATCAATTGATTCCTAGATGTCTACTGAAGTTTCCCACAGTTATAATAACGTACAACTAGTTCACTAACAATTTGTGTTTATGACAGAAATGTGGAATGCCTGAAGCCATCTCGATGAAATCAAAGCTACAAAAAACTGGAAATTATGGTTAGTGCTCTAGAAAGATAAAACAAGGATGCATTTTCCATTAGTTCGCAAATACCTTCCTCATCTATTTCAGTAAAATATTTTGGCATACCTTCTGGAACACGTACTTTCAGTACCACCAGCAGCCTGACTATCAGTTGACTATCAAGAGATCAACTGCAGCTTTACCACAAAATTCCTGGAGCAACTACAGTGGTGACAGTGTATATTAATGATGAAATTGTTGCAAAACTGAATGCCATCTTGATGGAATCAAAGATGCAAATCTGAAAGAAGTTCATAACGAGGATACTTCAGTAAATGAAAATATGAAGGGTGTATTTCTGTCATAGAAATGATGGTTAGTTCTCTAGAAAGCTAAATTGAGGTCACAATTTCTATGAGTTTTCAAATACCTTCCTCAGCTATTGCAGTAAAACATTCTGACATACAGAGTAAAACATGCACTTCCCAGAACCAGCAGTATTCTCTAAGTCCTAGCAAGGAACTAGGCTATTGGTTGAGAGGGAGTTAAACACTTCTAAAGCAGGAACCACAATCCTAGCTAGAGTGAAATCACAAGCAAACCTCCATATTAACCCATGCTCAACCCACTGGAAGCTTGTCACGGAGCAGTCACTGTGCAAAGTATTAATGCAACACTTCTTCTGTTGTGTGAAAACACACCACAAGAAAAATCTCGCACCAATTTTGATCAACAGATTCATTATTAATGAATAAATCAAGGCGCAAATGACAAAAATCTAAATAGAAGAATCAGAGATATGCAATTTTAAAGATTTATATAAAAATAGTGTCAAAGGCACAAAGCTCCAAGTGTGGTTATCTGGTCGCACCAGACCAGGAGAAAGTTACAAGTTTGGGTCAATTGGGATGGAGCTAGGCCCCTGAACACTGTACCTTAATCCTGGATGCAAAAAGATGCAGAGTCCTAGTAAAGATGCATCGCGCAGCAGAGACAATGTGTGGTCCAGGCAAGGAGATGCATTGTGCCTAGCAGGTCCAGGGTCCGGGAAAGTGTGAGACAATGTTCTAGCACGGAGTTGCATTGTGCAGCAGCAGTTCCAATGGGTTGCATTGATCGAGTCAATGTCCTTGCGTGGAGATGTGTCAGCTCAATGGGCCGTGAAGGGCTATGCAAAGTATTGTGTGAAGGAAGTCTGTGCAGGAGAGGCGATGCATCGGTTACAATGATGATGCGTTGAGCAGTAAAGGTGATGCATTGGTTCTGCGGAAGATGTGCCACACCACAGAGGAGATGCGTCAGTTCTTCTGGATCTACTGATGGGTCGACAGAGCACATTCACCTTCACTTCCAAGGGTCCAGGATGGGATAGCAGCAGTCGTTCACAGCAGTCCAGCAGGATGACCGTCTTTTCAGCAGCACGGAAGTTCTTCTTCCTGGCTGTGTCCACAGGTCAAGAAGTGTACTAAAGAGTTGGGTCTAAGGGTTCAATATTTATACCTGGCGGAAGCTTCTAGTGGTTTGCACCTCCCTGAGGTGTCAAGCATCACCTCTCTGTCATGGCCTCAGTTCATCTGTAGTCACAAAGGGCTAGTGATAAAACCCTTGTGAGGGCGCTCAGGCAGTACCTTTGGAGGTAGGTGACAGCTCCCCCCACTCATTAATTGAATTAGGAGAGATCCATCCTGCAACATCTATCCTCCCTTTGTCTCACTGTCTGAGAGCAATGCACAAAGACCAATTGGCAGCTACACCTAGCCTGTCATCTAGGATCAGGCTGCAGGTACAAAATTGTTAGGACATAACAATGTTAACTTTCTAGAAATTGCAGTTTCAGAATTGTGATTAAAAATCCGACTTTACATGAAAGATGGTTTTAAAAATTATTTAGACACCAAACTCGACCTGTCTACCTAATCCGAATTTAGAACTTACAGCAAATTAAATGTAATAAGGTAACTCCAATGTTATGCTTTGGGAGAGTCTCATTCTTGCAATAGTGAAACACAAATTTAGGAGTGTTTCAATACCAGGACATGTACTACTTATTAAATACACTGCACTCTGCCCTCTGGGCCAATCAGGGTGTGACCTAGGGGTGACTTACATGTATTAAAAAGGAAGGTTTAAAACTGGAAAAAGGTTTATAGGGCCAGGTTGAAATAACAGATTGAAAAGTGTATGGGATAAGCACAGCTTCAGGCCAACTAGTAGCATTAAATTTACAGGGCCTGGCAAATGTAGTACCATTGTACTACGGACTATCAAGTGAACTAAATAGGGCAACTGGGTGTAAGGCAATTCTACCACATTTTAAGGTGAAAGCAAAGGTACTTTAGCACTGGTTAGCATTGGTAAAGTATGCTAAAGTGTGCTTAGTCCTAAAGTCAGTAAAAACAAATTCAGCAAAACAGGAGGTCAAAGGCAAAAAAGGTAGGCTAGAATCATGCCACAGGATGCCAGATCTAACACACACCACACTCCACTTATTATGCCTCTCTTGTTATGAAGACTTCTGAGGCTCTTGTCCGGAAAAATGCTCCTACTCTCATATTGGATTTGTTCTACTACTTCAGGTCTATGCTGACTTGTTTGAACGATTAGATCCTGCCATTCCCCTTGAGGCAGAGACCATTGACTGTTCAGCCATTCCTGGACTGGTCTCAGGTCTCGTCTTGCGATCTCTGATAGAATAATAATTGCAATGGTATTGACTTACATAAATATTGATAAAACAATATTGATTACACAAATATTGTTTCCCTATTCATTTTATGGCAAGGACAAAAATATTGAAATAAAAATATTGTTTTACACTAATATCATTGAAAAGCATATCTACATACAAATAAATTGTTTTGAAAAAAGAAATATATATATATTGTTGAAAATAGCAAGTCATACATATTTTAACATATAACATAAATTTTATGTACATTACATTCATGTAATTAATTTTGATATTAAACATAAATATATAGTTATATACCCACACATATATGTGTACGTTATTGGTATCTATATATACTGTAAAATGAATATAAAAAATATATATTACATTTAATATTACATTTTTGGGACTATTTTATAAAATGTAGTTCTTTAAAAACCTTATAACCTTATAAGAAAATACACATATATATATGTATGTATATTTATCACCTACTGGCGGTCGCCAGCAGGTAGTTATAGTTAGGACCTAGTTACCATAGGAAAATTGCAACATTCTATTCCCAATACTTTTGGATCCGATTGATGAATCTTAGCAACATTTTCAAAACTTATGGCACGCTCCGGTCCGCTCCTATCTTGAAAGTATCGGGGTGATTCAGCAAGCAGAGGCCAAGAAAAAAGGGGGTCCCAAAACGTGTTTTCTCCATGCAATTTTCCATAGGAAAATTTAGGCATGGATACAGCCCGAACTGCTGAACGGAATATTGCCCTTGGATCAGAAAGTGCCCTTTATGTTACATGGTGTAAATCCGTTCAGTAGTTTTTTAAATATTAATGGAAAAAGAAATATATATATCTGGGCGGAGCCTAATCACACACCTCATCATGAGATCTGATTGGCTGTCAGCACTTCATCCAAGAAGTGTTGGCAGCCATCTTGGGATCAATATACATGATAGCTCCTCATTAAAAAGCATTGCAGTTAATAGAAGGTTTTAAGACTTTAGTTACATTATAAATCATTTGTTGATGGTACCATACTCATTTTAGGAATTGTGGTGTGTTCTAAGGTGATTTTACCATGTGAAAATGCCTTCTGCTGGGATATCATGAACCAAGTTTGAGAGAAAACTATTATCTCATGCTTTTCCCACTGAGGTTTGGAAGGTGATCTGTAAGCTAAACTGAGAGGATATTTTCTGTAAATTCACATTATCTTTCTTAGTCATGAGAGAATGAAGTCTGACATTCTCAGTAAAACGTACATCCAACAAGGGCAGAGACTGTCAGTTGATTCCTTTGTGTTCTACTGCAGCTTCCCAAAGAGCTCTAAAGAAAAACTAGAGCGCTAACAGTCCTAATTATGACAGACGTATTGCACACCTGAAGCCATCTTGATTGGAATAAAGTGGTAGCTCTTAAAACATTTAATTTAAAAAGGAACATAATGAGGGGGTTAATTTTGCCATAGAAAGTATGATTAATGCTGCAGAAAGAAAAATTAGCGCACATTTTAAGTGACTTCTCAAACCCTCTTCTATTTCATTAAAAAGTTCTGACATGCAGACTAAAACATGCACTTTCAATACCAGCAGCAGACTTCCCTGGTGAACAGTAGCTTTACAAAGTAAAAAGCTGAAAGTATTTCCTACAGAGGAGACTGTAGTAAATGAGGAAACTAGGAATCTTCATAACAAATAAGTCTCCCAAGATGGCCACCAGAGACAAAAGCGCCCAAATGTGGCACAAATATCACCCAGATGTAGCCCAGGTATAGCCCGCTCGAGTGAAGGACGCTGGTTTTGGACGCTGGGCTATGGTGTTTTAGCAGCGGGACTGCGAGGACCAGCAGCCTGTGGGGTCAACGCTGTGTGCTCTTCCCGCCCCCCCTCCATGCCAGATATAAATACAGCGCCTCGCGGCCCCCACTCCGCGGGAGCCGCTCGAGTGAAGGACGCTGGTTTTGGACGCTGGGCTAAGGTGTTTTAGCAGCAGGACTGCGAGGACCAGCAGCCCGTGGGGTCAACGCTGTGTGCTCTTCCCGTCCCCCCTCCACGCCGGATATAAATACAGCGTCTCGTGGCCCCCGCTCTGCGGGAGCCGCTCGAGTGAAGAACGCTGGTTTTGGACGCTGGGCTAAGGTGTTTTAGCAGCGGGACTGCGAGGACCAGCAGCCCGTGGGGTCAACGCTGTGTGCTCTTCCCGCCCCCCCTCCACGCCAGATATAAATACAGCGCCTCGCGGCCCCTGCTCCGCGGGAGCCGCTCGAGTTAAGGACGCTGGTTTTGGACGCTGGGCTAAGGTGTTTTAGCAGCAGGACTGCGAGGACCAGCAGCCCGTGGGGTCAACGCTGTGTGCTCTTCCCGTCCCCCCTCCACGCCGGATATAAATACAGCGTCTCGTGGCCCCCGCTCTGCGGGAGCCGCTCGAGTGAAGAACGCTGGTTTTGGACGCTGGGCTAAGGTGTTTTAGCAGCGGGACTGCGAGGACCAGCAGCCCGTGGGGTCAACGCTGTGTGCTCTTCCCGCCCCCCCTCCACGCCAGATATAAATACAGCGCCTCGCGGCCCCTGCTCCGCGGGAGCCGCTCGAGTTAAGGACGCTGGTTTTGGACGCTGGGCTAAGGTGTTTTAGCAGCGGGACTGCGAGGACCAGCAGCCTGTGGGGTCAACGCTGTGTGCTCTTCCCGCCCCCCCTCCACACGTTCTATATCTGTACACCCACCTTCTGCTACATGGAACGCACGTGGGCGCGCGCCGGGCAAAGCCCGGGCCAAAGACGGGCCCGTTTTAGCCCGTTCGAAACCCGGGAGAGACCGGACCGGGCCACCCCTCTTTGATGTGTTGTACTGATACACGGACAGCTATAGGCCCCTAACGCCAAGATTTCTTCTGGGACCACACTCAGAAGCATGGCGGGTCGGGAAACAAGGAGCAAATCAACTATGGCGGCTGGCTCTACAGTAGGTACAATGGAAAAATGTATTGTTAGAGCCAATTCCCTCTTATCCCATGAAATTACCATACTGGAACGGCGTCTATCTCAGGAACTAACAACTATTAAGAGGTCATCACTGGGTGGTATAGCGAATGCGAAAACACCCGAGAGGCGTCTGGACACAATCATACATGAAGTCCCGGAGTCTGGCGATAGCCTAATAGTAAATGAGACTTCAAGCAAGCCGGGCTGGAGACGGCTGTAATGCCAGAAACCGGTCCTCGGAAGCTTGTTTCCGGTCCAGGGAAGGCAAGGCTTGGCAGTTCGGGCTGGACTGTTCCCATGAGGCACAGGGTCAGACTGATTTGCATATAGCCATGTCTGAACTGGGGTGGCAGAGTGGGCTAAAGAACGGTGATGGATCAAACCCAGATCTTGATTTTTTCAGATGCTCCGTCCATCACCACCCCCTTTTGTACCACTTTGGATGCCATAAGTGTGGCAGGGTATGCTCAGACGTGAGTCCCTTGCTCACTTTGCCACTGGATTCAAGCAAGCCGGGCTGAAGACGGCTGTAATGCCAGAAACCGGTCCTCAGAAGCTTGTTTCCGGTCCAGGGAAGGCATGGCTTGGCAGTTCGGGCTGGACTGTTCCCATGAGTCACAGGGTCAGACTGATTTGCATATAGCCATTTCTGAACTGAGGTGGCAGAGTGGGCTAAAGAACGGTGATGTATCAAACCCAGATCTTTTGACTGGGTGTGAGTGTTTGATTGGTTCAGATGCTCCGTCCATCAGCACCCCCTTTTGTACCGCAATTCATAAACTGGCAGCAGGGAAAGCACCGGGCTTGGATAAACTCCCAGGTGACCTCTTTAAGCATGAACCTACAATATGGGCTCGGTATCTGCTGGTGATTTATAACGCGATCCAGAGGTGCATGTCGGTACCAGGTACTTGGCTGGGCGCAGAGATTGTCCCCATTTTCAAAAAGGGTTCACCTCTACTCCCAGCCAACTACAGGCCTATTAGCCTCATCGACGTGCCCCAAAAGATTTTTGGGAGGCTGATCCTCGATCGCCTCCTAGAGTGGACAGAGGAGAATTCCATATTGAGTGATTACCAGGCGGGGTTCTGAAAGAACATATCTACCGTTGACCAAATCTTTCGCCTGTCCATGCTGTTCTGGAAAATTGTCACAATTGAAGGGGGGCGCCTGTATATGGTTTTTGTGGACCTCCGTGCGGCCTTCGACCTGGTGCCAAGGGGCAAGCTGTGGACCATGCTCGCGGAGATGGGGATTCCTTCCCATCTCCTGAACATTCTAATTCAGATTCACCGGGAGAATTTCGCACGAGTAAGGTGTGGGAGGAATGGAGTGTTGTCTGCCAAGTTCCCCGTTGGCAGGGGGGGTAAGACAGGGGTGCGTTCTAGCACCCACCCTGTTTTGCCTCTACGTCAACGGGGTAATTGACCACCTAAACGGGATAACTAACATCGATGCCCCTAAGCTCGCTGGCAGCAGGGTGCCTGCAATTATGTTTGCAGACGACACCCTGCTGCCGTCGAAATCCCCTATGGGGATTCAACGGCTGTTGGACGGCTTTGAGGCATTCTGCAAGGAGCGGGGGTTAGAAATTAACGCCCTGAAAACAAAATTTATGATTTTCAATGTCCCAGTAACTTTTCGCCCTAACCCAAGCATAGGTGACAACAGGTTGGAAAGGATCCAGATTTTTTTGATGTTTGGGGGTGACCCTAAATGAAAACATGACTTGGGTCCCCCATCAAATTAAATCCCGACTTAAACTGGCCCAACTACCAGGTGGCATTTTCAAGCTCCCCAACACCTCAACAATTAAACCTATCCGACCACCCATTGAAATCTACAAAATGCAGGCCAGGGGGTAGCTGTATATGGCGGTGAACTTTGGGGATATGAGTGCAGATCTGAGATCACTGTCAGAGAAAACTAATTTTTGGGCAACTTTTAGCTTTGCCTTCTAGAACTCCTTTGCTGCCACTGAGGCTTGATATGGCCCTTAGACCAATAGATGAAGTCCTGGGACTCAAACCCCTAACTTTCTGGAGAAGGCTTTAGAGTACACCTGAGCTCTTCAAATATAGGCAGGAACTATTAGAAATATTAAGGCTAACAAATGCGGGCAAAATTCCATGGTTCAACTATATTAAAAATGAGTTGGGAAAGTTGGGAATCTCGCAACTGTGGTCTGATCTGGAGATAGCCTGTATTAGGGTCTCACGCAAGCACCTAGCTAAACTCTATTATGACAGTAAATTAGGGTCTTCAATACAGAGTGTGCAAAGTGGAACCCTAATTGATTCCTTTTTAAAAGAAAAAGATTTTTATGCATTTGAGTTAGCGCTGGATGATATTTTTCCTATTTTAACCAGAAAGCTGTACTTACAGTGAAGGTATGGAACCTTGCCAGTTAGAGCTTTAACTAGCAAATGGAGTACCCCCACTGTAAAATGTTGTCCTGGCTGCAATTATGACTTGCAGAATGATCTGCATATTATGTTTTTCTGTCCAACTTACAAAAAAGCAAGAAGGTACTGGCTTGTGCCGTTGTGCAGAAATTTGGGTTTAAATCATTGCATGCAGGCATATAGAATCCTAAAAACTGGCTTATCCACTATTATAGTGTTTGCTGTAGCCACATTTTTGACAGCATTTTGGACTAAACGCAGGAATTTTATAACCAATGATTAATTTCCAAGCTTTCGTACATGTTCTATTGTATCTAATTTTAAAATTATAACAGATTGCTAATGATGAATTGTAAGATGAATTATTTTGAATATGTACTTTTTGATGGGAATTTTTATCATCTTGCTATTTGTGTACACTCCTATTTTTATGATGATGTTTGTATCTTTTATGGCTAAGTTAGCCGGAATAAAGAGAATAAAGGAAGTATAGCCCAATGACAGAATGTCCCAGAGTGTTCTAAAGAACAACTAGAGGGCTAACAGTCTTACTTATGACAAAAGTATGTCACACCTGAAGCCATCTAGATTGGAATAAAGTGGTAACATTTAAAACATTTAATTTGCAAAGGAAAAAAATGAGGGTGTTCATTTTGCCATAGAAATTATGATCAGCCCTGCAGAAAGAAATATTAGGGCACATTTTGAGTGACTTCTCAAATCCTCTTCTATTTCATTAAAGAATTCCGACATTCAGACTGAAACATGCACTTTTAATACCAGCAGCAGACTTCCGTGGTGAGCAGTAGCTTTACTACAGTGATCTAATGAGCAACTAGAGTGCTAACATTCAGAATTTATGGCAAATGTGTGACATATCTGAATACCTTCTTGATGGAATCAAAGTAAAAAACTGAAAGTATTTCCTACTGGGAGACTGCAGTAAATGAGGAAATTAGGAAACTTCATAACAAATAAATCTCCCAAGAGACAAAGGAGCCCAAATGTAGCACGCATATCACCCAGATGTAGCCCACATGTAACCCAATGACAGAAGTGTGCAAACACTCTTTATTTTTTGTGTTTTTGCTGTTTTATACAGTTCAGACTTGTCAGGTTTTGGAGTGCTTTACATGAGCATTGGTTACATCACACAAGAATAAATTCATTTTGGTTGTACACATGAGGAGATTAAGTGATTTGACCAAAATTACAGAATGTCAAACTGAAGCAGAAACTCCAACCTGGTTTCCCAGTTGTAAGTCTGCCGCTCTGGAAGTAATACCACATCCTTTCCCCCAAGTGTAACGTTTAATCAAGTGGTCAACTGAATAAAAGAAATAAAGATAACAAATAATTTAAAAGAGGTTTGTTGCTATTTGAAAACTCAGAAAATATGTACTCATTTTAGTTTTTTAGAGCACTAACCATAATTTTTATGCAAATAAGACCCTCTTATATATGTAATTTCTAAAGGAAATGCTCTAGGTATTACCGTTTTGATTACATCAAGATGATGTCTGGCGTTCAACACTTTTGTAATAAATACATATTGTTAGCAATCTAGTTGTTCATTAGGATACTGTTGAAAGGCAGAGGCCAGGGGCACAGACTCTGAAAATTGAAGGCAGGTAGGAGGGTGCAGAGGCAACAATTTGACCACACAGGACAGGCAGGAAGGGCAGTGGCAGCACAGCAGACTATGGAGGGCAGTGGAAAGGGGAGCAGGGGCAACAATAAATAACAATACGTTAGTGAAGAGTCTGAGGGATATTACACAACCACAGTGTGTTCACGGTCAAGAATGGGAAATTGTTGTCTGTGTATTTTGGTAACTCTCTCTTTTGTCTCCTCTAGGCAAGAGCAGTCTTAACCAGGTAGTACAACAGAAAATATAATGTTTATAGGTTGACACTTTATTAGGTCTTCCCTTGTGATAGATGTATAATTATATTAGGTCCTGAAGAATCGCAGCATAATTGCAAAAGCGAGAAACATGTCGACCTCACAGAACGCTTTGTAGTCCTAGATCGTGATACGGAACCTAACTTCTGGCGATCATAGGCTACCCACTGGTTTTAACTTATAGTATGGGAACCACCAGAATAAACTGATCTCCGGTATCCCGTGCTATATTTTAACGCACCCACCTACACTATCCACCCCTCACCTGGCCCCTCACTTGCACTTCACCCACAGGCTGTTGGAAAAAAGATCTCCGACAAAGAGCCACTCCTAGAGGTGAGCCCGTTGGACATTGCACCGCCTGTCCAACGAGGAGCAACGGCCGATGATGAAGCATGACACTTGCAAGAGTGTGTGAGGCCATTCATTCCAACTAATGGGATGCCCAGGGTAGCCCTCCACTGAGCACTACCCTCCTATTAACCTTCTTCCCTCCTTGACCATATAACTCTTCACCAAGGAACAACTGAGTCCCCTTTTTGTCAGTCATTGTTACTTGGGGCTCTGACTCAGGTTGGACCTTCCATTCTACTTTTCTGGAATGGTAATTTGAGCCTTAGGATCAACATTTGATCCAATTCCTTTACCCCTCCTTTGCTACATACCTTGCACGGCTAACCACCGTGGGGAATATACCGTTTGGTGGGTAAGTGTTCCTCTATCCCCCACATCTTTTTGAGTCCCTGACCAATATATCACGGACTGGGTTGATATACTTTCTAGTACTATCCCCTTTTGACCTTACCTTTCATATCACCAAATAACCCCTTACTATCCCAATATGGACGGACAGGGACTTAGTTTTGGTGATGATGACGCAGCAGCTATTCACAGGCTTCCATCTATGCTGGGCATGGAGCTAGAAATTGCAACAGGGAGCAATTCCACAGACTGGAAAGCACTCTCTGATATGAAAAGAGAGTGGGTCAGAATCACTCTACATGGAGCACTAATGGCCGAATACTTTAAGGCACAAATAGCACCTAATGGCCTCATTGTTAAGAACTTCCCCAGGATTTTCTGGGAGGACGGCCAATTTAAGATAGAATGGTCCCTCATTTCTTGGAAATGTACACATGACTTACTTATTCTTCTGGTGAATACAGCCAAACGTTTGGCTGATGAGCTCCTGACTAAAATCCAGGCAGCAGAAAGTGCCCTCAAAAATTCTGGACAGAACACCGGTTTCAAGACTAAGTTGACAGAGCTCAACAAAGAAATCACAGAACATAAAGATTTCTTAATGAAACAAAAAGTGGCAAAACTACAAAAGGATATTGAACGGTTCTCCAAAGAGAAAGTCTATCCATATCTCAAGGACGACTTTATCCCTACAGGGACAGGATATCTCTCCGACTCAAGTGCTACCTCTTCAAGGCGAGGTTCCAATAGCGATAACAACTCGAGTGGAGATGAGTGGCAACCTAGACCCCGTGGAGGCAATAGAGGAGGGAGACGGGCACAACCCTTTTATCAACTCCCCCCCTATCAAGGTCCTCCAATGTGGCAATTTCCACATTTTCAACATCCCATGACCCCCTTTGGACCTCCGTACCCCCCTCAGTTTGCCCCACAAAGCATGAACCAGCAGCCTTTTTTAGACAGAGGTTGGGGCAGAGGGCGCGGGGGCAGGCGAGGAAACGCTCTGGACAAAAGGGTCCAGTGGGAGGACACACAAACCCTAGGGATGGAAACGAGGAGCAGGACAGGAAGGAAGTGAGTTTGGTTGTGAACTTATTATCACGCCAACTTACAATACCAGAAGAAAAAGTCCTCCAGAAAGGATTGGGCTTTGTACCCACCCCAAAAATAGACAACTTTGAATTGACTTGTGAAATTCAGAAATTCTTCAGGAAAGTCAGACTGAGAGCTTTCTTCGATGATAAAGCCGTTGAGATACGTTCTGACTCAGGTCTCCACAATCCATCAACTTTTACACCACATAGTGGGATGATACCCAGCGAAGTCCTAACATATGAGCAGGCTGTGCTAAAGGACATTGGGGCCCTGAGACCATGTAAGAAATACCATAATCTGTCCAATATGGAGACACAGATACTCAATTCTTTGGGCAATGATGAAACCATCACTATCAAACAGGCAGATAAGGGGGGAGCAACAGTCTTAATGGACACTAAAGACTATGAAATAGAATGCCTAAGACAACTCGGGGATAGACGCTACTACACTCCTATCCCAACTGACCCCACTGCACGACTTAAAACCACCATTACAGGATTGGTGGAATCTGCAGAGTGCCAAGAGTGGATCACCAAAAAAGAGGCGGAATTTCTTGTGAAAAAGGATCCAAGGGTACCATATTTTTACACCCTCCCTAAAATTCACAAAGGGACAACACCAGTACCCGGACGCCCGATTGTCTCAGGGATAGGCTCTATCTTGGAACCTTTATCACAATTCTGTGACTACTTCCTGCAGCCGCTAGTGAAGAGAATCCCTTCCTATGTTCAAGACACCAAAGATGTCTTACGCCTCCTTGACAACCTGCAGGAGGACATTCAGATTGACTTCCTCATCACCCTAGATGTGGAGGCCCTCTATACGAATATCCCACAGAGGGCCACACTCGGGGTGATAGAGAGGACTCTCAGTATGGAAGTATGGACATCAGCAACACCATCTTCATTTATTATGGAATGTGCTGAACTTGCCCTGACAGAGAACTTCTTTGAGTTCAAAGGACAGTATTATCAACAGACCCAGGGCACGTCCATGGGCAGTACTTTTGCCCCTTCGGTGGCCTGCCTGTACATGGCAGATTTTGAGGAACAATACATCAATGGACCAATGAACCCTTATCACTCCAACATCATACTATGGAGGAGGTTCATTGATGACATCCTCATACTCTGGACAGGGACATCACACCAGTACCTAGAGTTTTTCACGTGGTTGAATACCTTGAATAATTTCCTGACCTTCACAATCACTGCCTCAGACTCCAGGATAGCATTTCTGGACCTTACCATCAGATTGGAAGGGGGTAAGATCAGCACCACAATGTATCGGAAGCCCACGGACTGGAACAGCTTATTACTCTTCTCAAGCCATCATCCAAGAGCCTTGAGATTGAACCTTCCCTTTGGGCAATTTCTGCGGGTTAGGCGCAATTGCACCAACCTCACCGACTACAGGAATGAGTCTAGTATTCTTTCACGAAATTTGAAAGAAAGAGGTTACCCCACTAGGGAGATTTACAAAGCACGGAAGCGGGCACAGAACAACAATAGAGAGGCACTCCTGGAGGATAATATCAGAACCACACAAGATACCAATCCTTTGACTTGTGTGACAACCTTTACACCTATCTCTAATGACATTAAGAGAATTGTCAAGAGACACTGGCAAATTCTCAACACAGGAGAGCTGACTCTTGAGACCCCAAGGTTTGCCTTTAAAAGGTCCAGTAATATAAAAGACATTTTGGTCCACACCAGACCAAAACAAAGTACAGTCCGCAGACAGAACACACTTTGGCAACTCCCTCCAGTTAAGGGACACTACCCATGTGGTTCCTGCAGTGTCTGCCCCTTCACTAATGTCACTAAGTCTATCAACTTAACAGAGACATTCACCTGGGAAATTCGTAACCATACCAATTGTAACTCCTCCAATTGCATCTACCTTATTAGGTGCCCTTGTGAATTACAATATGTGGGCATGACCACCCGACCGGTCAAGATTCGTATATCGGAAGACCGAAGCAATATACGATGTAAGAAATCCAACACCAAGATGTGTCGACACTTTCTGGAACACAACCACACTGCCGACTCCATAAGGTGGCTCATCCTTGAAATCCCCAATAAAAGATCAAAACAGGATCTATTCCAAAAGGAACAGCGGTGGATACATAGGTTATCCTCAGATAAGCAGGGACTCAAAGAGGATATCCCATGGAGCAGCCTATGACTTCATTGATGCAATACCACTCCTCTATGTCCTAGGTATGGTGGATTCAAATTCCCATGCCCTCCTGTATGCATCCTACCTCCTTTTTAGACTTTAACAACGTCTAGTCTGGAACCAGCTCCAATAGTCTGATTGACCACTGTAAGAACAGTGTGCAATTCATAATGAAGGGACACTCGCTGACCATGCTTCTGTAAATATTGCTTAATATACGATGAGTTCCATTGGGTTATATACACGAATGCATATTAATCCATCATTGTCTATAAACTCAATGGGTTTGATTCCCCTCTCCAAGATGGCGCTCATGCTAACGTCGGTCTTCACACGATATACCAGGCGCTTTGGCAACGTCCAATATAATGGGTTCTGACCACAACTCTGGTTGTCTTTTACACTGTTGACTCTCCTCGCTTACAGTGTAATTGTACTAACACCCTTTATTTTGATGCACCCCTGGTTGGTTAATCGTTGATACACCTAGACTGCACCTTCTAAGATGGCGACCACGCTAGCACCACTAATCACGTGATACACCAGATGCGCTGGTGACGCCCCAAACTTCCGATATAACCATTTGAGTACCGGGAACCCGTTACTATCCGGACACCGGTAGCGATGGGTAGGCGTACTAGCTCTGACCAAGGCTTCGAGAAGTAAGTGAGCGGCGCGTGCGTTTTACCGTCTGCTGGGAGCGCAGCGAGATTGTTTCGCTCGCCCCGACACCAGGATACTTGTGTGCTTGCCCGGCGTTGCTGAAGTTAGTGCTGGCGTTTCCTTACCGATAACGCACAAGCACGACTGCCTCTGAATCCCCAATCTAGCTATAGAAGGGAACGGGCGACATTACAACCAACACACGGTTGTGTCTTTCACACTATCGGTGACCCTGGCATATGCATACAGAACTAAGTGTGTGAATGCTGCACTTTGGACGTTTTTACCTATATCCTGTAACCATAGCTAACATTTAATAGAACATGGCTAAAACAACACTGAGGCCTCCGCATAAATTAGAGAATGCATTGACCAAACAAGCTGCATATTATCGAATGGAAGAATGAATGTATAAGAGTGTCCCTACAATGGCATGTCTAATACTATTAGCGTGAAACATTAAGCACAAAAGAAACACCATCTCCAATTCTAGAACCATGAGTTGTTTTGGCATTTGGGGACCCCTGACAAAACTGGAATTACGTGCCTTTGTCTTCCTTATAGCCATTAAACCCCTATTGGCTCTCCCCCTTGAAGTCACACCTACCGGGTACTGTTGACACCTGTACTCCTTGACCTGTAGGTGAGTAACTAAGTAACCCACAGTGGTTTTACGAAGTAGACACCATGAAGAAACTGCTGCTATCATGTTTTAATTTGATTTTTAAGCTTATTTTAATTTGAATTATGATAGAGGTGACATGTGGTATACGCGAATTAAGTTGATACTAAACGGTCACTGCTCACAGAATGTCACAGCCACAGAGTCACTTCTCTTCACACAACCACAGTGTGTTCACGGTCAAGAATGGGAAATTGTTGTCTGTGTATTTTGGTAACTCTCTCTTTTGTCTCCTCTAGGCAAGAGCAGTCTTAACCAGGTAGTACAACAGAAAATATAATGTTTATAGGTTGACACTTTATTAGGTCTTCCCTTGTGATAGATGTATAATTATATTAGGTCCTGAAGAATCGCAGCATAATTGCATAAGCGAGAAACATGTCGACCTCACAGAACGCTTTGTAGTCCTAGATCGTGATACGGAACCTAACTTCTGGCGATCATAGGCTACCCACTGGTTTTAACTTATAGTATGGGAACCACCAGAATAAACTGATCTCCGGTATCCCGTGCTATATTTTAACGCACCCACCTACACTATCCACCCCTCACCTGGCCCCTCACTTGCACTTCACCCACAGGCTGTTGGAAAAAAGATCTCCGACAAAGAGCCCCTCCTAGAGGTGAGCCCGTTGGACATTGCACCGCCTGTCCAACGAGGAGCAACGGCCGATGATGAAGCATGACACTTGCAAGAGTGTGTGAGGCCATTCATTCCAACTAATGGAATGCCCAGGGTAGCCCTCCACTGAGCACTACCCTCCTATTAACCTTCTTCCCTCCTTGACCATATAACTCTTCACCAAGGAACAACTGAGTCCCCTTTTTGTCAGTCATATTTAAAGACCAGCCTTAGGTTATACCCCTCTAACAAGCTAATGGAATAACAAAAAACCTAGGGGTCTAAGGGAGAAATAACATGGGGATCCCTTGTAACCTAGTGCCTAACATAGTACATCAGGTTAGAGCAGAATTAAATAGTTCTAAATAAAGGACAAGAAGTGTAGTAGTGGTGGGCCACCTGTGATTGTAGATCAAGACTCATGTAGGATTCCCATCAAAGACTTGTAATGATCAATGTTATCATTTGGTTATCCTAAGGGTCGTGTGTCTCTTGATCATTGAGACTTGGATCGTACCCTATGATCGTTTAGGGTTCTGAGCCACAATCACTGCTGGACCATATGAAATTGATCTAATGGGATCGAGTGCAGTGCAAGAAATAATAAAAAGTGGTGAGTTAAAATAGGATAGAGAACCAAAAGACATAAACTTTTTATTATGAGAAGGTCCCTTCCTGCTAAAACCAAGAACAGCGCAAAATTATATAGCAGTTTCAACCAAATATCTGCTTAGGGGCCAACATGTTTCAGCCTAATGGGTAAATCGAACCCAGGCTTTCTTCAGGGCCTCTGTTCTCATTAACAATGCTACTGCATATAGTGTCAAAAATGTGCCAACACAAAATATAATCACACAAATGTGAAGTTAAGATCTATAACAGCAAAGGATATATCATCCGTCGTCTGATGGATCTCCCTGGTGACAACTGGTGTGTTTATTACATCTATAATGAAAAAAACACATTGTGACCCCACTGCAAAACTAATTGTCTGAGATAGCATGTCCACAGTGTGCTCATTTGAAGAACAGTATCAACTCACCCAGTGTGTCCGGGGACCAGACCTCACCTCTCCTGGACCTGGCTCCGGAACTGTGAGACCCCGCTCTGTAGGAGTAAGACAACCTGGACTTCAGTATAACAGAGAGAATAAGCTTATCCTGCTCTATCACATGTTAGTCTTGCCCAGGATGACACTCATCTTTCTCCCAGAGCTATCTTTCTATCATAGTCATATCAACAAAGATCTAACCAGCAAGAGACTACACTAGCGACCATAGCCATGAAGGACAATTTCTTCAGGTTTGAGGAGACAATTTACCTCCAGACCTCGGGCACCAGCATGGGGAGTATTTTTGCCCCTTCCCTGGCAAATTTGTATGTTCACATGTTTGAACAATCCACTGTACTAACCACATTAAATCCTTTCTTCACATCTATAATATGCTGGAAACGCTATATAGATGATGTGTTGATGATATGGAGAGGGGACCTAGACTCTGTCCTCCTCTTCCATAAGTGGTTGAACTCTCAGAATTGTTTCCTGCGTTTCACTATAGAGACCAATAAAGAGAAGATTTCATTCTTGGATCTTTCTATTTATGCCACTCCAACTGGTCTGCAAAGTGAACTCTTCCGGAAGCCGATGGCAAGGAACTTGTTCCTCTTGTATGAGAGCCAACATCCCAACTCACTGCGAGATAACTTGCCCTTTGGGCAGTTCCTCCGTTTACGGCGTAACTGTTCCACCATGGAGACGTTCTCACAACACGCAGCTCAACTGTCAGATCAACTACTAGACAGGCATTATCCTAAGAAACTCATCAAGCGCTCTCTCAAGCGAGCCAAGCGACGGATGATATATCCTTTGCTGTTATAGATCTTAACTTCACATTTGTGTGATTATATTTTGTGTTGGCACATTTTTGACACTATATGCAGTAGCATTGTTAATGAGAACAGAGGCCCTGAAGAAAGCCTGGGTTCGATTTACCCATTAGGCTGAAACATGTTGGCCCCTATGCAGATATTTGGCTGAAACTCCTATATAATTTTGCGCTGTTCTTGGTTTTAGCAGGAAGGGACCTTCTCCAAATAAAAAGTTTAGGTCTTTTGGTTCTCTATCCTATTTTAACTCACCACTTTTTATTATTTCTTGCACTGCACTCGATCCCATTAGATCAATTTCTTATGGTCCAGCAGTGATTGTGGGTCAGAACCCTAAACGATCATAGGGTACGATCCAAGTCTCAATGATCAAGAGACACACGACCCTTAGGATAACCAAATGATAACATTGATCATTACAAGTCTTTGATGGGAATCCTACATAAGTCTTGATCTACAATCACAGGTGGCCCACCACTACTACACTTCTTGACCTTTATTTAGAACTATTTAGTTCTGCTCTAACCTGATGTACTATGTTAGGCACTAGGTTACAAGGGTTCCCCATGTTATTTCTCCCTTAGACTCCTAGGTGTTTTGTTGCTCCAGCAGGGGGCAACAAACCAACAATACAGGACTGGCAAGAGAGGCTGTGGCAATATAATAGACCATTGTGGCCAGAAGAAAGAGGCAGTGGTAGTACAATCATACATTCTAACAGACCCGATTCAGCCAGGAAACGTCCAAGGTTTTTAAGCCCAAATGGGCTTTATTTGATCTGTCTCCTGTCTACAATCTCCTCTTTTTCAATGTAAGTCAAAGGGGAAAATCAGTACCCAAGTTTTGTTTTCAAAATCTTCCTCTTACCAAGTTCAAAATGTTAGCAAGTATGGTATATTGGATCATGGAAGGCAGGAGGAATTGGGGCAGGGACATGGACTCGGATAACAGAGGACCGGAGGGACATGGAGGAGTGCACCAAACTGACCCTACATGGCATGCATCAGGGTTTGCACCAGCACAATACACCACACAGGCACAGCACCATGCACATGGACAACAGAGAACAGAGGGGAAAGAGGCAATGGTAGCTAGCTGACCATAATGGACAGACAGGAGAGAAAGCTGCCGCATAACAGACCATAAAGGGCAGGATAATAGGTTACAGTCATCTGACAATGCTAGGCAGGTGGGAGGGGAGTGGCAGCTCAACAGAACACTCAGAGTAGATAGGAGTGGCAGGTCCATGGAATGTGGTGGACAAAAAGGATGGAACAGGGGCATTCACACATACATTGGAGGGAAGGGGGAAGGAGAATAGGGGCAGCAAGCTAAGCACAGAGGCTAAGCAGGAGGTCAATGATGGGGCATAGAATTGGGCAATGGAGGGCAGGAGGAGTGGACTGGTACATCATGCTAAATGGAGGGCAGTGGCAGCACATCAGACTGTACATGGCAGGAGGGAGGAGGCTAGTCCATGGATTCAGACAACAGAGGATAGGGAGAAGGTGGATGGGCAGCTAACTAACTGATAAGAGAAGGCGGGAAGGCCTGTGGCAGAACAACGGCAAGGAGCAGGGATAAGAACTTGGACAATGGATGTCTAGGAGGAGGGAAGACAGGAGAAGCACGCTTGGGTGGTGGCAACACAATGCCAGGCCCTGCTTCCAACCCCCCAAGATCCAGTGTGTTATGTATCTTACTTAACGTTAAAAAACATTTGCAACGTGCCCAGATTAATATGGCCGATAGCCTTTCACATTAAAGTTATGTTTAGTCCATTGTTTATGTTTATTATGAATAAGTCACATTGACGAACATACAGGTATGACGTCTCGGGGCAAGATATTCTGAAATGACATTGTGTGCATATTAACACTTGTTTTCTTTTCTTTATTGTATCAATTCCTGAATTTTCACATCGTGACCAGGCCAATATGGCCGCCAGTTTCTTTGATTAAAGTAATATGTAGTCCTTTGTTAATGTTGGCAACTGGAGTCATTTGTACATTTAAATAAGGATGCTACAATGACGCCTTGTATCGTTATCAAGGTTTGGATGAGCCGAAACGCGTGGATGACGTCTTTTGCAGATTAAATACTTCCAAACTACAACCTGAGTGCTGATTCCTCCCTTGTAAGAGTGAGAGGAGATTAAATACATATATATATAGAATTCACTGAAAAAAACACAAGTTTCAAGGACATTATAGTTAGAAATTAGCATTTAAAAAACCTCAGAAATTCACTGAAAAAACCACAGGTTTCATGGACGTCATAGTTAGTTGGACATTTCACTCGTACAAAACAAGAGAAATTCGGCCGTTATAGTTAGTTGTGTTAACTATAACTCGCGCCCCGCAATGCACTGCTGATGACGTCACATATTACATCACTCATGACATGGTCAGTGACATCACTGATGGCATCTCAAATGACATCACAGATGACATCATCCACATGATCATCTGATGCACCTCCTCACAACCTAAAATACAGACCCAAGTACAGGTATAATGTGTTGTACACTATGTATGCAGATCTCTAACAAGCTACATACTATTAATACACTCTTCTAAATACCCAGTTAATAGCTTTGCAGTGTTGGAATCCTTCTGTCTGTGCCATGTATTTCTCCAATTACCCATCCAGTACTATCTATGTATCCTATCACTCCGCCAATACCTAAGCACTTTTAAATTTACCATGTACTCTCTTTGCAGCACAGAAATTATTCTAGTTACTAGTCATGTACCTAAGGAATGGCCCAGCCAGAAAACTAGTAAAGCTACATTATTCTGTGCACTATGCATGCAGACCTCTGATCAGCTTCATAGCATTGATACCGTTTTTTAACTACTCAGTTAGTACCAATACAGTCTAGGAATCTTTCTGTCTGTCCCATGCAGTTCTCCATTCATCCATCCAGCACTATCTACGTATTCTATCACTTCACCAATACCTAAACACTTATAAATTGAGCATGCACTCTCTTTGCAGCACTGAAATTACTCCAGTTATTAGGCATATGCTTAAAGAATGGCCTAGCCACTAATACAAGTGCAGGTACAATATTTTGTGCACTATGCATGCAGACCTTTAACCATCCACATACTATTGATAGGCTCTTCTAAATATCCAGTTAGTACCTATGCAGTGTAGGAATCCTCCTGTCTGTCCCATGCATTTCTCCAATCACCCATCCAGCAATAGTCACTTATCCTATCACTCCACCAATACCTAAGCACTTATAATAACTAAAAAAAAGTTTTAGCATGTTTTGATATGTACTACTGTCAAGGTAAGATTAAGTAATCCAAACACTTTCAATTCACAACTACATTGATCTGTGCACTATATTTATATAAACCTCCAAACAGCTACTTAGTAAAGTACTGCCCATGCAACCTAGGAATCCATGCATTTCTTCAATCACCCATCAAGCACTATCTACGTATCCTATCACTCCGCAATACCTAAGCACTTATAAATTCAACATGTGCTCTCTTTGCAGCACTGAAATTATTCTAGTTACTAGTCATGTACCTAAGGAATGGCCTAGCCAGTAAAACTAATACAGCTAAAATATTCTGTGCACTATGCATGCAGACCTCTAATCAGCTACATAGCATTGATACAGTCTTTTAAATACTCAGTTAGTACCTATGCAGTCTAGGGAATCCTTATGTCTGTTCCATGCACTTCTCCATTCAACCATCCAGCACTATCTATGTATCCTATCACTCTGCCAATACCTAAGCACTAATACATTTAGCATGCACTCTATTTGCAGCACTGAAATTACTCCAGTTATTAGTTATATACTTAAGGAATGGCCTAGCCACTAACACTAGTGCATGTACAATATTTTGTACACTATGCATGCACACCTCTAACCAGCTATAAACTATTGATACGCTCTCCTAAATACCCAGTTAGTACCTATGCAGTGTAGGAATCCTCCTGTCTGTCCCATGCATTTCTCCAATCACCCGTTCAGCACTATTTACTTATCCTATTACTCCACCAATACCTAAGCACTTATAAATTAACTATACACTCTGTTCGTAATACTGTAAATATTCTAGTTACTATTCATGAACTTATGGAATGGCCTAGCTACTGACACAAGTACAGCTATAATATTTTGTGCACTATCGAAGCAGACCTCTAAATAGCTACAACCTATTGATACACTCTTCTCAATACCCAGTTAGTACTTATGCAGTGTAGGAATCATCCTGTCTGTCCCATGCACTTCGTTAATCACTTATCTACCACTTTCTACTTATCCTATCACTCCACCAATACGTAAGCACTTATAAATTAGGTGTTCACTCTGTTTGCAGCACTGTCATCATTCCAGTTACTAGTGGCATTCTTATAAAATGACCTAGGCACCAACAGAAGTATACATAAAGTATTCTGTGCATAATCCCTACAAATCTCTAAGCAGATACATTTTCATGTAGATAGGCTTTGCCTTTGCACTGTGTTAAGTTAGCATGAGCTTATTAGAAGTTTAAACACCATTTTACCTTTCTGCTGCTTCTGCACAGGGCACATACTGTTGTTGGTGCCTTGAGCCTAAGAGAATATTTTACTTCACACAAGAATAATATGTTTTCCTATAGTATCAGCTTTGCTTGGTAAGCTATGTCTGAACAGTGAGTGTCGAGGCCTTCAAGGTTATTTCAACACAGTGGTTGTTGTTCGGTTTGATCAGCGCACATCCTAGACATAACACATATGCAGCTGTGGCCAACTCTGACTTTTGGTGCATTTAATAATGCACTGCGCAAAGCATGCACACACACTTGATGAATATTCGCATGTAGAGAGCTGGGGTAGAAGATGATGTGATCCCTTTCTACTAAGACCAAAGGTATGGGGCCGCTCTTCTAAAACCCAAAGAGACCTTCTTTAGATATAATATGATATAGTAGCAAGGGAGGGTGAGACTGAGGTGACATTTAGTCTTCTTCCCTTTAGCATTTTAATATGATTTCTCCCTTTGTATTTTATGGATTAGTAACTATGCTGATAACCTTGTTGCTTATAATATGTTTGCTTGTATTAGCTAAGATACTGCGCTTGAGAACACGGCACTAGAAATAAATATTTCAAACTTGCACGTGTCGTCATTTACTCCTCGTTCTGGATTGGTATATTAGTATAACGAAAGAGTGTTCATGTGTTCCACGTTACCTGAGGTGTTCTAAGTCCATGTTCTGGGTTGTCTAATCATTGGGGGTATGGAAGAACCAATGAGACACTGATTGCTAGTCTGGTAGGGGATTTTGAATACTGAGGTGACTTTTGGTACACCCTAATTCACTGAGGTTCTAAGTCTCTATGCACAGTTCTGTGTAGGAGCAGAATCCCTGCGACATGGCGCCCAATCGTTGATGGTCTTATTACATGACGCTTGAGTAGTGCTTATATCAGTCCTTAACCCCCTTCACTATTATTTCCGGAAGACAGTGGTGTCGGACAAACCTACCTATAGTTACATAGGTGTTTTCAAGCTTGAATCTTTACAAATGGTTTTCTTTTGAATTACTACCCAGTTGTGCTATGTAGTTTTTTGTTGTACCTCTTTCTTACTGTGTCAGAATGGCTGATGTTGACATACCGCAACATAGTCAAATTGCGGTTTGCAATCATTTGCAGGCTTATAACGTCGGGTTGGAGGGCATGGCAGTTATTATGGTTGTGAGTGCAGAAGTAGCTTACCCATACGAAATTTTCTATTCGTGGGTGACCTTCCCGGCTGTGAATGCAAATACTAATGTGTTCGACACATACTGCTACTGCCGTGCCTCAGGCATATGTTCCATATAGGACACAGGAGGTTCCGATTAATGTTTGGCAACATCGAGTTTGGTTCAATGGCGCCCTACCCCACTCTTTGCTAATCTCACGATTAGGTCCTTTGTCCATTGCAGGCGCTATTTGGCCTGTTTTAGCTGGATTTACACCGCATCTTTGACATGGAGCGGTTCCCATTGCAGACTTGCTGCCGCTACATGCAGTCGCGATTAGTGTCATTAGATCGTTAGTGCAATACATTACCCGCAATCTCCAGGGCGGGGCCCCACGTGTTGCGACGCATCCAGCAGGACCGGGCGGTATGAAGCTTAGTCCTGATATGGTTAATGCAGTGATGGGCAAGCGCCCCCAGGATAAGGATTATATGCCTTTCTGGCTTGCCGAGAAATTTGAGCAGCTAGAAGAGGTATTTCCTAACACAACTCCTGTTGAAAAACACAGGATTCTGACAATTAGTTTGCCGAAAGACTTGATACCAGAGGCTGGTGACTGTGAATCTTGGGGTAAGATTTTTGCGGCGGTGTACACAAGGTGCTTTGGCACTCCGTCAATGACCGTCCTTCCCTCGGTCATTAAACGTGTTCAAGATGAGCACGGATCTGAGGCAGCGGTTGAATTGGGTATGCGGCTCAGCTGCACTTTTGACGTAGTTTCCGATCTCGTCCTTGCGAATGTCAAGGGAGATGCGGTAAGCTTTCAGGTGTCTAATGCTTTGCAAGCGATGCCCGATGCCGATAAACCCAGCCAGTTACAGAGAATGATTACGGCGGCTTATAAAACCGTGGGCCGTAACAGTTGGGTGTCAAGCCTTTCTCAACAAAAGAGAAAAAGCAATCCCAAGGGCAGAAGTTGGAAACAGACGACCTGACCAAGGCTAAGAAGCAAAATTGGCTGAAAAAACAAAAACAGGGTAAACAACTGCAACAGAAACAGGGGTCACGTCCTGCATCTCCAGTGTCTATACCTACAGAACGTGTTTATGACTTGCGCGATCACGCGACGATAAAATCTCCTGATCGTTTTCAGGTTTCTGAACAACGCTCTCCTCGTTCTTTTCAGGACTCATGAGCCTCATCGACCGGTGGTGGAGGAGGCGGCAGAGGTCGGGGTGGCCAGCAGGGACGCGACCAGCCCCGCCCGAAAGACGGTAAAGGCAAGTAGAACGATTCAACACCGAAAAGACCCCAGTTTCAGAAAAAGAAAATTGCCGTTTTAACAGCGAGATATGCCACAGATAGTGAGAAAGCAGCTTCGGAATCTGACATGGGCTCTGACCTTGCTGGACAGCGCGGGGGAGATTACCACAGTGCGAGAGGCCCTGCGTCCACTACTGAAGGTGACAGCGACTGACCAGTATGTTGTTGTGGAGACAGCTGATACCAGAGTAGCTCCCCCTGAGAGACTTCATAACATTGTCCTTTTAATTGAAGGTGACATACAACATACCATAAAAGGGGTATTTTGGGAAAATCTTATGACTACCTATGACATTTTGTTAGCGGAGGCTGACTGGCCTCCACCTTTTGTTCTCGCAGCTCCGAGAGGGGAGGAGGCGATCCTCCCTAGTTTCGCGCACACTGTCTCGAAGGAGCATGCGCTGAATTTTTCAGAAGAGTGGGCTAAAGCCCTTGCGCCGGCTCTCTACCATACACACTGTGGTTGGGATAAATTTTCCCCACACCACGAGATTCCCTTACGGTCTATGCCACAGCCTCAACCTCAATATCCCATCCGACGCGAAGCTAAGGCTTCCGTTGCGGAAATCCTTATACAATTGGAATATCAAGGTGTAATTGAAACTTGTGTGTCAACGATGAATAACCCTCTTTTTACTGTGACCAAGCCAGACGGCTTGTTCCGTTTGGTATTGGATTACCAGCATTTGAACTCGCATTGCCGTACCTGTGCAGTACAGAATACCCCCGGCTCTGCTTTAGTGGATGGTCTTGTGCGTAAACGGTTTAAAACCACACTTGCATTTCCAACGTTTTTTTCCCCACAATTTAGATGGTCTAAGTTCCCAATGGACCAGTTTTACAAGTGGTGGCAAACAACGCCAATACAAACGTAACCTATGGGCTATAAAAATAGTCCAGGCGTGTTTGCTGCCCGCATTGTCTCTCTCTTAGAGAGAGTTGACACGGATGCGTGCTCATATGTAGATGACATCTATCTCACAGACAACGAGCTTTGGGCGCATCTGTGTCGCGTTGACCGCATAATTTGTAACTTTGCGGACTTTGGTTACAAATTCAACGTTGCAAAGTACACAGTGTTGTTCCTGGGCTATGAGCGCAACAATGAAGGTCGAGGATTGGCTCCTCACTTCTTGGAGAAATGCGCACAACTGCGCGCTCCTACAACTCTGAAAAAATTACAGTCCTTCCTGGGATTTTTGAATTTCGGGCGTACATACATTCCTGAATATGCCCAGCGTATCAAGCCTCCGTATGCTTTGATACAACCTACTTTTCAGCCGCGGGCCGTGGAGGGTGTTACGGTGGGGCAGGGAGGCGGGGAGGGGGAGGGGCAGGGTGGAGAGGGCTAAAAACCGGCACATGGATAATTACAGGTAAGTAAACAATTTAATTGATAAAACGAATTTCGTAGCGCGCACTGCATCGCATTTTGCAATGCAGTGCGCGCTAGGAAATTCGTTTTATTATTTAAATTGTTTACTTACCTGTAATTATCCATGTGCCGGTTTTTAGCCCTCTCCACCCTGCCCCTCCCCCTCCCCGCCTCCCTGCCCCACCGTAACACCCTCCACGGCCCGCGGCTGCTACTTTTACAATATCTTGCTGGCTGATGGAACATTCAGCTATTTTGCAATCTTTGTAGGCTGAACTTCTAGAATCTAACACCCACATGCATCATTGTTCATTTTTGCGAATCTTTATTTGCGAAAAAATGCGAATCGCAAATAAAGAATCGCAAAATGGAATGCATCATAAAATTCGCATTTTTTTAGCGATTCGGAAAAATTCGCAATTTTATCCGAATCGCATAAATATGCGAATTCTGTAATTGCGAATTCGCATTTTGCGAATTCGCAATTAGCGAATACGCATAATCATGCATTGCTTGAAAGACACACCCAGCAAGCCAGGAGACTAATTACAGACACCTGCAGGGCAGTTCAAACTGCAGGAGTGGCTTTTGGCAGTTGGAGCTCAGACTGCAGTTGCTGAAGGAGTGTTTTTTGTTTGCTGCTTCAAGTAAAATGGCTACAGAAAGTTCTACAGAAGACCAGCAACCTAGGAAAAGAAAAATCAAGTTTAGTGACCAGGAGCTTGAGATTTTAATGGAAGAGGTAACTTTGAGGCATGAGCAGCTTTTTGGAAAGGATTCCCTTAAAGTTCCTGAGGCAGTGAAGAGAAGGCTTTGGCTGGCAATTCAAGGCAAAGTTAATGCTATGGGTGTTGCCCACCGTGACATTACCAATCTTCAGAAACGCTGGTATGATTTACGCAGTCGTGCTAAAGAGAAAATTGCGACAAGGATGAAAAGTGCTAAAAAAAACTGGTGGAGGCTCCCCCATGGATAGGCCTAATACCCCTCTGGAGGACATGGTAGAGGGGACCCTTGTTACTCAAGCTGTCATTGGAGTGATAGCAATAGACACCTCAGAGCATGCTGCCACATCACAAGGTATGGTTTTTAAATAATCTTTCACTTATTTTTATGTTGGTAATATTGCACATGCCCCTTTTTTTAATCTTTCTCAATAATCTTTAAATCCCAACATTATTCACAAATGTACATTTGCAAACAGTGGAAATAGGGTCATGTCAATGCATTGTAGCAATGCATTGTGGGAAATGTAGTTTTCTCAACTTTTTCAGAAATAGTACTGAGAACATATTGATCACAAATTTTTTCAAAAAATAAATAAAAAAGGCAATGTGACTTTGCAAGCATAAAGCATGTTTATTTAAAATGCAGTGTAGGGTCTGACAGTGCACTCACACATTGAAAGTGATGCAAACCAATTTAAAAAAAAATTCTTTTTTTTTTTAGAACATAAAAAGGAAAGTCAAGCATTTGAAGTTGAAAACACATTAAACATAGAGATGGAAATCCCAGCAGAAAGTAATTTGTTATCCTCTCCAACTGTTAGAGGTAAAAAAAAAAGAGTGCAGCAAATTCAAAACTCAGACATTGAAGAGGAACAAATTGCACAAATTAATGAACAGATGACTCCTCAAAATAGTGCCCCTCAAGCAGCTAAACTTAGTCGTCGCTCCAGAATCCAACAGTTTTACAGGCGAAGGTCCCATCCTGCAAACCAAAGGACAAATTCACAAGATGAAAACAATGCCAGTGTGGTTGAAAAGAAGCTGGTCAAAATTCAAAGGCTCCAAGGAAAAGACATGCAGATAATGAAGGGCATTCTGTTTGGAATTAGGAAAGACATGAGTGCCATGAGTAGCAGTGTAATTGAATTATCAAAAGTTTTTGAAAATGCACACTTGTCCACAAATATCAAACTTGAGCGCATGGCATCAGCAATTGAAACCATGTCTGAGGCAATACAGGCTCAAAACATTGCCCATTGCAATAGACACTTGAGACTAATGTCTAGTATGCACACTTACACCAGTGCTTTACATCGCTTAACCAATACTAATGGACATATTTTGAAACAAACTATGTGCATGCAGAGAGAGTTAAGTCAGTGTTGCAAACAACTCACAATGGGTTTGATGGAAAAAAGACAAGCTGATGATCTCAAGGAACATGATCTTAGTATGCTGCAGTCATTGAAAGATGACACAATTGATACTCCTACAAAAAGTATTGCTTATGAACTAACCAAAAAAGTTGGTGAACGACGTGGCTCAAGACATCTAGACCAAAAACCTAGCACATCAAAGGGTGTTGGTAATTTAAAAAATAAAGCTTTAGGTGTGCGTGGAAGAAAGTAACTCTTATAAAAAGTAAATGCCTATGATCAGGATGATAAACCACATGTGGACTTTTTTTTGTTACAAAAACCATTGACAAAATTCCAAATTTGAATCAAGTAAACATGCATTAATGTTTCCTGAGTTGCAGCAGATCTGCTTTCAAGTTTGCAAATAAAAACAAGTTGATTTTGCACAAAAGTGTCATGGCTCTTACCTAATTCAAAAGTAATGTTCTGTAATTTCCTCTCTTCTTCTTCTTCCTTCTGCGGCATCTGGACCATGAAGTCTTGCATGGGGTTGTTGTGGCTGATTGTCCATGTTAGGTAGAATGTCATCTGAGTCAAGTTCTAGGCCTCTCCTAGTTGCAATGTTATGCAGCATGGCACATGCAGCAACTATTTTGCAGCACACCTCTGGCCTATATTGCAGTGCACCTCCAGTCTTATGCAGGATGCGAAACCTAGACTTCATGACTCCAAAAGTCCTTTCAATCACATTGCGGGTTGATATGTGGGCCTGGTTGTAATGCTGTTCTTTGCGGGTTGAGGGTGTAAGATATGGTGTGAGTATATATGACCTCACAGCCTAAGCACTATCACCTATGGGGAGGGGACATAGTAGACATGTAATTAAAATGTCAAGCAAGTACAAGGAACAAATTGTGATCAAAGGTATATTTAACCATATTTACCAAGCAAATAACCATCTCCAAATTCACCAGAAAGCAGACGAGCATGGATGGCACTATGTTTAAAAATGTAGGAGTCATGGGCACTCCCAGGGTAACTTGCAACTACATCTGTTATGATTGTTTTAGCATTACAGATTACTTGTATGTTTAATGAATGGTAGTGTTTTCTATTTCTAAATATATACTCATTCACAGATGGGGGACAAATAGGTACATGTGTGCCATCTACACAACCTATTACATGAGGAAAATTAGCAAGGTTGTAGAAGTCTAACTTAGTTTCCAACAGATCTTGCTGTGTGTTTGGAAAAAAAATATGATGCCTTATCCTCAGCAGCATTGCATTGAGGAAATCATTAAAAAATCTAGATAGAGCACTCTGTGAAACACCCCCAGCAACAGCAATGACTCCCTGAAAGGACCCAGAGGCTAGAAGGTGAAGACAACATAGCACCTGCACATGGGTAGGTATGGCCAGGGTCCTACGTGTTTGCCTACGCAAAATTGGGTCAAGTTCTGCTATTAGGTCTAAAATGGAGTCTGCATTTAGTCTGTACTTGTCATATATTTCAGCCTGTGTCTGTCCAAATAAAGTTATGCGCAATCTGAAAATTCTTTCATTCAGCATCCTTCTCCTCCTTCCTGCTGCTCTCAACCTCCACCTACGTGCCAGAACAATGATTGCTGCCATCCTCAAAGAGATCTGGGACTACTGAGGGACTGCTGAAATACACTGATAATTAGTTTCACATGTGTCTTAAAAAAAAAAAAATTACCACCTGCTCTCAGTACTTCTAAAAATAAGAATTCCTAATAGCGATTTTTATGCGATTCGCAAATAGCGATTTTTGATGCATACACTTTTTTGAGAATTTTTAGCGATTCCTTACCATTGCGAATATTTAAGAAATCGCACACCGAATTGCGAATTCTTAAATAGCGAAAAAGTGAATTTTGCATGATGCATCCCAAATTTAAGAATTGCATTCGCAAACGGCCACAAAATGCGATTCGCACCGTTTGCGAATGCAATTCTGTTTGATGCATGTGGGTGTAAATTCTTACTGACTCGTGATAACCACACCAACCTGGTGATAAGAATCATCCCTGGGGCGGTGGGTTTCACGTACCTAACTTTTAACGAAGGAGACACAGTACCTATTGCTTACAAGTCACACTTTCACACTTTGGCAGAAATGCGGTTTTTCACTGTGGAAAAAGTTTTGACAGCAGTGCAGATGGCGATTCTTAAGGAACGTGCACTGTCGCAGGGAAAACGCATGTTGGTTGTTACAGCGTATCCTGCACTAGAGGCAGTGACGAAAGCCTGTGTACCGAATTCTAAAGCTTTGCTCCCACGGTGGATACAATGGGCAGCATCATTGACGTCTTCGGATGTCACATTTATTTTTGATGCCTCCCTACAGTCGCAAGAGTTTTTGCAGTATGAATTTGTTCATCCTGCGCCTTTGTCCATGCGGCCTTTGGAGGATTTCCATTGTATCATATACAATGATGGTTTAGCGTAAGTTGCGCATCGGTCTAAGCACGCATATGTTTCAGCTTGCGCCATTGTGGTAGGTGCCATGGTGAATGATGAGTTCGAGTCCCAGGTCGTGCACACGCAGACTTTAGGGGACAGCACTGCACAATTGGCAGAGCTTTGTGCTCTGATGCTTGCATTGGAGTATGCTGATCCTAGTGTGACGACTCTTATTGTGAGTGATTCTTACTACTGTGTCCAGTCTTACAATGAAAACCTGTTCTTTTGGATTCAGAATGATTTTCCAGATTCCAAGGGTAGCACAATAAAACATATAATGATCTGGGTCCTAGTGACTGAGCTTAAAGAGCAGTTGCCACTCGTGTTTGTAATTCATACTCGCGGTCATCAGCGCATAGGAGTCCACGTTGTTGGCAATTCTTTGGCCGATGAGGCCGCAAAATCAGCAGTATCGAAATATTTGGTTGCAGCAGGTACACGTTTCAAAAGTAAGATTGATGATGATATCTTGGCAGCTGTTGCTGCGACTGAGAAGGGAAGTAAATATCCTAAGGGGTTCCCTTCGAAGTATACATACCACTTAAGTCCTGATAAAGTACCTTATGTGAAAATACCGGACATTGGTGAAAGGTTGATTCCCAACGCGGACCGCAGGCCAGCGCTGATTACTGCAGCCCATGAAGGTGTTGTGTCTGCGCATGCGGGCATTTTGGCTACTGTATCTCAGTTACAACAACGTTTCTGGTGGCGGGGTCTGTACAAACAGACGTGTGATTATGTCCTTCAATGTGACATTTGCCAGCAGATTAAGCTTTCGACTGCTACGCGTCCGCCCCAGACACAGTTGTACATTTCTAATAAACCACTTGGTTGTGTTTACTTAGATCACTGCGGTCCTTTTCCTTCTGATACTGCGTATAAGTACATCTTAGTAGCAGTTGCCCACGCTTTGTGTGGGTGTGGCCACACCGCAGCGCTGATTCACGAACTGTCATAAGAGACTTGCGTGTCTTTATAGGGATTTTTGCCTGTGGTACCTTCCATTCGGATCAGGGTCCGGCTTTCGCCTCCAAGGCGTATAAGGATGCCATGACTTCATTGGGGGTTCAAGTCAAGTTTTCGTCTCCATACAGACCTGAGGGTAATAGTGTTGTAGAACGAATGAACTGAGATTTAAAGCAGTCTTTGACAGCTAGAGTTATAGGCACTGGCAGGAACTGGCTGGCCCACCTCAATAGCGTGCAGCGTGCTCTGAATAATCTCCCTAGAAGGTTTCTGGGTAGGCGGACCTCATACGAAATGCACTTTGGTATCAAGATGTTTGTACCGGACCTTGACGGTCTAGACCAGACGGCTGTTGCTGCCTCCTTTGACGTAGATGAACATTGCAATGTTTTACAGAATCTACAAGAGACGAGAGACAGTCTTGCAAAGGAACATTTGCCCTCCACCTCGGATGATGCGTTGCAGATCCCGGTAGTTGGCTGGCTACCCCAAGTTGATGAATTGGTTCGAGAGAAGATTGAGAACAAGAAAGAATTTGGTCCCACTTACCGAGCTCCAGTCTGGTGTGAAGGGCACAAGAACAGTCATTTTACCACCACTTCCAGGTCGTAAGGAAAACAGGTATATCTCCATTGACAATGTCAAGATACACAGAGTGGCCGATTCTTCTTAGTATGACACCGGCGGTCTCATGTCCTTCGATTTTGAGAAATTCTGTTTTGGCCCCGGCTTCTGATCCAGTGCCTGATGTTGCCCTCGAGATGCCTGCAATTTCTAGTCCTTTATTGAGTACACTCCCTGGTACTCAACTTGATGAAACTGAATACACATACCCAACTGACTTATCAATGCCTGATTTGCAAACTCGCTTGGCTACAGAATCCAGATTTTCATTTGACACTGATTCACAAACATCGAGGAAACCTTCAAAGGTCTCTGTTTTAGCTAAATTGTTTAAAAAACATTTTTTGATTCCCCTTTGGACCTACATTTGGTTGGTGCTTTTTTCAATTTACCTTTTCATGTCAATTGGCTTTGTGGTGTATTTTTTTCGACTTGTCAATGGACACTATGTCGGAGAGAGAAAATGCATTTGACATATCAATGGAACATTGCCTCCCCATTCCTCATCACACAGATTGAAGAGAGACTTGGCTTTTGTTAACATCACTGCTTGGCCTGTCTTAGATGGGATTGTATGGGATGCTGTTCGTTTTCAAATTCATGGGCCCACTGAGGTTATAAATGTCCCTAATGTGCTTAGAGTTTCTATGGGGGATGTAATTAAACAAAATATACGTTCTGATGATTGGGATGTTCAGGCCGTAGAAGCTTTGTTTTCTGATTTGAAATATTATGCTGACTTTGATGCTGAAGATTTGTATTTAGAATCTGCTAATTACGGTGATTTATATTGTTACCAACATTTTGACAATTACTACCTGCATAAAACTAATACCAGGAGGAACACTGTAAATTATAAACAATGGGAGCATTGTCCCGCTCCTATACAAGGCAGTTCTGCTTCATTTTTTAAAAGGTTCACTTATTTTACTGATTTTAATCAGTCAAATCCCAATGCATTTTATTTTAAGATAACCGAAAAGTCCACATCCAAAGTTAGACTTACCGATACAAAATTATTGTATTCAAAGTCCTTTCTAGACCAGTTGGCTATAGGTAGCTACGAGTTGTGGAAGGATACAATTGACCTTAAATCAGTTTGGGGTTCTAAAAGCTGGCAAGTGCAAGGCACTGAGGCTTTGCACTGTGCATGCCTCATCCCGAACCATATGTTGTTCTTGAATTCTACAATTTCACAGACAATATGCTTTGTATTGGCTACTACTAAAAAAATAAATGCTCCTTCTTTTCCTGAATTAGAAGAATATTCCGGTTGAAATAATGCTACTAAATTTTCTATCAGAGAGTTAACAACTCTGTTGCTGAATTCTTCCTTTAACATATCCAGTTTGGAACCCAAGGGTTAGTTGCTCTGGCACAAAAGTGCTGATTCTTGCCAGCATCGTTTTCTGGGTTTGGCTCCAGGCTTTACACACGTCAGGGTGGATTCCCGGTGTGAAAGTGGCCATTCTGTTACCACCTATTCTGTAGGCAAATTATGTCAGAATTGGCTCAAACATTCCACATTGACGTCAGTTAAACTACATTTATCTAAACTGACTGACGATGTTGATCTGAGTGATTTTATAAAGGGCCCGGCTAACGGTAGATCTAAAAGATGGATATATGCTATTTACAACGAAGTCTGGCAAACGTCCCAGATTGAGGCGGCTACCCGCATTAGAGCTGTAGATCAGGCTAATTTAGATAAAGTGCTAGCAGTTGTAGATAACAGCATTAATATGCTTTCTTCTCGCATTTACACGTTAGACAATATTGTATCATCTGTTGTTGATATTGTGCAGGATGAAGTGTCTGTTTTGTACCATGGTCAAAATCAATTGTGTTCCATTATGCAGTTTGCATGGACTTTCCAAACCTTGAAAGCTGGCAAAGTGCCATGGCATTGCATGTACCCGTCATCATTGTTTGCACCATTTAATTTGACTAATATGCAGCGTTTACTGTCAATGAAAGATGCATTCTTTTCAATGTTACACATTGAAAGGTTAGAACCATTACCGTTTTCTGTGACGGAGGTCCATTCAGCAACGTGGCTTATCCATGGGTTAATAACTCTCCCGTTCCCTCTGTTCAAGTTCAAGGGGTGTATGAAGTACTTTGCAATTGGTAGATATGAACCTCTTGGAAGTGCGTATCTCCTTAAGGCTTGGTCGCTTCCATTTACCTATAGATGCCTTAGGGAGGGTTAGGAAGTTTATTTGAAGGGCGAAGATTGCACCGAAACACCAGATCACTCATCGATGTGCAGACATATCCAATTGCATGGCTCTTGTAACCAGAATGAGCCGAATTTTGGCTGTATTTTGAAAGGTACAACTGTGCCTGCAATCGTGCCCATATTCACATTACTGGCAAACGGGAGTTATTTACTTTTAAACAATGAAGATTGCTGTGGCCTAATAAAAGGAATTGCTTATGTAGTTATCGTCAGTGAACGTGTGGTTTGCTGTAAGAATGTAATGTAGCCACCCCCGCATGGAAACCTTGATGTTTCCATCTGGCCCACGATTCCGATCTTGAAAGCAGAGTTCAACAAGTTGAGTCGCATAAGAGCTCTATTGTCCCAGAAAGAAGTTGCCCTCACATCTGCTCGTGAGACATTCGTCCTTCACGTGGCTAACACCCGCACAGAGGTGCATGCTTTATTAAATAATGACTTGCCTTTACATTTCGGTGAATTAATTCACACTATCTTTAATGCATCCTCCACAACGGGGCTGGCACATTTTTTTAAAGTTATAAGCAGTGGCCTTGTGACTTCGTTTCAAATTATATTCTGTGTCTTCCCTGCTTTCTTTCATTCGATCTTTTCCAGACTATTTGGTGGATTTCCCTTGCTGCTGGCTCTGGCTGCAGGCGTTCTTTTACTGTTTTGTTTAATTCAAAATGGATGCACGTCCTGTGTTTCGAGACGAGCTATCATGACTGGTGCTGTTTCGCAACCAAATGCTTGAGTACTGTGGAGCACTGCCTCTTGCAACCTTAAGTGCAGTTTATGGATTATCGTTTCTATTTTCCTATTTTACATGTGTCCAGCCTGTCTTTCATTGCCTGAGTTGCGATTTCGACTGGGCCCTATATTTGTGTCTCTGCAATACGGTGTCTCCCGATGTGGATTATAATCAGCTTATGAGCCCCTTAGTTGCTCATGAATTGCTTTGTACTGACGGAGGGATTATGGCCTTTGCAGCGATGCATGGAATACTGGGTCGTTGGAATGTGTTCGCAGCAACGCAGGATTTCTTGGCACACAGCTTCAGTGAAAACCCACCGAGTTGTCCTCTGATGGTGCTAGAGGCTCGGGTAATTGAAGAGCACGTATGTTCCTTACCACTGTTAAATTGGATGGCTGAATTATTTTCGGATGAGAACAGTGTCTTCCTGTTGGAAGCTGTTGTTGCATATTTTGCATATTCATCGTTAGGATGAGATATGTCATCGCTTCTCCCTCCCATAACCGAGGTTATTTATTGGACATCGAACATGTTTTATTTTTTTCCCATGCCTCTAAAACATTTTTTCTCTGCCCCAGGCCTATTGACTTTGCTAAGGCCAATGACTCAATTTATTGGATTCGCATACACCGTTGTCTATGTGGATTTTTAAAGACAATTTTTTTTTCTTTTTATTTTTTACCTTGGGCAAATTTGAGCTGACTGTTGTTCTTGAACTCTGCATTCCAAAAATGTGCCCCTTATCTTATCTTATCTTATCCGTGCTCGGATTGTTGTAGTTTGACGGCGATTAAGTTGATTTGTGGCAACCATTTTGTCTGCCACATGCTGCCTCGTGCCGACCATGTGCGTTGTCCTACCTTTCTGCTCATGGCCTTTGAATCAGCCCGGCAACAGGCTAATAATGGCATCTCTGTGTTTTACTGCTGACCGTTAGGGTCCACATCTGCTAATGGTTAGCCTTGGATTGGAATGTGTTAGCCGAGACCCCAAGACTGTTAACTTTGTGCTACTTCTCATAGTGCCGAAGGGTACTGTCTGAACTTTAGCACCACTTCATGAAGTGTAATAAATTCTATGTTTTGCAATTCCAGTTTCCGTGCCAACTTTTTCCTTTGGGTCTGAGGACTTCGTGCGCAGAAGGGCGAACCCCTTGCACTAGTGGGCCTGGCTGAGGCCTGCACGACAGGATCAAGGGAGGGTGTCATGTAGATAGGCTTTGCCTTCGCACTGTGTTAAGTTAGCATGAGCTTATTAGAAGTTTAAACGCCATTTTACCTTTCTGATGCTTCTGCACACGGCACATATTGTTGTTGGGGCCTTGAGCCTAGTGGAATATTCCACTTCACATGCGAATAATATGTTTTCCTTTAGTATCAGCTTTGCTTGGTAAGCGATGTCTAAACAGTGAGTGCCGAGGCCTTCAAGGTTATTTCAACATAGTGGTTGTTGTTCGGTTTGATCAGTGCACGTCCTAGACATAACACATATGCAGCTGTGGCCAACTCTGGCTTTTGGCGCGTTTAATAATGCACTGCGCAGAGCATGCACACACTCGATGAATATTCGCATGCAGAGAGCTGGGGTAGAAGATGATGTGATACCTTTCTACTAAGACCAAGTTATGGGGCCGCCCCTCTAAAACCCAAAGAGACCTTCTTTAGATATAATATAATATACTAGCAAGGGAGGGTAAGACTGAGGTGACATTTAGTCCACTTCCCTTTAGCATTTTAGTATGCTTTCTCCCTTTGTATTTTATGGACTAGTAACTATGCTGATAACCTTGTTGCTTATAATATGTTTGCTTGTATTAGCTAAGATACTGCGCTAGAGAACACGGCACTAGAAATAAATATTTCAAACTTGCACGTGTCTTCATTTACTCCTCGTTCTGGATTGGTATGTTAGCATAACGAAAGAGTGTTCATGTGTTCCACGTTACCTGAGGTGTTCTAAGTCCATGTTCTGGGTTGTCTAATCATTGGAGGTATGTTCGAACCAATGAGACACTGATTGCTAGTCTGGTAGAGGATTTTGGATACTGAGGTGAGTTTTGGTACACCCTAATTCACTGAGGTTCTAAGTCTCTATGCACAGTTCTGTGTAGGAGAAGAATCCCTGCGACAACATACTATAGGTCCACTCCATTAAATACTGAAGTAGTACCCATGCAGCGTAGGATACCTCCTGTCAGTCTCATGCAATTCTTCAATCACCCATCCAGCACTATGTTCCTATTGTATCAGTCTGCCAATACCTAAGCACTTATGGGGCAGATTTACTAGCACCCTGCGCTACCAGTAGGTCATTTTTTGCAACGTAGTGATGGCGCCAGGCACTCCTTCATAGTTACAAGGAGAGGAAAACCCACCCTGCGTTGTTCTTCCTCTCCTTGTAAAAACGACCCCTTCATACCCAGAACTTTGCTTTGAAGGGGCAGTTCATAGGTGTTGCTGTGGATATTCCCACGCAACACTCACATAACAAGACATATCTCCAGATTTATGAGAAATCATAAATCTGGAGATGTGTGTGAAAGCTGCACCATCCTAGAGTTGGTGTAGCAAGGCGCAACTAGGAGAAATGTTTTCATTTCTCCTCATTTTTTCCTCTTTCAATGAATTCTG
Source organism: Lissotriton helveticus (assembly GCF_964261635.1). NCBI lineage: Eukaryota > Metazoa > Chordata > Amphibia > Caudata > Salamandridae > Lissotriton > Lissotriton helveticus. The sequence continues at coordinate 755,982,685 of NC_136059.1, read as the reverse complement.
CATTCCACTGCATACATTGAAAGAGGAAAATGCCTTTACTGATTGTTTTTGTGCAAGAAGGTGTTTCTTACAGCACAAAAACAATCTCCGCATGACACCGACATCCTTGCACCATGGTGCAAGGGTGCCTGTGTCACTGCATGCCTGCAGTTTGTGCAGCAATGCAAAGGGAAGCACAGAGTTGCAACATATTCATGTACATATGTAACATCCCTGTGCTTCGGAAGTGCCACAGTGCAGTGCAGCTAAAGAGCTTGCAGTGTAACGTTACAGTACTTCCTCATAATTCTTCACCTTTAAATTCACCATACACTACTAATGCATTCTTTCAGTCAATCATGCTGAATACATATATTCAACCAAACTTTCACACATTACCTTGCAATTATAGTTCTTTCTTTAACCAGATTAGGTGTTTCTGGTAAGAACTTTTTTTTCTTCTTTTTTCTTTTGTATTTTTCTTTTTTTGAACAATTTTTTTTGGGGTGTTTTTCCAAAAAATGAACAAAAAAGAACGAATAAAACAGGAAACTTTTAGAATTACTTATCTATCTACTTATCCTATCACTCCACCAATACGTAAGCACTTATAAATTAAGTGTTCACTCTGTTTGCAGCACTGTCATCATTCCAGTTACTAGTGGTATTGTTGTATACTTATCTAGAACGTATCTAGGACCCTATTTAAATATTCCCGATTCATGCCCCTATTTGGTTATAACAAAACATATCCTTATAAAGGCATGAGAATCATATCCATATTTAGTCATAGCCAACGCAGTCCAAATACGGCAAGGCTACTCCCATAGACTCCTAGAAAGTACAACGCGTTTTTTAAACAAACCAAGCCTCCAGCAGCCCGGGAATTCCCCCTGCTTTTGTTTTGATTTGTGCAAGAACTCCTGGAGTCTAGAAAGAACTGTAAGTTCTTAGTGACATTTTATTTCCAACCTTACGTCAAACTCGGCACCTTCCAGGTATAAATATACCAGCATTTGCCTTAAACAAACACACGGGGGTTTGGAGCAGAGCGGCTATCTACTTGCCCGAAGCCCAGCTGATGCGAGAGCCGAAGGAAGCCGACCCTCCCATTGACGAGAGACGCTGTCTTTCCTCCTGCCAATAAATCCAGCCCCAGTGTTTCCAGTCACACTTGCGGGTTTCTGGGAGATCGAGTCCTGAGAACGAGATACAAGACCTCCTTCATTCTATAACCAAGGTACGGAGTATTAAATTCCCCAACTTACAACGTGTCAGGGGGTGTGTTTGCTGAGTGCTGCAAGGAGGGGGCCGGTCGGGGCCTAGCCGAGATGCGGCTATATATATTTTTTTTTGTTTAAGATGGGGGGCTGTGTGGCCCCTCCTTTTTCCTTTAATTTGGGCCCGGGGACCCCATCCCCCAGGGCCTTGCCCCTTTTTTAAAAAAACAGGAAGGGGAAGGGGCGTTAGAGGGCGCACGGGGGAATGGCTGCCTGTTGAGACAGCTGGGCCGGACAGGTGCAGTTATCATCAAAAAACTCGGAGTTGCAGCTGCGGATCCGAGTAAAATTGGCAGACATGTACGTCGGAACGACTTGCCAATAAACTGAGCGATGTCTGAACCCCGAAGCGGTTAATGTGGCAGAGAAATCACGAGCTACTGTCTGGTGTCCCAGGATCTCGGCAGCGCAACATGGCGGCAGCCCGAGTCACAGAAGGTCGGTGCGCTCCGCTGACGGCATGTTAGCTTCAGCCCTGCAGATAATAAAGTCCAGCACACGAGACCATCGTAGCAGCCCGAGCCTCGAGGGAGAGTGGCATCCTTGACAGGCGGGGCCGAGTCCTTGTTGGAAGATTGCTCTGAGGACCCGGTAAGCCGGAGGCGCGCAAAATGGCGGCCCCCTAGCTCACAGTCGTACCGCGGTGTTCCGGAGCTGCTCTCAACCGCCCGCGATGGTGGCGATCATAGAAACCAGCCCCAATAGTGAGTAAAGGAAGATCCAGGGGGCATATTATCAAGGGGGTTTATCTCCGCTTTTTAGGTTTTAAAAGCCAAGAAAGCAAAGATAAAATTATCTCCCTATTACCTAGCTGTCGCTAACACCAGTTAGCGACAGCTAGTAGGAGATAGCGACCATCTTCGGCCCCGCTTTGCATGTCAGTGAAATGTATCACTAATGACATGCAAAGTGGGCGTGCCAAGATGTTAGCGACTGGAAACAATCACTAACATCGCTATCTCCTATTACCAACTTTTGGAGATATTTGCGCTAAGCGTGAATATCTCCAAAAGCTAACACCTGCCCTGAGCAGTTCTTAGCCATGTTATCAAATGGGAGGTGGATAACATGGCTAAGAGCATTAGCTCGGTAATGCATGAATATCGCTGACTTCTCAGCGATATTCATGCATTGCGGCCATTTTTTATCGCATTTGCGATAAACCTTGGTAATACCAAGGTTTATCTGCGATAAAAATCGCCGCAGCTCGGTGGTACAATTTTGTCTCTAACCAAGCAATAGCGATAATTATCGCTATTGCTTGGTAATATGCCCCCAGGATCCTTGCGGGAGGTGAAATGGCGGTATAGTGCAGCATGGGGACACCGGCAAATTGCGAGCCGGCGCTCTGGCACGATGCAGCAGTGTCGAATATAATGGTGGTGTGCTGTGTTGCTCCCGAACTGGAGCGTGTGGGACACTATATGACTGTAACAGCGGAGGCACAGGTGAGTGGTTAGGATGACCTACGGCGCCAAGAGGGGCATATAACAGATTGAATATCAGCGGGAGTGACAGTGTGCTGATTTCAAGCGGTGTGATAATTGCTCCTCCATACAAAATGGCAGCTGCCGTGGTGATGGTGGCCTAATTGCAGATCTTCCTTCAATTGCGGATACTTGTGGCGTGTGTGGCGGACGGTCGGTGCCTGCCTGCATTGTTGGTCCTGTTACACTGTACCTGGCAGGGACTGCCTCCGACTAAATGCTCACAGTGTCGGTTCGGCGTTGTGTTCCTCACCTTGGCCGCATGGGCACTGGAGCTGTGTGAATCCTTGGAGGTCCAAGGTATGAGCAAGTTTGCAGCGATGTTCCTCGCTGACAGGGGGAGCTGCGAGAATCCAATGTAGAGTGGCAGCAACCTCTCACGGCAGCTGTACCCTTCGTATCTGACACGGCGTGGACCTGCGTCAGCCATAAGCAATCATGCGTGCCCCCTGATTCAGGTGCCAGTAACGTCTCCTTATCAAGTGGTGTTCGTCATACAAGCGTATTTTGGTGGAGATGTTGCCCTGACGGGAGCTGTGTGTCTGCGCTGTGCTGCCCTGCATTGCCTGGATTGCTCCTGCCCGGGCACTTATGCGGTTTTGGCTGGAAGTCCGAGGTGGTGTATGTGCGGCGGATCATCCATCAGTGTGGCTGCAGCCATATCTCTGGGACTGTGAGCGGTGTAGTTTGTTTTGTCTTTGCCTTGCGTCACCATACGTTCTATTGAGTTGGATGCCCCTGTTCTCCTTCTCCGTGCTGGTGGCACCACTATGCGGGCAAATTGGGGAAACCGGATAAGCAACAGGCCAAGCTCACGTTTGAAGCAAAGAAGCACACTGAGGGAGCAACTGCAAAATCCGATACTGAACCTGATGGTGAAACAGCAGCGCCTAACGGCATGGAGGCAGTACTAAAAGCCATTCAACAAAGCTTTCAGGATATAAACGGGAAGTTAGACACCATTACCCAAAGAGTCGACAACATGGCGGCAGCAAACTGAACGATATAGTGCTGACATGCAGCTTGTGGATCTTTGGAGAGCATGGCACCCCAAAGACATGGAGGCTACGCATATGTCGGTCGTACATAACAGCTGGTCTCGCATAGACTATTGGCTGGGCACTAGTGAGGTGTCACACTGGACAAGGTCTGTGTCTCATCTTCCCTGGTCATTGTCCGATCATATTCCGGTATTACTCACACTACTGATGCCGCACTATGTGCCGCCCCATACAACTGGAGGTTCAATGCGAAAGCACTACTTGACCCAGTCTACACTGACACCGTTAGTAAAGCCATTACTGAATATTTCGAGCTAAATACATCTACTACTGATGATCCAGGTCTACTATGGGAAGCTTTTACAGCTACGATTAGGGGGGTCTGCATAAGCACTACAGCTGGTATTTTAAGAGATATTCAACGTCAGCTATCCCTTCGCGAAGATAGGCTTCGTACTTTAGAACGTGAGTATGAACGTACACAAGATGCAAAAATTCTAGGGGATATTAGGTCAGTACTATCAGAATATCAAATATACACTGAAGACGAACTGATACATGTTACAAAACGTAAAATAGCAAGATCTTATGGCGAAGGCGGTAGGCCCGGAAAGGCACTGGCAGACAAAATATGTGCCGAACACCTGCCAAATGTGATACAGGTGGTTAGGGATGGGAGGGGAATCATATACCGAGATGCCAAAGGTATCCTAAAGAATTCATGTCCGCTTATGGTGAGTTATACACTTCGCAACTCACTGCTTCCCCGGAGGAAATCGTACACTGTCTGGAAGACGTGTCCATAGCATGGCTATCTGATGCGCAACGAGAATGTCTGTCGCTACCGATAACGTTGGAAGAGGTTACAGAGATTATTAAATCCCTTCCCAATGGGAAAGCTCCGGGCCCTGACGGGTTTACCTGTGAATTTGATAAATCATTTGCTGACCAGTTAGCTCAACCCCTGGTGGAAATGTATGGAGATGCACATGATAAACTGTTATTGCCACAGACATTGAGGGTAGCCATGTTAATAGCCCTTTTGAAGCCCAATAAAGAGCCAGAGTACTGTGACTCTTACAGACCTCTGTCCCTAATTAACGTAGACACAAAGATGTTGTCCAAATTACTCGCCACTCGGTTACAGCCACTGATGCCCAACCTAATCTTGCCTGATCAATCAGGTTTTATTCCATCGAGATGAACTGCTTACAACACTCGAACACTCTTCGCGTTATCTCATTATTTAATCCCAAGCACCAAAGCTGGTGTGATACTGTTAGACGCGGCTAAAGCCTTTGATTCGGTAGAATGGCCATATTTGCATACAGTCTTGCGTTCTATGTGATTTCCCCCGATTTTTTTACACTGCGTTCAGGTATTATATTCGGCCCCAGTGGCGGGTATCAAGACCAACAAATATATATCCGACGCCATACCTATAGCACGGGGCACACGGCAGGGAAGCCCCGTGCCCCCCCTGCTATTTGCAATTTAACTTGAGCCACTAGCCTGTAAAATCAGACAGGGACACCACTATTCGACGCTTCAATTCCTGCATAGTCCCTTGCATATATCACTATAGGCAGATGACATGATGCTATATGTCAGGGACCCAGCGCAGCATCTCAATCCTTTATTGAGTGAGTATATCAAATTTGGGCAATAGTCAGGACTAAAAATCAACTGGTCCAAAACACTAATAATACCGCTGACGGACACCACTCATCCACATTCAACTCATTACCCATTAGAATGGCAATTGGAACCAGTGAAATACTCAGAAGTCTGGTTTCATAGAGACCCAGAAGTAGTGATTCGCACAAACTATGGCAGGGCGATTAGTACGCTGGAAGATAAGATTGATAGATGGATCCATCTGCCACGGTCCCTTGCTGATAGGTTGGGCATCGTGAAAATGGTTATTCTGCCTAAATTCCTTTATTTATTTACTAACGTTCCCATTAAGCCGCCCGCGGAGGTGTTCAGCAGGATAAACACCATGGTGATCCATCTGATATGGGCGGGTAAACAGGCCTGAATAGAAGTGCGTGCATTAACGTTACCTTACTCGCGTGGTGGGTTTAAGGTCCCGGATTTTTTGTTGTATTACTTATGTGCGCAAGCACAATTCGCACACTTCTGGAATCACCAAGTTCCCTTCCACACTCATGTTGCAATTGAAGAGGGCGATGCACTGCCAATTCCACTAACAGCAGTTATAACACATCACAGGTCCCCGCGAGACATTAATACCAAAGACACTACAAACGCTGCGTGGCGCACAATGGCCAGTAAGGCACATAAGACCCCACTATATGCTCAAGCACTCCCACTACATCATCATCCCGCTATATCAGTTACTCAAGAGGTGGTGGGTATCATGGGAACAGGACAGACCAAACTACCAAGCCAATTCTTCACTGGAAAGGAAACAAGCTTCCGGGGACCGGTTTCTGGCATTACAGCCGTCTTCGGCCCGGCTTGCTTGAATTGGCTTGGTAGTTTGGTCTGCCCTGTTCCCATGATGCACTGGGCCACGGTCAGACTAATTTGCATATAGCCAGGTTCTGAACTGGGATGGTGCAGTGAGCTAAAAAACGGTGATGGATCAAGCCCTGATCTGTTGACTGGGTAGGAGTGTTCTGATTAACTCAGATACTCTGTCCATCACCACCCCCTTTTTGAAATTATTTTGGCCACCATGAGTGTGGAAGGGTATGCTCAGACATGAGTCCCTTGCTCACTGCACAATCAGGATTCAAGCAAGCCGGGCCGAAGACGGCTGTAATGCCAGAAACCGGTCCCCGGAAGCTTGTTTCCTTTCCCGTAGAGAATTGGTTTGGTAGTTTGGTCTGCTCTGCCCTGTTCCCATGATGCACTGGGCCAGGGACAGACTAATTTGCATGTAGCCAGGTTCTGAACTGGGATGGTGCAGTGAGCTAAAAAACGGTGATGGATCAAGCACTGATCTTTTGACTGGGTAGGAGTGTTCTGCTTAATTCAGATACTCTGTCCATCACCACCCCCTTTATGAATCGTTTTGGCCACCACAAGCGTGGAAGGGTATGCTCAGATGTGAGTCCCTTGCTCACTGCACCATCAGGATTCAAGCAAGCCGGGCCGAAGGCGGCTGTAATGCCAGAAACCGGTCCCCGGAAGCTTGTTTCCTTTCCAGTAAAGAATTGGCTTGGTAGTTTGGTCTGCCCTGTTCCCATGATGCACTGGGCCAGGGACAGACTAATTTGCATGTAGCCGGGTTCTGAACTGGGATGGTGCAGTGAGCTAAAAAACGGTGATGGATCAAGCACTGATCTTTTGACTGGGTAGGAGTGTTCTGCTTAATTCAGATACTCTGTCCATCACCACCCCCTTTATGAATCGTTTTGGCCACCACAAGCGTGGAAGGGTATGCTCAGATGTGAGTCCCTTGCTCACTGCACCATGAGGATTCAAGCAAGCCGGGCCGAAGATGGCTGTAATGCCAGAAACCGGTCCCCGGAAGCTTGTTTCCTTTCCAGTAAAGAATTGGCTTGGTAGTTTGGTCTGCCCTGTTCCCATGATGCACTGGGCCAGGGACAGACTAATTTGCATGTAGCCGGGTTCTGAACTGGGATGGTGCAGTGAGCTAAAAAACGGTGATGGATCAAGCACTGATCTTTTGACTGGGTAGGAGTGTTCTGCTTAATTCAGATACTCTGTCCATCACCACCCCCTTTATGAATCGTTTTGGCCACCACAAGCGTGGAAGGGTATGCTCAGATGTGAGTCCCTTGCTCACTGCACCATCAGGATTCAAGCAAGCCGGGCCGAAGATGGCTGTAATGCCAGAAACCGGTCCCCGGAAGCTTGTTTCCTTTCCAGTAAAGAATTAGCTTGGTAGTGTGGTCTGCCCTGTTCCCATGATGCACTGGGCCAGGGACAGACTAATTTGCATGTAGCCAGGTTCTGAACTGGGATGGTGCAGTGAGCTAAAAAACGGTGATGGATCAAGCACTGATCTTTTGACTGGGTAGGAGTGTTCTGCTTAATTCAGATACTCTGTCCATCACCACCCCCTTTATGAATCGTTTTGGCCACCACAAGCGTGAAAGGGTATGCTCAGATGTGAGTCCCTTGTTCACTGCACCATCAGGATTCAAGCAAGCCGGGCCGAAGACGGCTGTAATGCCAGAAACCGGTCCCCGGAAGCTTGTTTCCTTTCCAGTAAAGAATTGGCTTGGTAGTTTGGTCTGCCCTGTTCCCATGATGCACTGGGCCAGGGACAGACTAATTTGCATGTAGCCAGGTTCTGAACTGGGATGGTGCAGTGAGCTAAAAAACGGTGATGGATCAAGCACTGATCTTTTGACTGGGTAGGAGTGTTCTGCTTAATTCAGATACTCTGTCCATCACCACCCCCTTTATGAATCGTTTTGGCCACTACAAGCGTGGAAGGGTATGCTCAGATGTGAGTCCCTTGCTCACTGCACCATCAGGATTCAAACAAGCCGGGCCGAACACGGCTGTAATGCCAGAAACCGGTCCCCGGAAGCTTGTTTCCTTTCCAGTAAAGAATTGGCTTGGTAGTTTGGTCTGCCCTGTTCCCATGATGCACTGGGCCAGGGACAGACTAATTTGCATGTGGCCAGGTTCTGAACTGGGATGGTGCAGTGAGCTAAAAAACCGTGATGGATCAAGCACTGATCTTTTGACTGGGTAGGAGTGTTCTGCTTAATTCAGATACTCTGTCCATCACCACCCCCTTTATGAATCGTTTTGGCCACCACAAGCGTGGAAGGGAATGCTCAGATGTGAGTCCCTTGCTCACTGCACCATCAGGATTCAAGCAAGCCGGGCCGAAGACGGCTGTAATGCCAGAAACCGGTCCCCGGAAGCTTGTTTCCTTTCCAGTAAAGAATTGGCTTGGTAGTTTGGTCTGCCCTGTTCCCATGATGCACTGGGCCAGGGACAGACTAATTTGCATGTAGCCAGGTTCTGAACTGGGATGGTGCAGTGAGCTAAAAAATGGTGATGGATCAAGCACTGATCTTTTGACTGGGTAGGAGTGTTCTGCTTAATTCAGATACTCTGTCCATCACCACCCCCTTTATGAATCGTTTTGGCCACCACAAGCGTGGAAGGGCATGCTCAGATGTGAGTCTCTTGCTCACTGCACCATCAGGATTCAAGCAAGCCGGGCCGAAGACGGCTGTAATGCCAGAAACCGGTCCCCGGAAGCTTGTTTCCTTTCCAGTAAAGAATTGGCTTGGTAGTTTGGTCTGCCCTGTTCCCATGATGCACTGGGCCAGGGACAGACTAATTTGCATGTAGCCAGGTTCTGAACTGGGATGGTGCAGTGAGCTAAAAAACGGTGATGGATCAAGCACTGATCTTTTGACTGAGTAGGAGTGTTCTGCTTAATTCCCATACTCTGTCCATCACCATCCCCTTTATGAATCATTGATTTATGAATGGCCAAGCATAGAGTGTCTTTGAATTGGGGTAGCAAGAAGGCTCCAAGGGTTAAGCATTGGATTCAAGATCTAGTGTACTGTAGACACCATACAAACATATGAAGAAGAATTACCTGCAGGTTCGAGACCAAAAGATTATTGGATATATTTAATAGATTACCTGAACACGCATGAAATTGAGTAACTGGATGTGTAAACTGTGCTAATATTAATAGTATTTATGGATTACACTGTATAGTTGCATCTGGACGAAGGGTACTGTTGTGCAACGATCTATATGTTCATTATAGGTTTACATTGTATGTCTTTTCAAATGCCAATAAATAAAACATTAAAAAAAAAACAGGAAGGGTCCACGTGGCCCCCCTCCCGAGGCCAATTTCGGCCCCGGGACCCCATCCCCCGGGGCATGCCCCTAATTGTGTTTTTTTTACTCTTATTATCTAAATCTAGGAGGGGGCTGCATGGCCCCTCTAGAGGCCTTTATTATTAGCTCCGGGGACCCCATTCCCGGGGCTGTGCCTTTTATTTGTATTTTTTTTATAGAGGAATCTTTGCGAAATTCTCCAATAAAAGGTCTATACAGGTGTGCTCCTATCATGAAAGTTTGGGGGTGATTCATCAAGCGAAAAAAGGGGGTCCAAAAAAGTGTTTTCTCCATGTTAATTCCCATATAATTTTTTATTACTGGCCACTGCCCGAACTGCTGAACGGAATTACACCAAATTTGGCAAAAAGGTAGAGCTTGGTTCAGGAAGTGTCTTTGTTTAAATAGTGTAAATCCATTCAGTGGTTGCTGAGAAATTTTAAAAATAAAAGCAAAAAAAAAGATTTTCCCATAGGAAACTTTAGGCAAGGCTACAGCTCGAACTGCTGGACGGAATGACACCAAATTTGTCAATAAGGTAGTGCTTGATTCAGAAAGCATCTTTCTTTTAAATGGTGTAAATCCGTTCAGTAGTTGCTAAGAAATTTTAAAAATAAAAGTTTTAATATCTAGGGCAGCGGTGAATTTGCGTACCCTCCCGACCACACGCTTGACTGTGATTGACTGCCACGAGCACAAGCTTCATTGTGATTGGCAGCCAACATTCCAAACCAGGAAGTGTTGGCAGCCATCTTGTCACTCGGTAGAACCAAGTCAGAAGAAAACAGTGAAATAAACATAAAAAACAAGAAAAGGGGGCAGGGTAGAAATGTCCTGACCCCCTAGTCCTGCAACAGGGGTCCCACAAGGAGCTCCAGGCTAAAAAATTATTTTGTATTTGAAAAAACAAACAACAGGATGCGGGCTGGGTGCGCGAATCTGGCCGAAGAAAATAAAAACAAAAATGTAGTGATTTCCCCCAATTAATTTAAATGTGCCCCCGGGTGGGGCAGGTTCCGGGGGCAGTTCTATAATTATATTACAGGGGCATGCGGGGCCTCCGCAGGTCCAGGGCTGCCACCTCACTGGGTCTATGTAAATTAGGTGCAAAAGGACTTACGGACCTCGCATAGCCCCGGGGACCGTTACCTCCCTGGGGCTTAATAATTATTTTTGGAGTCCTCCAGAAGCCTCGGATATCGGCACCCCTGGGGCTTTAATTAAATTATCAGGGAGGGGCATGAATAGGAGTATCATTCATTCATCGTTGAAAGTCCCAAAAAAATATCAAAATTCATATGTGACTCAAAACAACTATTAGGAAGACTCATGGCAGCTGATTCCAGGACAATCTGTAAATCACAGCCTCCAAGAGAAGAAGGCGTGTCATGCACTCATCAATGGACAGAGAGAGAGAGGGGGGAGAAAGAGGGAGAGAAAGAGAGAGTACGTACAATGAGCGGAATGGTACTGAGGCCTTTGGGACATCTATCCCAAATATTGTGTGTCTATCGCTATTGGAGGAACATAATTCAAATGCCTGGCACCAATTGCAGTGCCAAGGCCACATCACATTTATAGAATGCAAGCAGTATCTAAACCGACATTAGGAATTAAAGCTGTTTTGTCTCCATACATAAGGAGTTCCGTTGAGCAGATCGGACTGTAGCCTTGGCTAAAGTTTCCTATGGAACATTGATTTTGAAACTTTTATTTTTTAAATTTCTCAGCAACTACTGAACGGATTTTCAGCACTTAAAAAAAAGGTGGCTTTCTGAACCAAGACTAAAGGACAGCTGCACCTGCGACCTTGGTTGTGAATGAGGCTGTTACCCAAGCTAATAGATACCAGACCACATTTTGACGGCTCCCACACAATGAACTGCGTTAATGAAAGAGCTACTTGTCCACACCCCACACACAGTATTCACTGAATGAGGCACCCCTCCATGGGATGCCCTTGACACTGGTATTAAACGCAATTTATAAGTCCAATTGTTGCACACACATAGGACACATTGCTCAGAGCTGTAGCATATCATCCACATAACTGATACCAGTCAGGAGACTGCCGGCTCTAGGAGACCAACAAACCGTAATGGCAGGCCATCCCGGGAACATGCAGAATCCCTGTCACGTGGAACTGTACCATGCACGTATGCTGCATCTGTTGGAAGCTCTGCCAATGGCAGTGCTGCAGATCAGTTACCGTGTGAGCTTCCGCCTTGCATATATCACCTGTGTCTAGCCCTGGTTGCACTGATGAACATGCACATTTGAGTGGCCCATGGAGTTCTGCCTATTCAACACAACGCTAGTTGAACTGGATTATGACTTGTGTCTGTGGCCCCTATTGGCCCAAGAACAGGAATGTAATTGGGATTCCTGTGCGTTCGATGTGTTGATATGTTGATTATCTGCTGGCAGTAGTGGATGGGAGATTGCACAAATCATCGTGTGCAGTGACCACATCGAGGCGCTACCTTATTGGGCTGTGGTGCAAATTGTGGAAACCGCTTGCACGCAGCACATATGTCTGGACCAGTTAATGGATTTGGTCTTCCTTGTGTTCGTTGAACTCAAGAACGAGGAACTTCTGGAAATGATCTCACATGAGGCATGCAGCTACATCTGATTGTAAAACAGAGCACAGGTCCCGACACCTTGTTGCATCTCGGAGGAAAGGTCACATATCCTATCACTACAGTGGACATGTCAGCATTTGCCCGGACTCAGAATGCATGTGCGCGTACCTACGTGTGTTGGTACACACCTTTGCAAGGTGATGCAGATCCCATGGGCAGTGACTCTTGTTCCCTGACAAAGGCAATGAGCAGACAGCAAATATCACATAACTCGTCCAGGAAGGCAAGGTGGGCTGAGCGTGTTGCCACCTGTAATGATCTGTGTTCATTTTTGCATCCCCATATAGTGCACCTCGACATGTACTTATGCTTTCTGTTATTGTCTGATGCATTTGTCTGCAGTTTCTGGCAGTGTCCAACTGTGATGAGTGTTGATTAGAATGACAAATCATGTGCCTCATTGAGCATTGTCACAGGGAGGGACTGACGCATGTATATTGGCGGTGAGTCCCTCTGGCCAACCCTAACTCTGTGCGCTATAGATTATGTTTGTGACAGCTGCTGATACAACTGTGCCTTTACGTGTCCTCAGCAATGTGAGTATGGTGTTGAATTCCTGAAATGTGGATCAATGTGATCCATCATAACAGGCAGTGTCTGCACAGATGTGTGTGAGTAGGTAATGCGGACAGATGATATCTTGCAACATGGGTTGGGGGACACTGCTTCGGGCCTGCTACCGACTTTGACATTTCTGCAAACAGCTCCATTTTATACATGTATGTGGGCCTACGTTGGGGGATTGCGAGATTGTTCTTCACGTGCAATGAGACCACAGCTAGTTCACCCCTTCACAGTCATCTAATTGGTCATGTGTGTCAGGCTCATAGATGTGCATTGATGTGATTTACTGGGGTGCATTTTTTGTGCAATCCATGTTCCTATATTCATCTAATATTTCACGTTTGAGTGAACAAAGACATGACACATCTGTGTGATTCCGAATGTTTTGTTCACATTCTGTGGTGTGTTGGAGCTGGAGCAGTATATGGTCATGCAAAGCCCACATTACATGTTTGCCCAGTGGTGGACCAACCACAGTCGTTGGGGGAATGAACAGTTAAATGTGAGAGGAAGAGTTTAGTCCGCAGTAAGATTACTGTGTCATTGGCAACCAGAGCAGAATTAGTAGTCAATGTTGGGGTCCAGGTGAATGTTGCAGAGTGTTTGAGGGGACTGTGGTAGGTGTTGTTCCAGGGCAGTATGCATAGGGCTGTACCAGGCAGGGACACGCCATTTGGCGGGGATGGATGCTACTATCTCCATCTTCACACAGTCAATATTATCCAGTCACTACCCATGTACTCCTGCAATGAGTCAGGGACTAACTCCTGCACTGCTACAATGCTCCATACAGTACCCATCCAGACCTCTAACCACCTACATACTACTGATTCACTCATCCAATTAACCAGGTAGTACCAATGCAGTCCAGCAATTACCCTGTCACTTCCCATGCACTCCTCCAATCTCCCATTCCACATCATGTAGTTATCCAATCACTCCACCAATACCCAAGCACTTATAAATTCACCATGCACTCTCTTTGCAATACTGTACTCATCCAGTCACTAAGCATGTACTCAAGGAAAGATCCAGGCACTTACTAATGCACCAGTACATTTCTCTATGCACTACGCTTGCAGACATCCTACCACCTAACCACTACTGATTCACTCTTCCAATTTCTCAGGTAGTACCCATGCAGTCCAGCCATCTCCCTGTCACTTCCCATGCACTCCTCCAATTACCGAGGCAACACCATGTACTTATCCAATCACTATGCCAATACCCAAGCACTGATAAATTCACCATGCACTCTCCTTGCAGTACTCTAATCATCCAGTTACTACCCATGACGTCATGCAATGACCCAGGCAATATCACATGCAGTGCTACAATTACCTGTGCACTACACATGCAGACCTTTGATAGAATCAATCTCTTTAAATGCACTCAAGCAATCACCCAGATATTCGCATGCAGTTATTTCTCTTTTTTAATCAGATAAGGTAGTTCTGAAAATAACTCTTTTTTTCTTCTTTTTTGTTTTAACATTTTTTTGTGTTTTATTTAAACTATTTTGTGATTTTTTGGGTGTTTTTAGAAAACTGAAAAAAGCAACAGGCTAAAGTCTTAACTTTTAGAATTATAAAGTTATTCAAATAAAAAAACCACAAAAAATAGCAGTGATAATGCCTTGCTGCAGAACAAACAGCATCCACAGATTGTTCACTACAACATAATATCGCTTTGCATTTTATGCAGTGCTGTTGCAAGTTGGCAAACTTGGTGCGAATGTCCGGACCTCGAAATGAGGTGCTTGACGCTCCAGAAGTACTGGGACCAGCTTCCTGGTCACCTTGCTGCATGTTTTCTTGTGCATGTCGCAGCTGCTCTCATGCAAAATATCTCTGATGAATTGTCTGCAGGTGCTTGTACATACTCGATATCCCACATGAGTACTTTTTGTCACTTCCTCTTGAAAGAATTGAAAAATTATTGGCTGATCTCATTACTTCCTGTCCGAGCTAAGATTCTGGAAACTTACTTAAATTCTCACCTCAGTGCCTACCTAAAGGATCACCAATTACTCGATGGCTCACAACATGGATTCAGAAGCCACCATAGTATGGAAACAGCACTGACTGCTGTATTTAACAATATCCATATGCAATTAGACGCAGGGCTCACCACTTTGCCTATCCTACTTTACCTCACCGCAGCCTTTGATACCCTGTCTCCTCTGAGGCTGGTTGAACGCCTCAGAGAAATAGGGAACGGGGGCTGGGCCTTGGGGCTTCTTTCCTCCTTTCTCAGTGATCGGGCACAGACAGTGAAATTTGGCCAATTCTACTCGGCCTCCAAACCCTTGTTGTGCGGTGTTCCTCAAGGCTCCTCCATGAGCCCAACACTTTTTAATATCTATGTTGCCATAACTGGCTACGGTTGTGAGATCCTTTGGGTTGGAGGTGTTCTCCTATGCGGACGATACTCTAATAATGGCATCCATCTCTCATAGTATCAGGGATTCTGCCCTTAGTTTTAGGAATTGTATGCACGCAGTCTCCCCCTAGATGGTGGAAAATGTCATGAAATTGAATGGGGAGAAGACTGAGGTCCTAATTTTTTGCAGTAAACTGGAGATTTGGTCCAGTGACTGGTAGCCAGACACACTTGGCGTCTGTCCCTGCCCGACATCCAATGGAAAAATCTAGGGGTCATAGTGGACAGTTCACTCTCCCCCAGTTTGCAGGTCACCAGGACAGTGTCCTCATGCTTTGGGATTATCAGGATCCTCAGGAAAAATTCCAATTTCCTCTCCTAGGACTCACGCAAGCAGGCTGTTATTGCCTTGGTAAATTCCAGATTGGACTATTGTAATGCCCTTTATTTAGGCATTAATAACAGCCTGGAGCGACATCTGCAGTTGATGCAGAATGCTGCGGCCAGGCTGGTGAGGAACCTACCGAAATACCATTCAGTCACAGTCTCGATTAGGACACTGCACTGGCTCCCTCTGGACCATAGAATCCTTTTCAAAACACTGTGCCTGACTCATAATGCTTATTAATGGCTTAGGCTCATATGATATTAAGGCAATTTTCCATTGGATGTTCCCACCAGACAGCTTTGGTCCTCAGATAAAAATCTGTTAACAGTTCTGAGGTTTAAAAAGGCACAATGTGGAGGTAGGTTCTTCTCCACTGCTGCTGCTAAGCTGTGGAACTCCCTCCCGGAAGAGCTTTATAGTCAGGTGTCTCATCCTCTCTTCCGTAAAGCCTTGAAGACCTGGCTTTTCTCACAGATTTCAGTTTGAGTTGGCCTTTTTTATCTGCACTTTCAGTTCTGCAATAGCGCCTTGACGCCTTTTGACAAAGTTTTGCGCTCTACAAGTTCAATAGTCATTCATTCACAAAATCCGAGGACATGAAGTACAGCTCACTTTCTGAGCATTAACTTTGCTTTCACCATCTGGGATGGTGACCAACTTCCAGACAATGAATTTAGGTATTTTCTTGGGAGGTGGTTCTTCGATTCCTTCATCATCAGATGGAAGTATTGGCTCTGGATTTGAAAAAGCCATTTTAATAGTTTTATAGTAAAAATACACAACAAAATGTATATAATAGCTGCAAAACCACAAGAGATGTCTGTCCGGTGATGCTGCAGAGAGAATGACTCAAATGGGTGGAGTCCTTTAATTGTTACAATGGGAAAACTTATGAACCAATGAAATGCTTTCTTTTACAGTGACATGGGAGTCATACATCCAGCGCGCAACTCGCGCGCACGTTGTGCAACTTCGTGAAAATATATTTAACAGTAATATAAGTTTATTACAAGTACAAATATATTATTTTTATAAATAGTTTAGATAATGTCTTGCCCTCATCTAAACATTAAAGCTATATATAAGCTTTGTGGTGGGTGTCGCAAAATTGTGGAACCAGCTTCCCTTTCACCTGAGGAGTTGCACTGATCTGTTACCTTTTAGGAAAATGCTTAAAACGTGGTTGTTCTATAACCACTTCAATTTCCCTCTCATTCAGGATAGCAGATAGCGCCAAGGCACCCATGGGTAACAGACGCGCTTTACCAATTAATTAACATAACATAACAATTAATAGATATAGTTTTGAAACATTAAAAATATATATATATATTTTTTGTTTTTTTATTAATCATTTTCAACAAGAGAAAAAGAGTAACATTACAGAGAGAATACGTACATGGCAATTGGATCAGTATCTATGCATTACATAAAGATGAAGCATCTATTGAGGGCAAGTCAGGGCTACAGAAACAATCAGATAAAGATATTTCATTCAAAAACAAAACAAACTGACATAGGTAAGGGGGACAGTGCAATACAGGCATATAGTAAACACAGTCATTTCAGTATCAGAAGTAACAGGGAGCTAAATAGTGGGCACAGATAGCAAATAGGTGGTAAGGGGCAACCAAATGTCCCGTGACTTCGAAGATGTAGGAAGCTCTTCAGCATAGCGGACCAGCTTTTCCCGACAATAGGTTAGATCTTGTAACCATAACTTAGTAGTAGGGGCAAGTCTGCTTTCCCAACACATAGATACCCTCCGCTTCGCCATCAACAATGCAATGGCAACAAACCTTCTGCATGAGAGCTTGACACAGGAGATAAGACCAAGGAGACAAATTTGGGGGGTACAATCCAGAGGAAGATCAACCATCAGACTAATAACCTTTATAACAGATTCCCAATACGAGAATACCTTGGGACAACCCATGCTTGGTGATAAAAATCAGCATCAGGGGCCCCACAGCGTCTACAATCACCTGAATCACGCAGGCCATATTTGTGCAACTGGACAGGTGTATAGTATAATTGATGTACATATTTAAAATGCATAATTCGCAAATTTCCATTAGCTGTCAAGTACCCTGTCAAGCGACAACAGTCCGCCCATTCATCCTCAGTTATGGCGCTGTGCAAAACCGTATTCCATTTAGTCAGAGTTACCACATTAGACGCAGCCACCTCACTTTGCGACACCCGATATAGGCTAGTTACCAGCTTCACCCTAGAGGGAGCAGTGTATAAAAGTTACAGCGCCTCCAATGTGGGCGGCTCAGCGGGGAAACTGTGGATACATCGAGCGCATGGCTGACCTCAATCTGGTGTAAACAGGTGCATAGGGGTGATAGGGCCTCCAGCAACCAGGGATGCCGAAGAAATGAATTGGCCCCCAGGATATACTTCCCCCATATTTACCATATTCATATCTTTGAGCGTCCGCAAGGCACCGACCTCAGTAGTAACTGAGAGACCTGTGTGATGAAGTAGAGGCATACTGGGCGCATAGAGTGGAAGCTTCCGCGTCCGCCTACCCAGTCCCTGTCATGCTTTACCATGGTTTAAACCGTGTCAAACTCCCCCTTCTCAAACACGTGTGATTGTTAACAATCATGGCCTGAAGGGGTATGGGGTGTACTGCGCCAGCCTCGACCACCACGTGAGGAATGTAAGCAGGGTCCCGCTGCCAATAATGCGCAAAGTGGGCTTGCACACACATATAGTACAAGTGGAAGTCAGGTGTTGTAAATCCACCATGCCCATGTGAGGATGTCGTATGGTATCACCTCTTATAATTGTGTTGCAATTCCCACAATTCAAACATGGTGATGTGCCTTTAAACTTTATGTTTCACTTGTGGGTGTTTTAAGCATTTGTTTTAGGTTGCAAGTTCGTTGATATGCAAACCGTGGTGGAGATTCGGAAATGCCCTTAAAATCTACTTCAGACCTAAGCATAGGCCAATATTTTAGGATTATTGTCTTGATTTGGTAACTTTCAGTTGAATATTTAGACACAAATACCATTTTATTGGTTTCCTTAGTAGTCGTTTGTGGCCTTAATAATTCCTCTCTGGTTTTGGTGTCAGCCTTTGCTTTAGCTTCATCTATCACTGTTGTTGGATTTCCTCTTTCTTTAAATTTTTTTATGCATTTGTCTGCACTCTTTTCATAAAATGCTCTTGAGGATGATATTCGCTTTAATCGGTGTAGTTGAGAGTATGGCAGCTGTTTTTTCTGGGAAGGTTGGTGAAATGAGTGATAATGCAGAAAGTTATTGTGATCAGTTGGTTTGGTGTATGACTTGGTTGCTAATCACCCATTTGAAAGTTTAATGCATGTGTCGAGAAAAGTTATTTCACTCGTGCTTGTGGATGCAGTGATTTCGATTTCTTGGTCAATTTTGTTCAGAGTTTCAATGGCTTCCAACAACATTGATATAGAGCCGTTCCATAAGATAAAAATGTCATCCATGTACCTTTTATAGAGGACTTGATGTTCTTTCCATGTTGTCTAGCTGATATTATTGTCAATTTCGAAGCGGTACATACACAGATTTGCATATTTAGGAGCAGCACAATTGCTCATTGAAGTTTCGGATGTTTGAATATAGAATCTGTCTTGCCACTTAAAGTAGGAGTGAAAGAGAGTAAACTGTAGGAGTTCCATTAGAAATATTTTAAGTGAATGATCCTTTTCACTGGTGATTAAAAATGATTTAACAGCTGTAATGCCAAGGTTGTGCGAAATATATGCATATAAAGATTTTACATCAATGGTGCAGAGAACAGTATGGCCTGTAATCAATTCATTAGTTTCTTCTAAAATGTTAAGGAAATTGGTTGTATCCTTGATGTACGTTGTCATACTTTATACCAAAGGTTGTAAATGTCTGTCGAGGTATTTGTCGATGGGTTTATGGATGGAGTTAACAGTTGAGAAGTGTGGCTCAATGGTTAGAGTGGCAGACCCTGATGCAGAGGTCTATCCCGGGACCAGGGTTCAATTCCCGGCCCGCCGTGTCTTGGGCTCAAAAATTCCACGGACCTGATAATTCTCGCCTCGGTGCCTATTCCAATCATAGAGTCCCACTCTGCAACTCTGGGCAATAGCTTGCTTAATCTCCACAACAGCCCCCACAACGCTAAGGATGCCTGGCTTCCACCTTGGAGGTGCACAGGAGTGGACACCTCCCAGGGAAAGCCAGAATGGGTTCCACAGCGGTATTCGTACAAGCTCCTTGAGACCCTTGCGGGTGAGTAGTGCGCTATACAAGTATCAATTTATATTTTACAATTGGTCTGAAAGGTGGTAATGACGCATGTTTGTGTATCTTTGGAATCATAAACAGGTAGGGGACTGCAGCATTATTTTTGTAGAGGTATTCTCTGTCTTCTGTGGTAATGGTACCATTTTCTAAGTATTGATTGAGAATGGTAGATAATGTACTCTGAAATTCCCGAGTTGAATTCCCGTCCACTGGTGTATATGTCTTCATATCACTCACATGTTTGTTGAAATTTTTAAGATAATAGTCGGTGTCCAAAATAACCATGGCTCCTCCCTTATCGGCTTGACAAACTGTGATTTGATTATTGGGTGCTATTTGTTTTAAGGCTTGCCTTTCTTTTGATGTCAAATGTGTTGTTTTTGATCTGGATTTTGTCGATTTGTAAATGGTCTGTATTTCTTTTTTTATTATGGTCTCAAAAGCGTCAATGACTTTATGGCTGATAGGTGCTAAATACGTGCTCTTGGTTCTGAGACCCAACAGGGTATTGGCCTTGGGTGTGTAAGATTCTTGGACAACATTTTGGAAAAAATTACAAAGTTGGATCATTCTCATGAATCTGAAGATGCTTATTTCCGTATCTAGGTGATTTGAGTGATGCAAGGGTACAAATGAGCTCCCCTTCTGTAATGTAGCTATTTGGAATTTCATCAGTTGATGTTTAGAAATATTAATCACAAGGCTCGTTGGCTCCGAGTTCCTTTGGCTACTGGTTGAGTTGATGTTGCGGGTTCCCCCCTTGCCTCGTCTGGTAATCTTAGGCCTTCCTCTAAAAAAAAAGGACGGCTTCCAGTAGATGTACTTGCAGAAGACGAATCATCTCCGGTGGTGGCATCTGTATTTTTGATGTTGGATACATGTGTACTCGGTTGTATTCGTGTGACGGATTTTTGACCACCAGTTTGTGTGTCACCTGATGAAGAGGCATCTGTATCCGAAGTTTTTCCATGTTGGAATCTGTGTTGTTGATGTCTCTGGGCATAAATGTCTTCCCAATTGTATACCTCTCCTAATTTATAGTCAGTGGTATCACAACCAAACTTCCTAATTTTTATTTCAATAATTTCCTTTGTGTATATATCTAATTTCTGGTTAAGGTCTTCTACCATCTTATCCATTTCATCCTTTGTCATCATCATATGGTTGAATTCAGATTTGAGTTGAATTATTTCCTTGTTAAGATCCTCCAAAATGTTTGCCAGTTCTTCCACAATCAATAGAATGAGGTCCAAAGAACACTTATTGAGAATGGCTTGCCATTTTTCTGTAAAGTGTTGATTTTAACGAGATCCGCAGGCCCCTTGGTATTCTTTGTACCTTGTGATAACGAATCAAGGTACTGGCATGTAATTTTTGGTTGATGGCTTTGATATATATAAAAGTTGTTTAAGGTTAGATAGTAAGGAACCTGTCCCTTGACTGACATTGGCTGTTTTCTCGATGAGGGAATACATTCTATGTGTTTCATCAAGTGAAAATGCAAAGGTATCCACTCTTTGATCTGTGCTTTTAGCTAATTCATCATAAGACATTGTGTTGGTGCGTGTACTGGTCTCCCAGACGGTTGAATAGAAAATACTGTGAAAGGATCATGCACTCGTCATTTCTTTAAATAAGTACACTTGTGTAGGATGGTTGGTGGTGCGAGTGGGTTGATCCTCCTGATTGCGAGGATATAGAAATATAGGAATAGCGCTATCCCCTGCGATAGAGGGGCATCCCCCAATTCGCACTGAAACAATAAAGTTTCTTAAATGTTTGACAAAATTAAAAGGTACTTTAAAAAAATGGTGTTTTGCAATCTTGCATTTTATTTACATGAAATTGATCTTTCAATATGCTTCTTCTTCTTGTTGATTCCACATCTTTAAAGCATGATTTTTTGTACAAGTCTCTTGGATTTTATACAATTACCCAATGCATTTCGGGCCTTAGCCCTTCATAAGGGGTATTACTACAAAAATTGAAAACAAATAACCAAAGATCAATAAAGTAACAAAGATGTATAGTCTGTTTCATAAATAGTGCAACAAGGTTATCTTCATGTGATATCTAAGGTCACATCATGACAAAGTAAAAACCCATATCACAGTGAACAATTCAGTGTGACTGTTAAATAAAAATGAGTGCACATTGTGAAGAAATGTGTTGAGTATTGCCACGTTACTGGATGACATAGCGTGATGATCCCGAACAATTCAGTGAAAAAAATACGGTGTGCGAAATTGTGTGATTATTTGTACGCGGTGAAATGCAAAGTGAGAATCATGACCGCTTACTTCGTAATCGTTGCCGATGCGCACTCGGGTATAAAAATGCTTCAAAATGAAGTCTATAGGAACATAAATACTCTGGTTAACACAAGACCAGGCTCCTGTTTCTAAGTAGATAAAGCGGAATTGTAGCTGTCAATAGCTTACCGGGTGTCAATATTTCTTGGTGAGTTTCGACGTTCATACGCGAGAAGCTGTAAATCGCGGGTGTTTGATTAGTCGGGCGCAATTTACTGATGTCAGGAGTCACGTGTCAGTGTTGGGACCGTAGCGGAATGAGGATGAAAGTTAAAAAAGATAGATTAAACCGGGCTTGTATAGCCACAGCCCACATGTACATAAAACATGTGATGCGACAACGGTGTATCGTCAAGGAAACATTGCTGATATGTGAACAGAAACGAATGTCAGTGTCACTTGATAATAGACACTGAAGAGTTTGTATGATGTTTGTAAAAACAAGTGGTAGTTCCTGCATTATTGTGGCCATGGTATGCTAGCAAGTTGTATGATTATTCAGAATTAATGTGGTGCACAATGATACTCATTAGAGTATATATTCAACAATAAACAATATATATATAATGTATTTCAAAGAAAGCAACTCAGTTCTAATTTTTCATTCAGTCCATTTGGGCTCACAATGTTAAGAAAATATATCCAATGGGTCTCACGTTGTAATAAATGTTTGGTACTGTAACATCCTTGTTCAATGATTACTTGTTCAAGTACACAAAAGCGAAGTTGACTAATGTTGTGATGACATTGATTAAAGAAGACAGCTACTGGAGATTTCTGATTTCTTGTGCGGATGTTGCTTTTGTGTTCATTAATCCAAATACGGATTTTTCGTTCAGTCTTTCCAATGTAAACCAGTCCGCATGGACATTTCAATAAATATATAATATTCTCGCTGTTGCATGTTGAATTTACCTTTATTTTAATCTGAATGCCCATGTGAGGATGTCGTATGGTATCACCTCTTATAATTGCGTTGCAATTCCCACAATTCAAACATGGTGATGTGCCTTTAAACTTTATGTTTCACTTGTGGGTGTTTTAAGCATTTGTTTTAGGTTGCAAGTTCGTTGATATGCAAACCGTGGTGGAGATTCGGAAATGCCCTTAAAATCTACTTCAGACCTAAGCATAGGCCAATATTTTAGGATTATTGTCTTGATTTGGTAACTTTCAGTTGAATATTTAGACTCAAATACCATTTTATTGGTTTCCTTAGTAGTCGTTTGTGGCCTTAATAATTCCTCTCTGGTTTTGGTGTCAGCCTTTGCTTTCGCTTCATCTATCACTGTTGTTGGATTTCCTCTTTCTTTAAATTTTTTTATGCATTTGTCTGCACTCTTTTCATAAAATTCTCTTGAGGATGATATTCGCTTTAATCGGAGTAGTTGAGAGTATGGCAGGTGTTTTTTCTGGGAAGGTTGGTGAAATGAGTGATAATGCAGAAAGTTATTGCGATCAGTTGGTTTGGTGTATGCCTTGGTTGTTAATCACCCATTTGAAAGTTTAATGCATGTGTCGAGAAAAGTTATTTCACTCGTGCTTGTGGATGCAGTGATTTCGATTTGTTGGTCAATTTTGTTCAGAGTTTCAATGGCTTCCAACAACATTGATATAGAGCCGTTCCATAAGATAAAAATGTCATCCATGTACCTTTTATAGAGGACTAGATGTTCTTTCCATGTTGTCTAGTTGAGAATATTGTCAATTTCGAAGCGGTACATAAACAGATTTGCATATTTAGGGGCAGCACAATTGCTCATTAAAGTTCCGGATGTTTGAATATAGAATCTGTCTTGCCACTTAAAGTAGGAGTAAAAGAGAGTAAACTGTAGGAGTTCCATTAGAAATATTTTAAGTGAATGATCCTTTTCACTGGTGATTAAAAATGATTCAACAGCTGTAATGCCATGGTTGTGCGAAATATATGCATATAAAGATTTTACATCAATGGTGCAGAGAACAGTATGGCCTGTAATCAATTCATTAGTTTCTTCTAAAATGTTAAGGAAATTGGTTGTATCCTTGATGTACATTGTCATACTTTGTACCAAAGGTTGTAAATGTCTGTCGAGGTATTTGCCGATGAATTTATGGATGGAGTTAACAGTTGAGAAGTGTGGCTCAATGGTTAGACCGGCAGACCCTGATGCAGAGGTCTAGCC
The DNA here is from genome assembly GCF_964261635.1 of Lissotriton helveticus. Lineage (NCBI taxonomy): Eukaryota > Metazoa > Chordata > Amphibia > Caudata > Salamandridae > Lissotriton > Lissotriton helveticus. The sequence continues at coordinate 755,958,387 of NC_136059.1, read as the reverse complement.
CGGGACCAGGGTTCAATTCCCCGCCTCGGCGGGTCTTGGGCTAAAAAATTCCATGGACCTGCTAATTCTCACCTCGGTGCCTATTCCAATCATGGAGTCCCTCTGGGCAACAGCTTGCTTAATCTCCACAACGGCCCTCACAACGCTAAGGATGCCTGGCCTCCACCTTGGAGGTGCCCAGGAGTGGACACCTCCCAGGGAAAGCCAGGATGGGTTTCACAGCGGTATTTGTACAAGCTCCTTGAGACCCTTGCAGGTGAGTAGTGCGCTATACAAGTATCAATTTACATTTTACAATTGGTCTGAACGGTGGTAATGACGCATGTTTGTGTATCTTTGGAATCATAAACAGGTAGGGGACTGCAGCATTATTTTTGTAGAGGTATTCTCTGTCTTCTGTGGTAATGGTACCATTTTCTAAGTATTGATTGAGAATGGTAGATAATGTACTCTGAAATTCCCGAGTTGGATCCCCGTCCACTGGTGTATATGTGTTCATATCACTCACATGTTTGTTGACATTTTTAAGATAATAGTCGGTGTCCAAAATAACCATGGCTCCTCCCTTATCGGCTTGACAAACTGTGATTTGATTATTGGATGCTATTTGTTTTAAGGCTTGCCTTTCTTTTGATGTCAAATTTGTTGTTTTTGATCTGGATTTTGTCGATTTGTAAATGGTCTGTATTTCTTTTTTTATTATGGTCTCAAAAGCGTCAATGACTTTATGGCTGATAGGTGCTAAAAACGTGCTCTTAGTTCTGAGACCCAACAGGGTATTGGCCTTGGGTGTGTGAGATTCTTGGACAACATTTTGGAAAAAATTACAAAGTTGGATGATTCTCATGAATCTGAAGATGCTTATTTCCGTATTAAGGTGATTTGAGTGATGCAAGGGTACAAATGAGCTCCCCTTCTGTAATGTAGCTATTTGGAATTTCATCAGTTGATGTTTAGAAATATTAATCACAAGGCTCGTTGGCTCCGAGTTCCTTTGGCTACTGGTTGAGTTGATGTTGCGGGTTCCCCCCTTGCCTCGTCTGGTAATCTTAGGCCTTCCTCTAAAAAAAAGGACGGCTTCCAGTAGATGTACTTGCAGAAGACGAATCATCTCCGGTGGTGGCATCTGTATTTTTGATGTTGGATACATGTGTACTCGGTTGTATTCGTGTGACGGATTTTTGACCACCAGTTTGTATGTCACCTGATGAAGAGGCATCTGTATCCGAAGTTTTTCCATGTTGGAATCTGTGTTGTTGATGTCTCTGGGCATAAATGTCTTCCCAATTGTATACCTCTCCTAATTTATAGTCAGTGGTATCACAACCAAACTTCCTAATTTTTATTTCAATAATTTCCTTTGTGTATATATCTAATTTCTGGTTAAGGTCTTCTAGCATCTCATCCATTTCATCCTTTGTCATCATATCGTTGAATTCAGATTTGAGTTGAATTATTTCCTTGTTAAGATCCTCCAAAATGTTTGCCAGTTCTTCCACAATCAATAGAATGAGGTCCAAAGAACACTTATTGAGAATAGCTTGCCATTTTCCTGTAAAGTGTTGATTTTAACGAGATCCGCAGGCTCCTTGGTATTCTTTGTACCTTGTGATAACGAATCGAGGTACTGGCATGTAATTTTTGGTTGATGGCTTTGATATATATAAAAGTTGTTTAAGGTTAGATAGTAAGGAACCTGTCCCTTGACTGACATTGGCTGTTTTCTCGATGAGGGAATACATTCTATGTGTTTCATCAAGTTAAAATGCAAAGGTATCCACTCTTTGATCTGTGCTTTTAGCTATTTCATCATAATACATTGTGTTGGTGCGTGTACTGGTCTCCCAGACGGTTGAATAGAAAATACTGTGAAAGACTCATGCACTCATCTTTTCTTTAAATAAGTACACTTGTGTAGGATGGTTGGTGGTGCGAGTGGGTTGATCCTCCTGAGAGCGAGGATTTAGAAATATAGGAATAACGCTCTCTCTGCGATAGAGGGGCGTCCCCTAATTCGCACTCAAACAATAAAGTTTCGTAAATGTTTGAAAAAATTCAAAGGTACTTTCAAGCAGTCTGACAATGCTGCAGCCACTGAATCCTGGGTAGCAGAAACATATGTCACTGGGCGTCTTGCCATTCCATGTTTCTGAGTTAAGACTGCAAGCGCACATCCATCTCTTTCACAACAGTATAATGCAAATTCTTTGGAATAATCTGGCATTCCCAAAGCAGGTGCTTGACAAAGACTATTTCACAATCGAGAGAATGGTTCCAAACTCTCTTCATCCAGCACAATCAGATCCTTCACATCTTTTTGTGTTAAACTCTGTAAAGGTTTTGCAATCAATGAGAAACCACATATCCATTGTCTAAAGTATCCAACCATTCCCAAAAACATCCTCACTTCCTTATGATTTCGGGGTGGGTTCATTTTCTTGATTATACTGATTCTCTCTGGGTGTCACTTTCCTAAGTCCCTTTTCAATCTTGTGACCTAAGTATTGAACTACTTGTCTACAGTACTACAACTTTGATGGTGAAACCTTTTGTCCTCCTTCAGCTAAATGGTTCAGTAAAGCAATTGTGTCTGTTACACATGCTTCTCATGTTTTTGATGCCACAAGTAGGTCATCAATATACTAAACCAAGACAGAATTTACAGGTAACTTTAAAGTATCCAAACACTTTTTCAAGATTAAAGATTGATGGACTCTCTGTGTACCCTTGAGGGACTCGGCACCATGCCAAAACATGGTTTCCGAACCGGAAGGCAAATAAATATTGGCTCCCCGGATGCAAAGGGATGAAAAAGAATGTCTGATACATAATTACTGCAGGATTTGGTACCACTGGACAACATGGCACTACAATTTTATTCACCTTTCTTAAATCCTGAACTATTCTATATTTTTCATTAGGCTTTTTAATACTAATAATAGGTGAATTACAGGGACTGCTCAGTATTTCTTTTAAAAATCCCTTAGTTAATCATCTGATCAGTCACAGGCGTGACTCTAGCAATTACTTCTGGACTCATCTTGTATTGACGAGTATTGGGATACACTTCTCCATCCTTCACTATTACCTGAATTGGGTCCACATTTCTCATTAATCCAATCTCTCTTCCTGTAAAATCTCACACATCTGATCTCAGTGTACTTTTTAACTCTTCTGGCAAGTCTTCCTCCGTCAGTATTGAATATAATTCACTTACTTTCGATTCTCGTTGTGCCATCAATATTTTATATTCAACATCCTCATCCTGTGTCATGATTGCAACACCATCTGGTGTGCAATAAATAGTGCAGTTCATTTTGCACAACTAATCTCTGCCCAAGAGATTAACAGAACTGGTATCACACACCACAAACCGATGCATGTCTTTAATGTTTCCAATATGAACTTCTATTGGGGCTGTGACAGGAGTTCTAATATGTTTGTTTGCTACACCTACAACTTGGATAGTTTCTCCTGAGAGGGGTAGGTTTGGGATTTCCGCTGCTCTCACAGTGGAATGGGTAGCACCAGTGTCCAACAAGAAGGTGATATCTTTACCTTTTACTTTTCCATCAATAATTGGCCCTGACTGATCTACCGCTAAAGATGCACCAAGTACACGCTCTTCCTCCCCCCTCAGGCACCGTCATTGAGACAAATCCGAATCATTCTCATTACAAAGCACCAAATACTGCAAAACTAATGGATTCTTACCAAACTGCTCTTCTCCTCAAAATCCCGAACTTGCACTGTACATCTGCATGTGCGCATTCACATTGTGAGGTATAGGTGGTTATGGCACCTGTAACTGGGGAGTAACTACCTGCTGCTGCATCTGTGGATTTAAATTTTGATTTACTTCCTTAGCCTTTTGTCCAGATCTACACTTGTTCTTCCAACTTCCCAACTTTCCGCAAGCATGACAAGGATATTTCTTTTTTGCCTCTTCCGTACTCATTTTTAACTTTCCTCGACTTCCACTGTTTGCCTGTCCTACCTGACCCTGACCTTGTTGCACATCACTAACTTCCTGTTATTGTTCTGCAAATTTCACTTGTGCCCACATCATTTTCTCTTTTAAATTTTTAAAAGCTGTGAATCAATATCATCACTACATTACTTTGCATATCTAAGAATCTCGTCAATCGACTTACTCTGCCAACATAGCATATGCTGCTGTATCATTGCGCTAATTTCTGGTCTTAATCCATATACGAACTGATACACAAAATGTCCCATATCCTTATCTCCGATATTCTCAAATCCACTGTATTGCTAAAACACCTGTAACAATTACTCATAGTAGGCGTGTACTGACGCTTTAGGCTCTTGGGTCATTCTGTCAATATTAACCCAATCTGTTTCCTTTGGAGAGATTTTTCCTTTCAAAAAGGTAATGACTTGATGATATTTTTTCATCACCTCTTCAGAGGGAGCACCTGTTTTTGCATCCCTAGGATACTCATCTTTTGGCCAATCAACAGTAATATTACATTCTGTCCACAAATCAGCTGGAACCATTATCTCAAAAAGACTGTCGAAATATTTCAACAATACCTTTGAAACCTTTACAAATCTGACTACTTGCCTTTACCACTCAACAGGTTTCTCTCATAATCTGGGGAAATCATTTGTAAATGACAATATATCCTGTCTAGTCCAAGGTACATGAACATATCCTCCACCTGGAACTTCTCTCATGGGACAGGCTCTTCCCACCTGTTCATTTTCTTTGAATGGAAACATGGAAGTTCCCTTTCCAGTTGTTTCTTCCTTCTTTTTACCCATTTACTCCTCAATCTTTCTATAGTTTCCCTTTTCTTCAAGATAATAATTAATCCTTTATGTGCAGTCTCCTTCCTGATGTATTCAAGCTCTCCAAATCTTTGTCTGTGAAAGCCATTCGATACGATTTTTGTAACAATTTCGATTTTTCTATATCTACACCAAATTCACTAGCCACTTTCATTAATTTTTCATGGAAATTCTTCGCTCTTCATGTGATACTTTTGCACAAAAACAACAGCTTTTTGTCAGTATAGGCCCCAAATCTATCTGGACTTATTGTTCCGATAATCATTTCTTCTAGATCTACCTTTACTTGACTCACATTTAACATTCTTAGGCTAAGCTTCTGGCCTAGTCAATTCGTTTATCCAATTATTTAACTATTCTGGTGAGGGACACGTCGAACTTTGAGTGGTATTTTGATCTAATTTCCTGACGTCTAATTGAATACTTCTCCTCTGGGTCTCAGTCATTAAATTTCCAACTTGCAGATCCAACAGGGTGTTATTTTGGCTATCTTGACTCTCATTATTTGTTATTGTAACTCAGTCACTCCTCACACTACTTCTGGGGACTGCCAATGTTGGTATTTTCTGTATAGTTGAGTTTTCCCCAAATAGTGGAACAAAGGACGTCACAGGTACTGTCCAGGCTTCTGCATTCATGTTCAATTGATTCAATTTAGGTACTTGTTCCAATCTAGCCTTATTCAACAGACTTACTTCATTTTCTCTTATTATTCTAGCTTATTCAGTGACTTGAGGTGTTAATGGGGTTACTTTTTACTATTTGCGGGGCACTTGGAATCACCTCCCCTGAATTTTCTTCAGATGGCGGAGTCCATTTTGTCATGATTTCTTCCAATAATCCATCATCAGAGTCATCCAAACCCTCTCTGGATGCTTCCATATTTTCCTTTTTCTCCTTGAATTTCCCTCCTGTTTGACTCTCTACTGTCAGAACTGGGTAGAAGCATTCAGTCACTACAGCTCTTCTCCATCTTTTCATTTGATCCTCTCACTTCTCGAATGAGTAACTAAAAAAAAATCTTCTATATTTCCTACCACCTCTATCCTTTTCTCTCTCAAATGCTTCCTTTCCCACTCTACCGATGCTTCATACTGTGTAAGCATAGGATTTGGCTCCAAAGAGTTCATCTTATCTCTCACATTTTGCAAAATCCTCACATTAAACATACCAAACTAAGGGAAAGTTAACAGTCTGTCATTCTTTGTATATTTTCTCCAGTTTTCTAACCAAACACGTATGGTACATTCGCTCCATTATCATATAGGATGCTGGCGTCTTCAGGGTGAAATAGGAATTCCCTCTCTCTTCACAATTTGTTTGTCCTTTTTAAAGAAATTCCTTATTATTTTCATCAAACACATTTTCAGACTTCTCGAATAATGATTTCTACCAGACAAGAAAAAAATAACGAGACCTTTCCATATATCACTTTTCCCTGCTTGTTAACTTCTATCCTATCCCAGCTGGTCTCACACCAACCAACGAATCACAATAGACTACATAATTTTAGTCTTGTCCAATATCAGTGCGTCTCACACTAGTCAACCAATCACCACTGTGTTTGCCCCCACAGTCTGATCAATGCCAGAGCAGTTCTTTGTGATGTCAGTTTACTCCTGCTACTGACCCTCCCATTACAATCTGCTCTGCGATACACACCTGCTATATCCTCCAATACCAGCACTGCACCTCTGTGACATCAGTATCACTCCTGCTACTGACCCCTCCTTTACAAAATCTTACGGCAATATTTTTCTAAATTTCTCTTAATCAAAATGGGTTAGTAACAACATATAAAGACAATGCTACTTTGTCTGCTCCACTAAATAAAGAGATAGTCTTCACCTTTCAAAGAGATTTTCTAACACTGCAAGCAATAATAAGAACCAGCGTTATTTCACTTTTCTAGCAAGCTCCGAAGTGACCTATTGCTCCTCTACGGATAAAACCGAGGTTTCACAAGAGGACCTTTTGATGTGCAAAAAGGGTGTCCGGTTATTCCTCCTGGAGATACTGCCAGAGTTTCAAAAGGTAACCCTTCACTGTTACATACTCTCAACTTTCACACAAAAATTTCCCTAAATATAATACCGACAGCCCTACCTAGCTTTTCAGTATTATCACAACAGGCAAAGTGCTTCTGCAGTGTGATTTCTTTACCACAATCTTCTTCTGCCTATGTCAGGCTAACTCCTTCCCGGATTCCTCAGGCAACTCTTGTACCTGAACTTCTGGACAACATATAAACGGGACACAAACTCTTTAGGTTAAAACATATAATGAATACTCAATAACCATTACCTAATTAATCAATTATTAAGCCATAACTCTGTTACCAAGGATCTGATCCAGCGCAAACCCAATATTTTGATCAGGGATGAACATCCAATAATACCACGTACTTTGACCCATACACATACACCCAAATCCTTGTTGCCCTGGTTTCAAGTTTGCAAATTTCCTTCAAAATCTTTACTACAACAAACCGAAGGCGAAAATAGTGGTAAACGGGAGCGCATCCGAAACGCTCACGCTGGGCAGAGGAACCAGACAAGGATGCCCCCTCTCCCCCGGACTATTCCTGCTCGCACTAGAGCCCCTGCTAGCCAGAATCAGGGACAACACCGAGATAACAGGCGTAAAGCTCAAGAGAAAGACCGTCAAACTAGCAGCATACGCCGACGACATCCTAATCACAACAGCGAACCCCTCCACGTCGATAAAAGCTCTGATGGCCACAATAGGTGAATACGCAGAAGCCTCAGGCTACAAACTCAATAAGGAGAAATCGGAGTGTAAGCCAATGAATGTCCATACCACAAGAGAAGTCCTAGGCGACTCCGGCCTAGCATGGCAAACGAAACCTCTGAAATACCTAGGGCTCCACTTTGGGAGAGACCTCACGTCAACCCTGCAACACAACGAGGACCTCACGCTGAAGAAGATAAAGGAGAGACTGGAGTTATGGTCACCAAAGTTCATCAGCTGGTGGGGACGCATTGAAACGATCAAAATGATGATAACACCGGTAATAAACTACACGCTATCAATGCTACCACTTCCAATGACAGAGACATTTCACAAAAAATTGGACCAGCTCATAAACATCTTCCTGTGGAAAAACAAGAAGCCAAGGATAAGCCTACAAAAACTAAGACTGTCAAGAGACCTCGGAGGCCTCAACCTGGCGAACTTCAAGACATACCAGACGGCTTGTCTGGCGAGACAGGGTATCGCCTGGGTAGATGCCACACAAACGTACAGGCCAGTATGGCTGGAGGTCGAACAAGACATCCTAGGAGGACTCAAGCCAATAGCACTCCTAACAGCGAACCGGCACCCACTGAAAACGAGCGCCATACTAAAACACACCAGAGATGCCCTGCTGAAAGTGGACAGGCACATGGCGCAGAAACTGAAGGGCACTGCTTGGGAATCCATCTGGTTCAACACTAAAGTGACCTACCAAGGGGCGACACTGCACAATGATACGTGGATTGGAGAAGGTATCAGCACGCCCAGTCAATTGGAAACAAAGAAAAAACCGCTGACGTTCCAGAACGTGCAGCAGCTACATGACCTCCCGAACCAAGAGTTCTATAACTTCCTAAAAATTAAGACAGCAATAACAAAGGCTAACCTATGCGGAGGAGAGCCGGGGATCATCAAGTATCTGCAGCTCATCGACTCAGCAGGTCATCAAACGGCAAAAATCTATAAACTACTCAGCCCATCCAAGATGGCGCAGAACAAAAAAGCAACCAACACATGGGAAATGCGCCTGGGCAGGCAATTAAATGAAAAGGAGCGAGCGATAATGTGGAGTTCAGCGACAACAAACAAAATCACCCCACAACTAGCGCAAACAAAATACTGGCTGCTCCACAACGCATACTGGACGCCATCCAAACTCCACAAGGTCGGCATAGCAGACTCAGACAAATGCTGGAACTGTCTGAAAGAGGAAGGGACCCTCGAACACCTTATCTTCACCTGCGTGAAAGTCAGGAAGTTCTGGGCACAAATCAACACTTTCCTGAACGATATGCTCAAAACACATCTGGAGATCAGCTTCGTCAGCCTGGCGACTGAGCACCTAACAGCGAACCTAAAAAGTAAAGAAGAAAGAGAACTCCTAGACCTACTTCTCACAGCAGCCCTCAAAATGATCCTAACGAACTGGAAAAACACAGCCAAAGCAAGCTTTAAAACATGGATCAACTGGATTACCTTCCTGAGGGGAGCCGACAACATCACAGGCACCTTCTCGAAAGAACACAAAGCCAAGCTGCACATGTGGGACCCGCTTGATGAGCTCCTGAGGACGACCCAATGAAGGACAATCAAAGACAACTACGTGCGCACCCCCCCCCCCCCTCTCTTCTCTTTTCTTCTCCAGTGGAAGGAGAACAGTAGATATATATGACCGTCGTCTGTGTACCTATATCTGTATATATATATTTTTGTACGACCTTCTTTTGTATACCAATAAAAATTTCTAATAAAAAAAAAATCTTTACTCGGTTGATCAATAATTTGACAGTCCACAGTTTACACTATAAATTTGTTATTCAATTTCCCATCTGTTGCTATTAGTTGAAGAATTGAAGGCAATGGCAATTCTATATGAAGTTAAAATCATAAACCTCACTAAAATAACGACAGACTCTTCGTTTGCAAATACGTTAATCTTGGAAAACCTCATGATAGAGAACAATCTAATCAAACATCCGATAAATGAACAATCTCAAAAAACATAAGTTGCGTAGAGTGGATAGATAATGAGACATCAGACATATGCACTAATCAAATTCATCAATTTGGAGGGTTAGCTGAAGAGACAAAAGGAGCAAAGAAATTTGAGTTATCAGAAATACCAACCCAAATAATTTGAAGTTAGGAAACCACCACCCACGCCTAGATAGCAGTAAGGGGACCCTGGACAGAAAGTCAGGGATCGAAGTCTTAACAGGGGTAGGACAGGATTTCAGCTGGGCCTCTCTGCAACCTGACGATCAGCAGCGCATCTCTCTCTCTCCTCGCGTTTCTTCCAGAACCTCGCACCAAGCAGCCTCACCCCTAAATCACCTATTCTTAAACCCTATAAACACAAGTCCATCCCACTATAGTTACTAAAGTCGCCTGTCCCAGCTATGGGGTTGGCTGAAATCTAGGGGCGGATGGTCACCCTACCATTAGATCACCATTCTTTGAGCACCCCATTGTTAAACTTCTGTTCCCACATATTCAATTTTCATACCTTCTCTCTCATGAGCACATGTGTAACAATCAAGGTACAAAAATGAATACATTCAGCAAATACAGAATTTTCTTATGAAGACACTGGAGTTGGCTGCATGTCAAGCATATTGTCCTTCACCAAGTCACGCTCTTCCAGCTTGTTCAGCAGTCCAGCCACTTGGTCATGGGTTTCCCATTCCTCCCTCTACAGTTGTGTCAAGTTAACATAAAATGGAGTACTCCTTCATTACTGAAAAAACGGGAAAACAGACATTTTTAATTATGTCATAATGTAATCTTTTCTGTCAACCACCATATTCCTGCGGCCTTGCCATGCAAACTTCATAATTCATTCTACACGCAATATTATTACATTTCCGGGTATTTACGTATGGTTTAGTGTTAATTCATGCATATTGCAAAGCAAATCTCTCATGTGTGATGTGAGGGGGCACGTTAGTATATATTCACTACTTATAGTTAGTACATGTTACAGGGGTACTCAATACGAGCAGGTTTCTTTTTGAAAAACCCTGCTCCATCATAACGAAAAGTTTTATTTAGCCTCAGAAATTCTAGGCCAATACTGTTCTATTGTTCAAAAGAAAACAAAATTATGCTGAAGACTCATTCGCGATATTCATGTCCATTGTAAAAGTCACTTGCATTTTATATGGGCAAGCACATTGAACCTCTTTTAGCATTTGTTGAAATTACATCTTTTATTACCATCTCCATATCAGAATCAATACTCTACCATCGTAGAGTATAGCACTTTACATACTATTCCACTTTGCTTAAAATCGTGCGCCCACCTTCACAGGCCTTCTCATTCTGGAGATGCTGGTAATATAATTAAATGTTTTTATTCAACCCCTGAAACCTCTCACCAAATGGCTGAACTGGCAAATAAAATCGATGTTGACCGTAGTTTCACAATATTTATGATCATGCTAATAGTCATTTGCCCTTTATTTTTCAGAGCCGTTTCCTTTTTTTTGCTCTGTTTTCACCATGAAATGACTAGGAATGCATAAAGAGACATTGCTTATCTGTTTAGTATACGTAAATGCCTTATATTTGTATATCCTTTTAAATTATGGCGTTGGCACTTTAATGAGCTTGAATGTCTAAATAAAATATCTTTCATTGAAAAAAATCATTATTTACAGAAAAATGTAAAAAGGAGGGAATAAACGCTAAACGAATGACACGTTTCTGTTATTAATGTACAGCTCTTACAACTAGAGGTATGTTCTTGTTTTTATACATTTTGGGGCATATTATCAAGAACGGAGTTAAGATTATCGCCGCTTTAGCGGCAGGAAACTGCCGCTAAAGTGGCGATAGTGGGCTTGATAATATGCCCTTGAGAATTCAATTTTCCAGTTCTGGTGTCAACATGGCTTCTATTGGAATTCTCAAGGGCATATTATCACCAATTATCGCCGCTTTAGCGGCAGTTTTCTGGCGCTAAAACGGCGATAATGTTAACTCTGTTTTTTTTATAATATGCTCCATAGTTCGTATTTTGATGTTTTTGGGGGTAGAATTGTGAGTTTTGATATCTATGAGTACCTAGAAAAGACTCACTAGAACTAAACAGCTTAATTTCGGTCGCATGATTATGCAACTGAATAGAAATTAAAACTGATGACAGAAACGAGAAAAATGAAAGCATTCCGGTTTGATTTAAAAACTAGCTATGTGGAATCGCGTTTTCCTATATCAGTTCTATATATGTATGCTTTTATTCTAGCTAACCTTCATTTCTTCCATCTTGCCGCTGCCTCCCCTCTGCCTCCCTTCCATTTTTGTCGGCCCTTTGTTCTTTTTCATTCCCTTCGCGTATCTCAGCCTCCCCTTCTGCTGCGTGCGCATTGTCCACCGTACTCCATTCTCCACCCATGGACTTCACTCCATGCCTCCTGGGAGCTGTGTGCCATCCCACGGAGTTCAAACGTGCCCCCACTCCCGCCCCTAAATCTTAGAGGGATCTGAAGCCAAAGGTGAGGGGAATCTAAGGGAATGCAGTTGAAACTTCTGAGCATTCTGTCTTTCACAAGTCGGCTCTGCTTCTAATCTCCGGGTTCTGTCAGTTCGTCTATATTTACTCAACGCTTTTATGTATGAACAGTTCAGAGCGTGCCTGGTTGGCTTGTATAGTGTTACACCATCGGGCATGGTCTTTTGTTTTACATGCTTTCTCCAAAGCAGCTGTCCAAATTGTTATAAGTATTTCTTCCAGATTGATGGGGTCGACTTGACTTACAGAGAGGCCGAGTACACTGAAAAATGCCTCGACTCCTTGTCACGTCCATGCACTTTAAAAATAAAAACCTTGCATTTGGAGACTATCAAATGAAACACACATCTAAACATAAAAACGGTATTTCAGCAGTTCAAGAGCTGTGTTAAGTGATACTGTTTCTCGTAATCTTTGCATAATTCTAAAACTATGAACAAATCACAAAAGTTGTGAAGGTTTGTTCGAGGTGGGCATGTGTGTGAATCAAGAACTTTTCCAAACATAGTACGTGCGCGCATTTTCCTTAGAGCCACTAACGAGAAAAAGCGAAAGTGGGTGTATACTGCTGTACAAAAAGCTCACGCGTTACTGGCGAGATACGGCTTCAGGGTACTTGCGACAGAAAGCTTAGCAAGGTGTTCAGCTGCATACAAAATGCTCACGAATTACCAGCTAAACACAGCTTCACAGTATTCTTAAGAAATATTAAGCAAAGTATGCACATAGATACAAAAAGCTTGTGAGTTGCCCATGTAAGCCATAATTTGCAAGAAAAAGAGGTTCCCTTACGAAGGAAAAGCAGAATCCTCTGTGGACTATAGGTAAGCCAATTATTTCAAACCTCTACTCCCCCACTACATCAGCTGCATTTCATGAGACAACACAAATATTGCATTCACAACATTGACCAAAATACTATATCTCAACATAAGTATATAATTATCAAATTTAGAGGTAAGAATAATACTTATACCTAGCTTTGTTGATGTAATAGATGCAATATTTTTGTAGGTGGACATAAACAACCTCAATATAGTGTCATATTTCTTTACTTATTTATTTGTAGCTTTGAATAGCTTGAATCAGACCCTTAAAGTTATCAGAGTGCTTGTTATACAATTCCAATGTTCAGAGGGTCAGGAACTATGAATTGATCAACCCAGAAATTGAGCACTCAGGTTAGGAATGGGATAATTGATCTGCTCATGTCTTTCAAAAGTTTTGCTGGAACAGAGTCAAGTAGTGAGTGGAGGGATTGTGTTCTGCGATGGTCGTCTTTAAGTCCGTAATTGAGACATCTTGAAAAGTAGAACATGTTGTTGTGTGCAGGGGAGAGGTGTGGCGCCGTGGCCAGGGTGACTGACGCTGGACTCTGGGGTTCACGGTTTGATCCCCGGCTCCGGCGGCAGGTTAGCTCAGCACCATGTGACTCTGGCATTAGCTTGCATAATCTTCCCAACGGCCCCCAGCGCCTAGAGACCTTTAGGGGTGATTGTTCGCGCTTTACAAATGTGGCTTATTATTACCTGATCATGTATCACGATTGATGTACTTATCCATTCAGGGTTGGATAGATGGGACAAAAGAGGGATTGGTATGCCGTTTATTGATATTGAAGAGTTTCTTGGGTCTGATTTTCACATGTTGATTTCGGGTTTGATGAAGGAAGCTTTGGTCTTTAATATGTGTCACCTGTAGGTTTTACGACTGGCACTGTTACTTAATGGATGATCTGCGCAATGCTACCCTGTGTTGATGGTCTAGTTTAATTATGTTGTGGAATGAATGCAGTAAAAGATCAAGGATTGGTTGTGAGAAGTCATTACACGACTTTTCATTAGGAAGAGCAGGCAAAGGTTTTCACATGTGAGCAGGTCAGCAATTTCCAGAGTTTTGGCTGCTGATCTACAGTTATTTAGTAAACATTTGAAGTGTGAGTGAATAGTTTTGATAATGGTATCAGCTACAAATGAAATTTTAATTAGGCTGTCTGAGTTGGGGATCTCTGTTTCTCATGATGAAGTGGATGTTCATGAAGGAGGTACAATGGGATCCATAGAGTTGTGGAAGAGTAGTACATTTTTATCTGTATATCAGATAAGAGTTGTGTGTCACTTCTAGGGTGATGTTCCTTGTCATTTTGAGGAAGGTGTAAGGGTTGAGTTGTAGAACAATTGGGGGGTAGGATCTCAAGTTTGATGATATTTATATAAAGTCGAGAACAGCTAAGGATCATGAGACATATCTGGTGTGCAAAGGTGTTGACTTTGTCTTGGAAGATTTTGAGTTTAGAAAGTAGGTGGTGAGAGGGTTTAGCATAGAGATGAATGTATATTTGAATGTCTTGAAGTAGTCCGGCTATCGATTCTCAGGTGAACGTTAAAGAATCCTGAAGTTGGTTGTGGTGGAAGGACTGGAAATTTTGAGCTTATTGAAGAGGAGAGTTTACTTGTGTGGTTATGTTTGGAGTCAGGGTTACGTTCATAGGAGAGAAGCCTGAGAGGAGAATAATAGATTGCTGTAGAGGGTATAGTAGTAATAGGGTGTTTTGCGCATGTCTAAAAATTAGAGAGAGAATGGATGTAGCTATGGGGAGTAATAGAACTGGGGTATCTGGTTGTCAGAGTATGTACCCTGTACAAACAAGAACCACAACTCGATTTAAGGTAAGCTAGATACACTGGGCAGTCAGGCTTATCTAAAGAGGCAATATGTAAAGTATTTGTGCAACACACACACACACAGTGACACAATGAAAGCACCATGGGTATATGGTGTACCATTTTACAAGGGACATTACATGTTAACTAAATGGGTCAATTGGGTATACACCAATATCACCATGTTTAGGGGAGAAGCACATGCACTTTGAAATGAATGAATGAATGAAATGAAAAGGGGTTTTATGGAGCGCGATAGCTGCCCTGAGGCGTACAAGCGCTAAAGAAAAATGGTGCTACCTGATGAGACCAGTTGGCAGAAAGAAGTTTGTCGTGTTTATTGAAAAGGAGAGTTTTTAACTGTTTACGAAATGAGGACAAATTGGGGTTGGATCTCAGATAGAGAGGGAGTGAATTCCACTTCTTGGCCGCATTATAAGAAAATGACCTGCTTCCTGATCTTGATCTCCTGATTTTAGGGACTATGGCCAAAAATGCATGGGCAGAGCACAGTTGTTTGTTAGGCTGATATGGAATGATTAGGGAATGATTAATCACCGGGCCTGTTTTTTTCAATAGGCCTGATGGGAGATGCACAGGGATTTAAAATTGATTCTCTCCCTAACAGGGAGCCAATGAAGGCTCCTCAGCCCAGGCTTGGCTGAGAGCCTGCGAGGGAGCTGAAGCAACGTGCGCGCGGCACAGTTCAGAATCAGCTGAAGTTTCCGTAAGGTGTATTCAGGGGCTCCTAAATAGAGAGCATTGCCAAAGTCCAGGCGGGAATGAATCAAGCCTTGAACCACAGTTTGTTTGGCTTCAAAGGGTAGGAGGGGGAGTGGTGGTAAAGTGCTCAGAGTCCTAAGCCAACAAAAACAAGGTCAGAATATAGAGGAGGAAGGCAAGAGTTTATGGTGACCGTTCAGAGAGGGCAATATTCTAACAGGGAAGATGTGGTGGAATAGGTGAGATGGGAATAGGGATATAGAGAAGTTAGATGTCGCAAGTAAAGGAGGATACTGAAGTTGTTTGCAAATTGCAGGGTAGAGACAGTGTTAGGGGAAGATATGATTGTGTTGCCATGGTGGAGGATTAATAGGGAGAAGAGGATAAGGGGAGATGTAATAAGAAAAGTAAAAAGTGTGGCTGTCTAGAGAGTGGGGAGCATTTTTCATATCTCGAATCATGTGAATTTTGCTGTCACACTGGCCCAGAATTTCACTTGAGAACTGTATCACAATCGTCTTGTTTGAGCAGATATAGAAGCCATTCTGTGAATGAATGTATAACTGTTTGTGGAACATTTTCTTCCTTATTGTATTTTTTTGTCTTCCATGACATTCAATGACTTTAAGAAGCTTTGTTCACATTGGAGGGGTAGTGCGAGAAAAGCAGGTGGTCAATTTTGAGGCAGCCTTTACTACCAGTGATATAGGTCCGCAATCAAACTTAATTGACATCAATGATGTCAGCTGAGTGCCTCAGTACAGGTGTATATTCTAAGAGGTTGCAGAGACATAGTAATTTTCGATTGTAACACGTCACCATTGTCGTCCCCCTTGAAGACTTCCCTTTTAATGGTCTGGGTCAAAGCTTTTTAACACATTTTCAGCAATGTCTCAGTCATCCATATATAGTTAGTTCATGGAAATGTGGGAGATCATTTGTAAATGATATTGGAATATCCACAAAGAGTCCTAGGGGAGTGTTCACCACATCTACATGGATCCCTCAACTTCCCCTTAGCTCTGACATAGCAGCAGACACATTTGACACGATTAGCAGGAGTTCTAGTTGCAAATCACATCTTTGCAAAAATGTTTTTCCTGATCTTGACGGTGTGAATTCGGATATTGTTCGCAGATTTTTGAGTTCTTATGTGGGTTAGTCTGACATTAGTACGTAAACCTCTACTGTCAGCAAGAAAGCAAAGGAGATCCCAAGTTCCCTTAAACCCTGCCATCCAGTGCCTGTGTCTGCCTAGTCATAACAAATTTAAGTTCGTGAGTTTCGCATATCGATCTGCAACTTTATGTAAACACTTTACTTACAATTGTTGAGCACACAAGTCTATCCCTCCTTTATTTAACCACTTGGCTGCTAAGGCACCTCTGGCCCCTCAATGTAATTTCCATTGAAATCAATGGAAACTCCATGACGAGTTACCCTTGTCATTAGCACTGAAGGGGTTAATGGTGTCTCCCTGCGGGCTCGTGCTTCCTGAGGAGAGTTTGGTCCGGTTGGTGGCTGAGGATTTTAATAATAGCAGTTGATATCACACTGTACTCCACAAAAATAATGCCCAGACAGACATTTTTTGTATTCTTCAATCTGGAAATATCTTTTTCTCGACAGAAGGTGAGATGTATAAAAAGCAATGAAGCCTTGTAGAAAAATCATCTATTTTCCCCCATGAATAAAAGCTCTTCACATCTATAATTCTCTCCCAAGGCATACATTTTAAAGTCAAATATACAATATATATTGGTACCATATGTAGACATATAGATTGAAAACATATTAACGTTACATTTATGGGATGATTCTTTTACTCTCTTTTCTTCAATAAACTCCACAGTTTAAGGTTCGGTCATTTAGAATCTCGGTTTCATACTGAACACTATGCCCATTGTATGCACGCAAAATAGAAATAGAGGACCAGATCACGGACATTTGGGAATGAATATGAAATAGCATACAATTAAATTAAGTGGTAATTCAAAAAGTGATGTTAAAAATCATGCAAAAGAAAGATGTACATTTCACTTTCCCCTGTTGCCTTTACATGCACAGTTTATGGCAAATTGAATACAAGCTGGCCTACTAAATATAAATCCGGTATTTGTAAAGTGTGAACTACTCACCCCTAAGGGTCTCAAGGCGCTGGGTGCAAAAGAGGTGATTAAGTGAGTTAGTGTGCAGAGTCACATGGTGCGGAGCGGAACCGCCAATGATCGAACCGTGAGCCCTGCACTCTGGAGTCAGTGCCCTGAGGGCTGCGCCATACCTCCCTCTACTCCTTGTGCATACCCCTGAAGCTTGCCGTTCCCAAATACATAGGACCATATGGCTGTCACAGATTTTGAACAGGTACACGTGTGTCACTGATGTGAGCCTTAACATCTTCAACTGTATTATAAAAAGTGCCCGGGTGCATCGCTTTTTTCTCCTCTGGATCAGTTTGGAATTACACAAGGGGCAACAAAGCCTTTCACGGACCAGTCTGCAAAATCCTAAGGGGCATCCCCTCACATGCCTGAGGCCTAACCCCATGCAAGTGGGAAAACACTTTTTGCCAAATTCACAGAGCCTCTGCTGTCGTGGCGGAGGCTGCGCAGTTGTGGCAGAAAATCCACACTGCAGTTCTCAGTGAGGTGATTCCGCCACAAGTTCAGAGACTCTGCCACAAGTGTGGAGACTCTTTGTGAATTGTGTCCTCTGCCTCTTCATCTGTGTTATATTGTGGTTGCTGACACAGAGTCAAATAGGCTTTCAAGAGGCACATAGAATGTGTACCACGTGAAGGTTGTGCATAGTCAGTGTGGCTCCAAGGGACCCCTCATTGAAAGGGGAATGACAGGGTCCCATTCAGCTCCCCAGGCATCTCCTTTGCAGATGGTGCAGTTACTCACATCACCCGCCTGAATGGGATCTCTGTCACTCTTTCAAAGGCAGGCATAATTGCTGCCTGCACAGTGAAAAGTGGACAGACAGTTTCAAACAGTTGTCTACCTTTCACTAATGTACTGTCCTCAGGGCAGATCGCAGTTCACAAGGCAGCCAGCACATTCATTGTGATAGGGTGCACTGACCTGCACTTTGTACAGCTCATCCAGTGAAAGATTTAGTGGGTGCATACCAGGGCAATGTGTCTGTAGGAAAGTGCCCTTTTTGTCTGGCATTACCCCAGTTTTGGCTCCCGTGCTGATGGTTATGACTCTGAATGTTCAATGGAGCCTGTGACCTAGGCCCGAGTGCAAGTGTTTTATCCCTAACACTATTATAAGTAAATTAGCAAACACAAGCTGACAATGACTTTATCCCCTCCCCACTTATAGGTCCCCAGTATATGGTACCAGTGGTGTCCAGGGCATGGGTGGTAAAGGATCCTCAGGACTTGCAGCACTGTTTGTGCCACCTTGAGTGACCCAAATAAACTACAGGGACAGTATAAACTGCTCAAACACAGCATTGAGCTCACCATATGTGGCAAAGTCAATGCACTACTTTTTAATATATGCCAGTCACCGCTAAGGAAGGCTCCTAAAGCCCAGGAGTCAGGGCACATTATAATAAACATGTGGTCACATAAGTGAAAGCCTATATGTCCCTATAGTGACCTTTACAATTAGAGGACACTATAAGTGATAAACACTCCATAGGATGACATGGGCTTGCACCCAGGCAAACCTGAGGTTGGCAGCTCCATTATAGTACCCCCAAAATATGTCATGTTTGGTATCAAACAATGTGATTTATCACCCCTGACTTGAATCTTGTATCAAAGATGATGTGGCATGCATCCAGGTGCCTACTTTAGAGATTTCCCACCTGGTTGCCTCAGCTTTTCCTGTGCTCTGACTGACAGCCCGTGCTTGCTGCCACCAAGTTAGGGCACTCCCAGGAAAAAGGAAGAAAAGCCTGAGCAGGAAGGGGGTCACACCTCTTCCTCTCAGGATGGCCCGTGTAGTGGCACGTCAAGGCGGTGAGCCTTCGAAAGGCTATATGCATCAGGGCTGCCCACCAAATGAGGAAAGAGCCCTCTCCCAGCCCCAGGCACATTTTCTCCCAGACAGATGGGAAATTAGGTATGCTGGAAGTGTACACTCTCAAAAGGCTAGCCACACCTCTAGGGTGTGTTGCCTGGTCTGCACAGTGGTAGAAATAGTGGGTTTGGGGTAGAAAAGGGGACCTACACCCTCAGATTTGGTCACCTCAAGGGCAGATTAGCCACTGAGCAAGTAGCCCTTTTGCCACTTGCACCCACACCCCTAATGTCTCTAAAACTAGAATTTAAGGGCTACCCCTGACCCCAGAACCTAAGTTGTGAATCGACTATCATTGAAGAGGACAAGGAAGGGAACCAAGTCTGCGACAACAGGACTTACACAAACCAAAAGAGGGATACTCAGCACCTGTGGCAAGGCTCCTGGAACTGTCTGACTAAGACTTGTCCTAGGCTAAATCTCAGTTCGACCACACAGAGGGGCCTCTGTGAGAGCCTGAGCACCCTCAGATTCCCCTGGACTAGTAGCACTAGTCCCCTGCAAACCTCAGCTAAAAGAACACTGTGGATCCAAAGAATCACTGGCCATCTGCCCATCTGAGGTGTCACCCAAATCCAGATGGCCTGGTGAATTGTGGGAACTGTAGTCCTGCCTTCTACAAAGTTTCAGGCAGGTACGGTGTTCCACAAGGTCCATCAGGCAACGAAGTAACCATCTGCTGTGCTTATTGCTGCCAAGTCTTATTGGTCACCAGTCCAGCAACAGACACCTGCACTTGATGCTGCACCTAGAGGAAACTCCATACGACTTTTGTCCCACGCCAGCAGTGGCCCCGTTGTTATGTTTTTGCATCTTGTTCCCCGCAGCACCATGTAAGCAGTAAAAAGCTGCTCTCCCATTGACCTGAATCACCTTTACCCTCCTTGGGTTCCAAGCAACTCAACCTGCAATTGACTGATTGTCACTAACACTTTTTCACCTTGACTGCAGTGCAAACGTTCTCCAGGATTGAATTGCTGTGATTTATATGTTCTTCTAGAATTCATAACTCTGGTTATAGGTATCTGATCATTTTCATTTTAGGGTCTAAATTAAGATAAAAATACACTTTGTTTTTCATAAATTGGTGTTGGATTTCCTTTGAGTCCTGTCAATTACTTATTGTCCATGTTGGCACTCTGAAATGCTTAGCACATTTTGCTCTAGTAAAGCCTGAATGCCCTTTGCCACACTACCAGGACTGAGCTCAGGATTTATTATTGTGAATCCAAGGACCATCTTTGGGGCCTGTGAGAATATTACATGGTGAAGCCTAAGCAGCAATACAGCATAATGCTCCACGTTGCTGTTGGTATAATATGGACCAGGTATTCAAAGGTTAAGGGGTCTAGAGATAGTCTCTTTGTGGCATGAGTGGAATACCTTTTTAATTAATAATTTATCAACAGTTAAGCCTAGATGCATTAGAGGTTGTGTGGATGCTAACGTGGCTGCACAATTTTCTTCCATTCACTCTGGCTTTTTTAAGTGTAAGTAAATCAAGGCAACGCATCGATTTGCACCACACAGGAGTCCAATGCAAAATGTTAGCAAATGACCCTAATATGCTTTTTTATTAGTCTAATTCCCTGCAAACAATCTTCTTAACTTCATCAGTACTCTTTCTGGCACACTTAAGACATCTAATCGTGCAAGATTTTTTTTTTACTGCTTTTAACTTGCAGCTAAATAAAAAGGCATCAAAGTTATTAAAAAGGTGTAGGGAGTTTCACCGTTCTTTCACACCAGCTAGAACCTTTAGAATACATTGAAGAGCAGAATGGCATTTTACATGTTATTCTTATTAGATTGCACAGTTAATTCAATGTAATGCAATACTTGACTTATTCTAAGGCTTCTGTATCGACGTAAATGTTGAAAATTGGTGAATTGCTAAGAAAGGCACAGAAGTGCACAACTCATGGAGGGGTCATTGAAGGGCATCACAGTATTGTTAAGTGTGCAGGAGGAGAATGCAGAAGATTAGGGGCCTGATTTAGAATGTGGCAGAAAGAGTACTTTGTGGCAATGGTGACGTAGTACCCTTTCTTGAAAGAAAAAAGGTGTCCCCATTTGTGCAACTTTCTTAGGTGGGCTGTCCATTTCCTTGTCAAGAGTAAAATTATATGCACTAAGCACTAATGTTGTACAATACAGAGCTGTGTCACACAAAATCCATTTATACGATGCTCCTGTTTATAGAAAAATATCTGTACTTTTTAAGTGCAAACAAAAGGAATCTTATATCATGTGCATATGTTAAGAACCATTTCACACATTTTCTATATTCATCATTCAAGGTTATGTGCACAGCATTTCTCTCAGACTTTTTTAATTGAGCACTGTAAAAAAGTTATCATACCTAAAGGACTCCAAGTGAAAAATAAGTCAAGATTCTTTGTGAAAAACACGAAATTCAAAGAGCATTGCACATTAATTGCCAATAGATGCAGTCACAACTGGATGCTCTTAATAATTAAGACAGCACAAGAAATACTATTAGAAAAATGCAGAATTGAAAATCTTGAACTACAACTTAGAGAAAATGGAGCATTAAAAGAGGCCAAATGAAATTAAGAGGAGATACAAGATGTTTTATTGGGCTACAAAGAAAATTTAGTGAATAAAAAGTCTAAGAAACTAAGAAAAGACATTAATCGATACAATGTAGAAATGGTCTACCCATATCTACGTTAAGATTACTATGACAGACCGATAAATGAAGGGAGAAACAATAAAAGACGGTGTAAAATAAATTCAGGGGCCCCAAAAAAATGTTACTTTTTCAGATACTTCACAGAAGAGTCAGAGGATGATTCTGCATAAGAGTATAGATACAGTAGAGACAACAGGGAAGCACTGATAGGATTCAATACAGACACTCCATGACCAGGAGACAAAAAGTATGGGATTATAGGGAATCAAGGCACCCATATTAAACTTGCCTTCAGGACTTTAAATTTAGAAGAGAAGCAGGCCCTAAAGAGAGGGTTTGGCTTTGCAACTACGGCACCAGACAAAAAGTAGCGGTAGAAAGGGACATAAGGGACCAATTCAGGAAAATTAGGTCAAAAAACGTTTTTGCAGGAAAAGATTTAGAACTGAAAGAAAATTGATCAGGGTTGAGACCTCCATCTACATGGACTTCTTCAGGGCAAATGGTAGGGAGGGAAAGAGGTAGAGACATTTGTGAGAGTAGTCAAGAAAGGGGTTGAAGATGTATTTACCAAAAACCTCTGGAGTAAGAACAACCTGCCTAGTACACACAGGGGAGTCCTTAAACAACTAGAGCGTTGCAACAGTATAACAATTTCTATTTTACTTTAGGGGTTTGTATAGCTCCAGAATCGACTCCAGGGAGTATCTCTGCGCTTTGGACGCTTATCAAGTACACATGCGGAAACTGTAAATTTTTTTAAAAACAGAACAAGGCGGTTTTCAGTCATTTTCTAAAAAGAAGGTGGTTTGAACATTCTCTTAGATGAAGGAGGAGCTCATTCCAGTATTGCGGGTCAAGATATGAGCGAGCTTTTCCTCCTAATCTCACTCTCCTGATTCTGGGGACCTTCAACAAGTGTTTAGAACTAGAACCTAAAGATCTTGAGGGATGATAGAGGGTGATCTTTTCTGACAGATAGCTGGGGCCAGTATTAGACAATGCCTTGTGGATAGTACAGCAAATTTTAAATGTTATCCGTTGGCGTATGGGTAACCAATGGAGTTTAAAAAGAAGAAGCCGTGAAGCTGATCCAGGTCACATGTTCAAGACCAGTCATGCAGCTGTATTCTGAACCACTTGAAGTTTACTAATCGCGGTTTCATTGGCAGAAAGCAACAGACCATTTCAGTGGTCAAGGCGACTCAAAATGAGTGCCTCAGTCAACGTCTTTCGAACAGAGTCTGGGAGCAGAGGAAAGACCCAGAGTATGGAAAAAAGTGCCAACTGTCTGACCAATATGTTCCTTAAAAGTAAGTGCATGGTCCAGACGAACTCCTAGGTTCTTAACAGAGGTGTTCGGGATGGGAGGCTTCCCAAGATTGATGGGCCACCAATTAGGTGACCATAGTAGGGGAGCCTCTCCAAAAAGTAACAGCTGAGTTTTCCCAAAATTACATTGGAGGAAGTTATTCCTCATCCATTGTGAGATGGCATTCATGCCCAAAGAGAAGGTCTCCTGAACAATAGGGGTGAGTTCATCGAAAGGAAAAAGTAGCTGCGTATCGTCGGCATATGATATTGGAATCCACCCATATTTTCTTAAAACATTGACCAAGGGAGTCACATAGATATTAAATAAAGTAGGGCTCAGACAAGGGCCCTGTGGAACTCCCTTGGAAAGTTCCATGGGTGCCGAACGATATGGGCCTAGATTAACCGTCTGAGATCGACCAGATAGAAAGCTTGACATCCACTGAAAAGCGGAGTCTCTTGCATGCACCTCAACTATCAAACCTGGAGATAAAGGGGAAGCATAATAATGTTGGATATCATGGACTACAACAGAGGATGTATACCATATTGGGTGTTGAGGCCCACTATAAAAAATCAAACATGGAAGAATGGAAAGATCTAGCAATAAAGGTTGAGAGTGTCCTAAGGTTGGAAAAAGAGTAAATAATAATTTGTCTGGATGCATATGTGGAATGAATAATAATACCAGCTCATATGGGCACCCAAAGGTTCATATAAACCTCAGTGAGGCCCACTATTCGAACAATAGGATCTAGTCTGAATTGTCTCACAGAACACATTTGGAAATATGTAGACAGTTTCTTGAGACATTTGGTCCCGAAACAAACTTTGTGTATAAAAACATCAAACATGATATACCAAATTGCAGGAATGCGTTTTGAATCGGATAACGAATGGCTGGTTTCAGTATATATTGAAGCCTTATACACAAATATATCACACAATGACACAGTAGAAATGATTAGAAAGATATTACAGGATGAGGAAGGAGACCTACCATCCCACTCAAGGTTACTACTGAATGTGTGGAAATTATCTTGAAAAATGATATCTTCTTGTTTAATTGGGATTTGTATTGGCAGACCAAAGGGACCAGCCCGGAGCAACCTGAGCCCCAAGTCTGGCCTGTTTGTAAGCAGTCACCTCTGAGGACAAAGATATATATAACAACACAGCCACTTTTTTTGAAAATTGTAACACACTGGTCATTTTTTATAGTTAACATGTTTTTTATCGGCATGGTAGCAAAGAAGACTTGGGCTTTTTCATTCAGTGGCTTAATTGTGGGGGTCACAATTTTCAATTTACCTTAGTAATCAGTTAGTCTGAATGCCACTTCTTAGACATAAAGATTTTGGCGGTGAAGGGCAAGTTGGAGGTGGAACTGTCTACGAACCCGATTGATAGTAATACATTACTCCATTATACAAGTAACTATCCGAGCTGCCAGAATGACAATATACCCTTTGGACAATTTCTTCGATTACATTGTAACTGTACTAATATAGTGAAATTTGAGGTGCATGCAAGGACGTTACAGGAGAAGAGGATACCCCAAAAGAACGATCAGAAGAGCATTTAAAAGAGAGAATTACTATAACAGGGATAGCCTATTCGAGGAAAGAACAAGATAACAAGAAAACAAGAGGATAGTGTGTGTCACAAATGATTCGAACATGAGCAATAAAATCAAAAATATGGCCAATAGAAATTAGTCACTCTTAAATCGAGCTGGGAGGGAGATGATAGAGAATCCCCTTTAGCATATAAGAGAAACAGAACAATTAGGAATCATTTAGTACATACATACAAAGAATCCAGAGGGAAACAACAAACAAGTATAATTGATGGAAATATAATTACAGGGAATTTTACATGTGGTTAACGTGGGAACTGTGGGACAGTTATGAAAGGAAATAAAATAGAAATGAATGGAATCACCCATCAGGTTAAGTAGATGGTGAATTGTAGGGCAACAAATGTAGTATAATTAATAATATGCCCATGTAACTAAGGTTACATTGGTGAAGCACGCAGAGAAATACGCCTTACCTGAATGAACATGGATCAGCAATCAGGACTACAAGAAAGAATGCCCCTTTAGCGGAACATTGGCATGAAAAGAAAACATAAGAAAAATTATTTGAGATGGTGTATTGTAGACCGTATCAAATTCACAATGAGGGGTGGAGATAGGGAAAGTAAAGGAAAAAAGCGATAACAGTTTTAAATGAGCACATTTGTCATATGTAAATATGGGTTAAATATTAGGGAGGAATGGGAATGTTTAGTACACTAGTGACTGAATATGGTTGAGTGTCAGATTAGAGTCCATTACAAAGAATGGATAACCACAAGCAAATCATCCATTCAAGAGATATAAACAGAGTGAAGCTAGATCGGATTACCAGCAGGAATATTACATACAAAGAGGGATCCCTGACTATGGTTTGGCGCCTCACTAAGATGTAACAGGCAAAGATGCATGTTTTATAAGGTGCCCGTGCACAGGTGAACGTGTTAGTCATTTTGGGCATATCACAATACCACCCCTACCCTGAATAGGATAAGAGGGACACAGTGCAGTAAATTATATTGTTTCCCATAAATAGGGGCACATATGCAATCTTGTGCCAGAGTAAAATATGTGCCCCATAAGAGACTCTAGTGAGACTCATGCACAGGAAATGACGTCATAAAAAGGAAGAGAAATGTATGGGTTGAATATTCTAATCTGATCGAAAAGACGGAGAGTGAAGAGAGGATGTAAGAAAGACCAGATGCTTCAGATATTTTGTGCGGTAGTAAGGTGGGTTTGTCACATTGTTTTAGGAGTCCCTCTCTACTTCCCAGTCTTAGCAGGCAACTTACTTGTCCAAGCCAAGGTGCAGATGTGCACTTAGTGCTCAATTTACTGCTTTCATTGAGCCACCTCCTAAAAAAAGCCAAAGAATACATTTAAAACTATTTTGTTAATTGGATTTTGGTCTATGAATATTTTTTAGAGAAAGAAAATACATTTATTTTTAGTTCTTGCTACAACTGTAATAATGGACAGATGTGAATGTATTGTATTTGTTTACCTTATATAAGCATCAGATAAATAATTCTGAAACAAAATTTAAATTTTTGTGAATTACCCAATTGCTTCATATCTTTTTATATCTAAAAAGTCCATCTTTGTTAATAATTAAAAATAGTTTGAAATAATTTCATCCTTAATTCCAGCTGCATTAACTTCAAGACAAAATGTAATTCTGGTATAAATCATCTTCCTCATTGTCATCATTTCAAAATTAAGGCTTAGGAATTATTTTCTTTGGCTGATGTTATAGGAAGACAACACACCACGATTATTTAAATTTTTTCAGCTACCACCACTCTTATGCACACATCTGGAAATGTCTTTAAGAGGCCAAAGCTAGGATCGATAGAGTTTCTTGTCCTTCTACATGCTAGATTATAAGCTTCTTCTGAATTTTGTTGAAGGTTGAAACAAAGGTGTCACTAACCATGTTCTCAATGAATACCCTTACTCACCCAGGTCTTGAAAAATACAAAGAAAAACTCAAATTGATGCATGTTAGAAGTTGTAAAATAAATACATTAAAAATATTAAATATGTATTTTTATACCTAGAGGCGTGTTTCATGCCTCCTCTTGATGGTTCTTTGAAATGCATTGTGTAGAAGGTAAGTCTGGGCTGTGAACTGCACTCCGTTCGTGTAGTTTGTGTAGTGTTCCACACTCTGCATTATGCAGCACCTGCAGAGTTCTAAAAACATCAAGTTGATAAGCGCAAGTGTGGAAAATCAACCTCCGGCGAAATTTCTCAACGTGGGTGGTCAGATTTCTCATTGCAAGTGGTCGCGTATGCTCGAGTAAAAATCTACTTGAGCGTCAGAAAGGAAGCAGTGCCTGCTTGCTCTGTGCATGGTGCCATTCGTGATGATTGCACAGTGTGGACAAGCACCTGGCACTTAAAATCACCATGAACAGCATTTATCTATCGCACTCCCCGCTTGTGGAGGTCCGCGCAGAATAGTTTCTTTTGCACTTCTCCATGAACTCCGCCCAGGCTTAGTCTAAGGATCATCAAATCGTGGTTTGATACTTGTAAATGGTCACAACAATGTGCAATGAAAAGATATGCATCGCACACCATTTGTACATTTATTGCGTGTAGCTGTTTCCTATTACAGATGTACTGCTCAAAAGCTTGTGGTGGTCTTTTAATGCTGCATAAGCACAGTCTAATGGATCTATCATTTTAGCAAATCTGGACCTTGCATAAAAGTTTGTTTTAACATTGTTAACTGTTTGTGAATCCGGTGGAAATTTAAGACATTTGGCACAATATTTAGTAAGGCTGGTAAGGCTTTTAAAAAATAAATTAGGAAATTGTGGCCCATGTCATAGGGAGAAGAGAGTCTACTTTTCTTTTGTTGAAAGAAAATTCAGCACACAAATTAATTTAATTAGAAATGGAATAGTAGTCCTTATGCCTATATGTTTCTGTGCAGTTGCCATGGCATTCAGTGATGGGATCCATACTCATCCTATATGTAGTGAATGTCGGATCAGGTCGTACTCATAGGATATTAGCATGTCCTGATTAGTCTTGCCTGTCTCCTTTTGCAATGTTGTCTTCAGGGGTACTTCATAAAAGATGTGAAGATTAAGAAGAATTTTTTGTTCCCTCCGAACTACAACACCAGAGTGGATATGTAATGTGATATCTAATACATATTATCAGGATAGATAGGATTTGCACATATCTTAAGAAACAGTATTCCCTAGGCTTCCGCGCTGGTAAGAGCCTATTTGATTTCTCAAACTTGGTAATACAAATGTTCGACATTTGGCACTATCTGCATCATACCTCAAAATCTTTGGATTCTTTAACTGCCTTTTGGTTACTGGTTTTTACAGACACACCTTCTTTTCTCTATTTTTGCACATGAAGCCTAGGGAGCACTGTTTCTTAAGCTATTTGCAAATCCTATCTCTCCTAATAATAAGTATTAGATATCTCATTACATTTCCACTTTGTTGTTGTAGTTCCACATGGAGGAAACTAAAAATTCTTCTTAATCTCCACATCGTTAATGAAGTACCCCTGATGAAGGGTTTATTCAACCCGAAATGCATTGGGACTTATTTTGGAGTTTTAAGATATATTTGAACTGTGTGTTAATGAAACACAGCACTAAGTAACAGGAATTTGTATAAGTTATTTTCAAGTCCTGAATAACGTGGATTTATGTTTTTGTTACTTCAATTGAATTACTCATGTTATGGAAAATATATGTTTTTGCATTTCATTGGTGTCATATTTTATTAATTCAGGAATAACGTTTTTTAAAACGTAGTAAATTCAGAAACCTTAGGTACTCCATGCAGTGCATCACGCAGGTTTGGTGATTCCAGGCCTTGATATTGGTCATTGTTAAACAGGGGTTAAGGCTGTACCCGATCAGCGAGATAGCACGCAGACACATCATATCATTGTTAATCACACCAAAATCTTTTTTCCACATAAACTGTAACCAATCAAGTGTGCAGGCCCAGCCAAATACAAAGTAGCATTATTTCTTTCCATATGTCACTGCAGTGGTTTTAATTTACGGCCATATATAGCATAGTTCTCTGAAGCAACTCGTGCTTTTACCGCACCAACTTAACAAGGTCATACTGGAAAGTTAAATAATGTGTATAACCTACTTAAAGTATATGTTTTGAGGAAAAGCACACAGTATTAATGCCACTCAAACCAAATGGAAAAAGTGGGAGGAACACTACATAATAATGTTCTTTCCTAAAAAATAATATGATGTTGTCAGTATAGCTGACAATGCAATGACCCACCATGCCCTAGAAGAGGCCTTTTCAATCATGGATTGCAAGGATCCTCCCAAGAAGATGGATAGATGTCTATTTGTATTGGTTGTTGTTCTTTCCTGCTAAGACAGATGTACACTTGAATAGAGGTGATTTACATCGAGAGGGAGAACCCTACCTGGTAATGAGAAGTAGATTAGGGAGCCTTTGGAATTAGATTGTTCTAAATGGAAGTATTTGCTGGCTAAACTACTTGAATGCTTAAAATCAACCATACCATGTTGTGTCAATGAGTGGAATGTGTTTTTCAACTCGAGAAGAAATCCAATGCAAGGAAAAGTTTCACCAATGTATTACTGAACCTACAATACAGACATGGGCTCCACAAGGAGGAGTCCAGTAAACAAAAGGCAATCACCCTCTCCTCATTATACATGCAATAAAAATGAGGGACGATAAAAAACAAGGTTGAGTCAGCATCATGTTGAGTTGACATACTTTATCAGAAAATTGTGTTTAAAATATCAATAGGTTATCTCTCACTGATGAAAGTGACTTAGACAGCTGTTGATTGATTAAACATGTTGATCTGCGGGACAATTATGAGTTTATACCTAAGGCCATCTATTTAGAGTTTGGCAAACAGGGGACTCTACCACAAAAGTGGCAGAGTTCCCTGTTTGCCAAACTGGCAGTCTACCCACTCTATTTAGAATAAGGTGAACTGTCATGTTTTTACCTATGCTGTCCCCCCAGGCTCTGTTGGAGGAAACCTTACACCAACAGCCTGACAGACTTGGGACTGTTGGAGTAAGAACATCAGACTCTCTGCTGTCTACCTTCTGGAATATATCATGTACGTTTTTTCTTTTCGGGACTGACATGGAAAGCCTGGCACTTCAGAACAAAATGATCCCGCACCCTATAAGAAATCTCCCAGAGGGTAGGGATCAGAGTCATTAGTATTTTGTTTTACATAAACAAACTCCCACATTGAGAGTTTGTTTTGGTTAAAAAGCAAAGTTAGATTAGTAGTTACAGAAAAGGAGGTGGCTGCTTAGAAAACTTTCACTGCCTTTTGAAGGAACCCCTGAAGAATTCGAGTCATTGCAGGGAAGAGCTCTAAATATGGCAAGCAGTAGTCTTCCAAACTCAAAATGAGGCCCTCAGAACCAGCTCTGAAGACACAGGATTGAACAGCCAGCCAGTGGGAGTTTCCACACTGGGAATGGTTACCACCTGCTTTGAAAGGCTAGTATTCCATCAATGATTTGTGGGTGCAGTTGGGGTTGCAGCCCAATGATAAAACCCTTATATACCATTAGGAGAAGGAGGAGTGGGATGTCCCCGCCATGCCACCTTCTCCTTTTGAATCAGACTTAGATGCTCATTATGACGTCAGTAAGAGTGACACCGATGGCATGTCACAACATCATCTGAAGCAGCATGTGTGAGGAACCGACCGCTGTGGTTCTAATGGGCCCAAGGAGCCTGTCGGCCCTGCGATCGGAATGTAATCCCTACAGCGAGGGCGGTGCCTTCTTAGGCACCACCATTGGTATTACAATTGCCCTTTCCAACGGCATTTCAATGGCGGTCCGACCACCATTAAAAGGCTGTCAGAAACGGTCTTTGGGGGCCCCTGGCAGGGCCCCCATCCTGCCATTACCTCCGCTATGATGCCAGATGGGCACCACAGGTGCCCCCACAAACATCTACGCCCTATGTGGCAGGCACCATGTGGTGCCTACCACAGGGTGAAGGGATGTTTATGCCTTTTGGGTTTAGGGCTTGTGCTGCGGCCCCTTTCTCGGCTACAGCACAAGCCTCAATGTCAAAAGGCATATTTCCGACTCTTCCCCGGCGGTCGGATCCTAATTAGGCGGTCGGACTGCCGACTACCTGTCGACAGTCCCTTTCCCGCATCAATTCCAGTCGGATGCTCATCTGACCGGCATTGTAATTAGGGCCTTTGTCAAGAAGGACATTTTGTAAGTCAGAAAACCTTTCCTGACTCGAATGTGCCCTGGTCCATTGTTTCTTGCCATTTTTAGTGCAAAGGCAGACAGTTTGTGACTCGGAGGCTTTGCAACCACAAAAAGAATCTCTAAATGAAGCCCAAGACGTGTTATTCCTTAAGAGCTATAACAAGTGGCCTTTGATTCAGACCATCCACTTCTTGCCTGGACTTCGCCTGAACTCTTGAAAATTATATTGTGGTGCCAGCCCTCAGTGCACGGCACTTCCATTTCTTCAAATCATTCTTGAAAGTGAAATTTAAAAAGAACACAAGCAGTGCCCTGCTGGAATAAATAGCCTACCTAATACCCTTCTCAGTGTCAGGAAATATGTGGGCTCTTATTCAATGGCCAGACAACAAAAGAAGAGAGGTCCGGTCATATACAAAGCTACCAAATATATGAGCAAGGAGATAAGTGGTCAATATTAATCACAGGTACTCCATTTGAGTAGGAAAGCCCTCACACACCGACCTAGTCAGTGTCATGCTTCATCATCGGGCCCCACCGAAGAGACCGAGTGTCTCTTCGGTGTGCTGCGACGCCAGAAATACTGCGGAGCTGGTCGTGTGGGGAGGACGTGTTGTGGAGATTGCTAAATTAAAAGTGACTGAGGGTATCGAAAAACTTTTAATGAATG
This sequence comes from Lissotriton helveticus, assembly GCF_964261635.1. Lineage (NCBI taxonomy): Eukaryota > Metazoa > Chordata > Amphibia > Caudata > Salamandridae > Lissotriton > Lissotriton helveticus. Next base: position 755,926,404 of record NC_136059.1, on the reverse strand, counting down.
ATCCCTAAGACACGAGTAAGTGGTATATGTGTCTGAATTTAAAGGCCAAGGTTTTTAGGATATTGAATAAATTCAGCTAAATACCACAAGTTTATTAAAATCAGTCAACATGTTTCTGCCTTATCTGTGGTATATATTCACCATGGCATTCTTCAGGACTATACCCCGGCGGTATGGACACTCTAATAGTCCACCCTAACCTGGGGACGTGTAAGTGAAAAAAGGAAAAGTGAAAAAAGTGCTTACAAATTAGAAGAGCAATTGCTCATTCCAAAAAAAACCAAAAATTCAAGGGTGTATCAGCACCTGTAAAGGAAATGACAAAGACAAACAGATAATGACATACATACGATTAGTTTATGTCAGCGTAGTCTTATTATAGTGCTCATAAGATGGTGGCAAACCTTTGTGTGCACACACAATAACTGATATCTTATGCACCATCCAAATAGCCCCTAGTGGAGTAAATTAGGCCGCAGAGTAGGGATATACTTTCTCGAACTCAAACTTTTTTTGATCTTTTTGAAGTTTTGTCACCTTTGATTGCATCAGATTGTCTTTGTATTCATTCAACTCCTTGTTGAGTTCATCTAGTCGTCTTTTATAGCCGGTGATAGTGGCTTTAAAATGAGACTCTGTTTCTCTAATCTCTACCATAAGGGATTCCGAGAGTCTCAGTGCTGTCTTAATTATCAGAACCATCCAATCGCGTGTGCAATGCCAGGCGATTGAGGCCCAGTCCTTCCGGAATGCCGCATCGTTCAGAAAGATACGTGGGGCATTTGCTACCAAAAGGCCTTTCGGGGCTGTATTGGTCGTTAGATAGCCCTTCAATATTGTGCCATGAAGGACAGTACGTATGTGCTCTTTCTTTTTCTCTGACAGATTGTCCCATTCAGCAGTGTTGGCAATTGCTTGTGATATATGTGGCCCCGCTCTCCATCGTCGGGGTCCGGTTCAGAGGATTCTTGCAGGTTGAGAAGCGGGTTGTGAGCGCAGAGGGCGTGAGTCTGGATCACCAGCGGAACGCCATTCACAATGACCATAAGCTAAGTACCTGTGTGTTGGTTGGGTTCTGTTGACATGTACCTCCTCTCTTTTCCTAGGATGTGCCAAGCGCGCTCCAATCCTCCTCCCGAGACCCATGGTGCTAGTAGCGCCCTGTTTTAAAGTGAGATTTTCTCCATAATTACCATCCTAAGGGGACACCGACCGTTTGGTCAAATTGATCCCTCTTCATGGAGAATTCACACCGTGTTTTTATCCCAAAGCACTACCATAGTAGTTTTTTAATCACCTTTAGCACTTCACCTCTTAGCATGTATAATACCCCTAGGGGCTATTTGGATGGTGCATAAGATATCAGTTATTGTGTGTGCACACAAAGGTTTGCCACCATCTTATGAGCACTATAATAAGACTACGCTGACATAAACTAATCGTATGTATGTCATTATCTGTTTGTCTTTGTCATTTCCTTTACAGGTGCTGATACACCCTTGAATTTTGGGTTTTTTTTGGAATGAGCAATTGCTCTTCTAATTTTTAAGCACTTTTTTCACTTTTCCTTTTTTCACTTACACGTCCCCAGGTTAGGGTGGACTATTAGAGTGTCCATACCGCCGGGGTATAGTCCTGAAGAATGCCATGGTGAATATATACCACAGATAAGGCAGAAACATGTTGACTGATTTTAATAAACTTGTGGTATTTAGCTGAATTTATTCAATATCCTAAAAACCTTGGCCTTTAAATTCAGACACATATACCACTTACTCGTGTCTTAGGGATCATTCATTAAAAGTTTTTCGATACCCTCAGTCACTTTTAATTTAGCAATCTCCACAACACGTCCTCCCCACACGACCAGCTCCGCAGTATTTCTGGCGTCGCAGCACACCGAAGAGACACTCGGTCTCTTCGGTGGGGCCCGATGATGAAGCATGACACTGACTAGGTCGGTGTGTGAGGGCTTTCCTACTCAAATGGAGTACCTGTGATTAATATTGACCACTTATCTCCTTGCTCATATATTTGGTAGCTTTGTATATGACCGGACCTCTCTTCTTTTGTTGTCTGATACTTAACTGGGGTGTAAGAGAGTGTCTCTGACCTTCCCTTCCTCTCTCTTTGTTGATATATATCTTATTCAATGGCTCCATTGAAAAAGCACTGACAGTAACTTGTCTCACAGTTATTGTCATGTTTACAGATGAATGCATTACAACGTGAAAGCACGCAGATGTGACTCATATTAGTCATGCTGGCACCTGCATTAATTGTATTGGGAAAATAGTCCTCATGGTAAAAGATGTGACAGGCACAAATACATCTAAACGGGCCAGCTCCAAACAAGAGAAAGTGATGGGGCAGCACGCCAGGGGGTGGGGCAGCTGGGGAGGAAATAATATACATAAAAAACATTACTTTCCTGCCGCAGAAGTTCAGCTTCTTCTTGAGCCTGCCGCACTGCACAGGTTTCCACACTCTCCACCCAATCCAGATGCTGCTCTCATACTATTACCCAGCATGAGAGCAGCACTGGGATTGGCCTGCAAGTCAATGCTTTTGTTCCACCCAGCTGTGCAGCACATCTGGGTTGGAGAAATATAAGTGCTCATGTCTGTTTGTCCTGCCTAAGATGACCGGCCAAACCGACATGAGGATTTAAGGTGCACAACTCTCCTCCCTGCTGCCATCATAGACAATAAACCCACCCGCCCTAGACTGAGACAACTTTTTCTTTTTTTTAAAGTAAGTAAGTACGCTTTGTTAATTACCATAATTTCAGATATAAGATGCACACACCCCTATTGGGACATAGTGTTGAGAGGAGACTTAACCTAATGTATACCTTGTACGAAGACAAGAAATTAGCAGCTGATAACATATACCGGAACGTTCCTCCTCAATACCAACTCAAAGATGATACTCCTGGACCAGGCAGGCCAAATCTGGTAAAAGCCCTAGAGTTTTGGGGATTGAGAGTAATAAACAGCAGAACAACAACCAACATCCCTCCTAAACATACATTTCATGGAGGAAAGACGTTGTCCAGACTGGATTATACAGCAATTTCACTATCACTGATTCCTTTACTCTCTCATTTTTCAATAGAGTATACAATTAGGAGTGGCCTTTCTTCCCAGCATATTTACTTTAACTTAAATGTATCTAAACATCAGATCAACCCCATAATAGAGGGAAGCATTCATTCAATTAATCTAAAATGTCTAAAATGGGCAAATGAAATTATAGAAGTGCTCCAAAATAAAGTTTTAAAGGGGCTAATAACAGCAAGTGGAAACGTAGGCCTTAACAAGATACAAGTTTGGGTTCATTTTACAACAAAATTAACTACATTAATGTCTGGGAAACAACAACAGGTCAGAAGAAATAAAAATAAACTAACGGAAGAGGTCGGACACCTGAACCGTGATCTAAAGAAAGCCATCAGGAGATTAAAAACAACGTACTTCAATCAAACAGCTTGGTACAACGTACGTCAGTTAAGGAAAGCGTTTAAATAAAATATTGGGATGGTAAGAGAAATAGCAATGACGGATTCTAGTCAAAATATCTTTAAAGTGCTAGAAAAAACAATTCCAATATCTTCTGGGAAATTATAAATAATCTGCATAGGCCAGTCAACACAAGAACATAATTAGGCTAAATTTATAACAAACAACAGAAACCACATTTCCCAATTATTCATCACAAAAGCACGAGGAGGCGACAAACGAAAGAGATGAAAATACTGCATAAGGAAAAGCTGAAATTAAGGAGAAGATGGTATTTGCGATATTTTATTTATTTATTTTATTTTATTTAGGAAGTTTTCCATAGCGCTGTCAAGACCCGGAGGTAGCAGAATGCTTTACAGTAATAGAATGACAAAAATCTGTATAAACATATACATAACATAAACATGAACATGAACATAACATATGTAAGGTATAAGCATTCAATGAGTGACATTGTAAGCGGAACATGGGTGAGTTGCCGAGCTTCTTTGGTTATGGGATTCACTGTAGTCACACAGTTCAGGGGTTGCTTGCTGACCCCGGTTATCCACAGCCAAGGAAGCGGATCAGGAACAAGGATTTGAGTTGCCTTTTGAATTCCACAAAAGAAGGAATAGTTCTGATGTGCGGGGGGATGGAGTTCCAGATTTTGGGGGCGTTTCCAGTGAAGGAGCAGTCCGCTGTTCTTTTCTTTCTGGTTTTGGGAAGGATGAGCAGGAAGGAATTAGAGCTTCTCAGATTCCTGGCTTGGCCTGCTTTTTTGAGTTTATTTGCCAGGTATTCGGGTTTGCCGGTATGGAGGGCTTTGTGGGTTAGGCAGGCCGTTCTGAAGTTACTACGCATTTCTACTGGGAGCCATTTGAGTTCCTTGAGTGCTGGGGAGATGTGATCCGATTTTTTGATGCCGGTAATCATTCTAGCTGCAGCATGTCGTGTTGTTTTGATCGGTGCCAAGTTGGATTTTGGGATGCCTGTAAGGATTGCGTTCCCATAGTCTAGTCTTGACAGTACCAGAAATTGAGTGGCCAGTTTGAGATCCTTGTTAGGAATGTAGGGTTTGATCTTGTTCAACAGTCTGAGGTTAAAGAAAGCACCTTTGGCTGCATTCTTGATGTGTTTTACCATGTTTAGTTTGGGGTCTATGATGATGCCAAGAGATTTAACAGAGTCGGCTAGAGTAAGATTTCCTTTAAGCGCATCGATTGCTTTTAGCCATTCGGTGATTTGAGGGTTGTCTTCCTTGTTCGAGATGAGGAGTGTCTCAGTTTTGTCTGGATTCAGTTTCAAGTGATTGTTTGTCAGCCATTGTTGAACATCTTTCAGGACATCATTTAGTCTATGTATGTCAGTGAGAGAGGAAGTTTCCAGATAGATTTGTGTATCGTCCGCATAGAGGTGAAAGCGGATGTTGGCTTTTCTGAGTAGCTTGGAGAGTGGTTCCATATAGATGTTAAAAAGCTGAGTCGAGAGCACCGAACCTTGGGGGACGCCCTTATTGACCTGTTGGATTTCGGAGGTGAAATTCTTGATTTTTATTATTTGTGTTCGGTTGTGTATCAATGAGGAGAACCATTTGAGAACTACTTTGCCGAGGCCAGCTCTTTCTTGAAGAGCCTTGGTGAGGAGTTTGTGATCCACCGTATCGAATGCTGCAGAAAGGTCAAGGAGAATGAGGAGGCAGCATTTGTCTGAATCCAGAGATCCCTGGATATCGTCTATGATGTTCAGCATCGCTGTTTCTGTGCTGCATCCTTGTCTGAAGCCAGACTGGAGGGGGTCTAGGAGATTGATGTTGTCCAGATGATGAGTCAGTTGCAGGAGTACACAGCGTTCCAATGTTTTGGCTAGTAGAGGGAGGTTAGATATTGGTCTGAAGTTGTTCAGGTCTGTTGAGCCAAGACCTGGTTTTTTCAGCAGGGGGGTAACTTGCCCAATTTTTAGGCAGTCAGGGACCACTCCGTTTTTTAGGGAGCTGTTTATGATGTTGCCCCATGTAGGTGCAAGAGAGTGTTTCATTTTCATGATTAGTGAGGGAGGGATGGGGTCAGAGATATGAGCTGATGGTTTGGAGGACGAGATCAGCGAAATTATCTCTGCGTCTGGGACGGGGCGGAAGCTAAGCCAGGGGGTGCTCAAAGAGCCGGGAGAGAGAGCCTGAGGAGCAGCCGAACTGGTCTTCTTGGGGTGTGAATTGTTGGGGTCAAGTGAAAGTTCAATTTTTGTGACCTTTTCGTTGAAGAAGTGGGCGAAATTGTCGCAAAGATCTTTGGACGCTAGGACAGAAGAAGACAGTGGTTTGGACGTTTGTTGCCTGATGATGCTGTAAAGTTCCTTCGGTCTATTTTTGGCTTTGTCCAGTGCCTGGCGGAAGAAGCTGGATTTTTTGTTTTTGATGTGGTTGTTATATTTCCTTCGGGCTGCTTTCAGTTGATCACGAAGGATGGCCGTTGGGTTATTTCTCCACTTTCTTTCCTTGGCTCTTAGAGTTCTCCTTTCTGCGTTGAGGTCAGCGTTGAACCACGTTCTGGAAGGGATAACTCTGCTTCTTTTGAGCTTTAGTGGCGCAAGTTTGTCGAGTATGGACATTAGCTCGGAGTTGTAGCAGTCGATGAGCTCATTGGTGGAAAGTTGCGCTTTGTTGGCCGGAAGAAGAGAGCTTAACTGATCATCCAGGATATCCAGGGGTATTTGAGAGAGGTTTCTTGTCCATTTGGTGGGGTCTTGGGGGGGTTTATGTGAGGTAATGGGGTGATTGATATGAAAGAGGATCATGTGGTGGTCTGACCAGTCGACGGGAAGAATGTGGTTGATCGTGATTGATTTCTTTTGTGAGATGATAGCATCCAGTGTGGCTCCTTTGTAATGAGTCTCCTCGGTGCAATGTTGTTGCAGGTTGTTATCATGAAGGAGGCTGGATAGCGATTGGATTAAGGGATTGTGTGTCTCATTCCAGCGAAGATTCAGATCCCCAAGAATTAGGTTATTGGAGTCACCGAGTGCACCTTGTGCAATCAGGTCGGAAAGTTGTTCTCCAAAAGTGTTGTTTTTACTTGGGGGTGGAAGAGCAGGTAACACCGTAGAGAGTCTTTGTCATTGGTCTTGATGATGGTGGATAGGCATTCGAATGAATCGTAGTCAAAAGAGGTGGTTTCCGAGATGTCCAGGCTGTCCTTGTGGATGATAGCCACCCCTCCTCCCCTATGCTCTATCCTGTCTTTGGTAATGAGGGAGAAGCCAGGTGGTACCAGCAAGTCAAGGCAGGGAGGGGATATCTTATTTAGCCAGGTCTCTGTGAGGAACGCAATGTCAATATCATGAGTGAGGAGGGCTTCAGCTAGTTCTGTTGCGTGCAGTGAGGCCGATCTACAGTTGATTAGCAAGCAATTGGAGAATTGCTCCTGATTGCTGGCCGATTTATCTTTGATCTCCCTTGGTATGGCGGTGAGGACCGGGTATCTCTGAGGTTTAGTGCTGGGAGGGACTTTCCGGTGACCTGTGATTATTTGGATTTTGGATTTGGGAGAATCTAAGGAGGAGGTGTTGTATGTGGCGGCTAGTAGGGCTGCTTCGCTGTCTGACATAGGTGCTGCTGATCTTAAAGGCCTTGAAGTCAAGTGATTTGTGTCTGATAGGGGGTTTGGAGGAGTGTGGGAAGGAGTATGAGTCTTGGACCTAGGGAAGGGGTCTCTGGTTTTTGCAGTCTGCTGTAGGCAGGATTCCAAGATCTTGAGGGGGGGGATAGTGAAGCTGGGTACTAGAGGTTTCTGTGGGCCCAGGAGAGCCGTTAGCGTTGCCGGAGTGAGCCGTCAGCGGGGGGCATGCCTAGGTTAGAAAGGATCTCCAGTAGGCCCTGGGTGATTGTGACAATCTGGTTTTCGAGAGCCACGAGGCGTTGTGACACAGAGTTGAGGGAGGGGATGGGGGTATCTGGGGTAGCGCCAGGTGTGTTGTGGTTCCGGTTGGGGGGTTGAGGGGTCCGGGGAGAGGACGGGGGAAGGTGAGGGGAAGGTGCAGGGGAGGACTTTGAGTGACTGTGAGCTGGGATGGGACTCGAGGGGAGGGGTGTTCCTGAAGGCGGATGAAGGGGAGGGGAATGGACAGGGGGAGGCTTTGAATGACTGTGAGCTGGGATGGGGCTCATGGGATCAGGTTGAGGGATCAGGGTGCGGTTGATGGGATCAGGTTGAGGGATCAGTGGAGAAGGAGGGGGAAGGGGAGGGGAAGGGACAGGGGAGGGCTTTGAATGACTGTGAGCAGGGATGAGACTCGAGGGGAGGGGGGAGGGGAAGGGACAGGGGGAGGCTTTGAGTGACTGTGAGTTGGGATGAAGTTCGTGGGGCGTGAGGTTCCTGGAGGCGAGGAAGTATTGTCAGTAGGGGGATCAGGGATGCGGTAACTGGGGGAGGTGTGGCTGTTGGAAGAGGGGATTGAAGGAGCGGTTGGAGTTTCCTGTTGTGGCTGATTAGTAGTAAATGCCCGTTGTGAGACAACGGGGCGAGGGGGGCTTAGCAGGCAGGAAAGATATCACGGAGGAGAGGATCATAGTCTTCTCTGTTAGTAGTGAGGGAGGGCGGAGAGGGGGTTGCGGTGTGGTGAGGTAGGGTTGGGGAGGTTGATCTTAATGTGGGGAAAAGGACGTCGAAGGCTTCAAGGTTCTCGTTATTGGCCTGGATAAGGACCGTGCCGTTGGTTTAGATGGTCACCGCAGTGTAGCCTCTACCGACTGATCTAAAAGGGAGTATAGTGGTAAGTTTGCAACTATGGGGAGTGGATGTGGTTTTGGCGATAAATAGTTGCGTTCTGATCACGGAGATCCAGTAATCAGGTCTCTCAGTATGGAATATAAGGTCCATCTTAGTCGGACCATTTGCAGACGAGTGGTAGATGTCTGTGATTAGGGTTTCCCTATGTTGACGGATAAGTTTCTGTTTGAAAGAGCGTCTCGATTTAGTAGAAAGGAGGGGGGGGAGATGATGGTGAAGGAGTTACGGCTGTGGGGTTTCAGGTGGGTAGATAATATTTGAGGGGAAGGGGAAGGTCGGTCTCGAGCCATCCTGAAGGTAGTGAAGGGCGTGAGAGTACCTAGTTTAGTTACGGTGTTGCGCTAGGTGACGCGACTCACCAAGGTTGTATCTGGTGTCCGCGAGCCGGAGAGTCCTTGAAGACAGCCAAATTGTAGACGATCCAGCATCAACTAGAGGATTGCGGGGAGGGCGATGTTGATGGCTGAAGGTGGCTCCGGTAACTGTAAGTTTCGCTCTGGAGGTGTCCTGGGGTCACGGGAAGGCAGCGGAGCGTCGATCACGTTAACATGTGATCGGGCAGACAGTCCCTGCTTTCCGATAGCGTGAGTCAGGCTGCACTTCCTTGCTTAGAGGTGGGCTAGAAGGTATGGAGCTGAGGCGCCAGCTTTGTTAGAGGGCAGAGTTTGAGCGTTTAAAGCAGTCATAGTGCCAGAGTTGGGCCACAGATTGTGGAAAGGCTAGCGTTACTTCTTTGTTGACTGTTCGACAGGCTACGGTGACGCCCTACCATGTCTCACGTATCTAATATGAGCACATGTTCGACTCGTACAAGGAGCGCGACGGGCCTTTCAGGGCAGTATGTTCCTCATGGTTGGGTCTGGGCAGGACGATCTGTACCTCCTTGGTGCGCTGCAGGTAGGGGGGGGTAACTGGGGTGCCAGGTGTACTATAGATAGGAGGGAAGGAATCTGGGCGGTCAGGTGTACAAGAACAATGTACTCACTGTTGCAGGAGAGACAGGAGCGCAAAGGGGAAATAACACGTTGCGGGCCCCTAGCCCGGTGTGAAACGAACAATGTACTCACTGTTGCAGGAGAGACTGGAGCGCAAAGGGGAAATAACACGTTGCGGGCCCCTAGCCCGGTGTAGGATCCTTAAAAGTGCTTCAGTTTCTTTAGGGGTTTGACGAGGCTTTGGGGAAATAACACGTTGCGGGCCCCTAGCCCGGTGTAGGGTTTAAGCTAGGAGGTGAGAGTATGAGTGCAGCTGTATGTTTTCATCGAACAGTGTTAGGCTGCTTGCACTTCAACATTTGTTACTCCGCTAGTTGCGCCAGAGTCCTCCTGCTGTAGTGGCTGTTCCTCCACTCCTTGGTCTGATTGTTTTTTTGTGTTCTCGAAGGTTATCTTTGGTTGGGTCCTATCCGTCTTGCCCATGGTCGCTATCCTACTCAGGATTGCGATATGTATGTTATCTGGTCCAGGGCACTGTGGTTCTCCCGGTGGTCTGGTATAAGTCCCTTAAGTTTCTCTCTGCCTATATATATATAACAGTAATATAACAGTAATGACTGATTTAGGTGCCTGTTCAACTGATGAAATTGCTAGGCAATATGGCAAACATGGCATCTGTTATCTCAACGCAGAAACAGAACTATGCTTCTACTTGGCAGCTGAAATAACATGTATAATACGGAAAGGCAGAGGTGACGGTGCACCAGGACCTAATGGCATACCCCAAGCAATCTTTAAGTATGATCCATCCTTCTGGAGTGAGCACCATACTGTTTAGAGAAACAGAGCTACTAAATTATATTCCATGTAATTGGCAAAGATCGACAAAGACACTGATCTACAAGGGAGACAAAACAATTCCGTCAAACGAAAGGCTGATTGCCCTACTAGACGTAGAAGTAAAATACTACACCTCACATATCCTGGAAGATCTGAGGTCATGTTCAAACCACCTTAACTTGATTCCTGTTAACCAAACGGGTTTCAAGAAAGGTATATGGACGATTACCAATATTCTAGCTCTCTTATTAATAGCAATCAAATACAAGCAGAGGAAACAACAACTACACCTTTGCTTCATAGATTTAAAAGCAGCATTTGACAGCGTGGACCACCACCTTTTATGGAAAAAACTGAGAGCCTGGAAAATCACTGGGAGAATTTTTAGAGGAATACTGCAATTCTATTCCCAAACATGGATAAGAATAAAGTTGGGCTACGACTTTATACTTTCCATGAAGCTGATCACAAACAAAGGTCTAAAACAAGGTTGCAAATTGGTGCTGCACCTTTTCCACCTATTTATTTCTGACCTGGCAAAAAGGCTCAATCAGATTAAATCTCATCCCCCGCAATCGGTGACGTTTCCATTATCACATCCCTCGTACCCAGACAATGTGGTGCTAATGAGTCTAACCAAGACCGGTTTTAGAAGAGCTCTTAAGGAAATGACGGAATATGTCTCATTTAATAAACTAGAAATTAACACCTTAAAATCCAAAACTATACTCATCAGTAATTATCAAAAAACTAAGCAGAATATATGGCTAGAAGGCCACCAGATAGAAGAAGTAACAAGCTATAAATATCTGGGGTTCTAGATAAACATTTTGAAAAACAAGGAGAGGGGCTCCCCTATTCAAAAGGGACAGAGCACCAATAGAATAGATAAAAGTCAAATAACAATGTTCCCTTTTGAAATGATTCCAATCTCACATGTGCAAACAGATATCCATACTCCTGTAGTACAATCATGAACTGCTCAACCAAGTATCACACCACCTCAGGATTTTAAGGCACTTATAAAAATGTATTTAATAAAAATCTTTTTCACAATGATGAAATCATACAATTTAAAAACAAGGTCAGTGTATGTAAATCACAGACTCTAATAAGTTTTACACATTTTTTAATCCTCCCTAGAAAGGAATAGCATAAGACAGTCAGATTTTTGAAGGGGCGTGGCTTGACGCCCGAGGCTAATTGCAGCATTCAAGTAAAGCTCCGCGGGACGGTTCAGAGTGGCCACACTTTAAAGCTTACTCCTCGGTCCTAGGAGAGGTTCTGGTCAGCGAAAGATATGCTGACATCCCTGAGTCTCTTTTTGGGAACTTCTATACCATATTTTCATCACACAAACATGCATGGGCATTCCCCACACCTTTTATTGGTGTTTATACAAGACCTAAAGTGGCTTCTTGTATAGGAATGATGAAGCATGACAGTAGGTCTTGTTTTTAATGTGAGCAAACACATAGCAGAAAATAAAATTGGAAATAGTGCCAGTGGTTCTTTAGCTTGTTTTTATAGTGTCGGGCTAGAAAAATGTGTTTCCATTGCTCTTACATGAGGGGGTCAGGTTTTTTCACAAAAAGTATTTTCAATTAAGTTGTGCACAATTTTTCACATACATTATATATTTATATGGTGTGGAGACTGCCAATGTTGATAAGTGGAGCATACTGATGAGAACCTATCAGAACCTCCCATGTGAGTGTTTCCGTGAGGTGCCTCCGCACCTTTCGCTCATTTGTTTCCGGTGGTGGAATAGAGAAATTCTATTAAGTGAGAAATACACACAAGAGATTGTTTGTGGAAGATAGTTACACAAAGATTGTTTAAGAAGGATAGGAGCACCCGGAGTGTACAGCATTGTCTAGCTAGTACCTGAAGTATCAACACCAATAAAAAGGTGTGGGGAATGCCCATGATTTTTATCTTAAGATATAGATCAGGCTTTTTGTGATGAAAAAGTTGTGAATGCAGGGCAACCTGCGTCATTTTCCTCTATAGCTCCTTGTTGTGAAGGAACTTCTATACCATGCCTGGCTGATAAACTTCCTTTATAATACCCAGTGTTTATGACGCGCTGACCGCGACCGCAGCCACGATTTGACTATGACGCTCTCTTCAGAGGAAATACCGTTGAGAGAAACTCTGCTTACACCCGCATATGGGGTCATTTCATGCTCAGCGCCACGATTATTCTACACATGAAGGCTTTGTCAGTACTTTTGAAACTCTATTGTGGGTGGAATTAAGCTGAATACACCCAACATTTTCCTAAGTCATGCACCTGTCAGGAGATGGTGTGAAAGCCTGTTTATGCAACCCTTTTATCTCTAAGAATGCTCTTTAACACTTGTCACTAACTTGTTGGGTGCGTTGCTTGCACTTAATTTCGTTTAAAATCTCAAAGTCCTTGCTCACCTGACGTGGTTTTGAATTTGAGGGAACACAGCATAACTGAGCCTTAATTCATCACTTCTTTGACTCTCTTATGGGAATACTAAGAAAACTTTTGCCCTCTGCGTCACAAACTACGCACACATTTTTTTAAAACTCTAAAATTTTCTCTGAATTCTCTAAAATGGAAGAGTCATTGGCCTCTATTGCCAAAACCTCACCTATTCCGAACACAGTTGCTTCTGTGGCTGGAAAAGTAACTACAAAAAGACTGAAGAAAGACACACCTTCGCCGCCAAAACCCTCCTCTCCTGTATCTTTAGATATATTATTGGAGGAGATACGGGCACTTCATCCATTTATGGAGGATACGTCTACCAACTTGCAATTTTTAACGGGAAACTGGTCTCAAATGCATGAGCCTCTTACCAAGGTGGAACGCAGTGTTTCCTTCTATGTGCATACAAATGAGAGAGTCAATACTCTTGAATCCCAGATTTCATCGCTACAGCAGCAGGTTGAAGATTTGGAAAATAGAATTAGACTAAATAATCTCCGCATTTATGACTTATGGGAAGGTTCAGAAGGTTCAGATCCCCTATCATTCTTCAAATCCTACCATCCTAAATTATTACACCTAGCTGAAAGGAACTTTACTTAACATTCAACGCGCTCACAGACTGGGTCATCAATGCGCAGAAACCTCCTCTTCTAGAAGACCAAGAGGGGTAATTATGTATTTCCTTGAAACACAGATCTATCTCAAAGTCCTTTCAACAACTAGATCTATTCAGCATATTTCATTGTCTGGTTCTACATTATTTTTTGCTCAAGACTACGCCAAATCCACTGCTAACAGATGCAAAGAATTTTTGAACATGAGACCTGATCTATGAGCTATGGGTGCTCAATACGGCCTCTTCCATCCCTGCCTCTTTAAGGTTACCTACAAAAATAAAATGAAGACTTATGAAGATCCCGTCAAACTGTGAAGTTTCCTCAATTCTTGCAAAATTGATTCTATGGACGTCTCTGGAGTGTCATCTTCTTAACGCTTTTGGTGCTCATGACAGAATGGTTCCGTCATGAGCACCGGTGCTCCTGTACTTATGACGGAACCATTCCATCATGAGGACAGGGTAAGGAAATCCCTCTGCTGTAAACAGCAGAGGGATTTCAATTTGGTTTGGGCCTCAGGAGGTGGGAAAGAGCTTCCCCAACCTCCAGAGGCCCCTAACATGTTTTTGATCTAATGACCATCATGCGCATGGCGCTCTGCCATCATTAGATTGAAAACAAAACTGAAACATAGTTTCAGTTTTAGTGTTTCAGTTCTTGTGGGGCTATCTCACCCGAGCACCAAAACACTTGGGAGAGGTATTGTTGGAAAGAGAAAAATCTCCCCTTTCCAATGGTACTCCTCCCTAGTGGAGATCCACCCACAGGGCACCAGGGAGGGCGGAGCGGCCCCTTGGGCAAGGGCATTTGCTCCCCCCATATTTTTTGGGCTAAATTCAGTCTTTCTGCCGCCCCCCCTGGGAGGCAGATGGGGCTACAGCCCCCAACCTGCCCCCCGGGGGGACAGAAAGCCAACTAAAACCAGGGTTATTTTTTCTAGGGTAATTCGGGGGGGCTGCCCAATATGGGCATGCGAATGCCCCCACCCCCGCACAATTAGTCTTTTTGTCCCCCCTGGGTGCAGATTGAGCAGGAGCCCCCAATCAGCCCCCCTGCAGAAAGCCCACTAGATGCCATTTTTTTTAACAATTAATTTAGGGGTGGGGTGACAAAATATGGGGATGCCAATGCCCCCTCTCCTCCCCCCCGAAATTCCAGTCTTTCTGCCCCCAGGGGGGCAGAAAACACCCTAGATGCCAGGGATTTCTTTTATGTGCCAAGGGTTGGGGCTGCCCCCACCCTAGCCCCCCCCCCAAGCAAAGAATACAACTTTCTGCCCTCCCCAGGAGGCAGATGGGGGCAATAGCCCCTGATATGACCCCCGGAGGGGGCAGAAAGCCCACTAGGCCCCAGTTTTTTTTTTATATATATGTAGTGGTGGGGGCTGCCCAGAATGGGCATTCAAATACCCCCACCCAAAAGAAAAAAGTGCTACAGTCTTTCTGTCCCTCTTGGAAGGCGGATGGGGCAAGAGCCCCTTATCTGCCCTCCCGGGTGGCAGAAAGCCCACTAGGCACTAGGGATTTTTATTTTTCCAAAGTTCGGGCGGAGGCTGCCCAAAATGGGCATGCTAATACACCAACCCCTATAAAAAGTGCTACAGTATTTCTCCCCCCCCTTAGGAGGCAGATAGGGGCAGTAGCCTCTGATCTCCCCCCCCGGGATGCAGAAACCCATGAGGCGGCTGCAATTATGCTGGCTTTTTTTTATATGTAGGGGTGGGGGCTTCCCAGAATGGGTATCCCAATGTCCCCACAAACCCAAACAAAATAGCCAGTCTTTCTGTCCCTCTTGGGGGCATATCAGGGATATAGACACCAATTTCCCCCCTCCCATCACCACCCCTTGTTGTAAAGAAAGCCCACTAGGCACAGACTTTTTTGTGCAATGTGCCTACTTCTGGATTTTGGATCCTAGCGCAGCTAGCACCCAAGGAAACCTACTAAACCCACACATTTCTGAAACCTAGACTCCCAGGAGATTCCAGGGAGGTATGGCTTGCTTGGATCTCCTAATGTTTTCTTTCCCAGAATCTCCTGCAAACCTCAAATTTAGCTGTCACTTTTTCCACACATTTTTGTGTGTAAAAGTGGTGGCATCGCCGTGCTGACACAAATTTCCTACCCGCCAGCGTTCCCAGAGGTCTCCCAGTAAAAATGGTGTCTCACTCGTGTGGGAGGCCCAAGTACCCGTGACAGGCAAAGTCCCAAAACTTATTGAGGCATCATCAAAATTGCCTATCACACAACGACCTGGTTTTGCAAGGGTGGTCACCTGGGTTTTTGGCCCCGTGCTCAGCGGCCAGCTAGGGAAACCTACCAACCCACACATTTCTGAAAACTAGACACCCGACAACTAGACATCTCGTGGCGCAATGTGCCACTGGCATATTTATAAGGCCATGTAAAGCCATGTTACTTGGCTTTTCATGGCCTTATAAATATGTGTCCTTTTTCATGAAGAAAACTGCATGAAAGGGGCAGTCCATGGGTGTTGCTGGGGGCATTTCTGACACTGCCCCAGATTTACGAGAAATCGTAAGTCTAAGGCAGCACCATAAGCGACGCACAACAAGGAGAAATATCTTTATTCCTTCTGGTTTTTTCTCTTTCGGTTTTTGCTGCAGTACACAAAGAAAGAGAAAATAGCCTTTTGTGATTGTTTTTGTGCAGGAAGGTTTTCCTTCCTGCACAAAAATAATCACCCCTGCAACGTAAGATCCCTTGCACCATGATGCAAAGGTGCCTGCGTTGGTGCATGGCAGCCCATTGTACTCCGGAGCAGGGGAAAAGGGCAGGAATGCGCTGTATCTAATAGATACGGCTTATTCCTGTCCTTTTCTTTTGCCATAGGGCAGCACAGCAGCAATGGCAAAAAACCCATAAATGAGGCCCTGATTCTTTTTTTCTGAAAATTTTGTGAAACATTGCTCTATAATGAAGATTTAAAAGATGCATGTAGCAAGCCTAACGCAAAGTTAGGATGGGTTCTCATCTTACTGACTGCCACTGAGGGAGGACTAGCGGGTCTGCCAGCAGCTCTCACAGTATAAAGCTGTAAATGCTTATGGCAGGCGTTAATACAGATGGAAACCGCTAGAAGTGTCTGCACACGCTTCACCAAGTCATGCTAGCCATTTTACGTTTACATTTGGTCTATCCTCACAGGCTCTTCTCTACCCCGCCCCCTAATGAACGCCCCGGCTCCAAGGACATCCTCCTCACTTAAATTTCCAACTGGAGTCTTGTTCAGCTGCTGATTTCCATATTTTCAAATAGTCAACACACACCTATGTTTCATACTGTTGTCACGGTCATCGGAATCTGTTAGACAGCTTAGCCTAAAGCGCACATCTCATTTAGAAAAAGCGCACCACAGATAATGCTGTGCACTAACTAAAAGGAATATTTATTTAAGACAATGTAAGTCAGGAAGAAGAAATTGCTCATGGTATTCTCAAATCAAATGAACAAACATTTATTTTATCGAGACACTTGCGATTATAGTCATTAATAATCAGGAACACGTATCTGTGACCGCTTGCATAAAGTCATTCCAAACATAGATTAGAAGAATATTAACGAAGTTGACATGAATTCTTTGGCTAGTCACACGGAGAGAATGTCGGGCAGACTTTTTAATGACATCACCGTCCCTCAGACAAGCAGCAGGAGACTGGCTGCGACGTGCCTGTGATAAATGCAAAAACATGAAATATTACTAGAGCAATGCGACGTTTTCTGGCTCCTCATACATGTGCTCCTCTGCAGAGGTCTCTCTTACACCTGGACTGTTTCTTTGCCGCAGAGTAGCACCCCTCAACAGACCAGTCTAGATATGCAGCAATGGCTCCTAAAAACGACCTAATTGTATCGAACTTAACTGTCCAAACGTTCCTAGGGGAAAGGTTTATGTGCATGCAATGATGATATGAATTAATGTTTGGCGTTAGGATCTGCGAAATATAATTTATAATACCAAAACTGTTTGCGATATATTCTACTCTGCATCGAAATTCGAGCGTCTCATGAATCACTCATCGCTAGAACATTTGTCAGCTCTTTAATGCGGTGGCCGAGGTTCACAGCTCTTGAGATAACATATATCACAAGTGATATTCAAGGAAGGTGATTGATCAGGCTGAAGCCCTGGATCCTGAGCGGTGACAACCGAGAATCACTTGAAAAGTACCCTTCAAAAAGGTGGGTTAAACCGCTGATTGAAGATCATTCTGTTGAAAAACCTAGCATTAGGATGGGAAACACGCAAACACGTGCCAATCACATCAAAACTTCACAGAAAAAGTACATGGTGTGTCGGATTTATACAACAAAGATGGCACTTAGATCTGATTCGCTTTTGCTGGGTAAAGGTTACAGCAGATTATTGTATACTGCCACTGTCCTGAAGCTTTCACACTAGAGTTTGTTTCACAGCAAAATAAACCAAACTAAAATTGTCGATCTATAATTTTATTAAGATTCACCATCTAACATTGACTTGCCTTTAATGTCATTAGTAAGCATTTCATCAAATGTTCATCATCAGTCTTATCTTTTTTATCATGTAAGTAGTTGCAGGCTTTCATGGGATTTTATAAAGTTTCCCTTCATTTTTTAATGGATAAAACTAAAATTTATAAGTGGCTTTGATCCTCTTTTGGGATTCATGGCGGCGTTGTGAAACACTGTGGAGAGACAGAATTTCCAGATTCTGTAATACAGGACTTGAGGCAGTAGCTCCTTATTAGCTGGTGGGCCAGAAAATTCTACAAAGAACCATTTTTCATTGTCAGATCACAGTATGGGTAGCAGACTCTTCCAATCTGTTATAGAGGTACACATGGGGGGTTGTCTACATGTAGAAATTTCTACTGCAGGGTTTTTTCGAGGACCCATCTCATACAAAACCCTTAGTTGCGCTCACACCGGAAACAGCCACTACAACGCAGCCGTTTCCATGCTATACTTAACCACGCATGCTTTACAACGCATGCGTGGTTACCACGTATAGCCTTTACCAGCATTCCTTTACTACGAAATACGTAGTAAAGGAATGTGAGTAAATGGAAGAATTAAAAAAGGGGGCTTGGGGGGGTCTCCCCCTCAAAAATACGAGTGGGTTTGATAAAAAGAAATAAAAGTCTTACCTAAAAAAAGCTCTTCTGTGCTTATTGTCCGTTTTTCAATGAGCCTCAATAAATACTAATAACGTTTGTGCGTCTACGTACTGAATTTACAAAAAAATAGAAAAAAGACCAATTAAACCGAGTATGAAGAAGGAGAAGTCCGTCAATAGAAAAAAAGGAAAACTGTGAATAATTTTATTTATTAAACTAATTTTAAATGTTGAGCATATTTAAAAATATATTTATAGTTATAAACTAAAAAAAAAACACGGCAGGCGGTAAGGGTGTGGTAGGATTGGGGGCTGTGGGAGGAGGGAACATGTAAGGTATTGGGGCAGGGATCGGAGAAAGCATTTACCATGAAAATACCATTATCATTCCCTTCAAATGGGAAGGCTCTTAAGAAAACTGGTCACAGATGGCACCGAGAGACTATCTTAAGCACTCATTCCAGCTAGATCAGTAATAAAGCCCATTCCAGTAGACTGCCACTGTTAGACCAGAGGGTCTCTAATTGGCAGAGTTATGCACCTATGTCCAAGTAGGAACCCTTACTTCTAGTCAGGGTAAGGGGGATTCACACTCTTGATCAACCCTGCTCCCCCTTGGTAGTTTGGCACAAGCAGACAGTCTTATCCCAAAGCAATGTGTAAAACATACAGTAATACAGTGATAACACCACAAATGGACACCACACTAGTTTACGACAATAAAGTGTCTTTATCTAAATTCAACAAGACCAAAACAACAAAAGTACGACATATATGTAGTAAAATACCGCTTAAAAACAGTTATTTCCGAAATAAAGCCTGTAGAAAACAAATAGCTCCACCTGGGGTTATTACGATGTCGTGTCAGCAATAAATCTAAAGTACGGCGCCGACGGCGAGGTACACGGCATCAGGCATCGAGTCACACGGACCCCCAAACAAACAGTACCTTGGAAAACAAAGTCTATGCCGATGCATGCCGTTGTGGAGGTGAGGTGTCGGTGCCGAGATCAAGACCGGCTCCCTGGCTTCCATGGGGGAGGAGAGGTGTTGTGTACGCAAGGAGGTGACGTGTCGAATCCAGGACAGGGGAAGCCGATTACGTCAGTGGTGAGGCGTCGGTTCCGGTGAGGTGATGCACAGTCAGCTCGTGAAGTCACCCTCGGTGGTTATGGGAGCCACAATACCAGGTTGCGGGAGCTCGCAATGACAGTGTCAGTGCGAGTGCTGGCGTCAGGAATGCTGATAACTGCAGGCATTGGCAGGCATCAGCAGGAGTCGGAGCTGCGGTGCAGGCTGGGCGATGCGTTGTGCACTGTACGAGCGGTGCCCCTGGGCTTGGAGAAGGTTGCGGCGCTGACGTCATCAGAGATTGCTTTTTTTGGGTCTCTTATGTTTCTTCCAGCTTACAACAGCAGGAACAACCTCCAGAGGCCCCAAACTGGACAGACAACTCCTGGCAGGTCAGAACTCTCATCAATAGAGTTCAAGGGAGCTGGGGGTTAAGTCTTTGTGTCTCTGAGACTTCAGAACGGGAACCAGCACACACATGCCCTTTGAGATTCTTCTTCAAGCACGTTTCTCAGAAAAGTTACAGTCTTTTGCCTTTCCTTGGCAGAAGTAGCAAGTGCAGGCCAACCCCACATAGTACACACAAAGGGGGCAGTACTCCTCCTCACAGCTCTCCAACTCTTCTCCTTGGCAAAGGTTCCTCTTGAGTCCAGAAGTGATATAACGTTCTGGGGTTTAAGGTCCACTACTTATACCCCATTTTGTCTTTGTTCTTCTTTGTGCAAGGGTTTCTGAGCCCAGTCCAAACCAGTTCGGACCTCAAAGGTGCAGTATGACCACAGGGGGTGGAGACAGCATTGTGCAAGGGAGACAGGCCCTATTCAGGTGCAAGGAAAACTCCTCCCACTACTCTAAAACAAGTCAAGGTCTATTCAACTCAACTCTGAGTCATCCACGAAGGACCAGGAATATTTCAACCCCCCAGTGGCTGTTTACAGTGAATGCACATCCCCAGCCCCTGTCACTCGAAAACCAGACAGTTAATCCACAACCAGAAAGAGGTACAGAGGATGGTTAAACAAGAAAATGCCACATTTTTAAAAGTGAGGAGAACAACACAGGGTCTTGACTCCTAACCAGCAAGGCTAAGTCAAATATATGTGAACAACAACACAACTGCCAATACTGGACTTGGCTTAAATCCTTTTAACAAAAGAACCTGTTATGAATAAAACATACCGGTCCGTTTTTACTGATGTCACTAGTTTATTAAGTCATTTTTTCTGACTACTCTAATTCTTTTTCATTTTTCTCAAAGACATTTTTTGGTGCATATACAAAATATATACAAATCAATATAATTTTTACAAAAACATCAATATCTGTACAAATGTACACCACATCCACATCACACCTTGCTCACTCCATACAATCTGCTCACATTCACAACCATACAACATATACCTCTGAGGTCTGGCCCTTTGTCAACAAGAATACTTAATTGTACATATACATGAACCCTAGTTATTTTTTCATAGAGATTATGTATTAAAGCGGAGTCAGTTGGAATAACACCTGTATTAACAAAAGGCCAATTGCTCCTTCCCAGGAAGGTATACCACACATCTTTAAGCAGCTAATTATTATTTACAACAGGTATAGAAACATGTTTTCATAAAATTATATTTTCAGTAAACCTATCAAGCTATACATCCACAATTGAAGTAGATTTTTGAATATCACATCTGTATGCAGTTGTCTGTAGCAATTTCCTAACCTGGCTGATAGAAATTCAGATTTTTGTCCACAAGTAGACTCTTACCATAATAAATTATTGACACAGTCATTTCAATGAAATACATTGTGGACAAGCCAATCTGAATATTAAGCATCCCTACTTTTGACGTTTATTCACCCAGACTAGGTTCTATTATGGATGACTACCTATTGTCAAAATAATCCTCCTGTACATCGGTATGGTTTTCTTTTCTTTGTGTACACTGCTGCCTTGAGCAATTCAATTCAAAGCTGCATTGATAGGCCTTTGTCGTTTTTGGTGAGTGGAATGAATTTGCACTGCATTCCACATATGGCAATTAACTTTTATGCCATTGGTGTACCCTATGATATATATTACTGTAGCCTTACTTAAAACCTCAATATTGTGGTTAGCCGATCTTTCACAATGGTTTTAAATCACGGTACATGCACTGGGAACTGATTTGCAGCTTCCCAGTCCTCAGTCAAAATATTCCAGTATTCCCAGATCATTTTTAAAGCAAACATTTTAAAACTCTTCTCCCAGTCTTTTGCAGGGTTGACTACTCTGTCCATTGTTGAGCTTCCTTGTGCAGGTGATAAAGCATTTTCCATTTGGAGGAATTTCACTGCCATTTGTCTGTGCTACACCACCCTGGTACTAACAATGCTTGTCACTCAGGCTTGCCAATAACCAAAAATCTTCTCCAGGGGAACCCCACACCTTAATTGCAGACCCCAATCACAAGGAGTGAAAACCTAATCTACCCATAGGTGCATCCCAGAAAGTGATCAGTACTAACGGTGTGACCCCCTAATCTCAACTCGCAAACATTGTTTGACTATAAAATCACGGTCAAAATATGAGTAAAGAAATATTGAACATCGGTATAAATGTTTTGCATTTCTTTTACAATAATATGTAAGATAAGAATATAATTTACAATAATATAGATTTTTTATTAGGATACTTTCTAGAATAGTAATATGCTTTTATTTTTATGTTACTGTGAAATTTACCTGTAATTATTTTTAAATGATAATCTACAATTTAAAGAAAACTCTTCGAGATTACTGGGGCATTTGGTGAGTGTGTAGTGTTTTTAAATTCTATTTTATTTACATGTGTTTCATTTGATAATGTTTTACTGATGGAATATGTGTTATTGTGTTTATTAAAAATGTAACTTGTTTAACATGTATTTTTTATAGGAAGAGGTGTGGCGCCGCGGCTAGTGCGACTGACTCCGGAATTTGGGGATCACAGTTCGATCCCCGGCACCGGCGGCAAATTAGCCCAGCACCATGTGCAATAGCTTGCTTAATCTTCCCGACGGCCCCCAGCGCCTAGAGACCCTTACGGGTGATTGTGCGCTTTAAAAATGTGGATTATTATTATTATTATAGAAACACTTTTATTTCGTTTATTGCATACAATACAATCAGTTGCTCTACTGACGTAAACAATAAGTACTTGGTCCAACCCATACATCCTCCCTTCCCCCAGCTGTGACCACCCTTGGTTAGGAGCTGAGTCACAAGTCTGTTCCGCTTTCTTCCACCCAGGACGTGCTATATATCCAGCATTTATTATAAACGTTATCATATTTAAGAGGGCATTCCTTTGCAGTGTAGATAGTCTCTTTCATCTTGGCACACCTGTCCATGCCTTTTGTCCAGGCCACTACAGATGGAGCCACTGGACTGGGGAGTTCCACTGCCTGACTATGCCCCTCTTCGCCTTCAGCGTGCCTAGTCCCACCAATGTTCTATCCGCCCAGATCATCTAGAATTCCCCAGTAATGCTATTCAGGGGTGTACTTCAAATTGTGCTTCCACCACGGGTCTACGGTGGACATAACATCATCCGAGTACTTGTGAATAGCAGGACACAACGACACCATGCAGTAGAAATAGCCCCTGGGGTCCTGGCATCGGGTGCAAGAGGGGATGCACAGACTTGGGCATCCCACAAGCAGAGGGCTATGAGGTCAACTTGATGGAGAAACTTGAACCAGAGTCTCGCCAAAATAACAACACCCAAGCAGACATGCACACATCATGCCAGTCGGCCTAGTCCAACTCTCCCACCCATTTTTCCCATTCCGCCTTCAGGGGACTTATCAAGTCCAGGGAATATGTTGCTTAAGTCTTTTAAATCTGAGAAACAGCAGTTCTCCCCGATATTTGGGAAGTGCATGCCAAAGCTGTATATTCCAGAATAACTTGGAAGTGGGCATGTGGAAGTCAGCGCTGACGTCCTGAAAGGTTCTGACATGGCTCTGTTCCCACAAATCCCCCAATCATGAGATCCCTCAAGTGATAGCTTAAGGCCCCAGCTGATCCATTGCAGCTCCACCCACCATACCCAGAACACCACCTAGGTCGGATCCAGAAGAGTTGCTGGTATGGACAGACTATAAAGGATGTCTGTTATGTTGTTTAAAAATAGTAGAGCCGGTTCTCATAGATAGATTCGGTTTTCCCAGTCCCCAGATGCTGCTCCAAAAGTGTTAAGGATATCAATTAAAAGGTGGCCACATGAGAGTGGATTAACAGGACATCATCTGCATCGCTAGGCCCCAGTCAAAACATTAGGTCTGTGCATCACAGTGGACCCAAACCACCAGCGAGAACATAAGTTAGAATAAGGGATACCCTTTCTGGTGCCTCGCTCCATAGGAAACATAGAAGATAAAACTCCATTTATCTGCACCTGGACACTTGGGAAGATGAAGAGGACCTTTACATAAGCCTAGATTGTGGGCCAAAGCCCCATGCCGGTCAGGGTTTTATTCACGAAGGCCCAGGGAATCAAATCAAATGTTTTCCAAAGTCTATCGAAAGAATAGCTGCTGACTCCCCTAGAGATTTAATATGGGCTAGTGCCAGAGGTACCCTCTGTATGCAATGCTTTGTACTATGGTGAAGAATAACCCTGCATTTGTACAAGTGGACCAGCTGGGTATCACCCACAGAAGACGGTTGGCTGGAGGTTTTAGCATAAAGTTTGACATTGGTTCAGTGGATGCCGCAGCTTGGGCAGGACCACAGGGTCGCCAGATCTATGTCCAGTGGGAAGTGGCCCTTCTTAATCGCCTCCACAAAAAAGTCCAGAATGGGGAGGGAGGGGGTTCACAGAGTCTTTGATAATATTCCACCGGGAACCCATTTGAGCCTGGTGTTTTCCTAGAGTTAAGATCTGAAAGAGCCTCGCCCACCTTTTTAAGCGTGAGTTTCTGGTCCAGTGTGGTTCTATCCACTGTAGTCAATCTAGGCAGCAGGAGTTCTACAACTAACAGGGCAGTGGATTCACAGGCTGGGCGCACCTGTTCTGCACAGAGCATCTCATAATACTGGGTGAAGATTGCTGCACTCTCCCTGTAGTCCTCCAGTACCCGCCTGACCCCATCCATTATTCAAGGCACCACTCTAGACTCCGTATCTTTTGTAGCTTGCCAATGCAAACATTATTAGATTTCCCCCTGATTTATAACCCATCTGAGTGGAGGCCATCCAGCATTTGCGGTCTTCCTCCAGTCCTAGCTCTCACAAGGAGGCCCTATCAACTGCCAACCAGTGATGCATCAGATCTGTCTTTTTACTTATCTCCTACCTCTCCTGTGCCACTATAGGTCCTCTTGTGCCTCTAGATGCATAATCTGTCCCAGCCTTTCGCAGTCTTTGCTCCTGGCACAGGTGTCATGAACACACCTCATTGCGGCCTTATATACCCCCCCACAGCATCCTGGTCTACTCCACGGTACCTTTGTTTAGGTCAAAGAATAATTTTACTTGATTAGCTAAGTACTCAGAGATATCCTTCTCAGTAAGAAGCCAGGTGTTAAGTTAAGTCACCATACAGGTAGTTCCCCCATGACCGGTGCCCCAAAATGACTTGCCACCAGGGCATGATTTGAAATTCCTCGGGGGGAATTGCAACCCTGTAGTGCATAGGAGGTGAGAGGCCAGGAGAAACAGGTAGTCAATGTGGGACAGCGAGCCCTGCATTGCAGATGAATGGGTGTATTTGCATCTGTCAGGGTTCCAGACGTGCCAGGAATCATTGAGCCCCAGCCCAACCACCAAGTCTGCCAATCCCCTCCCTTGCCTCGGGGGCTGCCCAGGGACCTTTACCAGTCTCAATCGTCCAGGATATAATTGAAATCACCACCCACTATAGTCACCCCAGGGGCCAGGACACATAACAGGTCTCTGAGGCCCTAATTACAAGTCTGGCGGTCCAAGGACTGACAGACTCGTGAGACAGGTCCATTACGAATGGGGCAGTTGGACCGCCCTGGGACCGCAGCTGCTGCCAGGGAGCCGCTATGGAGGTCAGAAACGCAATATGCTTGGTGGGACCACCGTGGTAATGCCAAGCATCTTACATGTTTCCTCACCACCATTGGTGTCATGGAGGTTCCTCCTCCATGTACACTGTGGAAAGAAAGTGGCCCCTATAGTGGCCCCTGTGCCTCATATGCTTGTGGATGAACACAGGGTGGCATAACATGTCTTTTGAGTCCATGGTGTGCTGGAACCTTGTGAGGCTTAATCTAGCAGGCAGGTGTCAGCGAGTTTCACCAGTGCGGGAGTGCAGCACTGGTGTCCCACCCACTCCCACACCGCCAAAACGTGTAATCAGGCCCTCAGTATCAACAGTGTGGAATGGTGTGTGCCTGATGGGACGTACATGCTAACTGGTTATAGGCAGTGCCCTTCATGGAGCTCTCAAGAATCACATATCAACTCTGAACATCTTTTATAACTTTAGATACCACCAACTTTAGGGTTCTTCAGGGTTCTATGTAGCAGGATAGCCACCCCTGCAATCCTTGGGTGTAACTCACGTGGTGTACCCTGTCATAGCCCCTACGGGCCAGGAATTGACAGTCATGTCCCTGCAGGTGGGTCTCTTCGAGCAGCAGGATAGATGGGCAATGTCTATGTGCAAGTAGCAGTGAGCCCGCCCCTTTTAATCCAGTCTAAAACTCCATTAACGTGTCATGACCTATAGTTTCTCCATGGGAGCAGTCACGGTAGATCTACCAGTGAACCATTGTGTAGGGGCTGCCCTACCCAAGTGGGGAAACAACAGTGAGGGCCTGGTGGTGATAAACACATTACAATGGGTTTGAGCATCTGCGGACCATTCTCTGCACCCAGAATTATCAGGCAAATAACACCAATTAATCAGCCAAAGAAATAGAAACAGTAAAACAAAATCCCAGTCCCCCAAACCCTCCTCCCTATACTTCCCACCTTAAAGAAGCCTCTGTCGCCTAAACTCCACATAAACACAAAATTAACTTGGGATTGAAGTTCTCAGATGGACCAGATGGGAGCCCCATCCCGTCCCCAGAAAGACCAGGTCTAATAAACTGTTAATCAAAGGATATAGTGGAGCAGGCTTGCAACGAGAAATGTGAAGTCAACTTTAGGGCCTAGGCGCAGGCAACCATCTCTGTTCATAATGCGTGGTTTCTATTTCAAATGATCATAGGATTTGCGTTGCGTTCAGACCAGATGGGTATAGTCGGAAAGATTATTATGTTAGCTACCCTTTTACTTTTGTGTCTCTCAGAACAGCGTCTCGATCTCTATAGTTTAAGAATCGTTTATTCATGGGGAGGAAGGGGGCCCCAGGTGGAGCCTTCTGGGCTAACAAAGTGTGGGCTCTCTCAAAAATGAAACAGTCGGACAGACCCTCCTGCATCCATGCATGAATGGATCCATTGCTCTAGGATGGCCCCTGGGGTAGAGCCCTAGATTCTCTCAAGTAACCTAATAAAACAGAGCTTGTTGGATTCAGTTATTTCTGGCATCTTCTGCATGTTCTTGTAGCATCTTGTTATTGTGGAAAAGGCAGGCTACCTAAGAGGAAATAGGAACGTTCACAGTCTTTTTTAATAAAACATAAGACAGTTTATACACAGTAACAAATTGAAATTTCAATGGGCGGTCTTTGAAAAAATATAGTAAAAACAATTAATTTTAACAATCAATCATAACAGTTCATTACATTTCATTACACATACACAAAAATTATTAAATCAGATATTAAACATCAGAATCATTTAAGGCAAAGATCACATGCAAGAATTACATAGAGTAACAGTAAAAAAAATTCTTATAATATAAAAAACAATCTTCAATAAACCCCTACACAGCGTGGCTTAATGATATTATTGCCACTCTTAATTATTTGATGCAAAGGTCATTAGTTCATAGGAAAGTGACATCAATAGTACTACTTTTGTGTGCGTATCAATTGTTCACTGGACCTTGTTTGGATTCTACATAAAAAAATGCGTCGACGCGTTTCGGTGCGGAGAACAAAATATACTGTAGCACCTTCCTCAGGACTGCCGTTTCTTTGGGGTCACCGGCTTCAACGGTTCTTGCTAAAACACCCTTTCTGTAAATATATGGGGAAAAAGCAAGGTATCACTATTTTTGGGTAGTTCATGACATTATAGAATAGTCTCATAGTATCATCACACAGTTAATTTATACACCCTTTCTTTTATATAATAGTGTTATCAGTTTGTCAAATTTTTTTTCTTCCCCTCCCCCCCTCCTTGCTATGGAATCTTAGGAGAACTTCATTTATTCCAAACATTTGGCCTTTCTCCAATTGAAGTTTATACTATTACATTCATGATCTATGAACAACATCTGCGTGGCTCATGCAATTTATCTTAAGAGAGCATAACATCATCTTATGTCCCTCCGTTTCCCTTTTAGTGTGGAAATAGGACGGAAAAGGAGGCCAAGTGTTCTACTGAGAGCCTAGTCTGATCTTATCATGTCATGGCTTTCATCAGATTAAACTATTTTTAGTCTCATAGATCATGAATGTAATAGTATAAACTTCAATTGGAGAAAGGCCAAATGTTTGGAATAAATGAAGTTCTCCTAAGATTCCGTAGCAAGGAGGGGGAGAAAAAAAAATGTGACAAACTGATAACACTATTATATAAAAGAAAGGGTGTATAAATTAACTGTGTGATGATACCATGAGACTATTCTATAATGTCATGAACTACCCAAAAATAGTGATACCTTGCTTTTTCCCCATATATTTACAGAAAGGGTGTTTTAGCAACAACCTGTGAAGCCGGTGACCCCAAAGAAACGGCAGTCCTGAGGAAGGTGCTACAGTATCTTTTGTTCTCCGCACCGAAACGCGTCGACGCATTTTTTTATGTAGAATCCAAACAAGGTCCAGTGAACAATTGATACGCACACAAAAGTAGTACTATTGATGTCACTTTCCTATGAACTAATGACCTTTGGATCAAATAATTAAGAGTGGCAATAATATCATTAAGCCACGCTGTGTAGGGGTTTATTGAAGATTGTTTTTTATATTATAAGAATTTTTTTTACTGCGACTCTATGTAATTCTTGCATGTGATCTTTGCCTTAAATGATTCTGATGTTTAATATCTGATTTAATAATTTTTGTGTATGTGTAATGAAATGTAATGAACTGTTATGATTGATTGTTAAAATTAATTGTTTTTACTATATTTTTTCAAAGACCGCCCTTTGAAATTTTCATTTGTTACTGTGTATAAACTGTCTTATGTTTTATTAAAAAAGACTATGAACGTTCCTATTTTAGTGGGGAAATTTAAATTATTTGGTTACTTTAGATAGGTATGGAGATTTAATAAGGCCATACATGAATGTGCACCCAGGGACTTCCCCTTGACTGATTGTCAGTGTACCCTGTTCCCTGGTGTCAGTGGGGTACTCTCTCTCTAGATACCTAAGAGGAAAGACTGCATACCTTGTCCTCACGTCTTTTTTTATTATACAATACATACAATTGTTATTGGGCATTTCCAACTGAATTGCTTATCTTCATATAGTTACAACACAAATTAGAGCCCTTGAGCAGTGTCTACAGTACACACTAATCCTGTCATTCTTACTAACCTGTAGTCTTTAATTAGCATTTCTTCTTTGTTCTCCTCAGTATCACTCGTTCACTGGAGATAATTTATAAAAGGTTCCCAAATATCACGGGGTTTGGAATTAGGTGGGAGCAGTTCGACATATATACGTTTTTGTTCCTGACAATATGTCACATCTGCAAGCCATTCCATGAATTTGGGGGCCGTGACCCTAGCCCATGTGCATGCTATCTTGCGTTTTGCCTTTAGCAGGCCCAACGTGATCAATCGTTTGATTTGCCCTTCAATCCCAGGTGTGTGGCCTTATAAACCCATTTCTGGGGTCCGATAAATTTGCAAATCTGCCATTTCACTCAGAGCCTTACCTATTTCCCCTCAGTAATTTGTTATCGTCCTACATGCCTAGGCCAGATGTAAAGAAATCAGCTCCTTCTTGTCCACATCTATCACGGGTCTCAGTTTCTCTCAGCTTAAATCTGTGCATTTTTGCAGGCTTATAGTACATCCCGTGCAGAAATGTAAAATATATAATCTGTCACTCGCTGTGATTCGCTCTATTTGCTGGCAACAATATGCCCAAATATCATCTGATAATGTCTATTCTGGTTCTAGTTCCCATCCTATTTTTGCCTCCAGTGTGTTGTGTATCCCTTCCCTATAGTCGCTTCATATTTGCCCCAGCTTGTAATAACAGGTGTACCAGCATCAAAGTGGGAGGTTCTTCTGGGAATCTCGGAGTGGAGCTTTGACATTTTGCCAAAGTCGAATGTATAGGAATCGTTCAATTGTTGTAGGAGTGTTTTCCCCAAATAATGTCTGCCCCTTGATTTCCCCTTGTTCATCCATATCTCCCCACACATTCACACCTATTTTCAGAGCATACACCTCCATATTCCTTCCTGTGTGACTGGTAGAGCCTGTTGATTCATTAACGGGAGTAGCGGGGAATATATCATGGGAGCTTGTTATTTTTTGCGATATTGCACCTTGCAAGATTAGTATATGCTACCCCCTCCCCCCCCAAGTTTTCTTATCATCTCTTCCCAGGAACCCAGCTAGAGGGATGGGTATCATACACCCTTGTTCCACTGCTAGATGGGTCATAAACTGCGGAGCTTTAAACCAGTATGTGGCATAATGTGCCTGTGCACTAAGATAGTAGATTTCGGGATTTGGTGCTTCAAACCTTCCTTCCGCTAACGGTAG
Organism: Lissotriton helveticus; assembly: GCF_964261635.1. Taxonomy (NCBI): domain Eukaryota; kingdom Metazoa; phylum Chordata; class Amphibia; order Caudata; family Salamandridae; genus Lissotriton; species Lissotriton helveticus. Next base: position 755,896,237 of record NC_136059.1, on the reverse strand, counting down.
CATGAGAGTGCTCCACTTAATCTGCTGTTGTAAGCCACCCAAAGCTAGTTTCATTAATTAACTTTTAAGTCTCATAAAGAATGGCCAACCTGGCGAATAGGGGATATTTATGAATAAAAATAAAAATGTAGGCATTATGACCATCTTCAATAATGCCACTTGGTTAACCAGCGATAGCGGCATGGCAATCCACCTAGCTATAGATTCCTCTACAGAGTTCAGGACTTTACCATAGTTAGCCCTCATTAGTTCCTCCTTGTCTTTAATTATGTTAACTCCTAAATATCGGATCTCCGTGTTGCACCATTGTAGCGGGTATTCCAATGGAAAGGTTGTAGTATTCTGATTAAGCAGCAAGATCTGTGATTTCCCCCAGTTTATTGCTTTCCCCAAATATGCACCAAAGTTGACATTTTCGCAAATTATTTCATTCAGCCCGGATTCTGGGTTTCGTATATATAGCGTAATATCATCTGCGTATAACAAGACTAATACCGGCCTTGTTGGGTAGTCTAGTGCATACAGCTTGTGGTGCTGCCGAAGCATGGCCGCTAGAGGCTCCACAGCCAATGTAAATAGCAGGGGCTATAAGGCACACCCCAGCCTTGTACCTATAGATATGTTAAACGCAGGAGTGTGCTCTACATTTAATAACAACATGGCACAGGGCTTATGATATAGAAGTTTTACCCACGTTAAGTATTCTGGCGGGAACCCCATGTGTGTTAATAAATACTCCCAATCCAGGGAGTCGAACGCTTTCAAAGCGTCTAGAAAGACCTCTACCACTTTTTCGTCCTGATCTATGTCATGCATGATAGAAAACAATGTGTGCAGATTATGGGAGGTGGATCTGCAAGGCACAAAGCCCGCTTGATCCAGGCCAATTAAGTTTCCCATCAACAGACTCTGTCAATTGGCCAAAACTTTGGCTAAGATTTTGGCGTCACAATTTATCAGGGACAATGGGCTATATGGATCTGTGCAGTGTGGAGCTTTGCCTGGCTTCAAAAGTGAAACTATCAGGGCCTCTATCATGGATGGTGGTAATATCCCGTTCTGCCCCGCCTCTTCATACATGCATTTCAGGAATGGTACCAGAATGTCTACATATGTTTTATAATATTCGATTGTGCACAGATACGTCCTAGGTTGTTTTAGCAGACCTGGCGGGTCCAGCTGCATATATACTGGGGAATGATCTGAGTAGGTTTGCACTAAATAGCGTGTGGAGAAACTGTTTACCGCTATGTCTTTGGAGGTAAGCCAGATGTCCAATCTGGACCAATTACCGTGTACTGCCTATGCCTAATGTAACATTCCCTCTTTTCGATTAGGATAATGATGACGCCAGGTGCCTACCAGTTGATTTTCGGTTATTATCTGCTGTACTTGTTACTGTGCTTTGGTGTAGTGGTGTGGCAGGGGATGCAAGCGATCCATGGGAGGACAGAGCATTAGATTAAAGACCCCTCCCCATATTAAGCCTATGTTCACTTTTAGTGCCCAAAGTTTAATACAGAATACTTCATCATCAACATTAGGACAATAACTGCTCACTAATGTTATGGATTCTGCTTCCAATCTACCCCAGGGTATTCAATATTTCCCTCACGAGTCAGTTAACGATCCTTCTTCTATATATGATATTTTTTTTAATGATTATTGCTGTGCCTCTTGAGTAGGCAGAGTATGAGGAGAAGTATCTATGGGAAGCCCATCTTGTAAATTCTATCGCCTTAGCGGGAACTGTGTGTGTTTCCTGAACCATGGCTATGCTCACTTGATGTCTGTCCATGTGTCTATTCTTACGAGGGTCTCCCAACCCTCTAACATTCCAGGTCAGTAAGCAAATGCTTGCAATATGTTGCTCTTGGTTGCGACCATTTGCCATTACCTTGTGGTGACGTATTCACATGATCTGACAGGGGGCAATGTTATATAATCACACTGAAGTCTTGACATTGCAATGTGTTCATTTATAAATTCAACATGTGTTTTAACGACTAAATGGCTTATTAACACCTTCAATGCTCATGACACGGTCAGCTCGTCATGCACTGCAGCCAAGCTGACCATGTAATTTCAATGGAAATTAGAGTAAAAGTGGGAATTGCCTTAGCACCAAAGGGGTTAACAAATCAATCAACAGTCCTTCATATTGAGGGTAACCTAAGCAAACCATTGATTTACTCCCCATACAGGGAGTGATGGGGATCTCCCTTGGGGGTGTGTTCTCCAGGGGCCGAGGCGCAAACTCCTGCACCATTGTGCTGTACAGGTGGATTGTGATTTCAATGTCTAGAGGCTTTCTCATTATATCCATTTAGCTCCTCATACGATCTAATGTCAGTTCATGGTGAGTTACCTTTAGAGGAAAATTTACTGAGGTTATGACGCGGGGAAGTTTCATATTCTTTTCCAATTCATTTATAGTATCTGCCTCTGTCTGTGCTCATTGTTTGTCATCATGCTGTGGCAATTCTTCTCTACTGCCGAGGGTGAGCATTCTGCTCTCTTGGATAGTTTCACGGTTTTCTTTAAAAACTCCGCAGCCTGCTGTGGAGTTCTGCAAATATGGTGCTTGCCTTTTTTGACCGGCAGGTTCTTCTTTTGTCTTTTCTGGACAGCCAACGTGAAGTAAGTATATAGGGATATTATATTATTCTCGAAGACCACTGTTTTCATTTCCCTTGCCTTGTGCAACCTTGCGACGATTGGTCTTGGCGGCGCATCTGGTGGGGGTTTTGGTGCCAGTGTCCTGTGCTCTCTTTCAACAATCAGCAGCTTTGAGAAGGGGTCTAAACCAAAACAGGTACACAGTAGCTTTTCTATATATTCCTTCAATTTTCCCTATACCGGTGGTCTCTGGAATTTCAAAAATTCTTATGTTGTTTCGTCTTGATCTTGCTTCGTGGTCTTCATTATTAGCTGCTATCACCTTGAGAAGCTTGTCTATTTCTGCAATTTGTCCTGTTGCTTGTGTTTTGTTATCCTCTAGTGTCGATATTCTATTCTCTGCTTCACCCAGTCTCCTGTCTTGTTTTTCTAATTTCTGCCTGATAAGATCCATCCTGGTGCACATCGTATCCATTTTTTCTTCGATGGATGAGACACTATTTTTTGTTGTGAGCAGCAGTGTTTTTATATCCACTTCTTCAAGTCTGCGCACCATTTGGTCTGCCCCATCCTGCTCTGAGTCCTGCGTCGGTCCTCTTGGCATTCTGCGAGCTTCAAACGGTAATTTGGCCTGTTTACCATACCTTTTTTTTTTCCTTTTTTGTCCTCACACGCCAGAAGATATTCTCAGAGTATCAGGTACATGCCACCAACTAAGCAGCAGAGAGGCCCCACCTTAAACTCTGAAAATCTTAATGGATGCACTTTCTGCAGATACCCACCAGGTACCAGAAGGTACCGAAAAAGAGGTAGTCAATTCAGTTCATCTATCTTTCCAGGCCCTAGAACTGATCTTGGGGTAATTCACTCTGCAGAAAGGCATAATCATTGGACAAGAATGTTTATATCATATCCAGCCAATTGATACAGGGAATCCAGAAATGCTTCCTTCTCTTCCATACTGCCTAGTCTAAGTTCAATGTGTGTTTAATTGCATTTATCCAATCTAGGTATGAAGGTGCAATATCTTTAACCCAAAGTTTGCATATTTCTCTGCGTGCCAAAATAATTAAATATAAAGACAATTTATTTATATCTTGAGGAAGTTCCTCATAGTTTCGAAAAATACCAAATAATACAAGTGATATACTAACTTGTATATCAAAATTAAACACGTTTTTCATGCCTTCTTCTACAGTGGCCCAAAAATTACTTAGAACAGAACAAGTTAAAAACATGTGAAGGTCATCCGCTTTTTCCTGCTTACACTTTGGACAAAAAGGAGTCGGGCCTTTAGAGAATTTAGCCAGCCTAGCAGGAGACCAATATACTCTGTGAAGAGAAAAAAGATGGTTGCGCTTTAAATTGGCAGGAGAGACTGTGGTATATAGTAAGTCAAAGGATACTTGCCATAACTCCTGCAACTCGACATCCGGAACCTGTTCTCCCCATAGCTGAACTGGCAAGGTAAAATCGCCGTCATCTGCTTCCAGGATGGACCAAAACAGAATTGATGTCTTTAACTTCCTGCTCTTCCTCAAAAGAAGGTCCTTCACCCCTGTCTTAGCTCCGATTTCAAATCTATTCGTCTGACTCCAACTCTTGATTTGTAAATATTTAAACTTAGATAAGTTATTCTCGGTCAGAATGCAGATCTCATCCCAACGTAACAACACCCCTTCGGGCATCAGCTGACCCCAACATTTTAAATTGGCATCCAGCAGGGCTATAACCAATGAATCTTTGGTCCACTCTGAATAGCCCGGCGATTCCCAGATAGGAGCCATAGCTCAATAATATGGAATACTCAACGATCTCCTTACTCTGGCCCAAACATAGGCCATATCTCTCAGCATCTTTAGACAAACCTTCTTAAAGAAGTGCTGATCTCCATACTTCAGCAAAAGACCATGAGCACCTCCTTGCATTCCTGATATCATCGTCTCAAACATTATACCTGTTTCTGTACTATCTGGAGTGTCAAATAGAATTAACCCTGCCTTCAATAGCAAAGTCCAGGCATACAATTTCAGATCTGGAGCACACAGGCCTCCTTTGCTTTTCTTTCTTCGCAGCTTCTTCCATGCGATCCTCATGCTCTTTGAGGCCCATACTAGAGAAACTTACGATAGAGTCAAAACGTTTTTTTTAGATTAATTTAGGGACCGCCGCACTTCCAATTGTTTGGAACTCCTATAAAGCCTTTTTGAGAGGGATAGTCTTGGCCATTCAGTCTTCCAGGCACAAAACATATAGGGCAAAGATTTCTGAGATCGAGATAAAAATTACTAAACTAGAGCGCGATCTCTTAGTTCCAAACTTAGCGGCGGATGCTAATATTCGGAAAGAATTGTCAGTATGTAAACTACAACTGGAAGAGATTCTCGGTGCCAGACTTAGAAAGAGATGGCAGGCCAGCTCTCTTGCCCATTTCGAATATGGGGAAGCTAGTGGAAAGCTTTTAGCTTGGAAAGCAAAAAAAGAGCAAAACAGGAATACAATTAAAGGAGTTCAGCTGGGCAATATGCGAGTGATCTCAGAAAATATTGCTGATATCGAGGAAGCCTTTTTTAATTATTTTGATCTAGTATATAAGGAAGACTTAGCTCCACAGGACGATTCAATCCACGCATGGCTCGCACAATATGCAGTACGGCAAATTGATAATGAGGCATATAATAATCTAAATAGAGAAATTAGCTTGAAAGAAATAGTTGGGGCAATAGATTCAGCAAAGAGAAGCAAGGCCCCGGGCCCGGACAGGCTACCGGCCGAGCTTTACAAAGCATTAGCTCCAGTAATCTCCCCCGTTCTCCAGATGCTTTTTGCATCCATTTTTGAGGAAGGAGGTAAAATTCCATCTTCTTGGGAAGAGGCCATGGTTGTTCTTGTTCTTAAACCCCTTAAACCGGCGTCCCAGTGTGATTCCTACAGACCTATCTCTCTGCTCAATTTGGATTATAAGTTTTTTGCCAAAATATTAGCAGAGAGATTAAATGGGGTAGGTGGCAGATTATTACATCCGGATCAAAAGGGTTTTGTGAGGGGGCGGTCCATACAAGATCTGACGCAAGCCTTAGTGGGGGCAATTGATCTCGCTTCTTTATATAAACTCCCTATGGAGATTATAACACTAGACGCTACCAAGGCATTTGATCACGTAAATTGGATATACTTGTTAACAGTCTTGGAAAGATGTCATTTGGGTAGGAATTTCTCTAGATCCATATCCTCCTTTAATCATGCTCCAATAGCAAGAGTCTTGATAAATGGCAGTCTCTCACCACCTATAAAAATCAATAGAGGCACAAGACAGGGGTGTCCTCTTTCACCCCTGCTTTTTGATTTATACATAGAACCATTGGCCGAAAAAATTAGACAAGATCAGAATATTCCCTCTTTCAAATATAAAAACTGGGAGAAAAAAGTGTCTCTTTATGCTGATGATATGATGGTATACACCTCAGATCCAATTAAAACAATCCCCCTTATTTATAGCGCTGCAGCTCAATCTAAGTCTGAATGCATGGCCTGGAACCTAATGACTTCAATTTCAATTTTGAAACACGAGATAAGATACCTGGGGGTTCAAATCACTGTTTAGCATCCCTTTGTCCCATTGTATATGATACTTTGCTGGCTACAGTTTTTGGATAAGACAATCCGAGCGTCTTCGGGCTGCATGCGGTTACTTCCCATTGCTTTGCAGCAGCCACAAATACTCAGGAGAGAAACATGCGCATCGACACTCTCTTTTTTCTGTGTTTGCTGCTCCCCCAGTTGTAACGTTCAGAACACTTGAGGTGTGCGCTCTTTATTGCCAGTCACATATGTAGATACTCCTTTCAGCACTCCCTCTATACGTGCGCTACAATTTGCTTATGCATGTTACTCTTATAGTGCATATAGCAAGTCCATTTATGTGTTACTTCGACCTCAGTTCTGTGCCCTTCGCCCCAGTTGTAACACTGCACTTTCCTCTGCGACAACAGTCCAGTAAATTTCTTCAGCCGCAAGTTTTTGCTGCATGAATTTAATAAAAATGGCGGACAAATTGTGCTATTTATTTCATTTTGTTCAGTTCTCCCCACCTTTTGTGCCTGATTAGGGAGCCATATGATGCATAGTGCCCAATGTCACTTGGCTGTTGCTAGTACCCACATTACAGATTAATATCACCGTAGGAGAATTACTTAATCCCTCTAGGACCGGCCTTCGTGCATGTGATGTGGCAGGTTATGGAATCCTCTCTGCCGCACCAGCCGCCATTAATGCCTGCAGATAGGCCTTTCATGCTCTATTGGGCCCTAGCAAGCGTGTGTCTGCTCGCCTCTGTTTCTGCGAGCCTTTTCTTTTCATTCTTATTTTTATTTATTTTGTTTTTTAGGAAAGGTTCCCAACTTCTCCGGGCAGACAACCACAGTGGGGGGACAGCAGTGTGCAGGATGTACTACCCTTTTTGACTGTTAATTTTTTATTTATTTATTTATAATTAAGCTTATATCGCGCACAGCTACCCACAATGGGTTTCCCGGCGCTAGGGATAGACTGTAGAAGAAAAGGAGGTAGTTGCACCTAAGTTGAGACATAGCAGGCTATGGGGCACGTTGAGAAAAAAGCCAAGTTTTCAAGGCCTTACGGAAGCAAAACAAGTTGGTCTCGAGTTTTAGGGCCAGTGGGAGGGAGTTCCTATATTTAGGGCCCAAGGTAGAAAAGGAACGACCTCCCATTTTTGTCAGCTTCCATCTTGGCATGATGAAATTTCCCGCGTCCGATGACCTTAGTGGACGTATGGGTCTGTAAGGTGTTATCAACCCTTGAAGGTAAACTGGGGCACTACCCTGCTTAGCCTTGAACATATAGCATAGTGCCTTAAATTTAATGCGTTCAGGCATACTCAACCAATGAAGGTCGCGTAAGGCGGCCTTGGCTGAAGTGCGTCTAGGAATATTTTTCAGCAGGCGCGCAGCCGCATTTTGCACTACCTGTAATACCTGCAAGGTAGCTTTATCTGCACCCAAGTAGAGAATATTACCGTAGTCCAGGCGAGATGTTACAAGCGCCTGGACTACGGTTCTACGAGAGGAGAGTGGGAGCATCCACAAGATCTTGTAGAGCCACCGCAGCGTTGAGAAGCAGATGGCTGCGACCTTGGTGGCCTATTGTCTCATGGTTAACCTGTCGTCAATAATGACGCCCAGGTTACGAGCAGCATGAGAGAGCAGTGAGCCCACTGTGTTAGTCCCATTGGCCCGTGCATGGTGCAGCGGGAGCACCTTCCTCTCTCTGCTGAGCCATGGTGACCGCGCCTTTCTTGCTATGTGGAGTGTTCTTCATTGCCGCTCCAGCGGCCGTTCGTCAAAACGGCACCCCCTCTGCTGGCATGTTCTTGTTCTGTCATGGAGCAGGCCTCTTTATGCCTCCACCCACGGTCCCCTCCCAGCCCAGGCTGCGCACGTCTCTTCCTCCTGGCCGCCTCGAGGCCTCACCGGGTCTCAGCACATATATTGGTCACTGCTGCCTCTGCTCTGATAACTATCAGCTTCGCCGCTGCTCCTGTCTTTCTGCCACTTCAGCCTATTGTTTTCGGAGGATATGCCTCAATTAGACATAGGATAATGCTGAATGTTTTCCCGGGGCGAACGGAGCCTCACTACAGTGCAGCCATTTTGTTAGCCCGACCCCTAGTGCCCCTCCCTTGTTCTCAACTCTTATATTATCCCATCTGCTGAGGTTGCTTGGTCCCTGGTCTGGCAGAAATCCTGGTGCAGCAGATTCACATCTATGCCTACTTCCTCTATTTTAGTTTCTACAGCTGCCGTGGAATCTTGAATAGCCTTCAGTATAACTGATGTATTGTCCTCAGATTGTGGGGCACAGCTCCATGTTCACCACCAAGGGCTCCCATTCCCCCCCCACCGGTTCTATATACTTCTCCATCCTGGCTTGAGCCTGAGGGGCCTTATTGTGGCCTATCCCACCTGCTTCAGTAGTGCAGCCCATCTATGAACTGTGTATATGTCGGGGGACGGTCCAACCCGCATGTTCAGTGTAACCCTCCTGGACAGCACGAGCAGTAGGACCCCAACATTCAGGCCATGACCTCTCCCTTCACAGGCCACCACTGGCTTCCCCACCGCACACACATGGGGTTCTTCCACAGGCAATGACTGGGGCAAGTCGCCGGCTCGTAATGCCTGTATTGGCCCCAACATTGTTCCTAGGCCTTGGCCCTTGAGTGCTCCGGGGTTCCTGTCTCCTGCGCTAGTTGGACAAGGATAAGATCTGTCATGTGGGGGGAAAGGCGGGCCCCTCTGGCCCTTCAAACTCACTTTTACCTCAAGGGAGAATTATACAGAGTTTTTGGGCGCCTCAGGGCCCTGCTGTTGCATCATTATTTCATGTGCTGATCTGCTCAGAGCAGAACAGCACATGTACTAATTTATTAATTAATCTTATTTCTTTATCTGTTATTTATTCTTTGTAGATATATAAGAGTTGGTTAATTAATTAATAATTTTAATTTTGGGTTGTGGGTGAATTTTGGAATTAAGTGTGTGTGTTGATAATAATTGATCAATGTATTCATTATGACAATTGTTTTATTTTACATTTCATCCATATGTTTGAATAGTTTTAATTCATCATCTATTTTATTTACATATTATGGATTTTGTTGTGTTTTTAGGTTTTGTGGTTATTGTTATTTTTAAGGTGTATATTGATTAATAGTACTTGTTCATATTTTGAAATGTTAATGTTTGATTTTTTTATTATTTGATAGCTTTTCTACATGTGGGTTATATTGGCTTTTATTTAGAAATTGCTACATTTAATTGAATAAAATATATTCTTATATTACCAGATTTCATTATTTTTTCTTTTAAGTTTATGTTTGATAATTATGGCGAGGATAAGGGCTGCTAGTGTATTATTTACTTATGTATTAATGTATATTTGATTTTTAATAGTATTTTCATTTAATAAATATTTTTTATATTTATGTTTTTTTATTATTTATTTACATTTATAATGTTTATTTTATTTGTGTGTGTGTTTTATTTATGCACTTTTCACTACTAGATTTGAGTTAGGATAGTAAATCTAACCCTGTCAACGTATGTACTTTCACCAATGTTTATCAGATTGCAGTCAGAATAGGAAACCAGCATTAAAATAGTAAATATGGCCATTAATCTATGCATGTTCCCAATGTTTGTTAAATAGAATAATACATCTGAGCCCCTAATGTATGCGCTTTTCCCAAGTTGAAGTTATAAAAGTAAGTCTTCTCCCTCACCTCATTGCACACATTTCTCACCATTTTCATAGGATTTTATTGGAATAGTGCATTTGAATTTGTTCTTAAAGTTTTAATAACTTAAGTGTGTAGTTTGGTTAGTTGCTACATATTACATTTTTAAAAGATATTTATTCAATTTAAAATTCTCCATTTTATGTTTATTCGAAATAATTTTTCTATATTGCTGCTTTTAAAAATCATTTATTAGATTTTTCATTGTTTTACAATGTATATTATTTATAATGATTGAATATATGTAGATATATATATATATATTTAAATAAAATGATAATTAATGATATGTGTAAGTTGATTCTTATTCTTTAATGTAAATTATAATTATTACGTTTAATATTTTGTATTTAATATTTATTTGTATATTATGCATGATATAGTTATTGTTATGCACAGTATATTATTAAGTTGCTTTTAAGTAATTCTAAATTTTAATATAAAGTTACATGTGGATTTAAAAACTAAATTCAATACTTAGGGACTCATTACGATGTCGGTCGGAAATGATCCGAACGGCATTCAGTTTTTCCTAAGCCGTGTCGCACCCCAAGTTTCCGACCGACTCAGAAACATTTTGGACTGGCTGATTATGATGGAAGGTAATTGTCTGGTTGTGGGAGGGGTGGGCGGAAATAGAAACTAGGAGGCTTTAGTAGGTTATCAATTGTGGTATTTATTTCAGAACAACACTATCCAGGGTAGGTTATAGGTAGTATTCAAAAGCCCTTGTCATCTTCTTCGGAGCCGATGGTATTCTGGTACGTCCTTCAACCCCCAGGATGCTCGGAAGAAAAGGGAACAAAGAGGACGGTAAGTGTTTTGGTCTCCTGGATAGGTTCTAGTCTTTTAGAAGGAGAAAACCATCACCACACCCGGTGTAGTAGAGCGTTGTAGAGCATTAGGGTAACTAAGGGAAATAGCAGAAAACCCGACAGTAGTGCTCAGGTTCCTATGGTTTAGTCAGGTGGTAGTGCTCAGGTTCTCATTCAAAGGTCATGCTCAGGGACTTTGTCAATACCGCTAAAGATCCTGTTTTGGTTACTATTCGATACTTCGAAGAGCGTTTAGAGGATATAAAGGTGGAAGGAATGTGACTGTAGGTAGGCAAGAGGGGTCATGCTTTCAGATATGGCGCTTATGGCAGTGCTTTTACTCCTTTCCTGACCTACCCCACTCCCACTCAGTCCTCCCGCGTCCCTCCCGGCTTGTCGGTTCTACCCCGTGTACCAGGCCACTCACCGTCCGAGCCGTAACTCTCCTGAGTCACGGCGGCAGTTGCGCCCTACTGGGGGGAGGATGGTATCCACCACTCCTCGGACCACTCCTCAGCGTCTCCGCTTTCGTCCGTGAAGGCCTCCGGTTCCGCGTCTCGCTCTGGTGCTTCTTCGGCTCCCGTCTCTTCGCGTCCTTGCGCTGCTCCTTCTTCCTCTTCTCTTCCGGTTCTCTCGACGCCGCCGTTGATGCCCTGTACTGCCTTTTCCTCTTCCGGGCTGTCTCTGGGTTGGTCGCGTCTCTTGGTCCCGCCTCCAACTTCCTGTAACAGAGACCCGGACCATGAATTACCCGGGTGTTTGAATGGTGCCTCTCTCTCCCAGGTGATTCCCTCGGTATAGTGCAGTAGGGGTGTCGTGTTCGCCTCACGTTCGCTTGATCCCTTCCGACACTGGTCTTTTTGACTCTGTTCCTATCAGCATTTGGAGACTCCGAGTCGGTTAGAGCCGAATCATACTGGTATATGGACCGCGTTTCTGACCGATATATTACGATGTCAGATTCCGACAGCCACTGCGAATAGGTCTGTCCAACACAAGATGGCGAGGAGGGTAAATATGAGAGGTACCCCTTAACAAGAGTCAAGGGAAGTAGGGTTATTTAACCAATGAACTAGGAGTATTCCCTAGAGTGAGAATAATTGGGAGAAGCCAAAAAAGGGTTAGGGGGAAACAATACCACAAAACAAATATATATGAAGAATTCTTACAATTTATTGAAGTATACAAATGTTAAAAAGAGAGTGAACCCCAAATGGAACCCTCTCAGCGTAAGTAAAACAATAACAATTTTTTTTATAAAAAAGGTTTCAATTTTGGCCAGCAAGATTGAATCACAAAAGACAGAAAAAACAGTAGGACATAAAATTTGTGCAATACGTGATGTATATTCGGACTCTATTGTGAACACCTAAGCTATATGTACTATAATACAATATTCTAGCAAAGATGTCGAGATCCTGAATTATACTGGGTGAAGCGTCGACGCGTTTCGGTGGTTTTCCAAGTTATTGTCCACCTTTATCAAGACACCTTTTGGTTTCTGTCGTGGTGTTGGGGTCTATATAATTGCCCTAAAGGAGTGAACATACAATAAGGTTTCATGAGTGCATAATCTTTTACATTTATCATGCATGACATAATCATATGCTAGGCCTTTAACAATTGGTACGTAGCTATACATATAAATAATAGACTGTTCCATTAGCTTCCATGTAAATAGGTTGGTTGTTTAAGGTGCGACAAGATGGCTGTCAGAGACTCACTTTGGTGGCCCTAAGCAGGCCCCCTTCACCCAGAGGCCTCTGGTTGGAGCCGGTGGGGGTACCTATGGGACCCCTCTTTGCAACAATGCACCGCGTGGCAGGCACCATGGGGTGCCCGCCAAAGGGTTCAAGGTTTTCAGCAACCTCCCCTTTTTTCAATGGGAGACTGTGATGTCGGTTGGAACACAGGCTCCCATTGAAGTCAATGGGAGTCTGACCAAACGGTAATTGGTTGGTTGGACTCCCCAACCCCAAGTTGGTTGGAACCGCTTCTGACAAGGAGTTGGGCAGAATGCTTTTCAACTGACATCGTAATGAGGCCCTTAATGTTTATATGGTATATTTTAACTTATTTGTGTATTTTAAATATTTTAGCTTAACAATAACTAATTTTACTTTCATTTTAACATATAGTAATGTTAAATATAATGAATTATTATAGAATAATAATAATACTCTAATGTCAGTCAGGCAAATATTCTAACTTAATTTTTTCATAACCATAAAAGAGAACCGTAATCATGTAGCTAAATAGTAAATAGATGCTATATATATCTAAAATAAGTCACAATAAAATGAAAAAGAATTAAAAAAGAGAAAATGCCAACATACAGGCATTAATAATTCAATTGGAGGCACATCATTTGATGATTATATATTACAGCTGAAGTTCAAGTTAACTCATTAAGTCTCAATAAAGTCCTTAAAAGACAATATACAATATATAAATTGCATTGGTCCCACCAAGAATTAGCAGTGCCAAATAAACATCACATTAGATCAATAAGAACACGTCAAACATGATTTTTTTTTAACAAAGTGCATTGTGCAAACTAATAATGCAGACTTCATCACCATGCAATCCCAAAAATATTCATTTCCCTACTATATTCCGTAATCAGACTGCTGAGGAAATGGATGTATATACCATTTGCATATATATGCCATTTTCCAGAGTTAAATTTGATACAAGGAAGGCCAACACCCTCAATAATGGAATGACAAAATCTCTCCGTGGTTTGAAGTATAACTGGCAGAAAAAAAGAAAATTAAACATGTTCTGGGGTGACTTGAAATCAAATGGACATAAACCAAGCTCAGAATCACAGTATGCTTTACGAGGATAAGAAACCACCAAATGTGCAATACTGAACCTAAATCTAATAAGATAAAAACTTTTGGAGTGACGAAAATAAAATAAAAGATAAGGCTCTAAATGTTCAGTGCAAACCAGGGGCAAGTAGTCCTCTATTTTCTTCTTTCTCGACTCCATATGCTCCCTGTGCTCCTTTAGCATAAATAGGAGGTCCCTCTTCAGCTGAAATTTTGGGACCTTTTGCAATAAGTTGTGGGTTACTAAAACAATCCACTCTCCCTACTAATTCAAACTGCTTGTTAACATAAACTGAGCCACAGTATTTTCTGCATATGATCTAGAATCATATTATTTAATATTATTTCACTATGATTAAGTACAATCTCATCTTTTGCCCATAAGAAGTTCCACAACATGATTGGTGTCATTTGTGTACCTTGAGTTTGAGAGGTCAAACCTTGTTCCATGTGACTTTATATAATTGGCAAACTGCTAGTAATTGTCAAAGGAAAGAGTTTTTGACAGACTGCAGACATGAAGAGTTACAAAACCCCAAGATTCCTGCCCCGTATAAAATGACAAGGCAAGAGTGTGCCTTACAGATGTTAATAAATGGTTCAATTGGTCTAGATAGCAATTTCCTCAGAAGCCTAAATAATTTATTTATTTATTTTATTGCATTTATTACGCTCAACAGCTACCCACAAAGGGTTTCCCGGCGCGAAGATTTGTAAGGGCAAGCAACACTGAAATTTGAAATTTAGATGTTGAATAGCCAGGTTTTTAGGCTTTTGCGAAAACTGCTGTAGTTGTCTTCCATCCGGACTGCAAGAGGCATGGAGTTCCACAGCATCGGGCCTTGATAAATAATGCCTCCAAATGTCGATCAAAACACCTGTTCCTGGAATAAACGAATATATGATTATACCACGCTTAAATTACCACGCATGGCTTTACCACGCGTATTTTACATCGCTAGAGTCTTTACCACGCAGAATGATAGAACGCAGCATTGTACCACGCATAAATACGTTAGTATTTATCCAGCGTCGATTATGCCCAAAAAAACACTGAAATAAACATAATGAAACAGATAGGCAAAAAATATGTCTTCATTAGTGACATTGTTGGTCTTTTTTCACTTTCACTGACCCTCAAGCAAGATGGCTGAATATCTCGTCAAAGAATATCATTTGTTAATTAGTAATACACATTTTATTTACACATTCAGTTATCTTTCTTAATTGTTTTTTAATGTAGATTCCTTAATTTGATTTTTTGTTAGTTTGGGGGGGAGACCCCCCCAGCCCCCCTTTTTTATTAATTTTTAATTTGATTTATTTGGGGGGGGGGGGAGCCCCCCCCAGCCCCCCTTTTTTTTTTTAATATCCTCCCATCCCTTTACTACATATCTCGTATTTAATTTATGCGTGAAAACACCTATCAAAATAAAAAAAGGACTTTTATTTTTACGTACACGCAGAATGTAGGATTGTTGACCGGAACGTTTTTTTCATGGTAAAGACGATCGTGGAAGGCATACGCGTGGGAAAGACGTTTGCGTGGTAAGTGCCTCGTAGTAAACGTCACGCGTAGTAACTCCTTCGTTGTAAATGATGTTTCCCGAATAAACAAGATAACGCCATGTTCCTTTCTGATTGAAAGGCACACCTAGATAAGAGAAGGTTGAAACATAAAGCAGCTTGGCATTGTTAATAAAATAAGACTTTAAATGAGGAGGTGTATTTCCAACCACAATGGCATGAGACTTGGCCGTATTGGTCTTTAGTCGAAGGTCACACATTAAGTCATGGAATCTACTGAAAATCATTTGCAGACCCACATCAGTTTTGGACATCAACACACAATCATCAGCAAACAGCAGTACCTACCCTCGGAATATTGACCTGCCCCAGGCTAAGGTGGCTAAAGCGGCTAACAGGCACCCTTGATGAACTTCATAGTACATTTTAATGGATGAAGTAAGTTCACCATCTGCTCCGTATGTGACTCTCCCAGTCACATTTTGATACCTCTTCACTAGCAAGTAGACCACGGATGTATCTAGCATTTTTCTCAAAAATTTCCCTCTATCCACCCAATCAAAGGTGGATTTTAAATCCATAAAACCCTAAAAGAGGAAACCATTCTTAGCTAGCGTGTACTTGATTATGAGCGGGTGGAGATTAAGGCACTGGTAAACGGTGCCCAAGCCTCTCCTAAAACTGTATTGAAAATGAGATAATATCATTCTTTCGGCTACCCAAGATTCTAAATGGTCAAGTATGACCCTGCCCATTAATTTAGAAGTGCAACCAATCAGGGAAATTGGGCTGCAGCTCTCTGGATCTAACCTATCTCCTTTATTAAAAGTAGGCACTATTATCACATTAGACCAAATGTGCTACACAGCTTAGAATATTGGTTAAAACTGGGATCCAGAAATCAGGGTTAGCCTGAAAGAGGTTGTCAGGGACAGCATCCGGATTAGCATGCTCTATTTTTTAATGGTTTGGTTTAAAGCTTTTGTGACTCCCTCATATTTAGGGGGTGCCAACTTCATAGCGGTCACACCTATATGATTTCCAACATCTTCTTGGGGACATGGGCACTCCCCCTCACTCTATAAACCTCAGAAAAATGCTCAACACATTTCTCTGGGGTAATTATGACATAAATGCAGCTATTGTGGCTCTCTTGAAAAAATTATTATCAATTTTTCAAAAAATACTGGGTTCTTTATTAACACTTTCTTTGTGGAGTTTCTCCCAAGCCTCAAGTCTAATCTTACTTGTCATGAGTGCCTGTTTATATTGACGTAGAGAAGATCTTACCATTGTATTTTCCCTAGGCATTTGTTTCAAAGACATTATAAAATTACTATGGGTCAGTGAGCATTTACTGTTAAACCATTTATAGGATCTTTGGGATGTTAGTTCCCCCCCTGTAATACTGTGTTTATTGTAAAATATTATGTTAGCAAAAGCAGCAAGCATACTTTTGGTATTCATGAAGCTCTTCAAACACTCCAAAATTCACACCCTATTAGTATTTATTATCTGTTCCAGTACTCTTTAGTAGTGTCCCTGAATCTCATGAGATATTTTTCAGGTCCTCCGCGGGTCAAACAAAATCTGGTAGAACAGAGGGAGCCCAAGTGCAACAATCGGAGCTCCCTCCACTAGATGCTGGTGGTCATGTATCCATTGGTTGAACTATTGAATTTGGGCTGCCAGATAACAAGCACCAACATCAGGTGCCGCCGGACTCCCACCAAATGTGGGCTTTTGCAGTTGGCCAATGTCAGTCTAAGCTACCCAGTTCCTCATATCAACCCAACTAACAGTGAGTCCACCTCTGAAAATGTTTTGTGGAGGAAGATAAGGGGCAACAAAATAATAGAGCAGGCAAGGCTGTGCCACCATCTTTGTAAGCACTATCCTCTCGGCGTCCGATAGTGGGAGAGTCCCCAAGAAGCCCACGCTGGCACAGAAAGCCCGGACTGCTGTACCGGTATTACCATCAAGGATATCACTTCTGTCATGGTACATTTTAACCCCTTGGTACTTCATACATGATCCCTCCCATGATAATACATGCAAATCAGATGGGGTAGACATATTGTTAGCAAGGGGGGATATCAATGGTTTCTGCTAATTGATGTACAGGCCAGAGGTGGTCCCAAACTGCCCCAACAGTGATATCGCCCCAGGTAAGTCCTCCTCTACATTACTGAGAAAGAGGAGAATATCATCCTCATAAAGCGCTATTTCATGGGAAACTCTGTGTTGCTCTAGGCCATCATAACGATTTCCCATGCGCGCCCTACTGCTCAATGGTTCAAGTGCAGTGGTGAACAACAATGGGCAGAGCGGGCAACCCTGCCTTGTGCCCCACTCTATGGGAGTGGGAAATCACCCCTCCGGTGTGGCATGAGCCATGAGGCTAGTGAAGAGAAACCAGGTCCACTGGATAAAAATCCCATCCAATACCATTCTACCCATAACCCGATACAAGAAGTTCCACTGGAGGCTATTAAATGCTTTACCAAAATCGATGGAGAAAATCGCTGCATATAGCTCTCCACGCCTGGTCGTCTCCATAACAGAAAGGAGGCGATGTATATTTAAAGCTGTATTTTACCCCGGTATAACACCACATTGACCCTGTGGATAAGCATGATCACATGGGGGAAAAGTGAGTTGCTAATAACAGACTCAGGATTTTGTTGTCCAAATTTAACATTGATAATGGTTAATAAGACTGCGCATCCTGGAGAGGCCTATCCGGTTTCAGTAATGGAATCACTGGTGCCTCATTAATGGTAAATGGGTGTATTCCAGTTTCCAGAGTCGTATCATATAGTTCACCTAGTTTGTGTGCCAACTCCTCCACATATATCACATAACATTCCACTAGGAATCTGTTGGTCCCTTGTACCTTGCCTCGATCCATGGCTTTGATAGTGGTACGAACCTCCTGAAGGGTCACCAGGCCCCCACACATCCTCAGTGGTCTCTCTATTGAGGCTAGGTAGCACTATGGGGTCCAGAAACTGGCACAAGGGCCCCGAGCTGTGTAATATTATTTAAAGCTAAGGATTATAACTCCTTGTCTGTATCACCTTTCCTTCTCTACTGAGTCTATCTCCAGTATCAGGAAGCTCCTGGGTACTGGATTGGCCAACCATGCCAGTAGGGTGCCTGCTTTTTCTTGCTCTGAATGGGCCCTGGTCATATATTCTTGATAGAGAAAGCAGCAGAGTTTGTCTGTGCACGCAATAAGTAGTTTTTTTGCTTCTACAGTTGGTGTTTTAGGGCCAGTTGTTCAGCGCACACTAATTACCGCACCCTGCACTCCTGAGCCTCCACCTCTGAAATTAGGGTACGTCGGACTCCCACTACCTCAGAAAGACACTTTCCCCGGATGACCGCTTTGAAGGAATTCCATTGTTTTCGGACAAAGGCAGGTGAGTTGGCATTATCAGGAATGTATTCACGAATGGCATTGCCTATAGTCAGCTAGAATACCATGCCGTCCAAGGCCTCTAACTTGAGACACCAGGCAGGAATCACCGGCCTCACCCTATGTCAGTCTAATGTGAGAATGATCAGGTAATGACCTAATATCGTGCAACATAGATATTGTGAGTGTTGTACTTGTCCTTGTACTTTTGAGGAGCAGAGAAAGGTGTCTAGCTAGACATGCAGATCATGCATTCCTGAGAAGAGTGAGTAGTACCTGATATCAGGGTGAATGTTTCGCCAGTAATCTAGGAGGCCCCATCTCTGTTGCCAGACACAGAAGGTGTGAGCCATTCTCATCACTGGTGAGTCTCCAAAGGCTATTGTAATTCCTGACTAGTATAATAGGTTGTATCAGGTGTGGTGCCAATTTCCTGGATAAGTCTGCAAAGAATCCCCTGCATACAGTCCAACAATAATCAAGTTTCCACACCCTGCCTTGTCTGCCCGACACCAGGACACATCTCCTATTGGGGTCTATGAGTTCACCTATCTTTTTGAATGGAATTGCCGGGTGAAATCAAATCAAGACACCCCAGGCAAATGCAGAGTACATGGAAGCTAGTATCTACCCCCTCTATTTGTTGTGTAGTGCATCTCTTTCCAGGCCAGTGAGGTGTGTTTCTTGCAGGATGGCCACATGAGCCCCTGTTATTTTAGATGGGTATGGATTTCATATCTTTTTGGCATACTATTTAGGCCCCTGATGTTCCAACTAATACATTTGTAAGTTAAAAGGAGAGTCATCGCATGCAGTGGAGGTAGTCTAGTGGGCCAGTTATCCTCAGGTGGTTACCAATTGGGGTGTCGATTTCTACATTTCACCACCCAAAGAGTGGTGCATCAGAGGCAGGGAAAGAACAACAAATAGTCCCCAGAAACTTAACAAGAACCACCCAGCTCCAAAACCCCAGAACAAAAAGTGGAGTCACCCCCATCCAAACTAGCGAACATATTGGTAAACATGTCTCATTCTCACAGCTGAAGAGAAGTGGGGAATGCCTTCAATCAGCATCACCTGGCTTTGCTGTACACCACTGAAGTATAACATAGCAACGGTTTTTCAGCGAACCTATATCACCCTCTCAAATGGCATTTATCAATGTAGGGCATTCATCCCACACATACCAACAAATCCTCCAATATGGAGTAAGCACACCTCACCAAGTTCGTTTTCTTCAAATCAGTTCATCAGCAGTTCCTGGTGTGCCTTGTGGGAGAGAGGTGTCAGTAATATGGGAAGAAAGCAAATCAGAGTCCTCCTGGTACCTCTCATCACATTCTGATGGAGGGTTCAACCCCAGTCCACTCATGAACGCCACTGCTTCAACAGTTATGAGCCCCAATGTACCCCAATGTAGGCCTAGGTAGTTGCACAACCTTTTACCTACATTTGTCCTGACTTTATCTACATAACGGCTTTGGCGTTTGACCTTTTACTAAGTTAGGTGCTAAATAAATGTTGTGTGGTTTTCTTCAAAAACGAGTCTCATTTGTTATGCATTATGATTCTTTGTATCACAGCAGGATTACCATCTTCTGCATAATAACTCTGTACAAAAGTCACCACTATCGTCATCCTTGGCCAACAGGCCCACAGTACCCTGACACATATAGGTAGAACCCCTGAGGGCACCTTTCAAGTATATAAGTACCACATATTCACTGGGCAAACCACAGCAGAAGCATCCATGCTGGCATGAGATGCTGAAGCCCCTGCAAGCAGACACTCCAGCACCCAGTGATCTTACAACCCTTGCGGGGTGTCTAACACCAGGCACGACAGGGTCCTTCATTCTCTTCCATCCGGTAATGGGGATGGCTCTTTCCTAGGGGGGGTTCTTGGCTCAATAACTACATACATGCTAGGTACACTTAGCTACATTTAGTTACGGTTTGCATCTTAGGTGTACTCATGAATACTGCCATGTATCTATATGCCTGCGTATATTCAAATGTTTTGCACCATGGTAGAATTCTACCATTTACTTTGTTGGTGCTTGTAATTGTATATATATGTTTCTGTCTAATGGTTGTTACAGCACATGTATTTTATACTACAATGATGCTGGTTCAATAAATACTTATTGAAAACATCCCCACAGCTTATACTGTTTATCTCTCAGAGACAAAGTGAGCATTAATGGCTGGACGAAAAGTAATGTACTGTAGCCACGATCCCTGAGGGATCAGGGTTGTCATGTTCAATGGTTGCCAGAAACTATTTGCTTCTTGCTGAGGCTGTGGGAATTATAGTGCCACTGTGAGCTAGCTGGTCTACAGACTAACATATCCTTTGGGGGTGTCTGGAATCCCTTCGTTTATGTTGTCTAAAAGCGCAGATTCTATATCCGATTTATAGGAACTACACAACACAACTGACTTTTGGCACTCCTGAAAGGACTGGGCCTGGGATGGTTCTGCAGCGACACTATGGTTCACTCTTTTCCTTGGCAGTCCACAATTTCCCCATTCTGTTTCTGTAGCAGTGTACATGCTTTGTTGGGGCTGTTGGTCTAGTTAGCTCCAAACTAGGGTTGCTGCTGTAAAATGGTGTTGTGCCTTCATGAGTCGTTCAGGAAGCAGCTTTTTGTAAGTAATACCCATTTTTCGAAGGCACTTCTTAGCCTCAGTGAAAGATGTTAACTGCCTCTATACCTTCCTTGTGAAATTGGGAAACATCATCACTTTCCTATTCTCTACAATTATGCCCCCCATGAGCCATGCCTGAGTCAAGATATAGTCTCCGTCTTTGAAGTGAAGTACTTTAGCTACAACAGGTTGAGGGCCAGCTCCCAACTGCTGAGGACGGGAGGGCACATGGTGACAAGTGCAAAAAGGATGGGAGCCCCTTAGGGGCTATTTCTGTGCAGAGCCACATTTCCAGTTAGGTACTCATATCCGTGGGTGGCCCCTCAATGCACTCCAGGAGCCCAGTTATGCTTAGGTTGCCCACCAAGCTCTGTTTTCAGCATCCTCTGCTCGAATTTCTAATGCCTGCATCTTGCGAGCCATCGTTGACATTTATTCCATCATTGTAAGTAACTTCTGTTGTAACAGCCTCTAATGTGCGTTCAGTGGTAGTGACTCACTATGCCAAATACTTATGCTTTCTGTTATTGTCTGATGCATTTGTCTGCGGTTTCTGGCAGTGTCCAACTGTGATGAGTGTTGATTAGAATGACAAATCGTGTGCCTCATTGAGCATTGTCGGTACACAGGGAGGGACTGACGCATGTACATTGGGGGTGAGTCCCTCTGGCCAACCCTAACTCTGTGCGCTATAGATTGTGTTTGTGACAGCTGCTGATACAACTGTGCCTTTATGTGTCCTCAGCAATGTGAGTATGGCGTTGAACTTCCTGAAATGTGGATCAATGTGATCCATCATAACAGGCAGTGTCTACACAGATGTGTGTGAGTGGGTAATGCGAACAGATGATATGTTGCAACATGTGATGGGGGACACTGCTTCGGGCCTGCTACCGACTTTGACATTTCTGCACACAGCTCCATTTTATACATGTATGTGGGCCTACGTTGGGGGATTGCGAGATTGTTCTTCACGTGCAATGAGACCACAGCTAGTTCACCCCTTCAGAGTCATCTAATTGGACATGTGTGTCAGGCTCATAGATGTGCATGGATGTGATTTACTGGGGTGCATTTTTTGTGCAATCCATGTTCCTATATTCATCTAATATTTCAAGTTTGAGTGAACATAGACATGACAGATCTGTGTGATTCCGAATGTTTTGTTCACATTCTGTGGTGTGTTGGAGCTGGAGCAGTATATGGTCATGCAAAGCCCACATTACATGTTAGTCCAGTGGTGGACCAACCACAGTCCTTGGGGGTGTGGTAAATAAATAAATAATACCCTATTTTTGAGTGCATGAATGAATAACAGATAGCTCAATAAAATAAGAGTCAAGATTCGAGGTAGTGGGAGTTTTGCAGGTTTATTACAGCATAAGGACAGGATCAGGACAACCTGCACAGGAATAGGATGGCAGCGCTGCCGGGGGCAGGATCTGGACAAGGGAAGGAATAACTTTTAATAACAAAACATGAGCATATATACATAACGCAAACACATAGCATTACATTGCAATAGGCGTAACAGTGGGTGGAGCAGTAGGTGTGACGCGTAGCAGTCGCGAAAGATAAGGGTGAGAAGAAGGTGTAACAGGGCATATACATAGACATGTGATGCAAACGTAACAGAATATGTCATGAATGGGGCGGAAACCATGGAGGGGGCTACCTGAGGAGCCGGGACCTCTAACCTAGTGGTGCGCGCAAACTAGCAATGACGTATTACTAGGAGAAGCTGGGGGCTATGAACTCTGTGCTAGGAGCAGAGACTGAAGTCTGGAGGGTCGGAGCGACATGTACCTAAACCCTATCTAGTATCTGATGTTTAGGGAACATGTTGATATAAACTAGAAGTCAAGAGGGGAAAGGCTAACAGACTCTAAGACTGGAGCATGCATTATTCTACATGTAGTGCGTGATGAAGAATATTAAATGACCATTAAATACAGTATTCTCTAACATGGAGCCCTGAAGGCTAGACAATGACGGAAACTATTGATGCGATTCAGTAGCTTTAGGAATGCAGGGAAGGAGGGCTGAACTGATAACTGGAATCATAACATAGTCTTGGCAGACTCAGAGGCAGAGCCAGGCTGCACCGGGCACTGCGAGGCAGGAAGTAAGTGAAGGGTCGAGGATACAGGTGGGGGCCGTGTCGCTCCTCAGCGAGGGCTTCAGGAGACAGGAGCTGAATCTAGTGTCCGGGCCCTTTTGAGGCCTAGAAACGGGGACTTTATAATAGAATAACGTGCACACTGAGAAACGTGGCAACATAACTTTACATAGGCCTAATACTCGTATTATTCACGAGAACTGGAAACTGACATACTAGAGGTGGACACAACTGTAATTGCGTCTTTTAATCGAACATGGGAAATAACATATGCATATTAATCATGCACACATAACATATGATGGATGACACGTAGGGACACAGAACATGGCAAAATTTACTTTTCCACATTCCCTCCTTGTCACTACGTTTCCATCAGGAAACATCAATATTCATGATACCATCTATCATTTCATACAGTATCTTTTGCTCATCTCGAATTCTCTTAGAACGGGATTTAGAACGGGACTTGGGACTAGGAGTTATACTAGGAATACAGGATGTAGCACACATGCCGCAAATCGCAGGGCCACATTGTATACAGAGGCAGCAGCTGAATATGATCGCTACTGCTATACCTAGAAAGGACAAGACTTTCCATCCCCATGCGGAAATTATATTCCAGAACCAACCGGACCATGTCCAGGTGCCTGGATCTTGGTGTAACAGATGGGCAATTTTATGGAGTCTGGTTATAGCTGAATAAACAGACGGCGCGTTATTTGGAATGAAAATGCAGCAACTAGATCCGATGACTCTACAGGCCCCGCCCCTATCGGCCAGTATGACGTCAAGGACGAGACGATTTTGCAAAACGACAAATCTCATAGCAGATTGCTCTTCGGTTAGGTTACCTAGAGCAGAGGCAGTCTCATTTACTACAGCTTCAAGGGTTCTTGTTAATCTACGGATTAACTTACTATTCTGGACAGGGCCTATAAAGAAGAAGAAACCTTTATTGAAATCGGTATATTGTTCTAGAGTAGTTTCAGTGTAATCGACAATCGGGGACTCCCTTCTATGTCTAATGTGTACTAGATGTGTATTTCTATGATAATCAGATGGGGCTAGAAAAACTGGTGGCAGTAGGAAGGCAATGTAACAGGTTCCCTCCCAATCGAGGGGCAGACGAACATATGCGGTCTGACCACAAATAAAATATGAATGACGTGAAGCTTTGAAAATAGATTTCCCACTGTCACTATACTTGACAACAGTAGTACAATCACTATGTCCTACATGTATGGAACCATTATTTCGGACACATAATTCGCCTTTGACTGGTAGTACTGAAATAGCAGGTAAGTCTGGAGTAGTATCAGACTGAACATTCAGGACCATAAAATTCGAAGAATAATTACCTAAATTGTAAACTTCATTCTCTAGATCTAACCCGGTTCTGTGGGGAAGACCTTGCTTGTCTGGGAAACATGTACTGTTAAGAAAAGACATATCTGTTGAGGATGACGTTAACGTGGACCATGCCCCACACGAACCATTATGTGAAAAAGGATAAGGAAAGAGTGGCAGAACTCCCTTCGGTGTCTGGAAAGGGGGGAGTCGACCACATACCCAACAATTAGTGGCATTGCTGGTCTGGTGTGAGTAATGTAACATGCGGATAAAGGAGTTATTACGCATAGCGAGGCGGTAAGAGAGTTCATGAGGGGGCAGATCACTAAACGTGTGCTCTGCTGTAACATTAGAAGACTTATTTACATGAAGAACTGGGAAACACAGATAAAATGCATAACTGGTGCAGGAAATCATAATGCTGAGAAACAATATGAAACATAGAAAAACGATACATCGGATTGAGTTTTGACTGACTCTCTCACTATGGGGGTCTATTTTATACATGTCAGAAACAGTCTAACCGTTTCACCTAGGGGAGGACTTAGACAATCAAACTGGCTGACTTAATTTACTAGACCGGAGTTTCTGTTTATACTCCTGCTGCGGAGTTTTCTCTAACAGGGGGGGTTTTGAATCAATGTCATTTGCGGGACAGTCCTTGAGAACAATGCTTTGGCAATCCTTCAAATCCTGGGAAATGTTCTTTAAGACGGGTTTCAGTCCATTAAAAAGTTTGACATGAGAAAGGTGTACCCAGCCTTTGCGTCCTTCCAACTTCACGGCTGTACGGGTGGTGAGGAGGACCTGTCGGGGCTCTTTCCATCGAGGCTCCAGCGGACTTGATCTGTCAAAGTTGCGGACCATCACCATGGATCCTGGAACGATTTCATGCGGTGCCACCTCGGTATTGTCTGGAAATGCGGCGGCAACCTGTGAACGACATGAGTTGAGGGCAGACATCAAGGAAGCTAGGTAATCTGTCAGCATATTACTTGAAACATCGGTAATACTTCGGGGTCTAGGAGTACCCCACATATTTGGGGGGCGGCCGAATACGACCTCGTACGGGGACAGACCTGATCTGGAATGTGCGACCATGCGCATGTAAAATAGAGCAACTGGCAGAGCTACTAGCCAGTCCACACCTTTTTCTTGACAGACTTTGGCGATGCGGATTTTCAGGGTTTGATTATGTCTCTCAACGAGACCGGCTGCTTCAGGATGGCGTACACAATGGAACTTCCACTGGTACCCTAACAAAAGGGAAAGGTGCTTCATTAACTCTGAGGAGAATGGCTGGCCGTTATCAGAATATACGACTCTAGGGAGTCCATAACGAGGGAAGAATTCACGAACCAACTGCTTGGCAGTGGTCGCGGCTGTGTAATCTGGGACTGGATATGCTTCTGTCCACCTGGACAAAGCGCATACAACTACAAGGACATACTTGAAACCTCGACATCGCTCCATCTGAATATAATCCATCTGGAGGACTTCAAAAGGGTGGTCAGGGGGCTGGAAACCACCTTGTTCCACCGGGACACTTTTACCTGGATTAAACTGACAACATATCATACAGGTACGGACTTTCTGCTTAGCTGCAGCTCGTAAATGCTTGTTGAACCAAATGTTCTGGATACTATCTAACATAGCTTTTTCTCCTAAATGTGCTGGACTATGTGCGGTATTGATAATGACTTGAACCATAGAGTCGGGGAGAAACCATGTGGTTCTACCCTTCGTTACCCATCCTTGATCTGTCTGGACCCCTCCTTGTTCGGACCATTTCTTGATTTCATCGGGAGTAGCATGTAACTGGATATCTATGACATCTTGAGTAGGGTCCTTAACTGTCATACATGTAATCGGATCTGGAGTATGTGTCATGTTAACTGGAATGTCTGGAGTCTGGGCTGTAAGCTTGGCTGTGCGATCTGCTAGATCGTTACCCTGGGAAATAATGTCAGTGACTTTCGTGTGTGCCTTGCACTTCATGATGGCAATGGATGTCGGTAAATGTATTGCATCTAATAGAGCTTGGATAAGGAGACCATGCTGAATCTTGGTTCCATGAGAAGTCATGAAACCTCTCTCCTGCCAGAGCACTCCAAAGTCGTGTACGACTCCAAATGCGTAGCGTGAATCTGTGTAAATATTAACTTTCAGGTTCTTGGCGTGTATGCAGGCTTGTGTCAGAGCAACTAGCTCTGCTGCTTGAGCGGACAGAGTGTCAATACGGTGTGTCTCAATAACTTCGGTGTCAGTAGTCACTGCATACGCGGCGACTAGTTCTCCTGTACTAGTTCTCATACATGAACCGTCCACATAAAGTGTCAGGTCGGGATCTGGTAACGGAGTATCTGTCAGATCTTGTCTTGGCTTTGTCGTAATGTTAACTACTTCCACACAGTCATGTGGGTCAGGATTTGATTTAGCTGATGGTAACAGTGTAGCAGGGTTCAGGACGTTGCAGCGTCTGATTTCTATGTGTGGCTGGAACAGTGTCAATTCATAACCTGTTAGACGTGCAATTGTCAAGTGCTGAGTCTGTGTTCGGTTCAGAAGAACTTCTACGGAGTGTGGAACTTGTACTGTCAAGAAGTGTCCTAAGACTATGGAATCACTTTGTCTAATAGCTAGTGCTGTGGCTGCAACTGACTTGAGGCACGCAGGCAACGCCTGGGCGACTGGATCTAATGTGCTCGAAAAATAAGCACAGGGCTTGTTTTGTCCTGCTTGATCTTGTGTGAGAACAGATAATGCTGTACCTTCACGTTCTGTGACGAAAAGTGTAAAAGGCTTACTGTAGTTCGGTGTGGCTAGAACTGGAGCTTGGCATAAAGCTTTCTTTAACTCGTGGAAACTCAGTGTATGTTCAGATGTCCAAGGGAGAACAGTCGATGCGGCTGCCTCCTGTGTCGTTAACTGTATCAGTGGTTTGGCTAGAAATGCATACTGAGGAATCCATTGTCTACAGTAAGAAGTGAGGCCGATAAAAGCACGTACCTCCTTCTGGGTCTTGGGCTGAGGAAGACTCGCTATTAACTGGATACGGTCTGGTGTCAACTGCCTACCCCTCTTGGACAGCAAGTGTCCTAAGTATACCACTTGCTGGACACAGAATTGAAGCTTCGAAGGGGACACCTTGTGCCCCATCTCGGCCAGGAAATACAGAACCGTTAGTGACGCTCGCTCGCAATCACGTTCAGAACGGGCTGTGATCAGTAGATCATCGACATACTGGAGCAGGGCAGTGTCAGTTGGCATGTGAATGTTGTCTAGTTGTCTCTTGAGTGCTTGACTGTAAATACTAGGACTTTCTGTGAAACCTTGAGGAGCGCGTGTGAACATATAGCTCCTTCCATTTAAACAGAATCCGAAAAGAAACTGGCTGTCTGGATGAATTGGAACACTAAAAAATGCATTCTTGAGGTCGATTACTGTAAAGAACGTGGCTTCGGAATCAATGGCTGTCAATAGGGAAGAGATGTCTGGGACAACTGGGTACTGAGGAATAATACATTTATTAAGTTCTCGTAGGTCGATCACTAATCGATATACTGGGGGTGCATTTGGATCAGTACGTTTCATGACTGGAATGATCGGAGAATTACATACATTGGAGTCAGTTTCTACAACTACTCCTTGAGCGATGAGCTCGTCAATAATTTTGGATAAGGCTGCTACAGCCTCAGGTGGCAATCTGTACTGTCTGATTCGTGGTAACACTACACCTGGTTTCAGGGTCACACGATGGGGTGTGATTTGCATGTACCCTACATCAGTTGGACCTTGCGCCCATAAATGCTGCGGAACATTAGACAATCTGGGATCAAAATCACGTAAAACATAGTGACCCTTAAAGTCACGTAGGAACAGACGTATTCCCTCTGGGGAACAACATATAACTGCACCTAACTCTTTCAGTGTTTTAATGCCTAATAGATTTTCTGGACATGACTTAGTAAGTAACAGATCAGTAGTACGGGACAATGGACCTACTTCTAGAGTAACTGGCTTTGAAATCTCATTTACGATAGGTTTTCCTGAAAATCCAAGGGAAACATTTCTTGAGCCTGAGAGCGGAGCCCCTGGAACTTCGGCGTGACTAATTGTGGTCCTACTTGCCCCTGTATCAATTAAGAACTTTCTGTCTTTCCCTAATACTTGACTATGAACATAGGGACCTTCTTGATCTACAGGTATCTCGATGAGAGGCAAGCCTACCTCCCTCTCTAGGCTGTTTCATGAATACTGCTGGTACTCTGGATACTCAGACTGTGCATACTGGTACATCTGCTGTGTGACATGCTGGGTTGCAGCAATAGGCTGCGGTACTGTAACTGTCTGTTGTGCATTCTGTGGCTGAGGAGTCTGTGAAACTTGCTCTTGTCTAGGCGGACGTGGTCTTTCTTTTGTTTTACCGGTAGCTATGTTGTGTTTCAGAACTGCACACTCGTTTATAAAATGACCTGGCTGTTTACAATAGTTGCAGTTCCCTTTAACGGGAGCTGCAGGATGACTGGCTTGATTCGGACCCCTCTTCTGACTGTCTTGAGGAACAGATTGTGCAACTAGTACTTTCATTTTCGTGTCTTTCATACGTTTTCTCTCGTGTTCTTGCTCTTCCCTGATTCTATTCTGGTGGTACTGGAGCATCTGGAGCATCTGGGACGGGGTATTAGCTTGCCAGGTACTTTCGACTTTCAAAACTCGATTTTTAACTTGTGGACTTGAATTCTCGACTAATTTAGTAACAAAGAGATGAGGGTATGACTCGCTACTTGTCTTGAGGCCACTATTGATGCTAAAGCATTTTTCAAACCTAGAATAAAAATCACTAATGTCTTCTTCTTGTTTCTGTTTACAGGCTGAGATTGCATCCCAGTCTTCCTTTTTCGTTGTTAATAATCTGGGTAAAACTTGAATCAATAATTCTGGTAATTCTTTACATTTCTCTCCTAGACCGGTACCTGGTACACGTGACTTATCTTCTGCTTCTAGAACTGTCCAATCTATCTTTTTCTCTCCCACCTCCCATTCTTTTTCCTTTAGCTTTTCATACACCCCTGCGGGCAACAGGACCTTTAACATTTTAATGATATCTGGGTAAGTGTATTCTCCCATACGGAGCATGTCTTTTAATTCTCTATGGAACCCTGCTGGATCTTTGTCATGACAGGGAATTAATTTCTTCATCTCGAGGAGTTCCATCTTTGTTATTGGAGTGTATACAAACACTCGTTGCATTTCACCGTCCTCTGTCTTAACTGGATGCACTTCTCGTAACGGATTCTGTCTCTCCATGTAAAATGGTTTACTTTCTGGGGGTGAGACATGAACAAAATGCGGGTTCAGAAACGTTCTATATTTGTGGCGCTGTTCTAGAATGACACTAATTAAATCGGTACCTAGACCTCTCCATCTATACTGGAGTAACTCGTTCAGGACATCATGTAACGGACCTGGATCAGAGTGCTGACCCTCATACAAAGTAATGAGGTGCTGGATCATATACATACCCACCAGTCGTTGCTCGGCTGGGGGCAATTTCAGAAACATTTGTGCCACTATTTCGTCTGGAAAAGTGGTAGAATCAGTAATCCATCGGACTGCTGATCGGGCTAGTTCCTGCTCATGCATGGTACTTAATTCACTGTAACCGATTCGTGATTTCAGAATGTAATCGGTAGCTTGGAATACTTGTTCTAGGGAACCTTGTTCTGGTGCTGAATGATGGAAAATTGACTTGTGTTCTAGGCGTAAATGGCGATCTGGAAATCTAGATTTTCCTACATACGCTATCCTGGCGGTATTCTCGTCGTCTTCCTCTTCAGGATCAGAGTTACTTTCTTTCTCGCTTACTTGTACTGCTTTACGTTGTTCGTGTATCTTTATTATTTCTCTACGGATTTTCTTGTACATACTCTCCATGGCACTAATGGTATTGTGCTTACCCTCGGCTATATTATCACTCCACTTTGTCAGGATTTTCATTTCGGCCTGATCTTTAGACGGGTAATCTTGTTCTCTTATTAGACAGTTAATTAAAAACTTTAATATCATACGCTGGATCTCAGCTTTCCTTTGAGACATGGCATCACTAATACTTTCTGGATCATCCCCTGTACGGATGAAACGATATATTCTGTCTAGATCTTCTTTCATATTGGGTAGGGTGACTAGATACTCGGTCACCCTCCTTACGCGTACTGAATATAAAACCATATTATTCTCGCCTGGGACTGGGTCATAGGCACATTCGCCAAGGGCTTGCCTGATTTCTGCGACAGACTTATTACTCTTGGGAGTACGCTGTGATGCTTGAGCATGTAATTCGAGTGCTGATAAACGCTTGCGTGGCGGCGGGGTTTGAGGAGGACCTCCTCCTGCGGCCCCTAGACTAGAATCGTCGACTGATATTCTTCGTGGCGGAGCGGGAAATTGAAATGCTGGCTGGACCGGGGGTACCGTAGCAGGTACTTCATGGGGTGCCCCGGTGTCTGGAGAAGCAGGATGTGCCTGATTTACTGGGACTGGCGGAGCGCGAACAGGATTTGCATATTCAGGGACTGTGTCGTCCAGATAGGACGAAATAAAAATATCAGCTGCGGTCGGTTTGTGACGTAGCTTGGTCGGAACTAATGGTGACGGAAAATTACTGGATGCCTCCGGGGTCGCTTTTGGCAAGCCCTCGGCAAGAAGAGGGTACATACCCTTAATAAGGGCATTCCTCTGTCTGTCTCTCTGTTCAGTTTTGACTTGTTCACCTATCTCGATTAATTCTTTTTCTTGGGCTCGCTCTTGGGATTCTCTACTTAATTCTGATTTTCTGATTTCTTTTTCGGTTCTTTTATGAGCTTCTTTGCGCCATAACTCGATGGCATCTTTCTGTGACTGTCTGGCTTTCTTTTTCCATAATGCCTCTTCTACTCTCATGATGCACTCAGCATCCCATGTACCCGATACGGGCTATCTATACTTTTCTTCTAACTGTTTGGTATACTCTACCCATAAATCTAGATACAATATGGCGCTTATGCCATGTTTCTGATACATAAAGTGACCTGGACTGTCCCTGGGCGGGACGGGAACTGCTGCTTCCAGCAGACCCTTTCTAGTTTTTAACTGACGTAACTTGGAAAATATGGGCATGACTGAACTGTAATCTAGACACAATACAATACACAATGAACACGATACTTATTCCCCATTCATACCACGACATTGAAATACATGAAAAACATTTAAAATAACAGTTCGAACAGAATACTACCTGGAAATACTGAGAACAGAACACATGAATTTTCTCGAGAACAGAAACTGACTAGAACAGAAACTAGATGCACTGCTGGAACAGTACGATACTTACCGATCTCATAAAGAGACACGTCAGGACCCGCATCCACCGAAGTGGACACTTCGTTTGTGGGACTGTGTACCACCAACCCACAGACCAGAGTCAATTAAATTGACCCTGTCTAGATACCACCCCAGTAACGGTACTCACCGGGCAGCAAGAACGGAAGGCCTCGGACTGGACTGGACTGCTACGACGACGGACGACGAACTTCGGACTTCGGACTTCAGTTACGGGTGGACCTCCGGATACCTCGGACCTTGGACTCTTGGCTTGGGCTCTGGTCGGGACTCGCCGCGTTCCTCCACCGTCTCGTCTGGATGCTGGACCGCCTCCTCCGTCTCCTCCGTGGGCCTGAGGGATACTTGAGCAGAAATATCTGCCACTGCGCAGAAGAGTTCCGTCACGACTGCAGAGGGTCAGGGGGTCGGCGTGGCTTCACCGACGCGTGGGGAAAGGGCAAGTCCCTGTTCGGGCGCCATTATGTGGTAAATAAATAAATAATACCCTATTTTTGAGTGCATGAATGAATAACAGATAGCTCAATAAAATAAGAGTCAAGATTCGAGGTAGTGGGAGTTTTGCAGGTTTATTACAGCATAAGGACAGGATCAGGACAACCTGCACAGGAATAGGATGGCAGCGCTGCCGGGGGCAGGATCTGGACAAGGGAAGGAATAACTTTTAATAACAAAACATGAGCATATATACATAACGCAAACACATAGCATTACATTGCAATAGGCGTAACAGTGGGTGGAGCAGTAGGTGTGACGCGTAGCAGTCGGGAAAGATAAGGGTGAGAAGAAGGTGTAACAGGGCGTATACATAGACATGTGATGCAAACGTAACAGAATATGTCATGAATGGGGCGGAAACCATGGAGGGGGCTACCTGAGGAGCCGGGACCTCTAACCTAGTGGTGCGCGCAAACTAGCAATGACGTATTACTAGGAGAAGCTGGGGGCTATGAACTCTGTGCTAGGAGCAGAGACTGAAGTCTGGAGGGTCGGAGCGACATGTACCTAAACCCTATCTAGTATCTGATGTTTAGGGAACATGTTGATATAAACTAGAAGTCAAGAGGGGAAAGGCTAACAGACTCTAAGACTGGAGCATGCATTATTCTACATGTAGTGCGTGATGAAGAATATTAAATGACCATTAAATACAGTATTCTCTAACATGGAGCCCTGAAGGCTAGACAATGACGGAAACTATTGATGCGATTCAGTAGCTTTAGGAATGCAGGGAAGGAGGGCTGAACTGATAACTGGAATCATAACATAGTCTTGGCAGACTCAGAGGCAGAGCCAGGCTGCACCGGGCACTGCGAGGCAGGAAGTAAGTGAAGGGTCGAGGATACAGGTGGGGGCCGTGTCGCTCCTCAGCGAGGGCTTCAGGAGACAGGAGCTGAATCTAGTGTCCGGGCCCTTTTGAGGCCTAGAAACGGGGACTTTATAATAGAATAACGTGCACACTGAGAAACGTGGCAACATAACTTTACATAGGCCTAATACTCGTATTATTCACGAGAACTGGAAACTGACATACTAGAGGTGGACACAACTGTAATTGCGTCTTTTAATCGAACATGGGAAATAACATATGCATATTAATCATGCACACATAACATATGATGGATGACACGTAGGGACACAGAACATGGCAAAATTTACTTTTCCACAGGGGAATGAACAGTTAAATGTAAGAGGAAGTGTTTAGTCCGCAGTAAGAGTGCTGTGTCATTGGCAACCAGAGCAGAAATAGTAGTCAATGTTGGGGTCCAGGTGAATGTTGCAGAGTGTTTGAGGAGACTGTGGCAGGTATTATTCCAGGGCAGGATGCATAGGGATGTACCAGGCAGGGACAGGCCATTTGGCGGGGATGGATGCTACTATCTCCATCTTCACACAGTCAATATTATCCAGTCACTACCCATGTACTCCTGCAATGAGTCAGGGACTAACTCCTGGACTGCTACAATGCTCCATGCACTACCCATCCAGACCTCTTACCACCTGCATACTACTGATTCACTCCTCCAATTAACCAGGTACAACCAATGCAGTCCAGCAATTACCCTGTCACTTCCCATGCACTCCTCCAATCGCCCATTCCACATCATGTAGTTATCCAGTCACTCCACCAATACCCAAGCACTTATAAATTCACCATGCACTCTCTTTGCAGTACTGTACTCATCCACTCCCTACGCATGTACTCATGGAAAGACCCAGGCACTAACTAATGCACCAGTACAATTCTCCATGCACTACGCATGCAGACATCTTACCACCTAACCACTACTGATTCACTCTTCCAATTTCTCAGGTAGTACCCATGCAGTCCAGCCATCTCCCTGTCACTTTTGTTGTCATCTCCTAACATGTTTTTGTCAGTCACTAATTTTGCAAACTAAAGTTTGAGTGCTTCATGTAACGTGGTGATATTTTACAAAATAGTGTCCAACATTGCGCCAGTGTGCTCACCTTGTGAGAATTGTCCGGTATAATCATTGTGCTTTACGCAGGAGGGTGTGACTTCGGGATCTGAATGACTCACTAGTATCTTGCTTTCTTGAATATTTGTCAATTGTCGCTGAGTTGGAAATGTGGCGGGCTGGGGATTAAGACTAGATCAAGGCCCTTAGCCACTCCACGCTGCACGGACCCCCACGGGTAAGGGTCTCGAAGTTTTGTCCGTGTCCGCTTTCACCTCTCCTGCCGCTGCAAAAAGTTCAATATTCAGGAGTGCTCAGTGCAATGGTGTGTGTCCGCTAAGTCCCCGGATCAGGCACATGGGAGGAATGGGGAGGGATTGTCTTAGTGCCAGGCAGTCTGCTGATGAGTAACAAGTCACCCGGGGGTGCATGCACAGCCAATATCTAAGACATTATGGATTATGGGTAAAAAAACTCTGAATACACTTCTGTTGTCTCTTCCTCCTGAGGTGTGATAGATGGGAGGTAGCACCAATAGAAGGGGGAGATTCAGGAGGGTGCTCCCTGCAGTTGCGTCATTCATCGCAAGCACAGTGCCCCTCAAACACTCAGTACTCCAGGCTGGGGACCCTAGATTACTTCAATATGCCCTGTAGTCCCTGGAAGGCCGGGGCCACCACAGGCAGCATGCCAGTACCTTCCTAACTAGGCCCTAGGCTCTGGCACCAAATTTCAATGTAGTTGTTCTCCTATGTCTGGTGTGGATGCTGGAATGCCAGTTTCTTGTTTTCAAGGGCCACATACCATGCAGGCTGGGTCTGTGCTACAAACTTGGCCATGGAAGGCACTAGCCTTGTATCAAGCCATGCATCGGGGCTCCCCCAGGACACTGGCTGTTTCTGGTGCATTGATGTCTATTGCCTGAGAGGGACCTCAATCTCTGAACATCTCTCTGGTCCCCAACAGTGATTTTGCTGTCCCCATCGCACCCACTATCCTCACACTGGGGGGCAGACACGGGGGCACCGCGAACCTGCTCTTCTCAAACAAGAAATGTTCTCATCACCAGACGTGATGCAGATGTATTCAGGAGGTCATCTTGTGGTGGTGTCTCTTCATTCACCCGGGTCCAATAGCAGAGTCCTCTCGAGGTCCACCTGGAGCCTGCAGGAGGTTCCCTCAGCATGCACAGGTCAGCTGTTGACGGCCTCGCACCTCCACGATAGACTGCTGCTGGTGTCTCACCCTCGCAGTCCCAGCCTACACCACCGGTGATGGAGGGGTTCAGTTTCCTCTCTTCACAGAACATCAAGGCCCTTGTCGAGCTGCCATTTTGTATTTCAGCCTCGTGGCTCGTCATGGGCCCCAGTTACCCAGACTGTAAACTCTAAGGGCCTCATTTATGAGAAATGACGCATCTCTGCGTGAAAGCAGCGATGCATCACTTCTCATTGCGTACTCATTGCGACATACCTGATGCGTCATATTTAATGCAAGGAGTTACAGATACGTCAGTATTTCTGACGTATCTGTAAGCGCAAAAGTGACGCATTGCTGGAGTGTGTAACAAAAGTGACGCAACTCCAGCAATGCATCCTTTCACATGGGGCAAGCTCCATGTAAAAGGGGCTGCATCAGTCTTACGCCTGCAGTGAGGCAGGCGCAAGGTTTTGACGAAATGGCTTCCTAAAAGTGACGCAGTGAAATCTCATTGATTTCACTGCATCACTTCTGCAAGGCTTTTTGCGGGGAATGCCCCCGCATACATTATACCTGACGCAGGTATAATGTAGCGGATGGGTTTACAAAGTGGCGCATCTGCTTAGATGCGTCACTTTGTAAATAGTGCGCAACAGGAGGCATGTTTTACGCAGCCGATGCGTCCCAAAAAGCGATGCATCTGTAGCGCAAAACTGACACAAAGCCTCATAAATGAGGCCCTAAGTCTGTGTGCCTCTTTCCTGCAGTCAAAGACCAGGTAACACATTCAGCTATCATCCAGTAGCCATTCAGGGGAGAGAATGGCCAGGGTGCCTCAGGATGTTGCCGGATGGCAGTGCTCGACCGGGATTGCCGCAGTTACATGTCTTAGCCTATTGGCATCAGGCCACACCCCCATGAAGACGATCTCCTATTCCCGTATGTTCTTTAGCCAGTGCTGTGTCACAGATCCCAGTTCCCACTGGTTCGCTAGTTCTTCCATAAAGTTGTCTGTAGCAATGTTGCCTTCTCCCCTTCACCTTCATAGATTTTTTCTCGGGCCTTATGGACTAAAATATTCGCTGATATTAGGACTCTAGGCTGTATTAAACCCCCATTCAAAGTGCATTTACTCTGCCCCTGTAAACATATTGTAGCATTTCTTACGGCCAGGTTGCTTGTTAACTTCCAGTGAAGCTAGGGCAAGTCGCTCTAAGAATGATGTGAAGTGAAATGTTACATTTGAGCTGCAGGGTATGTTTACATCACTCACATGTATGAATAAAAATGCATGGCTCTGGACTACAGTTTAAAACATTGCAGTAACACATACCAAATATTATAGATAAACATGTCCAGATAGTGAATAGCTTAGAGATGCTGCTTGTGAATGCATAGGTAATATTATCTTTTCATATGGAGAGACCTAATTCTAAATGAGCCTGATTTAGAGCCCGGTGGACAGGTTACTCCATCACAAACATGATGGATATCTTGTCTGTCTATTAGAATTGCCATAGTATATAAGGCACCTGTAATAAGGTAGATGCGATAGTCAGCACATTTGTGTCAGATTTATTTTTCCTGCAAACTATAAATCAGGCCAATCACCTTTTATTGCAATTTGCTTCAGGAAATTATTGGAAACATTGGAAAAAAAGGTTTGTTTTACAAATGTATTAGAAATCACATTCAGTAGTGAAGGTATAATGTTTGACTCCTGGAGAGCAAAAATACCTTTCAAGATGATACACTTTGTTAATAGGGATACATCAACTCTGTCTGTATTCTCTTCTCTCTAATGGCAGTAACTAACATCCCAGGCCTAGGCAAAATGTAAATTACACTGTTGTAGTCCTCGTAATTTCAGCAAATTTACATTACTCTTGTTATGCAAAATACCCCAAATTATGCCATTATTCCACTTTGCGTAATTACGAGCCATATGAGGTACAAATTTACAGCAAACTCACAGGAACAACAGAACTTGTTCAGATGTTGTTTGCCGTGCTGTGTGCACATTTTTTTTACATGTCGTCCTTGCATAAAAATTCATACAATGGCACATTTTGCACTAATATATAGCACTAAATCATTGATTTGTATTGTGAATAATTACGTGTAATTTTGCTCAAATGTTATGTAATTATATGAATCCAAATTATGCACATTTGTCACACTCCTAGTGAAAAGATACTTCCAGGAAATAACCTCAACTTCTAAATACAAACATTTTAAACATTTTCATGCCGATCTGATTATGATTTTTTTTTATAGATTGCTTTGGAATTTCCATGTGTTGTGTTCTTGGTTTAACCCCCTGGCTGCAGCTGGAATTCCGCGCCTGTGTGGCACATTCCGATCGCGGGCGTGGTCATGACGGCTCCCGGCCGTCATCAGCACACGCCCAACGTAAATGATGACGACCCTGAGCCGTCATCAGCACCGAAGGGGTTAATGGTGTTTTGTGGTGCTTTTCTCATGCCTAACAATGCATTGGCTTAGCACAATTGTTTCCTATCAGGCTAGAATGGTCACCAGCACACAAACTACCACTCATGATCTCTATGTCACTGGTGCCACAGGTGGCCAGTTTATCTGATCATCCAGAAGCACTACTATTCCTTGGGCATAAGGGTCAGTTTGATGGAGAGGAATTTTTCACTGTCATTTTTCAGTGCTCCTGCCCTGCCAATCCAGAGGTTCCTCCACTCTATTCAGAGCAGGGAGGAGTGGTGGGTTTTCATTCAGAATCTTATGCTGGCTATGCCAGTATAACCCTGTGACTCAGCATGGCTTCTGCCACAGGCTGTCATATCATAGTGGTGCCCCTCTCCATTTAGGTTGTGTTGACCATAGCGCATTTAACATTCTTTAGTACTCTCCCACAGGCAAATGCAGACAGATGGTCTTTTGTCCTCTGTTCTTCTCCAAGTTCAGTTGTGTTCTGAGGAGCAGCTAGTTGCCTACCTCTCTTATATTGATTAGTTGCTACTGATTGGTGACACATTTTAGTCCTATCGCCAGAGTGTTTTCAATGCTCTTTTGGAGCATATTCTCTTTATTTGCTGTAAACTCTCCCAGTAAATTCTGTTCTAGGAATCTTTAGCAATGGTAGGATCCCAGGGCCAAAGTGTGGCGTTCTCCTAGTACTTTCAAGGACTTTCTATTGGGAATGGGATCTTCCGCTTTCCTCTTGCCAGAGATACACTCAAACAGATTCTGGGCTTAGAAACCTTACTGTAGGAGAGAGCTTGCCTGGAAAGATGTTCACATAAAAAACAAGCCTCACACAAAAGCTACATGTATTATACTTCTGCTACAACTGAGAACTCCTGCCAGTCCATTGAGGTGTCTGCCTGCTGCCTCTGTTGAGGTTTCCTTCCCTCACATTCCATATAACTGTTTGGTAAGATGTTCTGGCAGTTTTAGGCCCTTTGCTCTTCCTAGGAGCTCTATCCCACTTAATTATCAGAGTTTGCAGTTAGTTATTGTTATTGAAAAATGCACAAATGGCTAATCACTGATCAAGCTTCAGGGAAAAATTAACTTGTTTTTAAAAACATCTCCTTGGAGTACGTTTACTAAAAATCTACAGTCATCATTAAATTAGATTTGGGATCAATAATCAACCCATCGTAATATGTGGCATGTCCCACTCCAAAATGTTATGCACACATGGCTGGTGGTCTTCACAGCACTTTATGGGGCTTCTTAGTGAATGCAAAAAGTGTGGGGCAGATTTACAAGCCCCTGCGCCACCAGTATGTCACTGCCTTGCGTGGCCTTTCCTGTCCTTGTAAATATGGCCCCTTTACATGCAGTACTATGCCTGAAAAGGGCGTTCCAGGGGAGTTGCTGTGGGTGTTCTCACGCAACAGCCATGGAACAAGACACATTTCCAGATTTACGAGGAATCGTAAATCTGGAAATGCGTGTGAATGCTACGCGAGGCGCAACGAGGAGAAATGTTTTTTTTTCTTCTCGTTTTTTCCTCTTTCAATGCGTGCTGCATTCTACAGCACACATTGAAAGAGGAAAATGCCTGTAGAGATTGTTTTTGTGCAGGAAGCTGCCCCTTCCTGCAAAAAACAATCTCCCCACAATGCAGGCATCCTTGCACCATGGTTCAAGGGTTCCTGCGCCAGCGCATGGCTGCAGTTTGTGCGCCAGCGCAAGGGGAAGCACAGAGAGACGAAATATTG
The DNA here is from genome assembly GCF_964261635.1 of Lissotriton helveticus. Classification (NCBI taxonomy): domain Eukaryota; kingdom Metazoa; phylum Chordata; class Amphibia; order Caudata; family Salamandridae; genus Lissotriton; species Lissotriton helveticus. The sequence goes on along the minus strand of NC_136059.1, from coordinate 755,856,369 downwards.
CTGTAAATATGTTGCATCCCTGTGCTTTGAAAGTGACTCAGTGCAGGCACAGCCAAATGGCTTGCAGAATGCACTGAGTCGCTTTCATTGTAACTGAATTCATTTCACACGGGTGGTGTACATCACTTCTTTGTGCTATCTAACATCGATGACACAGGTGCATTCCCTACACCATGTTACTGTGGCCTTATTACAGATTCGGTTATGTTAATCAACATTACATTTGTTTCCTTGTTTAAGGGATCATAGCATGTACAATGACAACTAATAAATAGTGTCTTAGCGACCAAAGTAAAAACTAACATTAACGCTCATTTTAAAAATAGTGAGCATGCAAAGACAGCCCATTCTTATAGGTACAAAGCAGAGAGAAGAAGGAAGTTATCCTTCAATGTCTACTGATCCTTTTCTGCGGAGCAAACTTAAGGCAGTAGGCAGTCCTCCTAGTGTATAAGTAACATGAGCCAAAGGTTTTCCATTATTCAGCAATTCTCCATAAATCCATGTGAGGAAGTCGAATCCAGATAAAACTTGAACATCATGATGAACACATATGCCTGGGCATTCTCCAGACAAGAAAATCCTACTGTTAATAGAGAGAGAATGTTGCTTTCAACCGCTGCCCGATTTAAAGCACCTGATTTACAAGGGCTCCCGAGCCTGTGCCTTTCTCGTCGAAATATTATTTGGCTCTCATGTAGTGGGTCATAAGCGGAATCATAGATGCCCAAATGTGAAACCTGCCCTTATTAAAAACGATTAAAATAACAGTAAGGTCTCTCCAAATACAGGTTGACAAGCTTCCCTGAACAGACGAACAGACAGGGAGCCTACAGTTACCAGTCCTTCCTAGAAAGTTGCAGCTACGGTGTAAAATTGAGGACAGGTAGGTGAGAAGGAAACATTTCTCTCCAAATCTATCAGCAGTATCCACAACTGAAGATGGCAAGAGAGGGACTTTAACCGAGCAACTAGGCAGCAATAATCTCGAATGCAGATTCTAATACCAGATCTGCGATGATATATCTGCATAAGGTTAGCTCTGGAGGACTTGTCTACGGCAACATGATATCGGAGACAAAGACAGCCCCATAACTCTGACCACTCCAAAAAAAAATCTTTTTTGATCTGATGCTTGTATGACTATCAAAAATAATAAGCAAACAACATTTGGCTACCTTTAAGTTTGGGAAAAAAGCTGGAAAAAAGTGCTGACAATATACATTAAGTGAAAAGCACAAGGTGGGACTTACCTTTATTCACTGAATGTTGTGGGCATAAAAATTACAGAACCAAAACTTTTTTCTCTGGTACCTATTTGAAAGTGGAGTGAAACATTCAAACATGTAGGTGAGCGTGAATCATAATTAATGTGTCAAGTATGAAAGCCATGAGGGGAGGCCAATCCTCTATGAACTTCTTACTGCAGGAAAGCAAACATGCATGATTATGAAATGAAAATGTATTATTCTAACAACAAAGCATTGTACCCAATTTCTACTTCTGATGAATTTCTTTATTTTTATGTCTAGTTACTGGCTGATGAGGAGAGTGGAAAATGAACCTTTAGGACTGTCCACCAGCAGAGAATACAGTGCCTCAAACAAAGCAGAGAAAAACTACCCCCATGTCCAGCTCAGAGCACGCAAAGAGTAGGCTGAACTTTGTAAATAGTACGACACTGCCCACAACGAGACCAGCAGGGTGGCAGGAATATACGCTGCCATACAACCATGAAATAGGAAGACAAATACTCATCTCACAAGTACCAAGCCCTGCAGGGATCTCAGATGGAAGCTCTTGACCAGCCTACAGCACTGAAAACAGGGGAGCATTCATTAAAGGAGTTCAAGGACTGCGCAGCATAAATGCTTCAAATTCAGGAGGGCGCACAACAGGAGAGGGCCAGACCCAGCCTATTCTCAATCCATATCAATTTCAGAGGTCCACAGCACTGTCAGTCTGAGCAGCCCAACACCAATCCAAGCCCATAAAGGAGCCAGTAAAGAGCAGGCCAGCCATCATAAGAACCTTACACAGCCCCAACAGGTTGAGGCAGAGGTGTTAGGCACACATTACTCAACAGGAGTCAATAAGATAGGAAATATTCCAGATGCCCAAAGCTCGACAGGCAGCAGAAATTAATTCCAAGTCCAGCCCACACTCCAGGAAGAAACAACTGGGTGAGACTCAACTGTTTATCAGCGGAAGGGGCTTCAGAGCTTCAAAGACCAGGCCAACAGGGAGCACACATGGGAGGACCCTCACCCAGCCCTGCAATCCTAGGAGAATATGGAACGATAGACAAAGGCTGATAATAGCATCCAGAAAAGCAGCCACTACTCCTGCCCCAAGCCCACCAGAGAGACAGGGAGAGCAGGCCAAGCACTGGAACCAGGATCAAAGAGTCCCAAAAGCGACCAACTTTAGGATTGGTCAACAGAATGACATCATAAATGATCCACAGACCTAGCATGGGCCCTGGAAGCCAATACAACTAATGGACACAATCTACAACCGAAAGAAACAGCAAACAGAAAGCCCCTAAAATAGGGCTTACAAGGTAAGCAGGAACTTCCTTTAGGGACAGGGTGAGAGGCCTCCAATAGAGACAGTCAAATCTGTGTAGAAGTGTTCAATTAGAGACACAGACATAGAGGTAGGAGTTTATTTTACTATCATTAAAGAAAGAAGATAAATACTTGTCTCCAGGTTGTGGACAAATCTAAGGACAGGGCGATGAGGATGTAAGAGGGTGGTTGTAAACAGCCTTTAGTTTACATTACCAATTCTACTTATTAATATATAAAGGATAGATTCACGTTGTGAAAACTGATAAAGAAATCATATGGGGCTCAGCCTTGGACTCCAAATATAAAACAGTAATAATACTCACATAGTGAGTTTGCAGAAGCTAAAACACACACTATATTTCATCAACAAAAAATACTTATTTTGAAATGACAATGAAATGAATATAGAAGGCAAGCCAAAACCTGCATTGCCCAACTAAACAAAAGGCTTTCTCAAAACTAGGTATTACATCTCCTGACATATATTGTTTTTTTTATTGGATCTGTGTCAAATATTTAGCATCAAAACTGTTTCTGAAACAACATAAAGGTTTGTTGTTGAAATTTACTTCAGATAGTGACATCACACGTACATTCAGATTTATTTTCCCAGATCCTCCAACCAATGCTATGTGAATATCAAGGATAATGGGGGGTGTCTTAACAAGAAACACTATTCTGGAGAGAAAGCCTTCCTCCTATAAGAAAGATTATAGAATGATTCACCAATAATGTAGTAAATGTGTAGCTACTAGCCTACGCCCTTGTATACTATAGATTTAGAATTGTCTTACAATCAAAAAGGTTTCCGGCAGAATTACAACGAAGTGAAGACATTTCGGCATGTCACTGTATATGTTGTCCAAATTTACATTGGGATATGCCCTCGCCTCAGTGTAGAAAGACTTGTCTTCTCTTAGTGGAGAAACTCAAACATTTTCAGGGGTTCTCTACTTCTTGCCTCCTTGAAAGGTGATTTACAACTACCCAGAGCAGGATTAAATGTCCAATAGTTTCAATGGTAAGAGATGAATTTGTGATTATAGATTAATATGAAAGTCTGTTGGTTGCAAAACTGCACTGTGCATTCCTGTACTGTCACACTGATCACTGATTAAACATTGACTCTCATAACATCGAACTACAAAATAATCGAGTCAACAGTATCGTGAACAAAAATATCGACACACAATACACAAAATAGAAATTACACTAATATCGCTAAGAAAATATTGTTTAAAATAATCTCGATGACACAAATATCGACAATAAAAATATGGAACAAAAATATTGAAAACATTAAAATAAAATTAAACATAAAAAATATTGATACAAACAATATCAACAACACAAACATCGATAAAATACATACAAACTATATCGAAATAAAATGTAAACATAAAAAATACTAGTTAAGATAATACAATAAAATAACATATAGCAAATATTTTATCTAAACAATAACATTAATTACGAATTACCTACATTAATTTAAACAAATAAATAAAATATACAAAAACAAATTACAAAACAAACAATATAATATAAATAATAAATTACAAGTAACAAAAATAAACAAACATATTTATGCATAATATGTAAAAACTATAACACATCTAACTCTATATATCAAATTCAATAACACCAATGAAAAAATAAAAACAAACAATAAATAAACATAATAAACATGAAATAAATTAGAAGGTAACAGCTAAAAAATTCAAAAAAGCTACCTCAACCAATTAATGTAAAACACACAAACACAAACCAATAGAAAACTCTAAGCAATTAAACAAACTATAAAAACAATCAAATAAAAAACATACAATTCACCATATAACAGACGACGACGGAGGAAGAGCGAACATTTGAGATAGATAAGACAAAACGAAAAAACAACTACACCAAAAACTATTCCCAACAACCCACAATAAAGGTAAGCACAAAAGCTTGTAAATAAATAAATTAAAATAACTTGTAAAATACTATAAGATAATTTACCTTATATATAAAAGATTCATCATCACTAAAATTGGGGGGGCTCTAGTGAGCCCGAAGCAAGATGGCCGCACGTTAGTGCAGCTCTGCAGGCCGGGTTTTATCCAATCAAAATCCTACATTTCTCCCAGCCATCCTGTGACATCCTGTGACATGAAACGGTGATTTCGGACCCCCTGCATGCATTGAACACGAAGATGTGAGTTCAACTGCGATTACGGATATTTTAGACGCAAGTATGAACAATCCGCCGACAAAATGGCAGCTCCTATGGACTGCTGACCAAACGCGGAGCCTGACGGAGGTAATAGCTGCTTGCACAGCGACAGGACATCGGCGCCAAGTGTCGCAGGAGGTACGACTCAGCTGAGGTACGCATCGACCGGCGAAGTGCAGTGTCCATAACATTGTGCATGATACTGCGTGCTCAGAGTCCAGACAAAGTTGCGTCTGTTGTGCCTGATGGCACTGCCGAGACGATAGCCACGAGACGTGAGGCGGCAAAGCGCAGGTAGTCACTTCATCTGATACGCATTTGGTACCGTGCATGAAACCATTGTGTGTGCGAAATGCCACCATTGGCTGCCTGTGCGCCCCTGCGGCTCACGTAGGGGAGCACGTTGGAGGTGAGGGGATAGTGCAGGCCACTGCCAAGGCCAGATAGTGGCTGCACAATCCAGATTCTGAGTGTGGCAGCGGTGCTGATAATAACACAACTGACATTGTCTACAAGCCGCTCAGTTCCTGCACGTTGAACTGCACTACGGGTGGCTGACGGGCTGTGGCCTGGGGAGTCTGCGCATTGAACGCGCCTGCCATTTTGGGCCTGTGATATCTCCGGCACTGAGGGTACACTTGAAATACTGGTGTAATGTCACAGGCGCTGTGAGGAGCGGACAGTCCACTAATGTGCAGTGAAAGCGCCCTAACTATGCCCAGGCAATTGCGGCTTTGTGTGTGAATGTTGGCGACTTGGGGGATTATGACTGGTACGCGTGCTGGGCGCTTGGGTTGAGGACACTGCACCCTTATCCAGCGAAACCCTCTGGACATAACGAGCCTAAGAGAGGTGCCCTGATCAGCGAAGAGTGATTGCGTGACGATCTGTTGCCAGGGCATAACGGATATTAGAGCAAAGTGACGCAAGGCTGCCAATCAAGCGCAATATGGTGATGCCCTATAGCTTCTGGAAGCGTTGCATAATCCTGGGCCAGCTGCGGTGAAGAGGAATAGTCTTGTCACAACGCAAAGAGAACACACTGAACATCGCCTCCCTGACCCGTAACACCTGCGGGGGTAGCACAATTGTAGTCGGAGCTCCCCTCCTGACACTCAAGGACAGTGGTGTAGTACGGATCTCACAGGGTGTGAAGATGGGCAAACCAAATAAACAGCTACTGTCCAAGCTCTCGTTTCACTCCATACGACTAAAAAAGTTGCAGACGCAAGCTGCATCAGACACCGAGACAGACCTAGAAGCTGGCAGAAGCAGTCAACTGGAACGCATGATGCTGGCCAAGCAGCAAAGCCTACATACAATCGATAGCATGGGGTGGCAGACCTGCCCCTAAACAAGTACACTGGTTAAGGGATATAGCATATTATCAGGACCAACTTACCTATTATGCTGAAGAACTGCCTAGTGCCTCACAGCCACGTGACATTTGGGGTCCATTCACTGAATATATGTTCACTAAAACGGGTAACTAATGGCATTTTATAGAATGCTAATATACCTTCTGTATGTCTCTGCCAGGATCTATGTTTCGCTATCATTCCCAAACTGATTGATGCTGTAGCCCTCTAGTGAAACAATCATCAAGGGTCCTGCCCCACGTCTTTACCTATTCGGTCCTACACCCCAGGCTTTTGCCGAAAGCCCTTGACAATTGTTTGACTAGAGAGCTACCCCTTTAACTACACTCCCTGTGATGATTTACCTCTTCCAGAATGGGATGGAGAAGAAGAAATAATATCCTCAAATACTAAAGCTAAGTGTGTCTATATTTTTACAAAAGGAGAAGCTATCTGCCCTTTTTTAAATAGGAGTAGCATGATAGATACACTCCTCTTACCATGGAGGGAACTTCTTTTTCTATAGCCCTGAAGAAAGCCTAGGACCCCTAGTGGCCAATAGTCAGGCTGAAACATGTTGGCACTAGGGTCATATGACCACAAACATCCAATTGACCATTTTATATGCTCAATTAATTGTAATATCTGAGACTGTTCCAAGAATAAAGGGATACCGGGAACAGTCAAAGGATTTTTAATCTGTAAGACCCCTGACCATATCTTCAAAGAGCTCCTTGAAATATGGGTGAGCCTACCCTGACTTTTAGGGGACAGGGTGACCCGATGATGAAGCATGACACCACTAGGATGTGTGAAGGTAACTAAAACTAAAGGAATTTTTTCCATTCCCACAATCTGGTGGGTAATACCTAGGTGACGTAATGAATAATATTCCCAGGGTTAGTTTATGTTATCTCTACATACTGTGGGGGTACTGATTATGATTCATGGCTCTGAATACCACATAGTGGAGTAACTAAAGTGGAAATTAACATAAATTTATGTGAAAAGTCACATATAGGGGTCGATTCCGATCCGGTAAAAAGCACTCCGAATCGTCGTACGGAGCGTTTTCCCCGTACAAATCGTACCTGTAAACGTCCCGTACGTACGACGAAGTACGATTCGTACCAGGAGCCGTACTCCGTACGAGTCGTACAAGACACCGTACGACTCTAATCTCCGTACGATTCTCCCTCGGAACCCGCTGTACGCGACATCTGTACGGTTCGCGGCTGGTTTTTACGACCCAGCAAGTACGATACGTGTCGGGTACGCACCGTACGACCTTTTTTCTACGGGAGCTGAAAACAGCCGTAAAAGCAGAGTTTGCGCGGAAACAGGTACGGAACAGCCCCCCGGTACGGTGTGATACGCACCATACCCCTGCGATCATGGGGTGTACGAGCCGTACCCCCATTGTACGATCGGTGTACGAGCCGTACCCCCATTGTACGATCGGTGTACGAGCCGTACCCCATGTACGATCGGTGTACGAGCCGTACCCCCATTGTACGATCGGTGTACGAGACGTACCCCATGTACGATCGGTGTACGAGCCATACCCCCATTGTACGATCGGTGTACAAGCCGTACCCCCATTATACGATGGGTGTACGGCTCATACACTGATCGTACATGGGGTACGGCTCGTACACCGATCGTATATGGGGTACGGCTCGTACACCGATCGTACAATGGGGGTACGGCTCGTACACTGATCGTACAATGGGGGTACAGCTCGTACACCCCATGATCGCAGGGGTAAGGTGCGTACCCATGTGATTATGGGGGTACGGACTGTACGGTGTGTATGTGTTTGTGTGCTTTTCCGTACGACTCGCCCTTACCTGACGTGGACCGTACGAATCGCGTCCTCATACCTCGGTCCGGATCGTACTCGTCGGGGCGTATGGCATGTGTACGAGTCGTACGGTTCACGGTTTCAGCCTTGCAATACGTACGGATCGTGACGATTCGGACGGATTCATGTAATACGGATCGTACTTCGCGACTCGGACGGACGGGTACGATTCGTACGGAGAGGGCTCCGGATACAAATCGTACGGACGTTTTTTTTCCCGAATCAGAATCGACCCCATAATGTTTGTTTGCCTGAGCCAGTCAGCACAGTAACAACAAAGGTAAGCAAGAACCATGGCTGATACCAAAACTCACAACACAGACATTGCAGTGACACACTCTGCATACTCACAAATGATGTGGACAACAAGTAGGTTTACCCTAGGACTGTAAGGTCACATCGACACACTGCACATTGCTCCTACATGTGCCCAAAACCTCCAACAGGTGTCTTATCATGTAAACAAACAGGCACTCATCAACTGGATCATACATGTGTGAAAGGGTTTTACTCAACGGTGCATACACATAAATACTTCATCTAATGACAGGGCAATCACACTGTATGAGTACTCAAGTGCACACATTCTAATGTACCCATGTGACTAATAAACCATACCTACCCAAGATGATTACACATTTACACTGGTGTGTACACATGAACATAGAGCCCACAGACACGATGGACCCATAAAACATTTGAGTCAATAAACAAATGATTTGCTGTAACCTCTGCAAAAACAAGGAAAGTACATGCCCATGTGAATGTGGAATTCAGAGCATGGAACAGATGAACATGTACACATACATTGTACTGCATCATTAGCAAGTCCAGTGACAAATATCACAACATAAATATTTGTTATTGCATAAACTACATATCTGCATCAAAATTGAAAAACATCAAAGGCAACTGCCAGTCCGCACATGTGTGCATTAAAACTTGCACAACAAACTTGCAACACAGTCCCTTGCCATGGGAATTTCACCAGGATAGGGACATCAAATGGGCAGTCCAGGCACCGTTCACAGAGGAATGGGTGGGAAGGGGGACTTGGCTTCAACATTGTGGACAAGTGGAACTGGGAAGGGGTGACTGTCTGGGCCAGTTGGAGGTATGCAATGTGGATACGTGTTTTTATCCTTATGTTTCTGAGTGTCCTGTGATGTGCTGGTTGTGGTGCACTCATGTGTGCTTTTAGTGTGCTTTTGGAATGGTGTATGGTGTTTTTGTCGTTTAGAGTGCTGTTGGTGTGTTCACGTGTGCATGACTAGGTGCCTGAGTGCTCTGGTGTGTGTGTGCTCTGGTCAGGTGGGGGCCCTCGATGTGGTAGCAGAAGGGACAGGAGCAGGACTGGGAGATTGGGACTGCAGTATGGCTGTCCTCACTGTGGAGGACAAAGACTGGACAGTTCTGTGCTGGCCACCCACGTCCGAATGAATCCCCTCCATGAATGCAACTACCTGTGACAACTTGTTGCCATGATCTTGGAAGGCATTCAGGAGCACCGTCTGACCCACACACAGCTGTCTTAAGATGTTTATGGCCTTCACACTGAGAGAAGCAGGGGAGATAGGGACAGGGGCAGCGGTGCCTGATGGAAAGGAGACTCTACCCTTCATAGTGCTGCGGGCCTGGATACCAATTGGGGAGCATCAGGGAGGGAGGACACAGGACGGGGTGTGGCGGTCAAAGAAGCAGATGTTGAACTTCCTTTTCCTGCCAACACTGAGGAGTCACCGCTGGAGTCTGAAGATGTTGAAGTAGGTGTTTCAGGACTCCTTAGGGGCACTCCTGTCACCCTCCGAAGCACTGGTCCCCTCAGTGTTACTGTACTCCTGGGGACCAGTAATGGCAGTAGCTTCCCCTGCGGTGACTGGCCTCTCTCCTTCCCTGCCCTCAGTAAATGGTGCAAGAGACAGAGACATAGGTTGTGTAAAGTGGCCTGCTCACAAACATGATTTGCTATGCAAACATAAATACTTGCACTGAAAGTCCCACATCCAAATTATCCATGTACTGTATACATAATCCCAATTCCTGGCATGATCAGCTGATGAATGTAAACATGCTTAGTGGATAGTCATGCTCCATGTTGTATTGACACTGCCAAATTTCTGTGCATGTGTCTACATCTGAACATCACATTCTATCCTCTGTAGGCACACCTACATGCCTGCAGGTTAGAGAACTAAAAATCTAAATATGTCAGATTTTTCACGCTTGAATTATGAGTACAGTGAACCCCACTAATACAAACAGAAACATAGACATTGTTAGGTGACTTTACCTCCTTACATCCACTATGTTTGCCAATGAAGCACGGCTACTGTGTAACAATGGTAACCAATTTGTAGATGTATAAATTAAATGGAAGCCCACACAACAAATCATATTTTGTGGGGATAAAGTGCTACTAAGCCATGTGTACTGATGTTGTCACAAGGACAATGCACAATAGCATGATTTAGGCAACATGATGCAAGACCTTTTTGTCTTGTAACATGTCTCATACCAACAACATTTAGATTGCATGCCAATCTGTCGATGATCCAGGGCATGAGAGTGCCTTCTTTGGATGAAGCAATGAGTGTCCTTCATAAGGACAGCTAATGTTTGCCAATACCTAGGCTCTGGCATCTGATATCCCTACGTAGTGCAGAATGATGACATCCATTACACATCAGTGTCCCAAGAAATCACTCACTGATTGGAAGCAGTAGCCACAAATTCACCATGCATTGATGCATATGGACACACCTCCGCAATGCATACATACTGAGGACTGCAACTCTGAGTGACAATATTTTCGACCAACAAAAGTCTGTGTACAACTCCTCACTCACATCACAATTTAACACACCCACTGATCACATCCAACCATGTTAAGCCTAGTATCAAAACAATCTGAAAATAGACACATTTAGCTACAATGCTTAAAACTTCCACTGTGTAACCATCACAGACATGTTGCCATGTGCACATTTATCAAATGCATATCACCCAATGCATCACTGCAATCATCACCATCTACACCATCAGCGACTGTGTGGACTTGCTGTCACTGTTGCATGAAATTACTTCATGTGATGCCATGCTGCTGATATTTGACTAAATGTTTTGCATTGCTGCTGCCATCTGTGTTATTTAGAAATACACAAACCAAGGGACAGGTGTAACCTCTGCAAGCACACTGCACCCTGAGTACACATTTGTGCATGTCTCCATCCACATACACCTCATCACATGAGCACACTATTGTGTGATCCCCACAGAACACACAAGGCTGAGAAGAGTACTACGATACACACGTCACAGAACTTCTTCTCCTGTGGAATAATACCTCAGTTCAGAAAACATTCACCAGATGGTAGATGAAAACATGTCAAGATAAATTGCTATGACACCGTTCATGTATTTCACATATAAGAATCAAAATGTTGTACAAATGCAAAACCTCTACACCCGCCACTGAGGCTACTTAGTAGCCATTGCATCACACTAGAGACATCCCTGAGGTCATGCCTTGCTCTGGGCCGGGATTATTGAAGTCACTCATACGCAAAGTCGCACAGCACAATACTCACCCCTAAGTTGCTGCTGTTGGGCCCTCAAGCATCTATTCAGCTCTGGCTGTGTGAATGCCAGGATGCGGGTGATTAGTAGGGTCATGCTCCTGCGCCCCAACCTGCCGCTTTAAGGGACCAGCCTCGGTATAATTTCTGCAACGTTTTTGCAGAGGCGGCAGATGTCATCCCACCTCTTGTGGCAGTGAGTGTGGCATCTGTTTGAGACCCCCAGGGGCGGCACCTCGGGGGCAATGGCCCTCCATATTGCCTTACGCTGATGGACCTTGAGCTGTAAGCATGGGAGACAAGAGGATTATTTTTAACACTGTGTTGTGTTCCAATGTGTGCCAGTCCAGGAGCATGTTAACACAAAGCACACAGATACATCAATGGACAACAGAGGCCATAGACCATGTCACAGAGTACACTTGGAGCAAGTTATCCTATTCCAATGTGAACATCTATGATGATGGACACACTACCTGCCCATTTCATACACATGCAGAGTGCAAGTACAGCAATCAAGGTGAAACTGGGCCTCATCTGTGATGCACTATGTGAGTAAGCATGCCAAACGATACACTATAAATAATGTGTAGTGGTCAGACTCACTGTGTCTTACACTACACACCCCTTAATGTACTTGACCATTGCATAGCTACACGGGTCATGGAGGTCACAATTAGGTACCTGATCTTACATTGTTCCACTCATGTCACAAGGTATGTGCCTGTCTTGCGTACTCCTCAGGCCTCTAATTTCTGCTTCATAAATAGGAGGGTGGACAACACATAAGTCTTTCTAAGTCATTTCAGTGATGGTGCCTAGATACATTGTGCATTTACTTGACACGCCTGAGGGCTTTCCACTGATAAAAATAGTGGTCCAACACAAGAATCACAGGCACGTACAATGAGAATGATGACACAGTGCATACACATGTGAGATGCAACACATAATGGAACCAAAATAAGGATGACATGTCCACTGTACATTTAGCAGATGTGTGAAAGGTGAGTTGCCACCAATATAGACAGATACAGGCCTTGTACACCTGTGCAGACGGGCCACATCTCCATAGGGTCACTAGCAAAGCAGTGCACACATTAATCAGTATCCTCTGTTAATTCTACATTTTGCATCTCACAAATGATCATATGCACACTTAATGAACTGTTACATGATATGGCACAGGGAATGTGTTTACAGAGTGAGAGTTCCTCAAATCAGCAGTGTAATTGTACAACTGCTAAACCGTGTTATGTACATAACATCATTGCATGCAGTCAGGGATCTGGGGGAAAAAGGCTATACACCCCACTGATGTGAAGTGAAGAACCAGGCCTTTATGGACCTGTCGGCGCAGGGCACGCCTAAATCTCCGACTTCACCTGCCTTGTTTTAAAGAGACACGGGACACTCAGGATTTATTAGCTGCAGCTATGCACAGTGATCCTAGAAGTACACTAATGGTATGTTCTCAGGAGACTGCCCCTTCACTCAGTGGCTCACAGTCTTTTATATTCTTTTTACACCTTCATAAGAACACTCCCAAATGCGCAAAATTTTAACCAATGAAAAGATGTGTTTTTTGGGCAAAACAAGACGTCAAATGATTAAATTATCTACCCCCTAGGTCATGTTTTGACTAACCCCACAAGTGATTTGGTAATGTTGTCCCTAGGTTAATCAACAGTGGTAGACATGTTTGTGTATTGCAGAAGGCCACCATGCAAGGCAGAATAAGGTGGGGAGAAGGACAATGAAAACCAACAGATGGTTTTGAAACAAGGATTAGTGAATCGGAAAAAGAATATTGGAGGCCACCAGGTAGTTTGGATAAGGATTAGTGAGTCAGGAAAAGAATACTGGAGGCTAACAGATACTTTAAACAAGGTTTTAGTTGAGATTAGTCAATCAGGCTGGTTCCCGGAATCAACTTTACTGCAAGGATAGAGGGGTTATCTGACACGTAATGGTACAAAGGGCAAGAGTCTTCAATTCGCCGTGCTGCCTGAGTGAGGGCAACACAAAATGGGAGTGAAACACAAAATGGAGTCGGAACCGAATTTCCTCAGAAGCCATAACGCTAGGCAGTGTATCACACATTTACATGACACATTCTCAGGAACAACATGTGTGATGTTTGGCTTTAATGGAGCTGAACCAGTGTCAATGGTGCCATCCTCCCCACATACTCAAGTGCAAAAATATATATGTCATGTATGGCCAATGCTGATAACAAAATCTGAATGCATTAACATTGACTTGCACTCACAGGCACATACTACTGTACAGTAACAGAATGTAAGCATTGTGAGCACTCTAAAAATGTTACTCATACACTTACCAGTATATCTGGAGCACTATATAGCTGCCCGTACTGGCCAAGGACCTTGTCCACCATGACCTCCAACTCCTCTGTGGTGAAGCGACGGGCCCTGATGTTCTCTGTATGAGCCATGACTGGGTCCAGAGTAGAGGTAAAGCAGCAGTTGGTGGTAATGTATGGCAGGCAGCAGTGTCTGTATGCAAGTGACAGGTGTGGCTATCTCACAGACATTTATAGGCCCCTAGGGTTGTTCCAGTGGTACTCTGCTGATGCAACTGGTCCGCATGGTTAGCATCTTTCAATTGTGGCCAATGTCTATGACCGCAGTGGTAGAGGACACCTACCTCCTTGATATCCAAAACTGGAATGCACCACCGCGATGGTGGTTCCCATTAGCTGTGAGAACAAAGAAGGCTGGGCTGTTCCTCAAGCTAAGGAATGTACGTGTCACTGTAGTGTATAGGATGATGTAGGGTCTAAGGAGTCCTACATTTGGGCATCCATTTTGTTGGATGTAATGCCCTCACACAGCCTTACAGGTGTCATGCTTCATCATCTGGGCTGCTCCTCGTTGGGTCAGCGGTGCAATACCCAACGGGCGACACCTCAAAGAGGGGCTCTTTGGCGGAGATCTTCTATCCAACTGTCGTCAGGTGAAGTGCGGGTGTGGGGCCAGAATAGCGTAGACGTGTTAGTGTGGGTTAAAATAAAGCTAGGAGTACCAGGATCGAGTTTATTCTGGGAGTCCCCTGCTCTAATTAAAAATGATAAGACTAACCGGTACTTGCTGGAATATGATGCTTCCAATTACGAGTCTCGGGTTAAGTTTGTGCTCTGATCGGTCAACATGTTTCTCGCGTATGTGCAGTGACTGGCGATTCTTCAGGACCTAAATTAAAGAATAAATCTAAGGTTTCAACTGTCTACGTCAGTGTGATCTCACTGGTATCTAATGTTAAATATACATACAAGAAGGTTCTCTAACAGAAAATAAGTGTTCCTGTATTATACCTGTGTTGAGCTGCATCTACCTAATAGGTTTAGTATACAGACAACAACAGTATCCGGTGGGTTAGACATCGGGTTCTGTCATCCAACATGTGGTTGTTAAAGCCTGTGTAGACTTCTGTGGCACCTACCCCTCGCCGCCGGATCTGAGTTCCCATTAGCTGCAATGTTATTCGCATAGGTGGTGTCCCACCGCGGGGGTCATGATGTCTCCACCGCAATCCTGCATCATTCAGTTGTGGTGAATGCCTGTCACCGCAGTGGCGGGGCACGCCTACCACGATGTTAAAAACTGAAATGCACTATTGCAATGGCGGTTCCCATTGGCTGCAATGTTATTTTCATAGGCAGTGTCACACCGCGGATGTCATGATGTCTCTAGCGCAATCCTGCATCATTCAATTGTGGCCAATGCCTGTCACCTCAGTATCACCTCAGTGGCGGAGCATGCCTACCGCAATGTTTAAAACTGAAATGCCCTACCACAGTGGTGGTTCCTATTGGCTGCAATGTTATTCGCAAAGGCTGTGTCACACTGCGGGGGATCATGGTGTCTCTACTGCAATCTTGCATCATTCAATTGTGGTCAATGCTTGTTGTCACCGCAGTGGCGGAGCACGCCTACCACGGTGTTCAAAACTGAAATGCACTACCAAAATGGTGGTTCCCATTGGCTGCCATGTTATGCGCATAGGTGGTGTGACACCGCAGGGGTCATGATCTCTGTACCGCAATCCTGCATCATTCAATTGTGGCCAATGCCTGCCACCACTGTAGCGCAGCACACCTACTATGCCTGTAAACATATTGGGCCCGATTCATAGAACTAACTTGAGACTATGGGCCATATGTATCAACAACCCGATTTGCGATTCTGAATTTGCGATTTTTTGCGAATCGCAGTTTCAGAATCGCAAATCGGTATGTATGTAACAAATCACAAATAAATAGCGATTCGGTAAAAATCGCTATTTATTTATTTGCGAGATCCCCAAATGTGATTCCTTAACCTTAAGAAATCGCAATTTTGCGATTCCTTAACGGAAAAAAAATCGCAATTTTGCTAATTTCGCAAATCAGACAATCCGAAACTCAGGTGCAGCATGATGACATCACAACCAGGAAGTGACTAACTACCCATGCTGCACCTGAGTTGCTGATTCAGAGTCAGAGTGAAGGAGTGTTGGAGAGTGAACTGTGCTTCTGAATCAACATGGCTGAAAGTGGAGACATGCCCAGGCAGGAAACTCAGCAGCAGGAGGGAGAAAGTGCAAGGAAGAGGAAGCAGAAATTCTCTGAGGCTGAACTGGAGGCATTAATCTAGGAAATGGTGCCAAATCATGAATTACTGTTTGGCAAGAAATCTCTGAAGGTGCCAGAGACCCGTAAAAGGCGCATTTGGGCTGACATACAGCATAAAGTGAATGCACTGGGGATGACACACCGGAGTGTGGATGAACTACGGAAACTCTGGTATGACTTGCGCCAGCGCTCAAAGAGAAGTTAGCTGCCAGGCTGGAGCAGTCCAGACACACCGGAGGAGGGACCTCTACAGTGTCGGACTCAACACCTCTGGAGGAACTCGTGGAGGGGACCCTGCAACCAGAAAGCGTGAAGGCCTTGGCTGATCTGGACAGCTCCAATCAAGCAGCATCCGGACCAGGTAAGAAGCATGCCATCACACCCCTAACACCCCCAAACACCCCCCAGCAGCGACCTAGGGACAGGAAAAAAGATTTGTACTCCAGAGCAGGTACACAGGCAGACACAGCAATGCATTATGGGAGATGTAGTCACATGAAATTCAAAGTTGTGCATTTTCAGCCAAGCAATTAAAAATGGCATGTGCAGGTCAGGAAAGGGAAATATCTAACAAATGTAATCCCAAACTGTGAAATTAATTTATTTACACAGTGCAAGTGAGTACAGTTAATAATTGTGTACTGTTCTGTCCACAGCACTATCAACAACACAGCCTACAGGCAGTGGAACTGTGAATGAACGTCCAAACTCAGGAGACACAGGGCATGAGGAACACACAGGTGGGGAGGACAGCCCTGTCAACCCTCCAAAGAAAAGAAGGAGATACATAGTGAGACCACTACCACCAATGAAGGAAGATGCAGAGGATAGTGATGACAATGTGCACTCTGATAACACACAGCCACAGCAAGAGGTCCATGCACAAGACCACCAAGTCCCACAAGGCACAGGAGGGCGAGACGCCGCACAACCAGCAATACTGACGGTCGGGGTGAGGAATATGTGTTTGCCGGCCTGGAAATGAATATGTTGCAAGTGCAGCGCCTGCAAGCGAAAAACATAAAAGCATTACAAAGAGAGGTGAGGGCAGGCTTCAGGGGAATAACAAGTGAACTGAGGGGTGCCATGCAGGCGCTTTGTGAAGAAATACGCGCAGACCGTGCTGCTAGGCGCCGAGAGCTGCAGCGCCTGAATAGATATACACGGGCCATTAACCGCTTGGCCTCTGCCACAAACATCCAGACCAGGCGCAGAATAGACATGCAGCGGCAGTTTGCACATGGTAGCCAGGATATAGCTACTGCACTTGTGCAGGTAACATCTGCTATTGACGAGCTGCGGGCAGTTCGTACTACAGGGCATGGAGTACTAACTCCCAGTGAAGAGAACGCACAGTCAGGGCGGAGCAGCAACACCCCACCACCCATCATGGAGAGGCGCCATAGTGGCAGGAACAACAGGCCTACAACGTCCAATTAGAATAATGCTGTGCATCATCCAACAGGGGCCTCAGCTAGGCTGCGCCGCACATGAGGTGTTTACTTTGATACCACTGGGAGAGGTGGTCTACAGACTTGACTTTACACTCACTCCTGTTTTCTATATAGCACTGTGAGTAAAACATGTGCTTGACAAATGGAGTGTGACTAGTTGCCATTAAGGATGTGTGACATTATTTCTCCTGCATTTAAGGAATAAAACACAGTCACACACATAAGATATGCCATTGTGTCATTTTTTCTTACCTAGAAGTAGTTGTGCGTAATCTCATCA
The DNA here is from genome assembly GCF_964261635.1 of Lissotriton helveticus. Lineage (NCBI taxonomy): Eukaryota > Metazoa > Chordata > Amphibia > Caudata > Salamandridae > Lissotriton > Lissotriton helveticus. The sequence continues at coordinate 755,838,414 of NC_136059.1, read as the reverse complement.
CGCCTCTGGCGCCCAGCTGCTGTACCAGCTACACCAGCTACCATACGTCCTGGTCCAGGCCCCTCCACGTCAAAGGATTCTGATTCACTCAGCTCCATTGGTGTGCCTTCAAGGTGGCAATGTTATGCAGCATAGCACATGCTACCACTATCTTGCAATTTTGTGGGCTGTATTGGAGTGCACCTCCACTTTTATGGAGGCAGCGGAATCTGCTCTTCAGTATCCCAAATGTCTGTTCGACGGTGCCACTGGTTGCTATGTGTACCCTGTTGTATCTGCGCTCCCTAGCATTGGCAGGATTGAGGTTGGGCGTCATGATGAAATCCCGGACTGCATATGCACTGCCACTGTCACCCAGAGGCGGAACTTCCGGTGGCCCGGAGGCGGAGCTTCCAGCGCAGAGGTGGAGATTTCAGCCATGGCTAAATCCCCACCTCCGAGTCGTAAGCTCCACCTCCAAGCCGGAAGCTCCGTCTCCAGACCACAAGCTCCGCCTCTTGAGCAGAAGCTCTGCCTCCGGGCCAGAATTTACGGCCCGAGTGCAGACGTAAAGTTAGTAGTCGTGAATTCATTCTGTGAATACCAAAAGTAGTAAGTGCATTCCGTGAATACCAAAAGTTGTAAGTGCATTCTGTGAATACCAAAAGTAGTAAGTTTAGGATTTTGTCTTAAGTTAATTCTGTGAATCGGGCCCTTCAGCATTAGCATTCTCACTTTGTGAATTGCATCACTGATCACAGCACATTTCTCAAAACTAATTTCAGCTTGTTGTAAAGAGAATAGAGAGTTTGACATTTAACTTAAGTATGCCGACGTATGTCATGGCAATACACGTGATTAAATGCATTGGTATGTCCGTACTCACATGTCAGATTTCATCCATGTGGGCATTATATACAGAGTTCACGTTGAATTGTGTATCATTTTGTGAACATGCCAATGTGTGTAATGCAAACCCCTTCCACAGTCATGATGGACCGACCACGCAATGTGCTCTTAGCCACATATGCTGTGTCAGATACACACAGGGCTGGGGACACACAATGTAGCAGTGTACAATATGCCATACATATGGTCTGACTTAGATTTGACAGTAGTTAGTGTGTACATCCTGGCTACATGAATGACTACAGGAGATCAAGGTGTCTATGCTTGTCACTGGTGCATTAAGCTGTTTTTACAGTCCTGTCGATATTGTGTTTGTGTTAGTGATTATGTAAGCTGTTATCCACATCTCATCTGTCACTCATTTTTACATGTGTCCCCTGCCAGAATACGTAAGCGACAACCATCTGTGTATCTGACTTTCCCAGAGCTGGAGACAATAGAGGATAATGACATCATAAAGAAATTCCGTCTGAATCGCCTGCCCTTCAGGAGCTATGTGCTCGGTTGGAGCCCCGTTTGAAGCCTCATAGAACCTATCCAACACCTTTGACACCAACAGTGAAGGTGATGGCTGGCCTGCATTTCTTTGCCACTGGGTTGATTCAGTACACAGTGGCCATCGCAGGTGGGATGTCTCAACCTATGTTCAGCATGGTGTTGCATGATTTCCTGAAAGCATTGTTGACCTACAAAGACAGCTACATTCCCTTTCCAAGGAGACATGAATTGGTAGATGTGAAGGGGGAATTTTATGACCTTGGTCACATACCTAATGTTGTTGGAGCCATTGACTTCACACACATTGGCCTTGTTCCAACACAGGCACCTGAGCACATCTACCATAACAGTAAGCATTACCATTCAATAAATGTGCAAGTGGTATGCCAAGCTCATCTGATTATCTCCACGTATGTGCCAAATTTCCGGGTTCTGCACATCACTCCTACATACTGCATAACAGCATCATCCCACAATTGATGGGAAATCTGCATCCGGAGTGTACATGGTTCGTTGGTGAGTGAGCTGTGTCAAGTAGTGTGCTGTATGTGTGACATGCTGATCTCCTCAAATATTTCTATTACAAACTTGGTGTGTGTTTCTCACAAGAAGGTGACTCTGCGTATTCAAACCGGCCTTGGTTGCTGAGCCCACTGAGGAATCCAGGACACCAGGGGAAGTCCGCTTTAATGATGCTCATGGGAGGTCACGTCGTGTAGTGGAGCATGCCTGAGTCAAAGTGCGCCTTAGCAGTCCTGAGGGGCAAGGTTGTTGCTCCTCATCTGAGAAACGTAGAGAATCAGCAGCAGAGAGTTCAAGTTCCGGGGGGGGGGGGGGGGGGCGGTAGACTGACTCTGCTGGTTGGTGTTGTTCTCGCCAGCTGTTGATTGTGAATCTCCTGTTGGAAAGAGGTTAAATTATCAGTTAAGTACACTCCACAACTTTGGTGACCCAGTTTTGGATGTTTTAGTTGAAACGCCAAACTTTTTTCATTGCAATCCGTACAGGATTAGGAGGAACCCCAATGATGAAGCATGCCACCTAGGGGCAACCCTGGTGGGAGAGGGGTCTCTAGAAAAAAATATTTTTAGACAAGCAATAACAGTGGATTCTCGCTGTATTCTATCAGCTTCCCCAAGGGCTGGTTTTCTTCGAATTACTCAATGTGTCTGTCAGTAGGATAAACCTAGCCTCTATCACTGCCTCCCTCGCTTCTTGTTTCTAACATTTTGTTTGAAATCATGTTGTTTTGTTTGACGGATAGTCCATGCATATGAGCCTTCATACTTTGAAACAATGAGACTTACACATTGCATTGTGTGCTTTGCATGATTGGGCCCTGAATTTATTTGCATAGGAATTTGTGATTCAAAGTCTGTGATTTATGTGAATTTACATGGACTTAGCTGTATGCGCACTGGATGTGACACATGGATCTGTACAGAATTGGCTAAAAAGTGAGGGATGTGGTGGTCATATGGCTCCATATACTTTGAGAAGGATGACAGGGTACATGTGCTGACTACCTACCTGTTAGGTGACACTGTAGAGGAAGATGGCTGCCAAATGGCTGTGGGATGGGGGAGTGTTTCATCCTGTTCAGGAGTGAGACACATGAGCATGAGATGGCTACCTACATGTAAAGTGAAGCAGAACAATGTCATGGCTGCCACAAGGTTCTGCGTGAGGGTATTGTTCCATTCTGTTCAGGGGTGGTGCAAGTGACCAGGAGATGGTTACCTACCTGCAAGGTGAAGCACAGCCATGAAACGGCTGCGACATTGCTCTTGGGTGGGGGAGTAGTCCATCCTTCTCAGCTGTGAGGCAAGGGGTCCTTGTGAAAGTTATAGTGCTGGCCGCCTGTCCAAACCCCACCCTCTTGAGAAGGCTTTGTACCTGTAAGGAGCATCAAAGCAATGAAATGGCTGCCACGTGGTTCTGGGTGGGGAGAGTGTTTTATCCTGCTCAGCAATGAGACAAGGGTGCCTGATGGGAGTTGTAGTGCTGGCTGCCTGTTCACACCCCCCCCCCCCCTGTTGAGATGGCTACCTACCTGTAAGGTGAAGCAGAACCATGAAATGGCTGCCACAGGGTTATGTGGGGGTGTTCTATCCTGCTCAGCTGTGAAGCTAGGGGGCATGGTGGGAGTTGTAGTGCTGGATACCTGTCCACACACCCCCTCCCTGTTGAGAAGGCTACCTTCCTTTGAAGTGGAACAGAGAAAGCTAATAGGTTACACACGGCTCTGGGGGAGCGTCCATCCTGCTTAGCTGCGAGGCAAGGGGGCCTGGTATGAGTTGTACTGCTAGCTGCCTGTCCACACCCCCCTTCCCCGTTGAGATGGCTACCTCTCTGCGAAGTTGAACAGAGGAAGGTAATAGGTTGCACATGGCTCTTAGGTGGGGGGAGTTTTCCATCCATCTCAGTTGTGAGGCAAGGGGGCCTGGTGGGAGTTCTAGTGCTGGCTGCCTATCCACACCTCCTACCATGTTGATATGGCTGCTTACCTGTAAGGTGAAGGAGAGCAATGAAATGGCTGCCACATGGTTTTGGGGGTGGTGAGTGTTCCATCCTGCTCAAGGGTGAGTCAAGGCTGCCTGGTAGGAGTTGTAGTGCTGGCAGCCTGTCCACACTCCCTCCTCCCTGTTCAGAAGGCCACCTCCCTTTGAAGATGAGCAGAGGAAGGTAATAGGTTCCACATGGCTCTTAGGTGGGGGAGTTTTCCATCCAGTTCAGTTGTGAGGCAAGGGGGCCTGGTCGGAGTTGTAGTGCTGGCTGCCTGGTCACACCTCCTACCATGTTGATATGGCTACTTACCCATAGGTGAAGTAGAGCAATGAAATGGCTGCCACATGGTTTTGGGAGTGGTGAGTGTTCTATCCTGCTCAGGGGTGAGTCAAGGCTACCTGGTCGGAGTTGTAGTGCTGGCAGCCTGTCCACACTCCCTCCTCCCTGTTGAGAAGGCCACCTCCCTGTGAAGTGGAGCAGAGGAAGGTAATAGGTTACACATGGCTCTTGAGTGGGGGGAGTGTTCCACTCTGCTCAGCTGTGAGGTAAGGGGGCCTGGTAGGAGTTGTAGTGCTGTCTGCCTGTTCACACCCCCTCCTGTTGAGATGGCCACCTACCTGTAAGGTGAAGCAGAGAAATGAAATGGCTGCCCCATGGTTCTGTGTGGGGGAGTGTTTCATCCTGGTGAGCTGTGAGGCAAGGAAGCATGGTGGGAATTGTAGTGCTGGCTTCTTGTCCACACCCTCATCCCTGTTAAGAAGGCTACCTTTCTGTGAAATGGAACAGAGGAAGGTAATAAGTTACACATGGCTCTGGGGGGGAGGGGTTGTTCTTTCCGGCCCAGCTGCGAAGCAAGGGGGCCTGGTGGGAGTTGCAGTGCTGGCTGCCTGTCCACACTTCCTTCCCTGTTGAGATGGCTACCTACCTATAGGGGGAAGCAGAGCAATGAAATGGCTAACACATGGCACTTGTGTGGGGAGAGTGTTCCATCCTGCTCAGCTACGAGACAAAGGTGCCTGATGGGAGTTGTAGTGCTGACTGCCTGTCCACCCTCTCCCTGTTGAGAAGGCTACCTCCATGTGAAGTGGAGCAGAAGAAGATAATAAGTTACACATGGCTCTTGGGTGGGGGGAGTGTTCCATCCTGCTCAGATGTTAGGTAAGGGGGTCTGGTGGGAGTTGTAGTGCTGGCTGTCTGTCTACACCCCCTCCCTGTTGAGATGGCCACCTCCCTGTGAAGTGGAGCAGAGGAAGGTAATAGGTTACACATGGCTCTTGAGTGGGGGTTGTGTTCCACTCTGCTCAGCTGTGAGGTAAGGGGGCCTGGTAGGAGTTGTAGTGCTGTCTGCCTGTTCACACCCCCTCCTGTTGAGATGGCCACCTACCTGTAAGGTGAAGCAGAGAAATGAAATGGCTGCCCCATGGTTCTGTGTGGGGAGTGTTCCATCCTGGTGAGCTGTGAGGCAAGGAGGCATGGTGGGAGTTGTAGTGCTGGCTTCTTGTCCACATCCTCATCCCTGTTAAGAAGGCTACCTTTCTGTGAAATGGAACAGAGGAAGGTAATAAGTTACACATGGCTCTGGGGGGGAGGGGGTGTTCTTTCCGGCCCAGCTGCGAAGCAAGGGGGCCTGGTGGGAGTTGCAGTGCTGGCTGCCTGTCCACACTTCCTTCCCTGTTGAGATGGCTACCTACCTATAGAGAGAAGCAGAGCAATGAAATGGCTAACACATGGCACTTGTGTGGGGAGAGTGTTCCATCCTGCTCAGCTACGAGACAAGGGTGCCTGATGGGAGTTGTAGTGCTGACTGCCTGTCCACCCTCTCCCTGTTGAGAAGGCTACCTCCATGTGAAGTGGAGCAGAAGAAGATAATAAGTTACACATGGCTCTTGGGTGGGGGGAGTGTTCCATCCTGCTCAGATGTGAGGTAAGGGGGTCTGGTGGGAGTTGTAGTGCTGGCTGTCTGTCTACACCCCCTCCCTGTTGAGATGGCTACCTACATGTAAGGTGAAGCAGAGCAATGAAATGGCTGCCACATCATTCTGTGTTCCATCCTGCTAATCTGTGAGGCATGGGGCCTGGTGGGGGTTGTAGTGCTTGATGCCTGTACACATACTCCCATGGCCATATTACTATCTACCTTTGAGGTGAATCAGACGGAGGAAATGGTAGATATGTGAGACATGTGATGGGAAGAGAGTATTGTACATAAGTGCATTTAGGTCTAGGATGTGTAGCTTTATAGTTGCGCAAGACAGTATATGGTAGTGTGATGGGATACATTTGTTAGTACTTAGCAGTCTCCACTCCCCCAGCTATTCATGTGAGACTCTCTGGAATCAGGATGGCAAGCAGCTTCTCTTCCCATTCAGTGAATGTTAGTGATGAAATGGGAGGGTGACCGCCAATCCTCTAAGCCTCTTCATCGTTTGTGTTGGCATGGTATTTTACCCTGGTATTTAAGTCATACCTCTTCTTGATGTCAAGCAGTGTGTGCAGGGTGGTCCCTACTGCATTGACTTTGTTGAATATCCTTTACCACATTTATTTTTTTCTGACTAGCGGGGTCTGTTGGACCATGGTTCCAAACAAATATGGCTCTACTCTAATTAACTCATCTACCATCACTGACAACTCATTGTCTCTGAATTTAGGCATTTTTTTCTGTGACGTGATGTGTGTTGTGCAAATAAGTGACAAGTGCAGGTAGGAAAGGGGTGTGAATATGTGTGAGGTGTGTGTTGGAAGTGTTGCTGTGGGTGGTTGTGATGGTATGTTGTGTGATGAACACCCTCTCCTTCGAACGGTGTGTATGGCCCTTCACTTCTGGAGTTTTGCAAAGGATGATGGTCAGGAAAGGGGTTGGTATTATACTCAACTATGTGAGTGTGTCAAAATGAGTAATGCCTGGCTGGTGTATTTTCCATGTCAACCAGGATGCTAATTTTTTTTTATTCTTTGGGGTGTATCACTTGGGCGTGTCAGATGTGTTTTTAGGGCAGTGGAGAGAACAGGTACATTTGGAGGCCTTGTTGTGTAGTTGCATTCAACCGCCATTCATCTTTTCACGTGATCGGGGTGATCATAACGCAATGATCATTACGCCAGCTCCGCCATCTCATCATACTTTCACTTGCGGTCATTCCACATGAGAATCGGGCTTTTTAATGCATTCCACAGTCGGATTTTACATTTGTCACATAGTAATGTCCCTGCCGGGTTTTGCTGTGGAACATGCAGGCGGTTGGAGGGCTTTTCTGTCCGCCATCGTAATGATCCCCTAAGTATTTAAAATAAACAATTAAACTTAACCAAAAAATAGGCGTTAATTTAATAAAAAACTAATTATCACTAACAAATACTTTTCTCTTAACAGCTTCTACAAAATTCAACAAAAAACACCAAAGAAATAAATTCCACCAGCTTAATTCAGTAAGTATTGTTTTTCTTCAATAAAATAAATAGACTAAAAAGAATGAGAAACAAACAAATTAAAACCAATTTTGTATTTCACAGATTACACTTCAATAAAATACCACCTTAAAACAACAAAACTTGAATTAACTTTGAAAGCAGAAACAAAGTCAACATTACAGAAAAAGACAAAATTAAGTAAGTATATAAATTAACCAACTAAGGCAACAAAGTAATTAACAAAATGTCAATAAAAATAAATTAAAAAGAAAATATAACAAATAAATATTTTTCTCTTCCAGTTTCTACAAATTACAACCTACAACAAAATATTGAAAAAAACATCATCAACGAAAAATAGTAAGTATATGTTTTTTATCAACTAAATAAAAACAGAAGTTAAATAAACAAAATGAAACAATATAATGTAACACTATAAAAACAATAACATTTTGCTATTAATCCAACAGAAAAAAAACAAGTGGACAAACATCAACAATCAAAAGAAAATCCAGCAAGAAAATAAAATCAAAATACATTTTTTCTCAAACATAATAATTATACAAAATATTTAATTTTAAAATAGTATATTTAATAAATATATACATATATTCACAGATCAACCCAAAATTGGCAGAGGGAGCAAAATTCATAACTTCACAAAAGGGGCGAACTACTTGTCTGCTACATGGGATACACTTATACCCAAGAGAAATGAGTGGAAACACAACACATTGGAAATGCAGTAAATATTACTTTAACTCTTGTTATGGTAGAGTCACTACGATATAAACCAATGTAGCAAATGTCAAAGAACATAACCATCCCCCCATGTGTCTGAAATTGAAGTTAGAGGTGCTCTTAAGACACAAAGAGAAGCAAGTACCAGCTCACAACAAACAAGTACCCAGACACTTAAAAGTTTTTTAACTAGGATACCTGAGCATGTTACAAGACAACTACCATCAATACCTACTCAGAAAAGATTAATTTCCCGAACTAAAACAGCTACAACTAAAACACCACCCACCCCTCAAATATTTGCTGAAACACAAATATTACCTGAATATACCATCACTCACAAAGATGAAAAATCCCTTCTCCATGATAACAAAATTCATGAAAAACTAATTTTCATCTTTGCAACAAATAACAACAAATACTTAAAAACTGTGAAATGGTTATAATGGATGGCACATTCAAAGCTTGCCCCAAACCTTTTTATCAATTATACACAATCTACAGTGAATATGAAGGTATTAACATACCCTTCTTATTATACTCACTACTCCCTAATAAACAGAACAGCACATACATAGAGCTCCTGACAGTAGTAAAACAATACACCAACAGCTACTTTCCATAAAAGGGGGGCGTGGTTACGGCACGAAGTGGAATGGCTGCCTGTTGGGGGAGCTCCACATGCCGGGCTGTTTTACTCGGCAAATTCCACTGTTTATTCCCGCCTGTGTGGCCTAAAATTAAGCGCAGCAACGGAGAAACATCTCTAGCATGATCGGTGCTACTTGAGGAGTTCCTTGAGCCCTGGCGATTGTGTCTAGCCGAGCTGAGATCTAGACGGGACTTTGGAAAAGATGGCAGCTGTCTGCCTCTGAGCCTGGGGGGGCGGGGTCACGGAGAGGTAGCAGTGAGGGAAGCCTCTGAGACACAGGATTGCCGGAGGTGTCGCTGTTTGGACCCCCCCTGACAACTGCACCGGTTCAACACCCGACTGCAGGAGGCGAGACGGACAGATTTGTGGGCAGCGTGGAGCGTCAATATGTGGGGACCTCTGAGACCGGACGCCGACAGCTGGTGCGGTGAGACCTTCAGAGGCGGCACAGCGGGATGCTGAGAGGAGGAGTGCTGGATAACTGAGAGCCCGGAGAGGTGAGGTAGGTGGAGCAGAGCCATAGACGGCATTGCGCGGGGCTAGGGGCGCTCGGCTGGGCCTGGATACCCCAGTATACTGGTGCGGGTGGGGTCCAGGAGCAGCCGTGTGGCCCAGTCGGGCAGGGCGCTGGATGGGGGTCGGGTCCGCTGCTGCATGGTGGAGCGCTTGTCTTGTCGGTGAGTCTGTGGGCGCAGAGGCGCTTAACAATCTATCGCAGCTGTCTGGCCTGCCTGGGCGGCTGGACCCATTTGTGGCGCTGTTGGTTCTCTGGGCACGCGGATTGCTGGCTGACCTGGGTTCTGCATGGCGGCTGTGGTGCTACAAGTCCCTAGGAGATCTGCTCTTCAATGGACTACAAAGTTTATCCCAAGAGGGTCATTCAAAGGCGACAATACTTGCAAGGCCCATTCGACTTGACCTTCTCTGAAATATATCTTAGTGGGTAGTGTTTTCATACAGTGCTGGTGCAGGAGTCACATATATTACGGACATTACCGCTCGATCTCTGGGCGTGGCACACTAGCATCTTGGACTGAGTATACCTAGGGGCCAATATATGCGCTACCACACCTGCTGACTACCTGAGGGGGCTCTGTCTCGCTCTGCTGGTTGAGACCTGCAGGCCCTGATAGCATACAGAGCGTCTGATTGCCATCACTGCTATATGGTTGGGTGCGGTAGTAATGGGCTGAGTGATTTGCAGTGTCTGCTTGTCTACACATTGGTGGTGCACTCATTCATTATGGGCAAAGCCTAACACCAAGCAACCAAAATTACAGTTTGAGTCCAAGCGTAGCACTCGTGCAGCCAAGGCCATGGGGGATCAGACACCGGCGCAAAGTGCCCGTACACTGTGGAAATTCAGGAGGACGATACCAGATCCATCTTTCTTGAATTGCGCTCAGGGCTAAAGACTATCGATAGCAAGATTGATGCACTCACTTTTTTTTTTTTTTTTTTGCAGAGTTTTATATAGCGCGAACTAGACCCGAACCGAATCAGGTATCAGAGCGCTTTACATATTTTTCCAGTTACGTTACATTTTACGTTTCCAGTTACTTTCATTTTTAGGCACGGGGAGATTAAGTGATTTGCCCAGAATCACAGGAGGTTTTGGCGTTGTTACCGAGACTCGAACCCAGATCCCCAGGTCCGAGGTCGAGCGCCCTAGCTGTTACGCCAACTCCTCTCCCCTTTAGGCCAACTCCTCTCCCCTTTAGGCCAACTCCTCTCCACTTCCAGCCTAGACTTGGTGAAAAAGAAAGTGGACACTCACGAACATCGCTTAGATGACCTGGAAAACAGGTTGTCAGACACCCAGGACTCGCAGGCGGAGAGAATCAAAGCCAAGAATGAGGATTTAGAAGCGCACTCTAGGCGCAATAACCTCTGCATAATTGATCTGCTGTAATCCACGGCTATTTGAAAAATGGAAACATACATAGACAATCTTCTGCGTGAGTTATTTGGTCCAGTATTATCATCCGTAATGATTGTGGAGAGGGCACATCGCTCTCTTGGCCATAAACCTAAACCAGGCGCACCACCACACCCGATAATAGCGCGTTTGCTGAATTATGCGGACAGAGATGCCATATTGCGGGAGGCAAGAGTCAAGAGCCCCATAATACATGGTGGGAACACGCTGTCTTTCTTCCCGGACTACGCCCCTGAAGTGCAAGCAGCACGCAGGGAGTTTGTACCAGTGAAGAAAGTCCTTCAATCTGCATCTGTACCATACGCTATGCTGTACCCCGCTAAATTGAAAGTATCACACGACGGCCAAACACATTTTTTTACGGACTAAAAGTCTGCTCTAAAATACTCTAAACACATCTGCAAATCCAGACCGAACCAGAATGTACACAACAGTCCGGTGGCCCGCTCAAATCCAGAGGACGCAGAATAGATATAATGACTTTATGATATCATTTACATGACTCATGGTCCGATGAAAATGTTGCTCATAGAGGGGTTTTTGAGTGTGCTGTCAAGTGATGACGTAAATAGTTTTCTTGTTTCGCCTTGTTCTGCTGCATAATATTAGCTTTTCCAAATGGGTATACGAGGCATTTCAGATGCCACCGTAATCAATGAAGGCTGTTGCATGGGTGGGTGACATAACATCAGCATGTCACCCTCACCGCATGGTGAGTGCACGCTGCCATTCCCTCCCCCCAGAGCGGGTGTTCCCCTTGTGTAGGTTGAATGGGAGTTTGGGACAGAGAGGGGGAACGGGGTGGGAACTGTTCTCGACCTAATTGGGAGATTAGAGTGGGTGGGGGTACAGGGAAGAGGGGGCAGAATGTTGCATTGTTTTTTGTTTGTTTAATTTTTATATCATTGACATTTAAAGTGAGAGTCGAGATCTATTACTATCCTGTTTTTTGGTACAGTGTTGTAGCTTTGCTATGCTGGTTGCTCTACACATTGCACATGTTGAGACAATAGATGGGTGATCGGTACAGGTTATTGACTTGGAATGTAAGGGGCCTAAACTCCCCCAAGAAAATTCGACAGATCCTAGCCTATTTGTCCCGTCACGATATCCATGTCGCTCTGCTGCAGGAAACACATTTAACGAAACATACGGTGCGGGGGTTGCTAGCAGTTGGGCACGGTATAGACCTGCTTCCTCCTACTCGTCCTATGCTAGAGGCATATTGATTATGATTAAGAGAGGACTTGTGTTTACTCCGCTCCAGACACATATAGATGAGGAGGGATGCTGAGCAATGGTAAAAGGGAAATTAGGGAGCACCCTGGTGACTATTATGAACATGTATGGTCCAATTGGTGATTATCCTGGCTGCTTCTTGAGGATGTGTGGTAAGCTGAGGGAATGGTCAGATGCAGTCATACTGTGGGGAGGAGACCTTAACACATATCTAGATCCGGTGTTGGATAAATCTAATCTAATGTCGGACCGAACCCCCAGGTTTGCTCAGACTGTGCATAATGCCATGTTAGAGTTTGGACTGCGAGATGTGTGGAGAATTCGCAATGTTTTGGTGAGAGAGGGTACCCATGCTACACCTATATACAATAGTTGGTCTAGGTTAGACTATTGGTTGCTAGGGGAGGAGAGATCTAGTTGGGGTGTCAGAGATCACTAATTTACTGTGCATGTTTTCGGACCATAACCCGGTGCTCCCCAACATAAACATCCCAACAGCGATATATCGCCCCTTCACTTGGCGACTGCGATCTGAGGCATTACTAGACCCAGTATATGAGACCACGATAAGAGAGGCGATAACACAATATTTTGAGCTTAATAAGGGATCTGTGGATAGTGCCTGCACATTATGGGAAGCCTTTAAGGTGACTATCCGGGGAGTATGTATCAGTACCGCGGCCGGCATTCTGAAAGATCTCAGGACGCAATTAGCTTGAATAGAAACTGCCCTGTGTGATTTGGAATATGCTTATATCACCACCCCCTCAGCTGAAATTCTCCGTCGTATGCACAAGCTAATACGGGAGTATGACACAATTGCTGACAATGAAGTGAGACATATGTCGCGCAGACACACTGCTCGTAGATATGGCGAGGGAGGGAGACCAGGTCGCACGTTGGCGAATAAAATAAGAGTCCGTCTGGAGCAACCTCATATCGACAAGATTACTGACTCGAGGGGAACGGACCATTACCATCCGCTTACTATCACAGAGCAGTTTTGTGATTTTTATGCAGAGCTCTACACATCTGGGGGGAGGCTGCGACATCAGTAATGGAGGGATATCTGGAGGACGTAGCGTGTGTCTGGCTGGCATACGTTCACAGGAAATACTTGAGTTTACCGATTGATGCGGAAGACATTAAGACAGCAATATTAGCTATGTCTAACGGAAAGCCGCCAGGTCCAGATGGGCTTACGATGGAATTTTATAAAGCGTACGCGGACCAGGTGGTCAACTACGTATTGGAGATGTTTGCGGAGGCCCACGATTCCGGAATTCTGCCACCATCGCTTCGACGGGCGATGATAATAACACTGCTCAAAAAAGATAAGGCTCCGGATAGATGTGATTCGTACAGACCCCTGTCGCTGATTAATATTGATGCCAAAATTCTTGCGAAAATTCTAGCCATTAAATTGCAACCGCTGATGTCGTGCTTGGTGTTACCGGATCAATCGGGTTTCATACCTGACCGTTCTACAGTACACAATTTGCAAACTATTTTTCTATGTTACATGTACTGGAGCCGAGCTTGCCTGCTGCGACAGTCCTACTAGACGCAGCCAAAACCTTCGACTCCATAGAGTGGAAATATCTGTTTTTGTGGTAAGGCGCATGGGCTTTCCACCAGTGTTCATACAGTGGGTTATGCTGCTGGACACTGAGCCCTCAGCTAGAGTGCGAGTTGGAGGCCTTACTTCGGATCAATTCCCTATCCAAAGGGGCACTCGTCAGGGCTGCCCCTTGTCACCGCTGCTTTTTGCTATAGCGCTTGAGCCTCTGGCGTGTGTCATTAGACAGAGGCATAGAGGGACAGCTCTGAATTTTAAATATCGGCTGGTAGCCATTTCACTATATGCGGATGAAATGGTACTGTTTGTTTGAGAGACGTTGCTGTATCTAGCACTGTTACGAGAATATGTGTCCGGTTCGGCCGAATATCGGGACTGGCTGTGAATTGGTAAAAGTCTGTTGTCATACCTCTGACAGAGATCACACGCCCGCCCAACATGGACTTCCACTTGAATGGTCTGTCCATTTGGTTAAATATCTTGGGGTCTGGGTTCATCGGGATCCGGAAGTAGTCATACATGAAAACTATGGTTGGGCCTGCGCTAAATTGGATCAGCAGGTGGATACCTGGGTGGCCCTACCATTATCACTGGCGGATCGTATTGCTTTAATAAAGATGGTGGTACTTCCACAATTTTTATATCTGTTTTTGTACATCCCGATTGCTCTAACAATGGTATTCTTCACTAATCTTCACAAGGCCTTCTACGACTGGTCTGTGGAGGGAAGAACGCCAGGATGAGCTGGTCAGTCCTCACTAGCGAGTATGAGCGGTGGGGATTTGGGGCCCCAGATTTTTATGTGTACTATTTAAGTGCAAAGGCTCAATATCTATACTATTGGGTGAGGCTACATGCCTACACAAAGCTTGTTGAAGTGGAGGAGGGAGACGTCAGTCCGATACTGCTGCATAGTATTGTTTCACACGCGACCCGTGGAATCCCGAAAATCGAAATTAATGCGGTAGACATGATGATTGCGGTGTGGCAAGAGATTGGACGTTTAGCACGTAAGTTGCCTCTTTACGCACCAGCTCTGCATATAGAATACCATGCTGCACTGTCAGTGACACACGATGCACCTTCAATGAGGCTTCTTAAAGAAGCAGGCCTTCAGCTCATGCAGGACTTGTATCCGGAGGGATCGTTCCATACACCAGACACTTTACAATATATAAGAAATCCCACCTTGCAGTTTCGATTCACGATACATAGACTTAGGCATGCAGTCAGAACGCATTATGTAACTTACCCCCTAGAGCCTCCTACATTGCTATCATTGCAGTTTGCACTCAGGGTTCCCACCAACAAGAAGCTAGTCTCCAGATTATACATAATGATAAAGTCAGAATGTGGTGACATACCTGCTGGGAGCTGGGAGAGATGGAAAGCCTGCTTGCCCGCCCGATACTGGAAAAAGACAGGAGGTACATATGCAGGTTGACGGGCACTTTGGTCATGAATGGAATAGTTCACTTTAAGTTTATACACTAAACTTATCATTCACCATCGAGGTTGCATCGAAATGGCTTACGCGACTCGGATCGCTGTGAGAGGTGTGGGCAATGTGGCGCAGACTTCATCCATCTTGCTTGGGGATGTAGCAAAGTGGCTGAGTATTGGGTACTAGTAGTAGGAGATCTTAGGGAAATGACTGGGCTAGAACTGCAGTGTATCCCGACTGTCTGTTTGATATGTTGTGTTCCGCAGTTAATGGGTATGTGTGGCAGATTTGTAACGCTGGCACTGCTTCTGGCAAAACGTAGGGTGGCTATTACGTGGGGTGGCAGATGTCCGCCGAAGGTTGATCACTGGCTCAAAGATCTTATATACTGCAAAGATAATATTGAAACTTATGCAGAGAAACTGCCGACAACTTCGCGGCCAAAAGATATATGGGAGCCCCTGTGACAGTTCCTCCAGAGAAGGGCTGCTGAAGCTGAGCGGAGTGACTCTGACTAGTTGGGGGATTGAACACCAGCTGGAGTGTGGGTGCAGTATAGGTGTAGGTTTCTTTTTTTTTAATTGATTTTTTTAACCACTTTGATGCAAGGAAAACAGAGTATACAAAACAAAAAAAATGTTGTTACATTACACAACAGAAAAGAAAATCAATTCAACAGAGAAAGAGCGACAACATAAATGTAAATAGCATCGCTATCGTTCCCTATAACCAATTTGTGATAGGTGTCCATATCTTTGCTCCCATAGTCCCCTTCCTGCTTCCTTTGGTTTTATAAATGGCAAGTTCAAAGTTATACATCATCAGTAATCTTTCATGCCAGGTGGAAAAAGAGGTCGGATCTGAATTGATCCAATCTTTTGTGATACATGCCCGTATTACAGTCATACAAATGAAAATGAAGCATACAGTAGCCTTTGGTCTTATCTGGCCGGAGGTTCCCAAACCACAGCCAGTTATCACTAATTCGCCAGTTATGCTAATAGGACGCCCCATAATTATAAACAGAAACTGTTCAATACAAGAAAAGAATTAAGAAAGTTTGGGGCAAGCAAAAAACATATGTATGGCATCAGCCGCAAATAGTCCGCACCTATTACATTTGTTCCCTGTGTTCAGACTCCATTTGGAGATCTTCCTGGAAGTGTAATATAGATCGTGTATGGCCATGAAATGCTGTGAACGCATCATTCCTGTAATAAGCACCGGATTAGCCAGCATGAGAGATTCTGTGATGTTGACTTCAGCTACCCCCAGCTTAGTTACCCATTTCATATGGCAGCTTTCAAGATCATCAGAAAATTCGTGGATCAAATAAGAGTAAAATTGGCCGATTTATGTTTTTTCTGCCATACTCTCAATAAGTGGGATTTTATTCATTCGGTGCTCTAGATCAGGTCCTAGCGTCTGTATAAAACTGCGAATTTGCAAAGATTTAAAAAGATCATTCTTCGGAAAACCACATTTATTCTGCAGATCAAGAAAAGAGACCAGATGTCCTTCCTGAAACAAGTCCCCTAAACAACGAATGCCTCTAGTATTCCACCTAGTGGCAATTTTATCGCGATAAATGAAGGGTAGTAAGTCGGATGAGGTGAAGGGTGTATAAGCATTTAATTTTGAAATTCCAAATTGGCACTTGACCAGTTTTCAAACTGTGTAAGCAGTTTTTAAGATCTTAAATTTGGTCTTTTTAAAATAGCTAGGTTCAACTATTTTAACCAGACACCCCTTTATCTCCTCACCCATCGCTAGCTCATAAATAGATTGTGTATTACACAAAGGAATTCGGGCTCTATCCCCAACTACAAGTGGGCTTATAAATTGTAAAGCCGAATCGACGTAATAAAACAAAAAATAAGGGATACCCCTTCCACCCCGTACTTTAGGAAGGAACATATTTTTATGAGCTCTGCGTTGTCGCTTATAACCCCACAGGAATCTAGAGGACGCTCTCTCAAGTTTTTTAAAGCAGTCAGCAGGGAATTCAATGGGAATTGTACGAAACATATACAAAAATGTTGGCAGAATCAACATTTTTAAAACATTGGGTCTGCCAAATAAAGATAAATGGAGGTGGTCCAGTCCCTCTAATGTCGCATTTGTTTTAGCCAAAACAGTGTTAAAGTTTAATTCTGGAATATTAGACACTGGAAGTGAGATTTTAACCACCCGTTATTGATGACCAGCTAGGTCATCAATAACGGGGAGTGTGGTACCTATATCCATTGTGACTACAACTATATCGTCCGCATAGGCTAGAGCACGGTAATCTATGTGAGCTAGGCAAATGGGTTTAATATTTTTAGCGAGATTTAGCCTATTAAAAAAGGGGTCTATGTAGAGAGCGAACAGTAATGGGGAGCACGAGCACCCTTGCCGAGTCCTGCGGGAGATTAGGAACGAGGGAGATGTTTGCCCACCCAAACGTATAGAAGCCATGGGGAGATGGTACAAAGTCTTTAAAGCTGTCCGGATACCTGGGCCGAATCCTTTTCTGGCTAAAGACTCCCACATATATGCCCAGGAAACCCTGTTGAATGCTTTTTCAGCATCCAACAGGGTTAGATCGATAGTGGAGCTTGTTGCACAAAAGTGATTAGGCAGCGGACATGATCGGCTGTGTCACGTGAAGGGTGAACCCGTGCTGAAATTTTGAGACAAGGGGTGTAATGACAGCAGAAAGGCGTGATGCTAGGATCTTAGAACATATTTTACTATCCGCATTAATGAGTGATATAGGTCTAAATGAGGAGGGCATTAACGGGGATTTGTCTTTTTTAAGAAAAACTCTAATTATTGAGCCACGCCAGGAAAGTGGTGCCTTCCCATTTTGAGCCGACAAAAAGACTGTTAAAAGTTATTTTTTAAGGACGGTTCGAAAAACACTGAAGAATTCCAGGGGAATGGCATCAGGCTCTACGTCTTTACCCGAGGCTAACAACATTAGGGATGTCTCGATCTCGTCCCAAGTAATAGGCGTATCTAATACCTCAGACTCCTCTGGTGTTAGGGAGGTGTTTACCATACTGGCACTAAAATCTACTGTAATTTCCTTGAAGTCTCCAGCAATATTCTCTGTATATAATTTGATATAAAATTTCCGAAAGGTCTCCAGTATTTCATCAGGCTTATCGAGCAATTGCCCTGAATCATCCAATATCTTGTCTATTCTTGCC
Organism: Lissotriton helveticus; assembly: GCF_964261635.1. Taxonomy (NCBI): domain Eukaryota; kingdom Metazoa; phylum Chordata; class Amphibia; order Caudata; family Salamandridae; genus Lissotriton; species Lissotriton helveticus. The sequence goes on along the minus strand of NC_136059.1, from coordinate 755,820,318 downwards.
GCCACCTCCTTCTGTCACAGTCTTTTCGCTAGTAGTCTCCCTGAGTTTTCCCCCACCTCATACATCTCTGATCTGTATGCTGCAATTTGTGTAGCTAATTTTGTAGCGAAGCTCTGATGTAGTTTTGCTTTCTGGATGACTAGGGGCCAGATCTAGGTAAAATAGATTTACCGATTCTTAATTACCGAAAATTACCAAATTTTACTGAATCGGTAATTAAGAATCGGTAAATCTGAGGGGTGGATATGTAGGTATTCCAGATGTGCTGGAATAACGAATCGGAAAAATTCGGTTTTTACCGATTCGGTAAATACCGAATCGGTAATGCCCATTCATTCCTATGGGCTTTGAAGCCGATAGGAATGAATGGGCATTACCGATTCGGTATTTACCGAATCGGTAAATACCGATTTTCACAAGGGTGCAGGGGGTGTCACTTTGACACCCTCTGGCCCCCCCAAAACAGGCTTGGGTGCCATGTGGCAGGCATACATGCCCTAAGGGCAGGTCTGCCTGTCACATGGCATAGGTGTGCATGTACACATGTGCATGCACACCGGAATCGGTATTTTACCATCAAATTGGATTTGATGTTAAAAGACCGATTCGGTAAGGCCTCTGGGGCTCAGAACGGTCCCACCTACATCTGGGTGCCTCAGATTCGGTAAATTTACCGATTTTTATTTTACCGATTCGGTAAAATTACCGAATCTGTAAAAAAATGCCCCCTACATACCTGTCACCCATTTACCGATCGGTAACGGCCAAAATCGTCCGTTACCGGTCAGTAAATGGCCTGAAGCGGCCACCTACATCTGGCCCTAGATCTTTTAAAATGTGATTGATATTTAGCCCTCTACTACAAGCCGTCATCAACTGGATTTCAATGTCTCGCAATTTTCTCATCTCAATATCGTCTACCATCCGAGTTTCACGCTGCTTATTAATTGAGTAGGTGAGTGTTTCTCCCCGGACCCCTGATTTAAAAGCATCCCACACAGTCCAGATTGAGGCTGAGCCTTGGTTGGTTTCGCGAAAAACTCGGGGATCCACTTTCCCATCTGCTCAACCTATAGAGGATTGAATAATAGTTTCCGCTCAAAAGTCCACGATCTGGGGGGGGGGTCTGAAGAAAGTGTCTACTTCAAGAGTGATGGTGTTAGGTGTTATGATCAGAGATGTTTCTAGCACTATTAATAAATCGGGCAGTTACAAAAAAGTAGTCTAAGCGAAAATGTTTCTGATGGGGCGCGGAATAAAAGGTGCTCCCTGGAGAGCCCCTTCCCTCTAAATAACCTATGTCTATTAATCCAAACTCTTGAATAATCCCTTTAGTAGCCCTAATAACCCTTCTCTTCTTTCCCCCATAGATTTAATTGCTAGAGATACCATCTTTTCCGTCCAAATGCAAATTAAGGTCCCCGCATAAGACCAGAGGGGATGGCCACAATGCTAACTCTATACTTAGCAGATTCAGCATATCCAGATCGTCTGAATTGGGGCCGTAGATGGTACAAATCGTAAGGGATGAATCTGCCAAGCATAGTTCACTAATTACCCACCGACCCAGGGATCCTCTTTAACGCGCTTGCAAATACCTAGACCAAATCTTTTCAATATGGCAACGCCTCTTATAGTTGTTCCTTGCCGTGTACAACCCACTAATTCCAGACCTATATCTTTAAGTACATCAATTTTCATCACTTTAAGCATTTGAGCCATTATTCATTCATTATTTGTGGTAAATAAATAATTAATTACCGGTACTATTTTTCTATGCATGAAATAAAACAGATAGCTCAATAAATAAGAGGCAGGATCCGGGGTATCTGAGTCGAACAGGCTTTAATCAGGCATAAGGGAAGGGACAGGTTCGGAACAGCCTGAAATAGAATGGCATGGAATGGCAGCTGCAACGTCTCATTAACAGTACATAGTATATATAGGAAAACATTACAATTGCATTGAATACAGTAGGCGTAACAAGTGACAAACGTAAGATAAGAACAAATGGGCGTACAAAGTAGGCGTGTACGTAGACATGTGATGAAGACGTCACAGGAGTGTCATAAATGGGTGGATACATGGAGGGGGCTACCTGGGCAGCTGGAACCTTTAACCTAGTGGTGCGCGCAAACGGGCCATGACGTGTAACTAGGGAGAGCTGGGGGCTCTGACTTCTGCACTAGAAGAGGAGACTAAAGTCTGAGATGTCAGGACGACATGTACCTATATCATATCTGGTATCTGGTGTTTGGAGAACATGTTGATAGAATCTAAAAGTCATCAGAGCAAAGGCTACTTGACACTAAGGCTGGTGCATGCATATATTCTTCATGTATTGCGTGTGCTATGAATCTTCTATGGATATTAATACAGTAATTCACTTGCATGGAGACAGAAAGACTAGACTATAGCTGAAGATGTTTATGCGGTTCGTTAGCTTAGGAATGTGAAGACGGAGAGCTGAACTGATAACTGTAGGCATAACATATTCTTGGCAGACAGGCAGGCAGAGCCAGGCCGGGCACCGCGCTGCGCGGCAAGAAGTAAGCGAAGGGTCAGGGATGCGGGAGGGGCTGCATCGCTCCTCGGAGTGGTTTCAGGAGACTGGAGCTTGAATCTGGTGTTCAGGCCCTTTGAGGCCTAGAAACAGGGACAATTCAATGAATTAACGTGCATAATGTAAAACGTTGGCAACATAGGCCTAGAAGCCTAATTCACGTTGCTTTCACGAGAACTGGATAACTGGTATACTAACGTTGGACACAACTATAATTGCGTCTTTAATCGATCATAAGGGGATATATGCATATCGATCATGCACATATAACATAGGATGGGGGAACACGTAGGGACACATAACAAGGCAAAATTCAATTTTCCTCATTCCCTCCTTGTGCCCTACGTTTCCTTCAGGAAACATCAATATTCATGATACCATCTATCTGTTCATAGAGCATCATTTGCTCGTCTTGAATCTTCTTGGAACGGGACTTAGGACTAGGAATACAAGATGTAGCGCACAAGCCGCAAATCGCAGGGCCACATTGTAAACATAGGCAACAACTGAATATGATCATTACTACTATACCCAGGAATGACAATACTTTCCATCCCCAGGCAGATATTATACTCCAGAGCCAACCGGACCATGTCCAGGTGCCTGGATTCTGGTGTAACTGATGGGCTATTTTATGAAGTCTGGTTATAGCTGAATATACAGACGGTGCGTTATTAGGAATGAAAATGCAGCAACTAGATCCGATGACTCTACAAGCTCCGCCCCTATCGGCCAGTATGACGTCAAGGACGAGACGATTTTGGAGCACGACAAATCTCATAGCAGATTGTTCTTCAGTTAAGTTACCTAGAGCGGAAGTAGTCTCATTCACTACTGCTTCAAGGGTTCTGGTTAACCTACGTATTAGCTTACTATTCTGGACAGGACCTATGAAGAAAAAGAAACCTTTATTGAAGTCTGTATACTGTTCTAAGGCAGTTTCAGTTTGATCGACAATTGGGGACTCGATCTCCCTTCTATGTCTGATGTGTACTAGATGTGTATTTCTGTGATAATCGGATGGGGCTAGAAAAACTGGTGGCAGTAGGAAGGCAATGTAACATGTTCCATCCCAATCTAGGGGCAGATGAACATATGCGGTCTGACCACACACAAAATAAGAATGACGTGAGGCTTTGAAAATAGATTTCCCACTGTCACTATACTCGACCACAGTGGTACAATCACTGTGTCCTAGATGTACTGAACCATTCTTTCTGACACATAATTCGCCTTTCACTGGTAGGACTGTAATAGCAGGCAAATCTGGAGTAGTCTCGGACTGAACATTCAAAACCATGAAATTTGAGGAATAATTACCTAGATCATATACTTCATTTTCTAGATCTAACCCTGTTCTATGGGAAAGTCCTTCCTTGTCTGGGAAACATGTTCTATTCAGAAGGGACATATCGTTTGAGGATGACGTTAACGTGGACCATGCTCCACACGAACCATTGTGTGAAAACGGATAGGGAAAGAGTGGCAGAACTCCCTTCGGTGTCTGGAAAGGGGGGAGTCGACCACACACCCAACAATTAGTGGCATTGCTAGTCTGGTGTGAATAGTGTAACATATGGATAAAAGTATTGTTGCGCATGGCAAGACGATAGGATAACTCGTGCGGAGGTAGTTCACTAAATGTGTGCTCTACTGTAACATTAGAGGAAAAATGTACATGTGAAACGATAGGAGGAAAATATATATGTAAAACATAACTTATGCCTGTAATCGTAAGACTCAGAAATAACATAATTAATAGAGTAACAATGCATCGACTTCGAAGATTTTTCTGATAACGTATTCTCTTAGAGTTTCGACTAACTCTCTCACTATGGGGGTCTATCTCATACATGTCAGGAACCTGTCTAACCGTTTCACCCGAGAGGGACTTAGACAATTAAACTGGCTGACTTACTAGACCTTAATTTTTCTTTATACTCCTGCTGCGGAGTTTTCTCTAACAGGGGAAGTTTAGAGTCAGTGTCTGGGCAGTCCTTGAGAACGGGGCAGTCCTTGAAAAGAGTCTTTGGACGGAGTCCATGGAATCGTTTAACGTGACTGGAATGCAACCAGCCTTTTCGGCCCTCGACCTTGATTGCAGTCCTTGTTGTCATCAGAACGAGCTTTGGTTGTTTCCAGCGGGGCTCCAGCGGACTTGAACGATCAAAGTTCCTAATCAGAACGAGGTCGCCTGGTATGACCTCGTGCGGTTTCACTTGAGTGTTGTCTGGAAAAGCAGCGGCAACCTGTGAACGACAAGAGAGTAGTGCAGACATCAAGGAAGCCAGGTAATCTGTCAGCATATTACTGTCAACATCGGTAATTGTACGTGGTCTAGGTGTACCCCACATGTTTGGGGGACGACCGAAAACTACCTCGAAAGGTGAGAGACCTGAACGGGAGTGAGCGACCATTCTCATGTAAAAAAGGGCGACTGGCAGTGCTACTATCCAATCTACACCTTTCTCTGCGCATACCTTGGCAATGCGGATTTTCAGGGTCTGCTTATGTCTCTCTACGAGGCCAGCTGCTTCAGGATGTCGTACACAATGGAACTTCCATTGGTACCCTAACAGAAGGGATACTTGTTTCATGAGTTCGGATGAGAATGGCTGGCCATTATCTGAATACACGACCCTCGGTAATCCATAGCGGGGGAAATATTCACGAACCAACTCCCTGGCAGTGGTCGCGGCAGTGTAATCTGGAACTGGATATGCTTCTGTCCATCTGGACAAGGCGCATACAACTACGAGGTTATACTTGAAACCTCGACATCGATCCATCTGAATATAATCCATCTGGAGGACTTCAAAAGGGTGGTCAGGAGGATGGAATCCACCTTGTTCCACCGGGATACCTTTACCTGGATTGAACTGACAACATATCATGCAGGTACGCACTTTCTGTTTGGCTGCTGCTCGTAAATGCTTGTTAAACCAGAGGTTCTGAATACTGTCTAACATGGCTTTTTCTCCTAAGTGTGCTGGACTATGTGCGGTGTTAATAATGACTTGAACCATAGAGTCGGGGAGAAACCATGTGGCTTTTCCCTTCGTCAACCATCCTTGATCTGTCTGGACCCCTCCTTGTTCAGACCATTTCTTGATTTCGTCTGGGGTAGCATGTGACTGTATATCTAGTACGTCTTGTGTAGGGTCCTTAACTGTCATACAAGTCGTCTGAACTGGAACGTCTGTCTGTGTCGTGTTAACTGGAATGTCTGGAGTCTGGGCTGTAAGCTTGGCTGTTCGATCTGCCAGGTCGTTACCCTGGGAAATGATGTCAGTGACTTTCGTATGTGCTTTGCACTTCATGATAGCGATAGCTGTCGGTAAATGTATTGCATCTAACAGAGCTTGAATGAGGGGGCCATGCTGAATCTTGGTTCCATGAGAAGTCATGAAACCTCTCTCTTGCCAGAGTACTCCAAAGTCGTGTACGACTCCGAACGCATAACGTGAATCTGTATATATGTTTACTTTCAGGTTCTTGGCTCGTATGCAGGCTTGGGTCAGAGCGACGAGCTCTGCTGCTTGAGCAGACAGGGTGTCAATACGATGTGTTTCTATAACTTCAGTTTCAGTAGTCACTGCATACGCGTCTACTAACTCTCCTGTACTTGTCCTCATACATGAACCATCCACATAAAGTGTCAGGTCGGGATCAGGTAATGCAATGTCTGTCAGGTCTTGTCTTGGCTTTGTCATGGTGTTAACAACTTCCACACAGTCATGTGTGGCAGGATTTGAAGTAACTGAGGGTAACAGTGTAGCGGGATTTAAAATGTTGCAGCGTCTGATTTCTATGTGTGGCTGAAACAGTGTCAGTTCATAACCTGTTAAACGTGCAATTGTCAAGTGCTGAGTCTGTGTTCGGTTTAAAAGAACTTCCACGGAATGTGGAACTTGTACTGTCAGGGAGTGTCCTAACACTATGGAATCACTTTGTCTGATAGCTAGAGCTGTGACTGCAACTGACTTGAGGCACGCAGGCAGAGCCTGGGCCACCGGATCTAATGTGCTAGAAAAATAAGCACAAGGCTTGTGTTGTCCTGCTTGATCTTGTGTAAGAACAGATAATGCTGTACCATCACGTTCAGTGACAAAAAGTGTAAAAGGCTTACTGTAGTTTGGTGTCGCTAGAACAGGTGCTTGGCATAAAGCTTTCTTTAACTCATTGAAAACAAGTGTATGTTCTTGGGACCAGGGGAGGACAGTCAATGTGGCTGCCTCCTGTGTCGTTAACTGTATCAGTGGCTTAGCTAGATATGCGTACTGAGGAATCCATTGTCTGCAGTAAGAAGTGAGGCCGATAAAAGCTCGTACCTCCTTCTGAGTCTTGGGCTGTGGAAGATGTGCTATTAACTGGATACGGTCTGGTGTCAACTGTCTACCCCTCTTGGACAGTAAGTGTCCAAGGTACACCACTTGCTGGACACAAAATTGCAGTTTCGAAGGGGACACCTTGTGCCCCATCTCGGCCAGGAAATACAAGACTGTAAGTGACGCACGTTCGCAGTCACGCTCAGAACGGGCTGTGATCAATAGATCATCGACATACTGGAGCAGGGCAGTGTCAGTTGGCATGTGAATGCTGTCTAGTTGTCTTTTAAGCGCTTGACTGTAAATGCTAGGACTTTCTGTGAAACCTTGAGGAGCTCGCGTGAATTTATAGCTCCTTCCATTTAAACAGAAACCGAAAAGGAATTGGCTGTCTGGATGAATGGGGACACTAAAGAATGCGTTCTTGAGATCAAGAACAGTAAAGAATGTAGCTTCGGAATCAATGGCAGTTAATAGGGAAGAAATATCTGGAACCACTGGGTACTGGGGTATGATACATTTATTAAGTTCTCGAAGGTCGATCACTAATCGATAAACTGGAGGTGCATTGGGATCAGTACGTTTAAGAATCGGAATGATAGGAGAATTACATACATTGGAGTCAGTTTCTACAACCACTCCTTGAGCAATGAGCTCGTCAATAATTTTGGATAAGGCTGCTACAGCCTCAGGTGGCAATTTGTACTGTCGGATTCGTGGCAATACAACACCTTGTTTCAGAGTGACACGATAGGGTGTAATGTGCATACAACCTACATCAGTTGGACCTTGCGCCCATAAATGCTGTGGTACATTCAATAATCTTGGATCAAAATCACGCAATACATAGTGACCTTTAAAATCACGTAAAAACAATCTCACTCCTTCTGGGGAACAGCATATAACTGCTCCTAATTCTTTCAGGGTCTTAATACCTAGTAAATTTTCTGGACATGATTTCGTAAGTAACAAGTCTGTAGTTCGGGACAATGGACCAACTTCTAGGGAAACTGGTTTCGATATTTCATTAACAATAGGCTTTCCTGAAAATCCAAGGGAAACATTTCTAGAGCCTGAGAGTGGAGCCCCTGGAACCTCGTCATGACTGATGGTAGTCCTACTTGCCCCTGTATCAATCAGAAACTTTCTGTCTTTCCCTAATACTTGACTGTGTACATAGGGACCCTCTTGATCTACAGGAACCTCGATGAGAGGCAAGCCAACCTCCCTCTCTAGGCTGTATCATGAATACTGCTGATATTCTGGATAATCTGACTGTGCGTACTGGTACATTTGTTGTGTAACGTGTTGTGTGGCAGCTATAGGCTGCGGTACTGTAACTGTCTGTTGTGCGTTCTGCGGTGGCTGGGCATTTTGCGGAACATGTTCTTGTCTAGGAAGACGTGGTCTCTCTTTCGTCTTACCTGTAGCTATGTTGTGTTTCAGAACTGCACATTCGTTTATGTAATGACCTGGCTGTTTACAGTAATTGCAGGTCCCTTTAACAGGAACTGTAGAATGACTAGTTTGATTCGGACCCCTTTTCTGACTGTCTTGCGGAACAGACTGTGCAACTAGTACTTTCATTTTCGTGTCTTTCATACGTCTTCTTTCGTGTTCCTGCTCTTCCCTGATTCTGTTCTGGTGATACTGTAGCATCTGGAGCATTTGTGATGGAGTATTAGCTTGCCAGGTACTTTCGACTTTCAATACTCTAATTTTAACTTGTGGTAAAGAATTCTCAACTAGTTTGGTAACAAAAAGATGTGGATACGATTCACTACTTGTTTTCAGACCGCTATTAATAATGAAACATTTCTCAAATCTAGAATAAAAATCACTAGTGTCTTCATCTTGTTTCTGTTTACAGGCTGAGATGGCATCCCAATCTTCCTTTTTCGTGGCTAGTAATCTTGGCAAGACCTGTATTAACAGTTCGGGTAATTCTTTGGCTTTATCCCCAAGACCAGTTCCTGGGACTCGTGCATTATCTTCGGTCTCTAACGCGGTCCAATCTATCTTTTTCTCTCCCACCTCCCATTCTTTTTCTTTGAGTTTTTCATATATGCCCGCAGGCAACAGGACCTTTAACATTTTGATGATATCGGGATACGTGTATTCTCCCATACGGAGCATGTCCTTTAATTCTCGATGGAACCCTGCTGGATCTTTATCGTGACAGGGTATTAACTTTTTCATTTCTAGAAGTTCTATTTTCGTGATAGGGGTGTAAACAAATACTCGTTCGAGATTACCCCCCGCTCCCTTAACTGGATGTACTTCTCGTAACGGATTCTGTCTGTCTATGTAGAATGATTTTCTTACTGGGGGTGGAACAGGAACAAAATGTGGATTCAGGAACGTTCTGTATTTGTGGCGCTGTTCTAGAATGACACTAATTAAATCGGTACCTAGACCTTTCCATCGGTTTAGGAGTAACTCGTTCAGTACATCATGTAAAGGACCTGGATCAGAATGCTGATCCTCATACAGTGTAATGAGGTGCTGGATCATATACATACCCACCAGACGCTGCTCGGCTGGGGGCAGTTTCAGAAACATTTGGGCCACTACTTCGTCTGTAAACGTGGCAGAATCACTAACCCATCGGACTGCTGATCGGGCTAGTTCTTGTTCATGCATGGTACTAAGTTCACTATGACCTATTCGTAGTTTCAGAATTTTATCTGTAGCCTGGAATATTTGTTCAAGAGAACACTGTTCTGGTACGGGAGGAGGAAAAACTTTCTTGTAATCTGGACGTGAATGTCTGTCGGAAAATCTAGTTCTACCTACATACGCTATTCTGGCGGGATTCTCGCTGTCTACCTCTTCGCTTGAAGAGTCATTCTCTTTCTCGGTTACTATTCTTGCTTTCTCCCTCTCGTGTATGCCTATAATTTCTTTACGAATCTTTCTGTACATGGTTTCTATACTACCTTGTGTCTTGTGTTTTCCCTCGGCTATGTTGTCACTCCACCTAGTCAGGGCTTTCATCTCGTCTTTGTTTTTATCAGGATAATCTTGTTCTCTTATTAAACAGTTAATCAAGAATTGCAAAATTATGCCTTGAATCTCGACTTTTCTGTGTGCCATAGCTTCGTGAATACTTCCGGGATTCTCCCCTGTACGGATAAAATGATATATTCTGTCTAGATGTTCCTTCATCTCGGGCAGGGTGGCCAAAAAGTTGGCAACTCGCCTTAAACGTACTGAATATAATATCATGTGATCTTCGCCTGGAACTGAATCATATATGCAGTCAGTAAGGTGTCGCTTGAGGTCTGCGTATGTAGTCACTTTTGGCGTGTGCTGTAACGCTGCGTCTCTCAGCGTCAGTCGTTTTACTTGAGGCAGGGTGATAGGAGTACCTCCCCCTGCTCCTCCTGAACTGGAATCGTCAACTAATACTGAATGTGCGGGTGCTGGTAACGTGACTGGTACAGTAGGAGTACGCAATGTGGGTTGATCCTGGGGGACTGGCGCATGGACAGGACCAACGACTGGAGGCACAGGAATTACATTAACAGGAGGCTGGACTTGGACTTGAACTTGGACTGGCGGAGTAGGATCTGTATTAGCATATTCTGGGACAGTGTCGTCTAAATAGGACGAAAGGAAAATTTCAGCTGCAGTCGGTTTATGACGTAGCTTAGTCGGGACCAATGGTGGCGGTAAATTACGGGGTGCTTCCGGGGTCGCCTTCGGCAAACCCTCGGCGAGAAGAGGATACATACCTTTAATAAGGGCATTTCTCTGTCTGTCTGACTGTTCTGCTCTAACTCGTTCACCTTCTTCTAGAAGTTCCCTTTCTTGGGCTTTTTCTGAGGATTCTCTACTTAATTCTGCTTTTCTGAATTCTTTTTCGGTTCTTCTATGAGATTCTTTGCGCCATAATTCTATGGCATCTTTCTGGGACTGTCTGGCTTTCTTTTTCCATATTGCTTCTTCTACTCGAATGATGCACTCGGCATCCCATGTACCTGATACAGGCCATCTATATTTCTCTTCAAGATTCTTTGTATAATCCACCCATAAGTCTAGATATAATATGGCATCCAAGCCATGCTTGTGATACATAAAGTGTCCAGGACTGTCCCTAGGAGGGACAGGAACTGCTTCTTCGAGTAACCCTTTTCTGGTTTTTATCTGACGTAACTTTGAAAACAGAGGCATATCCGAATCGTACTTGAATTAAACACAATACACAATAATCACAGTAATGAAATGGCAAACAAATCACTCATACCACGACATAGAAATACATTAATAACAGTTCGAACAGAATACTACCTAATACACTGAAAAACATAACACTTGAATTTCTCGAGAAACTGACTTACTAGAATTACTGGATGCACTGCTAAAACAGTACAGAATATACCGGTCTCATAAAGAGACACGTCATACCGTATCCACCTAGATGGACACGTCGGACTGGATCTGTGTACCCAAACCCATCGGACCGGAGACAAACTAATGACCCCGTCTAGATACTCCCCCAGCAACGGTACTCACCGGGAAGCAAAACTTGAAGGCCTCGGACTGGACTGGACTGCTACGACGTCTGGTTACTACGCATGCGCTTCGAACTTCGGGCTTCAGAAACAGGTGGGCCTCCGGATACCTCGGACCTTGCTCTCTCGGCTTGGGCTCTGGTCGGGACGAACCGCATTCCTCACCGCCTCGTCTGGATGCCGGACCGCAGTCTCCGTCTCCTCCGTGGGCCTGAGGGAGACTTGAGCAGAAATATCTGCCGGTGCGCAGTAGAGGTTCCGTCACGGCTGTAGAAGGGTCAGGGGGCCTGCGTTACATCACCAGCGCGTGGGGAAGGGGCTCGTCCCTATTCGGGCGCCATTATGTGGTAAATAAATAATTAATTACCGGTACTATTTTTCTATGCATGAAATAAAACAGATAGCTCAATAAATAAGAGGCAGGATCCGGGGTATCTGAGTCGAACAGGCTTTAATCAGGCATAAGGAAAGAGACAGGATCGGAACAGGCTGAAATAGAATGGCATGGAATGGCAGCTGCAACGTCTCATTAACAGTACATAGTATAAATAGGAAAACATTACAATTGCATTGAATACAGTAGGCGTAACAAGTGACAAACGTAAGATAAGAACAAATGGGCGTACAAAGAAGGCGTGTACGTAGACATGTGATGAAGGAGTATCATAAATGGGTGGATACATGGAGGGGGCTACCTGGGCAGCTGGAACCTTTAACCTAGTGGTGCGCGCAAACGGGCCATGACGTGTAACTAGGGAGAGCTGGGGGCTCTGACTTCTGCACTAGAAGAGGAGACTAAAGTCTGAGATGTCAGGACGACATGTACCTATATCATATCTGGTATCTGGTGTTTGGAGAACATGTTGATAGAATCTAAAAGTCATCAGAGCAAAGGCTACTTGACACTAAGGCTGGTGCATGCATATATTCTTCATGTATTGCGTGTGCTATGAATCTTCTATGGATATTAATACAGTAATTCACTTGCATGGAGACAGAAAGACTAGACTATAGCTGAAGATGTTTATGCGGTTCGTTAGCTTAGGAATGTGAAGACGGAGAGCTGAACTGATAACTGTAGGCATAACATATTCTTGGCAGACAGGCAGGCAGAGCCAGGCCGGGCACCGCGCTGCGCGGCAAGAAGTAAGCGAAGGGTCAGGGATGCGGGAGGGGCTGCATCGCTCCTCGGAGTGGTTTCAGGAGACTGGAGCTTGAATCTGGTGTTCAGGCCCTTTGAGGCCTAGAAACGGGGACAATTCAATGAATTAACGTGCATAATGTAAAACGTTGGCAACATAGGCCTAGAAGCCTAATTCACGTTGCTTTCACGAGAACTGGATAACTGGTATACTAACGTTGGACACAACTATAATTGCGTCTTTAATCGATCATAAGGGGATATATGCATATCGATCATGCACATATAACATAGGATGGGGGAACACGTAGGGACACATAACAAGGCAAAATTCAATTTTCCTCACTTTCCTCTTATCATTTAGCCCACAGATATTCCAGGAACATATAGTAAATCTACCCATTCTCAAAGTAAGTTGGGCAACAGATAATAAGACAAACCCTTGTCGCCTTGACAAATACTACAAGATACATAAATACCTTTAACGAAATCGTAACCACTCTTTATACTCCATATTCCATCTCTGTTTGTCCTTGCCCCAGACACCGCCCTCCCACCCCACCCTTCCTCCCCTGGCACCCCCCACACCCACCCTGAAGCCCACCCAAAAGAGACAAAGGGACAGAGCAGTCCCCATAGGTGATGGGGAGAAAGGCTGCCTACCCCCCCACCGATCACCCCCATCATCTAAGACAAAAGAAAAGAGATTGAAAGCATGCCTTCACCATATAAACACGAATTATACATTATTTAAGAGAAATCATACAGAGTCATTAAACTACAATGTACGTAAGAAGTCTCTAGCAGAAATTTCTGACACGAAGAAAGAAGTTTTCTCTTTATAAGCAACCTTTAGCTTGGACGGGTTCAATAAGAATGCAAAGGCTTCCTTGGCTTGAAACTGGGATATTAACTGCCGAAGATGCCACCCTTGTTGCACTGTAGCCTGGCAATAGTCTGGGCAAACAAAAAACTCAAACCCCTTCCCCTTCCTCTTGCGATCTGGTCTAGCTAAGTCGTATAGAGCTTCATGGGATAAGAAGTTATTCAAACAAAACAAAATAGCTCTAGGTTTCTCATCAATGGATTTGTTGCCGGACCGCTTATGAAAGGGGAATCTGTGTACTCTTTGCAGTTCAAGCTCCCATTTCCATTGTGTTAATTCAGGGAAGGCTTCAGAGAATAGCTCTTGGACATACTGCCGGATATTAGTGCCTTCTGATCCTTCAGGGATACCTAAAATTCGGAGGTTGTTTCTTCTCGCTCTATTCTCCAAGTCTATTAATTTCCAGTTAACATTGTCTCTGAGAGCAGTTAATGAGGCAACTTCTGCCTTCTGTTGCACCATTTCGTCCTCAACTGAAAAAAATCTGGTCTCCGCCTCAGCAACCCGTATGGACAATTCGTTAGTCGTCTTGATGACCCGGCGTAATGTATTCTGGAGTTTGCAAACCGTTCCTTGTGTCCGCAGAGCCTCCGCTTTTGTTTCCTCCCGATGTAGTGTAATTACTTGGAGGATTGTGGCCAAGGTAATCTCAGTCTCGGTCTCAGGTACAGTCTCAAACTGTTGACCAGCACGGATATTGGAGACACTGGGGAAAGCGTTCTCAAAAAGAGACTCAGACTCAGTAGATTCAGGTGCTATGCCAGTTGATCCGATAGAGCCAAGTTCCTTCGAGGGTGGAGCCAGTATATGAGATCCATCATTTTCGGGATACTCAACGACAACCGACCGTTGCCCGAGCACCGGAGCAGCAGGAGTAGCCTTACACCCTGTATCTCCTTCTAAGAGGCTAAATTCACCCTCCTCCAAAGGCGCCAAACTGGTCAAGCTTCCATCATCAGCCCAGTCAATGTTGTCGGCATCAGCGCCTGATATATTAGATAAGCCCGACATAGAATAGAATTTGCCAGCAGAACCACCTGAATCAGCATCAGAAAAAGCTTGTTGCAGAGTCCTAGTCTCTATGGTAACCAAGTCCACCTGTGATAGATTACTTTCAGAGGGGAAGGGGGAATATCATCATCGCTCCCCATCACTAACACTGTACCCACCTGTTTAATCCCATTATTAGCCAGTGCTACTGACATCGTTTGGTTTTGCTTATGTAAAATATCAGACCGATCAGATTGTGGTTCAACAGTCACAAGCATAGCAGCATTTTGCAGGGAATTCTTACCCTTGAGCTGAATCTTCTTTTGGAACATCCCAGGGATTTTAGGCTTTGTACCCCCGACCTCCCCAGCAATGTTTGATGGATTTGGAGGGGGGGCTCTGCCCCTTCGTGTAGAGCTGTTGTTACCGGTTCCGCTCCCGGGCAGAACTGTAGAAGCCAAGCAAGTCACGTCCTCAGCATCCTCAGCGTCTCTGTCTATGCCTCTATCTGTAGTGGGTATGCCTATGTCTATTGTAGAAGCTTCTACCACTGCGGCTGACACTGTACCTGTAGCTGCCGCTGCTCTAGTGCACGGGCCTTTCACTTTCCCTGCTGCGTTAGCGTCGTTCATCGGAGCCATTGAGCTTTCTGGCGTGAGATGCTGCGTTGGAGCCGCGATCCAGTGCAGATTTTCCAGGTAACGTGCAGCTGCTCGAACTTGGTGCATCGGAATGCATGGACCGGGGGAGATCAGAGACTTAAGACTGCTGCCGCGTTTCTGAGCCGGTGAGCGAATGGTCAGCCGGTATGCCAAGCACCGGCAGGTTTCCTGCAATCGCCATAACTGCCGAAGCCCCTGAAAGCGTAGAAAGTCATATACCATGGCCTACAAGCAAAATTAGGCCAATTCCAAGCATGAAAAACCAAGAAAGTGGGGGAAGAATTATCGGCAGGGAGGTGTGGAGAGCCTGCCTCACTCGGACATCGCAACGTCCGCCATCTTGCCTCTGTGAAGTCATAGATGTAGGTTTCTCATTGTTTTTTTCATTTATTTGCTCATTTTGCTTTTTATTATTGTCATTATTGTTGTAATCGCTGCACAATGGACTCCTATATTGGTTTATATGCGATAGAATTGTATAAATGTGCATAATTTCTGTTTTCAGTATTATTTTCCTTCATATTATGTATATTTTTGGATTGTAAAAAGAAAATTCAATAAACTACTTTGCGCAAGAAATCATCATTGATTTTGAACAATCAATGATCCAATACATTTTAAAATTATACACACACATTGCAATACAAGGTTTTGACTACCAATGTAATCAGAGTATCTGGAGGCACCTAAAAAATCTACTTTAAGCATAGACTACGCCACCAATAGCAACTTCGCATACCAAAAATAAAAAATAATAACACTGGCTTGTGTAACAACACTCAAGTAGCAAACCATTACAGCCTACTTCTTGAAAGCCCCTTCGTTCAGGTAAATGATACTTAACTAACTCCATTCCTAGTTTACTTAGAAGATACTTTGGTGGGAAGGTTACTTAAGAGTACCGTAGGCAACTCGCATTCCAAATAACTTGGTGGAACGTATATAACAGTACTTTAGCTCAAAAAGCCAAAAAAACAATGCAGTGGAAGGATGGCACAATGCCTTCCAAACCACAATTGGAAGAGGACAACCAACCGTACAAAAAGTTATAGAAGCTATTAAAAAAGAAGAAAGCTATCGTGAGTTCAGACTAGAGAAATCCCTAACAAAAATCAGCCCTACATTAAGTAAACCGACTAAAATGATATATGAATATCTACAACATAAAACTAGACTATTTGCCAAGATCAAAGGTCTAGAATACGTAGACATGATAGCTAAAAAACAACAATTCTAAAAACCATAAACATATAAAACTTCAAAACATGTAATCAACATAATTCTACTCTTATTTTAAATTAATAAATATATCTGTCATTTAAAATTAAAAATATAACACAAATATATGACATTATAATTATTAAATACAAAATAATACAAATAAATCATTGTTAAAAAAAAACATTTCCCACCCATAATAATTAAAAATAACTTACAGTTATGTAGCACTAGACGATGCGAAAAATCCAAAAAATCCACAGAAGATACATCGAAAAACAAATGCATTAAAAAAGGAAACCCCAATAAAATGCAAAAGTACAACTGTCAAAAAATTATCCAACAACGCAATCCTCTCAATAACAAAATCCCCAACAACCCGAAAATTAGTAAAAAAAAATGCATCAATTGAACTGTAGAAAATAGGCTCCAACGACGAAATCCTCTCAATAACGAAACCCTCAAAACCCCCAAAAGTTGTTAAAAGAAGAAATGCTCCAACAACCCAACAAATACGAGGAAATGCAAAAAATCTTGTTTTAAATAAAAAATTAATTATTTAAAAAAAAATAAAAAGAGTTAAGACCGCCCTCCGTTCATGATTAGGACAACCTGTAAAAAGAAATAAGAGAACACCCACCCACAATAACACATAAAATCCCACAAACATTAACATTAACAATAAAGGCAAAATAACACAGTTAAACAACACATAACTAACACTACATAACACTCTACTCTAATCCAACACTATGGCAAACACGTAAAACACTAAACTACCAAAACAACACATAACTACACCAAAAATGAATGAACAAGATTCTCACAAACATAACTATAATACTTCTAACTCACCCTACCCTAAAACTGCCTTAAAAGTTAAATAAAAACAAACTTAGCTTAAGCGAGGAAATGCAGCTCCCAACCGCAAAGTTCCATCTTTCAAAATGACCTAAAAACATATAGATACAAAAGTGAGGAAAATAGAAAAAAAATGGCAGCGTAATGAAAAAATAATGTATATTTTTCTATATTTCACAAAAAAGTTTCGAAAATATATAAAAAATTTGAAAATATATATTAAATATTATACTATAAAAAATCAAAAAATATAATATTTAAAATATATTAAATTGTATGTTTATTTCATATACTGTAAGTTTACCAAAAACATTAAAATGTACATTGAAAAAATATATGTGAAAAATATATTTCTATAGTGTTTAATATATTAAATAATATTTGAATGAAAATAATATTCACTATACTAAATAATAAAATATACTAAATATATGTAAAATAAATATTATATAATTGTATTACAAAATAAAAATGTATTAAAAAAAGTTTGAAAAAAATAAGAGTTTACTTTTTGTCATAAAATGTAATAAACAATGAAAGTCAAATTGTTTAAAATTAACAAACTATTAAAATATTTACTTCTCAATTACTTAACTATACGTTTTAATGAAAATATATGTTACAAATATTGTTAATTTTCAAAATATAAATAAAAAATATATGTCAATATATGTCAAAAACAGTGTTAATTTTCCAATTCTACATGAACAATGTACATTAAAAAATATTGTTCACTATCCAACTGTACATAAAAAAATGTATATTAGAAATATATTATCCTTTGTAATAAATTTTCAACAACATCAAAACACCTGAATAATGTTTTTATTAATTTTAAAAAATGTATACCAAATGTAAATGAGAACAAATAAACTGAAAAAGAAATGTGTAACTAATACAAATGTTTACAAGAATAACTAACTTACATCTCCTTTCGTATTGAAATTTACATACAAAATAAAAACATAAAACAACCAATAAATAATAAATATGTACTATTCCTAACTCCTAAACCAACAAAACTCAGGGAAATTGCTGGATAATGAAACTAATTAAATTACTATTCCAACTTCAAAACAAACAAAACTCAGGGAAATTGCTTTATAATAAACCTTATTAAATTACTATTCCAACTTCAAAGCAAACAAAACTCAGGGAAAGTGCTGGATAATAAACGTAATTAAATTACTATTCCAACTCCAAAACAAACAAAAATCAGGGAAAGTGCTGGATAATAAACATAATTAAATTAATATTCTAACTACAAAACAAACAAATATCAGGGAAAGTGCTGGTTATTAAACCTAATTAAATTAATATTCCAACTCCAAAACTAACAAAACTCAGAGAAAGTGCTGGATAATAAAACATTATAAATTACTATTCCAACTCCGAAACTAACAAAACTCAGGGAAAGTGCTGGATGGTAAAACATTACAAATTAATATTCCAACTCTAAAACTAAAAATACTCAAAGAAAATGCTGGAGAATAAAATATAATAAATAACTATTACAATTCAAAATGTATAATCAATAAAATACATTTTATAATATGTATATTTATAATACATTTTTAATTAAAAAATGTATATTATTTTTTGACAGTGTTGTTTTTTGTAAATAAATTAAAAAAAGATGTACTCATAAATAAAAATAACATCAATATTTTTTTCCAATTAAAATGTAATTTCTACTTGAAAAAATATATTTTTTAATAACATTTAATAACTACTGACTAACCTTATTCCCTAAAAAATAAACATCACACTACTAAATTCTCTCAAAAAAATAAAAAAAGTTCAAGATTCTACAAATAACATTTTCAAATTACTCACCACCCTAATTTACTAGAAACACAACAACCCACTACAAAAACTTTACAGATGTACAAAAATATTGTATACACATTACGCAGGTGCTCGGGTTTGTGCCAGCATGGTAATAATATTATTATTACATCTTGCATAGCACTCAGCTATCTGATAAGGGCTTCCCGATGCTGGGCAAAGGTAGGGCAGAACGACGCGTCAGAACATCCAGGTCTTTAGGTTCTTGCAGAATACAATCAGAGAGTTGCAGCCTCTCAGAGAATCTAGTAGGGAATTCAACCCCTTGGTATGGTCTCTACGGTCCTCCATCATGGGCCTGTTTTTGTTGCCTGCAAGGTCTGTAAAGAAGAAACATATAACTCAGAATTGTGTGAGGTAATGCATAAGCTTTACAGAGAACAAGTCTCAAACAGTGAGCAAGGGTTGCCTCTTACTGTTTCTGACTTGTGTCGAATGTTCATGCATTAATTAGGCCCATCATGATAGCATGTAACAAACCAAAAGAGTGAAAATAGGATGCAAAACTTCAAACAGAGAGCCCTGATTATTCATATATTTGTTGCTTGAAAGACTATTAGGGGTCTATTAGGATGGCGGTCGCAAAATCACTACGACCGCCATGGTAGCCTAAACCAGCGGCAAAACCGGCGGTCCAATTAGGATCAACCGCCACAAAATTTGGTACAAGAGACCACCGGTAGTGGGCGAAGCAGGTGAAAATCTGACCGCGGAGAAAATTAACAAAACCGCAGTCAGGCCAGCGGAGTGACCGCATGTAAAATTGGGATACCATTGAGGTGACAGTGGAACGATCCACTGCGCGATCCGACCGCCGCGATCATAAACAGTGATGAATGGGAGAGCCGGCAGAAGGGCAGTTGCATAGCCACCACAGTGGAAACTCCGTGACAAATATGGCGGTCAACCAAAAAAACACACAACAAGCCACCAAGTGCACACATCAAACTAGCTCTGTCCCCAAAAACACCTACCACAACCCAATGACACCCCCCCATTGCAACCTCAAACATACACATCCCTGGACAACCCGCATAACCCACCTAACAGCCATACTCCATTTTGACACACCCATTAGCTGAATATAAAACAGCCCCTCCGCTGACCTGAATCCTTTGCAATACTCCTGCACTGAAGGAACCAAACCCTGCAGCACATTGGATGGGTAAAACACCACACATCTCACCAGCAAAACAACACACACACACACCACCTACACAACCCGCACCACCCTCACAACTGCACCTCAAACCATTTGCATATCACACACCATGGCACAAAAGAAAATGCCCGAATTCACTGACAATGAGTTGTCAGTCATGGTAGATGAGATAATCAGAGTAGAACTACAATTGTTTGGTACCCTGGTCAACAGACACCATCAGCCATCAGAGAACAAATGTGGACAAGGATAGTCAACAAGGTCAATGCAGTAGGGACTGTCCCGTACAACAAGAAGGAGATCATGAAGCAGTGGCTTGACCTCAAGAGCAAGGTGAAAGAGAAGAATAACAAGAACCATCAGCTGGCTCAGATGACTGGCGGAGGTCCTCTCATTCCACCAAGAACATTCCCTGCACAGGAGGAGAAGGTGCTTGCTATACTGCATCCAGAGAATCTCATAGAAATACCCGGAGGCGAGCAGGCTGGTAAGTAAAGACATATGTATACCATTACACTGCTGTGCACTGTCTCGCACAACTACAAAGCTACACCTCCTAGGTCCAATCCCATCTGTTAGACTTGGCCCTTCTGGCAGGTTCACCCCTAAACTTTTTTTGCTTTTAATGGTGACCTGGTGATGGTGATTTTTTGTTTCTGTGCAGTTTCACTGTGTCCCAGTGGAAAGTGCGTGCGCACTCTGAGTGCATGTGGTGAGATAGGCCTGCCCTCCCATAGGAATGCATGGGGAATGTATGTGTCCCTGGTAGTTCCTGATGCGTGGGGTGTGCAGGCTCGAGTCTGGTATGTGCGGACTCGTGTGTTTGAATGCTGCGCAATGATGCGTGCAGCATGTTTGTGTCTAATATGGAAGTGCCACTTCTAGAAGTGTGCCTGTCTGTGCAGTGAATGTACTGGCGTGTGATTGGCTGGAGCTGGCAGGTGTGCCAGGCTCCATGAGTCTTGATGGGTCTGCCCGGTGGTGAGTGTTGAGATTAGCATGCTAATGGCTGGGGAGGAGTGCACCTTGGTCCTGTATAGGGCTGGGCTTTCACCACACAATGCTGGCTCTGCCCCCTGTGGTGCGACTGATGATCCTACCCCTGCCAGTGAATAGAGTGAAGGGCTGAGCACATCAAGGGAGCTCCCAGACCAGCTGCGACTGGTTTTTCCCCCACCCTGCACAAAGACAAAGGGTTTCACTGTATAAAAAGGGGCTGTGTCCCCTTACAATTTGTTCTGTTCCTGATTCTAATGAGGGGGGCTGCTGCTGGGTGCCAGGAGGAACCGCCACTTGGGACTGCCTTCCTGCCTGGAGGGCCCAGTGAGCTGGCCCCTGGCCCAGCCTTGCCCCCCTACCTTGCTCTGCTGAGGGACCTTTTGCTGGACTTGTTGTTCCTCTAGCGCCTGGAAGCGCTTTATTTTGCCTCAAAGCACCTGGGAGCGCTTTACTTATCATAAGCACCTGGAAGTCTTTATTTGCTCTCATAGCACCTGGGGGCGCTTTATGGTCCGTGAGCGCGTGCATCCCCACAGCCGGTGCCCACCCGGCATTGCCCCGCTCATTGCTGCATTTTGCCTTGCCAGTATCGCCGCCGCCGCCGCCCGGCCGGAAGTCAGGCAGGTCGGGGGTGGGGCGTTCGGACATCCGGAAGCCCAGGCGGGAGCCTACCCCGCCCGGGGATGTGAGGACGAGAGGAGCAGGGCTGCAGGTGCTTGCAGGGCTCCCATGAGGAGGGGAGAGACCCCCACCTAGGAGAGAGCCCAGCAGAGAAGAGTCCGCCGCCTGTAGAGAGCCTCGCCCTGCTCCCAGAGCCCACCCGCCGCCTTTAGCAGTTCCCGGCCCCCATGAGCGGGAGCGGGTGACCAGGAGGGCGCTGCCCTCGCCGAAGAGCTGTGCAGAGGAGAGCGGCCCCAGGAACAGCCACCACACAAGCCCGGTGAGTACACGAAGCTCTCCCGTGACGAGGGAGAGAGGGGGCACATCAGGACATAGAATCGTTGCCTGCGCCCACGAAGGATGCCACCGAGTGTTTAGAGCCTGCGATGTTCGGGCGCATTTTTGGTTCTTCAGAGCACCGAGAGGCTCAAGGACACATTTCATTTAATTTAGAGCCCGAGAGGCTCGGGGCACATTTGTTTATTTCGATTCCCCCCCCGAGGGACTCCAACGATCTAGGGTGCATTTAGGGAGGTAGAGCGGCCCCAGCTGACAGCGGGCCGCTCCCCCCACAGTTGGCAGCAGATTGCTCGAGCCCACGAGGTTCACAGGGCCACGAGTGTTCCTGTCCAGAGCTTGCGAGGCTCCCACGTGTCTTGCCCGTTGGATTCAGCTGCCCAGCACTTAGTGGGCAGCTGCCACGTGTAGGCTTGGCGCATTTCTTCTTGGCTGCCTACAGCCTGCCCCTGACTTTGGGACACAGGGCGTCCTAGCCCTAGAGAGGCCAGTTGGCCTAGGGACTGCCACAGGTGGTGGCTCATGTGAGTTCTGTGCAATTGTTCCTGCACCTCTGAATGTGTTGTTTATGCGTCATGTGCCTTGTTCCTACACCTCTGAATGTGTTGTTGATGCATCATGTGTTTTCCTTCCCTACACCTCTGAATGGTGTGATGCATCATGTGTAATGTGTTCTTGCTTATACCCCTACAGGTATTGTGATACTTAGGTGGTTGTTTTTCTCCTAGTGCAGGTGTTGCTAGTGAGGTCCTGGTTCCCTGCGCAATATTCTCCTAAGGTGGTTAGGGTTGCGTAGGTGGTACTTACCTGGTACCAGTAGTTACTGGTTGTGTGCTAAAGTGATTATATTCTATGTTCTAAGTGCTAATCCTAACAAGTATTTCTAGTTTTAAAAGTGCCTATTCCTGACAGTGGTCCATGTGGCCCTGTCTTGTACATATCCCCTGTAAATTTTGCCCGTGCCTGTTGGCACATTGTAAAGTGTGTGTTTTTATCTAATGTGTTTTGGTACAATACAAAGGCTATTTTTATATAACCTTGTGTGGAGTTTCCTTTGTGGTGGGCCTTGGGTGTTGTTGCTGGGGGTGCGTGCGCAAACACTTAACTCACATTGCCTCAGAGTTTAGCCTTACTGGTCGAGTCACGTTACCAAGGGGGTGAGCAGGGGTTATCTTGGCGTGTAGCTCCCTTGTCCTGACGTGGAAGTGGTGGTCTCTGACTGACTTTGGCGCAAGCCCTGGCCAGCCAGGGATCCCATTTCTAACACCATCCAACTGCACAACAATACCCAATACAGGTCTCAGAGATGTAACATTCACCCCAAAGGTAGCCAGCTACATTCCCAGGGCTGAATGTGTACAGCCAGCCAGCACTACAACTTCCACTAGGCCCCGTTCCACAGCTCAGCAAAATGGAGCACTCCCACCCACCCAGAATCATGTGTCAGCCATTGTATAGTTCACCTTGACCTAACAGGTAGGTAGCCATCTTCCCAGGGAGGGCTGCTGGTGGGTGGGAGTTCTGCACTACAACTCCCACCATCCCCCCTGTCCCACCCCTGAGCAGGATGGAGCACTCACCCCATCAAGAAGCATGTGGCAGCCATTGTATCACAGCACACAAACTTACAGGTAGGTAGCCATTTTCTTTGGGAGGGCTGTGTGGGGGTGGGAGGCCTGAAGTATAACTCCCACCAGCCCCCCTGTCCCACCCTTGAGCAGGATGGAACACTCCCCCACCCAGAAGCATGCGGCAGCCATTGTATGGCTCATTTTCACCTGACAGGTAGGTGGCCATCTTCCCAGGGAGGGCTGTTTGGGGGTGGGAGTACTGTACTACAACTCCCACCAGCCCCCCTGTCCACCCATGAGCAGGATCAAACACTCCCCCCACCCAGAAGCATTTAGCAGCCCTTGTATGGTTCACCTTCACCTAACAGGTAGGTGGCAACCTTCCCAGGGTGGGCTGTTTGAGGGTGGAAGGCCTGCACTACAACTCCCACTCAGCCCCCTGTCACACCCCTGAGCAGTATTCAACTCTAAAATCAAGGGTGCGGCCCACAAGAGCAAAGACATTTTTTAAGTTGTCAAGGACTTTTCATCCCCCAGTGCAGTGAGCATGCTGTTCACTCCCACTTCTGTTTGGGTTCATCAAATGGCTAGCTATTTGTATAATAAGATCTGTTTGCTATGCCAATCTTTTGTTTCTACGGACACACTTAAAATTGATGAGGTGTGGGGAGCTGACCCCCGCCCTCTGGGGTTGGTCATCCAATTTGCCCCCATTTTCTTAGAAAAATCCTTTGAGATCATGGCAACTCTAAAGTTGGGCGCCCCTTCAGACCCATGTCCGTAGGAATTCTGATAAACATTGCGGAGACTATAAATCCTGCCGTTAATTTAGTTCTGAATACTTCGCTCCAAAAGGGGATGGTACCTAGCTGTTGGAAAAAAAGAAAAATGATTCCATTGTTAAAGAAATCAACGGCTGATCCTGCAGTCGCTTCCAACTATAGGCCCATATCTCTGCTGCCTTTTTTCTCAAAAGTTCTTGAAAAGTATGTTAATCTAACTGAATATGTGGAAGTGAACCATGTTCCCCATGATAGGCTTCAGAACCTCCCTCAGTACTGAAACAGTGCTACTGAAAGTCTCAGAAATTATCAAAATCTGGAATATCTACTCAATCAGGCTGCAGGCTGTTCAGAACGCCGCAGCCAGAGCTATTCTTATATTGAATTCCAGAAATCATATGTCACCCCACCTGAAGGCATTGCACTGGCTCCCGGTCAGAAAGAGGATCCAGTTTAAGGCTCTAGTGCTGGCCTATCGAGCATTCAATGGTACGGGTGCCATTTATCTGAGGACAATCCAACACTACGAGCCCCAACGGGTCTTGAGGTTCTCAGGGCAGTCCTTCATGTTCATCCCTAAATTTGCCCGTTCTCGTGCAGGAGGCAGCTCCTTTCAGATTTTAGTGCACGTCTGTGGAATGATCTCCCTTTGCATCTTAGACAGGTCCAAGACTTGCTGGTTTTTAGGAGACAACTTAAAACTTGGCTGTTACAACAATAGTACTCCGGTAGGCAAGGTTGAGCTCATCTTATTTGCGGTTTCTGGTGGTTTAGCGCTGGGATACTCTATGGGAGTAGCTGTGCACTTTACAAATACCTATTTTCATTTAATTGCAACGCAAGTCGTTACAACGACTTGCTCTAGGGGGTGCTCTAAACTAAGGAATAGTTTAATCTAGTATTCAAACACCTCCCCTACTGTTGCACATACTGGAGTTGGAATAGTAAATTATACTATTCCTAAGTCCAGCGTGCCCCCTAGAGCAAGTCGTTGTAATGGTACTGCGATGCAACAATGTGTTTGATGTAACAACTGTGTTGTAAAAGCATGCGTGGTAATCGCATGCGTTGTAGTTTCATGCGATGTAAAAAGCTATATTCCATGGACACTGGGACATGCATATTATACAATTTAAAAAAAATGAGCAACCCATAATACCCTGTGAGGGCTTTCTAAATATATTTTTTAGACTGGTTGTGTCTGTAGAGGGGCAGAAGAACCACCAATCCTTTATCCTAATGTAGGGGTTGCAGTGAGTGTAGCAGCCCCCTAGCAACATTTAAAAAACTGTAAGGGACCCATTAGGATGGCGGGCGGATCGCCCCCACCAGGCCGGCGGTAGCCACCGCCGGCCTGGCGGGGGCGATCCCCCCGCCATCCGTGCACAAATGACTGGGTGGTCCGCGGCGGATGGAAAGACCATCCGCCACTTTTCCGCCCCGGTCACCTTGCGCCTTGCGACCGGGGCGCAAAAGGGTTTATATGGTGGTTTTGTCTATCAGACACCGCCAGCCATATTACAATAGGTATTTTGCAATGCTTTTCCATGGCAGCAATGCCGCCACGGAAAGGCATGTGGAGTCTGCTTTGGGGGCCTGTTGCGGGCCCCCAAGGCTCCGGGGGTGGAGGGTGCACATGGGGGGGTACCTATGGTACCCCCAGCATTTCAAAGAACAACATGGCAGGCACCGCGCGGTGCCTGTCACGTTGTGCTTTGAGATGAACAAAGTGTATTTTTACCATTGAGGCGGGCGGTGCTGAAAGCACCGCCTGCCCCAATGGCAAAAATACAGGATGCGCCCGCCACTGTGGCGGGCGCATCCTAATTCCACCCACGGGACCCCTGCCCTTATGGCGGGCGGTCCCTTGTACTGGGAGGGTGGCGGGTGGGCAAAGTCTGCCCACCATCCTAATTGGGGCCTAAGTCTTCTCAGTCATTAAATCCATAGTCTCAGGAAAGCTTACCATATTGTTTCAAAGAACCACTGGCCGGAACATTATGCTCTTTAGATGGAGTGCAGAGCCCTGTGTGGTTGGTTCTATGTCTGCAGTTTGTAGCTTGAAAAATATTTTAAAAAACATGGGTCCATTACGATAATGGTAAATGGTACCGTCCACCAGAGGTGCGGCGGTCCCGCTATAACAATTAGGATGCCCGCGCCACCCTGTTGGCCGCATCCTGCATAATATGCATTGTGGCGTGCGGTACTGTTAGCAGCACCCGCCGCAATGCACAAAATGCATGTTGTGCATTGGCATGCACAACGTGACTGCCACCTTGTGTATGCCATTGAAGAGGGCATCATAGGTACCCCCCAAGTGCACCCCCCACCACCCCAACAGCCTGGGAGACCCCAACAGGCCCCCAATATCAAAGACCACCTGCCTTTCCATGGCGGCATCGCCACCATTGAAAGGACTATTTCTGCATTCATACTAATATGGATGGCAGTGCCTGCAAGGCACCATATTATCTGCCTTTTCCACCCAGCCGGCAATCCGACCAGCTAGTGCGCTCGACCTCGGACCTGGAGAACTGGGTTTGAGTCTCGGTAACGACGCCAAAACCTCCTGTGATTCTGGGCAAATCACTTAATCTCCCGGTGCCTAAAAATGAATGTGTGTCCTCATGTAACGTAACATGTAACGTAACTGGTGCTATGTAAAGCACTCTGATACCCAATTCGGTTCGGGCCTAGTTCGCGCTATATAAAACTCTGCCAAAAAAAAAAAAAGCCGGCGGATAGTCTTTCCATCTGCTGCGGTGCCCCTCGCCATACTAATATGGCGGGGGGTGTCACAGTGACATTTGGCGTGCGGATCGCCACCGCCGGGCTGGCAGTGGCGACCCACCTGTGATTGTAATAGGCCCCCTAGGGTTTTTTTTGTTGTTTTTTTTTTGTATCCTCATATACGTGGTTTCCAACTGCCATATAGTGGAACAAGGGAGAAGGGTGCAATGAAATACAGTCGTGCTGTCTTAGCCTAGACTGGTCGGGATGGAGAGAATACGGAGATGGCAACCCGTTCCCAACAACAACAACTGGATCCACACCTATCCTCTCAGCCTGTTGCACAGGAGACAGATAATAACCAGATAGTCAATTACCATATAGCTATTGCCAGGCCAACAGACAGGGAGTGTAGAAGAAGAAGGCTGGTATAGCAAGGAGAGTAAACCATGGCTACGTAATCATTGGATCCGGGGGGGAAAAAAAAAAAACCCCGCCTCAATCATTCATTGGGATCAATCAAGTATATGCCAAAACGCTCTTTTATCTGGCTTTCCAACCCTGGCGAGATCTAATTTCGAAATTTGAAGGATTGAAGAGCGCCAGTCGTAGAAAGTCGGGGGGGAAGCGTCCTTCCACCGCTTGCAGATTTCTCTACGAGCTGCCAGTATAGAGTAAAACAAAAGATTCTTTGCGGGACTGCGAATCTGGTCCCCAACTCCAAAAATAACAAGACATAGGTCAATCACTACTGTAAAGCCTAGGGAAGTTGAAAGTTCACAGCTGATCGATTCCCAAAAAGGTACTAGGTGAGGACAGTCAAAGAACATATGTGTGTCCGGGGCTTCCTTCAGACCACAACGTGGGCAAGCCACCAGGCCCCCCGGGGTAAATTTAGACAGCCTCTGAGGGAAGTAATACGCCCTGTGCAGGGTAAAAAGATGGTTTCTGCGAAGCCAGGCTGGTTTGACTAGGTCCCACATTACGCTGCAAGACATTAGCCAAAGATCTTTCACATTCAAACTTGGCATCAGGTCACCCCACAGTAAAATAGGCCCCCTAGTGTTAATTTAAAAAACAAAACTTGTAAATATTACTTGACAATTGGTTTTATTAACCATTGGATTGTGTTACTTAATTAAATATGCATCCATTATGATTATTGCCCATATCCCGAAAAGGACAATACACGTTCTTTATATTTGTTGATATGCTGATCCCTTCATAATGCCAATACGCTCACTTTTTTATTGTGGTGTTCTGACCCTTTGGCAAAGTCAGTAGCTCGGCCTTACTTAAAACGACACCCCTTATATTCAGCCATTCTCAGCTGTGGGAGTTTGGGTGCCACACCCTGCGCCCATCTCCACGCTGCACATGGCTTTTGCGCAACAGGAGGTTGGGCACCAGCAAGGTTTGGGCAAGAGAGAAAGTGTGCAATGTTGATTGCCTGCCCACGGGGGGTTGAATGCTGTGCCTGTTGTCAACCCCACTCCATGCCAGCCCAAAGACCATGCACAGCATGCGTTGGTGTTATGTATGGTAATAAAGTATTACTTTATGTTAAAACAACTAGAAATTCTCTGAACAAAGGTTAAAGTGACATTATAGTTTGGTATGGTAATAATATCATTACTTTGCTTGAAAATAAAACCCTTAGAAATTCACTAGAATAGAAAGGTTAAAAGGGTGAAAATGACAGTGAAATCATAACATTTTAAGTGAAGAAACACACTGAAATTCACCAGTTATAGATATCTCAAGTAATTATAAGTCATCCCCTAAAGTAACTATTATTCGTGCCCTCTCCATGCATTGTTAATTACCTCCCATATTACATCACTCTGATATCAGTAATAACTTGACTGCAACATCTGAAATTACATAATTGATGACATTACTGTGCATGTTGAAGGCATGAGATAAATATAACTGGCTCGTTTAAAGGGTTTTGTTATTTTAAATCAGTAAATTTTAACTGATATTTTCACCTAACTATAGCATCCCTTTAAGCTCCAGAGTTACATATAAAATGCTGTTTAGTTAAAATAATATTTGTTATATTGCATCATATATTTTAACATATTTATTGCAACCTAATTCAGTTACCAATCTGATTTTGATTAATTTTTTGATTCTGTTTAGTATTTTAAATTAGCTTTAACCATATTTAGAAATAAAAAGTAATAAAACAGTTTGCATTATAGCAAGACTATATTTTAATATTTGTTTCTATTGTTTTTAAAGAAGGGTTCTTGATACAGAGTCCAGCTATAGTAGCCATGAACTGTTAGTAAAGTGTTTTACTTTTAATGTTAGGAGTTCATGCATTTGCTTGGCTTGTTAGGAGACTTTTGGTTTGAGTTTGAGTAGGATTGTTCCATTCTCAGCTCTTAGTAGCTTTGTTATTTTGTAAATATTTCTAGGAATTGTAGAGTAGCTTATTCCAAGCGTTCCTTCAGAGTAATTGGGCTGGCCATCCACTGTGTTATTTGTTTTTGTTTCTTGGGACATGGTGCTGTCATAGACGTCCCACCGAGGAATAGGATCTGTGGCTTCAAACAACCCATTAGAAGAGCTAGTTTTGTTTCATGTTGTTGGTAACAGGGCGATAGGGGAACACTTGGTGTATCATAAAACTTGATGAATTCTGTTACAGGTACATATGCTAAAGTTATTTGCTCTTTTATTAGCTGTCCACTTTGTAGGTTAGCTACATATTCTATGATTAAGGTGGCTGTGTGTAAGTGTCTCCACACGCTCTGGTTAAAGTGATTAAAGCACACCTGAATTGTAGTATGTGGGTAGACTTTAAGTATGGTCAAAATCATTGCCTATTCAAAATCTATGATGAATTTTCGTAGGTGAGTTGGGCTCCATTCTCTGGCTGCCCTATCTCCTAGCACTGAGGACTAGGTCCTGTAGGCTCATGGAGGTCTCCCCTGTCTGTCTGGGTTAAGATGCTCTAACCGGTCCTGGGAGCTGACATCCCTGTGCAGGGTAGCCTGCTCAGGGCAAGTCTAACTAGCATCATACTCTGACCAATTAGGCCCACTTGGTCTGTTTAGGGATTGACTGCTTGGCTAACCTTGGATGTTGTTGTAAGCAAGAGCTTTGGCTCCACCTTGACTGCCTGACTCATGGGTCTGTCTTTTAATGGTGGCCACTGTGAAAAGTGAAGGCCTTGAAAACATATCTATTTCCCAGTAACTGATCTCTCTCTCTAAATGCTCCATTTTCCTCCCCAATTAACATCTGAGGACTTATTCACTGGCAAAGCGCGGAGATACCCCTCCGGGGGTCAATTCATGCGCTATAGAAGAATATAAAATAAAAAATAAAAATAAAATAAAGAAACCTGGCAGCTTATGTCCCCAGATGTCTGGCCAGGGTGGAGAGAGTTGAGTAGTACTAGTTCCAGATGCCACCTGGAGGTCCGTGCACCACACTGTTGTCTCTTACACCCAGTGCACTTCTGTAGCAGCTCAGAATAACCATTCCATGGAGTGTCCCATGTTTCGAGACCAGTAATCCAGAGACCCAGATCAGCAACCCAGTCTTGCTTAGGCTGCACCTTGGTCTGCCTCGCACTTTCACTGTGAAGCAGGCTGGACCCACCTGTGCCCATGTGACTACCGGATCACTGAAATATTATCGACGGACACATTATCGACTTACCAAAATATCGTTGACAAATTATCGACAACAAAAATATCGACTTACTATACTTATTACACAAACTACAAAAATATCGAGTAAAAAATATCGAGTACTAACTATATCGAATACATAAATATCGCTTAAAAAAATATCGACTACAATTATATCGTTGGACATGAAATTAGCCCTAACACTACAAAAATATCGACTACAAAAATATAGACTACCACAATATCGTTAAAAAAATAATATCGAGTTCATGTTTGCACACTTTTCTTTCTAAAATACCATCTTTATCATCAATAAAAGTCATTTCTCAGTAAAAAAAAAATTTCACATATAATACCTGTTTCTTACATAAAATTACTATTAATCCACATTTACTATACATTCTATTACATGCATTTTATCATTTTCTATTATTATTTGCATTTAACTAACATTTTCATTACTTATTTTCACATATAAATATATTTCATTTAAACACGAACCTGCTTTAATGCGGGAACAACCACATACCACCATTCTCACATCAACAAACACTCCAATTAACTTAAAAAAATTTAAACTAGCCTATACTATGCTTCCTTACATCCTAAAACCAATCAAATCAAAGCACACATAACACATATACTATAAAAGGGCTACATGCATTCTACCATTTGTTGCTGCTACCTATCTGGAAAGTAGATGCCAACACTTTGAAGATTTTGCTGCAGAATAAACATCTTTAAAGATCCAGCTTACTAGCTAATTAATAAAGTAAGTAACACAGCATTTTAGTAGAAAACTACATTAGAAGTGCACTATTTTCCTTACATATCCTAACTCTTAGACTTATTTTATTTTCATGTCTTCCTACTTTTCTGATAGAAACTGCTCCAACACAATTCCTATTACATGGTCATATTTCTTCATGTGCAAAATCAGATAGTAAGTATATAATAATTCTCTGTTACACACCAACTGCTTTGTTTAAACACTAATTTACAAGAGTATTTATTTTTAATTGACATTATATTTACAGATATACAGAAATGGTTCTATTTCTACAGCAAAAACGATAAAATTAACCTAATTACACATGTAAGTATAGATGTGTTTGTTATAAAACTGCCAATTTCATTAATGCACATTTTTAAACAACATATCTTGCTTTTTACATCTTCCCTATAGATCATTTGAAAAATCCAAAATCAACTATAACAAAACACAAAAATACCCTTCAGAAAAATGTAAGTATAATTGTTATTTGCTAAAATGTTGGCACAAAAAACGCTAACTATATTCTTAACACCATGTTATTTATTTTAAATTGCCTCTACAGATATTCAGAAAACATCATACATCTATTCTACATATCATATGAAAACATCGTACACAAAATATACCAATATAGAAGAATCGCCTTTTAAAAAATGTAAGTATATTTATCATTTCTCTAAAACTGCCTAAAATAACACAGTCTATGTTCTTAACAACATCTTATCTATTTTATATTTCCTCTACAGATATTCTGAATACATCATACAGCTATTCTACCTACAACAAAGAAAACGACATATTTAGAAGTTAGTATACGTTTAAATCTGTTACATTTCCAAACGGTTCAGTATTAAAATTATAATATTTTGCTTTTATTTCTTCTATCTACTCTACAGATCATACCTGTACTAAATTGATGAACTCCAGCAATTACTACTATTCTACTATTTAAACAAGTAAGTATATGTAATGTTTACATCAAATGCACTAGTAGACAAAAATGACAACTGCTTTTGAGTAGGAAATACATTTGTTATATATAAACATTAACGTTGTTTTTCTATATTTTCATACCAACAGCAAATAAAGACATACATACAAGAACATCATTCAAAAGACATTTCTGCTTCTGTGACTACTACTTTGATTAACTGTAAGTATAAATGCATCACTAATGATGTTAGCACCACATAAGTAAAAAAATGTGTACTGATTTTGTTTCTTTCTACTCTTTCCTAGAACAAGTAAATCAAAATGACTGAAGGTGCAGAATTTGTCATGTCTCAGAAAAATAAATTGCTATTATGCTACATGGGTTATGTGTATAATCAGGAGAGACAAAGTGGTAGAAAGGTTTTTTGGAAGTATACACAATATTACTCCAACAAATGTTATGGGAGGGCCACTACCAAGGAAACTAATGTGCTATTTACTAGAGAACATAATCATCCCCCAAATGTCACCGAAATTGAAATTAGAGATGCCTTAGAAAGTATTAAAAGTGCTAGCACACAAAGTGACAAACCCACCACCCAAATACTTAAAGAAGAACTGGTAAAAATACCTCACCATGCTTCAGGTCAACTACCCTCTATTGATTCCCTGAAACGCACAATTGCACGCACCAAACGACTCACTAGCACAACCCAACCCAACCCAACTTGTTTTGAAGAAATTATTATTTCACCCGAAATGTCCATCACACACAATAAAGATAAATTTATTCTTTTTGATAATGAAAGCAGTACAAACAGAATAATTATGTTTGCAACTGCAAGTAATTTACGAAAAATCCAACAGTGTCCCCAATGGATGATGGACGGAACATTTAAACCCTGCCCAAAACCTTTTTACCAACTGTATTCCATCCACGGTTTATACCATCATTCTAACATACCTTTCATTTACTGTTTGCTACCCAACAAACAGCAAACAACATACACCGAAATTTTAAATGTTCTCAAAACGGAAATCAATAATTACTTTCCCGAAAAAATAATTATTGATTTCGAATTAGCTATGATAAATAGCATTTTGAGAACATTTCCCCACACAGCAATCCAGGGTTGCTATTATCATTTTAATCAGAGTATATGGAGGCATCTCCAAAAATCTACTTTAAGTGTACTATACTCTACAGATAGCACCTTTGCCTATCAAGTTAAAAAGTTAATAGCCCTGGCCTACGTCCCTGTTACAGATGTTGCTGAACATTACAATTTATTAATTGACAGCGCATATTATAAGAGGAATGAGGATAAGCTAACACCATTGCTAGACTATTTTGAAGACACTTGGGTGGGAAGGTTGCACAGATCAGGACATCGACGCCAGCCCAAATTCCAAATCCCTTGGTGGAATGTCTATCTCAGTACTTTAAACCAGGAGGCGAAAACAAACAACAGTGTTGAAGGGTGGCATAATGCTTTCCAAGCAACTACAAAGAAAGGCAAACCCACATTCCACAACCTTCTTGAAGCTTTGAAAAAAGAACAAAGCTATCAGGAACTAAGAATGGAACAATCAGTGTCACAAATAGGGCCCAAACTCACTAAACAAACCCAACAAATGTTCCGACTGCTTCAAAGTCAAGTCACATTATACCCTACAACTAGAGGTTTAGAATACCTGGCAATAATAGCAAAAAGTCTTCTATAAAAATGTCAAGTAAATATACGAATGTCTTCTTACAATACTAATAAAAATAACATGTCATAAACATATATAAAGAATTATAAATAAAACATATTTGTTTGACAAAATTTTTAAAAATATGTTAAAAAATTCGTAACAAATATGCAATGTTTATAATTTTTTATAACATACACATAACATTAGAAATAGACATTTCCCACCCAATCAAAATTGTAAAATAAATACTTAAAATTTTTGGAATTGAGAGACGCAATCAAGGAAAAATCAATCCATACAATCCAATCCAATATCTTACTATTCCAATATGGGAAACCCTCAAAAACCCGATAATAAATTATAAAACGTAAAAAAACGCTCCAGGAAATCCCGAAAACAGTAGTGTGTACACGTTAGGATTTAAAGTTATATACACACAATTTTAAAAAAACGGTCACGCATATCAAAGTATCAATCCGATTCGAAACCCTCCAAAAAACCCGAAAAAGATTTTAAAAGTGAAAAAACCGCTCCAGGCAAACCCGAAAAATAGGAGATAAAAGTCAAAATATAAGCATAATAACTTAAACATTTGTTTCTCCGTTAAAAAACACGCTTCCTTCCATGTAGTTTTCATGCGAGGAACCGAAACCTGTAAAATAACATACATAACGAAAGCCACCCACAAATACCCCCTTCACATTTGTAAATATACTAACAATTAACATTAACTATGTAAGAAGACATTTCCGAACACTTAAAATGACACTTGAAGGAAAAAAAGCACGACACATCTATAACGCAGACTTTTCACCCAAACGCTACTTAAACTAATAATACATACACCAAAAAACACTACAGACTTTGATTACACCCTCAAACATGACCACTTACTTATAATTTGTAATAAAAAATAACCTTACCTCTCTCCACGCGAAGCAACTCCCAACCGCGAGCTTCTCCAGTCCTGAATGGAGCGCAATAACCTTACGCGGTAAAAAAGTAGTCCCCTTAACCCATTTGTGTAAAAGGATAATAGAATAAACAATGTGAAATAAAAATATATAATACATACACATGTATAATGTAACAAATGAATACACTATACTCATGACAATTTTCCTTTATTAACAAAAAATACTATATTTAATATAAATTAATATATAATATGTATTATATATTAATAATATAAAATAATTATGTAAAACTTTGAATAAAAGATGTAAATATTTAGTTATTCTGTATATTTATATGAATAATTTTGTGTATAATTTTTATAAAACATTATAAATGTTTATGGGAATAATTAATAATGATAAATAATATAACTTATTTATTATTATTAATATAACAAGTAGAACCATTTAGTACATAAAGAATGCCCTGAAAAAAGTCTCTATTTTATCTGTGAATATATATATTTTTGTTAATAATCAATGAATGTTTATGTTTATTAATTAATAATAATAATAATTATTAAAATAATTATTATTGTTATTAATTATTAAAAAACTATTATATAATTATTTCTAATTATAACAAAATTATATAATTGCTTTACTAATATTTGATAAATACCAGATATTATAATTAAACATATTGTTTCCCTATACAATTATAAACTTTATAACCAAAGCAATTTATATGTTTTATGTAAAAACAACATTGTGTAAAATATACACCAAGAAAATGTATTTTGGTTTTTCAATTTATCCTAAGAAATGTAATAATAGTCATGTTACTTGTTAAAAAGAAATATGTATGATATATTTTATTATATTAATATTTAATATTAACATTATTAAATATTAATGTAAGAAATATATAACAAATCATTGTTTAATTTATTTCTATATAAATACTTTAAATTGTAAATGACTGATGGGAATATGTAAAATTTACAGAAAGAATCTAGTAATCCAAATTATTGTTTACATTTACCACATGTATATAAATGTAAATATGTTATTGTGTGAATAATAAAAGTAAAAAAAAATGTGATGTTATATTTGTTTTTGATTTTATTGTAGTACACAATAAAAAAATTAAAAATTGTTTAATAAACTAATTTGAAAACATCTATGTTGCATATTTATTTATTATTAAAATACAGTAATGAACAAATTTATACAAATGTGCTGCACACTGACCAATTTTATATGTATTGTTACTACTCCAGTCAATCTAAAATCATAGAAGCTGCAGGACACTAGCAAAAAAAATTTTACTATTCCTACTACACTCAAGGTAATACCATAAAATGTGGTGGAGACTAACCAATGTATTTTTATTAATCCAACTCCAGTGTTGGTAATATTACTGATGTTGCTGGACACCAACCAATTAATAATTAGAATTCCAACTCCACTCTAGCTACTGTCTGGAAACATGCTAATACATAAATTGTTTTTATGTAAATAAAGTATACTAATGTAAAGTTATAATAATATCTATTTTCGTGTAATAAATTTAATGTATCACTGTTAAGTTAAACTATACATCAGCACTCTAAAATACCCAAAATTGTCCCAAAACACTAAAAAGACCCCTTGACCCTAAAGGCCAAAACTGACCCAGAACACTACAAATACCCCTTTATCAACAAACTGAAAACTGACCCTGAACCCTACAAATACCCCTTTACCCACAAACTAAAAACTGACCCAGAACCCTACAAATACTCCTTTACCCACAAACTGAAAACTGACCCTGAACCCTACAAATACCCCTTTACCCACAAACCAAAAACTGACCCTGAACCCTACAAATACTCCTTTCCCAACAAACTGAAAACTGACCCTGAACCCTACAAATACTCCTTTCCCAACAAACTGAAAACTGACCCTGAACTCTACAAATACCCCTTTACCCACAAACTGAAAACTGACCCTGAACCCTACAAATACCCCTACAACCACAAACTGAAAACTGACCATGAACCCTACAAATACTCCTTTCCCAACAAACTGAAAACTGACCCTGAACCCTACAAATACCCCTACACCCACAAACTGAAAACTGACCCTGAACCCTACAAATACTCCTTTCCCAACAAACTCAAAACTGACCCTGAACCCTACAAATACCCCTTTACCCACAAACTGAAAACTGACCCTGAACCCTACAAATACTCCTTTCCCAACAAACTGAAAACTGACCCTGAACCCTACAAATACTCCTTTCCCAACAAACTGAAAACTGACTCTGAACCCTACAAATACCCCTTTACCCACAAACTACAAACTGACCCTGAACCCTACAAATACTCATTTCCCAACAAACTGAAAACTGACCCTGAACCCTACAAATACTCCTTTCCCAACAAACTGAAAACTGACCCTGAACCCTACAAATACCCCTACACCCACAAACTGAAAACTGACCCTGAACCCTACAAATACTCCTTTCCCAACAAACTGAAAACTGACCCTGAACCCTACAAATACCCCTTTACCCACAAACTACAAACTGACCCTGAACCCTACAAATACTCCTTTCCCAACAAACTGAAAACTGACCCTAAACCCTACA
Source organism: Lissotriton helveticus (assembly GCF_964261635.1). NCBI lineage: Eukaryota > Metazoa > Chordata > Amphibia > Caudata > Salamandridae > Lissotriton > Lissotriton helveticus. Next base: position 755,782,513 of record NC_136059.1, on the reverse strand, counting down.
AATACCCCTACACCCACAACCTGAAAACTAACCCTGAACTTCCAAAAAACTCCTTTACCCACAAACTGAAAACTGACCCTGACCCCTACAAATACCCCTTTACCTACAAACTTAAAACTGACCCTGAACTCTACAAATAGCCCTTTACACAAGTACAGAAAACTGACCCTCAACCTCAAAAATACCCATTTACCCACAAACTTAAAAACTTCCCAAATCCCACTAAATACACCTTCACTCACGACTACCAAAATTACCCTGAACCCTAAACAATTAACCTATAACAAAAACTATGAAACTAAGCCAGAACACTATAAATAATAATGAACACAACATTAAACATAAATATATACAAAAAACAAATATTTTTCAAAAAACTATTATAAAATATATTATCACATTAGCTATAATAATAATTTAGATTAATTAATATTGTTTAATTCCAATTAATTAATTAACATCAACATTAATTAACACATTACATTTAAATGTATATAATTAATGTAATAAAGTCATTATTATAAATTAATTACCAATTAATTTATTTAAATGATATGCAATATATTAATTACATCATTAACTAATTATAATTAATGTGTTAGCAATTAATAAATGTAAATAATATACTAATTCTTAATCTAATAAATAACTAATTATTCTTAATTAATAACCAATGTATCAATGAAAATCATATACAAAATTTTTAAAAAAAAATTAATTATTAATAATCAATTAATCAATTAATCAATTACATTATATGCTAATTAATCAATTAAACAATTAACTAATTAATATTAATTAATTACCAATTAAAATCTAATAAAAACAATTACCACACATATATTAACTAATTAATTATTATTAAATTACTTCCCACCCTATTCCCCTATAAACCCACAACCCGCTCCTAAACATTTGGTACTATTTATTTATATATTATATATATATTATTTTATAAAATCAATATTTTCTAACATTTTCTCGATATTTTTTACTTTCACTCTATTTCGATATTTTGTCTAGTCGATATTTTTAAGTCGATATTTTTGTATTCGATATTTTTAGGTCATTTTTGCAGTCGATATTTTTTTCAACGATATTCCTATAGTCGATATTTTGTTAATGTCGATATTTTTCCGTCGATATTTTGTCCATTCGATATTATGTAGTCGATATTATGTCCAGTTACCGTGACTACCCTGTATGCCCCAGCTTCTGCAAGCAGACAGGGGCTCCAACAGCAGGGTCCCAAGGTAAACAAAGTTTGGCCTGGGATAGGCACATAGTTCCCTCCCCCTCCTGTCCAGCAGATGCAGCTACCTGGTTGATTCTTCCAATAGAATATGCTTGTCTCAATGATTAAGCCAAACACATCAAAGTACACACAGCCAACATGCTTGTCTGAAATAATAAATCTAAATCGAAACCCATATTTAAAAAGCGCAACCTATTACCCCTCAGGGTATCCAGGGGCTGGGGGCTATTGGTGAGATAAAATGAGCTATTGACCATAGTCACATGATGCTGAGCTGAGCTCCTGCCAGCGATAGAACGGTTAGCCCTGCAATCCAGAGTAAGGCGCTCTGACCAATGTGTCACTCCTCTGCACTTAAAGATTAAGCTAAACATGTTTAAGTACACAATGCTGATGCAGTAAAACTACGAATGGCTCCTTAAATCATTTATGAATTCTTTTACCGCTCCTTTGGTTACTTGGATATCTGCTGCTTTTGCAGAGCTAACAGATGTGTCCAAGCACATGTATGTATCAAACCGAGACCAATCTGGCCGGCCTTGCCACTTTGGTGACTCTTGATGGCCTCAGGCCCATCATATGACTCAGTGATGGGGACGACACATTCGGATGTCTGCCCTATTAACTTTAAATGGCACTTTCTTTGCCCACCATGGTGACCATGGGTAATGTGCAATCAGGGTTCAATTCCAGAGAGTTGGCTTGAGAAACAGCACCCACATCCAATTAAAGAAGCATGTGTGAAAATTACCCACTCCAGACTTGTATGTAGTAAAGAAAAATTACAATACAGGTGTCTTTTGAAGCCCTGTAATTGGAATAAGTACAACTTAAATCCTGAGGATTCCATGGAGTGCAAGTCTGGTGTGAACAGCCATACTAAGAGAAGCTCAAAATGCATACATTAGAGTTGTAGCAGTTAAAAAGCTTGTAGTTGGATTTTGGGATTGACACAGCAGTCTCCATCAAAGGGGTGATGAGAGGTAAGGGCTGGCCTGTGAATGATTACGGTTTTCAAAGCAGGCTAGTCACCTGAAAAATGTAATAGGCCTTTCATTCTATTTTGCTAGTTTGTGGAAATGTGCTCTGATCAAGAGGGACAACCAGTGGCATTCATAGTGTACCAGTAGACATGAAATTCTTTTAACAGCGTAATTTGAACCAAAGCAACAGCATTTCCAAAGAATGTTTTCATTAATCAAGAGCTGAAGGTTCAAAGGCGATCAGATACTGTTGTAGCTTTGACCATGTGCAATGCTGAATAGCGATTGGGCAGCATTATTCCAATGACTCACTAAGTAGCTTCTGGGAAAATACACTCTTTGGGTTTCAGAGCAGAGTATAACTGCAAAGCTGGAACTTAAAGGTATCGAGCCCTGGGTTGAGCCCTGGCTCACATCAGCCCTGGTAGGTAGCTGTAAACTCATGTGCAGGTGGGGCAACCCTCACTTATTGCCACACACCAGGTGGATCAGTCCTTTGTGGCAGGGCTGGCGTTTGTAGACTTGTGTTGCTATGTCTGGGAGGATCTTTTGACATGGTAGATGCTCGCTTACCTACCTTCTGTGTCAGGCGGGTAGGGTTACTGGTCAAGCCCCTGGAAACACTCTTTAAATTGATGAGGCTGACTTCCAAAGGGGAAGGCTCATGTGGTGCTGGATTGTCTTGCTGTGAGAGCAGTGAGTAGTCGGTGTTGCCTTCCTCCCGCCTCTTCTCCATCTGCCGGTGGATGAAAATTGTGACACTTTACAGTGAATCACCTGGCTTGCATGTCAATATAGAACCCAGCTAGCTGTGAGAATTATTGTGAATTGCAGGACCCATGGATCATTGACACTTTGAATGCACCTTACAGCACTGTGTTCCTCCTGGAACTACTCCTGTTTGAGGGTCCCTTGAATGTCAGTTCCCTGTGGCTCTCAAAGGCATGTCTGAGGCAGTCTAAGGGGGATCCGCTCCCTTCATCCTGCCCCAAGGAGAGACTCCAATTGCCTGTAGCAGTTCCCCCTGGTGTGTGTTTTAATGCAGCTAGTGCACCTGGGCTTCTCCCAGCTTGGTGGGGTAGGTAGGCGACCACTCCACCACGGGCAGGAAAAAAACAGAGCATCTTGCTGTGTGCATGCATAATTGTCTGATGGCCCCTAAACCGCCCATGAAGAGTTGCACCAAACAAATATTTGGTTGCAAATGGCTTTAATCACAGAATATTGAGGCCTATTAGGATGGCGGAGGGACCTGCGTCCGTACGCCACACCCGAGGTGGAGGGACCGTCCGCAGGGGCAGCGGCGGTCCCTCCCTTGCAATTAGGATGTGACCGCCACCCTGGCGGTCACATCTCGTATCTTTAACCTTGCGGCGGGTGATGCTTGAAGCAGCACCCGCCGCAAGGTTAAAAATGCATGCTTTGCATTTACATGCACAAAGCGGCAGGCACCGCGTGGTGCCTGCCGCTTTGTGCATGCAAATGCAGGGGGGTACCATAGGTACCCCCCATGTGCACCCCTCCCCCCCTTCACTCTGGGGGCCCCTGCGGGCCCCAGTAACAAAGGTCCACATGCTTTTCCACGGCGGACAAACCACCGCGGAAAAGCATGTTTAAACATGCATCCTAATATGGCTGGCGGTGTCTGATAGACACCGCCACGATATTAGAGCTTTTCCGCCACGGTCGGAAGGCGACGGTCTTCCCGTCCGCCGATAACCCCCCAGACATCCTAATGTGGCGGGGGGTCTTTTATTGTACCACAGCGGTGAATCCGCATCCTCCGGGCCGGCGGTGGCTTCCGCCGGCCCGGAGGATGCAGATACATCGCAATCCTAATCGACCCCAAGTTTGCAAGTTGACATTAGGAAGGGGAGTATTTAGGGTGCCCTTTTGTAAAACCGACTTGCAGTGGTATGTGTGAATGTTTTGCGACCGAAATGCAGTTGCAAACCATTTGCAGTTTACCACCAATTCCAGGTTGGTGGTAACCCATTTGCAAATGGGGAGGGGTCCTAAAGGGACCCCTTCCCCATTATGAATGTTAGTGGAAAAAAATGTTAGTCGCTGGCAATGTTCCCATGGATTGCTGCCTACTCTTGAAAAATGAAAAGAAAACATTTTGTTTTTATTTTTTAAATACATGTAGGAAAACATAAATAGGTTTCAATAACTCCTGAGAAATTCCTCCAAGCCTCAACGCATTCAATTTCATAAATTAAATCTTCTATTTAAGGAGAAAAAGGCCAGTGTAGTTGGCTGGTCACCAAGCTTCCTGGCGATTTGTGTGTAGAGGCTGATCAAAGGACACATACATTATCCATTGGTTATTTTGATAATAGGCCTTGTTGTTACCTAATTCAAATGAACTAAATGGTTTAAGGTATTACGAGCACCTTTAAGGATTAGTAGCTATGATGTGAAGGTTCCTCAAGGGTCTATGCGGTTGGTGGACTAACCTTTAATAGCTATGCTTAGTTGGCAGCACATTATAAATAATATTTAAACATTAACATTGAACATCATAAAAGCTATTTTTAATATCATTCATCAAGCAATTCCAGATTTTTAAAAGTGCCTTCCTTATGTAGTTCTAGTCACACACTCCTGCTAACCTCCAGGAAACCCTCATGGGTGATAGTGCCCTTTACATATACTCATAACAATATAATTGTGAAATAGATAATATAATGTAACCTTCCATTAGTTGGAAAATGCCCGCAGAAAATAGTTCATTAGGTTAAGCTCTACTTACCGAGATGTGTTTGTAAATGTTATTTAGGAGATTGCTGAGTATGGATGTACAGGCCATTTTTAATGTCACCAGGATAAGGTCTTCTGGCCCCTATGTATAAGCTCTTTGCCAGGCTTAATATCAGGGTTTTCAATGTTGGCTTTCAATTAAGTGTTACAAAATACTGATGTCCCAGGCCTTATTGACAGATCCTTTTAAATGATGCTACAAAATAAAACGCCTACAATTGAGTTTCGGGGTTTTCCTTCATATGACCTCCTGTCAGAATGGGCCAACAGCCTGCCATCAGGAACCTGCAGACTGTACCAACAGGATAAGGAAAGCATTATACACGTATTATGCACCTGCACTTTCTTGTTAAATGACAGTAAGCTCCTCCTTCAAAACTTTCAATTTCTATGGAATCAGAACTTGCGCCAAGTGCAAATTTTTTGTTTGAGAGGAAAATTTGCTCTTGTAACTGCAAGTTTTTTCAAATTTACGAACTTTGTAGAGAGTCAATTTACTGTTAAATCTGACAATGTTTAATCGTCCGCCAGAACAAAAGTTGATAATGGCACACATCTGTCACAAAGTTGGCTGCTGTGTGGGGACTCCTCTCAACCGTACATCTTTCCATATCAGTCTGACAATGTGCAAACAAGCTTGCTCGGCAGCGGTCTGTGAGTATTGCCCTTTCAAAGAGCATGCGGGAATTAGTACTATCAGCCACTTACAGCCCTGTGAATTGACTCTTCTGCCGTTTACTGCCACTACTCTTTTTAATTAATTGACGCTCAACGAGCAGATCATTTTTAAGTCAGTCTCCTTAAATGCAGGTGGCAACAGCTGTACAGTGAATTGAGTTTTATCCCAAGTGACAGTGAATTAATGTTTTCCATTTTGCTCATCGCTAACAATAAGCATATTTAGGCGGTCGTTTAGTTAGATTTGTTTTTTAAGAATGTCCAATGGCGCGGTTTTATGCAGAGGTTCTCAAGCATGAACTTGCTTTATTGGAAGGGAAGTGTGTATGGTTTTATTGAACTGCAATAAAATTGTACTTACTTTAATGTCAGAGTTTTCATGTTAAACATTTGCAGTTTGCCAGAAGCTTTGAGTACCTACTTTGCGTGAATTCTCTTTTCATGGTATCCACAATAGTGCATCAGGTGGGCAGATTATGAACAATCCCAGCATACTGTAAAAAATTTGGTAGGGGGATTGCTTTTCAAGTTTTACTTTCTTATTTAGAATTAGGAGGGTTCATGTGTCCTGATGAATTTCTTTAAACAAATGAGCAGATTTACTATATATCATGTGTCCTCTTTTTCTGTTTTATATCAAAATCTATTAAGGCTTTTGTGTGCAACTTGAGGGGACACACACGAATAGGGTGTTTGTTTTCTGTGAGTATATGAGTACTTTGTCCTCTAAGCTAATGTGTGCAACAAGAGTATTTGCGTTCAGGTGTTCCAACCTCCACAAGAGAATATACCAATGCTTTTAGACTAAATGAAGACAAGTTTCACTGCTCATGCACTCACTCCCTCTCAAAGGTTACAGTTAGGAAATAAAATGTCATGAGTAATGTAATATGTGAGGACATAAGCAGTGCATTGTGGGGGCGTATAATATAGTTAGCTGAGGTAACTAAAACTGCTGAATTTCAATGTTTTTTTATGAGTGAAATCTGAGGCTAACTGTAATGTCCCTTTAACCTTTGATTTTTCCAGTGTATGTATATAACCATCTAGCTCTCTTTCTGTCATTTTATCTATCAGGAAGGATTCACAGGGCTGAATTGCGCACATTATTTGTGATGACACCTCGACGCCTAACTTGGCCTCCTGTGTACCAGCGCAGGGACATCGCAACGTCATCGCAAATATTGGTGGAAATATAAAAAATATATATCAGTGAATCATTAATACTTTGAATGAATGAATGAATGAATTGTTATAGAGATATTGAGATTTTGGTAAATGTTTTTATATAAATATTTATATATTTATTTATTTATTTCAAAGATTTTATATAGCACATCGGATCATAGTTACAGGCTACATCGTTACAAAGGTTACACAGTTATTACAGCATGTCAACATAGTTACTAGTAAGGTCGAGATAAAACAATAAGCACAAATACGTAAGGGGAAAAGCAGGCAAGGGGAGAGATTCAGGGGAGGGGTAATGAGGCGGGAAAGAGAAGAGGAGGGTGACGGACACAGCATGGAAAGAGGAGGGGAAGGGCGACGGGGACACAAACCGGTAGACGAGTCAAAGCAACGTCCAAAGTCCAGTAAGCTGTGATCCCAGGGGAAGTGGTATCACTTCTCTATCTCTGTTGCGGGAGGTTCCCTTTACGCAGTGGACTCTTTCAGAGGGCTCTCTGAGACTCCAAGGCCTACATACTGGATCCTTCCCCAAAAGGGGAGAGGGAGTGCTTTGGCAAGGGGTGCCATACCATACCTCAGCTGTGAGTCGCTCCTTTGGCGCAGTGGACTCTCTCAGCGGGTTTGCTGAGACTCCAGAGTATAAATATTGGATCTTTCCCCAACAAGGGGAGAAGGAGTGTTTAGTCAAAGGGCACAAAGGACAGGGGGCTAGGCAGACTAGCAGGCAAGGTGAAGATTTAGGGGAGAGGGGATAGAAGCTAGGGAAGTAGACAAAGAGAGAAAGAGTACTAAATAGGTACAAATTTAAATTATTGAGTTATTATATAGCGCTGGCTAGACCCGAAGGAAACAGAGCACTTTACATGAGGAAAAATAATGTTGCAATTTACATCAGTTAACAATTACATAAGTATCAAGAAAAGCATTTAAAAAACATAGGGGACAAGGTGAATGGCGCAAGGAAGTGTAAGGGGATAGGGTAAAGGGGTAGGAGGAAGATAGGATGTAGAGACAAGGGGAAAATCTGCCCAAGGTCCGGCTGGGTAGGTGATGGCAGGGGGGGATTCCACAACCCATCTCCTCTTTAGCTATATGGTAGCTCCACCGGGAATCAGCAAAATCGCTTGGTCTCTACACTCTGGGGTAAGTTCCACAGGTTCCAAATCCTGATGTGTAAGCAGGTTAGGGGATAGGTTCAAAGTCTGGTCAATGTCCAATTGTTGTCCCAGGGAAGTAAAACAACGTGGAGGCGACCACTATGGAAGCCAACTTGGGGTCAGGCAGAGGACTGTACTGTACACTGGTGGCCATCTTGAGGTCAGGCATCTGGCAGTTAGAGTCAATTTCCAGGACAGTGGCTGTTAGAGAATAACAAATCCAGCGTGCACACACCATCACACGCACAGACATGCACAAGCACAAATAAATGTGGGCACATACTCTCATATGCGCACGTACGCACTCACACAAGCATATAGACAGAAACATCCAAAAACACAAGTACACATAAAATCCCATGCTCTAGTACAAAAACACCCAAGTACATGCACACGCAAACACCATCACATGCACAGACATGCACAAGCACACACAAAATACACCCACACTCTCATACACACACAGATGCACACACACACACCAGCACACATACAGAAACTACCAAAAACACACGCACACATACAATCACATGCTCCAGAAGAAAAATACCCAAGGACGTACACACAGGTACATGCACACACACACACACACACACCTTCACATGCACATACATGCACAAGCACACACAAATGTGCGCACAGAGTCTCATACGTGAACCGGGGGTGCACACAAGCACGGATACAGAAGCATCCACATGCACAAGCACACATAAAATCCCATGCTCTAGTACAAAAACACTAAAGTACATCATGATCAATTTCATTGCAATCTCCAGCCTCACCACAAAAATAGGAAATAGGTCTTAGAGGTGGGTCTTCTAAAAATTCACTAGAAGAACATAAGTTTCAAGTGTACAATAATAAACCCCTAGTGTGTAAAATACTGTAATATGTGTGTATATCTGTGTGTTCACGTTACGGAAAATTCGCAACCGTCACGGTTAACGGTGACATTGTGATTTTTCCGAATAACAGTGAAATGGAAAATAGGTCTTAAAGAAAAATATGAGTTTATGCATGCTTTGAAAGAAGTATGTATAAAGTAACATGTGTAAAGCAATGTTCAGAATGGATTTTTTGACATATAATTTTTGGATGTGTTGGTGGCCATTGAATGTCTACTTTCGTTTCCTGCTTCCGTGACGTGTCCGCGGGGATCACGATTAACGACTCCCTTGCGGTCTCCGGAGTCACTGCAAAAAGACAAAATAGGTTTTAGGGATATCGTCAATAGAAACTCACTTCAAAATCTTGACTTTAGAGAATACTGTAAGAAACCGACTGGGGCCAACTCACTGAAGTAATCTGAGACAAAAGTCTAACTTTATGATTTCGGTATTCACAAAGGGCATTTACGAGTGGTAAAGTTAGAATTTTGGCCTGAGTATAGACAAAAAGTCTAACTTACACCAAAAGCCTAAGGGCCCGATTCACAGTACTAATTTAAGACAAAATCCTAAACGTACTACTTTTGGTATTCACAGAAGGCATTTAGTAGCAGTAAAGTTAGGATTTTGTCTTAAGTCTATCTTAAGTCTGTGCTGAGTTTGTCTTAAGTTTGCCTGAAGTCTGTCTTAAGTCTGTCTTAAGTTTGTCTTAAGTTTGTCTTAAGTCTGTCTTAAGTCTGTCTTAAGTCTGTCTTAAGTCTGTCCTAAGTTTGTCTTAAGTCTGTCTTAAGTCTGTTTTAAGTCTGTCTTAAGTCTGTCCTACTACTTTTGATATTCACAGAAGGCATTTAGTAGTTGTAAAGTTAAGATTTTGTCTTAAGTTTGACTTAAGACAGACAGAATTTCTAAGGTTTTTTAAATGCTAATTTCTAACGAAACATGCCTGAAACCTATGTTTTTTTCAGTGAATTGCATTGTTCTTTTAAATGCTAATTTTTAACTATAACGTGCCTGAAACCTATGGTTTTCTCAATTAATTTGAATGGTTTTTTAAATGCTAATTTCTAACTATGCCTACAAAGTTAGGACATGTGAAGAAAGAGAAAGAAATGCACAGAAAGAAGCAAGATAAATGCAGAAAGAGGCAAAAGAAGTCCAGAAAGATGATGAAAACTGCAGGAAGAAGGAAGAGATGTTCAGAAAGAACCAACAGAAAAGCAGAAAGTCCTCCTGTGCCCCCAAAATTTTAGTGACAGGTACTGGTGTTAACTGACTCTGAATAACCAGGACCGGAGCCAGTGCTATGCAAAAAGACACTGAGAATACAGTAGAAACACTTACATACACTAGGGAACACTATGGGGCCCATTAGGATTGCATGGCGGTGGCGATCTGCCAGTGATTCGACCCCGCCCGCCACTCAATTCCCCTACCATATTACTATGGCGGGGGGGACCGCGGCAGACGGAAAGACCATCCGCCGCTTTTCCGCCCACCATCCTAATGACCCCCTATGTGTTGGGGTACCACTGTAATTAGCATGACCTCCTCTGTATTTGCCTTGAGATAGTGCCTGGGTAATTGCATGAGTACAGGGGTAGAGTGATATTGTCACTTTTTAATCCTTTATTTATACATATTGATTAAATGTGATGTGTTACATATTGTGTTTCATTTTTTAAATGTTTTGTATAAATATAATTTGTTTAGATAATATGAGAAGAAATTATGAAAACGGTAAAAATTTTGAATTTTTCCCATCTTCCTTGGTCTTCTTAATGTCATAGATACTGTGAATATTGTTTGCTTCATTGACATTGCCTAGGAGTTTTTGTCACTACCATTTAAGTCCCTGTCCTAGCAACTGAACTATCCATTGTTCAGGGGGTCCTTTTTTTCTCATTTAGAGTGCTGCAAGATCAATGCATGGCGATTTTATAACTGCTTGGGTTTTGACGGAGTGATTGGATAAGTACATGATACTGGATGACTGATTTGAGGAGTGCATGGATAGTGCAAGAGGGATTTATGGAGTGAATGGTTACAACATGGATAATTGGAGGAGTGAATCACTACTGTATAGGTAGTTAGAGTTCTGCATGGGTAGTGCACATGGGATTGTAGCAGTGCATGTGTTAGTGCCTGGGTCATTCCATGAGTACATGGGTACTGACTGGAAGATTAGAATACAGCAAGGAGAGTGCATGATGAATGTATACGTGCTTGGGTTTTGGTGGAGTGATTGGATAAGTACATGGTGCTGACTGGGTGATAGAAAAAGTGCATGGGTACTGACAGGGCGATGGCTGGACTGCATTGGTAGTGCTCAGAGGATTGTAGCAGTGCATTTGTCAGTGCCTGGGTCATTGCATAAGTACATGAGTACTGATTGGATGATTAGAGTACTGCAAGGACAGTGCCTGGTAAATGTATAAGTGCCTGGGTTTTGGCAGAGTGACTGGATAAGTACAGGGTGATTGGAGGAGTGCATGGGCAGTGACAGGGCGATGGCTGGACTGCATGGGTAGTGCTCAGGGTATTGTAGTGTTGTGAACGTATCTAGGACCCTATTTAAATATTCCCGATTTATGCCCTCATGTGGTTATAACAAATCATATCCTTATAAAGGCATAAGAATCATATCCATATTTAGGTATAGCCAATGCAGTTCAAATACGGCAAGGCTATGCCCATAGACTCCTAGAAAGTACAACGCGTTCTTAAAACAAAACAAACCTCCAGCAGCCCGGGAATTCCCCCTGCTTCTGTTTTGATTTGCCCAAGTACTCCTGGAGTCCTGAAACTTACGTCTAACTCTGCACCTTCCAGGTATAAATATACCAACAGCTGCCCTAGCAAACACATGGTGGTTTGGAGCAGATCGACTATCTACTTGCCCGACGCCCTGCTGAGGCAAGTGCCAAAGGAAGCCGACCCTCCCATTGATGCACTGAGAGAGACTCTGTCTTTTCTCCTGCCGAGAAATCCAGCTCAAGTGTTTCCAGTCACCCTTGTGGGTTGCCTGGAGATCGAGTCCTGAGAACGAGATACAAGACCTCCTTCATTCTATAAACAAGGTATGGATCTGATTAGACCCTTAGAGTATTCTTGATTCAGATTCTTGGCAAAAATTAACTTAACTTAACTGCAGATCACTTACTCCTTCCACGTACTAGGCTTAGGTTAGGTACACTGGGGTAGGCGTATCTTACAAGCACCAGTTGAGTACGTTTAGTCAATGATTTTATGTGTGTATATATTTTATCTATTTGGAACACGGTATGGCTTAGAAACTGTACCATGCTTTTACAGTATTATTTCATAATACTCCTTTTAATGTACGCACTTTACTTTACGACAAGTATTGCAATTGTGGCAACTCACTTCTCTTGCATGAGAAAGAAGATTGTTCAATAAAAACCCACTTTTATTGAAAACACCCGTCTCTCTATTTCTCTGCGCTTCTGGTGAAACTAAGCATGCACGATTGACTGAGGAAATAGTGATCTATTGTTTCCGCGACTCTGGAGATATACTCCTTATTCTGGAGGGAGCAAAGTTGTCATGTTTATGCGGTTGTCAGAAACGAATCCCTTCTTGTCTATTCAGGAAAGTTAACACCTTCTTGTTTTCCTGAAAGAACTGCAAGTTCTTAGTGACGTCTTATGTCCAGCCTTACGTCAAACTCTGCACCTTCCAGGTATAAATATACCAACAGCTGCCCTAGCAAACACACGGTGGTTTGGAGTTGATCGACCATCTACTTGCCCGACGCCCTGCTGAGGCAGGGCCGAAGGAAGCTGACCCTCTGACGCACTGAGAGAGACGCTGTCTTTTCTCCTGCCGAGAAACCCAGCGCATTCTTTTTTTTTTTTTTTAAACCTTTATTGTACAGAAGGCGCGCACAAATACGGGCCTACAACCCACCGGGCCGGCCACCACAATAAAGAGACATACGAGGCAATACAGGAGGGACAACAGGATTTCTAAATCGTTCATATGAAAGGCAAAGGCAACAAGTCTTCGAGTCGCCATCACGGACAGGATAAAAGTAGGTTAATTTTATAATAGAAAAGGGTGTCACAGGATAATGACAATCTGTAAAGTCCAGAGGGCCGTGGTGGGCCGTGAGCAAGCCGAAGTCTCGAATACAGGAAAAGACCAACAGAACAGTACATTTTGGCAAAGGCCGAACGTGAGTCCCACATCAAGAACAATCACAATCGCTGCTCAGCACCCACCCACCACTACCAGGGCACATAATAATAAAACAGCGAAAAATACGCTTACAAAACTAAAAGCCCTCCGTTACAACAACCCAAGGGAGGAAAAGAAAATGGGGTGGGGAAAGGGAAAAAAAGGGGAGGAAGAGGACATCAAAAAAGGGGAGGGGAAAAGTGAGGGCGCAGCGTCAGTGCACGCCCCCCACGGCTAACAAAGCACCCAATACTAATTCGGCACATGGAACTAGTGGCAACAGGAGAAATGAATGCGTAGTAAACCGTGACAGCAGACATACCAAAAGGGCCATGCCAGCACAAACACCCCGGGGGGCTACGTGCCGACAGCGCGCCACGAAAGTAGGGGATACATAAGAGCCATAGAACCAAAAAGAGGAACAGGGAAAGATACAATAAACAGACCCCCCCCACCACCCCGCACAGCCCACCCTGCACCCCTGCAGAAGGCTATGGCCTGCCCCCCAGCAGCGTGCCAGTCGCCCTAATTAGAACCCGAAATATAGAGAAATATAAAAAAGAAAGAATCACGTAGATTAAAAAGGGGGGAAGGGAAAACAGGGAAAAACAGCGGGAGAGGAGCCACATAATCAAAACCCCTTCAGCTCCCACCCCCCCCGTCCGAAAATACTCAGAGCCCACGGGAAAATAAGAAACACACGGATAAGCTCCAGGAACGTAAAGACGTATCAAACATAATCATACAATTATGAACGGATCACCCAACCATACCACAAAATAGCAGTCCACAGAGGCAAGATCAGCTCAACCCTGTCCTCGTTTTTCGCAAACTGTAATCGTCCAGGGCACCTGGAACCAGATCACATAAAACAGGAGGTGAATAACAGGGAGTCGAATCAAAAATACACTCAAGTTGTAGCGATCGTGACCCGGATGATCCAGAAAGTACAGTAACCACTTCAGGCAAAGCAGGCAAAGTTCCGATGAGAATACGGAGAAAGCCGGTCCAGCGGCACCATCACAGGATCTTCGTACGGCCATGTGAGGCAAAAGAGGAAAAGGAGACCCATCGAGATCGGTCCAGACGGGATCCAGCCGGGGAACCTCCGGAGCAGAAGGAGGCACAGGACGAAGAAGGGCAGCGGACCCCCGTACATCCACACCAACAGCAGCCTCCAGGTCCACGACCCCAAGGAAAGTTCCAGCAGCACACAACAGAGATGAAGCCACACAAACCGAGGGGGGTCCGGCAGGCCCAACAAAGGGATCCCCCTCCAGGATAGCGGTCGGTGCGGTCATGGGTGCCCCCCAGGAGCGCAGGGCGGCGAGGATGTCGCGAAGCGTAGGCTCACCTTTACAGTATTCAGCAAACGTGCCGCGCGGCGGACCCGCATCGCCGGTCCCCGCAAGGCCGAGAGTCATGGGGCCGGCCGCCATCCTAGAAGCCCGGCGGGGCCGCTGCGAACGCCGACCCCCGCCCGGATATCAGCGGGGCAAAACAGGACACCGGCAACCACCAGCGGAGGTGCCACCAGGGCAGGAAGGGGAGCCACCAGAAGAAGGCGATGCGCCGGCACCCCACACGCCGCCGGCAGCGTTCTCCGAGTCCGGGCGGAGGAACTCAAAATGGCCGGGCCGGAGAACAAAGGGGAGACGAGCCAGATGTACGGTTAACCCCGTCCATGGAAGTCAGCTCCCCAACACCAGGCCGCAGGACCACCGGACCAGGCCCGGGAGGCCGCAATCGGTCTATTAGCAAATCGGCCCCTCCGACCGACTCCACACCACCACCAAGGGCCGGCCACCGCGCCCCGTCCAGCCCGGGCGCCGTCAAGGAGTGCCAGGCCCGGCCGCTCCGGAGGCCCCGAAGCAGACAGGGGCGTAACTCAGGATCCGTGGCACCCAGGAATCACCGGAGCAAACGGTAAGTGCCTGTGAGTTATCGTCGTTCCACTGCACATCGTGGAATACTTCCCGGGGCAGGATAAAGTACAGGATATTTGTTGCAGACAGGAGAGTGATCGGAGCCGAGCTAAAACGCGGCCATCTCGGACGCGAGCTTGGCTCCTCCCCACCCAGCGCATTCTTGATTCAGATTCTTGGCAAAAACGAACTTAACCTAACTGCAGATCACTTACTCCTTCCCACGTACTAGGCTTAGGTTAGGTACACTGGGGTAGGCGTATCTTAGAAGCACCAGTTGAGTATGTTTAGTCAATGATTTTATATGTGTATATATTTTATCTATTTTGAACACGGTATGGCTTAGAAACTGTACCATGCTTTTACAGTATTATTTCATAATACTCCTTTTACTGTACGCACTTTACTTTACGACAAGTATTGCAATTGTGGCAACTCACTTCTCTTGCATGAGAAAGAAGACTGTTCAATAAATAACCACTTTTATTGAAAACGCCTGTCTCTCTATTTCTCTGCGCTCCTGGTGAAACTAAGCATGCACGAATGACTGAGTGAAATAGTTATCTATTGTTTCTGCGACTCTGGAGATATCCTCCTTATTCTGGAGGGAGCAAAGTTGTCATGTTTATGTGGTTGCCAGAAACGAATCCCTTCTTGTCTATTCAGGACAGTTAAGACCTTCTTGTTTACTCGAGAAAGTTTCTAGTGACCTCTGAGCTAGCTGTCATTCATAATTAAGTCTAACATATTCAATAGAGACCTAGTCGACCTCAGTCCTACGTCTAAACTATCGTTTATGTTATTCCAATGCGCAGAACCTATTGGGAATATAGGAACTACACTACATGGCGCCCAACGTTTGGTAAGGCAATAATTTAACGCTTGATACTAGAGTAACTCAGTCGTGCTTTTCACACAGACCCCTTTTTCCCGTAAATACTCCAATAGACGTCTGGAGTGGGTGAAAGGTTAATATCCGCCAAAACTTAGTAGGATGAGAATCCTATGTATTAGTTTTTGGTTTAGTCAACGTTGAAGGATACAGTGTTCCAAAATATTGTGCATCTAATCTTTGTTTCCTTGAAACTTGCTCTGCAAACTTTCAGTCAGTAAAATGTCGGATGACGACAGAGAAAGAGATGAAATAGCAGCTCAACTTCTAGCGGAGGAGACAAGCCTTCGGCAAAATGACCCGGATGCTATACTCATCCCAGTCAATGTAAGGAAGAGTGTAACTTACAAACTTATAAATAATGGAGTATCACCAAGAGGTGGTACAGTCATATTTGTGGTAGAGGCCCATGAATATCGGCAGACAGAGGTATTCTATTCCTGGATACATTTTCCAGCAGCACATGCTGTGACACGCGATTTTCACTACTACAAAGTAGGGGAATATCCAACGGAATACGTTCCTTTCGAGGACGTTGAAATTCCACTAACATGCCAAGAGCATCAGTTCTGCTTTAATGGTGCCCTAAAAACATCAAAATCACTTCACCAGGCTCGGTCCACTAGGTAGACCAGGAGCCACATGGCCGGTTCTAGCCAGCTATACACCACATCCAGACATTGAAAAGATGTCAAGCGGAGAACTTTTAGTTAATCTAAAACAACTAATTAAAATACATAGACAGTTGGTCCAATGTGTCATGCGGACTTTAACAGTCCAACCAGCGATAAAAATTACACAGCACACCCCTCACCAGGGGAACACAAATAAAATTACACCACAGACTATACAATCAGTCATTGGCAAATTACCCGCAAAACGGGAACAAATTCCGTTCTGGTTAGCTCAAAAAATCACTCAAATAGAGGCAGTATTTCCTGATACTACACCTAATGAGAAACACAGAATTCTGACTATCTGCCTTCCAATGGGGATCGCACCACATGTGGAGAACTGTGACACTTGGGGCACAGTCTTTGCTTCGATATACACAAAAACACATGGTGTTCCGTCTATGGTGGTTATACCATACGTATTAAGACAGATTCAAAATGAATACGGTCCAGAGCCTGCTTTAAATCTAGGTATGAAATTACTGAAAGACTTTAAGCAAGTCTCAGCTATACTACTAGCCAACATAAAAGGAGAAGCAGCATCTGTGGAGATCCGCCAAAAATTGAAAGAAACAAATATAGCAGAACAAACTTTTGAACTTGCCAGAATAATTGAAAAATCCTATGAAGAATTAGGTAGAGATAGTTTGGGTAGGAAACCACTAAAACTCCAACTAACTGAAAATCCTGAAAAAACTTTTATTAAAAATAATCTCATTACTCCAAAAGAGAAGTGGGAAGGTAACAAACAAACCACTCACAGAGAGAAATAGTTCCAGTCCAAGGAAGGTCTCCCCAACGGAGAAATAGATCTCCAGAACGGGGGGCAGGTCTCCACAAAGGGAGCCCTCTGAGAAAAGATACAACCTTAGAGATAGGGATAAATTAATAAAACCTGACAGATATCAAGATATTGATACACGTCCCTCTCGATCTTTTCAGACTTCCTCACAGAAATCGGAAAGAAGAGGACGGTCAGAACACAAAGAAGAGCACGTCAAGTCCAAAGACAAGGGACCTGCTCATCAAAGTAAAAAATTACAATTTCCAAAAAAGAAGGTAGCCAGTATTAAAACAAGTCATGCCGAGGATTCTGCGGACACAACTCAAGAACGGAGAATGGGCCCAGACAATGCTAGACAGCGCAGCAGAAGTAACCATAGCTCGCAAGATCCTGATGAATCTTCTGGAGACAGTGGACATGAATGAATATATTCAGGTGGAAACTGCAGACACCAGGGTTAGTGTACCCCATAAATTATATGAAATAACATTACGTATAGAAGGGGACAAAACTAGGAAACCTATCAAAAGGCTATGATATCCTTCTAGCAGAGAAAGACTGGCCACCAGAGTTTGTCAGGGAGTGCCCACATGGTGAAGAAATGATTATGCCTGCCTTCTCAAATCACATTCCAATTCATAAAAAATGCACATTTGCTAGGAAATGGGAAGTGACCCAAGCACCTGCATTATATAAAAATCATGTCGGGTGGGATGAGGATTCTCCTCACCATAAAATTCAGTTAAAAAATCAACCAACTGCACAGAGGCAGTATCCTGTTAAGCAAGAAGCTAAAAAACAAGTCAGGGAGATCTTAGATCAACTTGAATACCAGGGGGTGATTGAACATGCACCTCACAAATGAACAATCCTTTGTTTCCTGTCTCCAAGCCAGACGATTCATATCGTCTAGTTTTGGACTACAGACACCTAAACTCTTGTTGCAAAACCTTTGCAGTACAAAACTCACACAGTGCAGCACTAATGAATAACATCGTACGCCAGAAATATAAAACGACATTAGATATTTCAAATGGTTTCTTCTGTCAAAACCTAGCACCGGAAAGCAGGTATTTGAACGCTTTCTCCTGTATGGGATCCCAGTTGCAATTTTGTCGTCTCCCACAGGGATTCAAGAACAGCCCAGGATTATTTTCAGCCAGGGTAACAAAATATTACAAATGTATGTTGATGAGGCATTATCTTATGTCGATGACATCTATCTTACAGACGATGACTTGGAGACACACTTGAAAAGAGTGAACACCATTATACTTGGGTTCGCAGATGAAGGGTATAAGTTCAACTTTAAAAAGTCACGAATTGCCCACCTCACTGTCCTATTTTTGGGATATGAGTTATCAAGTGAAGGCAAAGCCTAGCAGACAACTTCTTAGAGTAGTGTGCAGTACTCCAAGCTCCAAAGACGCTGAAAAACTTACAATCAATTCTAGGTTTCCTGAATTTTGGAAGAACTTACATTCTAAACTATGCAGAGAGGGTTAACCCGCTCTATGAATTAATAAAACCTGATTTCAAACCAATTAATTGGACACAGAATCACACACAAGTTTTAAGATCAATACAAACAGACATGTTACCTAAAAACAAAACTGCGAACACGCGCAAACGAACGCAACCTTGTAATCCGAGTCATCCCAGGAAGATGCGGATTCACATACCTGACTTCTAATGAGGGAGAAACGTTACCATTAGCTTATAAATCACACTTATACACACAGGCTGAAATGAAATTCAGTTCTACTGAAAAAATTCTGACTGCGGTTCAAACTGCTGTAGCAAAAGAAAGAGCCCTAGTCCAAGGGAAGAGCATATCTGTCTTAACAGCAGTATCAGCCCTTGAGGCAGTAACAAGACCGAGCATTCCGAATGCTATGGTATTAGATCCCAAAATGGATACAATGGGAAAATTCTCTTGCTGCAACAGACGTGAAACACGCATTTGATCCAAATATGAAAAAATTAGAAGATCTGGAATATGAACATACTTGTCCTCTGTCAATCGAAATTCTGCCTCTCGAACAATACACGTGTGTAATATACACGGACAGATATGCACAACACTACGTTGTGGAAAAACAAGTTTACAATGCAGCATGCGCGATTGTTAAAGGTCGCTGGCGCTTAGGTAAATTCAGACCGATGGTCACCAAAACTGAATCACTCTGAAACTGTACAGCTCAGCGAGCTGAAATGAAATCTTTAAAGATGGCGCTTGAAAATGCCGATCGCGAATTCCCCACACTAATAGTGTGCGATTCGCATTACTGCGTCCAGTCTTACAATAATGACATGCAGACCTGGATCAAAAACGGTTACAAAGATGACACAGGTGCCACAATAAAGCATAAAAAACTTTGGGAACAAGTAGTTCTTTTGCAGAAAGAACTACAAAGACTCACGTGATACATACACTCAGTCATCAACGTGATGGTGTTCACGTTGCGGGGAATTCATTGGCTAACAGAGCCACAACGGCAGCTGTCAAACCGGCTTCCGTAGCTACAAAAAAGCGCTCTAAGAAACAAATAGATGGAGAACCGCTACTAGCAGTAAAAGCCTCAATGGAAGGCAACTATGCGGCGTTTCCTCTAAATTATCCACTCGGAAATATATACATAATTGATGCGAACTCCGTTCCGTTTGCTCGAATCCCTGGAGTGGGGGACAGAGTAATTCCAAACACGAACTGGAGAGCTTACTTGATTCAATAAGCACACATGGGAATGGGTCGGAGGCACCAAGAGATCTTGAAATCTCTAATAGAATTGCAATCACAATACTGGTGGCCGGGGATGAGCGTGCAAATTTACAACTTTGCAATGAATTGTCAGGACTGCAATAGAGATCGCAGTTGTGAACCGGACCAGACACCAGCCCAGACGTCCCAATTAGACAGCATTAGGCTATCTATGCGCAGACGTCCGGAGGGAAAGATGCGATCCCATAAATATTAAGACGAAATTTATTTTGATGTGGCCCCTGTGATCGGCTGACGCCAGAACTGTTATAAAAGATTTATCGGCACATACGCAATTGGCATGCTACATTCTGACCAGGGTTCTGCGTTTAGCTCTTGAGCTTACAAGGAGGCCATGGCCAGCTTGGGCATTGCATTGCGGTACTCTAGTCTATTCCATCCCGAGGGAAATGCGGTAGTGGAGAGAAAAAAGCGTGACATAAAGCAATCTATAACAGCAAGGGTATTAGGTTCGGGTGACGGGTGGGTCAAACATCTAACAAGTGTCCAACGTAGTCTTAATAATCTGCCAAGAAATTCTCTGGGGGGAATCACTCCATATGTACTTTTGTTTGGTACCAGAATGATCATCAGTGACCTCGATTGTCAGACTTTAGTGGTGGAACAAAAAACCTTTGATATCAAAGATCGTTTGGCTGTTTTACGGGACTTAAATGAAACAAAAAGAAGTCTAAGTAACATAAAGCTAAAGCCAACGGCCACTGAAGAAAAACCACCTGTCCCAGCAAGACCTGTCTGGATTCCAAAGATTGGGGATCTGGTCAGAGAAAAGATCACGGTGAAGAAGGAATTTGGGCCTTCTTACAGAAAAGCAGTACCTGTCTTAGCTGTCTGCGGAACAAGATCAGTAGTACTACCGCCCCTTGCTGATAAAAAGAAGAACAGAGTTGTATCAATCGACCTGGTAAAACCACAATCATGTGGCCGATAATAAGTAGTAGGCCCAGTGGACTCCCAAGAAGTAGCAGAAGACCAAACCTTGCTACAATTCAAGAGGTTCAAACTGAGAGACTAATCACATTTGATAAACTTGCACTGAATAAAAAAGGACTATGCAACAAAGCCATGTAACTTGTGCCTCTTGAAACCCAAATTACAACAGTTTGTGAAGAAACACCAATTTACAATGATGTTGCCTCTGACTACACAAGTGCAAAGATTAATGAAAATCCGGAAGCAATTCTAACAATTGACAGAACTGCATCTGGCTACTTCATCAATTTCGATGACTTTTCTGATGATCCAAGTGAACATGAAGAAACGCCAGCAACTAAAACTTTCAAAGAAAAAATGACTGAACTCTTTCATCAACTCAAAGAAACATATCTGATTTCACCATGGATTGAATTATGGATTGTGTTAGGTGTACTTTTCCTCCTACTCTGGCTCATTTTGGTTTTAAGCTTGAGAAAAGTCATTGATGGAAAATATAGTACAATGGACACAGCAAGTCAGAACATCAACTTGGTCCTAAAGCCTCACAGATCTTCTCACATTGAAAAAAGAGAACTGTCATCAGTGAACATCACAGCCATTCCTATACCTGGTGGTGTAGCGTGGGACGCTACTAATTACGTAATCTAAGGCCCGGTTGAACTCTTGAAATATCCACATCAGTTCAAGGTTTCATTAAGTGACTTTGTATCACCTAGTACTTTCTCTGATGATTGGGACTTTGAAAATATTAAAAATATGATGTCAGATTTAGAAATGTCAGCAAAATTTACAGAACATGATTATTTAGAAGGTTCATCAAATTATGAAGAAATGTATTGCTATAATCATTATGGTCATTACTATTTGCATAAATCTGCTAATACTAGAAATGTTTTTACTTATAATCAATGAGAACATTGTCCAACACCGCCAAAAGGCAGCTCGAAAACATTTTATGAGAAATTCCCATACTTCTCAGGGTTTAACAACACAGATCCAGAAACGTTTTATTTTAAAATGTTAAATAAGACAGGAATGAAAAACATGTTGACAAATACTAAACTGATTTATTCTACAAAATTTTATGAAAAAATGTCTACATTTGGTTTTGAATATTGGAAAAACAACATTGAGACAAAAACCATTTGGGGTACAAAAGATTGGCAGGTACAAGGTCTAGAATCATTATTTAGAGCCTGCATGATCCCAGAACAGATAATGTTCCTGAATGACACCATTCAACAAACAACCAGTCTTGGCCTAGCCAAGATAATAGACTTAAACAAACTGTCTATTCCAAAACTCATGCCTGATAGTAATAGCACTACAGATGTGGAGATAGACATATCCCATATTTTACAACAAAACAGAACTAATCCTGATTGGAGAAAATGGTTGATCCGGCCCACAGACACTAATAACTGTCAAGATAGATTCCTGAATAAAAGACAGGGGTTTAAATAGAACAGGCCAGACCCAAGATATTCCCAGAGACAACATCCAGGGATAGTTACAACATATAGTGTAGGAAAACTATACCTCGAATGGCTACAGAAATCCACACTCCTGAAATTAAGCAACACTTGACTTTACTTAAAGAAGGTGCTGACTTGCGAGATTTCATATTGGGACCTCGCAAACAGCGTCAAAAATGTTTCATATATGCCGGTATATACGCTGCTTACAACGAAGCTTGGAAAGTAATGCAAATTGAAACTGCTGAAAAAATACGAGAAATTGATCGTATTAATTTGGAAAAATCACTGTCTGTAGTGGACAATGGGTTAACGACTCTGTCCTCCAGAATTTATTCACTGGACAGCATTGTATTATCTGCTATTGATATAATAGAAAAGGATATGCTAATGTTACAACATGGCCAGTCCCAATTACGTTCTGTTGTACAGTTAGGCTGGACGTTACAAAATCTGCGTTTAGGCTACGTGCCATGGCGTCTAATCAACTCAACATCATTATTTTCTATCTTTAACCTTACAGATAAACAAATCTCTTTGGCACAAAAGGGACCGGACTATACGGTGCTGAGCATTGAAAAACTAGAAACATTACCATTAACAATGTCAGAACGACCTGTCATTGAATGGATAATGCATGGTACAATTACAATTCCGATAACAACTTTTCAGTCTCAGTATTGCCTAAAGTATATACCAGCAGGCCTGTATGAAAGGTTGGGTAAAGGATACATCAAGTCAACCTGGAATCTACCTTATACACATAGATGTTACAGTGAAGGGTAAAAAGAGGTATTTCTTAGTGGTAACAACTGTAAAAATTCACTAAGCGGTACACTTCTGTGTCAAGGTATTAACTTGCATGGAGCCTGCGAAGGTTCATCAAATAACCTTTCATGCCACATGCACGGCACCCCTGCTAAACAGATAGAGACTTTTTTCAGACAGCTTTCCAACTGCAGCTACGTTATAATAAGTGACCACAGCTGTTGTGGCATGGTGCCAGGAACGGCCTATCTCGTGAGCTTTACTTCCAGGGTCATTTGCTGTATGCAAGTATTGTATCCAAACAGCAAACCAGACAAGGAGGCAGCATTATGGCCTTCTCTGAATATCTCTTCTATTTGAATTGATACTTTAAGCAGAATGAAGTCTATTCTTTTACAAGCAACTGTGCCTCTAACCTCGTCTAAAGAAACGTATGATCTGCAAGTTGCAAGGACAGCGGCAGAGATACATGCATTATTATCGACAAATTGCCCTGTGCATTTCGTAGAAATGTTAGGTCAAATTTTAAACATGTCTGATACCAGTGGCATCGCACATGTATTTAAGACAATTTTTTCGGGACTATAAGCACCCTTTGAAGCAGTCCTGAGCATCTTCCCGAATTTCGTGCACTCTGTGTTTGGCGGCCTGCCTCTCATCTTGGGACTCGTAGCAGGAATTTTATTTTTGCTCCTTCTGCTCTGATATGGCAAATCCAGCCACAAACAAAACTCAGGCAACCATGGAAGAAACGATCCTAGCGATGAGATACCGAGAAAGCATAAGTAAAGTACTCGGCTTAGCTTGGCTAAGAGATCTGAATACCACATGGTTTCTTTCATTCAGACCAATCTGGAAAGATTGCATCCTACCTGTTCTACGATGCCTGCTATGCGGAGAAGAATGCGTGTTGGACGTCTGTCTCACACTACCATCAGCAGTACCTATGGATATTGATACTTTGCTTGGTTCGGTAACGGCTCATGCAACGTGTTGTCCCCAGCGGCTACCTATTCTGATGACTGCATTTGTTGAGACCTCGCCATTACGATTAGGTGATGGTGAGGTACGAGATGAAAGCGGCACACAGGTACAACCTTCTGTGACCATTGCTGATCTAGACACCGATGATGGCAATGCTTCCCATATTTGCACTATTTCCACTTTTTCGGACTTGGTCCAACTTTCACCTACTGTTGTAGACAAATTCTTTGCCAGCCTATCTGAGTTAATGTTCTCTCCTAACAACGAGAATAACTTTTGAGCACACAGCGTTCCCTGAACTCTGAATTTGGCCTTCAATTTTGAAAAACAAAAACTTCTACAAAAATGTGGAACTATTTTTTCCTGAAAGCGAAACTATTTTTCCCCGTTCCCAAAATATTTACATATTTTTGGGCACATGATACTCTGCTTAAAGTAGAACTATTCTTAGAGAACAAGATTTCTATTTTTGAAACTCTAGAGAAAATATTTTGATTCAGCCTCTAGCACATGTACAGTATTGTATAAATATGTGATGAAATGGTCTCGACCTTCTCTTCTGTATTAAGAGCCATTTCATAAATGTAATTTTCGTGATTCATTCAGTCATCATCCAATGTACAATATATGCATAATCTGAATGATATAATTGCTTGAAAAGCGTACAGTATACTACTCATTTTTCTATGTACATACCATTTCAAATGCATTTTATGTATTTTGGGGTGGGCTGGAAAACACATGCATAGGTATATGTTTAATATTGCGTAGTATTCAGTAATGTTGGACATTATACGTGGAGTGGGTGTTGTGAACGTATCTAGGACCCTATTTAAATATTCCCGATTTATGCCCTCATGTGGTTATAACAAATCATATCCTTATATAGGCATAAGAATCAGATCCATATTTAGTCATAGGCAATGCAGTCCAAATATGGCAAGGCTACTCCCATAGACTCCTAGAAAGTACAACGCGTTCTTAAAACAAACCAAACCTCCAGCAGCCCGGGAATTCCCCCTGCTTCTGTTTTGATTTGCCCAAGAACTCCAGGAGTCCTGAAAGAACCACAAGTTCTTAGTGACGTCTTATGTCCAACCTTACGTCAAACTCGGCACCTTCCAGGTATAAATATACCAACAGCTGCCCTAGCAAACACACGGTGGTTTGGAGCAGATCGACCATCTACTTGCCCGACGCCCTGCTGAGGCAGGGCCGAAGGAAGCTGACCCTCTGACGCACTGAGAGAGACGCTGTCTTTTCTCCTGCCGAGAAACCCAGCTCCAGTGTTTCCAGTCACCCTTGCGGGTTGCTGGGAGATCGAGTCCTGAGAATGAGATACAAGACCTCCTTCATTCTATAAACAAGGTATGGAGCTGATTAGACCCTTAAAACGAACTTAACCTAACTGCAGATCACTTACTCCTTCCCACGTACTAGGCTTAGGTTAGGTACACTGGGGTAGGCGTATCTTAGAAGCACCAGTTAAGTACGTTTAGTCAATGATTTTATATGTGTATATATTTTATCTATTTTGAACACGGTATGGCTTAGAAACTGTACCATGCTTTTACAGTATTATTTCATAATACTCCTTTTACTGTACGCACTTTACTTTACGACAAGTATTGCAATTGTGGCAACTCACTTCTCTTGCATGAGAAAGAAGACTGTTCAATAAATAACCACTTTTATTGAAAACGCCCGTCTCTCTATTTCTCTGCGCTCCTGGTGAAACTAAGCATGCACGAATGACCGAGTGAAATAGTTATCTATTGTTTCCGCGACTCTGGAGATATCCTCCTTATTCTGGAGGGAGCAAAGTTGTCATGTTTATGTGGTTGCCAGAAACGAATCCCTTCTTGTCTATTCAGGACAGTTAAGACCTTCTTGTTTACTCGAGAAAGTTTCTAGTGACCTCTGAGCTAGCTGGCATTCATAATTAAGTCTAACATATTCAATAGAGACCTAGTCGACCTCAGTCCTATGTCTAAACTATCGTTTATGTTATTCCAATGCGCGGAGCCTATTGGGAATATAGGAACTACACTACAGTAGCAGTGCATGAGTTAGTGCATGAGTCATTGCATGAGTGCAAGAGTAGTGACTGGATGATTAGAGTGCTGCAAGGAGAGTGCATGGTGAATTTATACTTTTTGGGGTTTTGGCGATATGATTGCATAAGTACACACATGTTGAATCAGGCCCGCCCCCTCCCTTCACCACTGTGCAAACGCACCCGCTGGCGGGTTTTAATTTGGGGATTAATTCCCCTTGATTCCTAAGGGTCCCTGGGGGCCAACTAGCCCTCCAGTACATCCAGTAAGTGCCACAGAGCTGTGTTGCAGAGAGGTGGCCCTGAGGCCAGGCCCCTTTTTACACCTCTCTGCAATGCAACTCTGTGGTGCTTACTGGACGTACCTGGCTATTTGAGATGTCATCAGTGATGTCATCAGTAATGTCACTGACCATGTGATGAGTTATGTAATATGTGACGTCATCAGCAGTGCATTGCGGGCACGCGAGTTATAGTTAGCTGAACTAACTATAACAGTGGAATTTCAATGTTTTTGTATGAGAGAAATGTCCCGCTAACTATAACATGGGTGAAACCTATGGTTTTTTCAGTGAATTTCTAAGGTTTTTCAAATGCTAATTCCTAACTATAACGTGTGTGAAACCTATGTTTTTTCAGGGAATTTCAAAGGTTTTGTAAATGATAATTTTGAAATATACTAATTATTATATTTCTTTCTTTTTATAGTAATTTCCTACATTTTTATTATAAATACTTATATTTATTTTATCTTTAAAGTTACATTTCATATTTTTAATATAAAATAATAACAAAAGTAAATTCGAAAAGAATGCACTGCTAGTGAAACTGCCTCTGTGAATTTGTAAGTTTTTGTTAGAGGCAGATTTACAACACCCTTGTGCCGCTTTTACACCACCGTTGTATCACTTTTCTGATGAAGCAGTGGTGCAAAAGATACACCACGATATGTGGTATTTAGAATGTGACGTATCTGGGAGGTACGTCACATTGTAAATCCCTGTACCACAAGGACACATTCCTACATGGGGGGGCAATCCTGCGCAGAAATACCTCCTAAAAGTGGCTGACTACAATCTTCAAGATTTCACTTTGTCACTTTTGCGCTCATGCTGTGTCTAAACCCTGCACTACCTTGAAACAGGTGTAAGGATTGACACAGCAGTCTGAGCATAGGGCCCCCAAACCATTGCTGGAGATACGTTGCACTTCCAACATAACTCAAACCATGCACCACCTTTACAGCACAGATACATTACATATGTGTGCCATTTTTGTCCCATGGGACACCGCATTGTAAATACGGCGCATCCATGGTGGTGGTGTCACGGAGCACACTACCTGACATATTCCTGGGGATATGGCAGTTATTGTATATGTGCCCATTAATGTTTTATTGTAGTGATAGGATTACTACATACCGATGAATGAGTCACTACAAAACTAAAACAACAGTGACAGAGTGTTTGCTGGAAGTGTAACGATACAAAATAGTAAATTGAACGTATAAAACACAAATTTGCAAGTACATAGAAGACTGCATACATCGTCTATAAGGATTTTGAAGTAGTCTATGCCCTAAGGCCTATTTTAATGCATGAGTACTTAGATAGTGAGTGGATGATTACAAGACTGCAAGGAAAGAACCTGATTGAATTTATAACAGCCTCAGTTGTATCACAGTATCCAGATAAACACATACTGCTGAATGGCTCACTACAATATTGAAACAGTAGTGTGAGAATGTTAGCTGAAAGTATTAGGATACACTTTGAGGAATTGAACGTATAAAACATAAGTTTGCTGGTGCATAGAACAGTGCATCCACAGTCCATAGAGGTTTGAAACAGCGT
The DNA here is from genome assembly GCF_964261635.1 of Lissotriton helveticus. NCBI lineage: Eukaryota > Metazoa > Chordata > Amphibia > Caudata > Salamandridae > Lissotriton > Lissotriton helveticus. The sequence goes on along the minus strand of NC_136059.1, from coordinate 755,754,273 downwards.
ATGCACTAAATCCTCTTTTAATCCATGACTATCTAGATCCTGACTGGATCATTACACTTCTGCAAACTAAATTTATTACAGCTTCAGTTTTACCACCGTACAATCAAAAAGAACATACTGCTGAGTGGCTCACTACAATACTAAAACAGCAGTGTCAGGGTGTTTGGTGGAAGTCTAAGGATACAGACTGGGGAATTGAAGGCATAAAACACAAGTTTGCACCTCCATACAAGACTGCATGTATACTCCATACAGATTTTAAACAATCAATACCCTCAAACCCACTCTGCATATTTTAAATCAATACAAACATTTAAAGAATATATGAATGAATCTATAACTGCTTCACTTTTAGTACAATAAATACATTAGTAGATAATGCTCAAACCTTTATTATTTTCCAACAACAAATTTATTCTTGTAACATCTCATAATTTAACAGACATTCCAATACAACTTCATCAGATATGTCATTCAGATCAATTTCCTCGTCAGCAGGTTCTGATTTAATGTGTTCTAAAATTTCAACATAATTTAAAACTTCAACAAAATCTGCATCAAAGCTTTAGTCTTCAAAATTACAATTCATGTCTGCAGCACTAATTTCCCTTTCTTCACTCTCATTGCCTGTGACAGATACGATTAGTTCTTCAATTATACTCAAAGTAATATCCAAAATCTCCTGAGTATGAGGCTGTTCTCTTTCCATAATTTTTCCTTTATGTTCTTGCTCCTTGTATTATAATATAAACTGTTAATTTTATCACTTTTCGTAATATATAATACAAAACTAGTTTTCACCTATTTTGGCCTACAAAAAATACTATATAAAAACCATTATCTAATAACATTCCATTAGTAGAGTTTTAGTCCTTTGCAAAATTATACAACTATAATTACTTATAAGGATATCTTGTTCTTAGCTTTTCTTAAATTTTGAAAGCAGTCACTCCTTATGACTTTAGGAAAAGACTCAGGCTGTTATAGTAAAGTAAACTACTAACAAATGTAGAATATGTCTATTCACTTTACCCTTTCCAAAATAGTAAATGTGTTTTACTATAATGGAAAATATACTATTCATTGTCCTGAACAACAATGTGTATCTGTGTATATTTAGACATCATTATCACACTACTTTTTGAATACTTCATATGTTTACTCTATCTCTATTCCTCATCGATACCTTAGTCTAACCCTACTAATTACCTACCCCTTCCAATTTCGAACTAGCCTCTCCTCTAGTATTTGTCTGCAACCTTGTAGCTTACGGTTCTTTATTTTTCTTACTGTTTTTATCCTGTAATTACCTAACATTCATTAACCTAGGCCTCTCAGTTTATTGTCTAATTTTTATATTATTAATTTCCTTCTATTCTTCTACTAACTTTTCTTTATGCAGTTGCTTGTTATCTATTCTGTCAATCCTTCAATTTCTTGTGTTTTTCATTAATGTTCCTTCTTAATTGAAAAGTCTTTCTACTATTCCTAACTCAATGTGTTCTTTTCCCTTAAGACCTTGCTTAACACAAATGTTATCAATTCTCCTTTTAAGTTCGAGAAAATACATCGACTGAGTACATTCAATATTGTCTATAATGTCAGGTAAGTTTACTTACTCACTAACTTGTCAAACAACGTCCTTTAACTCTGACAGAAATATTTCCGCTTTCTCTTCACGAATGTCCAAAGAGCAACTGAAAACGGGTCTGAACTCTGAAGCGTCTTCGGTGAAGTGCGCACTTCTTAGTGAGCGCGCGCCTCGCCAAGGATTCCCCACAACTCTGTGGTAAATGACTAGATCGCAACCACGTCTCAGCGGCGGCCCGTGCAGGGACTTGCGATGGGGCAGGCAGGGCGGGCGTGGGAGGGGCAGGGTGACGGGTGATAAACAACGGAATCTGCATGATTACAGGTAACTAAACAATTACATTAATGAAACAAATTCCGGGCCATATTATCAACAAAACGCGATATCAACAAAAGGCGACACATTATCCCCGCTTTTATCAGCAGGAAAGTGCCGATAAAGCGGCGATAATCCATCTCGTTTTATTAATAATATGACCCAAAATGCATGCTAATGGCTTCGTGGTGACGATCACGCGTGGTTAGAGGGTCGTACATGCATGTTTAGGCTCTATTTTTTTATTTATTTTTTTACGAAAAATCACAGTGTATGCGTACAGAAATATGTACAATTACGAGCAGGAGCTGCATGCTGATTGGCTGTCAATGTTCCAAACCAGGAAGTGTTGCAAGCCATCTTATTTGTCATGGCAGTCGAGTCACAAGGAAACAGTAAAACAAAGTTGAGAAATAAGGAAAGTGGGCAGGGTAGAAACATTCTGACCCTATAGTCTTGTTTAGGGGGTGGTAGATTTATTGTACGCGTACCAACCACGTATGGATGATGTACAGCTGTAATGTTGAATGTCGTCATGTGCGCATACGTAAGCAAGAAAACTAAAAATAATTTTAGATATTTATGAAGTGTATTTGTTTATGTGTTGTGTGGCTCTAAAAAGAGCTGTTGTGTTCATTACGAGATTTTAGTACCTACAAGTAAGTACCAATGCAGTCTTAAGTTTATAAGGAACACTCTGTTCCCCTCATCTGTAAAATGTACACCATCTCGCCTATAGATGCCATGCATATTGAAACGCAGATTATTGTTGTAAATGGACCCCATTCGGTAGTCTCGGAGAAAGGCAGAAACAGATTTATTCACATGTTCCCTAGCTCTTTCAAACTGTGGACAATAATGGTTGGACCGCTTCCATCTCTGCCTTTGGCATATATTAGAATATACAAAGACAGTTTTGGGGAACAGTGTCATCAATTGGGCAAAGGTGTCCTTCATGAGCATTTCCAGAGCTACCCCAGTCAAAGTGCCTAGGTCATTGCCACCACAGTGCACAATTATGAGATCAGGGTGTTCGAGATGCATAAAGGATTTCACCATTGGCATCAATTGGTACAACTTTAATCCTCTCTGCCCAATCCATTTAATGTCTACATTTGGTAAACCTAGGTCCTTGTGAATTCTTTTCTGTTGTGCGTACCTCTGACTCCAGAAAATATAGCTGTGTCCCACAATCCACACTGTAAGCATTTTGAAGAGAGGTCTGGATGCACTCCGATGGCGTCTGTAAATGAAATGCTAGTTTCAAAAGTAAGATTTTTCTAAAATGGTGGACAACATGCAGTTTTCCAAAAAAGAAAATAAATGATTGGTTGTTTGACAACATTTTACAGAAAACTAGGTTCCATGTTTCTGTTTTTTAAAAGCCCTATTTTTATTGGTTAAGAAAAAGTGATAAAAAAGAACGTTACATAAGATAAGCTGGTATATTCTCCAGTCAAGCACACTTGTTGTTTTAATTTGCAACAATGTATGATGAACTTTTCACCTGTGTTCTGAGTTAGGTGTTCCCTGAAGAGTTTCTATGGTAACTGGCAGATTCTGGAATGGGGGAAGGGTTGAAAGTTCTATTAGTTCGAAAGCTTTGGAATGTTAAACCAATAGAAATGTGTGTTTTCTTTTTAATTAATGTGAACAGGATTTTAATTGGTTATTTATATGTATGTATGCATAAAATGAGAGGGAAAATGTTCAATTGACGGTTGTGCTGCAAACACTGACCTCCAGAGATTTTGAAGAAGAATATCCACTGTGTGAGTGGTATTCTTGTTAATCTAGGATTCAATTTGAAAGGTGAGTTGAAAAGTTGTATGGGAGTGCGTGTGTGCGGTGTATCTTTGTATATTAAGGAATTATGGGGTATATTATCAAGACTCGGCGATACAATTATTGCCACTTTATCAGCAGGAAACTGCCGATAAAGTGTTGATAATGTTATCGCCTGTATTGATAATATGCTCCTATATTCATCCGTTTAATGTTTTATTGTAGTAAATGTGTTTTGCTACAATGCATGCTGTTATGTTGTTTTTCTTTAATATCATTTTGTGCCTCTGTACATTAAGGGATTATTGTCGTTTTTATCGGCAGGAAAATGCTGATAAAGCGATGATAATGAGCTTGATAATATGCTCTTGAGAACTCCCTTACCACCCAGGTTAACACTAGAACTTGGGCTTCTATAGCAATTTACAAGAACCTATTATCAAGCCCATTTTCGCAGTTTTATCGGCAGTTTCCTGTCCATAAAACGTCGATAATTTTAATAATATGCCCGTCAGTGCCATATTATCATTGAAGGGCGATACATTATCGCCGCTTGTACCGGCACGAAACAACCACTAAAGCGGCGATAATGCTCTCGATAATATATCCTTGTGAATTTCCATAGAAGCCCAGGTTAACACCATAACCTGAGATTCTACGGGAATTCACAAGGAAATATTATCGAGAGTATTATCACTGCTTTACCGGCAGTCTCCTGTCGATAAAAGCGGCGATAATGTATCATCCTTTATTGATAAAATGACCCATAATTTATCGCCTTTTGTTGATAATATGTCCCGAAAATAATTTTATTAATTTAATTGTTTACTTACCTGCAATGATCCAGGGTGCATATTACCAAGGGGGGTAATAGGCAATTATCACCGATTTAGCGTCCGTTTTTGGTCACTAAGCGGGGATAATTCTATCACCCTATTAGCAACCTGTCGCTAACTGATGTTAGCGACAGCTTTTAGGCGATAGCGAGCAGTTTGAGGCCCGCTTTGCATGTCAGCGATGTTTATCACTAATGATGTGCAAACTGGCCGAACCCAACCAGTTAGCGACTGAAAGCAGTTGCTAACGTCGCTATCGCCTATTAGCAAGGCAGGCGTACCCTTGGAAATATTCGTGCTAATCAGGAATATGTGCAAATACTAACACCTGCCCAGACCAGTTCTTAGCCATGTTATCCAATGGGTGGTGGATAACATAGCTAAGACCATTTTGTCTTGTGTGTGTGAATATCGCTGTATTCTCAGCGATATTCACGCATTTCGCCGCTATCTCTGGATATTTTAGCACAATGGAGAAAAACGTTGCTAATAGCATGTTTTCTCCGCTAACATATCCAGCGATAGGCAGCGATAAAAAAACCTATTTAGCGATAAATATAGCTACTTGGTGGCAATATGCTCCCAGATTCCGTTGTTTATCACTCCTCACCCTGCCCCTCCTCCGCCCCACCTGCCTGCCCCATCGCAACTCCCTCCACGGGCCGCGGTTGTTTCTATATTCCGTTGTATTGTACTGTTTATTTATACTCTCATTTTTTATTAAATTTTCTTTGCTTCATACTCCTTGTTCTTTTATTGTAAGTCCTCTTATTTTTATACTCCGAGGTTTATCCTCATACTCCTCCCTCGGTTCTTGTAAGTAATATAATAGAATATTTGATATATATTTTTTGTAATGTTATATATATTTTTTTATTATAGGTTGTGTTTACAGATACTGAAAACACTGCATCATGCCAACGAAATACCAAAAGAGAAAGCAACTAAGAAAAAGTGTGTATTTGAAGAGAACTCACCAAGAAGATTTACATGAAGAGAGATGTCTTAACAAACAGAAAGAAAGTCCTGGTAAGAGCAGGAGCAGTTTTTTTACGAAAATACTAAAGACTAAGAGTAGTGTTCAGAAACAGAAACATGTCTTTAGTGTATCAGCAACGGAAAAAAAAACTACTAATAAAGAAAAGAATAATGGAAAATCAAGTGCAGACAAAACTGTGTATAGTACAAGGAGGAAAAAGCAATTCACAGAAATTAGGAAAAACATATTTCATAATAGATTGCTATCAAATGTAATGAAAGAAATTAAGGTATATAAGAAAAAAACAGTATTTTATAAGAAGAAGAAAGGTACATTAAATGTAGTTGAGAAAGCTTTGGAATAGAAAAGAAAACTGTTTATTTTAGTAATCAATAGAATTAGATCACTAGATAAACCAATCCATTTAATGAAAGGCAAAAGTAGGTGGAGAAGACTAATTAACAGAAGTAATTTTTGATAGTTTCTTTTGGGTGAATGGAAACATAGTTCAAGTTCTGAGCCTTTTTTTAATGAAGAAAGTTATCTTCAGAGTATTGATTTGTTGCATGCAGTTGACACTACTGGTCGTGCTTATGAAGTTAGAAATGGTTGTCCTATTGAGAAAGAGAAAATTGTTCCTAGAAATGCAGAAGAGGTGTTAGCTGGTGAAGTTTTAGGGAGACGTCCTAAAGCTCCAGTTTACACTTGGAATTGTAGTAGTATTTGCAGTGTGCGGCAAGAATCTATTGATTTTTTATGTAATTTCTTACGTAATTATACCAAGAAAAGTGTTAAACAAAAGATTAAGATGTTACAAGGACTAGACCCTTGCAGAGTGAGAGAAAATACAGGTTTGCAAGGTCATTCTCTGCCTTGTGTTTCTAAAAAAGTATGTCGAAGTGTTTTCCACCATTTCAGGATATTAGCAGTTCATCATACTGAAATGAGGAAATTAGTCAGAACATTGTATTACGCGAAAAGTCCAGCACTAATGTTAAAAAAGTTGAACAGTGCTCATTTGCATGGATCTGTATCAGATGTAACAAATGTTTGTGATGAAATTGAGATTAGTTACTTTGGTCCTCAGGTATTTCAATCATAGATTCGAAGCCATGATGTCTTTTATCACCAATAAAAAAAATCCTCCTCTTGGAGAGGTTCTGGATTTCTTTTGGAGAAAGGAGTATCAAGTGAGAGGTGATTCTCACATACATATGCTATTATGGATCAAAGATGCTCCCAAATTTGGAACAGACTGAGATGATACTGTGTTTTCTTTTATTGAACAATATGCTACATGTGAAGTACCCAAAAGTACACAAGATAAGGACTTAAGACAACAAGTCTTACGATTCCAAAGCCATCGTTGTGGCAAATACTGTCGTCGAAAGTACAAATCTAAGGACAAATTCTACAGCAAATGCCGTTTTGCATTTCCTCGACCTGTAATTACAAAAGGAAGAGTGAACAGTTTTATGTCATCTTTGCGACATAATATCACATGAAAATGTCCAAAAAATACCTACAACTTAAGAAGAAATGAACAGTCAAAATACATAAATGACTATAACTCAGTCATTTTGTCTATGTGGAATGCTAATATGGATATTCAATATGTTGCAGACAATTCCCTTGCTGTTGCTCGATATGTGACATCGTACATAACAAAGTCAGAAAAGACGGAATTGAAGGAAATGTGGGAAGAGATTTCCCATGAGAAGAGTCTAAGAAATTATACAGTTACAGTTTGAAGATGTTATCTCATCGAGAAATTGGAGCGTATGTATGCTCGGATTGCTTATCATCTGCAAGTCTATACTCCAAATCTGGAAGAATCATTTGGGTGAGTCTAGGTCTTGCTGCAACACGAATCCGAGTTCTTAAATCTGTACAAGAAATTGAATATTTAGCTGAAAAAGAGCCAGAAAGTACTGATATTGTGAAAACAAATATGTTGGATACATATTATCCAAATAGAAGTCATCATCTTGAGAACATTTGTCTCTATGAAGTGCTGCAAAATATTTTTTTTAACGGAATATTTCCGAAAACATTAATAATGGTATATATGCCGTTATTGGTTCTGAAGGATGTCACAAAGAAACAAACAAAGAAAAGGACTTGATTAATCACCGTAAACTGAGTTGCGAAACACCTGACAAAAGGGAATTTTACTATTTAGCTCTTTTGCAACTTTTCAAGCCATGGCGTTCAGAATTGGAATTACTTGGAAATTTTGAGAGCTATGAAGATTCCTTCAATGCAACTAAATATACTATAGAATGTCCTGTTTTTGCTAATTATATCAAAATGTTGAATGATGAAATTGAGCAAGAAGCTACAATTACAGCTGAGATTGCTAGAGACAATTCTCTAGACAGTGAAACTTCTGGTCCGTTGAGTCAGGACCCACTGGGAAAACCAATTGTTCTAAATGAAGCAGCAACTGCTATGGAAGAGGTGGAAACAGGAAATGTATCAAAGTCAAGAATATCTAACAAATTAGGAAACTTGGAAGAACAACTAAATCTTCAGCAAAAAAAAATATATGAGAAGTGAGAGAACAGATTGACCATGGATTTCTTCATGAGAAGAAAGACTGCTCTTGCTCATCATTTGAACCTATCCGTATGTATGTGAGTGGACAAGCTGGAACAGGATAAAGTTTTTTAATTAAAGTAACCACAAATTTTCTACAGAAAAGAACTGACTCGCATTTGTCTTGTGTTGTCACTGCTCCAACTGGGTTGGCGGCACACACTTTTAAAGGAATTACTTTACATTGTTTATTAATGCTACCAGTAGAGCATGACAACAAATTACAAATACCACAAGCTATCTGGAGAAGCTTCTTATGAAGTTTCAAGAGTGTTGAAGAAAATGAAACTTCTCATTATTGATGAGGTAAGCATGGTCTCAAACTTAATGCTTACCTTTGTGATTTTAAGAATGCAGCACATTCTTAAAACAGAGTATGGCGTATTATTCGGAGGAAAACACGTCATAGTTTTCGGAGAACTTCTACAACTTACCCCTGTAAAAGGACTGCCAGTGTTTAAAAAACTGGTGCATGAAGATACTAGAAAGTCTTTGGGAAGTATTGGCAATGTAAACATTTGGTCATATTTTCAGTATTAGGAAGTTACTACAAATATGATACAAGCAAATGATGTTGATTATGGAACTATTCTTCAAGATATAAGAATTGAAAAATTGACCGAACAAGGCAAACAGCTTTACAGACACGATTACTTTCCAATTTGTTTCCAAATGCAAATATTGTCCCAGAGAAAATACACATGAGAATTGCAGAAAACACATCTGTAATCTGCTTAATGCCAACACTGCGTGAATGTTCTATATTCAATGAAGAAATGTTAAAGTTGGAAAATGAAGAAATTATAAAATTGGAAGCAATTGACAAAATAGAACATGAAGGAATCAGTATTATTTTGAGTGAAAACTTGAAGAGGAAATTGGATTGTTTAGAGAAATCGATAAGTAAAACTGCTAATTTAGAAAAGAATTTGTATGCATGTTTAAATTGTAGGGTAATTTTGCGAAGTGATTTGAATGTGCAAAAAGGTTTAGTAAATGGAGCAATGGGTAAAATTTTGATTTTCTTAATTATGTAAACCGAGCTGGCATTGAATTTTTGAAAATCAAATTTGATGAAATTGCTGAAGTACAACAAGTTAGTCATTGTGCAGCTCTATTTTTGCTTGTAAAAGATTTGTATGTCTGCAGAAAACAGTTTCCTATTTGTTTGGCATATGCAGTGACCATTCATAAATCTCAAGGTTTAAGTGTAGATTGTGCTTTAGTAAATATTTGAAGTACCGTGTTTAAAGAAGGGATGGCATATGTTGCTTTGTCTCGAGTTAGGACTTTATCTGGATTGTACTTGATTGATTTTGATGAGACAAAGGTTTCTGCAGAAGCAAACTGTGTGAAAGAGTATAATAGGTTAAGAAGAGAATATCCACCCAATTTAGGTCAATATCCAGTGATTGAAAAGCGTGTGATAGATAGAGAAAGAAGATTTGAGAATATCTGTTCTGAAACTGTAGAGAAAGAAAAAATCAAGTTGAAGTTACGCCTCCAATCAAAAAGACAAAGGACAGTGTTGAAGAGAATGTTGGTTATCGGTTTGAAAATAGTTCTGGTGTCAACTGCTATGCTAATGTAGTTGTTAATGTTGTTTTTTTTCAAAGTTTCCAACAGCAAATTGTAGAAAATCGGGACAAAAGACTCTGTTCATTGTTGAATTCTGTTTATGAGAAATGTACTAGTGATAAAAGAAAAATACAAAGTATTTCTGATATTCAAAATGTTTGGACATATGTTCTGGTTTTAGTCAATTTACACAGAATATTCAGGAAGATTGTCAGGAATGTTTAATGTTGGTGTACTGGTAGATGAAGGTATAGATGTTGAAAACCTTTTTGGCCTTTCTTATAAATTGCATCATGACTGTCGAAATTGTTTGTTTACCTGTAGCACTGACATAGACACTGAGAGATTCATATATTTGACTTTACCTGACTGTGAATCAGTGTCTTTTAACAATCTAATTAGAGGAGCAAGTCAAAACATGGAGTGTAGCCAATGTAAATCAGAAATGTCATCAACATTATTCATACAAAGATATGGACAGTATGTTATTTTAATGCTGCAACGTTGTAGAACTGATGGTACAAAATTGAAAACTTTAATTAAACATTTTGTAGCTGGTCAATGTTCAATATCAGGAAGAACTTTTATAGCTGTTGCTATTATTTTTCATGATGGACCTTCTACCACATCTGGACATTACATTGTGTATTTAAAATGTCTGAAAGGTTGGATAAAGTATAATGATACTCAATTAGTTTTTAAGCAACGTTTGCCCAAAGAGTTACAAAATTCTTACATAATATTTTTAAAGACAAAATTTGCCCTTTAGGATTAGTGCTGTTGAGGTAGATTAGTCTGGTGTTGTAGAGTATTTTGTAAGTGAGAGTGAGGAGCTTAAAGGTGATCCTTTTGTTGATATTGAGTGCACCATCAGGACAGCACCCACAAAAAGAAGAATGGAATGTTTAATGACTACACGATTTCACGCACAGAACAACACCGTTGTTCAGCACAAGGGCCGAAAAGGAACTGAGCAATTACAAGACTGTTTGAGATGAACACAACACCAGAACTTTTTGAAGAAGTATAGACAGACCATGGACAATTTGGTTTCGCAGTAACAGGCGTTTTCAGTATAGTTAGCTACACATGGGACAAGTGGATGTTGGGAGATGGAGTTTTTTAGCAAAAGACCTTGGGTGCAATTAACAGTTAAGATGGGGAGAGCGGGAACTTCTCTTATTTTGCACCAATCGGATCGCATGATATGCATTCAAAAGGGAGAGGGATTGTGCGATGTACGAGGGGTGTTGGAGCCAGAAGTGAGACAATGAGACCTCTAACTTTGTAACAGCAGGTATGTGTTACTCAGGGGACGAGATCATATGATTATTGCAGGAATATGCGTGGCGTTCCTTTAAAATGTTAGAGATGCCGAAGGGGTTATTTAGGTTTTTCACCGTTAGTCAAAACGTGCTAGAAACAATGTGGAACTGCACATAATTTTCGTCGGAGTCGATGTTTGTATGTTTGAATTTGTAATTGAAGGAGGAATATAGAACAAACAAGCATATAGAACAAACAAGCTGCTTCAGGATTAAAGGGGCTTATGTTGTTAATAGAAGAGGGTGGCTCAGCACGATATAACAGTGGGAAGTAACGCGAAGTGGCATGGGTTCGAAGCTGAGGTTGATTTTATCGGTTCACCTGTGTAGATTAATTAATGTATAATGAGATCACTTTTTATGATAACAAGAGATAAATGTTGCTGCATATGGTTTGACATTGTAAAACGTGAATAATGGTGCGAACAGTTTTGTAATTATGTTGTATTATCATTACTTACAGTGACCCCCGAAGAAGGGCGTGAAGCCCGAAATGCATTGGGTTATGTGATATGAATAAACACTGCTTGGACTGAATTGTACGTCTCGATCATGTTCTTGGAAAAAGTCCTAAGTGACACCAGTTGAACTGTAGAAACTTGAAAAATTACGTGTACACGGAGTGCGTGTTCCCGTCTTGAGAAGATATGGAATATTAATGTTTAAGGGTTATGGATTACTTTGTATAAGAGTGGAATTAAAATGGTTCTAAAAGGTACAGCCAAAAGTGGCGTTATGCTGTGCATTTCTGGGGACTGGAGACAGTTAGTACCCCTGTGCTCATGGGCATGGCACTACAGTAAATTGCACGCACCTAAGGATTAATTTGGATAAAATGGTTAAAAATCGAGAAGAAAGGTGTGCGTCCTGCTCTCATTCAAAAGAAAAACATTGAAACAGTAGGGGTAGATAGAGATGTATAGGAAGGACTAGTAATTATTGTAACAGAACAAGAAGATATAGGAGGAGTTAATAGATGTTACCAAAGTTAAAAAAGCAACTTTAGAACTGGTACAAAACAATGTTTCTACAGAAATGTGGAAAGCCTGCAATATATCACACATATGGAGGATCAGACATTTCCATCAGCAGGCCAGATTGAGAAGGTAGATAAGTCCAGAACAGAAGAAATGTATGAACATTATAGCACCCACCCTTTGCATTCTAAAGAGGGTACTGGTGATGCCATTGGGCTGTTTTAAATGAAGGAAGCAAACAGAGCTCCATTAAGTGTGTGGGAAAAATGTTTGGAACTTTTTGTGTCTCCCACATCTTTTTCCTACTGAAGTAGGTGGCAGGTATGCCAATCAGCCGGTCAAATAAATGCAGAGGAGCACAGATGTAGTAGACTTTATTAAGAAAAGGCTAGATTTCGTCAGTGAATGCCATATATATTTCACCTATGTTTTGAGAGTGACTGCCTCTTATATACCATGAATCATAGTCTAAAAACAGGAGTTAATTTGCATGATATAACAGCAAGTTCAAGGAAAAGATGAGCACTTGTAATACATTTTAATAAACCTAATGGCATGTCAGTGTGTGACAAATGAATATTGGTATCAAGGTCATGGTGAACTGATGTGCATGTTGAGTAACCTTGGAGCACCTACTTGGTTCCTGATGCTGAGTTGTGCTGAATAGTATCAGACTACAGGAGGTAGCCCATAAACCATTTAGAGACTAGGGTGAACATCTGTAACCTACAACAATGTCTCTAAGGGTGTTAGTTAAAGATCAATTTCAAGCAACACAATGAATTGTTGGGAGCGGAAGGAGAAACCAGGGAAGCAAAAGAACAATTTGACAACATAAGATTGAGTTTAGTAAATACATATATTTTTCATATTCAACTTCATATATTTAAACATATGTAAGGTTAGCACTGTGTTACATTAAATGATATGTAACCTGTAGGATATTGTGCACAAGTGGTCATGAAATTGGTGATGGCACAAGTGACACGTGAGGAAGTATGTACAGCAACAGGAGGGGGCGCAACAAAAAAACGCACAAATGATGGCGCAATTTACATAGTCAGGATCCCCAAGCAATAAATGCTAATATATACAAATGAAATCAAGCTGGGTATCCTTAAGGAAATAGTGCTGAGATTTTCACTGTAAAAGTCATCAGCGTTTTGGCCTGTTGAAGTAATCAGGCCATTATCAGGACCATGTTACTCCTGTTACTATAGCAGTGCTGTGGGTAAAAATATACACACTCAATGGTAAACCAGGTGGGGTCAGAAAGAAGAAGGGATAAGGAATTCAATAATGAGAATGTGGCACACAGGTCAAAATGAAAGAAGATTACTGCGTGACTAGGCTCAGAAAAGGTGATGTGTACTTAGAAGCGCGATGCCCTAATGGGCTTCCAGTTAAATTACAGCGACTTATGCGACATACCGCAACTGAAATCCAGTCGTGATGGAGGAGGGTTCTGTAACAATCCAGGTTAAAACTGGACACCTCTGCCTAAAGCAAAAGAAGGTAAGTGAGTGTGCTGGTCAAGGCAACAAAAGAACTGGAAGGTTGGGAGAAAATAGAACTTACTGCTCAGGGGGCTCAGTAGGGAATGTGATGGGCCGTCCCTGGTGGGTAGTCCAGAGAGTTGTGCAGTATATCCATGGGATGACCTGCTAAGATTCTTGTAGGAGACCCATTCAAATACAAAAGACATTCCTCACAAGATGCCAGAAGAACTGTGTTCTATCCCAAAGGAGATTAGTAATTACATATCAAGAGAACAATTTCTACATTTCCAAAATCCTAGATGTGGAAAATGCTGTCAGTGATAATACAGAGCACAGTGGAATTTTATACAAGATGTAATTTCGGATTCCCACGACCTGTCATATCACAAGGAAGAATCAACAGCTTTTTGTCTGCAGTTAGCTAGGAGACCGCGCTTATTTTTAAAAAAATATATAGTTCTGTTGCCGTTTTCCATGGTTACGCCAACACCTTGAAGTGTATGTTCTCTGCCCCAGGGAACTAGCAAAGGAGATAGACATCTGGGTGAGTACCAGAGGGTCTGGAAGGGCATTCGGGAGTGGTCCTAAAAGGACTGGCTCAGAATCCCCCATTTGAGGGTGGGGGAGGTTCACAGTAGCCCTGACTGTTCCAGGTGTAGTGGGATGACTAAAGGGTCCTATATCCCGTGTTATTGTAGGGGGACAAGTGAGGGTGAGCAAACTCCCGGGGTACCCTATGCCCAATTCCACACTGCAGAGAGTGCCCAGAGTAAGTCTAGTCTGTACCAAGAGACCATCCACTGAGGAGAACCCTATAGTGTGAGGAGAATTGGGGGGAGGACTGATACCAGTGTCTAACCAGTTCTAGTGTATGGGAGGACCACTCATTGGAGGTAGGGTGGGGAAGCCCAGATGGAGGGTTTTGAGGGAGAGGAAGGACTCTCCACTAAGTCCTGTCCAGCCTAAGGGTACAGACCCTGGGTTGGAAAACCAGGTTCAGGGTATCACCCCCGACCTGGGGGAAGGGGTGGCTGCCATAAGAAAAGAGTCCCCACAATTTTGTCTTCTGTGGGTACCACTCCCAGGTGGAGGGTGTGGAACCCAGGAATGAGGGTAGGAGTTGGAAGAAGGACTAACACCTGACCTGGGTTCAACCGAAGGGTATAAATCCTGGGTTGGAAGACCAGTTACAGGATAGAACACCTGAACTAGAGGGAAATGGAGTAGAGGGCGGATGCAATGCACCTAGGGCAACAGCTACACCCCTACTCTGAGAAACCACAGAGGGCAGAGTCCCTTGAGTGGCCTGGGGCCTGGCTCTGGTTGGGAGTCCAGAGGTGAGGAGAAGTTTTCCCCCTGTGTTTGCTTAGGGGGCACTGACACTATAGACAGAGGGATCCAACTGGGTACAGTGAGCTATGGAACTGAAGAGTGCCCCTGCATTAGTGGGCCAGGGTCCATGTTCTATAACGCTAAGCTGGGAAGCTCATCAAGTTATTGATTATTCTACCCTGCCCATAGGCTGGAAGGGGGTTATGTTGGACCTGGTCCTCAAACTTTTTGCCGTCCTCCTATTTTTCTGACCTTCTTTATGTTGGTTTTAGGGCTCTGGGCACTTTACCACTGCTCCTCAGTGCTAAAGTGCATGTCCTCTCTTCTCTAAAACTTGGTATGATTGGTATACATCTGTTTGGCCGATTTGATTTCAATGTAAGTTGCTTGTGCAGCAGTATACCATATACTTAGGACCCGTCAATTAAATGCTACTGGTGGGCCTGCATCAGGTAGAAGTGCCTGCAAGGGATATTCTTTTAACATCAATTGTATTTCTTTTAGGCTGTACTTATGAATGCCCTCAAATTTGCATTCTGATAAATAAATTGAGACTAAAAGATAATGAAGTGACTCACTAATGCATTAATCTTTAGAGCAAAAGAAACAAAGTTTGGAGTATTTCTTTTTTTGCATAAGTTTATATTTTTTAGTAGACTGAAGGGTACAAAAATATCTCCTGAATATATAGGTGATAGAGACTGAAGATTATGCACTAGTTAATCATCATCACCGATGTAGTACAATCCATTTTACATTTAATCCTGATAAAAACAGCCTGAGCATTGGACATTGATTTCATAAACATAAAGGTTCAATAGTAGATTAGACAAGCATTGGCATCGCCAATAGGTCTCGCATTTGAGAGAGTTAGAGATATTGGCATTGTAAATGACAATGTTTTTTACCCATGTGTTTTGGTTTGTAGTGGAGTGGATGTATGTTGTTTGGAGTGGAAATATGTAGGGTGGATTGGAATTGTTATTTGTGGAGTTGTGTGGGGTGTGGAGTGGATTTGTGTTGTGAAATTATGTGGCATGGTGGATAGATAGAGGTGAGAGCTGCACAGAATAGATAAACAGGCAGACTGGGAGGTATAGGAAGTTTGTGCTCAAAATGGTGAATGAACTCCAGACAGAAGAGCAGGAATATTGTTTGAGAAAGAGAGAAAGAAGGGTGGAGCAGGTGACAGAGAAACTGTGCTTGAAGTTCTGAGGTCAACGATATGAGAGAGGCTGGAAGAGTGCATGAGAGCGCTACAGAGAGGGATGAGAGAGAGTACAAGAAGAGAGAGAGAGATAATCTGGTTGCAATTCCAAAAGTAACCCTATTAATATCAAAGTAAGGTAGGTGTTCAGAGAGGTAATGAGTAAAAAAATAAACAAGACTTCACACGGAAAAGCTCGTGAGGTATGCATGAGTGTTTGGTGGCAGGTTTTGGTCAGTGTTATAGTCCAGGGTGACCAAAGCTGTTGTATTCAGAGCTGTAACACAACATCTCGACCAAGTTTGGCACTCCTGCATTCACTACAGGCATCAACTGCTGCTCAGAACAAACAGGAGGAGCTCAATGTACTGGTCTCTGCCAAGCAGCAACAGAAAGGGGCATTTTGTGGGGGGTGGATTTCATCAGTGATGAGAGGGAAAACCTACATGAAAGAGAGGCAAGAGGCCAACGTGGCATAAAGCAGAAAGAGCATGTGTATGAAGCTGCAACTGGTACACAGTCTAAATATCGTGTTTGTAATATCGAACTACAGAAATATCGAGTATGAAATATCGCAGGTAAAGAATATCAAGGTCAAGAATATCGTTGTACAGAATATCGACCCTAAGGTAAGTAATATCGAATTTTTTTATATTGATGTATGTAATATCGAAGTCAGTAATATCGATACCAAATATATCGATGTTACTAATTTCGATGTTACTAATATCGATATTTGTATTATTGTTATGTATTTTATTATGTATTTAATATGTATGTGTTACATGTTTTTTGTTAAGTATTTTACTTGTTATAAATTGTATGTGTACTATTTTTATATATTAATTATTTTTAAGTCAATTTTATGTTTTAGTACTGGGGCGGGTTGTGGGTTTTATAGGGGGATAGGGTGGGAAGTAATTTAAATATATTAAATTAATTATAATTTTTTAGAAATTACAAATTCATTTTAATTAATTTTTGCGTTTAAGTTTTATAGCGGGTAGTGGGTTTATAGGGGAATTTGGTGGGAAGTATTTTAATTGTAATTAAGTAATGATTTATTTTAATTTATTGGTATTGATAATTAATTAATTTTTAATGAATTATTAATTGGCAATTAATTATTTTATTTGTTAATTTATTTTTTAAATTGGTAATTAATGTTTGTAATTGGTAATTAATTTTTTTAATTGATAAATAATGTTTGTAATTGATAATTAATGTTTGTAATTGGTAATTACATTTTTTAATTGGTAATTAATTTTTTTTATTTGGTAATTAATGTTTGTAGTTTGTAATTAATGTTTGTAATTGGTAATTCATTGTTTTAATTGGTAAGTATGTTTTTTTATTGGAATTTGTTTTTTAATAATTGGCATTTAATGTTTTATAAAAAATATTTTTGGGGATAAAAATAATTGTATTGTTTAAAGTTTTTTAATTGCTAATCAATTTTTAATAATAAATATGATTTTTGTTTTGAAAAATATTTTATTGTTCAATATTTATTATTTGGTAACTAATATTAATTAATTAATATGTATTGGTATTTATTGTTAATTTATTGTAAAATCATTATTCCATTGTAATTATGTTTTTAATAATTATTAATGGGTATTTGTAAATTATGTTGAGGTATTTAAAATGTAAATTATTATAAATACAAACATTATTAATAAGTATGTTATATTTAATTTCTATGCTATCCAACGCTTTCCCTACTGTTGCACTCTCTGGAGTGGGAATAGTAATTTTTACCCCTACGCTATCCAAAGTTTTCCCTACTGTTTCACTCTCTGGAGTTGGAATAGTAATTTTTACCCACCCGCTATCCAACGCTTTCCCTCCTGCTGCACTCACTGGAGTGGGAATAGTAATTTTTACCTCATCGCTATCCTACGCTTTCCCTACTGTTGCACTCTCTGGAGTCAATATTACACATCTAAAAAAAGAAAACAGTAAAAGCTATATTCAAGTATAAAACACTTAAAATACCAATACATCGGTTTCGTAGTCAGTTACATATTAAAAATAATTATACTCCTAATTTCCTTTTAACTGTCATTAAAAACTTTACAAAGGTTGCATTCAAGATTATATCATTCGAGTTCAGGCACCTAATCAGGGCCTGCCTGCATGTCCTTATGCCTCGTTTGTTAAATGGAAGCTTAAGCAGTGTTCTTCTCTCCTGCAAAAGTTCTGGGCAAATACACAATAGATGGAGAATGTTCTCCTCACCATTATTACACAGTCTGCATAGCGTTTGAGTCTTGCTCCTATAATACTCAGGAGAGGGCCATAGGTTAGGCTTGGAAGTGACTTCTGTACAGTTCTGAAAGCTGCAGTTAATACATTAGTCTTCCTTTGAATGTCCTTTTTTTGCAGCTGGTAATTACCCTTCTCATCAAATAGCACACCCAAATATTTATGTACCGCTACTTGTTCTAGTTGGGTGTTGTCCATGAACCATTTACTTTTATATCTTATCTTGTTATTTTTGGTAACTACCATGAT
Source organism: Lissotriton helveticus (assembly GCF_964261635.1). Lineage (NCBI taxonomy): Eukaryota > Metazoa > Chordata > Amphibia > Caudata > Salamandridae > Lissotriton > Lissotriton helveticus. The sequence goes on along the minus strand of NC_136059.1, from coordinate 755,735,734 downwards.
CTTAGTTTTTGCCTCGTTTATCACCATCCCATTGTCCTTTGCGTACATGTGAGTCCGACTAATTAGGCGCTGTAGTCCCACTTTCGTGTGGCTTAATAGTATGACATCGTCCGCATACAGCAAGTTAGTGAGACGCTTATCAGCTAATTTCGGGGGGTGAGCATTTTCATCATCCATTATTACAGTTAGGTCTGCAAGAAACAGGTTAAAGAGGATGGGGGCTAAAACACAGCCTTGTTTTAGGCCTTCATTTGCTTGAATCTCCTTAGATAACGTTTGTCCATCCCCCATCCTCACACTCACCCATGTCTTCGTATATAAGAGACGAATCAGCTTTAGTAGGGCAGCTGGAATTTTCATTTTCTCTAGTTTTTTCCATAGTACATTTCTTTTGACACAGTCAAATGCAGATTTAAAGTCTATAAAACATAGGTACAGGGGTTGCTTCAATCTGTTTGACTTATCCATAAGCATAGCTAGAACCAGTATGTTTGTTGTTGTCCCCAAAACTTGTATAAAGCCTGTTTGGTTTAAAGGCAATATCTTGTTTTCCCTGACCCATTCGGCTAAATTAGTCAACAAAATTCTGGCAAACAACTTGGCGTCCGTGTCTTGCAGAGTAATCAGCCTGTAGTTTTTTGCAAGCGCCCAGTTTCCTTTTTTGAAGATTGGGGTTATTAAGGATCCTCGCCATGACTTGGATACGGCTCCTTTTAGAATGACTTCTCTATATAGTTTCTCTTAGTGTGTCGCCCACAGTTTTGGATTTTCTTTATAGAGTGCAAACGGTATCCCATTTGGTCCGGGAGCACAGTTCTTTTGTTTTTTTATTAGTTTAATTATCTCTTCTTTTTCTATTTGTATTGGTGTATCCGTATAGTTGTCATGAAGAGTAGTTTCCGTGTCAATATCGTTTTTGCACCTGTGTTGCTTTTCCGCTAACCATGACTGTGTATTATCCTGGTTTAGGTGTTTCCTCAGAAAAGTCTCCCATTCCTGCTCGGTTAATGGTGATGAGACCACGTGCTTATTTGGTCTAGTAAGTCAGTTGACGATTTTCCAGAATTCTCTTGGGTTCTTTTGCTGGCTGGCGTGGAATACTTTTGCCCAAGTTGCCTGTTTTGCTTGATTTTTCTCGCTCCATATTAGTTTCTTCAAATTTTGATTTAGTAGCTTCAATTTGCCTAGGTTTTCTGGTTTTACCCCAGGTTTCTTTGTTAACCTAATAATCCTATTTCGGTCTTTTTTCAACTTCATTATTGTGTATGGAAGGTTTATATAGTTTTCCTTGTCCTTGTTCACTTCTTTCCACTTTGGGTTCTTTTTTGTTTGTATTTGATTTTGCGTTTTGATCAACATCCCAGTGAAGTTTTCCCATTGCTCTATCACTGTTTCTGGTATTGTGTCATTTAAGCATGCTTCCACAAGACTTTCCACCTGTTCATTCGTTTCTTCTTTGTTTCCAACATTCCAGAACAGTTGTTTATAGTTAGTTGTTCCAATGCACCCATCAACAGTCTGGTAAGCTTTGTTTGTATTCGTTCCAATGTTCATTGTAATTATCTGCTGTGCGTGATCACTTTCAGTTACTTTCTTTAATTGATACGAGGTAATGCTATGAAACATATATAAGGAGGTCATGGTGTAATCAATCCTGGACTGTGAGTTATACCCAAAATAACTATATGCTGGAGGCACATCCGTTTTTATTCTGCTGTTAAGAATTCGAAGTCCCATCGATTCCATGTCCTTAACGAATTTTTTACCAATTCTGTTCGAAGTGGAATTAGTCTCTTTCCCTAAGTCCTGCTGGGGAATTAGCCATTGGTGTTTTTGCGATTGCGTTATATCATCTCTTGTGTGGGCGGACATTAGATTAAGATTAAAATCCCCAGTAATCAAAAAGTCTGCTATGGGATCCTCCAGCATTTTATTAATTAGGACATTGTTCAAGGTTCCACAAGTTGTCTCCCTACTCAAATGGGTAGCCAATATATATACATTAATCAGATATAAAGCTTTAGATTGTTGGTTATTTATTTTATAGTTCAGTTTAACTATTAGGATGTTCATACTATCTACTTCCACTTGCTCATGGTTTGCCTGTATGGTGTTTGAAATAAATATTGCCTGGCCCCCACTTGTTCGGCCGAACCTATGCTCTTTCTTTGCATTTACATAGTAGACTGCGTGTCCATGTAACAGAAATGGATTGGTTTCCCATGTTTCTTGTAGTAATATAATCTGGCAATCTAAGGGGTCCATTAGGATGTCGGGCGGTGGCACTACCGCAACGATGGCGGGCGGAAAAACAGCTTTTTCCGCCCGCTAGCAGTGGAATTCACGTCCGCCACATTAGGATATGTAAACACAGGTCATTTCCCGTCCGCCGCGGAGCGCCGCGCTCCGCCATCAAGGTGCGCCCGCCACCGCGCCGGCTGCAGCCAATCGAGACCCTCCGCCGCGGCCGATGACGTCCGCCCCGCTCGACAAATTAGGATGGGCCAAACAAGCTGACGCACCGCAGCGGAGACACCGCACAGCTCTAGCAGTCGGAAAGTCTACAGCGGAGCACGCACGACGAGACCCGACATGAACCCCATGGACCCAGCCCTCCACATGCATCCGGTCATGTACCTGCTGCAACACTATCGCCAGATGGGCCGCCGCGGACGCCGCCGCAGGTACGTCACTACACATATACACCACACAACACACATGCCGACACAGGTCCCAAGCACCACACTGGCATCCTGCTGGGGGGCACAACACATCCACATGGGCACCCACACATCACCCACCTCAGAACAAGGCACCCCACGGCATCCGGAACACACAACGTCGGCCAACCTGCAGCAACGTCACGGTCACGGACACGTCACCGCCGCGGTCAACACATGCGCACTATGCAGAAGGCAGGGAAACACCAAGGCATGGACACTTTCCAAACATCACAGCGACACACCACCCCGGCCAACACTGCACACCACCCGAAGTAGTCACAGGCCAGGTGCCTATCCCGTGCACCCCCTTGCACATCAACAAGCACTGTAACAACAAGCACAATACACACACACTGCGACACACAACCAGGGACAAAGGCACAGCAGGATTGCCTGACAACGGACACACAACACCAGTGCACTCCCCACAGACCACACAATTGTATACAAACATCCACACAGGGCAAGACAAAACATACAACAGGCATACAACTCCTGCATGACACGTGTGTGTCTCACACCATACAGGGGCACACATACAAACACTACAAACTAACACCCTTCACACTGCACACCTCTGCCACACACATGCCATGTAAGCCATGCCACCAGGACCAAGGGCCAACACAAGACGACCATACACATACACGCCAGGGCACACAGAAAGGGAAACACACACCTCATCACATCATAAACATCGACTACAGCACAGCACAGCTGCACACCCTGTGCTGCCAGTGTCCCCCAAGGTGACCTGTTAACAGTGTATGCAGCAATAGCAATTCACCCACACGAAAACTGCATGGACTGCCAAATAACCATCACAGAGTACAACATCAGCAGGGCCACAGTGGACTGAAGAACCTGTCCCCCTGTCTAAAAATCATATGGCCACATAGAACCTTGCAATGGTGATGTACAAAATAGACCATGGAACTCAGTCAAACAAGAAAATGACTTTAATCAGTAAGGAGACAGAGAAAACACACCATAATGTACTGTATTTATTCACATATTGCACAGATGTAGCTACACAACATAAGTAGACACCAGCAAGTCTCAAAATCATGTGCAAATGCCATAGACTATGCACTGGTGAATCACAATCGGGAAGTGCAAAGTCCTTGGCAGGGCAGGGGAGAGCACATCAGAGCAACAGGCCCAGAGTCCTTGGCAGGGTACAGCACATCAGAGCAACAGGCCCAGTGTCCTTGGCAGGGCAGGGGAGAGCACATCAGAGCAACAGGCCCAGTGTCCTTGGCAGGGTACAGCACATCAGAGCAACAGGCCCAGTGTCCTTGGCAGGGCAGGGGAGAGCACATCAGAGCAACAGGCCCAGTGTCATTGGCAGGGGAGAGCACATCAGAGCAACAGGCCCAGAGTCCTTGGCAGGGGAGAGCACATCAGAGCAAAAGGCCCAGAGTCCTTGGCAGGGGAGAGCACATCAGAGCAACAGGCCCAGAGTCCTTGGCAGGGCAGGGGAGAGCACATCAGAGCAACAGGCCCAGTGTCCTTGGTAGGGCAGGGGAGAGCACATCAGAGCAACAGGCCCAGTGTCCTTGGCAGGGCAGGGGAGAGCACATCAGAGCAACAGGCCCAGAGTCCTTGGCAGGGGAGAGCACATCAGAGCAACAGGCCCAGAGTCCTTCGCAGGGCAGGGGAGAGCACATCAGAGCAACAGGCCCAGTGTCCTTGGCAGGGCAGGGGAGAGCACATCAGAGCAACAGGCCCAGTGTCCTTGGCAGGGCAGGGGAGAGCACATCAGAGCAACAGGCCCAGTGTCCTTGGCAGGGCAGGGGAGAGCACATCAGAGCAACAGGCCCAGTGTCCTTGGCAGGGGAGAGCACTTCAGAGCAACAGGCCCAGAGTCCTTGGCAGGGGAGAGCACATCAGAGCAACAGGCCCAGTGTCCTTGGCAGGGCAGGGGAGAGCACATCAGAGCAACAGGCCCAGAGTCCTTGGCAGGGGAGAGCACATCAGAGCAACAGGCCCAGAGTCCTTGGCAGGGCAGGGGAGAGCACATCAGAACAACAGGCCCAGTGTCCTTGGCAGGGTACAGCACATCAGAGCAACAGGCCCAGTGTCCTTGGCAGGGCAGGGGAGAGCACATCAGAGCAACAGGCCCAGTGTCCTTGGCAGGGGAGAGCACATCAGAGCAACAGGCCCTGAGTCCTTGGCAGGGGAGAGCACATCAGAGCAACAGGCCCAGAGTCCTTGGCAGGGGAGAGCACATCAGAGCAACAGGCCCAGTGTCCTTGGCAGGGCAGGGGAGAGCACATCAGAGCAACAGGCCCAGTGTCCTTGGCAGGGCAGGGGAGAGCACATCAGAGCAACAGGCCCAGAGTCCTTGGCAGGGGAGAGCACATCAGAGCAACAGGCCCAGAGTCCTTGGCAGGGCAGGGGAGAGCACATCAGAGCAACAGGCCCAGTGGCCTTGGCAGGGCAGGGGAGAGCACATCAGAGCAACAGGCCCAGTGTCCTTGGCAGGGCAGGGGAGAGCACATCAGAGCAACAGGCCCAGTGTCCTTGGCAGGGCAGGGGAGAGCACATCAGAGCAACAGGCCCAGTGTCCTTGGCAGGGGAGAGCACATCAGAGCATCAGGCCCAGAGTCCTTGGCAGGGGAGAGCACATCAGAGCAACAGGCCCAGTGTCCTTGGCAGGGCAGGGGAGAGCACATCAGAGCAACAGGCCCAGAGTCCTTGGCAGGGGAGAGCACATCAGAGCAACAGGCCCAGAGTCCTTGGCAGGGGAGAGCACATCAGAGCAACAGGCCCAGTGTCCTTGGCAGGGTACAGCACATCAGAGCAACAGGCCCAGTGTCCTTGGCAGGGCAGGGGAGAGCACATCAGAGCAACAGGCCCAGTGTCCTTGGCAGGGCAGGGGAGAGCACATCAGAGCAACAGGCCCAGTGTCCTTGGCAGGGGAGAGCACATCAGAGCAACAGGCCCAGAGTCCTTGGCAGGGGAGAGCACATCAGAGCAACAGGCCCAGTGTCCTTGGCAGGGCAGGGGAGAGCACATCAGAGCAACAGGCCCAGAGTCCTTGGCAGGGGAGAGCACATCAGAGCAACAGGCCCAGAGTCCTTGGCAGGGCAGGGGAGAGCACATCAGAGCAACAGGCCCAGTGTCCTTGGCAGGGCAGGGGAGAGCACATCAGAGCAACAGGCCCAGAGTCCTTGGCAGGGGAGAGCACATCAGAGCAACAGGCCCAGAGTCCTTGGCAGGGGAGAGCACATCAGAGCAACAGGCCCAGGAACACACCCACATCGCTAACAATGGTGTACTGTAGCACACCTATGTGTGGCACATGCGTCTGAGGGTGTTGACAACTCACTCCTGGCTGTCATGTGGAGTGGAACCTGGCTGTGTGTCAGGGACTGCAGGTCCACTTGACTGGTGTGACAGAGGGACATGTGATGTGGCTATAACAGAGGGCCTGCAAGGTGGAGGGCTGTGCGGACCAGGTGGCACCGTGGCCCGTGGAGGTGGAGTCATGCACGCCCTTGACACAGTGTGGGTGGGAGAGGTAGGAGGGGTGCCCTTCCACTTCTTTGGAATATGAATTTGCTTCCCTGTCATGGGGTTGATGGGAAGTGGCGTTGACACCACCTGCACACCCCCCAACTGTTCCACTTCAGGGGCAGACACTGCCACTCCCTCTGGAGAAGTGCTTGATCCTGCAGTACGCTTGGGCTGGCTACGCCTCCGGACCACTTTACCCTCTCTGGAAGGTGTACCCCCCACAGTGACCACCTTCCCACTTACCCCAGGGGTGGTGTCTACACTGCCCTCCTGTCCCTTCTTGCCAGGGATGGCCACTACACTGCCCTTCTTTGCCACAATGACTGGGTTGGTCACAACAGGGGTCTCCACTGCCACAATGACTGGGCTGGTCACGACAGGGCTTCCCTCCACCTGCCTCGATGTACTTTGTTCTGGGGTTGATGTGGTAGGTGGATGTGTCCCTGTGTTCTCCCCAGGTGTAGTCATGACATCCCACACATCCTCTGTGGGCATAGCAGAGTCAATATCTGGTGATGGCTCAGCAGCATGTGAGCCTGATGTCTGACACAATGCTCTTCTGGCCTTGCTCTTCTGTGACTTCACCTTGTCTGTGCATATTGGGGGGTCCCTGCCCTTCTTTGGGGATGGAGTCTGTGGACGGGATTGTTTGCTTTGGGTCTGAGCTGTGCTCCTAGTGTTGTAACGTGTACTTGATGTATGTCCCAAGTGCTCACTGTCATCTGATGTGGCCACTGACTGGGTGGACGTCACAGGCACCTGAGCTGCAAAGGAGGCATGTTGGAGGGCTGACGTCACTGTACCTGACAATGACAGGAGTGTACGATGTAGGCCACCCACGTCAGAGTGTATGCCCTCCATGAATGCCAGAACCTGCCCTAATTTGTTATCGTGGGCACTGAAGGCATTCAGCAGGGCGGTCTGGCCCACGCAAAGTTGCCGCAGGAGCTCTACGCACTCTGCACTGAGGGCAGCAGGGGGGACAGGTGCAGGTGCTGCGGTGCCATGTGTGAATGTCACACGTCCCCTCTTAGTGACATGGATACGGCCAGCCCCAGAGGAAGTGGATGGGAGGGTGGGCAGTGGCCGTTGGTAGTCAGATGCAGCAGCAGAGTCCCCATCCCCTGTGGCTGCTAACAGGGACTCATCCCCCCTGCCATCAGATGAAGTGGTACTCTGTGTCTCAGCCACAGATTCCTCATGCATACTCCTGTCACCCTCATCAGCGCTGGTGTGGTCAGTGTCACTTTGCTCCGTCTCACCCTGCTCTGCTGCCGCTGTCGTGCTGGTCTCGCCACCACTTTCAGGATCATGTTCCGCCGTGGTGTCTTCCGAATCTGCATTAGCGACAGAAACATGGTTGTATAAGTGTCATTGTCTGGTCACACGATATCAGAGCAATGCAGCACATGAGAGGCCTAGAGCTACATGGTAACCACCACACCCTCAAATCATTGTGCAGCTACACACCAGTTACACCACAACTGTGCCTGTCATGCGGACAAACAGGCAGGAGTGGACCAATGTCGATGACACACAGCACTACACCCTGCCCATGGATGGTGTTCCCCCAGCCCACATGGACCTGCCCCATGGACATGATGTAGCCACAACTAACATCACCACTTACAGAGCCTAAAGGGATCCAGAGGGGAATACACACACCTGTTTTGTCTACACATGCCACATTGTCAAATAGGCCATTACAATCACCATGTGCCAATGTGGGTTCACATTGTTGTCAGATGTGTGGGCCACTACCATGCAGGTGCATGCAAAGTAGACTGACATGGTGTAACACTCATTAAGTGGACACAGCTGTACAGCATAATAGGGACTACACCCACCATCACAAAGAAGAGTGACCATGTGGACAACAAAATATATGTCAAGGACTGAAAACTGCAGCCAGGAGCTGCAGAGTAAGGCCATGGTGGGCCAATGCCTCATACAGACACACATCACAGTTGCCACTCACATCACATATCACAGCATGGTAGCACAGACAAATCACATGTGTCACCGCAGACACAGGCACTCTACACATGCATCCACTCCCAGACAAACTTTCCCTCCCCGGATACTCACCATCTCTGTCTTGCTGCTGAAGCCCCTTCAGACGTGCATCCAGGTCTGGATAGGTCACTGCCAGTATGCGTGCCATCAGCGGAGTCATGGTGCGGCGTGCCACACGCCCTGTGCGTGGTACCATCCCCAAGTTCATCTCTGCCACTTGCTTAGCCAGCCGGCTGATGTCGTCCCACCTCTTGTGACAGTGTGTGTGTCGTCTGTTTGATACCCCTAGGACTCGCACCTTTGCTGCTATGGCCCTCCAGACAGCCTTACGTTGGTGTACTTTGAGCTGCAGGTATGAGAGTAAACAAGGACTAATGAACATTTACACATTGTCATATGTCAGCATCTATCAGTACAGCAGCCAGACACTGAATCTGGACGTACAGTGACCTCCCTCCCTCCAGAACTGGGGGTACCCTCACAAGGCCACTCTGCATGGCATAAACATTAGTGAATGCATGCACACATTGAGCTTCGTAGTCTCCATGAATATCACACTGAAGAATGATGATTCAACATAAATGCATCGACAGCACTGTGTAAATCAGAAATTGTACAGGGCATTGATGTGGCATATCCACTAATCAGTGTGCAGCAACTGTAGCATGTAAGTTGGCTGATGGACAAACTTCGGAAGGGCAGCCACTGAACCTACTCTGTGGGGCACACTGACTATGACTACAGGGGCACCCTGAAATTACATCACAAGCGGACACTGTCCAACCAGCTACAAGGCAAACAACCGTTGGTCATGTCTGCCCCAAAAAGTAGCACATCCCACTCACACATACAAGTATAGGCCTAGGACAGAGTCATAATGCAAAACACACACTCCCACCACCTGGAAACATTTTGTCTGTCAGTGTTTGTCTGCACCCCACATCCAAAATAACATACTGCAGCATCATGAATACACGTCTGACACCACCCTGCCCTACTGCTCCCTACATGGTGACTTACCACGACATTGGGGCCACCAAACAGCCGTGGGTACTGTGCCAGCACCTCGATCACAAGGACATCCAGCTACTCACTCGTGAATGGACTGGCACGGATCTTATCTGTTCTTGACATCCCTGTGGATATGGCAGACCTGTGGCGGAAGTGAGTTGTGAGGTGTCCCAGGCAGCAGGCTCTGTGAGCAGCAGGAGAGGGTCTCAGGCAGCAGCAGGAGAGGGTCCCAGGCAGCAGCAGGAGAGGGTCCCAGGCAGCAGCAGGAGAGGGTCCCAGGCAGCAGCAGGAGAGGGTCCCAGGCAGCAGCAGGAGAGGGTCCCAGGCAGCAGGCTCTGTGAGCAGCAGGAGAGGGTCTCAGGCAGCAGCAGGAGAGGGTCCCAGGCAGCAGCAGGAGAGGGTCCCAGGCAGCAGCAGGAGAGGGTCCCAGGCAGCAGCAGGAGAGGGTCCCAGGCAGCAGCAGGAGAGGGTCCCAGGCAGCAGCAGGAGAGGGTCCCAGGAAGCAGCAGGAGAGGGTCCCAGGCAGCAGCAGGAGAGGGTCCCAGGCAGCAGCAGGAGAGGGTCCCAGGCAGCAGGCTCTGTGAGCAGTGGGAATGTGTGGCTCACTCCCACAGATTTATAGGCCCATGGGGTCGTTAGGAAGCTGATAAGGTGCTACAATTGGTTGTCTGGGTCAGCCTTATTCAAAAGCATCCAATGACCGCCTCCGCGGCGGCGGCGCGCCGCTTCCGCATTTTTCAAATCTGCATCATGCCACATTGAACACCCATGCCATTGGCTGTATGCAATGCACCATGGCGGTGACGCACCGCGGGTGTCCGGGGTGCGCTACCGCGATGGTGCATCATTCAAAAGCATCCAAAGACCGGCTCCGCGGCGGCGGCGCGCCGCTTCCGCATTTTTCAAATCTGCATCATGCCACATTGAACACCCATGCCATTGGCTGTATGCAATGCACCATGGCGGTGACGCACCGCGGGTGTCCGGGGTGCGCTACCGCGATGGTGCATCATTCAAAAGCATCCAAAGACCGGCTCCGCGGTGGCGGCGCGCCGCTTCCGCATTTTTCAAATCTGCATCATGCCACATTGAACACCCATGCCATTGGCTGTATGCAATGCTCCACGGTGGTGACGCTCCGCTGGGGACCGGCGGTAGGTACCGCGACTGATGCGGCGGAGCCTAGCCAGCGGCATGGACACCAGTCCATGTGCCAATGCCTACCTTGGCTGGGTAGATGGTGGTGCTGGGGTCACACCGCTGGGGACCGGCCGTAGGTACCGCGACTGATGCGGCGGAGCCTAGCCTGCGGCATGGACACCAGTCCATGTGCCAATGCCTACCTTGGCTGGGTAGATGGTGGTGCTGGGGTCACACCGCTGGGGACCGGCGGTAGGTACCGCGACTGATGCGGCGGAGCCTAGCCAGCGGCATGGACACCAGTCCATGTGCCAATGCCTACCTTGGCTGGGTAGATGGTGGTGCTGGGGTCACACCGCTGGGGACCGGCGGTAGGTACCGCGACTGATGCGGCAGAGCCTAGCCAGCGGCATGGACACCAGTCCATGTGCCAATGCCTACCTTGGCTGGGTAGATGGTGGTGCTGGGGTCACACCGCTGGGGACCGGCGGTAGGTACCGCGACTGATGCGGCGGAGCCTAGCCAGCGGCATGGACACCAGTCCATGTGCCAATGTCTACCTTGGCTGGGTAGATGGTGGTGCTGGGGTCACACCGCTGGGGACCGGCGGTAGGTACCGCGACTGATGCGGCGGAGCCTAGCCAGCGGCATGGACACCAGTCCATGTGCCAATGCCTACCTTGGCTGGGTAGATGGTGGTGCTGGGGTCACACCGCTGGGGACCGGCGGTAGGTTCTGGCATTTTCGTACACATTGCTGTGTATGTCAATCATGGACAATGTATAAGTGTCATGCAGCTACATGGTGTAGGGCACATCATTGTACACACGATGCCACAGAGCCATTGCATCCACAGGAGGACGCACGTTCAGTCTGAGCCACTTTAGCATGTGTTTGTGCCATTTTAGTAAGGCTTTTGATGGGTGATGATTGCCAGACGTCAGGTGCTCTACATAGATGTAGTGAGGTTTAATGTGTTGTTGGTCAGTGCAGACCTTGACCGGGCTGGGGGCACTGCATTGTATCGTACCTGACTTGTGCATTCAGAACTGATCATGCACACAACCAGAAGTGTCCCTGCTATTGTGATCATTGTGTTAATGAATGCTTCCACAATGTACATGATGCATTGAGGTCTGGCAGGTACGGCAGATGGGTATGACAGACATGTTAAGTCACATTAGATTTGTGGCTCTTGTAGCTCCATGTCTGCGCATGTCACTAGTTCAATCATTGTATCCACATTAATGTCACTTGGGTATTGTCACTGGAGAGGCCTGCCCTCTGTGTGTAGCTATTGGGCAGCCATGTAACCAGATGTGCCATGCATCTTTCTGGCCATTGTTTTTTACCCATTACATCATTGATGCTTTGTGCTATGGCCATCTCATGATGCTTGTCATTGACCTATTGTTTTTAATCCTAAACTAGGAGGAGGCCAAATCTCCTACGTCAGGTGATTGTGCTTGAGGACATGGAGAATGAGGCAATCATCAGGAAATTCCGGTTGGACAGACCGACATTGAAGATCTTGTGTGATCTATTGGAGCCCCACCTGCAGCCTCGCCGTCACTATCCTACGGCATTCACACCCGCCCACAAGGTAATGGCAGCACTACACTTCTTTGCGACTGGTTCCTTCCAGGAGACCGTGGCTAACGCTGGGGGAATGTCGCAGCCCATGTTCAGCATGGTGCTGAGGGATGTACTCGAGGCCATGATGATCTATCGGAATCGCTACATCCATTTCCCCCGGGGACGTGAATTGGCTGCCGTTAAGGGGGACTTCTATCCACTTGGGCACATCCCACATGTAGTCGGTGCGATCGATTGCACCCATGTGGCTCTGGTGGCACCGCAGGCGATGGAGCACATTTATCGAAACCGGAAACACTACCACTCCATGAATGTGCAGGTGGTGTGCCTTGCAGACATGACAATTTCACATGTGTGTGCTAAGTATCCCGGTTCGGCACATGACTCTTTCATCATGAGGAACAGCATGGTGCCACGGATGATGGAGAATCTGCATCCCGAACGTGCCTGGATTGTGGGTGAGTTACACAACTGCTATCATGTGCTGTGTGTCACTGCCTTTACTGTGGCCGTACAACATTGCAATGTGTGTTTTTTATTCACAGGGGACTCTGCTTATCCCAGTAGGCCATGGCTGTTGAGCCCACTCCGTAATCCCCAGACACCTGCAGAGATCCGCTACAATGAGGCCCATGGCAGGACACGACGGGTAATTGAACGTACTTTTGGGCTGCTGAAGGCAAGGTTCCGGTGCCTTGACAGGATTGGAGGCGCACTTGCATACTCGCCTGGGAAGGTGTGCAAGATCGTTGTGGCATGCTGTATGCTACACAACCTGGCCATCCACAAGGGGGTCCCCCTGCTCCTGGACGACGGTGAGGAACCAAGGCCACAACCTGCTCAGGGACCTGAATCCAGTGATGAGGAGAGTGGGGAGGAGGAAGGAGTTGACCAACGGCAGCAGCTAATCCAACGCTACTTCACTTGAAGGTGTGTGACAAGTTACAACGTCTACATAGTCTAGTGTGTTAGCTGATGTTGTGAATGGATATGCGCAGATGTTCCCAATAGCCACATGTTCTGTCACCTATGTATGGTATTGTTGGAATGGACGTTACGTCCGGAGATGTATTATGGACGGCATTTAAGCATATCAGATAGACACTGTGTAGGGTACCTGTGATAATTAGGATATTTGTGGATCAGTGATCTGTGTGTGTTGCCACGATGAGACCAGTGACTGTAGTTCTGTTGTGTCTCCCTAGGTGCTCCAGCGTGTTCCTGCCCTGCATACTGTACATCATGTTTACATATCATGGACATTATCATCATTGTAAATAATGCACTAAATATTTCACTACACAAAATCTGGATTGTAAGGTATTTTATTTACGGGGTGGACATGTGAATTGTGCGTGAATATTTACAGGAAGGTGGGGAATGAGCAGTGAGTTGACAGTCATGGTCGCTGAGATGCAAGAGTAGACACCACATGAATGTGGTGACCCAGTCCAACAGACAGGTGCCATTGCCAAGGCAATGTGGGGAAAGATAGTCCAAAAGAGTCAATGCAGTTGGGGAGAGGGTTGTCTTCAAGGCTGGCTCCGTGACTGGCGTGTGGCAGGTGCTTGGCTTCCAGAGACTCCCAGGCTCTTCTTCGGACGCCCCCTAGATCTTTTTGGCGGTGGGGGGCCTGCTGAATGGCCAGCGGCGTCAGAGGACTCGCCCCTCTCTGTTGGCGCAGGGGAGGATGGTGGACTGTCATCCTGCTGCACAACAGGAGGGGACGGCGGTGATGGTTGGGACACAGGCCTGTCCCTCTGCAACGCCACTTGCTGGCCCATGAGGTCCACCATCTGTCCCAGGCGTTATCGATGGACCTCATCAGCAGGATGAGCTCCCTGAAAAATTCATCCGACCGGCCACTTTGTCCCTGGACCCTTTGGTAGGCATCCACAACTCTGGTGAAGTGGTCCAGGGATGGTGTCCACTCCTCCCGAGGTCTGGTGTTGGCCCTGGCCCTCCCACCTGCTCTGCTGCCACGGACCTCTTCCCTCGCCACTGGTGCGCCACGCACTGGCTCCCTGCCCTCCACAGTTGTTGGTGTGGGCTGGTCATCCCTAGGGACAGGGAGGGTGCTGCAGGTGGTACTGGTGGTAGTGGTGGTGTTGGTGGCAGTGGCTGCGGTGGTGGTTGCGGTGGAGGCAGAGGCCGTGACAGCAGGGGTCTGCTGCGTTGTCGTTGCAGCAGAGGTGGTGGTGGGGAGGATGGGGGCCTGGGACCTCTGGGTGTGTGGAACACCGGATGGGCCGGCATGGAGCTTATCGTCCAAACTGTCCTGGGAGTCTGCATCTGTGAGTCCATGTGCCGGAGTTGGAGACTGGCTCTGCAGGTCGTTGGTGTTATCCCCAGCAGTGAGTTCTTCATCACCTGTGGAGTAGATGGGGAGTGGTCAGTGTTTGTGTCATCTGTGTATCATCAGCTGTCTGTACACTAGTGCATTGTGCTGTCATCAGTTGTACAAATCATGGCAACATCGTGTTACATTACATAGTGGATAGTTAGATCATGGTGTCCTAAAGGTTGATTGTCTATGCATTTTGTACAATAGTAAATAGATTATTACACACACACTTCATGAAGATAAACGGTAGTTACATACCTGTAAGGTGAGCGTGCAGGGTATAATGGCTGACACTTGCTCCTGGGTGGGGGAGGCCTCCATGCTGCTGGGCTGTGGGCCAGGGGGCATGCTGGGAGTAGTGGTACAGGCCTCCCACCCACAAACACCCTCCAAGTGAAGATGGCTACCTACCTGTACGTTTGTTTGTTAAACAGTGCAATGGCTGACACTTGCTCCTGGGTGGGGGAGGCCTCCATGCTGCTGGGCTGTGGGCCAGGGGGGCATGCTGGGAGTAGTGAGACAGGCCTCCCACCCACAAACACCCTCCAAGTGAAGATGGCTACCTACCTGTAAGTTTGTTTGTTAAACAGTGCAATGGCTGACACTTGCTCCTGGGTGGAGGAGGCCTCCATGCGGCTGGGCTGTGGGCCAGGGGGGCATGCTGGGAGTAGTGAGACAGGCCTCCCACCCACAAACACCCTCCAAGTGAAGATGGCTACCTACCTGTAAGTTTGTTTGTTAAACAGTGCAATGGCTGACACTTGCTCCTGGGTGGGGGAGGCCTCCATGCTGCTGGGCTGTGGGACAGGGGGGCATGCTGGGAGTAGTGGTACAGGCCTCCCACCCACAAACACCCTCCAAGTAAAGATGGCTACCTACCTGTAAGTTTGTTTGTTAAACAGTGCAATGGCTGACACTTGCTCCTGGGTGGGGGAGGCCTCCATGCTGCTGGGCTGTGGGCCAGGGGGGCATGCTGGGAGTAGTGAGACAGGCCTCCCACCCACAAACACCCTCCAAGTGAAGATGGCTACCTACCTGTAAGTTTGTTTGTTAAACAGTGCAATGGCTGACACTTGCTCCTGGGTGGGGGAGGCCTCCATGCTGCTGGGCTGTGGGACAGGGGGGCATGCTGGGAGTAGTGGTACAGGCCTCCCACCCACAAACACCCTCCAAGTGAAGATGGCTACCTACCTGTAAGTTTGTTTGTTAAACAGTGCAATGGCTGACACTTGCTCCTGGGTGGGGGAGGCCTCCATGCTGCTGGGCTGTGGGACAGGGGGGCATGCTGGGAGTAGTGGTACAGGCCTCCCACCCACAAACACCCTCCAAGTGAAGATGGCTACCTACCTGTAAGTTTGTTTGTTAAACAGTGCAATGGCTGACACTTGCTCCTGGGTGGGGGAGGCCTCCATGCTGCTGGGCTGTGGGACAGGGGGGCATGCTGGGAGTAGTGAGACAGGCCTCCCACCCACAAACACCCTCCAAGTGAAGATGGCTACCTACCTGTAAGTTTGTTTGTTAAACAGTGCAATGGCTGACACTTGCTCCTGGGTGGGGGAGGCCTCCATGCTGCTGGGCTGTGGGCCAGGGGGGCATGCTGGGAGTAGTGAGACAGGCCTCCCACCCACAAACACCCTCCAAGTGAAGATGGCTACCTACCTGTAAGTTTGTTTGTTAAACAGTGCAATGGCTGACACTTGCTCCTGGGTGGGGGAGGCCTCCATGCTGCTGGGCTGTGGGACAGGGGGGCATGCTGGGAGTAGTGGTACAGGCCTCCCACCCACAAACACCCTCCAAGTGAAGATGGCTACCTACCTGTAAGTTTGTTTGTTAAACAGTGCAATGGCTGACACTTGCTCCTGGGTGGGGGAGGCCTCCATGCTGCTGGGCTGTGGGACAGGGGGGCATGCTGGGAGTAGTGGTACAGGCCTCCCACCCACAAACACCCTCCAAGTGAAGATGGCTACCTACCTGTAAGTTTGTTTGTTAAACAGTGCAATGGCTGACACTTGCTCCTGGGTGGGGGAGGCCTCCATGCTGCTGGGCTGTGGGACAGGGGCTATGGTGGGAGTTGTTGTACTGATATTCCGGCCCCATACAGGCATCCTCAGCAGAATGGCTGGCTACATGTTGGTTAGGGATGGACAGTGTATTGGTGGTTGGGTATTGCAAGGAGGTAAAAGTCAATATGGTCTTAAACATTTGTCTGTACTTACCAGCCTCCGCTCCCCCGGCTACTCCTGTGTAACTCTCAGGTAGCAGGATAGCAAGCACCTTCTCCTCCCATGGTATAAATGTCTTCAGTGGGATGGGAGGGCCACTGCCAGTCACGTTTGCCAGATTCCAGTTCTTGCTCCTCTTCTCCTTGACAACCCTCTTGAGATCATGCCACCGCTTCATGATCTCCTTCTTGGATCTTGGGGTGGCCCCAACTGCATTCACCCTTTGGACAATCCTTTCCCACATTTGTGTCCTGGTGGCTAATGGTGTCTGTTGGACTAGGTTCCCAAATAGTTGTGGTTCTACTCTCACTATCTCGTTGACCATGACTGTCAACTCACTCTCTGTGAATTTTGGCATTTTTTGTGATGTCATGGTGTGGGGGTGTTGAGGTGTTTGTGGGTGCAGGGGTGTGTGGGTGCAGGGGTGTGGTGATGAGGTGTGTTCTGTGCTGGGGGTTTGATTGTGATGGTGTGATGGTGGTGTTGATGGTGCTGGTGGGTGGGTGGGTGTTGTGTGCGATTTTGCGTCTCCTCTCAGATGTGGTGTGTGGCCTTCTGTTCTGGTAAGATGCAAGGATTGTGGTGAGTGGAGGGTGTGGCTTTGTACTCAGCTGTGTGGGTGTGTCCAATTGGATAGTGGTTGTCAGGTGTGTTGTGGGTGTGGTTATGTAGTATTGTGTATTTATTTGCCATTTCTGTATCTGTGTGTGTGTGTTGTATGTATTTGTGGCAGGGCTACTTTGTTTATGCAGTATTTGGCATTGCTGCGGTGCTTTGACATCGACCGCCATGGATTTCATGTTCGTCCGCTGCGGTGACTTTGCTGGTGCTTGTCCGCCATTTATCCCATGCAATCCTGCCTTCGACCGCGGCGGTCGGTGCCTGCGGTTCCGCCCACGCCACCCTCGGGGATATCGTAATTTCCTGTGCGGTGTCTCCGCTTTCCCTGTGGCCGGTTTTGTATTTTCAGCTGCTTTTCCGACCGCCGCGGTCGGAGTTTAGTCATCACCGCACACGTCGGGCGGTTTCATTTTCACCGCTACCGCTGCGGTCGGTCTCCTGTGGCGGTCGATCCTAATTTGTCTGCCGGTTGCACCGCCTCCATGGCGGGCGGTTGTTTCCCGCATCCATGGCGGGCGGGGTGGTTTTCCACCCGCTATCCTAATGGGGCCCTAAGTGTGCGTTATGGATCATACCTCTCAATCCATTAATGTTCCATGCACTCTCTGGAGTCGGAATAGTAATTTTTACCCACCCGCTATCCAGCGCTTTCCCTACTGTTGCACTCACTGGAGTGGGAATAGTAATTTTTATCACACGCTATCCAACCCTTTCCCTACTGCTGCACTCACTGGAGTGGGAATAGTCATATTTACCCACCCGCTATTCAACTCTTTCCCCACTGTAGCACTCTCTGGAGTGGGAATAGTAATTTTTAGCCACCCGCTATCCAACGCTTTCCCTACTGTTGCACTCACTGGAGTTGGGATAGTAATTTGTACCCCTACGCTATCCAACGCTTCCCGTACTGTTGCACTCTCTGGAGCGGGAATATTAATTTTTACCCCTACGTTATCAAACACTTTCCCTACTGTCGTATTCTCTGGAGTGGGAATAGTAATTTATACCCCTACGCTATCCAGCGCTTTCCCTACTGTTTCACTCTCTGGAGTTGGAATAGTAATTTATACCCCACGCTATCCAACGCTTTCCCTACTGTTGCACTCTCTGGAGTGGAAATAGTAATTTTTACCAGTACGCTATCCAACGCTTTCCCTACTGTTTCACTCTCTGGAGCTGGAATAGTAATTTTTACCCCTATGCTATTCAATGCTTTCCCTACTGTTGCATTTTCTGGAGTGGGAATAGTAATTTTACGTTCTGCGCTATCCAATGTTTTCATTACTGTAGTTTTTTGGACTTTAAATAGTAGTTTTATTTATTTATCTATTTAATATTTTTTGTATTATTTTAGATAATGTAGTATTTAATTAATTTTAAATATTTTGAAAGTATATTTAATTTTTTTTAAAAATAAATATTTACTTTGTATTTATGTTATTAATTTATGTGTGTAGATGTATTTGTAATTTTTTGTATTTATAAATCATTTATAATTAATTAAAATAATTATTAAAAGTAATTATTAAGTAAGTATATATTATATATTTTATGTATATGTTTAATTCATGTTTTATTATCATATATGTATTATTTATTCATTTTAAACATTATTAAATATTTTTAACCATGTTTAATTAATTTATTAGTATTATTTACTTTATTTTACACATTTATTTTTAACGGAAAAAAACTTTTTTTTAATTACAATATTTTTAGCATCA
This sequence comes from Lissotriton helveticus, assembly GCF_964261635.1. Lineage (NCBI taxonomy): Eukaryota > Metazoa > Chordata > Amphibia > Caudata > Salamandridae > Lissotriton > Lissotriton helveticus. The sequence continues at coordinate 755,716,815 of NC_136059.1, read as the reverse complement.
ATATTTTGGTTTCGATATTTTTGTACTTACCTTGTTGTAGATAGGATGTCGATATACTTGCCTTCGATATTCCAGCGTCGATGTTTCCGTAGGTCGATATTCTGTGAGTCGATATTCTGTCAGTGATTCGCTGCAACTATAAAAAAATAACAGAAATGATCAGTTTGAACAATGAGACATTTTAAAACAACCTCGAAACTGGTGCAAACCACCTGATAAGAAAGATAAATGGACACTACTTGATGGTAAATGCACTTGCTAAAGAAATCTCTGTGCAGTCTAGTCACAGGTTTGATTTATCACATAGCATGGAGGGTTAATACACCTATTCCAAACCACAACATGTAGCATGAAGGGCATAGATTTGTATTTTATGTAGACAGCTCGTCAGTTACTGTTACTGCTTATGCTTGAAAGATTATTTTGATACCCACAGGTCACAAGTTACACATATCGAATTATAACTCAGTGAGATATGAACTGGCCTCAAGGAGCTGCATGCTGACTGTACTGCATAAATGTGTAAACTTTTCCTTATTCTAAAGTTGCTGAAAAGGGTAGTAGGGTTACATTATTAGGGTGGTCCGTATAAATAGATATTCGTGTATTAAGCATTCAGATGACAAAAGATATCTGACCTTCTTACAATGCATTGATAACGTTTGTAGTGAACAGCTTATGGAAACTCAAAAATCTGCCTCCAAATCATAGTTTAAGCACTTGTGAAGTGGCAATCTGAATTTCGTTGACAGCACTGGCAAAAGGGCGTTAAGTGCAGCTACCCCTAGCCAGGATGACAATTGAACAAAAGCAGTGTGTTTACCCTGATACATTGATCCACCAACTAACTGCACACACAGATACCAAGGCTTTTTATTACACAGATAGAAAGACATGTGCCTCGATGCAAGTCAACAGCACTATAACATTCTGTGTGCAGTTGCAACACTAGAGTATTGAAAATCCTATGAGGGTGTTTGGAAATGGGAAAGATGATTGAGGAGGAGAAGAGATTATTGACACAAAGGGCAGACAGGAATATGGTGATTCAGAGGTAACGGGGTCAGTCAGGGAAGGAGCAGAGCTGTGGGGGGTAGTAGGGAACACAATGACAGGGATTCAAAAGATAAGGAGAACTGGGGGAGATTGGAAGACTGCACACTGTAATAAGCAGGTATGAGTGGAGGCAAGGAAGCAGATAGGAACCAATGGCTGAAAGACAGGGGAGATGGAAAAACCATGAAAATGGAGAGGAGCATGGAGTAACCTCCTCTAAACATCGGGGGGAGCTGGGGGAGTCTTTAAGGCCACCTAGTTGGGTTCACATCGGACCTTGAGTCTGTAACTTAAATGAGATTTCCAGTGTAATCGGGGTGTACAGCTATCAATGGAGAGGCGCATGATCTATGTGCATGTCCTATACTCCCTGCCTACATAAACAATGAACCAACACAATGAGGCATTCATAAGAGGGCACAGGAGCAACCGATGTTAAGGCTGGCATTGGTTCTGGCATTGCTAATGGACTCTGTGCCATGCCATAGATTAAAAGCTCCCTGAAGGGACATGCAGAGAATTCCACTGTACATAAACAGCACATTTGGGATCAGAATGCTTCAAGTGGTAACTGCAAGATAGTGGAACAGGTTTCCAGAACTCAGTAGGAAATGCAAGAAAGTGTCAACTTTAAAAAAAAATTCAAGACGTAGCTTATCAATTAGCCATTGGATGTTAAGCAAAAGCAATATGGTGCTATGTACACCCATGTGTGTTGACCAATAAGTAGATACTGACAGTGAAAAGATAGAAGGCTGGGTAGGGGAGACAGGGCGGTAAGGGACGACGGTGGCAGCATCTCCCGACCCCGCTTGGCGCCTGCAAGCATATTTAGAGCGGATGCTCTGCTGAAAAAATAGTTTTAATTGTATGATTTTTAAAATTGATTGCTAATTTTAAAAAAGAACCCAGCACTTAGTATTAGCGGCGGATAGCTGTAAAATTGAAATTGACTAATAATTTTAACTGCACTCACTCTGTGTTGGCATTTCGCACATTGCCGGTGCTGCTAGGGGCTCACATTGTACTTTTAGCTGTCTGTGCTCAATACTCCAGCCTGCCCGCCCCGGTCCGACTCGGTAGCCAATACCGTAGTGCGGAGGGCGGGGCAGGTAAGAGCCAGACACCCACAGGAAGTCGAGCGGTTAGCGCTCTAGCTGTCCACTTCTGAGGGCTATTTAGCCCCTCGTCGGATCTAGCGCGCTGCTGTTGCGCGCAGCGGGGCGCCTAAGCCAGCGCCTAAGATGAGCCAAAGACCAGCCCATCTGCGCCCGTCCGCGACAGGACGGGGCCAGGGGCTGGGGGCTATGGCGAGACCCACCGACGCCTCAGGAGTCTCCACCACCATCTGAAGAACCTACTCCTCCCAGGTATTATTAGGGATACAAGACCGTCTCTCAAGGGCCTGTGATAATAGGGCTGGAATAAGCCTAGAGGGCCCGTTCGCATGCCGCTACTGTAAAGCACAGTTCCACCTACTATCAGAGGACAGGGACCCCACTGATAAACCATTTGACAGGGCGCTAAAAGAACATCACACAGCCCCCCCAGGGAGTAAAAATCTGCTCTGCAACATTAGATCTTTATCGAAACACGCCACAGAGGTATGGGACCTCATTTCATCAGAGGAACCGGACCTATGTTTCCTGACAGAAACCTGGCTAAAGCCCCACTCAGTTCCGGCGATAGCTCTGGGAATTCCAGTCGGGTATGAAACAGTCAGGCTAGATCGACCCACCAAGATAGGAGGGGGGATAGCAATTGTTCACAAACAGGAAATCAACGTCACTGTGATTGATGAGCTATGTACCCCTGAGTTAGAATTACTGATATTTAAAATCAACTCTACGCCTAAAGAGAGCAGGAAAGGAGCCTTGGTTTATCGCCCTCCTGGCCCGTGTACCAATCTTTCTGTCTCACTTATAGAGGCTCTAGCACCCCATATGCATGGTAACAATGATTTCCTACTCTTAGGAGATTTCAATGTCCACAGCGAGTTAATAGATTATAATGAGGCACAAACTTTACTCATGGATCTTGAATCACTGGGTCTAAAACAAATTAATAGTGGCCCCACACATCAGGCAGGACACACCCTGGACCTAGTTCTATCTAACTCCCCCTGACCAAGTGCATGCCCCCATATCAGGTAGAATGGACGGATCATTTCGTCATTGAATTCTACACCCTTATTATCAATCTGCCCTGTACAGGACAGATTGCCTTACCTAGTAAAAGGAGACCACGGCACAAAATGACTCCTGAGTCCTTTAAAGAGAGATATAAAGAACCCACGCCTGGCCCCACTGAAGATGTTGTAACTGCTTTGACCAGATTTGAAGGGGCGGTTGCTGAAGCTATAAACGATATCATCCCATTAAAAGTATTTAAGCCACGCCCAGCATACAAACAAGAAGTCTGGTTCTCGGTACACTTAAGATCTCTCAAACAAACCACTAGGAAACTAGAAAAGAAATGGAGAGCATCTCGCTTGGTCAAAAACAAGAAAAATTATAGGGACTCCCTTGCAGCCTACCACAAAGCCATTCGCGCTGCGCGTAAAAGTCATATTGCATCACAAATTTCAGCGGCTGGAAAAAACCCAAAAGTATTATATCAAATCCTGCAGTCATTTACAAAACCAGCAGCTTGTGAGACTGCAGAAGTGGCGTCGCAGAAACTATGTGATGACACCTCCTTATTTTTTATGAAAAAAATAGATGGGATATATGACAAAATTATCAGCTCCAACCAATCCGACGGGGAAGATAAAACCCCTCCACGGACTATGGAAGAACAATCTCATCCCACCCACTCCCTCGCTATATTTCCTCCCATCTCTGTAGAGGAGGTGATATCACTAATCACCCAGATTAAGAGTGGGTGTCCAACGGATACCATCCCCGCACGTATCATGCCAATGCTTGCTAACGATCTGGGTCCTGGGATCCAGAAATTAGTAAACCTCTCTCTTAGCACAGGAGAGGTTCCATTAGGGTGGAAAAGGGCATTGGTTAGGCCATTAAGAAAAAACACGGCAACCCCCTGGACAGAATTGTCCAACCTTAGGCCAATCTCCCTGCTCCCCTTCCTAGGCAAACTCATTGAGAAGTTTGTCAATCGACATCTGTCCAATTACATCAAATTGGCAGGAGGGCGGACCACTCCCAGTCAGGGTTCAGGCCAAGACACAGTACCGAGACCACCCTGATGTCAGTGGCGGACGATCTACATATGTTCCAGGACAGAGGCCACTCTGTGATCCTGGTGCTATTGGACCTGTCTGCGGCTTTTGACACCGTGTCACATAACATCTTGACTACCTGGCTAGCTAACATCGGCCTGGAACATAAGGCATTGGCATGGTTGAGGAGTTTCTTATCAAACTGCACCCAAAGTGTGACTATGGGTGCATACCGCTTAGAGGAGGTGGAGATCTCAAAAGGGGTGCCACAGGGCTCTTGTTTGAGCCCCACACTTTTTAACATCTATGTGGCACCCCTGGCCAACATCATGAGAACCTATGGTTTCATCCCGGTATCATACACGGATGATACCCAACTCCTCTTTCCTTTTAAATCTCTTACCACCACGGTTAAGAACTCCTTTTCCCAGGGAATGAAAGCGGTGGCACATTGGATGTTGTCTAACTACTTGCAATGCAACATTGGAAAGACTGAAGTCATGCTGTTCGGTGAAGCCAAACTCCTGTGGACTCCGGACTGGTGGCCACTAGATCTTGGCCCAGTTCCTGAGCCCAAACAGGTAGTAAAAAACCTGGGAGTGCGATTGGATCAGGAGCTCTCACTGAAACAACATGGCAACCATGTGGTGGGTTCCTGCTTCCACATCATTGGCCTGTTACGGAAAGTGTTCCCATTGCTTCCTGACTCTACTAGAAGGACTCTGGTACAGGCACTGGTCCTGAGCCTTCTAGATTACTGTAATGGCCTGCTAATGTCTGCAAATGAAGGAGTAATGGCAAGACTGCAGGTGGTTCAGGACACCGCTGCCCGCCTAGTATTGAATGCCCCTCCTCGAACCCCTTCTAAACCCCTGCTGGCGAAATTACATTGGCTATCAGTTAAACAGAGGGCCACATTTAAAATATGCTGCATAATACACAAAAGCCTAAATGGACTTGGGCCAGCATACTCAGCAAATATATTCATCCCTTATGTCCCTACCCACTCACTTAGGTCAAGTGAGCAAGGCCTGCTCTGTGTACCCAGGGCTAAGAAAGCCAGACATGGGACCAGAGCTTTATCTGTGGCAGGACCCTCCTTATGGAACAGCCTCCCCAAGTCTCTCAGACAATGCAGAGAGCACTTCCCTTTTAGAAAGCAACTTAAAACTTTCCTATTTCAAAGTTAGAATGCTTCTCAGCTGCGTGTCCCCCTATTTATGCTGTGGCTGTCAAAGGTGCGGAGATACTCCTCCGGGAGTCGAGTCCAGCGCGGTACAAACTCGCAAATAAATAAAATAGGGATGGCTGAACAGATAAAGAGGCGATGTCAAGGCAAAGATTTGCATGGAGGCACAGAGAAAGAGAGTTGGAAGGGCTGCAGGAAACACCAGACTGAGTAACTTCAACAAAATGGACAAACGTGTGTAAGAGAGTGGTGCAGGGAGGCATTGAGGAAACAAATATGCGAGAGATGGGCTGGGGGCTAGAGAAACTGATGACAAAGTTTGCCAAAACAGTGGGTGATGCTATGAAGACATAGAATGGTGGGTATTACAGACAGCACGAGAAAGCAGAAGAAAAGCAAGTATCTAATGGGCCTGTTCAGTTCTAGATTCATTTACAAAATATTGTAAAAGAAATAATCATGAATGTGACTGTTGGGTTAGTTAAAAAAAGAAACACAGAGACACATGGCAGGGGTCAGAAAAGGACAAGGCACTGACGGGATGAGAACCAAGTGGTTCCATCTCATGTGTTCGATCTACAGCCTGTGCAGCCCAGAAGGCAAATCATACCAAGTCCAGCACACTTTACAGGTTGGGTAATTCAAATTCAGAAGTCTACTAAAAAATATGAAACTGTAATACCCATGATACAGGTGATGTTGGTTTGAAAGAAAGATAGCAATGGCAGAATGTGTGTACATGTCATTGCACTTGAGGGCAATGTATAAGAAATAGAAAAAAACACTGCATTGAATGAATAAAAAAAATCAAACACGTACGTGTGATTTTGGTGACAAGAAGGCGCTGTTAGACAGTGGGAACTGAAAAAAGAAAGGACAGTAAGAAAAAACAAATATGGCATGTGTCTACCGGCTACTTAGTGCAAGATGCCTGCTGTTTTGTAAATGCAATTCTTTTAAATGGAAGAAAATTGAAATAATTAAGTTAACCCTTTATTTTCTTTTGCTCCCATTAAAACAATAAGAAACGTTATGTTCTCAGCCCAAATATTGACTTACTAAGGGCTTTTATTGTAAGAGTTAAATACATCAGTGCTTTGGTTCTTAACCTCTGTGCTCCACCCTGGGCCATAAAGCTGAATCATTGTTCATTATCAGGCTCTGCTATCTGCATTCTATTGATAGTAATGCAAAAAAATAGCCTTCCCTTCAATTTAAAAGGAAAGCCAGCATGTATTTATTGATCTGGTACTTATTTATGAGCAACTGGCTGCTCAAGATCAAGTGGTTAGAAACCCCTGCATTGTGGTGTAAGCTGGCAAGACCGGCGACCCATATGGAATGCACCGAATGCTAAGAAAAAATTGGACTGGACGAGCTACTCACTCTTGGACTTGGGAATCTAGAGAGATCTTGCTTCTACCTGCCAACAGCTGTCCAGTTTTATAGGGTTGTGACACTATCAACCATGCTGTATCTGGTGTGTGTGCCAATCAATTTTCTTTTAAGCATGGGCGTAAAATCCGTTCCGTTCACGGAATTTGCGGATTTTCTGCAATTTTGCGGTCCGCGAATCTCACAAAATTGCAGAAAAATCGGCGAAATCGCGTGAGGGACGGATTTTCATAAATTGAAGTACATGAAGCACTTACAGGGTTACAGCAGGTGCCCAAGTTGAAGCTAATTTCATTGTAACCATTTACAAAATGGTTACAAAGAATTTATCTTCAACTTGGGCACCTGCTGTAACCCTGTAAGTGCTTCCTGAGCTGCGCATCCAGAGTTGTTGCCTACTTGCAACTATTCTCTGACCCTCAAAGCAGGGTCAGAGAATAGTTACAAGTATGGCACAATGCTCCAGGCTGTCACAAAAATGAAACCACAACAGGAAGCACTTACAGATAAGGAAGCAGGTGCCGGACTTGAAGCTCAAATTCAGTAACACATTAACCAGCCCCCGGTTGAGGCTGGGCAGGTGTGCTTTCTCCCCATAATCTACAGTGGTGAACCAGAGGGTGCTGTGATGAACCAGAAGGTGCAGTTGTGAACCAGAGGGTGTTGTGATGAACCAGAGGGTGGCAGTGGTGAATCAGAGGGTGGCAGTGGTAAACCAGAGGGTGGCAGTGATGAACCAGAGGGTGGCAGTGATACCAGAGGGTGGCAGGGGTGAACCAGAGGGTGGCAGCGGTGAACCAGAGGGTGGCAGTGATGAACCAGAGGGTGGCAGTGATGAACTAGAGGGTGACAGTGGTGAACCAGAGGGTGACAGAGGTGAACCAGAGCGTGGCAGTGATGAACCAGAGGGTGACAGTGGTGAACCAGAGGGTGACAGTGGTGAACCAGAGGGTGATGTGATGAACAAGAGGGTGGCATTGGTGAACCAGAGGGTGGCAGTGATGAACCAGAGGGTGGCAGTGATACCAGAGGGTGGCAGGGGTGAACCAGAGGGTGGCAGCGGTGAACCAGAGGGTGGCAGTGATGAACCAGAGGGTGGCAGTGGTGAACCAGAGGGTGACAGTGGTGAACCAGAGGGTGACAGTGGTAAACCAGAGGGTGGCAGTGATGAACCAGAGGGTGACAGTGGTGAACCAGAGGGTGACAGTGGTGAACCAGAGGGTGCTGTGATGAACCAGATGGTGGCAGGGGTGAACCAGAGGGTGGCAGTGGTGAACCAGAGGGTGGCAGTGGTGAATCAGAGGGTGCTGTGTTGAACCAGAGGGTGGCAGTGGTGAACCAGAGGGTGGCAGTGATGAACCAGAGGGTGGCAGGGGTGAACCAGAGGGTGCTGTGATGAACCAGAGGGTGGCAGTGATGAACCAGAGGGTGGCAGTGGTGAACCAGAGGGTGGCAGTGATGATCCAGAGGGTGGCAGTGGTGAACCAGAGGGTGGCAGTGATGAACCAGAGGGTGGCAGTGGTGAACCAGAGGGTGGCAGTGATGATCCAGAGGGTGGCAGTGGTGAACCAGAGGGTGGCAGTGATGAACTAGAGGGTGGCAGTGATGAACCAGAGGGTGGCAGTGGTGAACAAGAGGGTGCTGTGATGAACCAGAGGGTGGCAATGATGAACCAGAGGGTGGCAGTGGTGAACAAGATGGAGCTGCGATGAACCAGAGGGTGGCAAGGGTGAACCAGAGGGTGGCAGTGGTGAAACAGAGGGTGGCAGTGATGAACCAGAGGGTGGCAGTGGTGAACCAGAGGGTGACAGTGGTGAACCAGCGGGTGCTATGATGAACCAGAGGATGGCAGTGATCAACCAGAGGGTAGCAGTGGTGAACCAGAGGGTGGCCGTGATGAACTAGAGGGTGGCACCGGTGAACCAGAGGGTGCTGTGATGAACCAGAGGGTGGTAGTGATGAACGAGAGGGTGAGAGTGATGATCCAGAGGGTGGCAGTGGCAGACCAGAGGGTGGCAGTGATGAACCACAGGGTGGCAGTGATGATCAAGAGGGTGGCAGTGGTGAACCAGAGGGTGGCAGTGATGAACCAGAGGGTGGCAGTGATGAACCAGAGGGTGGCAGTGTTGATCAAGAGGGTGGCAGGGGTGAACCAGAGGGTGCTGTGATGAACCAGAGGGTGGCAGTGATTAACCAGAGGGTGGCAGTGGTGAACCAGAGGGTGGCAGTGAGGAACCAGAGGGTGACAGTGATGATCCAGAGGGTGGCAGTGGTGAACAAGAGGGTTGCAGTGATGAACTAGAGGTTGGCAGTGATGAACCAGAGGGTGGCAGTGATGAACCAGAGGGTGCTGTGATGAACCAGAGGGTGGCAATGATGAACCAGAGGGTGGCAGTGGTGAACCAGAGGGAGCTGTGATGAACCAGAGGGTGGCAGGGGTGAACCAGAGGGTGGCAGGGGTGAACCAGAGGGAGGCAGTGGTGAACCAGAGGGTGACAGTGGTGAACCAGAGGGTGGCAGTGGTGAACTAGAGGATGGCAGTGATGAACCAGAGGGTGGCAGTGGTGAACCAGAGGGCAGCAGTGATGAACCAGAGGGTGGCAGTGATGAACCAGAGGGTGGCACTGCTAAACTGCCCTGGAGCCCTGTGGGTGTGAGCCTCCACGCTGCTGAGCTGCCCAGGGGTTGTGAGCCCATGTGCTACTGAACTGCCCTGGGGCCCAGTGGGTGTGGGACCCTGTGCTGCTGAACTGCCCCGGAGCCCTCTCAGTGTGAAAATCAATCGTGCTCAATTGCCTGGGAGCCCTCTGGGTGTGAGCACACATTGTGCTAAGTGCCTCCCTGCCCCCAGTACATATACACCCGTTCCGCATAGCACCATTATGCTCTTGCTCCATGAAGTCTGGTACCTGGATGCTCCTGATCCGTGTAGATGGTACCACCGTCTGGTGCAGTCAAAATGTAAAGTCATAACTTGCTACACAGCACCAATAAACACGTGTCCCCCCTGGCATCGGTATGCGCATTTACCAGGTGTGGAGCACCCGCATGCCACTGCACCCTACTGCCCAGTGCCAGCATATGCCTGTACGGGGCAGTTTAGTATGAGATGGGACATTGTCCAGCAGCAGCAGCTGCATGCGCCTGAACCCACTGAGCAGGATCAGAATGGCTTTGTATCAACACGCGCAGCAGAGCTATCTTGGACAACTGAAGCATTCTGGGGTCCTGTGCCAAACGTATTTTGCATCCATGAGTTTCCCGAGCGCCATCCCCGTGTAGCTCCTGTGACCAGGAGGCTGCTTTCTCCTCATCTGCTGCTCTGCTCGGTCTCTGACCGAGCATTTCTGGCTTGGCCCTGTCATGGGTGGTATCTTTTCTTCATTCCCGCTTTCAATCTGTTCGGCTTTCTTCTTTTTCTGCCCCTCTATCCTCTCTTTCCTGTGGTGTTCCCCAGGGTTCTGCTCTGTCCCCGCTTCTGTTCAATCTTTATATGCAGCCCCTTCTTGTCTCTCTTCGTCAGTTTTCACTTACCGCTTTTAACTATGCAGATGATCTGCAGCTTATTTTTCCTCTCAATTCTTCTCCCTCTTCCTGTTCTAATTTTCAAAATGCCATGCTCTTCATCTATGAGTGGATGAACCTTAGTCAACTTAAGCTCAACCCCAGTAAAACGGAGCTGGTGGTGACCGGTGGTTCTCTTTCTCCCTGGTCTCCCAACTTCTGGCCTGCAGCTTTGGGTTCCCCTCCTTGTCCAGTGAACACAGTGAAGAGCTTGGGGGTCACTATCTCTAGTGACCTCTCAATGCGGCCTCACATCAACACCGTCACCTCGGCCTGTTTCTTCCACCTCCGCCGCATCGGGAAGATTCGCAGGTTTCTATCTCAAGAGGCCCTCATTCTTGTTATCCTTGCCCTCATCACCTCACGTCTAGATTATGCCAACTGTCTATACGTGGGGGTCCCTGCTTGCCATCTTTCCCGACTCCAACTGGTCCAGAACCAGGCAGCCAGACTAATTTTTCGGCAGCCTAAACATCAGCATGTCACCCCTTTGCTGAAAACTTTACACTGGCTCCCAGTTGCACAGCGGTGTGTTTTTAAAATGGCCTGCACTATTTTCAAGTCCTTGTTTTCATGCGCTCCTGCCTTTATCTCTTCCTGTTTACACGCCTATGTCCCTTCCCATCATCTCAGATCTTCGGCTCATAACCTTTTGATTACCCCTAGGTTCAACCGCAAGAAACATGGAGGAGCCTGCTTCTCCTTTCTTGCTCCTGTTACCTGGAACTCCCTCCCTCTTGCCATTCGTCTGTCTACCGACTATCGTCGCTTTCGCAATTCTTTGAAAACCTACCTGTTCCGTCTGGCGCATGGCTAGTGGCCCTGCCCTCGTATGTTCTCCTCCCACCCGGTCTCGAGCGCCAAGAAACCAATTGGTGTATGTGCGCGGTACCAAATCCTTTTTAATAATAATTTAATAATAATAATAATCTGACCCTTTATAAACAAGATGCATGTGAACTCGCATAGAAGCCCCGCCCGTTTGGCCCCGTCCGCCACACACTAGCGGTATGAAACGTCTTCCCGCCCGTCCCCACTATAATGGCCAGCTCACTCAAGAGACCTCTGCGCCTTTTGGCGCACTGGCAAAGTTACAGGCACACGTGGTCACATATTTTTGCAAATGGCACAAAAATCGGCAAGTTCGCGGGAAAATTCAAGAAACTCGCAGACATTTTTTGCAATTTCGCTCGAATTCGCGGATCGCGAATTCGCAAATTTCGCCCATACTTAATTTATTGGAGTACCTTTCCACTATACAAAAAAAAACGAAAGTATTGATACTACTTGGTGGGGCAGGAAAAGAGAACATTTTTGGAGAACATACACTAGATGTTCGAGGGCAGAAGGTGGGATATAAATAGTTTATGGGGAAGAGTGCTCGTTGCCACCTGCAGGTCACATGCCTATTCTGCCCACACCCTCTTCGCTCTGTAAAATGCAATCACTGAAATAAATTAGACAAATATAACTCTGAAACTGAAGACTGACTTAGTCAAATGGAGAGATGGGGACGTAGGAGCAACTATCCATCCCCTACTTCCACCTGAACAAAGAAACATAGAAAATGCTGTTGTATCCTCCACGATTTCCTCTCTTAAAAAACATATTTTTGCATTGCATCTCACACCTTCTTACCAAATTACAAAGTACATAAACATTCACCAATTCATGCAAATACAAAGAGCACAATTTTAAGATCAATGGGGTCGATTCACAGAACTAATCTGAGACAAAATTCTAAACTTAATCCTTTTGGTATTCACAGAAGGCACTTACGAGTTTTGGTATTCACAGAATGCACTTACGGCTCCTAACTTTCCGTCCGCACGCGGACCGGAATTTCTGCACCCGGACCATACTTTCCGCATCCGGACTGTACTCTCCGGCTAGGGCCGTACTCTCCGGCTCAAGCTGTAATCTCCGCCTGCGGCAGAATAAATTGTAATCAGTGGGCTAGATTGCAATTATTACAGAATGGAACATTAAGAATGTGTGATACATGGTATAGGAGGTCATGAAAAACAGTTTGGGCAGGGAAAAGGGTATGGCCAGACAGTACATCATAACCCAGAAAAGTTTTCTCCTTTGCATTATGTTACATGCAGTGTACAATTTGCGCTCCCCTCAGTGTTGACTGTAGTGTTTTGATGTAGTTAGCACTTTGTATCTTATCCTTTAGCCACCTTAGCCTGCCAAAGAGTTTTCAGTTTCCAACTGTTTCATAGCAGGCTAGGGGTCAAAATAGCCTCAGCTAAGTAGCATAACAATAAATTGCAGTTTTTTAAAAATTGTTTGCGCAGCTCATACAGAGTTAGCTTGTGCTGCTGACCTGGACAACTGTGCATGCGCTTCCACATCCTTCCAAACTGAGTACACTGTGCCTGAAGAGCGCAATAATCCTGCTTGTATTAACAAGGCACATTTTTGCTGCTTATATAGACAGATAATTGTTTTACTCAGAGACAGATCACCGACAATCACACATCTAGTACCCCAGTAACTTGTTATTCCTTTCTCCTGAAGAATTCCACATCCTCAACCACTTTATTTTCATATGTTCACAATTAAATTGTAAGATGCCATGAACTCTGCTTCCATAACAGTTTATAAGGTAACACATTCATCTGCACACACCTTGGCTAACACTCAGCACAGTGTTTCACACTGGAAATAGCAATATCACCGCTCAAATGTCTCACAGGGCTAAAGTATATGTACAGTGAGGTTCAAAAAAACACTAGGGTTTCTATGAACACATTCCACAATTGTTATTTTATAGTTTGGGAAACACTGTTTCCTTTACTTACAAGTACATACAGTTTGAGCGGATGTATGACATTACAACGCATGCTTTTACTGCTCATGCCTTTACAACGCAGTTTTTACAACGCATGCCTTTACAACGCATAGCGCTTAGGGGTGCTGGATAGTGAATAGTTTAATTTAATATTCCAACTCTAGTCCCCGTGGATAGTAGGGAAGGTGTTGGATAGTAAATTAAATCTATTCCCTATCCTAGAGCACCCCCCCAGCGCTATGCGTTGTAATGACATGCATTGTAATAGTTGCGTCGTAAAGGCACTGCGTGGTAAAAGTTGCGTTGTAAAGGATGTTTCCCAGTTTGAGAACTTCATTCTTGTAACACAATATGTAATACTTGCTGATACCTCTCACAAACTATATTGAGAAATCTACAGCTTTTCACTCTCTAAATCTTGTGTAGAATAAGTTTACCAACATTAGTACCCTTAGTGACACTTCAAACTAAGTTAAAAAATATATTGTTAAATACCTGAGCTTGAAGTTGTTTCTTTAATATAGATCAAGACCACAGTCTCTTTCAGCTCCACATAAATTCATTTCTGCTGAGCACAACTCAATTAGAGTGCCTTCTCCTCCAATGCACAAAATACAAACTGAGCTATCTCTGGTTCTCCACCCAATCAGACCCCAGGATTTCTTCAACCATGTAATAAGAATGATAACTATTGGTTGAGCCTTGACCTTTTTTCTACTTCTCTCCATACGATCTTGCGAGACATCTCTGGTATCATAAAATACCTTGTGGTAGACCCATTAATTTTCTATGCAGGAATCGCAAAAGGTTCGCAGGATCACAAAACACCTCGTGGCAGGTCGGCAAACTTTCATGAGGATTTTGTGAGTGTCTCATGGGTTCACTCAGGCATCATGTGGCAAGCCTTACCCCCTGAAACGTGCATGCAACTCTTGCAAGACTCCTGCATGATCACAGCACAGTTGTAGAGAAATAGTAGTATATGAGAAATATTAGCCTCTCCACTAAAGGCCCTCTGTTGGATAATGAATGTTCACAGTGGAGCATAAGGAGGGCAAATCTCTACTGTCATACCTCTCTCTCAAATAACTATGCATAGTAGATTGCGTGTAGGGACTGATCTCTCTGCTTAGACCCCGTTCTTGCATAATGAATGAGTGTCCTGGAACTGGCCTCTCCTTTCAGACCTCTCTCTCAGAGAATGGGTGTGCATATTTAATTGTGTGGATGGAGTAAACCATCCTTCGTGACCTCTCTTTCAGATGATGGGTGTGTATAGTAGGTAGTGGGGAGGGACTCCCTTTCCCCTCAGACCTCTCTCTGAGATGACAGATGTGCGTAGTAGTGAGTGGAGGACAGCCCTCTCCTTCAAGAACTAGCTCTCAGGTGACGGATGTGCATGTTAGGGTGTGTTGATGGATTGGTCGTTCCTTTCATTACTCTGTTTCAGCTGACAGGTGTGCACAGTAGTGTGTGGAGGAAAATAGGCCTGTCCTTTCACACCTTTCTCTCAGATGACAGGTATGCATAGTAGGATCTAGGGTGGATCTGTGTTCTCCTTTCAGACATGTCTCTCAGATGACGGGAGTGAGTAATACGGCATGTGGAGGGACTGACCTCTCCACTGAGACCTCTCTCTATAATGATAGGTGTGTTGTAGTAGGTTGTGGAGATTACAGGCCTGTCCTTTTAGATCTCGCTCTCAAATGACACTTGTACATAGCAGGGGTGGGGAGGGACTCCCCTATCCTTTCAGACCTTTTTCTCACATGGTGTGCATCGTAGGGTATGTGGAGGGACTGGCCTCTCTGCTGAGACCTCTCTCAGTAATGATAGTTGTGCATAGTAGGTTATGGGGAGGGACTGGCTCTCCTTTCAGACCTCAATCCCAGATGATGGATGTGCATAGTAGGGAGTTTGGATGAGCCTTAACTCTACTCACAGCTCTTCTCAAACCAATGAGCATAAATAGAAGAGTATGATAAACACCATATCCAGTAAGACTCTTTCATACAGTAACAAGTGTGCATAGCAGAGTGTATTCAAACATCACCTACTCCTTCCTACTTGTCACCATCCTGCGAGATTCTCCCAAGAACTAACAAAAAAGAAAGGTTTAACTTTCTAATCATTACAGTACTTATCTCTTACACACGTCTCTCAAAACAAGGACCACAATATGCATTCCTACAAATAGAATGGTTTAACAACTCGTCCACTCCTTTTTACTATTCATGATTTCATGAAAGTCCAGCAATAAAATGCAAATTAGTTAACAACAATATATATTAATTATCTTCACAGCAGTAATCCCTTAGACATCTCCTCTCTGCAACTTGGGGTGTAGCATCCCTTTCTGATGCTCCCCTTTCTTCATTTCCACAACACCTCCAGTTTTTAACAGTATACAGTAATGGAGGCCATTGCATTACTAACATTCTAACAGCCAGCCAATCAGAGTACTCACTCTCACAAGATTCATGGAAAACCTCTCATTCCTGCGAGAACATAAAGTCTCATGTGAAAAATTGGCCTCTCGGCCAATGACAGGGCTCTATTTTTGATTTTGCACTCTTGTGGGACGCCTGTGCGAGCCCAATTTCCAAAATATACAAATATTTGTCACCCTTAATATCTAACATAACTACTTAACTACTGAACGTATTTACCCCAAATCACAAAAAGCACAATCTACAGACCAAGTCATTGCTATAACCTGCCTTAAAAAAGCCTATGAAAAATACATGGAGATGTTACGTTTTGGAACCCACTTTTTTCCCTGGCCCCTGCTTGAGTGGTAATCCCCGAAACTGTCCAGGATGTAACTGAGTTGGATGAACTTTTTTGGGGGGGATAGCTTTATGAACATTTATCAAACGGGCTAAAGTTATTAGCAAACCAAAAAATGCTTCGTCTATGGAAAAGCAGACCTAACTATAACTACCTAGTGGCGACCACCAGTAGGTAATACTACACACAGATACTCAAGCTGTTAATAATAATGATAGTGCTTCAGTATAAAATAGTCTTCCTAGTGTAGTCTCAGCTCCAAGTTGAAACCAACTGTAATGTTTATATCACCAAGCCCCTTTTAAAAGGTAACTATAGAACATGAATACCTGTTTTCCAAAACTATAAATTATGCAATGAAATGAGTACGAAATGACTTGGGAAACCATGTGCTATAACGTTTCCAAAGCTAGGAGATTTACTTAGGTTGGTGTGTAAAATATATGCCAAGACTACTCAGAGATCTTCTTCAGCCTGCGATGTTACTTCTCACGATCTTGTGTACTGGTGCAGCCATCTGTCCTACCCTATGCGAGTGAGAAACTCTTGCATTTGTGCTGTAGTGATGTAAGTTGTGCATCTCACCGTACAACCGCATTGCAGTTTTAACTTTTTCATAATTGTCTCTAAATTGCCGACTCCAGGGGAAATTAACCAAATTATGATTACATTATGATGTTCATTAAATCTTGATGCACATGCAAAAAACAAAACATAAACAAAAAAAATGCCTAAAAAACTAAAATGCACGCAGAAATTAGAAGGAGAAAACAACAAAAGAATCAAGTACACAAATAGTTAGCTAAATCATTCACATTTGCAGAAATACTTCATTCAAAAAGAAATAAGGTAGATGCCAGTTAGAGAAGACGGAGCTTAGAGTTGTTATTCATGTGTGATATATTAATATTTTCTTCATTAAACAATTGCTTTGACTTACACGGATGCCACAGTTTTCATGTCCCTCTTAGAGTACTGCTTTGTCCTCTGAGCAGATGTTTTCCACATCTTCCTCTTCCTTTCCCTCCCCTTTTCTTCTCCTCTCTTTTTTCTATTTTGAACCGTGTTCCAGACATGCAGTGAAAGAATACAACGAAGGACAGAGATCAGCTCTAGTTTCCTTTTTTGAACACGTTTCAGTTTGTGGTCAGTAAACTCGTTCTAAAGTGTGCATTGTCTCATAAAAAAATCAAGGCTATTTTACAAAGCTTTAAAAAATGATTAGGTCTGCAAATACGAATTTGCATTGACCATTACTGTAACTGTGTTACTTATTTCAAGCATACCCCCGCAATTCATGTGTAATTTATTGTTTTTTAAATGTATGCACATACATTTTCCCCATCGTAGTCATGAGTAATTTATGCACTATATAAATTATGAATGTATGGGGTTAGAAACAATATCCAACCTCCGTGTTTTTTAAAGTTTACTCTTTTTCCAGCAATTAAATGTTTACTTATCGTACATAAGCCAACGTCATGAACACCTTAGTATAAACTAGATGTCTTGTCGACCTTCTTCCACTCTTCCTGCAGGGTAATTATGGCCCATTCGGTCAAGTGTTGAGTACAGGTCTCTAGGTCTTTTATAATTGTTTCCAAATCTCCATGAATTTACCAGTTTGTTTATGTAAACCAAAATGTGAATTGACATGATTGGCTGCCTCTCTGACTTTCCCTAGTGTAGGTCCACTTTTTATATCTATTCTAAATTATGCACATACATAAAACATGCATATGTTTTATGCAATATGTACATGTAAAGAGGCGGCTGAGCATTAGTCAAGTGCTGGAACAGCCTGCTGCATAACGGCTTGGATTTTCTCCCCTTCTCATTTAGAGCCACTATAATGTGGGTACCCACATTTCTCTTTACAATCAAGTTTAATTTTTATTTAGAACCTTAAAATTCAAGGAGAGGGGGCTCTTTAATCCAAAGGGACGGATCACCCAAAAACTGTCAAGTTAAAAAGAAGGTTCCATTGGGTAGAATGCAAATGTAACCAATCACACTGCTTACACAACTCAACCACGCCACTTATTGAGGATCCCAAGTAAAGCACTTATAAATCAACTACTACGTTTTTTTTATATAAAAAATGTATTCATCAGATTTATTTTATCAAACAAGGTTTCACCAAATACAAATCATGCATCAATATACTTATCAATATTTAAATACAATTAAAAACAACAGCAAATATTAAAAAGGAGAAACTACAAAGACAATGCACTCTGTCTTTACTTGTGTTAATTGAATAGAATTACATTCTACCCAAAGGGAACCTTCTTTTTAACCTAATTTTTATTTAGGCCTAGTGTTAGCCAAGACCTTTGATTTTTCCTAAATTACTTAAAAGATGTATACATAAACACTTGCTTTTGGCCAAGACTCTTCAGCTCTTGGTCTGCTGAAATGCAATTCACATTTTGATCCCGCACACACAGCGTACAGCATGCGATATAGGTCCGCCCCGTTGAGCCACTGGTTCCCTTCCGTGTGAGAGATGGAACTCTGCTTAAAGGAAACGTTGACATCCACACAGAAAATAAGACCTGTTCACTATAAGCGACAGGTAGAAAAATCTTTCTCTCTGGTTTTTTACCAAAACGTTCATTTCTGATGACCTCTTTATTTAAAGGGATTGCTTCTTTTCAGGAAGAACACTAATATTGAGAGAATGCAGCAGCAGCTTCAAATACACCACTCTGCATTGAGTGCCAACCTGCTTATACTACTTCTTTATAAGCCATAGTGAGGACATTGGATTCTTAATATTCTGAATGTCGTCCCTGCAGGCTACTAGTATATGTGAATTTGGGGGGCATCTCTTTTTCATCTTGTTGTTTTTGAGTGTCCTCTCACATCTTCCCAGAGTATTTAAAAAGGTCAAAAGTATCTTTTGAAATGTAGAAAATTGCTGGCTTTAATTTCCTGCACATCTTTCATTTAGCAGGAAGTTTTGCATATTTTGTGTGAAGTGATGTTGTAACTGCATGCATGCAGCAAGCCAAAAATATGATCACTTCAGAATTTCCGAATAGCAGCACAGTGCATATTTAGTCAACGATTCCCATCATGGGAAAGCATCACGGTCTATACAGCTTAGTTTCCCCACTTGAAACTATCATATTTGTATACAACATACAATTATAACATCAACCCATACGCTGCTAGGCCTTTCCCCTCTTGTGCTAAGCTTTTTTTGGCTATTTGGGGTAGTTTGCACTTAGGCCCCTGTAACCTTTTGACCACATAAGGTATCGATGCCAAATTTGCAGTCTTTTCTTCCAACGTCATGGGTATTCTAAAGGGACCCAGGGTTTGTGGATTCCCCTGGAAGGTATCCAGAAATTAGCCAAAATACAGGTAATTTCTTTTTTTTGTGGACAAATTGGAAAAAAGGGCTGCAAATAAAAGAGTCTGTTTTTTTCCCTGCAAATGGTATTAACAAAGGGTTTGTGGTGCTGATATAACCCTTTTCCCAGCTTTCTGGGACTGACAGAATTTTGTCAGTAAACCAACATTTTCTACACAGTTTTTGGCATTTTGCTGGGACATAGCCTATTTTTGCTATTTTTTGTGCTTTCAACCTTCTTTCAGTTAATGGTAGAAATAGGTATGAAAGCAATAATGAATCCTAGAAAGCTATACATTTGGAAAAAGATGACAACATTCTGAATTCAGCAAGGGATCATTGGTGTAGACAGTTCAAGGTTTCTTTATAGAAACTAGCAGTTGAAAAAAGGAAAAATCGAAAATGAGCTGAAAATAACAGCCATTTGTGCCACAGTTTTCACCTGTAACTTCTATTTATGTTAGATGTTTGGGAACAATATACCATTGCATTTGGTGGGGATATATAGGACTTGCAGGTTCACCAAGAACCCGACGAACTCAGAGCCAATAACTGAGCAGCGCCTTGCAATGTTTTTCTTATTATGTTGCGGGTTTGTAGCAATTCATTTAGGAAAATATATACAGTGAAAAACCGGGATGAAAGACACTAATGTATTTCTGAAATTGGAGCAAAGTATAGAGTTTAGAAACAGTAGCTATTTGCACATATCGAAATTGTGAGTACCCATACTAGCATGAAAATAACAGGACATTTTTCAAAGTGACTTCTTTTTTATACATTGTTGCTCATTAGGAAGGCAGAAATACATCGAAAGTCAATAGATAGTAACAGTTGCTCTCCGGATAAAATTGGTGCTTCACTTGTGTGGGTAGGCCTAGTGCCCACGACAGGAAACGGCTCAAAGCGCAACATGGACATACTTCATTTTTGCAGTGAAAACTGACCCTTTTTTTGCAGTGTACAGATTTTGAACACTTGCTCTACTGGCACCTAGAGAAACCTAGCAAACCTATACATTTTTTAAAACTATACACACAGGGAAATCTAGCATGGGGTGATTTGTCTGGCTCTCACCAAGTTCTGTTACCCAGAATCCCTTGCAAACCTCAAACTTTGTAAAAAAAACAAATTTTCCTCTCATTTCTGTGGTGGAAAGTTCTGGAATCTGCGTGGATCCACAAAAATCTATTTACCCCACATTATCCAAAGTCTTTCGAGAGAAACAGCACTGCACTTGTGTGGGTAGGCCTAGTGCCCGTGACAGGAAATGGCCCAAAATGCAACATGGACACACCACATTTTCACAGTGAAAACTGACCTTTTTTTGTAAAGTGACTAGCTGTAGATTTTGAAACCTAGCTCTGCCAGCACCTAGGGAAACCTAGAAAACCTATACATTTTTTAACACTAGACACGCAGGGAAATCCACGATGGGGTGACTTGTCTGGCTCCCACCAGGTTCTGTTACCCAGAATCCCTTGCAAACTTCAAACTTTGTCAAAAAACACATTTCCTCACATTTCTTTGGTGGAGACAAAACGGACAGCCTCAGGAGCTGGGGGAGCCCTTCCCTAGCTCCTGAGGCTGATGAGTGGGAGGATGAGTGGGCCATGTGCGAGGATGGCTGGGGGCCGTCCAATGCACATGAGCACTGGTGCGTCGGATGGCCCCGGATGTCTGGCGCACCAAAGGGGTTAATAACACTTTCCTTCTGGGAAATGCAAAATTAATTTGAGCCAAGATTAGGGGAAGCTCCTCTGTAATGTCATTCACAGGCCAGGCCATGACAGGCAGGTGGTGGCACTCAGAAGTGAGCATGCATGTTGTGTCCTTGCAAGTTTATAATGGGATGAGCCTGTAAATAACTGATGTATAACTGACATGGTAAATGAAGTAATATAATCTCTAGAATTAGTCTGCCTTTCCTACAGGTTAACTTAATAAGCTTATATTCTAATTTAATACAGACTACTGAAGGATGCTTCTCACTATAACGAGCTCACTTGTGACTTGCCTTAAACTTCATGCTGGCTGCCACCTGGCACGGCCCTGCCTGCACCAGACAAGACCCTGCTTGAACCTGTGGCACTTGTGTAACTGCAAACTGACTTCTTGCTTTGAATGGCAAAGTGCTTAACAACTGTGTAGTATCTGACTTCACACAGGTTGGTGATATTCAGGTAGATTTATTGAAGATAGATGGAGATCAGTAGTACATCAGTAGATAGCCCCACCAGGAGTACCCAGCTAGGCACTCAGCCCTACTCCAACTGACAGCTTCATAGAACAACACTCCAAAAGACATCACACCAGAGTGTTCTACAGATGGAGTAGTGGGAAATATGCATACACATAATATACAGGATACTACATACTGTTAGGGTTGTACCTATAAATAACACCTTTTAAACAAATCACAGAATTGGAGATGGGAATTAAATATCTATGGACTACTATCTGGTGTACTGCTTCAGCTATTTATAGTCGAGGAATTTGTCCTACATAATTAGTGTTGAATTCAATCAGTGGCGGCGGCCACAACACCAAGGTGGGAGGGTGTAGGGGCGGATGGCGGGGGTGGACGGGCGGGGGAGGAAAAATAATAATTTTTAAAAAGCATACCATTTCCCCGAAGCCTCCAATGCTGACGGCGGCCACCGCCTTGGAGCTCTCCCAGCAGTCTCTGGGAAGGCAGAGGCTGCTCCACCAATCCTATAGTACATATGACAGTATGGTCCTATTGGCATGTTATACAAGAGAAATGCATTATTTAAATTGCAATGTAGACAAGCGAAAAAGCACAATATTATGCATAAATCACTCATAAATCATTCATAGTATAAACAATAGTCATGGAGTTATTTCATAATGGTTGCACCAAACAGAGTGAAAAGGGAAGTGTTTGGAGAAGTGCTCATGTGCACAGTGATCAGAATGGAAAGAAAAAGAATGAATAACTGTTCACAAAGTAATCATAATTCAACATCTAAGGTATGAAGGTATTATTTCTTTTTCTTCTCCTTTCTGACAACTTCACTCAGGAGCACTTCTACAAACACTTCTCTTTTCACTCTAGCAGGAGAGCAGCACCAGGATTGGTCTGAGTGGCCTGCTTTGCCGCGCTCAGACACTGCCTGTGATCTTGCGGCCTTTCCCCAACCCGGCTATTAACACAGCTGGGTTGGAGAAATAAAAGTGTGCATGTAGGTTTGGCCGGCCTAGTACCGATACCGTTTTGCCCATGCATGTCTAATCAGTCTTTCAAGTAAGATGATTTATTTCTCCCTTGAAGGTATTTCTACCCTTTTATCGCATTAGGGAAAGGCTTCTTACATTTGCATTAGAGATTCGCAAATTGCAATTCCCTTTTAGCATTCACAATTTAGGTGATCACAAAAAATTGCGATTACTTAAGTTGTGAAATTAAAATATCAAACTGCAATACAGAAGAAAAGCGTTCATAACGGTTACAATGAAGTTGTTTGATGTCTAATATATGCACTTCTTGTATTCCTGTTGATATACTTTCAGTACCCTATTTATGATTTACAATACGTATAAAATACAACTTTTTACATACACCCGTGTTCTTCTTTTTTATTTTTTATTTTCTATGTTTGGATCACATAGTGTGACTATGTCAAATAATTAATTAACAAAAACTGTTGAATTTATTTACAGACTGCCATTTATTTGGGTCTTAGATTAAAATCATCAAAAATATCGAAACTCTATAATCAGAATCCCTTGAAGGTATTTCTACCCTTTATCTCCTTGCCCAAACCCTCAAGGGTATATTGGGTTGCTCATTGTGTTATATTTCCTTAATAGGGACTGTGCATTTAGGAAACACTAATTAGCATCAACTTCAAGTTGATGGTAACTATGTGTGAATTTTGAAAAATGCACAAAACTGCAATGCATGTGTGTGCTTTACATGTGCACAATTTGAATTTTGGAAGTGCTTTAGGTGGGTCTTAGGCCCCCGGGCAACCTTGGCTGTGCATTAGCTAATTTGCGATCAACAATTAGGTAAACGCAAATTAGCTAATGCAAAATCATTGGCACCTATGGACCTTTTTGGCCCATAGGAATGAAAGGAGTCATGTTACCTAATAGTGATTCGCTATTTAGCGAATCGATATTAGATAATATTTTGCGATTTGTGGAATCAATTTTGATTCAGATTCCATTTAGTGACACTTAACAGGAGCAAGCCTGCAGAAGGTGCACAGGCCTATGGACCTCTAAGTCACAAGTGTAAGTCACAAACTGTTGCTATGCTTCACTTAAATTTGCTTAAATTGGATGGCAATGTATAGGCCTTCGCTGCACCCTGATTAATAATTTAATAAATGTTTGGAAAGTACCTACCCTGGGTAATGCCCCAATGGATGTGTTTTATTTGTGCAACATTGCCATAATCTATAAAACCCAAATGCAACTTCTATCATTTGAGCCAGTACGGTTTGGTACTTTTCGCCTCGTAGCTGAAGCATGATGAAGCTACAATTGGAATATTACTGCTGTATGCATTATTATTTCAAGGTGCTGTTTGGGGGCAAAATGGATACATTTCAAAACATACAAATGAGCCAGATATATGAGTGATAATCAGTACCACAGTTTGAAACCCTAGCCTGCAAGACTGCTGTTTGAACCTTTGATGTCTCTGTACTCTGAGAGACAGTCCTGCTGGTTGAGCAGTGAAATCTGACTGGCTCTGCTTTACTACATGAGATTGCAACATTTAAGTAACTTTGTCCTGGAATATTCTTTGAGGGCCAGATGTACGAGCTTTTTAAGTGGTGGCAGACGTGCAATGGGTCTGTTTACGACTGCTAAATAGGTCTATGCAATGTACAAACCCTAGTTTGCGAGTCGGTAACCTATTACCGACTCACAAATTAGGGTTTGCGACTCGCTATTTGGAAGGGGAGTGCCAAAGACATCTATCCCTAATAGTGAGTCGCACTTCTATATACGATTGTTTTGCGAATGCAATTGCGGTCGCAAAACACTAGCAGTTTACAACCTACCTATAGTAGACGGTTAGCCACTCGCAAATGGGAAGAGGTCCCGAGGGGACCCCTTCCTTCCCATTTGTGACTGGCAGCGAAAATATTTTTTATGAGCAGTCAAGGGTCCCATGGATCACAGCCTACTAAAATGAAAGAGAAAAGTTTCTTTTTTTTCAAAATATCTCCTGTTTTCCTTTAAGGAAAACGGGCTGCATTTAAAAAATAAAATGCTTTATTTAAAAAGCAGTCACAGACGTGGTGGTCGGCTGTCCCCAACAGGCCACCGTGCCTGTGAGTGCTGGCAATTCCCAATGGGGTTGCAAATATCAAACTGCTTCATGACCGTTAATGAGGCATGGGAATCACAAACAGTGTCTGAGACACTGTTGTACATTCCATTTTGCGAGTCACAAAACGTCACAATTTGCGACTCGCAAAATGGAATGGCCGTACATCTGGTTCTAAGTGGTTTGTCAAAGGATTTGGCTTTTTAGCAAATGTATGTGAAAATCATGTAATTACATATCCAGTCTGACCATATTTTTTCCAAAAACGTTCTTGCAGCTAAAACTCCCGAACCCACCTTGAAACAATGGAGCTTACTCTATATGCTTGCTCGCTACAGCAATTCATCGCAGGTTTTACACACTAAATGGTAAAATGATTGTCTGTGTGTCGAGAAGCAGGCTGGAACTCCTATTTAATCGTTTTGATATTTTAATAATCGGTCAACAATAGCTTCATTACATAATTTATAAAACAACAATAAAGTGAAAAAGGCGTACAAACTTGAGTATAAAAAGGCATAAATCAATAAACAACACACGTCAGATAAAAAATCATCAATCAACATATAATATTTACTAGCAGGTCGATTACAATAAATCATCAGTTTTTTCTTGTAACAAAGAGCAGGTTTAAAAGAAAAAACTTATACAGGAAAATACAAGGGCTGAGCTATGTTGCTGCAGAAATAACAAAGCGGTCTGCAGAACACAAAGCCAAGACTTTTCAAGATGGACATTGAAAATCATTTGGTTTATACAGCATAAAATGCATAAAAGAAAGTAAAGTACAATAGCCTTTCGGTAGAGGACTCATCCAATGCACAAATCATAATAGGCGACTGATCAAACAGCCCCAAAGGAAAACATTAATAACAGAATAATTCCAATTCTAAATTTGGTAAGGAGAATCCAGTCCCATCAAGTGACCATATTAGGTATGATTCTGCTCCAAATGCTGTGCAGATCATAGCGTGCTCAGAATATGTGCCCTTGGCGTAGGTCTGCAGCTTCCCTGTGTTACCTCCTAGTGGCAAAATATTCCCTTTTAACCATTTTTAACCTTTGAATGCTAGACTTCGTGGGTTTGAAAACATTGAAGTCCTGCCCAGTACATTAGCAACTAGTTGAATATATGAGAGCCACAGGATTCAAAGCCCAAGATAATAAGACAGGCAATCCTTAGTGTATTCCCTCATAAGAGTCGCCTGCAGGTTGCCCCAGATTGAGCACCATAATAGTAATAGGGGAAGATTGATTGAGTCCTCCACGTAAGTAAGCCCCAACTGGAGGTTCTTGGGACTATGGGCCATGATAAAATTCTTGATTAAATTGGTTTCATGGTTTAATTTGAACATCAAATCTCCAAATGTTTCCAACAGAATTTTGAGCCCATTAGAGTTTTTTCCCAGCAGGATGGCATCATTAGCCTACAGTAGCATGTCGCTGCCCAGTTTAATCAAGGTGGTTTCTTGCCCATTGATATACAATAAAAAAGGTTTGGGGGTGAGCACGTAACTCTGTCTCACTCCCCAAGATATACTAAAGGGATCTGTGTATTCGCCATTAATGCCATATCTGTCATTAGCATCCAAGTCACAGTGAAGGGCACGTAAAAAAGTAACAATGCTTCGGTCAACCCCAAACCCCTCCAAGATTTCCCAGAGTTTGGATCTCATGACGCAATAAAAAGTGGAGGAGAGGTCGATGAATGACATGTAGATGGAGCCTCACTTATCAATGATGTAGTTGTTAATCAATAGGTGAAGATTAACAACACTGCTCCATCGTACCAAGGCCCTCACAGAATCTAAACTTCACCCTTGAGAGCATTTGGCTTTCTTCCATCCATGTAATCAGGCTGTTAACCACCACCCTCCCCATAACCTTCACAACCAATTCCAATAATGAAATTGGCTTGTAATAAGTAGGACTGGCACGATTTTCATTCTTAAAAATGGGTACAATTATGGCACAGTGCCAGGAATGTGGAAGCCCAGAACGACAGGCAGAAATACAGGCTATCTGGATTGGTATTGTAAAGATACGTGGGGATGACATCCGGCCCGGGCTTTGCTGGCAGGACTAGTAGGAATAGCCTCATGGACCTCAGACAAGGACAAGGACAATACTATATGAATGGGTTAGAAGGAGGTGAGCCATCAGTTATTGTAGTGGAATTTTTGGTGGGATTGTATTTTTATTTAAGTGATCAGAACATTGGGCTGAACTAATATTCGTGCACATACTGCTTTTGTTGCTGATCAACGAGTTGTTATTGTTAACAATTCGCCAAAACATACCAGTGTTTCTACTTTTACATGCATATACCAGGCCCTTGTTTAACAGCTGAAGAATGGGTTGAACCAGCCACCACCATGGTATTAGATAAGACTAAAGCTCACTCCCCCTTTGATCTTGGCCTTGAGGTGCTGATCTGACCCAAGAGGAATCAAACAAAGGAATCTGTCTAACCAAAAGGGAATTCCCAAGTTTAGCATTGAAATCCCCGGCTAGAATTAAATTATTACCCAAACCAGCCTCAGCAATTTTGCATATGAGTTCATTAATAAATGTGAACAATGCGGCATTGTTGGGGATGTGCGGCTAAAATTATAGTTATAAAAATTGAAAGTCCAATTGGTCGCACACTGCTTGTCCTACCAGCGTGTTACCCCAAAGCATTGTGGTCCATGAAGTAAGCATCAGCGGGTGCGCCTCTGCCAGAGTCTTGAGCAAAAATCACTGTCGCATTGGCCATCCCTGGACGAGTGTTTCGAGGTTGTTACCTCTCCTCAGCAGGGAATAGGCATATCTGTAGGGGTGCTGCGAAGGCCGCCAAAAAATATTCACAGGTCTGGTACCGCTCGTGGCACGCAGGTGCGTAACCTGGGCTCGTCAGCCCCACCAGCTCAAGAGACCTTGAATATAAAAGAAAGTGCAATTGGTCGCACACTGCTTGTCCTACCAGCGTGTTGCCCCAAAGCATTGTGGTCCATGAAGTAAGCATCAGCGGGTGCGCCTCTGCCAGAGTCTTGAGCAAAAATCACTGTCGCGTTAGCCATCCCTGGACACGTGTTTCGAGGTTGTTACCTCTCGTCAGCAGGGAATAGGCATATCTGTAGGGGTGCTGCGTAGGCTGCCAAAAAATATTCACAGGTCCGGTACCGCTTGTGGCACGCAGGTGCGTAACCTGGGCTCGTCAGCCCCACCAGCTCAAGAGAGCTTGAATATAAAAGAAAGTCCAATTGGTCGCACACTGCTTGTCCTACCAGCGTGTTGCCCCAAAGCATTGTGGTCCATGAAGTAAGCATCAGCGGGTGCGCCTCTGCCAGAGTCTTGAGCAAAAATCACTGTCGCGTTAGCCTTCCCTGGACACGTGTTTCGAGGTTGTTACCTCTCGTCAGCAGGGAATAGGCATATCTGTAGGGGTGCTGCGTAGGCTGCCCAAAAATATTCACAGGTCCGGTACCGCTCGTGGCACGCAGGTGCGTAACCTGGGCTTGTCAGCCCCACCAGCTCAAGAGAGCTTGAATATAAAAGAAAGTCCAATTGGTCGCACACTGCTTGTCCTACCAGCGTGTTGCCCCAAAGCATTGTGGTCCATGAAGTAAGCATCAGCGGGTGCACCTCAGCCAGAGTCTTGAGCAAAAATCACTGTCGCGTTGGCCATCCCTGGACACGTGTTTCGAGGATGTTACCTCTCGTCAGCAGGGAATAGGCATATCTGTAGGGGTGCTGCGTAGGCTGCCAAAAAATATTCACAGATCCGGTACTGCTCGTGGCACGCAGGTGCGTAACCTGGGCTCGTCAGCCCCACCAGCTCAAGAGAGCTTGAATATAAAAGAAAGTCCAATTGGTCGCACACTGCTTGTCCTACCAGCGTGTTGCCCCAAAGCATTGTGGTCCATGAAGTAAGCATCAGCGGGTGCACCTCAGCCAGAGTCTTGAGCAAAAATCACTGTCGCGTTGGCCATCCCTGGACACGTGTTTCGAGGTTGTTACATCTCGTCAGCAGGGAATAGGCATATCTGTAGGGGTGCTGCGTAGGCTGCCAAAGAATATTCACAGGTCCGGTACCGCTCGTGGCACGCAGGTGCGTAACCTGGGCTCGTCAGCCCCACCAGCTCAAGAGAGCTTGAATATAAAAGAAAGTCCAATTGGTCGCACACTGCTTGTCCTACCAGCGTGTTACCCAAAAGCATTGTGGTCCATGAAGTAAGCATCAGCGGGTGCGCCTCTGCCAGAGTCCTGAGCAAAAATCACTGTCGCATTGGCCATCCCTGGACAGGTGTTTCGAGGTTGTTACCTCTCATCAGCAGGGAATAGGCATATCTGTAGGGGTGCTGCGTAGGCTGCCAAAAAATATTCACAGGTCCGGTACCGCTCGTGGCACGCAGGTGCGTAACCTGGGCTCGTCAGCCCCACCAGCTCAAGAGAGGTTGAATATAAAAGAAAGTCCAATTGGTCGCACACTGCTTGTCCTACCAGCGTGTTGCCCTAAAACATTGTGGTCCATGAAGTAAGCATCAGCGGGTGCGCCTCTGCCAGAGTCTTGAGCAAAAATCACTGTCGCGTTGGCCATCCCTGGACACGTGTTTCGAGGTTGTTCCGGAGGAGGGGCTAGCGGTGTGCGCTCCATTGCGATTGCTTCTACAAATAGGCTCCTTTGAGCTTTGAGCCGACGGGCTCCTCGATGACGCGCCTGCGTGCCTGTTCTGGCATCGAGGCCTTTGACGGTTGTTTGGCGGCCTTCTCTTCCACCCCTAATTATTTTTCTTTACTGATGAGGGAAGTTATCCAGAAACCCGAGCCATGTCTCGGGCGATATCCAAAAACCCGGGACATGTATCGGGTCTAGAGATCATCAGTTCAACAAGTACCTACTTGCACCCACTGGGGTGAACCACTCGAGAACTCCATGTACCAGAGTCCCTAGGGGCGACCCGGAGGAGGGACTAGCGGTGTGCGCTCCATTGCGATTGCTTCCTTATAGTTATAAAAATTGATAATAAGAACACTAACATTTTGCAGCCAGTGAAATTAAAAGTCTTGGATCAGGCTGCACTTGTGAGGGACGGGATGAAGACTACAGGAAAGGCTCATCTTGAACCAGACAGCAAGCCCTGCCTTTTTGTGAGCAGTGCAACAAGGGTAGCAAAAACAGCAACCTAGGGTCTGGGCTCAGATCACAATGCCCTTCTCTGTTTCTGGGCTTCAGGCAGAGGCTCAGAGCCTCTTGTAGTTGGAAAACAAAGTGTTCAACCCACGCTGCGTGGGACACTAGAGCTCTCAATAAATGCTGGCTGGGGAATTTAAAAGACCTTCTCTTGTTGTTTCTACAAACCCAGTACTCAGGGAAGTTAACCCCATATGAAACACCAGGGACTTCCAGAGAATAAACCTCTCTTGCAGTTTTTCCCATAAACCAAAAAGGTGAAGAACAGTCCAGTCCTTCTCAGGTCCAGGCAGGGGCAGCACCTGCAGGCGTCCACCCCTCTCACATCAGGGGCAGTGTTCCTCACGCAGCTCTTCAGCTCGCCAACCAGGTATGTCACCTTTAGACCCAGCAAAGGTCTTTTTTGTATAAAATCTATTGTATCCCTGAGAATTTCAACAGGAGTCCAGCACACATAAACCCTTTGAGATTATTCACATGCAGGATACTACAGCAGGGCAAAAAGTGTCAGTCATTGTCCTCCAGCACCGAAATAAGCAGCAACTGCAGGCCAACCCACCCCTGACACAGAAAAGGCAGCGCTCCTCACGCAGTCCCTCCTCTCTTCTTCTTGTCAGGGTTCTCTTGTTCCTTGAAGTAATCTAAAGTCCTGGGGTTTTAGGTGTAATACCTATACCCGGAAATGTCTTTGTTCTCTTTGTGGCAAGGGGCTCTGAACCTATTCCAAACCAGTCCTGTCCTCCCTGGTGCAGCATGACAAAAGGGGGCAGAGACAGCATTGTGAAAGAGGAGACATAGCCTATTCAGGTGCAAGCGAGACTACTCCCACCAATTTATATGCAGACCAGGTTTATTCAGTCCTGCAATGAGTCACCCAGGCAAGGTAGGGCACACATCAACACCCCTAGTGACTGTCTAGAGTTTATGCACTTCCCAGCTCCTGTCACTCACACACCAAACACCAGACGCTGAATAGACAGCCAGAGGTACACAGAATGGTAAAGTAAGAAAATGCCGACTTTCTAAAAGTTCAGCGAGCCTAAACTCCATTTTTCCTTCTGGTCCCTATAGAAAGCTACACACATAAAAATGTTATAGTGCAACCCCAGTGATAAGCCTATGGGACTGATAGCCTTTCAATAGTGAAAAACAAAATATACAGTATTTCACGATCAGGACATGTCAAATACACCAGGTCATGTCCTACCTTTCAAAAAAACTGCACCCTGTTTATGGGGGTACGTTGGGCCTATCTATAGGGAGGGTTTAGGCCTGGTAAGTAGGTGCAATTGCCAGGACAATATGGCAGTTTACAACTGTGCATGCAGACACTACAGTGGTAGGTCTGAGACACCATTACAGGGCAACTCCTGTGGGCAGCACAACCAGTGCTTCAAGCCCACTAGTACCATTTGATTTACAGGCCCTGGCACAAACCATGCACTTACTAGGAGCTTACTGGTAAATTAAATATGCCAGTCATGGATAACCAAACATTTGTCACAATTTATACAGATAGCATATGCACTTTAGCACTGATCAGCAGTGGTAAAGTGCCCAGAATCCTCTAGCCAACGAAATCAGGGTCAGAAAAATAGGAGGCAAAAGGCAAAAGGTTTGAGGATTATGGGGTCAATTAGGATGGTGGACGGATCGCCACCACCATGCAGGCGGTGGCGATCCGTCCGCCATCCTTGCCCGTCCGCCACCTATTTCCCCCGCCATATTACAATGGCGGGGGACCGTGGCGGATGGGAGGAGCATCCGCCGCTTGTCCGCAGCGGTCGCCTTGCGACCGCAGCGGAAAAGCTCTAATATGGTGGCGTGTCTATCAGACACCGCCAACCATACTAGGATGTGCTGGGGGCTAGGCCTTTCCGTGGCAGCAATGCCGCCACGAAAAGGCATATGGTCCTTGCTTTGGGGGCCCGTGGCGTGCCCCCAGGGTGAAGGTGGGTGCACATGGGGGGTACCAATGGTACCCCCCTGCGTTTCAAAATACAACATGGCCGGCACCGCGCGGTGCCTGTCATGTTGTGCTTTGAAACGCACCACATGCATTTTTAACACTGCGGCGGGCGGTGCTTTCAGCACCGCCCGCAATGTTAAAAATGCAGGATGCACCCGCCACAGTGGCGGGTGCATCCTAATTCCACGGACGAGACCTCCGCCCCTGTGGCGGACGGTCCCGTCCTCAGACAGGATGGCGGACGGACTTTGTCCGTACGCTATCCTAATTTACCCCTTAGTTTGAGGGTTACAATTATGCTCCACCACTTGTAAAGATCACAAGTCATCTCTGATCGCAGTGCCCCTGCCTCACTGTTCTCCCCTATCACTGCTCACCCAGTACTCTCAGCAACTCTGACTTACAGTGACCCACTATGTTTCACTCATTCACTTCCTATGAGCCAATGACAAGATTACTTGAAAGTCTAATTGTACATTAAATGATTGTAACTTATCTTTTAATTAATAATTTTCTTGTTACCTTAAATAATTTTCTTGATCAAGCTTAATCGGCTATTTTTGTGCGTTCTTTAGTTTGTTTTAGGTAGGGCCACTGGAATGAAGCAATTTTGTGGCTGTGACGTTGTAGGCATAATTATGAACTTGTCTCATTTGCCACATAATAAATCAACTGCTGCATAAACTGCAGATTTTAACAGAAAAATAGTTTCTAGCTAAAATGGATCGAATCAAAAGTTACTAAAATTAGACTGGCACTCTTTCAGTGGCTTTTTTTTGTTTTTGATTGTTAAACTGATGTTAAAGAGTAAAAATGTCAAAATAATAAAGCAATACTATCATAAAACGGCATCCAGTATTCTACATTACTTTGCCTTTTCTTTCCGCATACTTGAGCCAACTCTGCCACATAATTCTGTCCTCCTCTGCAACATGATTCAAGTGCCTTTGGTTTTAGGCAAGGATTTGAACAGTTCGTTTTAGTCGTCTCTTGACACTTTGTGCTCTGCCGAGAGAATTTCAAGTGAGCCGTTTTAGCATGGCAGGCACAACAGAGTTTTAGGTGAAATTACTGTAGCTAGTAAGTTTGGCCACAATACAAGGTTTTAGTGAATGCAGAGCAAGTTCATTTGTATTTTTAAGGGCTGAATTATCATTTTTTCCCTGGAATCTCCTCCAACAGGAACAAAACATTCTTGTGATTCTTTTATCTTTTCTTTTATTAGGGATTCGAACAAGGGAAAGCAGAGACACACAGTCGCACATCTGTTTCCCTTTTACCATTACTGTAAAAAGAGAGTTGTTATTAAAGTGTGGCGACTTGCATTACTATTCCAGTGCACCATGTGTACTATGTGATTCTGCGAGATTTAATTCACATTTTCAGGTTGTCCGATGCGGCTGCATATCTCAAGTGGCATGTTAATATCTGAAATGGAATGACGATTGTTCTGGAATATATGTGCTAGTTTTGTGTCATGATTTTGCAAAAGGATATACTGGATTATCATTACAGATCAGAAAGAACGTTCTAACATAATGATCTCATATAGGATTATAGATGGGTAACAGTGAATTACGAGAATTCTTTTCATCAAGGGGTTCGCAGTGCCATCAAATGGACAAGATCGAAGCCCGAGATACCTAAAATCCCTTTTTATTCACTTTTTACCTTTCTATAATTTTATGGGGCGTGTGGACCACCAAATCATCTGCCCCCGCTGTCACCTAGTATGCAGTGTCAGAAGAGTAATTGGGAAGGCATATATACCTTGGCCTCTCTAATGTATCACTATCCCCAAGGTGAATGAAAAATTAAAAGGACCTTACATGGCATCCTTGACCAACCCTTATCTCCTTCTCTGCCTTCCTTCCCTATAATGCAACTTTTGTTCAAATCTGACATCGCAGAGATCCCTGTCAGCCTGGACTGTTAGGCCTCTATGACGAAGCAACAGTGGGTAGCGATTTTTATTATCAACTGTTGCAACATCATAGCAGTGAGTGCTTAGATCTAGAACGTGAAATGAATGGCTCTATATGATAACAAATGGCTTCACCAAATGCTTTATCATGGTCTCCTATATAGTGAGCCTAAGGTTGCTGAGCGTGGGTCAGTCCATGTGCTGGTGGTACCCCTGTGCTTCAAAGCCTTCCTACTGGGGCTGGCTCATGTGCCTTTAGCAGGAAATTTAGGGCAGGACAAGATCTTTGAAAGACTTGTCACCCACTTTTATTGGCCCCAAATGTGCAAGAGTGCAGACACTCATTACAGGACCTGTCAGACTTACCAGGCACGTGGATAGAGTGGGAGAAAGAGCAAGGCTTCTCTCCAGCCATTCCTTGTGGTCAGCACCCCCTTTGAAAGGGTGGGCATTGACATTGTGGTGCCTCTGGATCCCAAGACAGCCATGGGCAACAGGTTCATCCTGCTCTTGATGGATCATGTCACCCGGTACCCGGAAGCCATCACTCTCCAGACAGTGACGGCCCCCGTGGTGGGACGTGCACTGATGGGGATTTTCAGCCGCATGGGGTTTCCCAGAGAGATGGTGTCAGACCGAGATACCAACTTAATTTCTAAGTTTATGACGTCCCTGTGGCAGGAGTATGGTGTAACATACAAGTTCACCACTCTTTACCACCCCTGAGATAATGGGCTGGTTGAGAGATTCAACCGGACCCTCAAAGGCATGATTATGGGTTTTGATGCACCCATGAGGCATAAGTGGGATGTCCTCTTACCATGCCTTCTCTTTGCATACTGTGAGGTGCCACAGAAGTCCCTAGGGTTCAGTCCCTTTGAACGTCTCTATGGTAACCCAGCGAGAGGACGTTTGAGTTTGGTCAAGGAAGGCTGGGAGCAATCTCCCTGGAAACCTCCCCAGGATGTATATAGCTACAAGCTGGCCTTCAGGAACCAAAGAAGGCCATTCTTAAAACTCACTGAGATGAATCTGGAAGCTAGTCAGAAGGAGATGAAGCGGTGGAATGATCAGAATGCCACTCTGGTTGTGCTTCAGCCTGGTCAGAATGTGTGGGTATTGGCCCCAGTGGAGCCCTGTGCACTCCAGGATAAGTGGACTGGACCATTTGAGGTGGTGGAGTGCAAAAGTCTGGTTACCTACTTGGTGAACTTCCGGTCTCCCAGGAACCCCTTGCGGGTCCTGCATGTCAACCGCCTGAAGCCCCACTTATAGAGGTCTGAAGTGTGCACGCTTCTAGTAACAGATGCTGGAATGGAGGAGGAGACTGAGTCTCTTCCTGTCCTCCCATCTGCAAAAGAGCAAGATGGGTCAGTGAATGGAGTGAACGTCTCTTCCACCCTGACCCCTGAGCAACAGAATGACTGTCACTAGTTGCTAGGACAGTTTTCTGACCTGTTCTCCCTGATTCCCATTGTCACTGATTGGTGCGTCCATGATGTAGACACTGGGGACAGTCCTCCTGTCAAGCACAAAACTTACAGGGTGACTGACAGGGTGAGTGCTTGCATCAAGGAGGAGATCTCCGAGATGCTTATGTTGGGGGGTGATTGAGTCTTCTAACAGTCCTTGGGCCAGCCCAGAGGTCTTGGTCCCAAAGGCTGCTGCACCGGGTGTCACACCAGAGCTGCGGTTCTGTGTGGACTACCGCGGGCTCAATTCAGTCACCAGGACTGACGCGTACCCCATCCCCAGAGCTGATGAGCTCATTGATCGGTTAGGGGCTGCCCGATACCTCAGCACGTTTGACTTAACATATGGGCACTGGCAGATTGCCTTGACTGATGGGACAAGAGAGAGGTCAGCATTCTCTACATCAGATGGGCACTACAAATTCTGGGTTATGCCCTTTGGGATGAAGAATACCCCTGCCACCTTTCAGAGGTTGGTCAACCAGGTGTTGGCTGGACTTGGAGAGTTCAGTGCTGCCTACCTGGATGACATTGTAGTGTTCAGCGCTGCAGAGAGCTTGCTGAATGATCAAGGCAAGTAAGTGCCAGATCGGACAGGGTTCCGTGGTGTACTTGGGACACCAGGTGGGGACTGGCCACGTGGCGCCCCTGCAGCCCAAGATTGAGACCATCCTGGCTTGGGAACCCCCCAAGACCCAGACAGAGGTGAGAGCCTTTTTGGGACTCACCGGGTATTACAGGAGGTTTGTCAAGGGGTATGGCATTATTGTTGCACCCTTGACCAAGCTGACTTCCAGGAAGCAGCCCAAGAGAGTGAGTTGGATTGACACCTGTCAGAGAGCTTTTGATGCCCTGAAGACTGCCATGTACACTGAGCCCATGCTCCTGGCACCCAACTTCTCAAAAGAGTTTATTGTTCAAACAGATGCTATAGAGCATGGTGTGGGTGCTGTTTTGTCACAGATAAATTAGGAGGGCCCAGATCAGCCTGTAGCCTTCATCAGTAGGGAGTTACTTCCAAAGGAACAGAGGTGGTGTGCAATTGAGCGTGAGGCATTTGCTGTGGCCTGGGCACTGATGAAGTTGAGGCCATACGTGTTTGGGACTCACTTCCTGGCTCAGACAGACCACATGCCCCTCAGATGGTTGATGCAGGTGAGGGGTGATAATCCAAAGCTGTTGAGGTGGTCCGTACCCCTACAAGGGATGGACTTCACGGTGGAATACTGCCCTGGTACAGTACACGCCAATGGTGATGGTCTGTCCAGATTTTTCTGCCTTAGTGATGAGAACTCCCAAGAGGTAGGGTAGTTCTCCCCACATTTCAGCTGAAGGTGGCACATGTTAGACCTGTCACCATTGGCGTGGGTCTCCCTTCCATTTTTTGATGTGCCTCTTATGTTTTTGCTGGTTTTAGATGCTTTTGGGCACTGTGCCACTGCTGTTCAGTGCCACAGTGTAAGTGCTCCCTATGGTAAATTTATGTATGGATTAGTGACTCCATGATTAGCTTGTTTGGTTTACTGTCAGACCCAGAGCTTGTAAATCAATGCTGCTGGACTGATTGTGCCACCAACCGGAGCAGATTGTAAAGTGTGTCTCAGGTCTGCCATTGCAGAGCCTGTGTGCAGTCTGGTACTGCCCTGCTGACTAGGCAAGTGCTCCCACTTGCCAGTCCCTAAACCTTCCCTTATACACATATTAGTCACCCCTAAGGTAGGCCCATGGGCAGGGTGCATTGTAGATAAAAGGTAGGCCATGCCCTGATGTGTCTGGCTTGTCCTAATAGTGAAATACAGCCATTTTCATTGTTCACTATTGCAAGGCTATGTGTTCCCCATAGGCCTGAATGGGCCATTTGATTATAACCTCTTTTAATCCTAACTGACTCAGGGAACTACGTAGAAATTTGAGTTTAATATGCCTGAACTCAGAATGATAAAATGTATCTTTTAGTGAAGTTGGTAATAAGAGTCTGTGTTTGAAAATACCAGTAGGTATATTCTTGCCTAACTATCCAAGCCTGCCTCTGCTAGGTTGTGTATTCCTTGTCTGGAGTTTGAGTGACAGGGGCTGGGGGATTCCAGGAGACAGGGTGAGTCAGCACAGGGCTGAAAAGAGAGATATGCATGCACCTGGGACCTGAATAGACTGTGCCTTCCCTCCACAATACTGGCTCCACCTCCTGTGGTGTGTCTGATGTCCCTAGC
The DNA here is from genome assembly GCF_964261635.1 of Lissotriton helveticus. Taxonomy (NCBI): domain Eukaryota; kingdom Metazoa; phylum Chordata; class Amphibia; order Caudata; family Salamandridae; genus Lissotriton; species Lissotriton helveticus. Next base: position 755,679,414 of record NC_136059.1, on the reverse strand, counting down.
CTGCACTGTCAAAGGAAGAGAAGGAGTCCTGTAAAGAAAGTGCTCCTGGACTGACCAGAACTGGTTTGGACTAGGCAAGGGCCTCTCTGCCTTCAGAGAACAGAGGGAAAAGGAGTATAACTATTGGGACCCAGACCCAAGAACTTTAGATCACTTCTGGGAATCAAGAGGAACCTTTGATGAGGAGAAGCACCAGGAAGCTGAAGGAGGAGACTGCCCCTGTGCTCTGTGTTTGGGGGATGGCCTGCAGTTGTTGCTTCATTCCCAAAGAAAGGAGAAAAGGACTGAGTGTGTCTTCTATCAACTTGAAGATGAATCTCCAAAGGTTTGAACTAGAGCTTGCCTCCTGCCTGAAGGCTCAGGGATACAAGACTTCACCGACCAGCTCCCCCCTGAGTTCCCTTGCTGGAAATTGAAGTTGTGCTGGGCCTTCTGAGAGACTGCATGTCACTGGAAGCTTGAAGCGTGACGCAACAACGAGAAGCGTGTCCCCGCCACAGCAGCTGTCATCGCATCGCCGAAGAAGTGACCCGCCGTTACCGTTGTCATCATCGCATCGCCGAAGCCGGGCGCATCACTGGTGAAGAGTGCCGCCGCACCAGAGGTCATCTTGGCATCACCGGAGAAGCTCGCTGCAGGGCCTGTCATGGCTTCAAAGATCATCGAGTCGCAGCACGGCCGTCGGGCGTGAACGCATCGCACCAACGTTGTCATATCGTAACCAAGATGCCATTTTGCTGCTTCGCACTGAAGAAGAGTATCGCATCGAGGTGCCATCTTGTCGCATCGTACCGGAGAGCAATAAGAAACACACCCATCAACTCCCCACACAGTAAGGAAGCGAGAATCAACTCCCCTGCACAGCAGTAAGGAACCAACACATCCACCCCCCTGCGTGTAAGGAACCGACGCATCACCTTCCCTGCGACCCTTTTGTTTTCTTTGCTTTACACATTCAAGGTACATTGAGAGTAAAGTGTTGCATTTACAACTTGAGCAAACTGAGCTATTTTATAACATTTTAAAGTCTATTTTTTAGTACAGTATTTTGGATTTTTGTTGTTTGCTCTTGTGTTTAGTCTATATAAAAGTACTTATTTTTATAATACAACCTGTGTAGTTTCCATCTGTAGTGTTGTCACTGTGTTACTGTGTGTGTTCACAAATGCTTTACATACTGCTTCTGAGATAAGCCTGCCTGCTTGTGCCAAGCTACCAAGGGAGTGAGCAAGGGTTATTTTAGGAGTGTAGCCCCTTACTCTGACTAGACACAAGGGTCCCTATTTGGTCAAAGGTACCTACCTCTGCCAATTAGAGACCCCCAAATCTAACAGGTCCTACTTTTTAAATACAATACACCTCTCCCTATGAGAGTTTAAGTCATACCCTATGGGTGACTTATAAGTATTGAAAAGGAAGGTTTAAGCCTGATAAAAGGTTTTTTTACAATGTCGAAATGGCATTTTAAAACTGCATTATAGTCTGCATTAGCAGGCATGAGACACGTTTGAAAAGCCTACTTTAGTAGGTTGCACAATGAGTACTACAGGGCCACTAATACCATTTAATGTACAGGTCCCGGGCACATTCAGTTCCATTAACTAGGGACTACAAGTGAATGAAATGTGTCAATTAGCTGCAGGCCAATATAACCATGTTGGAAGGAGTGAGCACAAGCCCTGGTTATAAGTGGTAAAGTGCACAGAGTTGTACAGACAACAAAAATAAATTAAGCAAAACAGGAGGGGTGAAGGACTGATTGCTTGTACGCCGACCTGCCCCTTGCGACTGGCCTTGCTAGATCTGGGCTAGTGTTCATGGTTCATAGCACTTATTGGATAATTTCCTGTATAAGGAGGCTGTGCAATTCAGAATTTCTGCAATTTCATCAAGTGGTAGGTTCTCAGGATGTAAAAAGGGTGTATATCTAGCTAGTACTGACCGTGTTGACCCTTTATTACTCAGGGAACCCAATCTAACATTCCTGTTTGTGTTTGGTAACTCACAGCAGACCAAGTTTGGTGCTTTTGGTAAGTTAAAGGGTTTCAAGATACTGATATGCTCTATGGTGTGCAGATGATGCTGTCGGTTTATACACATGAACCTGCTCTCAGGCAGCATCTATACTCTTTGACTCCACTCATAAGCAAAATGTTTCAAGGGCAAACACTGAGTGTGCAGCTATTACAAATATAACTGCTCTCCCGAATCCCTAGATCTGGGACACTATTTATATTTCGAAGTGTTTATTTCTAGGCCTGAGTGGAGCTTGCGGAGTGTCACTCCATGAAAGTCTGTGGAGTTACAGAAAAACTCTGCCAAATTCCATGGAGTTCCGTGAGCGGGCAAATTATTGCTTGGTCAGCATTAGTTTTGTGAGGTTGAGACACGCCTGTAGGTTTATGTGGCAGATAACCTAATTCAGTAAACTGTACATCGCAGTGCAGGCCGACTCTGATGAACTGAGTCCCCCTGATGTTCTGCGTCAGTTTTTCTGATTGTTAATGACGTTTCCAGTCATTACTTTGGGTATTTAGATCTTGTAAATGAATGCAGAACTGATGGAGTCAACAATGGTATTTTCGTGTCTAACCACACAGCACTATCTCTTTTACAATTAGTGCTCCCAACACTGCACTCAGATGGCAATTGAAGCTCCCTGGTATTTGCAAGAACCGTCTCCAGGACTTCCCCATGCCACCCTGCCAAGGTGCATCATTCAGGTGTTTACTGCCAAGCACTGAGCAAGTCAGGACCTGGCACCAGGTGGAGGTGTCTGGTGGCTTGGAGACAGAGTAATGCTCATCGCTTCACTGAGGACATATACTGAGCCGGAACACGATGCTGCCAGTGCCACATACCCTGTATCCGGGCCCTTGGCTCCTCATCAATACTGGAGCACAGCATTTTCGAAAGGTACAGGTGCTGTCCTGTCACTGTATGCTCCCCCTAAATTGTCCTATCACAAGCATCAAGCTTTACAAAATGTCTGAATTAGTAAAGTGCTCTGTAATGGCTTGTGTGACGTGTAGTGCATTCTATAACTCCCCAAATTTAATTAGGCAATGAAATTTGGTACGACAATACAATAAACTGATGTTTTAGTTTGTCAAAACATGAAATAAAAGTGTTCTGGGACTTGATTAAAAAAGTTAAAATGGGGAAGTGGTGTTTGGCAAAAAAGCGCATTTAAAGTAAAAAGAAACACAATTAAAGTAATCCAGTGTAAATTCAAATGGAATAACAAGTGGACTAAGAAATACCAGAGCGAGACGGTTCATTGATGAATGGCACTATAATGATGCAATGGCAGTTCGGGCTGGACTGTTCCCATGAGGCACAGGGTCAAGGCTGATTTGCATATGGCCATGTCTGAACTGGGGTGGTGTGTAGTGCAAAAAAATGATGGATTTAGGCCCAGATCTCTGTACTGGGGTGAATGTATGACATTGTTCTGCATTCTGTCCATCAATTGTTATTTTTGCATTTGTCACCCCGAGTGGGACGGGTATGCTTAGACGTGAGTCCTGTGCTCTCCACACCACTGGAGTCAAGCTATCCTGGCGGAAGACAGCTGATAGCCAGAAACCGGTCCTAGGATGCTTGATTCCGGTCCAGGAAAGACATGGCTTGGCAGTTCGGGCTGGACTGTTCCCATGAGGCACAGGGTCAAGGCTGATTTGCATATGGCCATGTCTGAACTGGGGAGGTGTGGAGTGAAAAAAAATGATGGATTTAGGCCCAGATCTCTGTACTGGGGTAAATGTATGACATTGTTCTGCATTCTGTCCATCAATTGTTGTTTTTGCTTTTGGCACTATAATGATGACATAGCATACTAATGCAGGATGTGCACTTCATAAATAAGTCTAACTTAAGATCAGTCCATAACCTTATGGGTGACAAGACAACCTATCGATATCGAGAGTCACCTCCGTACAGGAAGGAGAGGACCTGGTTTTCAGAGGACCATATATTTTTTTTGTTTTTATTAGCAAAGCAGTGAAAGAGTTACAAACCAGATATCACCCTGACGCCTTCTACAACCATTGTGAATGGATTTGAGGCCATAGGATTGTATTCTACCCCTGAGTGTGGGTGCTCTGTGCCTCAACTACAAGGGGCATATTAGCAACAACCTGCGAAAATTATCGCAAACCGCGCTTAGCACGATTTTTTTTATCGCCTCCTATCGCTGGATTTTATCACTGAGATAACGCAGTATTACCAACGTTTATCTGCACGGCGATAAAAAATCCAGCGATAGCGGCGCATCCTATGTTGAATGCGAGATTTCCCGCAATAAAAATCCTATCACTAAGGAAAATATCGTTAATAGGCAGGTGGGGACTTAGCCATAGAATCCACCTCCCATTGACAATTATGGCTAAGTCAGGTTTTTACCAGGTGTAAAATCCTGTCGCTAATTGGTGTTAGCGCTTTTTTTTTATCGCGTCACTGATATTGATAATAGGTGATAGCTGCATTAGCGACTGCTTTCAGTCGCTACCAGTTTGGGTACACCCACTTTGCATATCATTAGCAATAAATATCGCTGACATGCAAAGCGGGCCCCAAACCTGTCACCATCGCCTGGAAGCTGTCGCTAACTGCTGTTAGTGACAGCTTGGCAATTGGACGATAAACAAATCACCGCTTTATCAGCCAAAAGTGCCGCTACAATGACAATAACGCCCTTGCTAATATGCCCCCAAGTCATTTAAACCTATGCTTAGTCAGGACTTTAGCATCCGCAGTGTTAACAGTACAAGTCACCATGCAGGGCAGGAGGATCACTGAGGCAGTCTGATTCCAGTAATTACATCTGAGGATACATAATCTGTCAGGTTTTAAAGTAATGCAAAAATCTACAAAATCCCCATTTAACAACAGTAAATAGCATAGTGCACTTCTTAGAAAAATTGTCCAATGTGTTAGTTGACTCTACCTTTTTTCAAGATGGTCTGATATTTTCTGTTCACCTCCATACAGCAACTGTTTGCAATCTGCAATCTGTCTGATATCAAAGAAAAGATTATGTTGCGCAATCCCTATTTTCCAAAACACTCAGGGGCATATCCTCAAGGATTTATCGCCGATTTATCGGCACTTTATCGCAGCCAAAGTGGGGATAAATTTATCGCGATTATTGATTAGTATCAAAATGATAGATGAACAGGATTGGCTAGTTAACTTCCCTGAGGGATTATAGAAATAATCAAAAAGAGCTAGCTGTATTATAAAAACTCATGTTGTGTGTGTCAGAAAAACAAATTTGTTTTTATGAAGGCCCTCACCCACCAACCTAGTTGGTGGCAGGCTTCATCATCGGGCCCCATCCACGGTACCGAATGTGCCTCGGGTGTGCTGCGACGACTGTTTACAGCGGAGCAGATAGTGTTCAGTGAGCGTGCAGTGATGCTGTTATGGGTGGAGGTTTAAAAACTGTCTGAAGGGTTACAAGGTCCCCAAGGGGAATTTATGTGTGGGCCCTTGGCAGTGTTAATAGCAAGGCTAGTGGATGTGATTAGAGAAAACTCTGGGCTCCCACATCCAGTGTGGTTGACTAGTTTCAGCCAGGCCTCCTGTTAAATCTGGCTTTCATCAGGACCTAAGTGTGAATGGTGAGTTATGATAGGGGTTTACAAATTATGTATAAGCTCCTAAGTGACGCACTCTCTAAGGTGCAGTAAGTGTAAGAGGATGGTTTCCTCTAAGTTTGTACCTGTGGATGTTAAAAAACAAACAAGCAAAAAGACACACTTAGATGAGGACCAGGCTAGGCACTGTTATCTTAAGTGACTTCATTTCGTCGTGCCTTAGTGATTTTGCAGATTAATAGCGGAGGTGTATGCCAGTACGTGTCGGCTCATGATTCGCAATTGCTGAAATTAGTGCTATGCGGTTACATGCTAAATATTTTGGTGGCGGAATTACAGTACATATTCTGTGACCAAGGTGCTGAGGGAGACATTAATAAACAATACATTCTTACTCTCATATTCAAGGGGACAAACTTCATGAGTCCATGGAGGGGCTCCGGCTTTTTAGTACGAATCTGGTAGTAATTAGAGAAAGGAAAATAATATGTGGTCATGCCAAACTCATGGACGCCATTCATATGGTAATTAGAAGGAAAGTGACCCTGTCAGAGTCACGGGTGCGGTTCACATGGCCTCTGGAAGGGTCCTGGTAACGCCCTGTTCCCTACTTACTTCGTTACTGCTCAGGACCCATGTCTCAACCTACTACGGCCAAACAGGAACTCCGTCAATGTTTGAAATGCTTTTTGGTGGGCGTGTATATACCTTCCTGACGTACAATTCTCGCCCTCACTTTCCGGGTTGTCATGCCGGAGTAACGGAGTTTGCATGGGCATTCAATGAGGTATATGATATTGCTCGAATTACAGTTTGTGTGTTTCAGTTGGTGCCATGTCTTGCCTGGTTCGAGATTTAATGCCTTGCTGGGCTGTGTCAGGTGACAGACACTGCAGTCTCCGCATGGATAATGACCAAACACATTGGGTAAACCCCATGCATTTAGGACTGTGCTGGCAATGGGTTTTTTAATTGTCTGTGGGCGGGTGGAGACCAGTCGATCTTTAAGGCTACTTGCTTTTTTGTATGCAAACAATGGTTGCTCCTAATTTCTAGTTCCTCTGTTGAGAATCCGCCAGTTTTTCCTTATTATTTTCCCCTTAAATATGAGAGTAAGAATGTATTGTTTATTAATGTCTCCCTCAGCACCTTGGTCACAGAATATGTACTGTAATTCCGCCACCTAAATATTTAGCACTGTACCGCATAGCACTCATTTCGGCAATCAGAATCATGAGCCTACACGTACCGCCATACACTTCCATTATTGATCCACTAAATCACTAAGGCATGACGAAATGTATTCACTTAAGAAAACAGTGTCTAGCCTGATCCTCATCTATGTGTGTCTTTTTGCTTATTTGTCTTTTTACCTCCACAGGTAAAAACTTAGTGGAAACCATCCTCTTACACTTACCGCACCCTAGTAAGTGCGTCACTTAGTAGCTTATACATACTTTGTAAACCCCTATTTTAACTCACCATTCACACAAATGTCCTGATGAAAACAGATTTAACACGAGGCCTGGCTCAAACTAGTCAACCACACTGGATGTGGGAGCCCATAGCTTTCTCCAATCACATCCACTAGCCTTGTTTTTAGCACAGCCAAGGGCCCATGAATAAATTACCCTTGAAGACCTTGGGACCCTTAGGACAGTTTTAAAATCTACACTCTTATCACCATCACTGCACACTCACTGAACACTATCCGATGTAAACAGATGTCGCAGCACACCGAGGCACATTCGGTGGTCTGGGTGGGGTCTGATGATGAAGTATGCCACCAACAAGGTTGGTGGGTGATGGCCTTCATAAAAACAAATTTGTTTTTCTGACACACACAACATGAGTTTTTATAGTACAGCTAGCTCTTTTTGATTATTTCCATAAATGTATCGCCCCATTCACATGCTGGTGCTAACAGCCCATATCACCAGTTTACCTGTGATAGCAGCCGCAAAAAACATCTCCACAGATTACCCCGGCAACTATCGCTAATGAGATGCATACTAGGCATTCCTGTGCAAAAAGCAGCGAGAACACTACACAGCAACATTCTCAACTACCGGCCATAAGAACCCAAAACAGGCAATAAGGCATGTTAGCAGCAGAGAATTAACACCTGCTCTGACCTGGTGTAAAGTCAGACGACAATCTGCACCAGAAAACGGAGGTCAGACCAGAGTTACACCTGAGGGTAACATATGCCATGGAGCCACCGATCATGCAGCTGGGAGCCCAACAGGGCCACAACACCCACAGCCACCACCCCCAGGACCTGCCCTCTCTGGGACCCCCTGTCCAGATAAAAAACAGGGATAGACATGTCACATCAGCTGCACGAAATCATGAACAAAACTATTTGCCTGATGTCGCAAAAAAAGGAGCATCACATTCACCTTCGAATTACCAGACAAAACATTTAATTAAAAAAAACACAAAGCAACAACTTTGAAGACTAATGGCGGTTCTCCTCGGGACAATCTGTAGGTCACAGCCTGCAAGACAAAAATCCAGATAAACAGATGTGTCATGCGCTCATCAAATGACAGAGAGAAAGGGAAAGAGAGAGAGAGATACAGAGAGAGGAAAAGAGAGGGAGAGAGAAAGACTCAAAGAGAGGGAGAGAGAGAAGGATGGAAATAGAGGGCGAGAGGGAGAAAGACAGAAAGAGAGGGTGAGTGGGAGAGAGAGAGAAAGCCGGAAAGAGAGGGAGAGAGAGAAAAAGATAGAAAGAGATAGGGAGAGAGAGAGAAAGACAGAAAGAGATGAAGAGAGAGAGAGAGGGAGAAAGATAGAAAAAGGGAGAGAGAGAGAGAAAGACGGAAAGAGAGGGAGAGAGAGAGTGACGGAAAGACAGAAAGAGAGGAAGAGAGAGAGAGTGAGAAAGATGGAAAGAGAGGGGGGAGAGACACAGTAAAAAGAAGAGAGGGATAGGGAGAGAGAGTGCAGACACTGCGTACCCAGGCCTCATTGCTCACCTGCTGGCACTGTTGTGTCTCCAACCACGTGCCGGTATGCTTTGCAATTCACCAGGTCCCTCAGCTGAAACAGATCCCTCATCTGGAACAGAGTCTAAATACATGAACACATTCAGTTGCACATGCCTTCATCGCCTGTCCACCTGTCTGCCTGTCCATCCCTGTGCACCCAGGCAGCTGCACCCCAGCCCATTCCGCCGCCCAGCAGTGCATGCCCACCCCTGCATACCCAGGCCTCACGGCTCATCTTCCGACAGCGTGTCCCCAAGGGGGCCCACCACGTGCCGGTACAAGCCCCAAGCCTGGGGCCCACGAACATGGCACCATTCACATATGCAGCCCCGCTCCGCGGGCCACCAGGTCTCACACTTGATTCTGGGTCTTGATATCGCTGTGGCAGAGTACATATCAGTGCACACGGCATCATTGCAGGCTGCACACCCGCTTAGCCCTTTAGATGTCACTAACTCTGTGACCCGCAAGGCAACACCACATGGCGGTAGGCCCACCCTGCCCGCTGGCTCAGGCCTACACTGCAGTCCAGCAGGGCTCACAATGATCCTCACCAGTCCAGACCACCAGGACCGGGCATCATCGCAGGCTGCACACCCGCTCAGCACTTAAGGTGCCCCTACCTCAGTTGTTTTTAAAACAGATTTTATTCAATATTTCCATTTGTATGTGATATTATAGTCATGTTGCATAGTGCATTCAAGAATACATTGTTCAACATATTAGTTAACCTTCATGTCCCAAGCAGATTCTCTTCAACCCCATCCAGTTCTTCCTTGCTGATAACTTCAGCAGAATTGTCCACTCAGCTTACTTTGCTGAGATGTTGCGACCTTCAATTCTAGCTGTGGCATCGATCCTATGTTGCCCTATGTTGGACCAAGTGCTGTGTCATCTCCACATCCAATGCAACAACTAATTAACAACCCCCCCTCATCCCTTCCCTGTCCCTACCCTTCCCCCTCCCCGTCAGACATGTCGCTCTCCCTCGTATCTTCTATGTCGCACCGCATTGACTCCTACCATCCAAACGGAATCATTGTGTCAGTAAGGTAGCTTTCACTTAGGGGGATGCTCTCATACCAAACGCCTTACCCATCAACCAAATCCCCTACTTTACAAGGTAATGTTCCAGATCACAAAAATAGGTCCTCTCCTTCAGAAGGTCAGTCGTCGTTGGCGATCGGACTCTTGAGCAAGTCCACCATTGCTACCCATGTCCTAGCCGCATCCAACAATTTGTCATTATTGGTTCTCTGAGCCATTTGCAGTCGGAAAATCCCCTCACAATTCACCCACTTTATAAATTCTTGCCGGCATCGCGCAGCATTAGGCACAGTAACCGCCTTCCAATGACTAGTAATCTCTCTTTTTGCCAGGACTAACCCTAAATCTACAAATTTAGTGGTGACCTTATTACGGGTAGTGTGGGGAAACCAGTGGAGCAGGCAAACAGCCGGGGTCGGCTGAATGACCCTATCCGTCACCTCCTTTAGTCTGGTTGTGACTTCCCCCCAGAACTCATGTAGCAGTGGGCATTCCCAGAGCATGTGAACAAATGCGGCGTTTTCCAGTTTACACCCTGGACAGGCTGTATGGGATCCAAAAAACTCATTAAGATTGAGAGGTGTGAGATACGCTCAATGGAACACATACAATTGTATTAGTTGAAATCTTGTATTCCGGGAACATTTCCACGCCCTTTCCATCAACATCTCCCACGGCTTTTCCTCTATAGGTGTCCCCAGATCCGTTTCTCATTTAATGCGCAGCCCCTCTAGAGGAGTTCTGAGCCCCTGTGTGATTCTCCTATATAAACAGGTAACCGCCTTTACCCTTCCCACTGTAGTGACCACATACTGACAGGAGAGAAAGGTCGATGGTTCCTCCCCTCCTTTCTTCCAGTGTTTACGAATGCCTGCCGTCAATGCATGGGTGTAAGAGAAAGTCTTGTCTGGGCATTTCATATCTTTCAATGAGGTCTGGGAAGGGTATGAGGATGCCATTGTCATAGAAGTCCCCAATATTAGAGATCCCAGGACTTCCCAGTCCCTCAACTTTTGCCAACTCCCTCCATGTGGTAACACCTCACAGAGCCATAAAGGGATCTCAGGTGCATAGGATGGCCCCGCCTTAATTCTGCTGGTGGCACAATTCCTGCAATGTCGCACCACCCATAATTTCCTCTGCACCTCCCTTTTGCGTAACGGAAGCTGTATGAGAATCCGCACGCGCTGGCGGAGTCCCAGGTTCATATCCCTTTGGTCCACATCCGCCCCCAGCTTCCCCGCCATCCACTGCATGAACCATTGAAATTGGGCCGCATGATATTATGCCTCGAAATCAGGGGCAGCCCTCTCGCCTAGGGCATATCATGCTGCTCAGCGTCATTCTACGCCTCCCCGAGCCCCACAGAAAACCCTTTGCAATGGTGTTTAGCTGGGCAAAATATTTTCCAGGCACCCAAAGTGGCAACGCACCAAAGTAGTAAAGTAGACAGGCAGGGTTACCATCTTTAGCAACGCCAACCTCCCCGCTACTGACAAAGGCAGAGTCCTCCAAAAATCAAAGTTGATCCTGGCAGCTCTCAGTGCACATCCTATGTTGCCCTCAAACAAATCAGTAGGCTCGTGATAAATTTGAACTCCTAAAAAAGGCAAGCAGCTACCTTCCCATCCCACATCCAGTCCGTTGAGCCCTACCCCCACGGATTGGGAAAAGTCACGTCTTATTCCAATTAACTTTGAGCCCCGCCATCCGTCCCAGCCTAGTCAGCAATTGTCGGGCCCCCTGTAACTCCTCAGCAGCATTGGCGAGAAACAATAAAAGATAGTCTGCATATAGAGCAATGTATTGTGCATGACCCATCCCGTCTAAGTACCTGTAATACTGCCCCGATCATGCATGGGCAGCCAGCGGTTCTATTGCCAGAGCGAACAGGAGGAGAGACAGTGGGCATCCCTGCCTCGTCCCCTGCCCACGCTGCAGGCCTCGGAAATCACTCCCCCCGTTCGAACCCTGGCAGACAAGCAGTTATAAAGAATTCTCGACCAGGCACAAATCCCGCGCCCAGGCCAAATGCCCTCAAGACCCTGAACAGATATGGCCAAGTCTATCGAAGGCGTTTTCAATATCAATCGATAGTACGCACGCGTCTCTCTCCTCCTCCCCGAGCCGTGCACCTATTGACACCGTCTTCCTATATTCATAGCCGTATTCCGGGAAGGAATAAACCCAGCCTGATCCCCATGCACAAGTGTAGTCATGTGGGCCAAATATCGACTGGCCAAAATACTACTCAAGATCTTATAATCGAGATTAAGCATCGTGAGAGGGCGATAAGCTGTGTGTTTCCCACACCAGTTTATCTGGCTTGAGATGGGGTACATTGACTGCTTCCCTAGTTGAGCTAGGCAGGAACCATCTTGCTCTTATCGGTTGTAGAGGGCTAACAGCTGAGGGGCCAAAAGATCCACATCCGTGGCATAAAACTCAGTCGGTGCCAGGGTCTCCACTGGCCGACCCAAGGTCTCTGCGCCCTCCTCCTCAATCTGAGGTAGTTCAACGCCCAGGAATCCCCCCTCCTCCAGAACGTCGGGATCTAGCCGACTGTGATATAGAGTAGTGTAGTATTCCAGAAACTGCGTAGTGATAGCTTGTTGCCCATGATGTACTATGCCACCCTCACCTTGCAGCTCCAAAATCGGCGTCCCTCTACGCTCCGGGTTGGCAAGCCAAGCCAAAAGTGCCCCAGATTTGTCCCTCTCAGCGTGCGCCAGTGCCACGTATGCCCTGTAATCAAAACACCTTAGTCGCTCTGCCTGTGCCGCCAGCTCTTCTCTGGCCACTAAAAGTTCCTCCTGTTTATCCTCCCATCCAGGTCTTTCCCTTTCTATGTCCCTGAGTCGCTGCTCCGCCCTCTGCACGTCAGTTAGTAAGGTTTTATGAACTCCCACTGCTTCCCCGATACAACGACCTCCGATTACTGCTTTAAATACATCCCACTCATTATGGATGCTAGAAGACGTGTTGGTGTTGTACTGAAAATACTCCTCTACTCTTCCAGTGTTTCCGGGCGGAGATGCCAGCTGGGGATAGTGGACCTAATGCGCATCCAATTCAAGGACACCAGCAAAGGGTTGTGATCAGACGTCATCCTTGCTAAGTATTCACTCAAAGTAATCATCATATGCACATCAGGGGAGCAAAGGATAGCACCCAGCCGTACATGCAGCTCATGTAGAACTGAGAAATGAGAGTAGTCCAATTCCCCCGGGTTTGAGTCCACCAAGAGTCTGTCAGTTCCCAGTGCCGTTGCCAGTCTTGTTAGGCTTCTGCAATCTTATGAGTAAGAGCATCAGGGAGTGGTGGATGAGAGCGGTCCAGGGCTATGTCAGTAATGCAAATAAAATCTCTCCCCAGGAGTATAGGGCCCGTCAATACCGTTGGCAATTTCCGTGATAACTGCGCAGTGAAAGCAGGTTGGTCAATATTTGGAGCATATATGCTTCCTAACGTGATATCCCGGCCATAAAGCCGCCCTACCACTACTGTGAATCAACCTTCGGTGTCAACAATCTGCCGAACATATTGAAATGAACCACCTGCCTGCACCCACACCAAAGTCCCTCTTGCATAGGCCGAATATGTAGTGTGAAATAACTGCCCCCTTCAGCGATGCCGCAAGGCCTCCCCCTCAGACTTTCTCAAGTGGGTTTCTAGCAGCAGCGCAATTTGCACTCCTCTTCGCACCAGGTAGGCATGAATCTTGTGCCGCCGGCCCATAGTATGCATCCCCCTTATATTCTAAGACATCATTTTGATTCCTATGGTGGTACCCATGGCTTAAAATCTAGGTCCATACCCCAGATGGCCCCCATAGCGACATGTCTGATCCCCCTCCTCCCCCAACTTCAAACTTTACCCAAATTTCATTCCCCAGGACAGGTACACAAGAATAGTCCCTCATCCAAACAAAGACAATCATATAGAGAACGAAAAAAATTAGGTGGTGCATGGCTCGCATCCGTTGGCCCCAGAACCCCCCCGGCCCTCCCTCCATTGTAACTTGTCCACCCATTGGGACCCCAAAGCTCCTGTAGGGTCCACCGGCAGTGGGTCGGTCAGGTCTCTAGGTCCCATAAATGCATTTGGTAGACTATCATCGTGTTCCACATTCCCTCTGTAGACTGATCAACCAAATAACCCATCTACTGTCTGTGGAGTAACATCCTGAATTTCAGTATCAGAAAGTCCCAGCACACTGCTTGATCCCGAGCTCTACAACCCAGCTTGCTCATTATCCATGCCATTGCTACTCAGACTGACCTCACCTTGACTAATGTCCGCCACTGCCCGGACTGCTCTGTCCCATTCTTGTTGGCGATCAGCAGGGGAGATAGGTCTCTGTAGCGGTGATGAAGTGGACACCCCAGCCCCAGGATTAGTCGATCTCGGCGGACGTGCTCCAACACTACCCCGGGTTTTTAACCAATCCCACGCAGCCTGCGGGGCGAGAAGGAAGTGCACTTCCGAGTCCGCAGTTACCCTAAGACGGGTACGGAACAGCATGCCGTAAGAAAGATGCATCTGACGTAACTTTCGCTTGACAGCGAAGAAGGAGGCCCTTTGCCGTTGCACTTCCAGAGTGTAATCCGGGAATATCACACTGTTACTATTCCCAATCTGTAGGTTCTGGCGCTACCGGGCACTTTGTAGAATGAAGTCTCGATCTCTGTAATGCAACAGTTTCACAACCATAGGGCGGGGCGGCACCCCAGGTTTAGGCAGACGAGCTGGGACCCTGTGTGCATGTTCCAGTGCATAAAAGGGGGATAGGCCCTCCGGTGCCACTTCCCTTTTCAGCCAGGTTTCCAAGAACTGGACCGCATCAGCGACCTGCTTGTGCTCCGGAACTCCTACGATGCGGAGGTTGTTGCGCCTTGAGCGCCTCTCACTGTCCTCCGCCCTCATCTCCAGCACTTTGACCCTATGCACTACTTCATTCAGCGAATTTCACAGAGTGGCTACCGTTTCCGGTATGTCTTTCATGTTGGTTTCGTTGGTCGGCACTCTCTCTTTGAGTTTTCAGTGGTCGTTCTTTAATAGGGTATGATCCGAGCCGATGGCATCCATCCTCGTCTCAAGTTCCTCCCGCGAAGCTATGATGGCCTGCATGATGTCTCCCAATGAAGGGTCCCCGGAATGTCCAGGTCTTCGCCCCCCAGTGGCAGCATCGTCGTCATCTGTATGCTGCTCTGACTCCTCCATCAGCAGGACCTCAAACCCCTTTCTCCTGGACACTCTGCCCATCCTGGTACCCATAGGCAGCAGTGGTTATCAATGCCAGGGGAGTCTACAAGTAATCCCCAGCTATACGGTGCAGTGTCTTTTCTCCCGCCAAGATAGAGCCACACAGTTCAGGCCAGAAACCTGCTGGGCAACCGGTCCCTCCTTGCAGGTTCTCCAAGTAGTCAATCCCAGTGTCCCAAGTATACTTGAAGTAGACCCTCCAAGAACAACAACCTTAGGCACTATACAGTAACAGTACTGCGGAGAGCCAGTTGCGACCTCTCTACATCACCCAGGTCCCCCTGCCTGCCACTGTCGCACTGCTTGCACCCAGTCAAAGCAGCAGGGCGCTCCCAATCTTCCAGCGAAGTTGCTCCCCCCGTTCTCAGCAGCAGTCAGCCCCAGCTCCCCACGCTCCAAGGCACAGGGCCTCCACTCTGATGGCAGCACAATTCTCAGCACAGGCCTCTACAGTCACTCTTCAAGCTGCTCCCCCATCCATCACATTGCCCAGAGGAGCTCAATGACTATCCACTCGATGACTGCCAGCAGTTCCTCGCGGTGATCCACATGGTGTTCTATGGTCCCCACCGGCCGTCAGGTGCTCCCTCCTCAGCGTGCTCGCTAGTGTGCCAGCTAGCACCAGGTCATCCAGTATCGCCTGCCGATACACCAGGCTTTTTGCATACCTCACGCTCCTACCTCTCCTTAGAGATCAGCAGTGCACAGCCAGCCGCAGCACCTCTCACCAGACCGGCTGTAAGGATCCACAAGCTGTTTCCGCAGGAGTGCCAGGAACCGAAGATATGCCCAACCCCTCCCTCTCACACCACCGCGTCTATCAGACCATAGCACGCAATGGTGATAAAGAGGGAAAGGAGGGAACAAAACAAGGGAAGGAAGGGAATAGACACCGTGCACAGGAAGCTCCATCAGGTTGGACACAGGCACTGTATGAAAGGGGACAGTTAACAGTGTACAGGTATAAACAAAAACCACCCCTTCTCCCCCGTTCACTCTATCCTGTTTGCATTTACCTAAGGATGATCCTGAGTTCTTCTATGGTTCTGATCCACCACACGTACCCCCAGGTGACTGCAATAACTAAATCTCATCACTAGCTATCGTGGATGACCTAGAGGGGTAGAGGTAATAATGAGGCAAAGAGGCGTGATCCTACTCTGTGTGAAAGGCACCTAAAATTAGAGGACTCACCCTAGTGTGAGGAGGAGGGGCAGGGAAGGAGTTCAATATCTTAAGGAGGCGTTGGTTTGCTGGTACAGTCTGCAAGAAGAAAACCCACTCACAACATGTGGATGTAGAGACACAATAGATTATAATGGAAAGTAGCGCCAAGCGCCTGTACCAGCTCTTCAATAACTCCAAGGCTGTGACCCCTGCCAGTCCTGAAACACCTCCTGGAAGTCCGATGGTGCCGCAAAAACAAGAGTGGATAATAATGGCAAGGAGGGAAAAAAGAAAAGGGAATCACAGGCGGACCACTATTTCCACAATGCCCCTGGAGAGTCTCCTCGCCCGTCCTGCCCTAGTCCGGCTGGCCGACAGAAACTAAGTCCAGCCGACGAGCGGAACCGGGAGTGACAAGCTGGACACCCCCCCCAGGTAGCAAAGGAGAGGTTTAGCTGACACTGTGGGGGAAAGAAGAGACAAGGAGACGCTTTGTCCGCTTGGCAGGATAGTAGGCGGGAGAGTCGGCCAGGATTATCCAGGGTCCGAGGGTGGCGCGTGGATACTAGCAAAACAACTGAGAAATTACCAAGGAGCTCAGTTCTGGAGAATCAGGTATCTTATACGGAGAGAAAAGAACCGGCAAGGAGAGTTTACAAACTGGACCGATCAGGTGACGGGCTTGGGCGGAAGTGATGCGACGCACGGGGCACAATCACTAGAGCGCGAAGCGTCGCTCCCTGGGGAAGTCAGGCTTTTGATGACGGCCTGGCTTCCTCGCTCATGTGCAGAGCAGAGCGGCCATCTTTAGTGGTGCACGCAAACTGGCAGGCATGACACCGGCCCTCCGCTCCTCAGCGATAACGCCACCAGTCGCCACCTGCTCAACAGTGATGCCAGAAACCTCCTCAAGTTGGCTTAGTTCGCGCCGCACAGCTCCAACAGGGCTCAGAGGCAGCCTGTCTCACCTCTGTGTGGTCGATGTCCCGCTCGCCACCATTTTGAAACCAGGCAACTGCAGCTGGGCAGCCAGGAAACGTACTGCCAGGTAAAGCGCTTCCACCGCCCAGGCAGCTTTACTCACAGGCAGAGCCATTCCTGGGGCACACACATTCCGCTGTCACCAGCTCTCCGTCAGGCATCTGCTCCTCCGTGGGGGCCGCCATAATAGGTCGTGTCCAGACGGGACTCCGTCTTTGCCAGTGTCCCGATCCGAGCACCAACCTTTACGCAAACAGATGCAGTGTTGGGGCCCCAGATTAGGACACAAGATCATTGTATTCTGAGGGTGGCCACAGGGGAGCTTCGAGGTCCACCTCCGTTCACATCGCTGCTCAAGCCACACCCCCCCAAGCTGCCCCTACCTCAGTGCATCGAAAGTCACCATCTTGTGGCGGTGTGCCTGTGCCAGCCGCAGTGTATCTGGTGCCACCAAGTCAGTACTCTGCAAGTCATGGACCCTCTATGATTGAGTATCGTAGTGCGGATGCCATCATGTCACCTCTGGCCCTGGGGAATGTGATGTTGCAGTGCCCTAGGACCATATGCATAAATAATGATCACAAGGATACACCCAGAGAGACCGTGGAAATGCCGTCAAGCACGTGCGCCTGGCCCTTTTTATTGGCAGTGTCACACGTCCTGTGACGTGTATGCTGGATGGGTGTGGTGTGGGTTTAATCCAGCTGTGAGGGAGTGGCTGTGGCATGCTGACAGCTAGACTTGTGATCAGCAGATCACTACAGGGAAGACCTGGGACATGCAGCATGGTCGTCCTCCCCTGTGAGCGTAATCAGAGTGGGCTGGCCTGGCGTATGCCAGTCCAGCGTAAGAGTTTGAACAATGACCCCGGGGCTCTAAGTGTGGTTTCATACTGGGCTGGACAAGGAAGTAACTAATGCATGTGTCCCTGATCTTGTGTCGGCGACTCCGGGACCGCATTCGGCAATATGTCATCCTGTGACCCAAGTTCAACAACATGAACAACATGGACATAAGGGGGAATCAATGACCCTACATTTATCCATACTTCCACACTTTAAAGATCATAGAAATGACACATCTGTCTGATTATGAATGTTTAATGCACATTCAGTGGAGTATTGCAGCTGAAGCAGTACAGGGCCATGTAAACCCCACTTTACAATGTTGGCCAATGGAGGGCCAGCCAGAGTCCTTCAGGGAATGACAAGTCCAAATGAAGTGGAAGAGTTCAGTCCACAGTCTGATTGCTGTGTCATTGGTGATCAAACAGAATATGGCAGTCCATTTCGAGGTCCAAGGTGAGTGTCACAGAGTGTATCGCGGGACAGTGGAAGGTGATGATGCAGCGGGCAGAACCAAGCAGAAACTGGCCATATGGCGGAGAAGAATGCTACTTCATCCTTCGTACCACAAAGGCAGGTTCATCCGCTTCTTCGTCTACTGCTGTTTCGTGTGCCTCACGTGTGGGTGGTGGTGTTCTGTCTTCTGCACTGTGTGGCACTGACACGTCAGGGGAAGGAGATGTGAAGGTAGTGGTAGCAGCAGCATGCATCAGGGCCAGGGCTTGTGGCAGCAATGCCATGAGGATGGTCTTGAGGTCATTGAGGAACCCAGCTACCTCTCACTGGTGTGCAGCCGTGGCATCCGCTCTTTCTGCCTGTGTCCGCTCAATGGTCTCCATTTACCTCTGCATGTGTCCCAACTCCCGTGTGACATAACTAGGGCCACTCTGACTGGGCAATTATTCTAGTCTCTGAGTCAGGACTCCAGCGATGTCAGCCATGGTCTGTTGGAGAGCATGGAGTGGACTGTGGGTGGCCGTTAGGGACTCTGAGTGGTCCCTGATGGGACTTAGACACCCACGTATGACATCTGGTTTGGCTGCCATGTGGTTGAACCCCACCCGCACATGTTCAGCCAGATTCCCCTGCCACCCCAACACACAGCGTTGGAAGGCCATGTGTTCTTCATGGAGGTCTTGGGAGGCAGCCATGGTGGTGGGTGCTGCCTGCTGTGTGGTCGGTGCGGGGGGTTGGGTCTCCTCATAGCAGCTGGGCTGCCCTGTTCCTGTAGGTGGGCTGCGGAGGCCATCCATAAGCTGTTGGAGGGCATCAGAGTCAAATGTGTGGTGATCCTCTTCGTCATCAGACAAGAGAGGTTCGGGCTGCTCTGCAGGAGGTGTTGGACTTCCCTCTGTAATGTGAAGGAGAGATGCAGTTTAACATTGTGTTCACATGTATGTTGTTGTATTGTACATGTTTACATACATACTGCATGACTGTTTACATTGTGGCTGTTTGGAAGGACCTGCCTATTTGGTGCAGGATAGTGGACATTTTGACAACATCACAGATGTATGTTGGTACTTGTACATTATCAACTCACATTTCCCTGCAATCCCAAAAGTGATTGGCCAGTTTCTACACACATGCAGCACCAGTTGTGTCCTGTGTTCTGTTGTGGATGTGTTGCCGTATGTACCACATTGGTGTCAATGTTGATATGCTCTGCATGTTATGTGTGTGCTGCATTTTGGGGGAGTCACCCCAGCAGCTCTGATATTGTTGCCCCTTCCCCCTTACATGTGGTGTGCCTTTGACTTCTGTGCTTGTACAATGCTGACATTTTGCATACTTGGGAACATTGGTCACTTTCTGGGAGTTGGGGGCCTGGGGCATGGTTTGTCTGCAGGCATGCTCTACTTAATTTTGCATGTGTGCCATTGTGCCCATCTCCCCCCGTCCCCACAGTCCCTGGTCTTTACTCACCCTGCTGCTGTTCTGTCCAGTCATGTTGAGCAGTGTCCGGTCCCCCGACTCCTGCCACTGTCTACCCACTGATGACTGTGGACACCATTTCCTCCATATTGTCCAGCTCCTCCTGTGGTGCTGGACTCCCACCTCCAGTCTGCATTGCTGCCTTCCGGTTGTTTGAGAGTTTCTGTTCGGTTGTGCGCTTCACAACATTCCATAACCTCTTGACCTCTTCCATTGTCCTTCTCAGCACTCCAACGGGATTCACCTTGTCCACGATGGACTGCCATATGCAATTTTGTGTTGCCAAATACACAGTGGAGGTGACGAACAGTAGTTGAAGGTGTTCTACCACCGCCGTTATCAGGATCTTGTTTTCCTGCGAACTGAACCGCTTCTTCCTACTCTTCTTTTCCTTGTCCTTCCCTGTCCACAAGGTCCCAAGCTGGTCCTCCGGGGGGTATGTGGGGTTTTGGTTGTCCTCTGTACTTGCTAAGGCAACATTCTTGTGTTTTGCTGATATTTGGCTTTTGTTTGTATGTTTTTTTTACTTTTATGGTGATTTTTCCCACCTGACGTGTGTAAATTGCAGGCCAGTCGCTGGTTTTCGCAGATTTTTGTATTGCGATTGGCCTAATCGCAACTTTTTTGGCTTTCGTGTTGCGTATTTTTGTTTATGCCGCGTTAACTTTATCACGGACATTTGACACGTTATAGTGGGCCTACCGCATGGTAGCGCTGTGTTGTGAATACATTGTTAACACACCGTTATATTCCCGCAATAGACTGCCATGTGCAGAGTTGCGTAAAGCTAATTTTGCAGTAATTATCACACGCTATTGAGAATATCCCCCTCAAAGTCTTATTGTCTGTACTTGTGGCGATATTTGGACCTTCAGGACAAGCTGTGGCGATACACACAATCTTACACCTCGTCCCATGGTTTGTGTGATGGGGAAATCTGCTGCTTGTCCATGTTAGGGTGACCAGATTTTGAGAAGAGAAAACCGGGACAGACCAGACATAAAAGAAGGATGTAATCCTTTAGCCTTACTTGTATGTCTGGCCTGTCCGATTTTGTGTAGCCATGTAAAAACAAGCATTGGCATAGCCAATAGGTCTCACCTTTGAGACCTTGTAAGTGTTTAGCCAGAACTATTGGCTTTGGCAATGTTTTAAAGCTATGTTAAGGACGTGGACAGAGACAAATGGAGAGCAATAGGCAACAAATAGATGGAGTCCACCATCCAAAGCAGATGCAATAGGTCGGGAAGCAACAGCTCAAGCGCTGTTTTACTTGACCTAAAAATGCCCCCAGCAACAGGCATACGTCCTGGGAAACATGAACGAGGTTATGCGTAAAGCTGTGTTATTTTGATCGACATGCCGTGTGGTGTGCTGGTCTGCTGTTCTTGTAATTACTTTTTCCCCTGCTGGTGCTGGGCAAGAGTGACTGGTTCTAATCAAGCGGAAATAGTCCTCCTTTTCAAGCCCACTGCACTTTCTGATCGAGTTGTGTAATCTGAAAAACACTGATACTTAACCCCCCCCCACAACCACACAGCCTCGTGAACAGGGGGAGCAAAGCCAGGAGACGAAATCCTGTGCAGCAGGGAGACCCACAGCTGCTGGTCCTCATGAGCAACCAGCGACCCCTGTGTCTAATCGCAGGTCTCCTCGACGGGCAGGGTGTGCGTCCCCAGGGAGCCACAAACATGGGGAACACCCCTCAGTCAGGAATCAGGCTTCACTGTGCTGCAGCTCCTCAGAAACAGCTGGGCTGGGAGTCTGGAGTCCACAGAAGCCCCTAACACTCCAGGCACCACACTCCCAGCAGAGCCAATCACTCCGCAATCCACTGCAGCCACCGCATCAGTTATAGGTATATTGGGTATCATAATAAATATTATGTAATCTAAACCACAATGCACGGACAGCGGAGTGTGGGCAGGGGGAGGGGGTTGCAAAAATACATGGAGTGCTCGCAGAGGCCACCCGAGGTCAACTCGTTAACCGGCAGCAGGGATGGGTGGAGAATTAAACAGGCAGCCTGTTTTTTTTGGGGCGGCCTACGGGGAGATCGAGTTTTGAAGATGAAAGCACGGCGCTTATGAAATGGGCACCGCGCTGAATAGTCTAAAGTGATATAAATAATGAAGTTGGGCAAGCCGCACCATGCAAAAAGAAAAGAAAATGGTGTGCTGCTGAAGAATACCCCCTTTCTCTCATGCGCCGTGGAGAGGCCCTGCTCCGAAGCATGTCGTGCTTGTTGGCGCCGTAAACAAACAAGTGCAGCCAAAGCGGACGGCGGGGGAAAAAAGTGGACAGGGTGGTACCAGGAGGGACTAAAAAGCTTCCGAACAATCATAACATCCTGATTTGCATAATTGGTGATGCAAAATAATGCACACCGATGGAAAACACGGGTGGAGCAGAAAGTGAACTTCTGAAATCGTATTGATTCCAAAAAGCCCTCACAGAGCGAGCAGTGCATGCATGCTGCAACGCCAGGCGAGACTTAAAGAAATACACATGAGCGCGCACATACATAAATAGTAAATGCCTGGCACCCATTTGCAAGCTACGCACAAATAACATTGGCTTTTACACTTCCTCTACCCTGAGCCCCTCTTCCCTCCATCCCCACTCAGTCTCTCTATCTGCTGCACCATGCATGCAGCCAAACTCCTATGCTGCCTGGAAGAAAGAAACAACTTACTTAAGGAGAGCATACCTTTACATTCTTCTTTAAGTATGAATTAACCTTTGTTCCAAAAAAACGGGACATTTGTTCAAAATTAAGGGAAGCGGAGGTGGATAACATGGCTAAGAGCATTTGCTCGATAATGCATGAATATCGCTGACTTTTCAGCGATATTCATGCATTGCGGCCGTTTTTTATCGCATTTGCGATAAACCTTGATAATAGCAAGGTTTGTCTGCGATAAAAATCGCCGATTTGCGTCGATAATTTTTGTCTCTAAACAAGTTAGAGACAAAAATTATCTCTATTGGTTGGTAATATACCCCCGGGTTTGTCCGTGAAATCCGGGACATCTGGGGGTATATTACCAACCAATAGAGATAATTTTTGTCTCTAACTTGTTTAGAGACAAAAATTATCGACGCAAATCGGCGATTTTTATCGCAGACAAACCTTGCTATTATCAAGGTTTATCGCAAATGCGATAAAAAACGGCCGCAATGCATGAATATCGCTGAAAAGTCAGCGATATTCATGCATTATCGAGCAAATGCTCTTAGCCATGTTATCCACCTCCCATTGGATAACATGGCTAAGAACTGCTCAGGGCAGGTGTTAGCTTTTGGAGATATTCGCGCTTAGCTGGTAATAGGAGATAGCCATGTTAGCGACTGTTTCCAGTCGCTAACATCTTGGCACGCCCACTTTGCATGTCATTAGTGATAAATATCACTGACATGCAAAGCGGGGCCCAAGATGGTCGCTATCTCCTATTAGCTGTCGCTAACTGGTGTTAGCGACAGCTTGGTAATAGGGAGATAATTTTATCTCCGCTTTCTTGGCTTTCAAAGCCAAAAAAGCGGAGATAAACCCCCTTGATAATATGCCCCCTGGTTATCCTAGTACACGTTGATCTCTGGCACACTCCACACATTTTCCTTAATCCCCGGTCCTTCATCCCTCCACAAAAAGAATCCAGCAACTGTGCAAACTGACCGCTTGAGGCTCTCTCTTTCCCTTCATGAAACAGACCTGCAGAGCAGTTATTATTTTAATTTGTAGCTGCGTGTTTGAGGTGGCAAAGTTATTGTTTACCATGCTCGGCATCACTCGTGGGCCTCAAGAGCGTACTCCAACGGGTAAGTGAAGTTCTCAAGCAGGCAGTAAAACTCGGGGTGAAATCTGGAATGTGTCCCATGTGGGTGTGTTGCAAGAAGTGGGCAGATCTGTGCAACATGTTACAGCAGAACTACCAGCCCTGCCTGATCGGTTTTCTCACGCCTCATCATTGTTATTTAATATTTACACAAACTGATTTACTTTTATCCCAATAGAAGTATATGTGCTTTCTATTGGTGAGTGCGCCGATAAACTCCGCTCTGCCGGCAGTCGGCAGAGTTTTTTTTAAACAACTCCCGCTCCAAGTGTAGCGGGGACTGACAAAACTCGCAAACTCAGCCGGCAGATTGAGGTTTACCACTCACCCCTATTATTTTAAACAGTCTTATCCTGTTTCTTAGTACATGATTAGTAATCACACAGAATATACATAAAACAGCAATAATGCTTGTTACTTACAGTGAGAAAAATATGAAAATTTCTGACATAACTGGAATGTTCCTGGAACCCTAACACCCTAAAAAAGCTAAACTATAAGTGTATGGTGTAGCTAACTTGCACCTAGAGTTTCTTAGGATTCAGTGCACTGCATACATGTTCACAGTGGCAAAGCTTTGATAATCAGACTTTGGCCAACAGAGAATGTTCCTTAGTAACAAAAATGCACATAAACTGGGCTCAGTTCTTCTCTCTGTAGCAGCTTGGTATTGTCTCTCAGCATAACAATGGATGCAGGGGCTGTCACATGGCCCATAGGGACATTGTCGTCTTCACTAAGTTAGCATGAGCACGTTGCAGCTTGCCTGCTGCTTTGAGCATGTTACTACATGTCTTTATTGTTGCCATTGTTGTCATATTAGAACTCAACTCTGTGTTAACTCTCTTCAAGTTCCTGGGATTTTGACTGAACATTATGTGCAAGGTCAAACAACAATGCCCCATGTTATTTTTTTCTGGCCAGGCCTTAGACCTGAAACAAAACATACCGATGCAGCTTTTGTTTGGACAACATACTTTGGTTTTTAGTGGGATACTTGAATAGGTAACACACACTTGGAGAGGGACCATTCCAGGGCGAAGAGCTAGGCAGCTCTCTCTAATAAAAGAGAAGGACCCAAACAACCAAAAGGGTAGGGTACCAAAAAGACAAATGTCAGAACAGAAATTCCCCTTTGGGTGAATTGCTCTACCATAGGAACTTACAAACACAATCAAAACTTACAAACACATCACTTGATTCAAAGGGGAGCAAAGAGGAAAAATAAAGTTGAATGGTTTATTCAATTAAGTTTAAAAACATCAATACACAATTGATGAAAATGCACAATTTATACAGAATAAAAATATAATTAAAGAGGTGGGACACAGAAAAGTAAGGAATAAATGAATTCTATTGTCATGAGATAAATACAATAATCGAATTGTAATCACAGTCTGACATCTATATCATTTTTACAGTCAGAGTTGTTACTTCATGGACTTAACGTATTGCAACTCATAAAAAAGCATTGACGCGTTTCGGTGGGCACATGTTTTAGGAGCCAAGACCTTCTTCAGGATATGATATTTGAATCCCACAATTAAATATAATATATCTTATCAGCGATCGCAACCGACCTCACACTCTCCAAACTGGCACTGCAATGCCACAATGGTGGCTATCTTTTTCCGACGTTGTCTTCATCTATTTATTTCCACTGTTATTCCGAAATTAATAGGTCATCATGTGAACCATCGAGAACACTGAGATAAGATCTTAAAAAACGGTCAGACAATGGACACCGTATTTCCAAGTTAAAACAGGGCATTGTGCTTCAGATAGTGCACAGTATAATGGGTTACGTAGTAATCCCAGCCACCTCAAAAGCACAAACACCAGCAGTCTGCTACAAGTCCAAAGTGCGGTCAGTCAGGGTGTACACTGCCGATGGTGTTTACCAAACATTGAACATAGTACATTTCTAACATAACTGGAATGTTCCTGGAACCCTAACACCCTAAAGACGTTAAACTATTAGAGTATGGTGTAGCTAACTTGCACCTAGTGTTTCATAGGATTCAGTGCACTGCATACATGTTCACAGTGGCAAAGCTTTGATAATCAGACTTTGGCCAACAGAGAATGTTCCTTAGAAACAAAAATGCACATAAACTGGGCTCAGTTCTTCTCCTCGCTGTATCAGCTTTGTATCGTCTCTCAGCATAACAATGGATGCAAGGGCCTCGGAAGCTTGTTTCCGGTCCAGGGAAGGCATGGCTTGGCAGTTCGGGCTGGACTGTTCCCATGAGGCACAGGGTCAGACTGATTTGCATATAGCCATGTCTGAACTGGGTTGGCAGAGTGGGCTAAAGAACGGTGATGGATCAAACCCAGATCTTTTGACTGGGTGTGAGTGTTTGATTGGTTCAGATGCTCCGTCCATCACCATCCCCTTTTGTACCGCTTTGGCCGCCATAAGTGTGGCAGGGTATGCCAGACGTGAGTCCCTTGCTCACTTTGCCACTGGATTCAAGCAAGCCGGGCTGAAGATGGCTGTAATGCCAGAAACCGGTCCTCGGAAGCTTGTTTCCGGTCCAGGGAAGGCATGGCTTGGCAGTTCGGGCTGGACTGTTCACATGAGGCACAGGGTCAGACTGATTTGCATATAGCCATGTCTGAACTGGGGTGGCAGAGTAGGCTAAAGAACGGTGATGGATCAAACCCAGATCATTTGACTGGGTGTGAGTGTTTGATTGGTTCAGATGCTCCGTCCATCACCACCCCCTTTTAAACTGCCTGCTGCTTTGAGCATGTTACTACACATCTTTATTGTTGCCATAATTTCTATAGCTACTTTCATATTAGAACTCAACTCTGTGTTAACACTCTTCATGTTCCTGGGATTTTGACTGAACATTATGTGCAAGGTCGAAAAACAATGCCCCACGTTATTTTGTTCTGGCCAGGCCTTAGACCTGAAACAAAACATACCGATGCAGCTTTTGTTTGGACAACATACTTTGGTTTTTAGTGGGATACTTGAATAGGTAACACACACTTGGAGAGGGACCATTCCAGGGCGAAGAGCTAGGCAGCTCTCTCTAATAAAAGAGAAGGACCCAAACAACCAAAAGGGTAGGGTACCAAAAAGACAAATGTCAGAACAGAAATTCCCCTTTGGGTGAATTGCTCTACCATAGGAACTTACAAACACAATCAAAACTTACAAACACATCACTTGATTCAAAGGGGAGCAAAGAGGAAAAATAAAGTTGAATGGTTTATTCAATTAAGTTTAAAAACATCAATACACAATTGATGAAAATGCACAATTTATACAGAATAAAAATATAATTAAAGAGGTGGGACACAGAAAAGTAAGGAATAAATGAATTCTATTGTCATGAGATAAATACAATAATCGAATCGTAATCACAGTCTGACATCTATATCATTTTTACAGTCAGAGTTGTTACTTCATGGACTTAACGTATTGCAACTCATAAAAAAGCATCGACGCGTTTCGGTGGGCACATGTTTTAGGAGCCAACACCTTCTTCAGGATATGATATTTGAATCCCACAATTATATATAATATATCTTATCAGCGATCGCAACCGACCTCACACTCTCCAAACTGGCACTGCAATGCCACAATGGTGGCTATATTTTTCCGACGGTGTCTTCATCTATTTATTACCACTGTTATTCCGAAATTAATAGGTCATCATGTTAACCATCGAGAACACTGAGATAAGATCTTAAAAAACGGTCAGACAATGCACACCGTATTTCCAAGTTAAAACAGGGCAGTGTGCTTCAGATAGTGCACAGTATAATGGGTTACGTAGTAATCCCAGCCACCTCAAATGCACAAACACCAGCAGTCTGCTACAAGTCCAAAGTGCGGTCAGTCAGGGTGTACGCTTCCGATGGTGTTTACCAAACATTGAACATAGAACATTTCTAACATAACTGGAATGTTCCTGGAACCCTAACACCCTAAAGACGCTAAACTATAAGAGTATGGTGTAGCTAACTTGCACCTAGAGTTTCTTAGGATTCAGTGCACTGCATACATGTTCACAGTGGCAAAGCTTTGATAATCAGACTTTAGCCAACAGAGAATGTTCCTTAGAAACAAAAATGCACATAAACTGGGCTCATTTCTTCTCCTCTCTGTCTCAGCTTTGTATCGTCTCTCAGCATAACAATGGATGCAAGGGCCTCGGAAGCTTGTTTCCGGTCCAGGGAAGGCATGGCTTGGCAGTTCGGGCTGGACTGTTCCCATGAGGCACAGGGTCAGACTGATTTGCATATAGCCATGTCTGAACTGGGTTGGCAGAGTGGGCTAAAGAACGGTGATGGATCAAACCCAGATCTTTTGACTGGGTGTGAGTGTTTGATTGGTTCAGATGCTCCGTCCATCACCATCCCCTTTTGTACCTCTTTGGCCGCCATAAGTGTGGCAGGGTATGCCAGACGTGAGTCCCTTGCTCACTTTGCCACTGGATTCAAGCAAGCCTTGCTGAAGACGGCTGTAATGCCAGAAACCAGTCCTCAGAAGCTTGTTTCCGGTCCAGGGAAGGCATGGCTTGGCAGTTCGGGCTGGACTGTTCCCATGAGGCACAGGGTCATACTGATTTGCATATAGCCATGTCTGAACTGGGGTGGCGGTGTAGGCTAAAGAATGGTGATGGATCAAACCCAGATCATTTGACTGGGTGTGAGTGTTTGATTGGTTCAGATGCTCCGTCCATCACCACCCCCTTTTGTACTGCCTGCTGCTTTGAGCATGTTACTACACATCTTTATTGTTGCCATAATTTCTATAGCTGCTTTCATATTAGAACTCAACTCTGTGTTAACTCTCTTCATGTTCCTGGGATTTTGACTGAACATTATGGGCAAGGTCGAACAACAATGCCCCATGTTATTTTGTTCTGGCCAGGCCTTAGACCTGAGACAAAACATACTGATGCAGCTGTTGTTTGGACAACATACTTTGGTTTTTAGTGGGATACTTGAATAGGTAACACACACTTGGAGAGGGACCATTCCAGGGCGAAGAGCTAGGCAGCACCTATTATGTAGGTCTACCATCTATAGGCTAAGGTATGGGGTCTGCTGACAAAGCCCAGAGATTTTTTAATATATAATAATACTTCTTCTTAGCAAGGGGAGGGAGGTTAGGCACTACAGTCTTTTCTCCATTGTCTTTCTATGAGGACATCACCCTTCATGATATATGGACTAGCTGCTATGCTGCTGTATTTGTACTATGCATTGTCCTGCATGTTGTGGCATGTATACTGCATGTTAGGGCACCTTAGTTAAAATAAATATTTTAAACTGTTTTGTATATTTTACAGATCTTATTGTGAACAAGTACAAAAGTGAGCGAAAGGGTGTGTCTTGTTACCGCGATTCCTGAGAGATCTGGGAGTGTTGTATTCTGGGGTGTCTAATCATTTGTTTCTCTGTGAGTGAATTGGAGAGCAAGTGAGACACTATAGCCAGTCAGTCCTGGGCTCATGGGTACTAAGGTGGTAGGAAGACTGTGTCCCTATACACCAAGGTCACATATATGTGAGGGTATGGAGTCAAAATATCGAGTCCATAATATTGACTAGACACAATATCGAGTTAAAAATATAGTATGGACATAATATCGACTAGACATAAAATAGACAACAAAAATATCGACTAGAAAAAATTAATTTCGAATAGAATGGACATAATATCGAATCAAAAATATAGAATGGACATAATATCGACTAGACATAATATAGACAACAAAAATATCGAATTTAAGGTAAGTTAATATAATTTTTAATTGTTTGTGTAATATAATTCTGTAGCGGGTTGTGGGTTTATAGGGGAATAGGGTGGGAAGTAATTTAATTATAATTAATTAAATATGTTAATTTATTTATTGATATTTATTTAGAATTAATTGTTAATTAATTATTAATTGGTAATTAATTAAAATATAATTGGTAATTAATTATAATTGATTAATTGATAAATAATTTAATTTTAGTAATTTATTTTCCGTAGCGGGTTGTGGGTTTATAGGGGAATAGGGTGGAAAGTAATTTAATTATAATTAATTAAACATGTTAATGTATTTATTGCTATTTATTTAGAATTAATTATTAATTAATCATTAATTGGTAATTAATTAAAATATAATTGGTAATTATATGATTAATTGATAAATATTTTAATTTTAGTAAATAATTTTCTGTAGCGGGTTGTGGGTTTATAGGGGAATAGGGTGAGAAGTAATTTAATTATAATTAATTAAATTTGTAAATTTATTTATCGATATTTATTTAGAAATAATTGTTAATGAAATAATAATTGGTAATTAATTAAAATATAATTGGTGATTAAAATAATAGAATAATTTTAAATTTGTAAATTAATTTATTGTTAATAGTTAATTAATTAGTATTAATAGGTACATTTTATAATTAAATAATTTTAATTTGTATTTATAAATAATTATTTAATATATTTTATCCAATTTTTAATATTTTAATTATTTGTAATTGGTATTACTATTTATGTTATTTATATTTACATATAAAGTATTTACTTTCCCTACTATTGCACTCTCTGAAGTTGGAATAGTAATTTTTAGCCCTACGCTATCCAACGCTTTCCTTACTGTTGCACTCTCTGGAGTTGGAATAGTAATTTTAACCCCTACGCTATCCAACGCTTTCCCTACTGTTGCACTCTCTGGAGTTGGAATAGTAATTTTTACCCCTACGCTATCCAACGCTTTCCCTACTGTTGCACTCTCTGGAGTTGGAATAGTAATTTTAACCCCTACGCTATTTAACGCTTTCCCTACTGTTGCACTCTCTGTAGTGGGAATAGTAATTTTTACCCCTATGCTATCCAACGCTTTCCCTACTGTTGCACTCTCTGGAGTTGGAATAGTAATTTTTACCCCTACGCTATCCAAAGCTTTCCCTACTGTTGGACTCTCTGGAGTTGGAATAGTAATTTTAACCCCTACGCTATCCAACACTTTCCCTACTGTTGCACCATCTGGAGTTGGAATAGTAATTTTTACCCCTACGCTATCCAACGCTTTCCCTACTGTTGCACTCTCTGGAGTTGGAATAGTAATTTTAACCCATCCGCTATCCAACGCTTTCCCTACTGTTGTACTCTCTGGAGTGGGAATAGTAATTTTTACACTTACGCTATCCAACGCTTTCCCTACTGTTGCACTCTCTGGAGTTGAAATAGTAATGTTTACCCCTACGCTATCCAACGCTTTCCCTACTGTTGCACTCACTGGAGTGGGAATAGTAATTTTTACCCCTACGCATTCCAACTCTTTCACTACTGTTGCACTCTCTGGAGTGGGAATAGTAACTTTAACCTCTACGCTATCCAACGCTTTCCCTACTGTTGCACGTGCCGGAGTGGGAATAGTAATTTTTACCCCTACGCTATCCAACTCTTTCCCTACTGTTGCACTCTCTGGAGTTGGAATAGTAATTTTAATCCCTACGCTATCCAACGCTTTTCCTACTGTTGCACTCTTTGGAGTGGGAATAGTAATTTTTACCCCTACGCTATCCAACTCTTTCCCTACTGTTGCACTCTCTGGAGTGGGAATAGTAATTTTAACCCCTACGCTATCCAACGTTTTCCCTACTGTTGCACTCACTGGAGTGGGAATAGTAATTATTACCCCTACGCTATCCATCTCTCTCCCTACTGTTGCACTCTCTGGAGTGGGAATAGTAATTTTAACCCCTACGCTATCCAACGTTTTCCCTACTGTTGCACTCCCTGGAGTGGGAATAGTAATTTTTACCCCTACGCTATCCAACGCTTTCCCTACTGTTGCACTCACTGGAGTCGTTACAGTACATTTAATCCTCTTGCTATCCTACAGTAAAAATATTGTATATGTTTTGTTAATAATATCTATATATCTAGATATATATGTATTAAAAAGAATTACTATTTTTAAAGTTATATTATTTATTTTTTAATGTTATGTTTATTTAAGTATTTTACATACGTTAAAATTAATTTTATCATTATATTACTTTTAAATTACTTTTAAGAGATTTAAAAAAAAAAACGATATTTTGACAGTCTATATTTTTTACACTCGATATTTTGGAGTCAATATTTTTGTACTTACCTGTTTGAAGATAGGAAGTCGATATTTTGTCAGTCGATATTTTTACCTCGATATTTTAACATCTCGATATTGTGACAGTCGATATTATGTCAGTGATCCATTTGTGAGCATAGTTCTGTATTTGTGCAGACTCCCTGCAACAGGGCAGTATGGCTGTCTTGCAGGACCCCTTGCAATAACCAGAGGAAATCACCTCTCTGATTTGGTGCTCACTGCATAGCAGTTTTATAGGGTTGGCCACTGGTTTGTGCCCTAAATTGTGGTACTTTCCACTTAGTCCAAGACATAACCAGTACAAGTCAGTGTGACGAAAATATGTCAACTCTGAATACATGTTTGTTTCCAAATTCACTGTCAAACCTTAGAATGTAGATATCAGGGAACTTGTAGCAGACTTGTGTCACCTTGGGTAATAGTGAAGGCATTGTTTGAATGAAATGACACTTCCATGAGTTCTGCAAAAGATAATGACACACAGAATATGGGCCAAAGGCACACAGGCTAACTGAAGGTTCTCAAAATGGAGTATGGCTGTGTGATCTTTACAACAGCATAACTGCACACTGCTAAGACCAGTAGCCCCATTCCCTATCACAAAGGCCTGGTGAATAAAACTGCTATAGATTAAATAATGAGTGTCCCTCATACTTTTGGAGAATGCACACATACAAGTATAGTTGGGTGAGGTGAGGTTTTGAGGCTTTGATAACATGATACGTTGTCACTGCCCGGGTCTGTGCATAGAATGGTCAGTTCCTGCTTGTATTCCTGAAAATGTAATGAGAATTTCTTTCTGTGCCATTACATTTTAGTTTTTGAGAATAAGTGGATCACTAGATCCAGGGTTTCGGAGCTGCAGTGGTGTGAATGAAATTGCATACATGCGCTAACAGTGAAATGCATCCTTCAAGACATTGTTTGGAATGTGAATTTATATGGGTTAAATCTTAATAAGACGTCCTCATTAATCTGGTTCAGAGAGCATCATGGGAGTGTTTTCTTTTAGACATAGGGCCAGTTGCAGGGGGAATGACAGAAGTGGAAGAAGGCATATTTTGATTCAGCATTCAGGATATCATGATCAGAGGGGATGGGCCATTAGTGGGGAGAGATCGAATGAATGTGTTGGAGACTAGTATTTGATCAAGTTGATTTCTGTGGATAAGTGTGGGTGATGAATGTGTTTTTGTTAGGAAATGATCAGAGAGGAGCATAGTGGACAGTTTTTGTGTTGAGGTCACCAATGAAGATGGTAGGGTTAATGGTGTTGAGTGTATTAGGTAATTTTTTTAGTTTATCAAACGATATACCAACACCAATTGATCTTCAAGTGTCAGTAAATCAGAGGTCATGATTCTCTAATTAGATTATGCGATCACTGAATTGGAGATATTATACCCTCATTTGGGGGCATATTATCAAGGGGGTTTATCTCCGCTTTTTTGGCTTTAAAAGCCAAGAAAGCGGAGATAAAATTATCTCCCTATTACCAAGCTGTCGCTAACACCAGTTAGTGACAGCTAATAGGAGATAGCGACCATCTTGGGCCCCGCTTTGCATGTCAGTGATATTTATCACTAATGACATGCAAAGTGGGCGTGCCAAGATGTTAGCGACTGGAAACAGTCGCTAACATCGCTATCTCCTATTACCAACTTTTGGAGATATTCGCGCTAAGCGCGAATATCTCCAAAAGCTAACACCTGCCCTGAGCAGTTCTTCACCATGTTATCCAATGGGAGGTGGATAACATGGCTAAGAGCATTTGCTCGATAATGCATGAATATCGCTGACTTTTCAGCGATATTCATGCATTGCGGCCGTTTTTTATCGCATTTGCGATAAACCTTGCTAATAGCAAGGTTTATCTGCGATAAAAATCGCCGATGTGCGGCGATAATTTTTGTCTCTAAACAAGTTAGAGACAAAAATTATCGCTAGTTGTTGGTAATATGCCCCACGGTTTCAATTACCATCTTTATGCAGATGAATCCCAAATATTCTTATTTCCAGATCACTCCTCTCACCTACATCAATGTATATCTGACTTTCTAACTGCTATCCACTAGGGGTGTGCACAGTTTACATAATTTGCTTTTACATTATTTTGCATAATTATGGGAAATACATATAATTCTGTGAAATGTAAATCTGCCATTTAGCTCTATATGTTTGCACAAAATAAACACTCACATCAATGTTTGATTCAAGGATACAATTCACGATAAAAAATAGTGTAAGAAACAAAAGCACCATGAAAAACAGCCCCCTGTGTTCAGTAACTGCAAACAACTTGTAATTAAATGATATGGCTTAATGGTATAATTTCAGAAATTTCTCATAACAAACGTAATGCAAATTTCCAAAAGTACACAAACTATGCAGCTGCTATAAAAAAATTCGCCCAGGCCTACAATCCACCACTGAAATGCAGTAGAGTCCCATATGTTGAACTACTTGAAATCCAAGATCCTTTACTTTCTGCTACAGAAACTTCTTAACCTCTTCACCCTTCAATCAATTTTCACTCCCCTTTGCCTCGTCTGCCAGAAATATATGCATTCTATTCAAACAAATTATGCAGTACAGCCTTTCATCTCCACCAAAGTCATGGCAGCATGATAGTAGCCATTAAGAATACAAGGAATTTGATCATTTATTCAGTTGAATAGAGCCAAAGAAATGATAAATGTTCTGGATTTTACTGTTTCCGCCCACTAGACAAACACATCAACTTTGCAACTGGAACTTTACAGAACCTCCCTAAATATATACCCAAAACCCATGGTTTTGTAATCCATTCACCATTTAGTACCAATGTACCTGAATGTCTCCCTAAAATGCAAGACATATGCACAAAACCTGAATTCGACTAATCTTATCTCCTTAGAGCACCCAAACCTCAATGTGCTCCATCCTGATCCACCCCATTCCATCTACTGGGATATATCTTCTGGAACTCCCCTTGCTCCAGGGTAAACCTCAATTCTGAAATTCAGGAACAGAGCTCATAAGTAATCTGTTTCTTGAAAATAAAGAGTAATCTCCAAGAACTAAATTACCTGATTTCGGTCAATATATAATTTAAAACTATAGAATTTAGATTTTTTCACTACTTGTCTCTTTTGATTACAGTCACATAGCAGTACATATTTTATTCACAAAAATAAAGATATAATATTTAGTTTATGCAAACCAACTTTAATTGCATGTGCATTAGTCTGGTCAAAGGATTATGGTTATCATGCAATACCAAAAATAAATAAAAAATGGGGCCCCACCCTCTGGAACTCCCTGCCCCTCACTCTCAGGCTAAACCCCAATCTGACTGCATTTAGGAAATGCCTCAAGACCCATCTGTTTCTGACCTGGTAATTTCCCACCATTCCGGCCTGATTGTCTTTAAGTTAACCAGCTTGTGGTAAGAACGCAAGCGCAGAGATACCCCTTCGGGGGTCGAATTCATGCGCTATACAAGAAACAAAAAAAAAAAAAAAAAATACATAAAAATTAAATAAATATTACAAATCGCAATCTACTTTTTTAGATAGTTGAGGGATTAAGCATGGCTCTAACTGAGAGAATATATGGGGGAGTTTAATGGGGTAGAGCCTAAGAACTGTGACAATCATCATTTATTAAAGATGAGACCACTGTAACAAAGACTATTTCTTCATTCATGTTGCCTTCAATTATATTGGCCTCCTCCTCCTCCACCTCATCATCCTCATCCACTTCCTTCTGATTTTCCATTTCCGGATGGGCCTTGCGGTCCTCTGCATGATACTTCTTCATATACTTCATATACTTCTCCAAGTCCTTCCCCTCCCCATCTTTTTCACCATCCTGGTCCTCATCCTCCAGTTCCCTCTCCTCTTCCATGTCTTGTGATCTGCCTCTTCTTCTTACTCTTGGTAATCCTCCATCTTCTCTTTCTTTTGTTCATAGTTCTCCTTCTGTCGTCATCAATTTTCTAGGTCCATAACATCCATATTCTTCCTGTTCCTCCATATGTTCAACATCTTTTTCAGGGACATAGCCCTTAAACATCCTGTCTGGTGCCATTTAACTGCTCTGAAATCTGGATTTTAATATATCTAGTTGGGAGACTCTCCCAAACCATCAACATTAGTTAGAAATCCAGGCACATTGTTATACTCAAATTTCACTCTGTAGCAACAAGTCTTGTAAACCATTTAAGCCTGTTTTAAACATTTGAAGATCTTATGTAAAACTTGTTCTCACCTCTCCTCAGAGGATAATGGTTATCAATGATTTTGTTCAGTCAGGACTGCATTTTAGGAACGCAATCTACTTTGATATTCCAAAGAAATATTAATTGACATCACAGCACAGTCAGAATGGTGCTGCACGCTTATTTTTGGAAGGGAAGAAATTCAGAACTGTATAGTCTACATTTTTAGATGAATTCTGGCTCTCCACCCAGAAGAGGATTTTATTCAATTAAGCCTGTTTTGGGCATCATATCCAGAATGACTTTTAGCATGTTTTTCGAGAAGGAATTTCTTTAAGAGTCATCTTTACAGAGCCTTCTGTTCTGCCTCTCAAAAAAGACTTATGTTCTGACTCGCTTGGAATTTCATGGAGCACATCTGCTGAATAGTCTTTTAGTGAAAGAAGATATAATCTAGTTGATAAACATTTTTATATGCAGCTGTTTTTTTTATTTTTAGTGTGAGAAACCCAGGTATGGGGTGGGGGACAATGCCCATTTAGAGGTTTCCTGGTCCAAATGGTATCATAGGGATCCGTTTATGTTTATGGTCCTGGGCCTCTGTACCAACAAACTTCAAACCAGCCATCATGTACCCTTCTTAGCACAGCACAGCCAGGGTAATGAGGTAGAGCAGCACAAAGGCTGTCTCTCCCACCCTGACTGTAGAACAAATCTTAGCTGCTATTGCTATGTCCCTAATTCTGAAAGAGATCTCTCAACATTTGATCAATGGGTTTAAGTGGCTCTCACCATTGAGAGTAAGGAAGATATCGTGAGACTTTGAGAGCAAGTAACTCTTAGTCTACTTAGCGATGCCAACGTTACTTCCTAATGCTAATCAGTGTGAGGAAGAATGTTAACTGAGTTCTAAAAAATACAAGATGAAAGAAACTGTACAGAACAATGATTCCAGGTGAATATTTTATACTAATGCCTCAAATTTCAAAGGTTTGCCTATTCAGCTGAGTTGTAGTGATTAAATGGTAACACAATCCTCTGAATTGGTTTCGAGGAGATTTAATTTCCATCTTTCATTACATTTCAGAAAATAATAAATATGTTTTTCTGACCTTTCAGGTATCATTGTGAAGTATGAAATATTATACAGCGGGTTTGAGCTAGGCTTTTTAATAGAGTTGTCTTCCTCTTATTTTTTCATTAGCGTATTGAAACTAACTTTATGGAAAATACAATGCAAAGTAATTTCAGCATTATGCTAAAGTTATGCCAACTGAATAGTTTTGGTATATAATGCACATATCTGTATCACTGTTAAATAATGTAGCATCACCTATAGCAATATATA
The DNA here is from genome assembly GCF_964261635.1 of Lissotriton helveticus. Taxonomy (NCBI): domain Eukaryota; kingdom Metazoa; phylum Chordata; class Amphibia; order Caudata; family Salamandridae; genus Lissotriton; species Lissotriton helveticus. The sequence continues at coordinate 755,642,074 of NC_136059.1, read as the reverse complement.
TATATACATTGCTGACACCTCATTAATATGGTATGCCAGTGTACTAGTGCTCTAGAAATGTGTTAATGAATACATTATTGGCATGACAGTCACATCTTTCTATACTCAAGTATATTTCACTAAATCAGTCATTTGTTTTCAAAACCATCAATCTCTACCTGCCCCTCTAATATTTGGTAGACAATGCCATACAAGATTTATCCTTGGACTGCATTCTGAACAAATGATGGCTTGGTGGAGAGTAGGGCAATCATGTTCCTTTCTTAAATGTCTAAAGCTTTCCATTTCCTTTACTTTCTATCTGTTGATTTTATGAAAGGCCAGATTCTCATAAACCACTATTACTCTGCCTGGTAAGTTAGTACTGTCCTGGATAGGCACAAACTCAAAATCCCAAAATAAAGCACAGACATAAATGTTTAGCTTCAGACTAACTAGACAGCACATTTAGCTACAAGAATGCATTCCCATTTAAAACCCATGCCACAGCAAAAGGGTGGAGAAACAGCAATCCATCTTACACCACGTCCATCATTCGAGGAATCGCGATACACAATGAGCCAGTCACACAAAGTCTGGCCTGTAAGGCATCCGTCAAAGCCAAACCAGTTTTATTACCATGTCAGTAAATGTATTTTTGTTCATCCTCTCAATTTGAGAAAACATTTGTGATTAGGAGAAAGAAGATCTAAGGGCAGAGGGAAATTATTTTTGGTATGCCTATGGCAACTTAGGAGCTGATTCCGATGTCAAATGGACTGGAGTCCGTCTGACATCGGTCAGGAACTAGAACCCGAACGATCTCTTGTCGTCGGTTCCAGAACTGCAAGTAGGATGCAACAGAACCCTGTTAGGCCGCAATCCTGCACTTAACAATGGGAAATATGCATTCCGAACGGAATGCATGCTCGCATCGTTAAGTGCAGAGGTGCAGTTCTTCCCTGCACCCTATGCCTGCCACTGGGTGCAGTGATCAACAGCGGGGCACCATAGGTGTCCCCTAGGCTGCCATTCGGAAACATCACACCCATGGGGCCTAGCTGGGGGCCCCCAAAGACAGTTTCCCGCTGCCTTTCTGCATCAGAAAGGCAGGCACAGAAAGGCAGTGGGAAACTGCCATCGTACTCCCTCTGCCATGAAGAGCCAGACAGGGCAGTAATGAAGGGTTTCCGGATGGCAGACGGGCTCATCAGAAGCTTTCTGGAAAATCAAGTCGGATTCCTTTCCGACCTAGCCCATTGGAATGGCTAAATCAGAAAGGAATCCAAACAGGCAGGTCCCATGTGATTAGGATGCGCCGACTGGGGGTCAGAGCTATTCCTAACCACATTGGAATCGGGCCCTAAATATTTCCCTCCAGACGTGATTCTTGATATAGTTGAAAACTGAGAGCAGAAGCTCATTAAACCCACATCTCACTCCAGGCCATCCCTACACATGCCAAAATACTGGCTGACCTACACTTCTTGGCCACTAGACCTTTTTAGAGGAAGAATGGGGACAAGATGTGTATCACACAGGCAAGGCAATCCCGGAGCTTGTGCCAGGTACTGAGATTTAGCACCAATATGTAGCCAGGCTAAAATCACTGCTAGCTAGGCAGTGATTGGCAAGACAACTGTATACCATTGCCAGCTACCCTTGGTCTCTATGAGCCATTAGTTGTTCCTGGGTGACACTGGGCCACCCCACCATGGGAGAAAGGTATTTTCATAACGGACACCATTGCTTCTTCAACAAAATGCAAGCTTTCCTCAATACCAAGAGCTGCTTCACTGACGTATAAAAGGGGGTGGTGATGGACGGAGCATCTGAATTAATCAAACACTCACATCCAGTCAAAAGATCTGGGTTGAATCCATCACCGTTCTTTAGCCCACTCTGCCACCCCAGTTCAGACATGGCTATATGCAAATCAGTCTGACCCTGTGCCTCATGGGAACAGTCCAGCCTGAACTGCCAAGCCATGCCTTTCCTGGACTGGAAACAAGCTTCCGAGGACCGGTTTCTGGCATTCCAGCCGTCTTCAGCCCGGCTTGCTTGAATCCAGTGGCAAAGTGAGCAAGGAACTCACGTCTGAGCATACCCTGCCACACTTATGGTGGCCAAAAGCGGTACAAAAGGGGGTGGTGATGGACGGAGCATCTGAATTCTTTTGACTGGGTGTGAGTGTTTGCTTGGTTCAGATGCTCCGTCCATCACCACCCCCTTTTGTACTGCTTTTGGCCGCCTTAAGTGTGGCAGGGTATGCTCAGACGTGAGTCCCTTGCTCACTTTGCCACTGGATTCAAGCAAGCCGGGCTGAAGACGGCTGTAATGTCAGAAACCGGTCCTCGGAAGCTTGTTTCAGGTCCAGGGAAGGCATGGCTTGGCAGTTCGGGTTGGACTGTTCCCATGAGGCACAGGGTCAGACTGATTTGCATATAGCCATGTCTGAACTGGGGTGGCAGAGTGGGCTAAAGAATGGTGATGGATTAAACCCAGATCTTTTGACTGGGTGTGAGTGTTTGATTGGTTCAGATGCTTCGTCCATCACCACCCCCTTTTGTACCGCTTTTGGCCGCTATAAGTGTGGCAGGGTATGCTCAGACGTGAGTCCCTTGCTCACTTTGCCACTGGATTCAAGCAAGCCGGGCTGAAGACGGCAGTAATGCCAGAAACCGGTCATCGGAAGCTTGTTTCCGGTCCAGGGAAGGCATGGCTAGGCAGTTGGGGCTGGACTGTTCCCATGAGGCACAGGGTCAGACTGATTTGAATATAGCCATGTCTGAACTGGGGTGGCAGAGTGGGCTAAAGAACGGTGATGGATTAAACCCAGATCTTTTGACTGGGTGTGAGTGTTTGATTGGTTCAGATGCTCTGTCCATCACCACCCCCCTTTTGTACCGTTTTTGGCCGCCATAAGTGTGGCAGGGTATGCTCAGACGTGAGTCCCTTGCTCACTTTGCCACTGTATTCAAGCAAGCCGGGCTGAAGACGGCTGTAATGCCAGAAACCGGTCCTCGGAAGCTTGCTTTCGGTCCAGGGAAGGCATGGCTTGGCAGTTCGGGCTGGACTGTTCCCAGGAGGCACAGGGTCAGACTGATTTGCATATAGCCATGTCTGAACTGGGGTGGCAGAGTGGGCTAAAGAACGGTGATGGATTAAACCCAGATCTTTTGACTGGGTGTGAGTGTTTGATTGGTTCAGATGCTCCGTCCATCACCACCCCCTTTTGTATCACTGACGTATAGGCAGCATTTCCTCGGAACACCCACAACAGCTACATTTCCTGCCAGCTAGCTGTTGCAAATCAGCTGGTTGCTGGGTACTTTGAGAACACGGGTCAATTATGTAACATCACCTAACTCACTAAGCCACTGCATGAATTCCAGGGGAATTGCTACTCACTCATGTCTTCTTTGCAGGTGATGCCAGGAAATGTATCTCTCCCCATCTCCTCACCCACTTCTAACATCTGACCACTCTGCCTTCATAGAGGTTCAACAGGGCCCACATATGCATGCAAACTATCTTTGAGTGTACATTTGGCATCCTCAGTTTATACTTCAGCTGTCTTGATGATGTGGGAGTGCTCCATTACTCTCTATAAGTATTGTGAAAGATAGTTTCTATTTTTTTTATGTTACACAACATGTCCATGTGATAGAGTGTACATGTATACCTCTAGTCTGAACTATGACCTGTATCGTGTTTCCTGGGTGGGCCAAAGTCCAGAGGTCAGATTCTGCAGGCTCCTGACTCACTACTGGTCCAATATTTCACATGAACTGCTACTTTGGTTGCTGCAACAGGTTGTTGCAACACATTGGTTGAACAGTGTTGAATCATTAATGCAAGGCTGACTATGACACCATCCACAAGTACTATCCTGAGACCCATTGTTGCACTACCATGATGACATAATCCACATTGCAGAATACAAAATGCATCTTAAAAACCACCTACATATTACATCTTCCATCAGTATGTAGCACTAATCCAGTCTTGTAATCTCTCTTTACATCTATGAACGACCACATTTTCTAGGAGCACATCAGCCATGTTGTCCCCTTCTCGCTCTTTCTTTTTCACTTGTTCCCCCACCCTCACTATGTAGAACTACCCTATGCAGGGGGAATTCTTCACCCAGGCAACATAGGCATGGTGTGGTAAATAAATAAATAATACCTCTATTTTTGACTGGATATAACAATAACAGATAGCTCAATAAATAAGAGTCAAGATTCGAGGTAGTAGGAGTTTGCAGGTTTAATACAGCATAAAGGACAGGACCAGGACAACCTGCACGGGCAAGATCTGGGATGAGCGCGCTAGCTTTTAATAATAGTACACAAGTATATATACTAAAACAATTGCATTACAGTACATACAGTAGGCGTAGCAGTGGGTGGGGTTAATAGCAGTCGCGAAAGATAAGGGTGAAAGTAGGTGTAACAGGAGGCGTGTACATAGACATGTGATGTAAATGTAACAGAATATGTCATAAATGGGGCGGAAACATGGAGGGGGCTACCTAAGGAGCCGGGACCTCTAACCTAGTGGTGCGCGCAAACTGACAATGACGTGTGACTAGGGAGAAGCTGGGGGCTATGACTTCTGCGCTAGGAGCAGAGACGAAAGTCTGGAGAGTCAGAGCGACATGTACCTAAACACTATCTAGTAGCTGATGTTTAGAGAACATGTTGATAGAATCCAAAAGTTATCAGGGTAAAGGCTAACAGATTCTAAGACTGGTGCATGCATTATTCTACATGTAGTGCGTGTTGAGGAATATTAAATGACCATTAATACAGTATTTCTCTTACGTGGAGACGTAAAGGCTAGACCATGACGGAAACTATTGATGCGATTCAGTAACTTAGGATTGCAGAGAAGGAGGGCTGGACTGATAACTAGAATCATAACATACTCTTGGCAGACTGGGAGGCAGAGCCAGTCCGAGCCGGGCACTGTGAGGCAGGAAGTAAGTGAAGGGTCAGGGATACAGGTGGGGGCTGTATCGCTCCTCAGCGAGGGTTCAGGAGACAGGAGCTGAATCTGAGTCCGGGCTCTTTTGAGGCCTAGAAACGGGGACTTTATAATGAAATAACGTGCACACTGTGAAACGTGGCAACGTAACTTTACACAGGCCTAATATTCGTTGTATTCACGAAAACTGGGAACTGGCATACTAGAGATGGACACAACTGTAATTGCGTCTTTAATCGATCATGGGGAATACATATGCATATTAATCATGCACATACAACATAAGATGGGGAACACGTAGGGACACAGAACATGGCAAAATTTACTTTTCCACATTCCCTCCTTGTCACTACGTGTCCATCAGGAAACATCAATATTCATGATACCGTCTATCATTTCATACAGTATCATTTGCTCGTCTCGAATTGTCTTGGAACGGGATCTAGGACGGGACTTGGGACTAGGAATACAAGAGGTAGCACAAATGCCGCAAATCGCAGGGCCACATTGTATACAGAGGCAGCAACTGAATATGATCGCTACTGCAATACCTAGAAATGACAATACTTTCCATCCCCAGGCAGAAATTATACTCCAGAACCAACCGGACCATGTCCAGGTGCCTGGATCCTGATGTAACTGATGGGCAATTTTATGAAGTCTGGTTATAGCTGAATAAACAGACGGCGCGTTATTAGGAATGAAAATGCAGCAACTAGATCCGATGACTCTACATGCTCCTCCTCTATCGGCCAGTATGACGTCAAGAACGAGACGATTTTGGAGCACGACAAATCTCATAGCAGATTGCTCTTCGGTTAAGTTACCTAGAGCAGAGGCAGTCTCATTCACTACTGCCTCAAGGGTTCTGGTTAACCTACGTATTAACTTGCTATTCTGGATAGGTCCTATAAAGAAAAAGAATCCTTTATTGAAGTCTGTATACTGTTCTAGAGCAGTTTCAGTTTGATCGACAATCGGGGACTCGATCTCCCTTCTATGTCTAATGTGTACTAGATGTGTGTTTCTATGATAATCAGATGGGGCTAGGAAAACTGGTGGCAGTAGGAAGGCAATGTAACAGGTTCCCTCCCAATCGAGGGGCAGACGAACATATGCGGTCTGACCACAAACAAAATAAGAATGACGTGAAGCTTTGAAAATAGATTTCCCACTGTCACTATACTTGACAATAGTAGTACAATCACTGTGTCCTACATGTACGGAACCATTATTTCTGACACATAATTCGCCTTTGACTGGTAGTACTGAAATAGCAGGTAAGTCTGGAGTAGGATCAGACTGAACATTCAGGACCATGAAATTCGAAGAATAATTACCCAAATTATAAACTTCATTTTCTAGATCTAACCCTGTTCTGTGGGGAAGACCTTGCTTGTCTGGAAAACATGTACTGTTCAGAAAGGACATATCTGTTATGGATGACGTTAACATGGACCAGGCTCCACATGAACCATTATGTGAAAACGGATAAGGAAACAGTGGCAGAACTCCCTTCGGCTGTATCGCTCCTCAGCGAGGGTTCAGGAGACAGGAGCTGAATCTGAGTCCGGGCTCTTTTGAGGCCTAGAAACGGGGACTTTATAATGAAATAACGTGCACACTGTGAAACGTGGCAACGTAACTTTACACAGGCCTAATATTCGTTGTATTCACGAAAACTGGGAACTGGCATACTAGAGATGGACACAACTGTAATTGCGTCTTTAATCGATCATGGGGAATACATATGCATATTAATCATGCACATACAACATAAGATGGGGAACACGTAGGGACACAGAACATGGCAAAATTTACTTTTCCACATTCCCTCCTTGTCACTACGTGTCCATCAGGAAACATCAATATTCATGATACCGTCTATCATTTCATACAGTATCATTTGCTCGTCTCGAATTGTCTTGGAACGGGATCTAGGACGGGACTTGGGACTAGGAATACAAGAGGTAGCACAAATGCCGCAAATCGCAGGGCCACATTGTATACAGAGGCAGCAACTGAATATGATCGCTACTGCAATACCTAGAAATGACAATACTTTCCATCCCCAGGCAGAAATTATACTCCAGAACCAACCGGACCATGTCCAGGTGCCTGGATCCTGATGTAACTGATGGGCAATTTTATGAAGTCTGGTTATAGCTGAATAAACAGACGGCGCGTTATTAGGAATGAAAATGCAGCAACTAGATCCGATGACTCTACATGCTCCTCCTCTATCGGCCAGTATGACGTCAAGAACGAGACGATTTTGGAGCACGACAAATCTCATAGCAGATTGCTCTTCGGTTAAGTTACCTAGAGCAGAGGCAGTCTCATTCACTACTGCCTCAAGGGTTCTGGTTAACCTACGTATTAACTTGCTATTCTGGATAGGTCCTATAAAGAAAAAGAATCCTTTATTGAAGTCTGTATACTGTTCTAGAGCAGTTTCAGTTTGATCGACAATCGGGGACTCGATCTCCCTTCTATGTCTAATGTGTACTAGATGTGTGTTTCTATGATAATCAGATGGGGCTAGGAAAACTGGTGGCAGTAGGAAGGCAATGTAACAGGTTCCCTCCCAATCGAGGGGCAGACGAACATATGCGGTCTGACCACAAACAAAATAAGAATGACGTGAAGCTTTGAAAATAGATTTCCCACTGTCACTATACTTGACAATAGTAGTACAATCACTGTGTCCTACATGTACGGAACCATTATTTCTGACACATAATTCGCCTTTGACTGGTAGTACTGAAATAGCAGGTAAGTCTGGAGTAGGATCAGACTGAACATTCAGGACCATGAAATTCGAAGAATAATTACCCAAATTATAAACTTCATTTTCTAGATCTAACCCTGTTCTGTGGGGAAGACCTTGCTTGTCTGGAAAACATGTACTGTTCAGAAAGGACATATCTGTTATGGATGACGTTAACATGGACCAGGCTCCACATGAACCATTATGTGAAAACGGATAAGGAAACAGTGGCAGAACTCCCTTCGGTGTCTGAAAAGGGGGGAGTCGACCACACACCCAACAATTAGTAGCATTGCTGGTCTGGTGTGAATAGTGTAACATACGGATAAATGAATTGTTGCGCATAGCAAGACGATAAGATAGTTCATTAGGAGGCAGATCACTAAACGTGTGCTCTACTGTAGCATTTGAAAACATATTGGCATGAGAAATTGGAAAACATAAATGAAATGCATAACTTGTGCAGGTAATCATCAAAGTCAAAAACAATATGAAACTTAGAAAAACGATACATCGGATTGAGTTTTGACTAACTCTCTCACTATGGGGGTCTATTTCATACATGTCAGATACCTGTCTAACCGTTTCACCTAGGGGAGGACTTAGACAATTAAACTGGCTGACTTATTTTACTAGACCGTAGCTTCTTTTTATACTCCTGCTGCGGAGTTTCCTCTAACAGGGAGGGCTTGGTATCAATGTCATTTGCGGGACAGTCCTTGATAAAAGTGTCTGTAGAAGTGTTATTTAAAGTTTTAGGTCTTAGTCCGTGAAATTTCTTAACGTGAGACAGATGGACCCAGCCCTTCCTGCCTTCCAACTTGACGGCAGTACGGGTGGTCAGAAGGACTTGCTTCGGCTCCTTCCAACGAGGCTCCAGCGGACTTGAACGATCAAAATTCCGGACAAGAACCAAGCTTCCTGGAACGATTTCATGCGGTTTCACCTCGGTATTGTCTGGAAATGCGGCGGCAACCTGTGAACGACAAGAGTGGAGGGCAGACATCAAGGAAGCTAGGTAATCTGTCAGCATATTACTGGAAACATCTGTAATACTTCGGGGTCTAGGTGTACCCCACATATTTGGGGGGCGGCCGAATACGACCTCGTACGGGGACAGACCTGATCTGGAATGTGCGACCATGCGCATATAAAATAGGGCGACTGGCAGAGCTACTAGCCAGTCTACACCTTTCTCTTTACAGATTTTAGCAATACGTATTTTCAAGGTTTGATTATGTCTCTCTACGAGACCTGCTGCTTCAGGATGGCGTACACAATGAAACTTCCACTGGTACCCTAACAAAAGGGAAACGTGCTTCATGAGTTCGGATGAGAATGGCTGGCCGTTATCAGAATACACGACCCTAGGGAGTCCATAGCGGGGGAAATATTCACGAACCAACTGCTTGGCAGTGGTCGCGGCTGAGTAATCTGGGACTGGATATGCTTCTGTCCACCTGGACAAAGCGCATACAACAACAAGGACATACTTGAAACCTCGACATCGCTCCATCTGAATGTAATCCATCTGGAGGACTTCAAAAGGGTGGTCAGGGGGCTGGAATCCACCTTGTTCCACCGGGACACTTTTACCTGGATTGAACTGGCAACATATCATACAGGTACGGACTTTCTGCTTGGCTGCAGCTCGTAAATGCTTGTTAAACCAAATGTTCTGGCAACTGTCTAACATGGCTTTTTCTCCTAAGTGTGCTGGACTATGTGCGGTATTGATAATGACTTGAACCATAGAGTCGGGGAGAAACCATGTGTCTTTCCCCTTCGTCACCCATCCCTGATCTGTCTGGACCCCTCCTTGTTCGGACCATTTCTTGATTTCATCGGGAGTAGCATGTGACTGGATATCTATGACATCTTGAGTGGGGTCCTTAACTGTCATACAAGTAGTCTGTTCTAGAGTGGATGTCGGTGTCTTGTTAACTGGTATGTCTGGTGTCTGTGCTGTAAGCTTGGCTGTTCGATCTGCTAGATCATTACCTTGGGAAATAATGTCAGTAACTTTAGTATGTGCTTTGCACTTCATGATAGCGATAGCTGTCGGTAAATGTATTGCATCTAACAGAGCTTGAATATGGAAACCATGCTGAATCTTGGTTCCATGAGAAGTCATGAAACCTCTCTCCTGCCAGAGCACTCCGAAGTCGTGTACGACTCCGAATGCGTAACGTGAATCTGTGTAAATATTAACTTTCAGGTTCTTGGCATGTATGCAGGCTTGTGTCAGAGCGACTAGCTCTGCTGCTTGAGCAGACAGGGTGTCAATACGGTGTGTTTCAATAACTTCAGTGTCAGTAGTCACTGCATACGCGGCTACTAGTTCTCCTGTACTCGTTCTCATACATGAACCATCCACATAAAGTGTCAGGTCTGGATCTGGTAATGGAATATCTGTCAGATCTTGTCTTGGCTTTGTCATAGTGTTAACAACTTCCACACAGTCATGTGTGGCAGGATTTGAAGTAACTGACGGTAACAGTGTAGCAGGATTTAGAACGTTGCAGCGTCTGATTTCTATGTGTGGCTGGAACAGTGTCAGTTCATAACCTGTCAAACGTGCAATTGTCAAGTGCTGGGTCTGTGTTCGGTTTAAAAGAACTTCCACGGAGTGTGGAACTTGTACTGTCAGGGAGTGTCCCAATACTATGGAATCACTTTGTCTGATAGCTAGTGCTGTGGCTGCAACCGACTTGAGGCACGCAGGCAGAGCCTGGGCTACTGGATCTAGTGTGCTAGAAAAATAAGCACAGGGCTTGTACTGTCCGGCTTGATCTTGTGTGAGAACAGATAATGCAGTACCATCACGTTCTGTGACAAAAAGTGTAAAAGGCTTACTGTAGTTCGGTGTAGCTAGAACGGGTGCTTGGCATAAAGCTTTCTTTAACTCATGAAAACTAAGTGTATGTTCAGATGTCCAAGGGAGAACAGTCGATACGGCTGCCTCCTGTGTCGTTAACTGTATCAGTGGTTTAGCTAGAAATGCATACTGAGGAATCCATTGTATGCAATAAGAAGTGAGGCCGATAAAAGCACGTACCTCCTTCTGTGTCTTGGGCTGAGGGAGACTCGCTATTAACTGGATACGGTCAGGTGTCAACTGCCTACCCCACTTGGACAGTAAGTGGCCTAAGTAGATCACTTGCTGGACACAGAATTGAAGCTTCGAAGGGGACACCTTGTGCCCCATCTCGGCTAGGAAGTACAAAACTGTAAGTGATGCTCGCTCGCAAGCACGTTCAGAACGGGCTGTGATCAGTAGATCATCGACATATTGGAGCAGGGCAGTGTCAGTTGGCATGTGAATATTGTCTAGTTGTCTCTTAAGTGCTTGACTGTAAATGCTAGGACTTTCTGTGAAACCTTGAGGAGCTCGTGTGAATTTATAGCTCCTTCCATTTAAACAAAAACCGAAAAGGTACTGGCTGTCTGGATGAATTGGAACACTGAAAAATGCGTTTTTGAGGTCTATGACTGTGAAAAATGTAGCCTCAGAATCAATGGCTGTCAATAGAGATGAGATATCTGGGACTACTGGATACTGGGGGATGATACATTTATTAAGTTCTCGAAGATCAATCACTAATCGATATACTGGAGGTGCATTTGGATCAGTACGTTTCATGACTGGAATGATAGGAGAATTACATATATTGGAGTCAGTTTCTACAACTACTCCTTGAGCCATAAGCTCGTCAATAATTTTGGATAAGGCTGCTACAGCCTCAGGTGGCAATCTGTACTGTTTGATTCGTGGCAGGACTATACCTTGCTTGAGAGTCACACGATGGGGTGTGATTTGCATGAAACCAACATCAGTTGGACCTTGCGCCCATAGATGCTGCGGAACATTAGACAATCTTGGATCAAAATCTCGTAAAACATAGTGACCCTTGAAGTCACGTAAAAACAAACGTATTCCCTCTGGGGAACAGCAAATAACTGCACCTAATTCTTTCAGTGTCTTAATGCCTAACAAATTTTCTGGACATGACTTCGTAAGCAATAGATCAGTAGTTCGGGACAATGGACCTACTTCTAGAGTAACTGGTTTGGAAATCTCGTTAACAATTGGCTTTCCTGAAAATCCAAGGGAAACATTTCTAGAGCCTGAGAGCGGAGCCCCTGGAACCTCGTCGTGACTAATGGTAGTCCTACTTGCCCCTGTATCAATCAGAAACTTTCTGTCTTTCCCTAATACTTGACTGTGAACATAGGGACCTTCTTGATCTACAGGAATCTCGATGAGAGGCAAGCCTACCTCCCTCTCTAGGCTGTTTCATGAATACGCTTGATACTCTGGATACTCTGTCTGTGCATACTGGTACATCTGCTGTGTAACATGCTGTGTTGCAGCGATAGGCTGCGGTGCTGGAACTGTCTGTTGTGCATTCTGTGGCTGAGAAGTCTGTGAAACTTGTTCTTGTCTAGGCGGACGTGGTCTTTCTTTAGTTTTACCAGTGGCTATATTGTGTTTCAGAACTGCACACTCGTTTATGAAATGACCTGGCTGTTTACAATAATTGCAGGTCCCTTTAACGGGAGCTGCAGGATGACTGGCTTGATTCGGACCCCTCTTCTGACTGTCTTGTGGAACAGATTGTGCAACTAGTACTTTCATTTTCGTGTCTTTCATACGTCTTCTCTCGTGTTCTTGCTCTTCTCTGATTCTATTCTGGTGATACTGGAGCATCTGTAACATCTGGGACGGGGTACTAGCTTGCCAAGTACTTTCGACTTTCAAAACTCGATTTTTAACTTGTGGACTTGAATTCTCGACTAATTTAGTAACAAAAAGATGAGGGTATGACTCGCTACTCGTCTTCAAACCACTGTTTATGATAAAACATTTCTCAAATCTGGAATAAAAATCACTAGTGTCTTCGTTTTGTTTCTGTTTACAGGCTGAGATTGCATCCCAGTCTTCCTTTTTAGTGGCTAATAATCTAGGCAAAACATGTATCAATAATTCTGGTAATTCTTTACATTTATCTCCAAGACCGGTACCTGGTACTCGTATCTTATCTTCAGCTTCTAGAGCTGTCCAATCGATCTTTTTCTCTCCCACCTCCCAATCCTTTTCCTTGAGTTTTTCGTATATGCCCGCAGGCAACAGGACTTTTAACATTTTAATAATATCTGGATACGTGTATTCTCCCATACGGAGCATGTCTTTTAATTCACGGTGGAACCCTGCTGGATCTTTGTCGTGACAGGGAATTAATTTCTTCATCTCTAAGAGTTCCATCTTGGTAACTGGGGTGTAAACAAATACTCGTTGCATTTCACCATCTGGTGTCCTAACTGGGTGTACTTCTCGTAACGGATGCTGTCTATCTATATAAAACGGTTTACTTTCTGGAGGTGAGACATGAACAAAATGCGGGTTCAAAAACGTTCTATATTTGTGGCGCTGTTCTAGAATGACACTAATTAAATCGGTACCTAAACCTTTCCATCTATACTGGAGTAACTCGTTCAGGACATTATGTAACGGACCTGGATCAGAATGTTGACCCTCATACAGCGTAATGAGGTGCTGGATCATATACATACCCACCAGTCGCTGCTCGGCTGGGGGCAGTTTCAGAAACATTTGTGCCACTATTTCGTCTGGAAAAGTGGTAGAATCAGTAATCCATCGGACTGCTGATCGGGCTAGTTCTTGTTCATGCATAGTACTTAATTCACTATAACCGATTCGTGATTTCAGAATTTGATCGGTAGCTTGAAATACTTGTTCTAGGGAACCTTGTTCTGGTGCTGGAAGATGAAAGACTTTCTTGTGTTCTAGGCGTAAATGTCGGTCTGGAATTCTAGATTTACCTACATACGCTATTCTGGCGGGATTCTCGTCGTCTACCTCTTCAGTAGAAGAGTCATTTTCTTTCTCGCTTACTTGTGCTTCTTTGCGTTGTTCGTGTAACCTTATTATTTCTTTACGTATTTTCTTGTACATATTCTCTATACTATTGAGTGTCTTGTGCTTACCCTCGGCTATATTATCACTCCACTTTGTCAGAATTCTCATTTCGGTCGGATCTTTAGTCGGGGAATCTTGTTCCCGTATTAAACAATTGATCAGAAACTTTAATAACATGAACTGGATCTCAGCTTTCCTGAGAGACATGACTTCACCAATACTTTCTGGATCTTGTCCTGTACGAATGAAACGATACATTCTGTCTAGATCTTCTTTCATATTCGGTAGGGTGACCAAATACTCGGACACCTGTCTTATACGTACGGAATATATAACCATACTATCCTCGCCTGGGACTGGATCATAACAGCATTCAGTAAGAAGTCGCCTGATTTCTGCAATGGACTTATATTTAGGCGTACGCTGTAACGCACGTTCATGTAACTCGACTGCTCCTAAACGTCTACTTGGCGGCGGGGTACCAGGAGGACCTCCTCCCGCGGCCCCTGAACTGGAATCGTCGACTGATACTCTTCGTGCTGGCAGAGTGACTGATGTGGCGGGAATTTGTACTACGGGCTGGACCGGGGGTACCGTAACAGGTACTGCAACAGGTGCCCCGGTGACTGGAGGAGCAGGATTTACATTATTTACAGGAGCTGGCGGAACAGGATTTGCATATTCTGGGACTGTGTCGTCCAAATAGGACGAGAGAAAAATATCAGCTGCGGTCGGTTTGTGACGTAGCTTGGTCGGAACTAAGGGTGGCGGAAAATTACATGGTGCTTCCGGGGTTGCTTTTGGCAAGCCCTCTGCAAGAAGAGGATACATACCCTTAATGAGGGCATTCCTCTGTCTGTCTGACTGTTCGGTTTTAACTCGTTCACCTATTTCGATTAATTCCCTTTCTTGGGCTCTTTCTAAGGATTCTCTACTTAATTCTGACTTTCTGATTTCTTTTTCGGTTCTTTTATGAGATTCTTTGCGCCATAACTCGATGGCATCTTTCTGTGACTGTCTGGCTTTCTTTTTCCATAATACTTCTTCTACTCGCATGATGCACTCGGCATCCCATGTACCCGATACGGGCCATCTGTACTTTTCTTCTAACTGTTTGGTGTACTCCACCCATAAATCTAGATATAATATGGCACTTATGCCATGCTTCTGATACATAAAATGACCTGGACTGTCCCTAGGCGGGACAGGAACTGCTTCTTCTAACAGACCTTTTCTAGTTTTTAACTGACGTAGTTTTGAGAGCAGCGGCATGACTGAACTGTAGTCTAGACACAATACAATACACAATGAACACGATAATTACACCACTTTCATACCACGACATTGAAATACATGAATGACATTTAAATTAACAGTTTTGACAAAATACTACCTGGAATACTGAAAACAGAATACATGAATTTCTCGAGAACAGAACGGACTAGAACAGAAACTAGATGCACTGCTAAAACAGTACGAAACTTACCGGTCTCATAAAGAGACACGTCAGGACCCGCATCCACCTAAGTGGACACTTCGTGTTGGATCTGTGTACCCCCAAACCCACGGACCAGAGACAATGCAATTGACCCTGTCTAGATACTACCCCAGCAACGGTACTCACCGGGCAGCAAGAACGGAAGGCCTCGGACTGGACTGGACTGCTACGACGCCGGACGGATGAACTTCGGACTTCTGTTACGGGTGGGCCTCCGGATACCTCGGACCTTGGACTCTCGGCTTGGGCTCTGGTCGGGACTCGCCGCGTTCCTCCACCGCCTCGTCTGGATGCTGGACCGCAACCTCCGTCTCCTCCGTGGGCCTGAGGGATACTTGAAGCAGAAATATCTGCACGTGCACGGTATGGTTCCGTCACGGCTGCAGAGGATCAGGGGGCTTGCGTGGCTTCACCGGCGCGTGGGGAAAGGGCAAGTCCCTATTCGGGCGCCATTATGTGGTAAATAAATAAATAATACCTCTATTTTTGACTGGATATAACAATAACAGATAGCTCAATAAATAAGAGTCAAGATTCGAGGTAGTAGGAGTTTGCAGGTTTAATACAGCATAAAGGACAGGACCAGGACAACCTGCACGGGCAAGATCTGGGATGAGCGCGCTAGCTTTTAATAATAGTACACAAGTATATATACTAAAACAATTGCATTACAGTACATACAGTAGGCGTAGCAGTGGGTGGGGTTAATAGCAGTCGCGAAAGATAAGGGTGAAAGTAGGTGTAACAGGAGGCGTGTACATAGACATGTGATGTAAATGTAACAGAATATGTCATAAATGGGGCGGAAACATGGAGGGGGCTACCTAAGGAGCCGGGACCTCTAACCTAGTGGTGCGCGCAAACTGACAATGACGTGTGACTAGGGAGAAGCTGGGGGCTATGACTTCTGCGCTAGGAGCAGAGACGAAAGTCTGGAGAGTCAGAGCGACATGTACCTAAACACTATCTAGTATCTGATGTTTAGAGAACATGTTGATAGAATCCAAAAGTTATCAGGGTAAAGGCTAACAGATTCTAAGACTGGTGCATGCATTATTCTACATGTAGTGCGTGTTGAGGAATATTAAATGACCATTAATACAGTATTTCTCTTACGTGGAGACGTAAAGGCTAGACCATGACGGAAACTATTGATGCGATTCAGTAACTTAGGAATGCAGAGAAGGAGGGCTGGACTGATAACTAGAATCATAACATACTCTTGGCAGACTGGCAGGCAGAGCCAGTCCGAGCCGGGCACTGTGAGGCAGGAAGTAAGTGAAGGGTCAGGGATACGGGTGGGGGCTGTATCGCTC
The DNA here is from genome assembly GCF_964261635.1 of Lissotriton helveticus. NCBI lineage: Eukaryota > Metazoa > Chordata > Amphibia > Caudata > Salamandridae > Lissotriton > Lissotriton helveticus. Next base: position 755,625,578 of record NC_136059.1, on the reverse strand, counting down.
CTCAGCGAGGGTTCAGGAGACAGGAGCTGAATCTGAGTCTGGGCCCTTTTGAGGCCTAGAAACGGGGACTTTATAATGAAATAACGTGCACACTGTGAAACGTGGCAACGTAACTTTACACAGGCCTAATATTCGTTGTATTCATGAAAACTGGGAACTGGCATACTAGAGATGGACACAACTGTAATTGCGTCTTTAATCGATCATGGGGAATACATATGCATATTAATCATGCACATACAACATAAGATGGGGAACACGTAGGGACACAGAACATGGCAAAATTTACTTTTCCACAATGGAACTACATAATGGCGTGGAGATTTCCACCTACCATGACAAACAGGAAGTTACAAATGAGAAGTACACAATCAGCCAATCTTAACCCATACCTCCATCTGAAAACAATCAACTGCCATCTTGCTTCGTAAGATGCCATTTTAGTCCACAAAATGACTGAGAAGTGTAGACAGAGGGCCCCAGCTTTGATACAGAGAAACGTGACATAATTAGGGAGGGAATCCCTGAAATAGACCCTTAGTAATATGGTAAAATTAGTTAACTCTCAATTTACATGTTGAACTTCACAGTAGGGCCTTTTTATATGGTGCAGGGAATGCACAAAGGACATGGAAAAGTTAAATGTCACCTGTGAACTGCAGCACATGGTGTGCTATTTATGAGGCTGATTAAAGAAATATGGCTTTGGGTTACCTGTGTAGTCTGACTCCTGCAGATTTTAAACCTGTGGGCAAACCTGTCAAAATAAACCTTTTTGAAAGGAAAGAACCCTAGGTATAAACATTAAATAAGTCACCGTAAGTAGATCTTGCTGACCACAAGGTTGTGCGCCTAGTATTTAAAAGCGGTAACACAAGAATGTAATGGTGCCATGCACATGCGGTGCTTAGCCACCAAAATGTATTTAGCTGAAAGGTCTGTAGCTGTCCTGTATGAGCAAGATAAATAAACAATAAAATCACACTGCTATCTCAGTTTGAAGACAAGCTGCCAGAAAAATTCAAACACCATATTCGATATTTATTAATAATGCAATTCAGTGGTGAAATCAGATGTTTACCAAAAATGTAGAAAAATTACTTTTTTTTTTAACATTTCTGTATTGGTGTTTTCATGGCATATTGCAAGTTCCACAATAGAGATGTAGGCAGCCAAGATACCTCAAGGAACAGGTGGAGGCAATGTAAACATCATAGACAAACAAGCCAGGCATTACATTATCAATATTATCAATGAAGTACAGATAACAGTGCAGACTACTAACAATCTCTACCTACAGGGGTTGTCGAAAATTTAACAAAGAATGGGGGACTTCCCTCAGTGTGCTGGTAACTTCGATCACTAAGGGTACACCTTTTACCTATCTGAGTACTGTCACAGAAGTATGGCAGATATCTATCTTGCAGCATCAAGCAGTTACCCCAGGAGGGGAAAGGCATTGAATCATGTCTGATGCCAGAGTGCCCATGGGAGCTCGCACACCGATCTTACTGAGGCAGAGGATTAGGGGTAAGAGGCATGCCAGTCAAGCGAGATGGACTGGTGGGCTGAGGAGTGAGTTAGGGCATAACATCTATACATCAATCTCCTAGTAGGGAACTCTGCATTGCCATCCATGTGTGAGGGAGTGGCAGAGAAAAAGTTTCCCTAAGCCTCAAACACTCCCATTTGATCATTAAATTTGTAAATCAGGTTCTCACGTTTCACCAACCTGTCCAACTCTGCCTTCAGCTCCAAAGGGGTAGGGAGAGAAAGATGTCTCCTGTGCTGCAAAATGCAGACCTTGGCTGATGCAAGGGCTGTCACCAGCCATCGCTGGGTAGGGTGGGGGCCATGCAGTGTGCCATGTTGTGGAGGATGGCCAAGTGCATTAAGGGGCAGATGATCAGCCCCCGGACAGTCAGTGCTGACCACACAGCATTCCAGTATGTTTGAAGCACCAGGCATTGCCAGGGGATCTGAGACAGATGGTAGCCTCTTCTTCCCCAGCATAAAGCATGTGGCAAAAAGTCGTCTCTGTGGAATTTCTTTTTTGGGTGGGGGGGGACAGCCATGAAGCAGTACAAAATATTAGTGCTATCAAGAGCTGCCAATTTTGTTTAGTCTGTTCTCTGAATGGCCAGGAGAATAAGCATCCTATGAGTTGGTTATAGAGGCCAGATCCAACCCCCTGTTAGAATACCTAATCTCCAGATACTGTTGAATGGTGGAGCGGAGAGTCTCAGTCTTCATGCCCATGCAACCCTTAAGGCAGTGCACAATTGGAAGAAAGACCAGTGTTGGGATAAGGGGAGGCAATATACCGATTGGAGCAATTGAAATGTTTTGAAACTAGGTCAGTTCATTAGTTGGTTATCCTTCATGATCCAAGTGGACCTCTAGGAGGAAAGAAAACAGTGTTTGGTGCTGATGCATAGCCACTGATTTTGACAAATAGGGTCAGCGGTATGTAGCCACGGGTTAGTTGACAAGAGGGTATATAATAACTGCCACATGACCAGCATGGTCCGGCACACTGGGTTGTCGGTCAGTACTGTGCTGGCATTATACTTATATAGAGCATCTAGGGGCCTGTCACATTTCACAAGTTGTGTCTCTATGCTGACCCACATCGGTGGATCTGGGATCCTGAACAGCTACCAAATAAGCTGCAAAGGATGATGAGCCATGTACTTAGGACATGTGTGGCAGGCGCAGTCCCCCGGATTCAGTGTGAGCATACAATTTGTCTATTTTCAATCGGGGTCACGTACCTCTTTAGATGAAAGATTTGATGGCAGCAGAGTTTTGGGGACCAATATTGTAAGAATTCCAAACATGTAACTGAAGTGGGAGAAGATAAAGATTTTCACAGCCTGCACATAACCACAGAGAGAGAGTTCAAGGGCCAGCTAGTTTGTAAATGTAGAACTTCTCTTAGTAAGCAGAGGGAGTACATTAACCTCCACCATGAGAGGCCCTTGTTCAGCAATATCCAGCAGCGCTCCTCCTCTAACACTGATAAGCGTTGCACCACTGCTCTGTGATTAGTGCAAAAAGGAGAACTAAAATGATAATAATTAATGTTATTATCATTTTAGTTTCCCTTGCTGCTTGGGTGCGTGGTAGGAAAGATGGGCCTGGGCTGCCCAGTGCAAGGGCGGGGGGAGGAGTGTAAAGCACACTCTAAAGTGGGCATTACTGTTTGGCCGGCCTAAGAGGGCTGGTCAAACTGTCATGCACACTTTGCATCTTCACCACCAGGCTGCATTACACAGCCTGGTGAGAAACATACAAAGTCTCCAAGCCCCTCTCTGTGTGCCGATCCATGGCACTCAGACCAATCATAGTGCTGCTTAAGGCAGCGTTGTGGTTGGGCAGGGGATTCTGGGAGGCTAGCAGATTCCTATTATGGTGCGTAGGAGACGAGTAGAGGTCGCAGCACCCAGGGGCACTGAGGTAAGTCTCTTTAATTTTATTTTTTGTATTCCCCTGATCTGCTCTCCCCTGCCCATCATCAAGCTTAGTAGCGGTCTATACTTGCAAAATTCCAAGAATCTTCATTTATTTGGATACCCTGGGGAACTAGAGTCTTTCGACACAAGCTCTGATTGAAATCCGGAAGATTCTCATCAACTCACTTTTGTTCCAGTTGACCTTGCATCCACAGAACTTTGGAGAACTTGCTGGTTCATACAGTGCATCGATAGCAGAAAGCTTAGACATTTGTGAGACGACTTACCAGGTCTATGGTCTAGAAAACTAAATGGGACTCTATCTGAAATACACCTAAAAGACAACCTTCTTATAATATCTACACATCCGGATTTGTAGGTCCATAACTCGCAGAATTGAAGTGAGTGAGAGGAAAAAGTTCCTTAGCTCAATGTTTGACCCAGAACCTTGCCACCAGTTGGACTACTATTTGGTTGTAGGTCTTGTATATATGGTGTTTTCTTAACCCCCTGATATTATTCCCCCTACTGTTTAGATTATGGGATTTCAGTGTGCCCTGAAGAAGGCATATGACCAACATACAGTCTCACACCGAAATGCACTTTGGCACAATTCTGGAGATCTAGTGAAGCTATCCAATTTTGATCATTAAAAACGATGAAGTACTGTGTTCTTTGTTTTAGTGATACGAGGGATTTAACTGTTATGTGTCTGAAACTGAGTGTTTATGGTATGAATGAGATATGAATAATATTGATGAGTGGACTATGGTCTCTGTATTTTAATGCTAGTAGGTTGAGAATGAGAGGGAGGGGGGTTCTATGTTTTAGGGGATACGTTTGTGAATTGCATTTTATAAATGATGTTATGCATGAATATTTCAGTTGAGGAAATAAGTAATTTGAAAGAATTAATTAAAGGAATTTATATGAAATACAGGCATGTATACTCAGTTTCTGGCTCAGCGGTGCTTCATTTTTATGTAGTGATTTAGTGACTTATGAGCATTGTGCAATAATTGTGGTGTAGGCAGTAATTTGTTCTTGTTCTATAAATATTATCTAGATAACATACCTGGAAAAAGAACAAACTCATTCTGCCAATTCCATTGCCTGTCGGTTGTTAAAAGTTTCAAAATTAAGGTCCTGCCTCTCATCCAAGGAGACTAATGGAATGATGTCCCTGCCTACTTCCAAATGTCAGTTCAATATATTATCAAGACTTAAGGTTTATGCTAAAATCTTAAGATTTAAACTAGAAATCAGAACTGTTGTGATCATCACATAAAAAGCTTTAACATGGGGAGAGGAGACTTTAATGCGGTACATGACATCTCCTTGGACTGCTCTCACCCCCCCTGCAGGATATGGCTGAAGCTAGGACAGCGCAATCACTATCAGCCTGGATCACACACCATGAAATGTGGGGCATTTGGTGCACCATGCACCCTGATACATGGGAATGCTCGTTCTACTCCCCAGTCCATCACCTACACATCGAAATAGCTCTATCTCTATGTAACGCCCATATGGCACCTCAGGCTTTAGCTAGTGAATATTTCAGTAGAACACTATATAATCACAACATCCTCAAACTGATGCTACAATGGTGCAGACAACAAGCGCTGGCACCCACATGGAAACGATACATGCTGGCACTACCCAATGAGGCCTACAGGGACACCTTGGTCACCTACATAACTAATTATTTTGAGGAAAATGAGGGGACTGTCTCCAACACAGGGATCGAGTGGGATGGTTTCAAGGCAGTGACCCAGGGCCTGTGCACCAAAATCTCCCATTGGGAGAAGCACAATCTACGACACTAGATCACTGAACTAGAACGTGCCATGAGGGTGGTGGCAGTGCGAACAGGAGCAGCAATGGAATTGGTGAAGGAAATTGCCCCTCTTTGGAAAAAAACATGTGGTAGAGGTGGCCAGGGTTTGGAGGATACACTATACAGAATAGGTGGCCAAACAGCACGTGGAGGGAGACAAGGCAGGTTAGGTACTAGCATGGCTCCTGAGTATGGATGTCCCTACGGATATCCCAAAATCCCCAGTGAGCACCATCAAATCTCTGACAAGGAGTATTTCTTCACTCCAGTACAAAACTAAATGGATGTTCTCGTTTTGACCCCCTACAATGACACACTCTAGACAAAGCGCTCATGGTTGAAGTAAGTTGCTGTCCGATCAAACAGAAAACCTGCACTAAGACCCCCTGATTGTATGGGTTTCCAGTGGAGTTTTATTCCACATATTCAGTGAACCTTGTGTCGAAGCTCCAGCAAATGTACGGACAGGCCAAGGAGGAAGGCGTTCTACCGCTGTCTTTGCGGGAAGCACTGATTGTTGTCTTTCCCAAACCGGGAAGATGCACCTTGATGGTGAGCTTCTATATACCACTGCCCTTCTTAAACACTGTGTACAAGACACTAGGGAAAGTATTTGCAAACAGATTGTTTCCTTTACCCCCTACACTGCTCCACCAAGACCAGAATGATTTTTTCCCAGGAAGAAATACCTTCGAAATTTGGGGCGTGTATTTCGCATCATGTAACAAAATGCAGAGAGCTAACCATCAGGCATGGCACTCTCTATCAACATCAAGAAAGCTTTTGACACTCTGGGATGGCCCTATCTAACAGAAGTGTTAAGGTACATGGAAGTGGGCCCAGAAATATTGAGCGGCATAGCACTCCTATATACTGACCCGGTAGCCCGAGTATGCAAAGGCAGAGGAATCTACACAGGCATTGAGATGCACGGAGGCACCAGATAGGGATGACCACTATCACTGCTCATATATGCCATGGGTCCACTAGGGGGGTTCTTTCTAAGTCTGGGTGGTAATCTCTGCTTCCATGGCAGAGTTTGTGGAAATGTTCACACTACGCGTTATGAGGAGCTCATGGAATTCTGAAAAACGTACCTCCTCGGAGCGGAGTTGTTTCCCTCGCTCGAGTTCATCAGCATCAAGTTGGTGAGCACGAGTGTGGGAAATCCAGCCCTCGGCCAGATTTTTGCCCGTTCGCCATCGTCAACATCAAGGTGGTGAGCGCAAGCGGGGAAAATCAACTTCCTGGCGAGATTTCTCAACGCAGGCGGTCAGATTTCTCTGTAAATCTAGTCTAGCAGCAGAAAGGAAGCAGCACCCGCTTGCGCTGTGCACAGAGCCGTTCGCCATGATTGCACAGTGCAGACAAGCACCTGGCACTGAAAATCATGGCAAACAGCATATATCCAACACAATCTGCCGCAAGCGGCGGAGGCTTTTTTGCACTTCACGGAGATCCATTTAGCAGAACTCCGTAAACTCCACCCAGGCTTAATTCTTTCCCTTTAGGGGCTATAAGAAAGTCATCCTTTTTGCCCAGATCACCCCCTATTTTTTTTACTGATACTGGTTGTTACTGGCCCAGGGCAAGTGCTCTGTTTAAAAGTTATATGGTAATTAGGTGTAATTACAATTGGTTCTGACATTCTACCTGTTAGTCTCTGTATGGTAGGGCATGTAGCTTTAGAGAGCCGAGTGGGTTTAATGTGCTTAAGTGTGCACTACTGTGGTGTCTGCTGTCGTTTTAACTGCAACCCTGCTTTGCAGGCATCTTTTCAAATAAAAATGTGTGCAAATTTGACTTTGGAGTTAAAAGTACCTGCAAAGTCTACAACTACCTTTTTATTACATATAAGTTGCCCCTAAGGACTGCCCTAGGTGCCCTCAGAGTAGGGTGCCTAATTATAATAAGCAAGGACATTATAAAAGTTGTTTTCTATCCCATGGCAATTTCGTTTTGCCCCACTGTAGCATGGTAGCTCTTTAGGCCAACATGTGAGAGGTTTTTTAAACTTTAATAACACTTAACTTTTGATAGGAGTGAGCTAGAATATTAATTCAAAGTGTCAAAATAACGGCTACCATATCTCCAACATCTTGCCATGGTTAGATTTATTATATCAATTGCAGGAAAGAAGTTACAGAACTTGCTTTCCTGAAGTTATAAAAAAACAGCCCGGTAGCAGACTCTTCTAATTGGCCAGCCTCTGACATGTTGATCTAAGCTCCTAATTAGGTGTGAAGTGGCCTGGGATGAAACAAAGAGACCATTTAGTGGGAGGAGATATGCTGCTGAAGATGCCAGGGCAAGAAGGGGACTGGGTAGCCAAACTGGTCTTCAAAAGGCAAAAGATAGATAGTTCGGAAACCAGGCCCACCAGCACGTCCTCTCCCCTCAGCCAGATGTAAGTCCATGTAATTCAACTAGGAGAGGTGCTGGAAGGGGACTGTAGGGAAATGTTAGCACACCTGTGGGTTGGGTTAGCCAAACCTGAATCTCCAGGAGAGATCTGATCTTCTCCATTTTGGATTTTAGGAAAAAGTGCATTCTGGGACAAAATACGTCAAACATCTAAGGAAGTGGTCATCACAAAGGGTGAAAACTTGAACCCCATTGCTCAGGGGAGCCCCCTTATTGCCAGACTAAAAACTGCAATAAATATGGCAGAGCTGCACAGCACCTCAGATCCCTGCCTGGAAACATCAAGAGAAGATGGACTGGCCTGCTGAATCCCTGGCAGGCACCAAAGGAGGACTGCACCCACAAGGACTGCACCTGCTGCACACTCTGGGCTTTGCCTTACTTCGTAACATTATGGAGTGGACTCCCTGAAAGCAACAGGTAGAAAAGTGCTTTAAGAAGTCACCTGCAGCAACTTCACCAAGACAAGCCCAGCTGACCAGCTTCACCTGGACTTTAAAGGATTTGACAAGCTGCATTGTAAGAATTGTAGTTCCAAAACTCCAAGAGGATATTCCGAGCTTCTGGACCCTTAGCTAGTGCTATGGATCCTAAAGGGCCCAAAGGAGACCTACTGGAAGAAGATCCAGAAGTTTGAGAACATTTAGACAACTTTTGTCAAAAGCTCCATAAGTTCACTGACCCCGATGATGAGAGTCAAGTCAGCGACATCGAACTGCGACTCCGCCTGAGATCCAGGTTTGCCATGCTGTTAGCTTTGAAGCTATTTGCCGTCGACGACAAAGACTGATCATTAGCCAAACTACCAAGAGTTGAGCAAGGATTCATTTATTAAGACTTGACTGGACTTTATTTGTGATTATGGTGTTATTACTTGCTGTAGGTACCTAACTAAATCTACTAGTAATCCACCTTCCAACAGGGGCCTGTAGCATTGAATTCTGGGGGGCTATCTCACTAGTCATCGACGATGCAATGGCGTACCTGAGGGATGCAAACAGAGATCTCCCAGAGTTGATGGAGGTCCTGGAGGACTTTAGCAAGGCAGTGGGCCTAAGTCTGCTCTGGACACAATCCTGTATGTTCCCCATGCAAAAACTCTTACATATAGAGAGAGAGTCATTGCTTCTGCTGGCACTTAAATGGTGACTTGTCACATTCAAGTACCTGGGCATTAATATATACTGCTCAGACACAGATATATTCCATGGCCTCCTGGGAGCAGGGTACCCAGTAAACACCCTGGCGTTTTGGCACTCCCTCCCACTATCGCCAATAGGCAGGGTGGTGATAGCCAAAATGTTGGTGTTCTCCAGACCACAGTACAACTCTGAGGCCCTCCTGATACTCTTACATAGATTCTTCTTTAGAGAATTTGGCTCCACACTTTGTTCACTGATCTAGGGACCTGGCGGTAAGAGGGTGGTACTCCGCTAATTGTGTGCTCCCCCCAAACTGGGCGGATTGGGTGAACTAAACTGCAAACTTTACCACACAGCAGCCCAACTACAGTGGTGGACATGCTCTCTCTCAGCTGGCCTCAAACCCGAGTGCAAGACCGTACAGAGGGATGTTGATTAATGTGCTCCAATATACTGGCTGGTGGAGCCACGACAGACTGTATTATGATCCAAAATTGCTGCCCACGGTTGCTAAGTGCTGCTGGCTCAGGTATGTCCGACACAGGGTTAGCCCAGAGCAGTACTCACCAAGCTTACTACTATGGGCTCGGCTGGAATTTGGGAGGCTGTCCAAGCACCACAACACTAGTCCATGGAAGGAGGCTGGCCTCATTAGGCTGGGAGACCTTTATATCCACAAGACACTGCTGACAGGAACAGTATGACATAATTGAGGACCTGTTCCTGACCTTCAATGCTCCAGCAAATACAATAAGAACACTGGTTCCCAGAACATTGTAGTGTAGTTGTAGTGTAGTTCCTATATTCCCAATAGGCTCTGCGCATTGGAATAACTTAATTGATAGTTTAGACGTAGGACTGAGGTCGACTATGTCTCTACTGAATATGTTAGACTTAATTATGAATGCCAGCTAGCTCAGAGGTCACTAGAAACTTTCTTGAGTAAACAGGAAGGAGTTAACTTTCCTGAAAAGACAAGAAGGGATTAGTTTCTGACAACAGCATAAACATGACAACTTTGCTCCCCCCAGAATAAGGAGTATATCTCCAGAGTCACGGAAAACAATAGACAGCTATTTCACTCAGTCAATCGTGCATGCTTAGTTTCACCAGGAGTGCAGAGACATAGAGAGACGGGCGTTTTCAATAAAAGTTGTTATTTATTGAGCAGTCCTCTTTCTCATGCAAGAGAAGTGAATTGCCACAATTGCAATACTTGTCATAAAGTAAAGTGCGTACAGTAAAAGGAGTATTATGAAATAATACTGTAAAAGCATTTATATGGTTTCTGAGCCATATGATACTTAAAACGGATAAAATACATACAATGATGAAAGTTGACTAAACGTGCTCAACTGGTGTTTCTAAAATACGCCTACCCCGGTGTACCTAACCTAAGCCTAATACGTGGGAAGGAGTAAGTAAGTTGCAATTTAAGTTAAGATAGTTTTTGCCAAGAATCTGAATCAAGAATTCTCTAAGGGTCTAATCAGCGCCGTACCTTGGTTATAGAATAAAGGAGGTCTTGTATCTCTTTCTCAGGACTGGATCTCCCAGCAACCCACAAGGGTGACTGGAAACACTGGAGCTGGATTTCTCGGCAGGAGAAAAGACAGCGTCTCTCTCAGCGCGTCAATGAGAGGGTCGGCTTCCTTCGGCTCTCGTTACAGCTGGGCTTCGGGTAAGTAGATAGCCGATCTGCTCCAAACCACTGTGTGTTTGCTTAAGGCAAACACTGGTATATTTATACCTGGAAGGTGCCAAGTTTGACCTAAGGTTGGACATAAGACGTCACTAAGAACTTACAGTTCTTTCTTGACTACAGGAGTTCTTGGACAAATCAAAACAAAAGCAAGGGGAATTCCCGGGCTGCTGTAGGCTTGGTTTGTTTAAAGAACACGTTGTACTTTCTAGGAGTCTATGGGAGTAGCCTTGCCGTATTTGGACGGCATTGGCTATGACTAAATATGGATATGATTCTTATGCCTTTATAAGGATATTATTTGTTATAACCATACAAGGGCATGAATCGAGAATATTTTAAATAGGGTCCTAGATACGTTCACAACAACATAAGGAACCAAAGCCTTTTCCTCCTTTGCAGACACAGCTTACCCATGGCAATGCCATACAGGCACTCATGTTGCTGTATGTAGCACTACTCGACACCCAAACCATGTAATTACCTGCTTTCAGGGTCAAATGGGTTGAGGTCCTCAGCCAGGATCTCATAGACCGGCAGTGGATTACCATGCTCCAACAAGCGTACAAGATATCTAGGATCCCCCTGACTAAAGTACAACAATTGTAACTGCCTTCACCAGTCCTACCTCATATCAGTGTGCATACAAGGCATGGGCCCGACAGCTGCCACAAAGTACTTCCGATGACCTTGCCCAAAAGCTGACTTCCATCGTATGATATGGACCTGTCCAATTATAGAGCGATTATGCACAGTGGTGACAGCGACTCTGAGGAACATCAGTGGGCGGACGCAGCCCACCAGTGAATCCAGGCAGGGTATAACAATGTGCACATGCAAAAAAAAGCACATCATGAAATTCATCAACCTGCCGTGTTGGCAAAATGACAGATAACTATGTCTTGGAAATCCCCTGATGCTCCCCCTATACTAGGCTGGCAATTGGACCTGTTTAAGTGAGCAACAGCAGAGGCCGCAATTTGGCACACAATACATATATGCATGGAAGGTGTACCAAAAACTGATGCCTGGGATGCATACATAGAAAAACTGACAGCCACAATCGACAATAAGCCACCCTGAGGAAGGACATTTACTCTGGTCTCAGATGCCTGGAATGTGAGGGCCTGTGCTCTTGCTGCCCTACATATATGTGTAGCTTGCCCTATAATTGATGCCTGGCTCCCCCCACTGCGTCTGACAGAACTGTTGACACTGATACTTCCACGTCCACCATCACATCCCATCCACTCTACCTGCCCAGCCCTACAATACAAGAGGCTTGTGGACTCCACAGGCAGAGAAACCTAGGTCCATGGTGCCACTGTTCCTGTATTTATGCCCCGGTAGGGCAGTTCTGATAGTTATACTAGTCACCAACAAAGGGTCCTACTCAAAGGGTATATGTCCATGCCCCTTCTCCTCAATGGAATGGTAAGGGACTCATAGATGTAGATGTAGATGTAGATAATGTGCATGCACTATACTATTTGACCAGACAATCATGGTCTCTGAAGGTGTGTTCTAACCTAAATTCACTGTACCACTTGCTGCAAAATGTAGCCACCTCCTTTAGCCTCTTTGCTATATCAGTGATGTTTGCCTACTAAAAATGTTAATAAAGACCCACTTGGAAAATAAAAACAAGTAGGTGTGAAACCACTCTTCCACTAAGTTTTGAGTCTCTGAGCATAAATATCATCATCTCTTTTACTCTCTTAACTACCTCTTCCTTATGTCATTATATGTCGGTCTGGAAAAGTGTGACTTTTCCCACTGTACAGGGGCAAGGCTCACCACTTGCATTCCCACCTTCTCCAGAGGGCTTTCAATGGGAAGCTGTAATTGTATGCTGCAAGAAAAGTATCCTTTCTTAGTGGCGTCCTTACAGATGTACAATTCTGCTACCCATTAGCGCAGCTTTTTGGAGGAGGGTGTTTGGGGTGTTGCACCCCTAATACATTTACTATTAAATAAGTAGTTGGTTACAGGAGCTTTCTGTCTGGTATGATTGGATGTCTGTCAAATTTCACCTGAGATTTTTAAATTCTAACTCAGATAAAAACACACAAAGACACACTCTTGTATCTGTTTTGAAGGTCTTAAAACATGGTTATTTTACAAAATACTGGGGCTTATCTACAAGCCCCTATCACCACCACCACATTACTTTTATCAACATTGTAGTTGCAATAGTGGCTTATCCTTATTTACAAGGCAGTGTTAAGCCACTTAACGTGGCTTAACGCTGCCTTGTACATAAGGCCCCCTTTCACGCTATGGTTAGCATGAAAGGAGTGGGAAGTGGTTGTTGCTGTCGGTGTTCCACCGTAACACCCATTGATTTTAATGCTGCCTCCTATGTACAAGGGCAGTGTACATAGGAGGCAGCGCCAAAACTAAGACCAGGATAAACCAGGTCTTAAGTAGGCGAAATGAGGAGAAATGCATTATTTCTCCTTTTTTTGCTTTTTCCATGTGTGCTGCCTTTTGCAGCACACATGGAAAAAGCAAAATGCCATGGATTGTTTATGTACAGGAAAGTCCCTCTTCCTGTACATATACAATCTTTAAAAAAAAGCTATTTTGTGACTTTCATGTGTGTTGCATTAAGCAGCACACATGAAAGTGAAAAAATGTCATTTCATGATTGTTTATAAATAAATCATACGTTCTTATATAGCGCCTTTTCACCGTAAGGTCTCAAGGTGCTTGCTTTGGGAACCCGTCCTGGCCTTTCCCTGCGAGATTACCCCTACTGGGCATCCCCAAGGTGAAGACCAGGCATCCCATCGCGGTGGGGCCATAGTGGAAATTAAGCAAGCTATTGCCCAGAGTTGCAGAGTGTGAACCCACGATTCGAGTAGGCACCAAGGCGAGAATTATCGAGTCCGTGGACATTTTGAGCTCAAGACCCTGCCGCGTCAGGTTCTTGACCTGGTCCCGGGCCTGATCTCTACATCAGAGACTGCCTCCTCTAACCGGTGAGCGACACTTCTCCACTATGTGCAGGATGGGACACCTTCCTACACATATACAATCCTCCCCCACACTCAGACACCCTTGCACTGTGGTGCAAGGGTGCCTACATTGGTGCTACACTGCGAAGTGTAGCGCAATCGCAGGGGGAAACACAAGGCTGCACCGTATTGGTGTAAACATGGTGCAGTCTTGCATTTCAGAAGTGGTTGAGTGAGGCTAACGCCTCACTCCACCACTTCTATTGTACATATCCCCCACTATGCTTAAGTATCCCTCACAATCTGAACTCTTTTCCCTTTCCACTAACTCTTAATCCCCCCTCATGCGCTGTTTCCCATGTGATGGTTAACTTTTTTTAAAAAATATTTTTTATTGAGAGTCCATAAACACAGAATAAATATTACATGGCACATTCATAGCATGATTAATAAAGTGCGAAGTAAACTATATATGCAAAACAAAAGAGAAATCAGAATCAATATCAACTTACACTGACTTCATTTAAATATAAAAACATATTCAATTTTCGACAGTTTAGAAACTACTCATAAAGTGCAATGTGCATAGTGCATTTATCTTATCGATCCAACAGACTAACAAAGGAGAAAGTGGTTAAAATCAATATCCTAAGGCAGTCTAACATTCGAACACATTCCAATATTTATCATATTTCCTGAGAGCCCCTGATCTTAGTGCGTATTTTCTTTCCCTTCCTTGAATCCTTAGTAGTTTTGCCTTCCACGCTTGTAGAGTTGGTACTGTCTCCGATTTCCAGCACTGCAAGATAAGTGATTTAGCTATCAATGATGCTGTAAACAGGGGCTCATCATGGGGAGTGGAGCTCGGAGAGCAGCCTAGGACAGAGGTTAATTCATCAAATTAAATATTGGCTTTGGTCACGGTACTGAGGTATTTTTCTATTTCCTTCCAAAATTCCTGTATTTTACGGCACTCCCAAACAATATGTTTCCAAGTGCCCTTTTCTTCACAACGGAAACACTTATTGTCAACTTGGGGATATATACTGTGGAAAAATGAGGGAGTTCTATAAATTAACTATTTGCTATAAAATTGCATACGTTTAAAATTAGCACCCCGAAAAATAGATTTGTTGAATTTATTAATTTTATCCCACGTTAATTTATTAATTTCAATGTTTTCCCTCTTTTTCCACCTTTCTCTGACTTTATTATAAAATTTACTTGAATTGTCTCCTTTTAGTGTTTTAATCCAAATGCTGATCTTCTTTTTTGTTGGATTATTTAATGCTATCGATATATCGTTTTTATAGAATAGATTACATATATCTAGTTCTCTAAACTCCGCATGGAGCATTAAAAAAGACCATTTCAATATTGTGTTCGAGTGGTGGATCTGGCTAGTGATTTCTTCCCAGGATTTCCATCTATTCCCTAAAAGGAAGTCCTCGATCTTCTCAAAGCCGTTTTCCTTCCATGTAATGATTAACATGATAGGCTAGCTTTATTGCCTGAAAATCTGAAGCTCACTCCCCCCACCCCCCTCCCCACATCACCTGTCCTACTGCTGCTACCCTCCATAAATAATGACTGTCATCAAGGAAATATCTGTTGGAAGAAACATAGATGACAAGGTATCTTTCCAATGTATGTCTGAGTCTAAATGCATACAATTAATTAACCATATTTGAGGTAGAAATGACGCACAATACTCCTGATTTGAAACCAATTTCCCCTTTAACTCTGCTGTACTGTTTTCCAAGATCTTGGAGCTCTAAATACAGCCCATTGGTACATGCAATTTTTGTTAATTGTAATTATCAAATCCAATCCAAAAGACTTTATTCGGATAGCAATGTATCCATAAAAGGAAAACATGTACAAGATAAAACACATTAAAAAAATAAATAAATAGCAATGTCCAATCCTTGATGTAACCAAAACAGCAAATATGGGAAAATTGCATATTGTGAATAATAAAATACGAATGACTTCATAGGTCGCACATAGATTTCCATGCACCCGTAGCTACTCTCAAGAAGGTGCCAATGCACAAGATCAATTCAAAATTGTCCAGTTTAAGTATACAATCAAAAGCATCTGTTAAGTTAAAGAAGGGAATCAACAGCCATTTTGTATATTTCATGTAATATTTACATAAAAATAAAAAGTGTAAAAGTGTTTGGCCGCTGTGACCATCACATTGACATGGCAGGGAGTCAAGTTTTGTGTTATACCCAAAAGGAAAACAAAGCAAATATCTTACTGTCCCAGCTCTTAGACGGAAGAGGAGGCATCTCTCCCATTGGGACATCGGTAGTGCAATATACCTTGGTAGATAATGCTCAGGGTATTCAATGAATATAAATTTAGCGACAGTTTGTTTCTTTAATTCCCTTTCTAGTCTTTCCACGCTATAAAGTGCGTACAGTGCTGTCTTTTAACTTTTTTGTCCATAGTTACAGCTGTGTTCGGATTGACAAACAGTCTATCAAAATTGGCGCTCCCAAACTCTTGACTACCCCAGCAATCCATGGAATGTCCATCCCTTTCTCACAATGAACACAATCATCTATTATGTCCCTTGTGAGAGAAGCCTCTGTATTCTTCAATACGACTATCCAAAATAGTGCCGGGCGGGCCCGTATGAAGTCTTCAATATTTCCTAATTTCAGTTCGCTATGACATATGTACGTACACAGGGGCGGAGATTGGAGCGCCCAAGAGTTTTCTACAAAATCTATTTTCCTGTAATTGGACGCAAGAGCAATTAGTAATACCCCATACCTCTGCCCCATAGGTAGCTATTGGTACGCACTGAGAGTTAAAAATCTTTAAAATGGCAGGAATCGTCCCCGATCTTTTAGGGCGAGGAAGACTGAGGATTGAATTAAAGGCCCTAGAGAATTGACTTTTGTAGTATGCCATGTGTTCACACCAAGTACCGTTTGCATCGAAGACCATCCCCAAATAGGGGAAAGTAAATGTAATAAAATTTTAACAAAAGGGCACGTGCCACTAAACATATAGGAGTCGATTCTGATCCTGGAAAAAAACGTCCGTACGATTCGTATCCGGAGCCTTCTCCGTATGAATCGTAAACATGCCGTACGACCCAACGAGTATGATCCGGACCGGGGTATGAGGACGCGATTCGTACGGTCCACGTCAGGTAAGGGCGATTCATACGGAAAAGCACACAATCACATACACACCGTACGGTGCATACCCCTGCGATCCTGGGGTGTACGCACCGTACCCCTGCGATCGCAGGGTGTACGCACCGTACACCCAGCAAACATGGGGTACGGTCCGTACACCCCATGATGGCAGGAGAACGGTGTGTACAACCCATGATCGCAGGGGTACGCACTGTACCCCTGCAATCATGGGGTGTACGCACCGTACCCGGGGGGGCGTTCTGTACCTGTTTCGGGGCGAACTCTGCTTTTACGGCTGTTTTCAGCTCCCTTAGAAAAAGGGTTGTACGGTGCGTACCCGACACAAATCATACTTGCTGGGTCGGACAAACCAGCTGCGAACCATACAGATGTCGCGTACAGTGGGTTCCAAGGGAGAATCTTACGGGTATTTGATTCGTACGGTCTCTGTACGATTCGTACGGAGTCCAGCTCCGGGTACGAATCGTACTTCGGCGTACATACGGGGGACGTTGCAGGGTGCGATTCGTATGGGAAAAACGCTCTGAACGACTTTTCGGAGCGGTTTTCCCCGAATCGGAATCGACCCCATAGTGTTTAACTCTTGAGCTCTGAATCAAGGTGTTTGATGAATTTAGGACTATTTACAGCGGGTTAAATTAAAATAATTCTCACCATTTTGACCAAACAAAACTTGTGAATCTGATGTTAACAGATACGTGGAACATATGGGCATTAAAAGCACATTATCGGCTACACACAAGCATTATGTTTAACTTGAAATGAAACGTATAGATACTCCAGAGAAGATGTCTATCACATGACTGCTAAACACACAGGGGTCGATTCCGATCCGGTAAAATAATCCGCCGTACGAATCGTATCCGGAGCCGTTTCCGTACGACTCGTACAGATGCCGTACGACCGGACGATTCCGATCCCGATCGGCCGACCCGTACGCGATTCGTACGGTACACGTCGATTCGTACGGAAAAGTGCACGATCACCTACACACCGTACGGCGCGTACCCCCCATGATCGCAGTGGTACGCGGCGTACCCCTGTGGTCATGCGGGGTACGTGCCGTACACCCAGCGTACATGGGGTACGTGCCGTACACCCACTGTACATGGGGTACGGTGCGTACCCCATGTACGCTGGGTGTACGGCACGTACCCCGCATGACCACAGGGGTACACCGCGTACCCCTGCGATCATGGGGGGTACGTGCCATACCCGGGGGGGGGGCGTTCCGTACCTGTTTCGGCGCGAACTCTGCGTTTACGACTGTTTTTGGCTCCCGTAGGAAAAGGGTCGTACGGCGCGTACCCGACACGAATCGTACTTGCTGGGTCGTAAAAACGTGCCGCGATGTCGCGTACAGCGGGTTCCGAGTGAGATTCGTATAGAGATTTGAGTCGTACGGAGTCCTGTACGACTCGTACGGAGTTCGGCACCTAGTACGGATCGTACTTCATCGTACGTACGGGACGTCTACGGATACGATTCGTACGGGGAAAAAACTCTCCGTACGACCATTCGGAGCGCATTTTACCGGATCGGAATCGACACCACAATGTCAGAAGTGCAGTGGAAATGCTATATACATTTATTTTCTTCAACAACCGTTGCATACGACCAATGGGAAAGATGGGAAGTTCTCTCTGCGCGACAAGCAAAGAAGACTGGTGGGGTAACCTAATGAAATCATCCCACAGCAGCAGCAAAACCCGGAAGCTCATGTGTACCAAGCACGCAGTTCAAGTAGCAAAGTTTAGTAGTATTGAGGGTCTGTGACTGTGGCACATACAGGAACACTGAATAATGAGCAGGATGAGTGATCTATAGTGACACCAGCAGTGTGGGTGGGCTGCTGCAGACTGGGAATTTAGCCTCTATGCACGCATACAACTGCTCTTTGTGCTGTGTCATCATAGACTTACACTATTTAGAGCCGCCAAGCGGCATTCTTAACAAAAAAGTTGGTCCAGTTCATGGTGTGTTTATTCTTCATTGCAATACAACTTGTATCTCAAACTACTTTAGATGTTTGATGTAAAAAATATTGTGCTGAAACAACCGACTTATGTTCGTTTTAGAACACATCCCCACTTGCAAAACTTTTGTGGAGTACTATCGCTTTGTAGTCATTTTCTAGGAAACTTCATTTGTAGAAGCCTTTAGTGCACCGTTAGGCAAGGGAACTTGCCAACCCTAACCTCGTATACCTAATGTCTCCTAGGATGCCACTGCCATGGAGTGTCACCTGAATCGCCATGACTGCAGTGGAACCAAGGGTGATGCTTGTTCTATTGAGCAGAACACCTATTCATAAGACTGATAAGCCGACAATCACAGCAACAGAAGCACAACACTGCCTTTTTCTAGTGTGCTGGCTCACACTGCACAGGCCATGCATGGTCAGTGTGATGGTAAATGTGGAATAACACATTGTCTAAGTGTTAATGTTTCTATTTGCATTATCATAGCCATTGAAATCTATTTTCTTATGAACAATCATCATCTTTGAATTAAGCAATGTCTTAACATGTTGAAAATGTGGTGCTGCAAGACACAGGAACAGAAGAACACATCATCGCAGAGATGGGAATTTTCTTTGAAGGTCTGAAGTAATAAATGAGCAATAATCTGCTGGCTAGAAAAGCAGCTTGTAGCTTCCAGCTTTGATGCTAAATGCAGGGACTAGCTTTCTTGCAGAGAGGTAATTAAGACCACACTGTGCAAATTGGACTTGCGGCATTTACAATATTCCAAACAACTGACTTTAAGACACTGATATCCATACTTTATCTATTAAAAGCCAGCTGCAGGTGCAAAGTGACCTTATGTGTCTAGTATGATATGTCCAGCACTTGTATTTGTTACAGAAAGCAGTTCTTTTTTTCATATTTGTTGCTTGTTTTAACATCCTTATAGTCTATCAGTATATCCCTCATCTAGTCAGCGGCACAGTGTTAACTCCTGTTATGAAACCTTCACGGATTTCACTTGCATTCTTCAGTCCAGCAATTGGCTGCGCTGCAGAAATTGGAGTATAAAGATTAAGAAATATAAGGCCTCATTTATGAGGGGGTTGTGTCATGTTTGCACCACACAAAGTGGTACATGTGTGAATCAAGCCTTTAAGTCAGATTTTTGAAGCTGCATAAAACAACTTAGTGTGGCTCTGAGTGGCTTTAATAATCTGGAGTAGCACAAAGCAGCGCAAATCACTGCATTGCATTGCTCTGCCCTGGGTAGGCATTCCATAGGCATGGGTGTTCCCATGCCACTCCTGTGAATTTTGGCACATCTCCAGATTTACAAGATCTTGTTAGCCTGGGGATATGCCAAAAACCTACACCTTCCCAGGGGATGCATAAGAAGGAGAAACATCTCTATTTCTACAGCACACAGCCTCTCAGGATTGGTGTGAACCTTCCTGCACAATGGCGCATGGGTGACTGCTTTGACACTAGCCTGCCAAAATGGTGCCAGTGCAAGGCAAAGGACAGGGATGCTCCATATTGCCTTAAATATGGTGCATTCCGCCCTTTGCCTGTCACGCAGTGCAGCACAGTTCAGCAAGTTGACTTGCTGCACTGCACTGTGTGACTTCCTCATAAAAGAGATCGTAAATGCCTAGGGATCCCGATTCAATCAGAATCAATAAAGAAGGGGCTCAACTTATCCTTACAGAGGGGCATATTCACAAGATTGTCTCACGGCGCAGCAAATCACTTAGCTGCGCTGCACTGTGTGACAGGGAAAGGGCAGGAATGCACCCGATGTAAGGCAATGCAACGCATTCCTGTCTTTTCCCCTGCACTGGCACCTTTTTTGGATGCCCAGCACCAATGCAGGAACCAATGCACCATTGTGCAAGCGTGCCTGTGTTGCAAGGAGGATTATTTCTGTGCATAAACAATCTCCTGAGGCTATTTCCTCTTTCTACATATGTTGAATGCAGCACACATAGAAACATGAAAAAACAAGGAGAAATAAATGGTATTTCTCCTGGTTATGCCTCGCCTGATCCTTCTCGACGCTGAGAAAGCGTTTGATCGTGTCACCTGGCGGTTTTTATGGGGGATATTGGTGCAAAGGGGATTTTGTCCGAAAATAATCAGTGCAGTCAAAGCAATGTATCGCGACCCCAGGGCCCGGATCCAGATGATGGGGGGAAGTTCAGAAGAAATTTTAATATCTAGCTGGACACGGCAGGGGTGCCCATGCTCCCCAATACTCTTTGCCATATATATAGACCTCATGATTCGCAGAATTTTAGGATGTGAGGCAATCAATCCAGTAGTATTTAGGGGCTATGAAACAAAAATCTTGGCATATGCCGATGACTTGGCTGTCTTAACTCCAAATCCGGAAACGGCTATAATAGCTCTTATAGATATGGCTAGGGATTTTGGTAATTACTCTGGATACCGTCTTAATGAAAACAAGACTCAAGTTATTTCCACCGACAATATGGTAAGACAGGATACTAGGTGGGTCGACTCGGCAGTCTATCTAGGGATCAGGATAACCCCGGCAGTTAATACCATAATTGAAGATAATTTTGCTCCATTGGTTTCCTCCATTACGCAGGAATTAAAAAGAATAGATACTATTCATCTTTCCTTAATAGGGCAAGCAAATGTTCCAAAAATGACTATGTTACAAAAAATTCTTTACCTCTTCCGAACAATTCCGCTTCTGGCTGGTGAGGGATGGATAAAAAGTATAGAAGCAGCATTCTCAATTTTTTTATGGTCCTATGGCAAAATCAGAAGGTCCCTAACATATCTATCACTTCCGCAAGAGAGGGGTGGCTTGGCAGCACCTAATATGAGATTCTACCAATGGGCATGCCTTATGAGTCAAATGAGTATATTGTTGGATATCTCAACTAACAACACTCAGCCAATCGATCCTCCCTCTATCTTCGAACTACTAGTGGGTGAAGATGCTCAAGGGTTACTGTTACGCCAAACATAAAGAGGGTATTACAATAGAACAAAATACCAAATTATGGATGGCATATGGAAAATGTGGAAAGCTATCCAGAAAACATTACTAATTCCTAAAATAAATTATTATACTCCACTACGGGATTCTAAAATCTTCCCTCAATTACGTTATGATAGGATGGGGGCTATTTGGAAAGAACAAGGAATCAGAAGAATGGGGGACATTCTGGATAAGGGCACAGGGGAACTACTCGCTTTTACTGATATCCAAACTAAATTTAGCATCCCTCCACCCATACTTTTAAGTACCTTCAGATCCACCAAATAATACTCGGGACAAGGCCGCGCATTCATCCAGGAGGGGAAAATAAAATAATCAAGCATATGCTCAGAGGCGTAGCCCAGATTAAAATTAAATTTATTTATACAAATCCCTAACCGACTCAATAATAGACGATATGGATAAAGTAGAAACATCATGTATGACAAAATTGAGTGACCCCGACTTTGACCTAGATTACGCTCTTCAGCTCGCAAATAAAGTGTTCCATTCTACCAACCTAAGGGCGCAACAATATAAAGTCCTCTCTAATCTATATTTTACCCCGGCCAAGCTCTTTAAATGGGGTAAAAGGGAGGACGATAAGTGTCCAAGATGCCAGGACGGACCTATCGACCAAATCCAGATGTTCACGCAATGTAAAAAATTAGGGGAATCTGTGCTGAGATTGAGAGGTTTCTGGGGCTGCTAGATATCCAGGTAAACCTATCCCCTACCCTTATGATATCTGTTATTGGTAACAATCCTGAGTTAGAATGAGATAAATAGGCTTTCTTATATATATGCTTAGCAGTCCTTCAGACCCTGGTGGCAGCAGGATGGAAGGATAACACTGCACCCACTTTTCAAATGTGGCTTACTAGATTGCTAGGCATCCATAACATCGATGCCGCTCTCTATAAAAACAGGGGGGAAAAGATGAGGGAATGGGGGCTCTGCGTCTGGGCTCCACTTGCTATGTGGAGACAAACCCCTTGAAAGGTTATTTTTGTGTTTATGTATAGTTATGAATTTCTTCCCCAAAACCTAAGGTACCTTTTTCTCATATTTTGCCCTCTATTTCCTGTCTTCTCTCCCTATCCTATAATCCCCATGCTAATTCTGACTAGTTGAGAACTGTATATTTTGTTTTTCTACGATTTGTAAGCTGTATCACTAGGATATTCCATGATTGAAATGCTTGTTTTTTCCTTTAAGAATTTACGGATTTAATGTATTGTACCAGGTAAAATGAAAATAAAAAATATTAAAAAAAAAAAAGAAAGTAAAAAAAAGGGAAATGGAATAGTCCAAATCTAGAAGGCACATGCTTTTTCTTATGCTTATATATGAAAAAAACGAGCACTGTTCTTGCGCTCCTGTACTGGTGCACTGTGCTGAGTGGGAACAACTCCCTCCAATGAATCATATTTCTCCAGGTAATCCAAAGTAATCTTTTGAATCAGTGAATTTCTTGTTCCTTGTTGCTGTGTAATTCTTAATACGTAATATGCTTTACCACAACGGAGACAGTAAGATACAATCTGTAGTCTTTATTAGACATTCCAAATACATACTGTATGCCTTTTTAAGCTTCGTACAGCAGTACGCACAAATTGATCTCTGTGTAAAATTAGCACGAAATATATTGTCCCAATGCATTTCGAGCCTAATGGGCTCTTCGTCAGGGGAATCTAAAACATAAAATTGAACAGTGTTACCTGATTGTACCATTATAATTCTTGTATGATATCGCTACATTATCATAACATTGTAAATTAAAAAAAAATACTTAATGCAGACCACTTCATAAATAATACCCCTTCCTTCACCCAGTTCCGAAAAAAGGGCTCAAATGCTATCTGTAACTAAATTTCTAACTCCTGAGTGTCATGCTAAATGTGTACAGTGAATAGGCAGTATAAGAAATGGGATTATCAGTTGAGAGGATAGAGAAAAAAAACTGAGAATGAGGGGGGGTAGGTGGGGCATTTGGGGAATCTAAAAGGACGCAGCAGAACCAAGGACACTTTTCTATGCACAATCACTCACTTATTCACTCACTCACACAACAGGCAAGGTTAAGGAACCTATTGAAAGGGGAGAGCTCTATGGTTTAAGAAACTTCTGGCCCATTTTTCTTAAACTGCCCTAATGGCTAAAATAAGTGCTCTTAGGTTTATCTTGGCCAATATCTGTGGGCTGAATGATGCTTTAAAAAGGCAGTAAGTAGCACAAGGCTTACGGTCTTTGGGGGGCGATATCATCTGTCTCCAGGAGACACACATGGAGGGATCACAAAAACACTTGCTAAACTCACTAGGGTATAACATCATTGGGGCTTTTACACAGGGCGCTACAACGAAAGGGGTAGGAATCATGGCTGAAAGGAGATTACCTGTAAAAAAAACCTGCCTTAAATCCGACTCATTGGGCAGATGGGTGATTTCTAAATGCCACATTTCCCCAAACCCTCCTTTTACTGTATGCTGAATCTATGGCAGCAACGCTGATGACCCAGGTATCAATAATTTGATCCCTGGAGAGCTAGCTCACTGGCCCACTCCAATAATCCTTTATGATGACTTCAACATTAATCTACCACACGACTGGGAAATAAACAGCAAATGGAGATATAAAGGTAGAAAACCCTTAGTGTATCAAGCACAAACTAATCTAGCACAAACCCACGGGCTGAGTGATGTATGGGCTAAGCTTAACTCCACTCAACCTGGATACACCTATTTTTCGGCCCCACACCGATCATTTGCTAGACTAGATTACTTCCTGATTTCATCTTCCTTATTAGGCAAATGCACCATAGACACCGCCCTGCACTTCCTGTCGGACCACGATCCACTTATCCTGAATATCGGGGGTTGGGGAACTGGAAGGAGACAACAAGGTGGAGCTTCGAGAAAGCACTCTTACAAGATGCAGGCAACCGGGCCCACATGCAAGCCTGGATTCAGGAGTTTCTGGAAATAAACTTAGGCACGGCCTCTAACATGGTAGTTTGGGACACACTAAAAGCGGGTACTCGGGGTGAGACTCTAAGGTTTATCTTTGATCTTACTAGACGCTGAATAAGCATTCGATCGGGTCTCCTGGCAGTTTCTGTGGAGTGACATGAAGAGGGTGGGCTTTGGGCCTAAACTTACACAAGCAGTACATGCCCTGTATCAGAACTGACGGCCTGTGTGTCGATCAATGGGAGGCTATCTGAGCAATTCAACATCCCTCGGATTTGCTCTTTGCCCTCTATATAGACCCCCTAATCAGGAAAATTGAAAAAGAAATTAAGCAATTTTGGCAGTGAGCACGCAGGGAGTCAACACTAAGATCATGGTGTATGCTGACGACCTGGCCATTACTACTCCTGAACCTGAAAGCGCTATTCTGGCACTGGAACTGGAGGCACAAACATTTGGAAAAATCTCGGGGTTTGCACTAAACAGTAACAAAACACAAATAATAATAAACAATGAAGTTAACTGGATCAACAGCCAGGTTGTCATTAAGGACAAATACTCAGGGTGAATATAACAGCCTACTTAGACGAAATCGTAACAGAGAACTTAGCCCCCTTGGCCTCCGAAACAAAAAGAGCCCTCAAACAAATTGACAACCTACACCTAACCCTCGTGGGCAGATGTAATGTAATCAAAATGACCTACTTCCCGAGATTGCTCTATAACTTCTGCTCCATCCCACGGGAATTCAGCAAGGCTAAGCTACTGAAATTTCAGCAAATCTTTACGCAATTCATCTGGGCATACGCACAACCAAGACGGGCCTTAAAACAACTGTCTCTCCCCAGGTAGCAGTGGGGCTTGGCACTGCCTAATATAGTACTCTATTACTGGGCTTCAGTTCTGCAATACAGCACTGAGCTGATGAAGGAACACTCTTTTACTCCTGCAATCGGTCTTCCTTCTCCATTCTGGCTTTTATTGGGAGAGGTGTCTTGTGGTTGTCTGTCCAGACAGGTATCCTTTGGGTACCACAAGCGAGTTAGGTTCAAGACGTTGATGAACTCTTTTAAAGTCTTTTGCAACATACGTTGAATTTACGGGCTGGGCAGATTTAACTACTATACCCCTATTAGCCTGAACTGTAACCTACCTGCTACTTTTGTCCAGAACTACCTAGCAGACTGGTGCAAGGTAGGCATCTCAAAGTTAGGAGGCTTAATTTGAAACGAAGGAGTCAAAACCTTTGCTGACCTACAAAATAAATATGGTCTAAAAAACCAAGACACCTTCAAACATCTTGCTATTCACGACTTTCTTTCTCGAAAGGCTGGGGGACTCGCTGGGTTCTCAGAGGTTACATTTATCAATTTGCTACGGACCCCAGTGACTCCATGGATAGGTCCTATTTATGCCACTCTAAATAGCGAAACCCCAGATGATCTATCGAGGATAGCGGATAAGTGGCTCATGAAATAGAGGCGCCGCATAGTATGTTTTTTAAATCACTTGACCTCTCCCAAAGCGACCTGTTGTCAGCCAAATTACATTTTCTTTTTATATATTACACCTAGTAAAATTGCCAAATGGGGAATGGATAAAGGAACATTATGTCGTTGGTGCTCCGAGTTTGGTGCCGATACTATTCACATGTTTGCCACTTGCCAAAAACGTACCCCTGTCCTTCTTAGAATACAGGAGTTTCTGGGGAAGGTAATTTCTCAGGCTTTTGTACTGACTCCTTTAACAGTTTTGCTGGGGACACAAAAAGAGCTTAGTAGGAAAAAAGGAGGGGAGCTGGTGTTTGTAGCCATGACAGTATGGAGGATCTGTGTAGCTTCAGCATGGATCGAGACTGACTCGCCTCCTTTCACCCAATGGCTGGCTAGGCTAATGGTAACCTACCATCTCGAAAAAGCTGTGTACGCCAAAAAAGCCGCAAAGGGAGAAAGAAGGGACTAGACATCTGGGGACCTCTCCCCACCTGGCTAGTACAGCCTGATTAGTCTGGGCCAAACGTCCAAAAGGGTCAGCTCATGGTCAGCCAAAGGTCTGACAGCACTCACACTTCATTGTGCCTTTTTTTGTCTCTCTTTCCTCTCTCTCCTCATGTTCTTTTGCCATGTTTTTTCTCTTTAACCTTGCAGTTTTGCTAGTTTATGTGGAAACCTAAGGCGTTCATGTGTGTATACTTCTGTGTCCTTGAAAATTTGGTAATTTTGTAAATGTAGGGGGTGGGGAGAGCGGGGTGGCAATGAAGATGTTAAACACTGTATACACTGCATTGGAAAAAAAAAAACTTTAAAAAAAAATGTATATTCAAATTGATCTCGACAGTGTGCCATGTCTTTGAGCCAGGATTTACCTTTGGGCACCACCCTCTTTCCCCAATTTATTGGCACTCACCTCTTTGCCACTAATAGGGCCATCGCTGCCAGTTTACGATTAGCTGGCTGGAGCTGCTTAACAGGACCCAAACTACACATCTGTGGAGTCTCCTCTCCCAGCTCCATGACCATGTCCAAGAGTGTGCGTGTCACCTGACCCTAGTATTGTCTTACTGGCATGCAGTTCCATGCTAAATGCATAACATCGGCCACTGGAGCCCTACATCTTAGACCACTAGCGTCTGTACAGAGCCCACACTTACATAATTGAGTAGGAGTATAATACATTTACTGTGAAGAATTAAAATGTATAGTTCTGAGATTATAATTAGCTGTTAGCATTCCTGTTAACTCACAGCAGAAACCCCAGTCAGCCTGACTCATCGGTGCATCTAATGGGGTGTTCCATTTATCCAACATGTTCATTGGTGCTGGATATCTATCATGTTAGGATGCATTATATAATTCAGTCATTAGGTTCCTACATGTGGTACTTGTGAGTAAAATTTGGAGTGCCCCTAAAGTTTTTAGTGCAGCCGGGAACAGTGGGTATAAGCAGTGAAGGACTGCTCGGAGCCTATGGAACATGAAAGTGAGCAGCGGGGTCGAAAATCTATTCTGCTAAACTTCTTCAAGCGTTATGAACGTCCCATCTGGATAAGTATCCCCTAAGGTTTACAAGCCCACTTCTTTTAGCATAGCTAATTTCATAAATTCCTGCATAACTGAAATGTCTAGGTAATGAGGTAGCGGCAAAGCTGGTGAATAAATGCGCTGTGCTGCTGGCCGCCTACTAAGCGTTTTCGATGCTTAAGTGGTACCATTCACTGTGTTGATTTCATTGTGTGCTACCTCTGTATGGTATCATGGCTTATAGTGGAGTTGGGTATACGTTGTTGATTTCAATCGCCACATGTGGAGTATATTTTGTATATGTTGGGGAGCAGGGGCTTCAACTGGTCAGTCACTATTTTAGCTAATATTTTGGCATCTGTGTTAATGGGAGATAGTGGGCGAAACGAGTCACACCTCTCGGGTGGTTTGCCTGGAATCAATAGAGTGATAATAAGGGCTTCCCTAAGTTTCAGAGATAGTATCTGCTTTTGGAATGCCTCCTGCTACATCTTATGTAACTATGGCACTAAAGGTTCTGCAAGTTCTTTGTCGAATTCAATTGGTAGCCATCAAAGCCAGAAGCTTTGCCACTAGGAAGTGTACGTATAGCCTCCTATCTCTTCAACAGTGATAGGCTGAACTAGAAATTCCCTTTGCCCTAAGCAGAGCTACGCTAGTGCCACACCATCTAAATACTCTATTTCAGCTGCCACAGCAGAATCCCACTCAGCACATAAGTGCATGTAAAAGTCTATGAATGCTGCCAGAATGGCCGGCGTGTTGTGGCACATAGCGCAGCCTCCATTCAGCACCATCACCACAAGTGTCCTTCGCCTTGGGTTTCAGTTTAGTGGCTAGTTTAGTGGCTAGACTACAGCCTGTTCTGGCTCCCTCTTCATGCGCTCATGCAACTGTGGGACAGGTGTCAAACCTCCTGCTCCGCTGTGTCATTGTAACCAGTGACTTGCTCCCGTATTGCAGCTAATTGTGTGGGGGTGTCCTGTCCCAGGACACCCCCACGCCGCACGGCCCACCAGCTGTAGGCGCATCTCTCCCCCTGCGCCACAGGTCGGTGCCCCCTCGCTGCTGCTTGCTATTCTCGCCCGTTTTTACCGTTTTTGCCCCTCTGTGCCCACTTTTCAGTGCTCTGTTTTTATTTACTGTTTATTTAATGTTTAGTGCTTTCTTTCTGTAATGTAGGTTTTTTGCGCTTTGTCTTTGTCACTGTTCCCCTGGTGTGCCCCCCCTCTGCTCCCCGCTTCCCGCCGCTGCTCCCTCGTGGCCGCGCCCCTTTTCCTTTCTGTTAACCCCATTGGCTCCGCCGCTCCTGCCTCCCAGCTGCTCCTCCCTCCCACTTCGCCTTAAATGGAACCCGCGCGTACGCGCAGCGGGCGCGCCGATTGTGCGCCGAAGGCGTACCAAAGGCAAGCCCGTCTGCGCCTGTCCGCGCCTGTCCGCGCCTGGACTGCACCCTGTGCCAGGACCCCTGGCCCCAGACGATGCCAGCCCACACGACGGACTTACGACGCCGCCACCCTCAATGCATTCAAGCCTGACCAGAACCTCGCCTGCTACCGAGCCACCCCGAAACGCACTCACGGACCCTTCAGCTGCCAAACCTGCAAGTTCACCTGCCTCCGGACCTGCACCGCACCCAAAGACCAGGCACCAGCAACAACCACCTCAAGTGCATCCTGCTCAACACCCGCTCCGTCCACAGACACGCCGTCGAACTCTGGAACCTGCTCGACACAACATCACCAGACGTCGCCTTCCTCACGGAAACCTGGATGAACGCCTCCTCAGCCCCCGACATCGCCATAGCCATCCAGGACGGCTACAAAATCATCTGGAGGGACCGCGTCAACCAGACCGGAGGAGGCATCGCCATTGTCAACAGGAACACCATCCGCATCACGACCAACTCTGACGACACCTTCACCGCCGCCGAGCACCTCCACTTCCAGATTCACACCGACCCCAATACCACCCTCAGAGGCACCCTTATCTACAGACCCCCGGGACCACGCACAAAATTCAGCAAAGACATCGCAGACTTCATCAGCCCACGCGCCCTCCCTTCCGCTGACTACATCCTCCTAGGGGACCTCAACTTCCACCTGGAGAAAAACAACGACACCAACACCACCACCCTGCTGGACAACCTCGCCAACCTCGGACTCAAGCAACTGGTGAACGCCCCCACCCACTACGCCGGCCACACGCTTGACCCCGTCTTCTCCTCCTGCAGGCACATCTCCTTAAGCCACTCCACCGGACTTCACTGGACGGATCACAGCTGCGTCCACTTCAGCTTCAGAAGAACCACGACCCACCACCACCCGCAACAGGTTCCTCGCAGGAGCTGGAGCAAGATCACCGCCGACCAGCTCACCACCTCCCTCAGCCTGAACCCTCCCGCCAGCGCAACAGACCCTAATGAAGCAGCCCGCACCTTCACACAATGGCTCACCAACTGCGCCGACGACCTCACACCACTGAAGAACCCTCCCAACAGACCCGGCAGCAAGAAAGCCTCCTGGTTCACCGACGAACTCAAAACATCCCAAAAAAACTGCTGCACACTTGAAAAAGCCTGGCGCCACGACCAGACCACAGAAAACATGACTACCCTCAAGAACGCCACCCGCAAACACCACCAGCTGATCCGCACCACCAAAAGGACAACATTCAAAGAACGACTGGACAACAACACCCACAACAGCAAGGAACTCTTCAGCATCATCAAGGAGTTCTCCAACCCCAACGCCGGAATCAATGACATCACACCCTCACAAGACCTCGGCGACTCACTCGCCACCTTCTTCCACCGCAAGATCGCTGACAAACACAACAGCTTTGGCGCACAGACCACGCACCCAACCACCGAACTAACGCCCCCCACCACCACCCTCTGCAACTGGACCCCGGTCAGCACCGAAGACACCACCCGCACGATGAACACCATCCACTCCGGATCACCAACCGACCCCTGCCCCCACCACGTCTTCAACAAGGCGGACTCCATCATCGCACCCCAACTCCAGGACATCATCAACATCTCCTTCAACACCGCCACCTTCCCGGAGAGCTGGAAGCACGCCGAGCTCAGCGCCCTCCTGAAGAAACCAACAGCGGACCCCACCGACCTCAAGAACTTCCGCCCCATCTCGCTCCTCCCTTTTCCAGCCAAAGTCTTCAAGAAGACCGTCAACAGACAGCTCGCCGCCTTCCTCGAGACAAACAGATCCCTCGACCCTTCGCAGTCCGGCTTCCGAGCCAACCACAGCACCGAGACCGCCCTCATTGCAGCCACCGATGACATCAGATCCCTACTCTACAACGGGGAAACAGAGGCCCTCATCCTCCTGGACCTATCTGCAGCGTTCGAGACTGTCTGCCACCGCACCCTAGTACAGCACCTCAGCAACATCAGAATCCAAGGGAAGGCTCTGGAGTGGATCATCTCGTTCCTCGCTGGAAGAACCCAGAGAGTCTGCCTCCCCCCGTTCAGATCCGAGGCCACCGAAGTCATCTGCGGCGTACCACAAGGATCCTCACTCAGCCCCACCCTATTCAACGTCTACATGAGCCCCCTCGCAGCCATCGCACGCCAACACAACCTCAACATCATCTCCTACGCCGACGACACCCAGCTGATCCTCTCCCTCACCAACTATCCCGCCACCGCCAGAGCCAGCCTACACGAAGGGATGAAAGATGTCGCCGAGTAGATGAAGAACAGCCGCCTGAAACTGAACTCAGACAAGAAGGAAGTCCTCATCCTGGGATCATCACCCTCCGCCTGGGACGACTCCTGGTGGCCCCCTGCCCTGGGCACCACCCCCAAGCCAACGGACCACGCACGAAACCTGGGCTTCATCCTGGACTCCTCCCTCTCGATGACCAGACAAGTCAACGATGTATCGTCATCATGCTTCAACACCCTGCGCATGCTCCGTAAGATCTTCCGATGGATCCCCACCGAAACCAGGAAGTCAGTCACCCAGACACTCGTCACCAGCCGACTGGAATACGGGAACACCCTCTACGCGGTAACCACTGCCAAGCTACAGAAAAGACTCCAGAGCATACAGAACGCCTCCGCACGGCTCATCCTGGACATCCCTCGCCACAGCCACATCTCAACCCACCTGAGAGACATGCACTGGCTCCCAGTCAACAAGAGGATCACGTTCAGACTCCTCACCTACGCACACAAGGCTCTCCACGACATGGGCCCGAAGTACCTCAACAGCCACCTCACTTTCTACACACCCACCCGCCAGCTACGATCGGCCAGCCTCGCCCTCGCTGCCAAGACATGGAACACCCTCCCCATCCACCTACGGCTGACCCAGGACCACCTCTCCTTCAGGAAACAACTCAAGACCTGGCTTTTCGAGCAGTAACGGACCCCTCCCCCCAGCTCCTTGAGACCCTACTGGGTGAGTAGCGCGCTATACAAATTGCTGATTGATTGATTGATTGAATTTGGACATATTGGGGTACGCTTGATACTTGCCCTCCAGTTTTTATGGATTGGATTCTGAAGTCCACAGCTGTGCGTATATATTTTTCAAAACCCTTGCCTGAAGCTCAATGCACACACCTCAAATAGTCACCTTGAACTCCTCACAGACAGTGTCTGCTCACACTACTGTGCCTACATTTTTTTCAAAGTATTCAATTATCACTGACTTTACCCCTTCTCTAAATGCCATGTCTAGTAATGAGGTAGCCTGCAGTCTCCATTGAAATGGCAGTGGTGTGTGGGTGGGCACTACAATATCTAAAAGTTCTGGCACATGGTCTGACAATGTTCTCAGAAAGTGTTTGATTGTCCTTTTTCAGGCATTCATTTCCCTCATCATCAACCAGTAGTCCAACCTAGACGATGACCCATGAACTGACGAAATAAAGTTTCCCTCCCTCCTCTCCTGATTTCACAGCTTCCAAAGATCAAAAAGCCCATACTCTTGCATACCTTCCATATTACTTTTGTAGTCAGCTTACCACATCACTCCACAGTAGTGTATCGGTCCAAGTGAGGGTCTAAGTATGTATTCACTTTGCACCCCCAGATAATCGCAGAGGGTGGTAGCACATGCAAATTGTGCCTAAGTTGTACATACAATGCGAGGTCATCTATATTTGAGGTATAGACATTGACAATAGTACCAGCATGCTGCAGAGGTTCCCCTGCACTATTGCAAACCTGACTTGCACATGTTTTTCAAAATACAACATTTTAAAAGACATACCCCTCTTAATTAATAGTAGTACTCCTCTCAAATATGATGAGTACGACCATGCCACTCACACAGTGGCCCTTCTATCCCCTACAGCTTGCTACGTGGACTGAGTGAGATGTGTTTCCTGCATCATCTCTATTTGCACTTGAGGTCTATCTAGATAAGCGAGGACCTGATGTGCTTTTTTAGGGTTGTTTAGACCTCTGACATTCCAAGTAAGGAAGGCCCTCAGTCAGGATACTAGTGTGTCCCTGCTCAGCCATATTAATTCCCCATGCAATAATTCAGTGAATCGCTAGGGTGACATTTATTACAATGAAATTCATCTTTGGCATACCATTTAAACAACATAGACCCACCACCACCCACTTCAGCATTCCTACTATGCCAAAGCGATCCATGGACTGACCTGAAAACTGATTAAGGACATGTTTAATATAATAATGCACAGTGATGCCACAGTGCACAAAAATGAGGGGTGTACAATCTGAGATCTGAGACCACGTTCCCCTCCCGGTGTTGGGAGGTGGCCTTGGGACTAATCTCCAGACTCAGCAGCCGCAGTCCATGCAGGTAAAAACGGTGTGGTAGTGGGGCCATGTAAGGGGGGATTTGGAGGGTCGATACAGAGGAAAAATTAAATAAATAATTAATTTTTCAGCTGCATCGTCCCGCGAAATCCCCCCTTACATGCCCCCACTGCCCCACCGCTGTTTTCTGAATGGACCACGGCTGAGACTCAGAAGACCATAAGTTCAGATAGAACAAACAACTTGCAGATCCACTATTAAGTCCCATATACCCTTCTGTTATGCAAAACATACTTATAAGAATAGTGATAAAGAAACAAACAGATTATTTAGCATATAGTAACGTGTGTATCAATCCTGAACCCATACATTGGTATTTCCTTCGATCTACCCTGAATGATCATCACCATCATACAATGGGTGTCTTCTTTTGGGCCATGGAGATGGTACTGTCTGTGTTTCGCAAGCTCCCTACAGACACATGTCCCAGCTTCACAAACTTCAGCCCAAGTTTCCATCAGACCCTGACTCCTCTTCTCCAGTCAGAGCTTGCGATTGATTTCACAAAGCCCATAGCCACCTTCGGCATATTGAAGAATTTCCTCATATCTCTGCGGTTTATCCTTAAGCTGGCCGGGTATATGCATATTGTATGTCCAATCCCTGTAGCTTCTTCTTGACGGGGAGAAACTCCCTTCGTGCTGCATGAACTGTCACTTTGATATCTGGATAAAATCCCACTTCATTTCCTTGGTAATGTGTGGTTTGCTTTTCACGTGCCAGGATGAGCACCACATCGTGATCATGGTAGTTTAATAGCCTGGTGATAATTGGGTGTGCTGACGCACCAGGTGAGAGACAGGCCATGAATTTAATCTGTGATTTCCTGACAATCAGGACTGGGATGAAACGCTCCATCCCAAACAATTCCTTGAGCATATTTTCCACATAATGTTCCATCCTGCCGGTGTTAGTGGACACTGGTATGCCTGTAAAGCTGATAATATTAAGTTGGGAGCACGCCTCCAGGTCCTCATTTTTCACTTGAATCACCACCAAGACCTTCTCTATATTTAGGCACTCTGGGTTCACCAATTGCAGTCCATCCTCCACATTTGAAATATGTTGCTCCGCCTCTCCAATCTGCATGTCCTGTAGTCAGGCTTATAGGTCCATTGGCGACATTTGTTAAGTTTGCATGAGGTTTGCTAACCATGAGGCTTCTTTTGCGCATGACACTGCATGCATTATATAATTCGCGAGACTCTGTTTGTGCTCCTTTCACATGAGAACTATCTACCTTGCAAGTTTGTTGCTGAGCTCTGAGGTTTAGTCTGCACACAATGTTCAAGCTTAAGCAACAATGCCCCTTGTTATTCTGTTCTGATCAGTCCCTCGCAATTAGACATAACATGCTACACACAGCTGCACTTCTGGAAATCTTGTATTTTAATATTGAACCCGCAACCTGTTTTTGACACACTTGGAGACACCTTTCCAGCAAGAAGAGCTGTGCTTGTCCTGCGATGTGAACATTGCATCTAGGCCTTGAGGCATGGGGTCTGCTGCTGACAAAGCCCAGAGGTCTTCTTTTTATAATAACCTATCTCTTATCACGGGGAAGGTGGTCAGGTCATGTAGTCCTTTTCCACTGTTTTATAACATGTTATCCCCGTTTGTATTTTATGGTATTGTAAAAATTCTCACTATATTGTGTTTATGCATTTTGCTGTTAGCATTGGCTTGTGTACAGCACCATAGAGCGCGTCAGTTGAATAAACATTTTAAACTATACCGCATCTCTGATTACTCGCACTGTGGACTGATATGAGTGTGTAAGCGAAAGAGTGTCTGGCTTCCACGATTTCCAAGATAGAGTGCGTGTTCTAGGATGTCTAATCATTGGTAGCTCCGCTTTAGACAGAGAATGAATGAGACACTATAGTTAGTCGGTTTGGGAGTTTGGATACGAATGTGGTAGGTCAGTACACCACCTATTCACTGAGGTCCTGTTTTCCTGTGCATAGTTCTGTATATGTGCAAAATCCTTACAACATTCATGCTTATCTAATTTGGTTAGTGTGTGGTCGATACGTAGGTTAAGCAGAACATCTTTCAATCTATTATCTGTGGAGTCTGCTGCAGGGCTAACAGGGTGCTTTTCAAAGTTGTTATACTTTGGGATAGGACCCTTGCTCAGAGTCCAATAGTGCATCTTGCTGGGGCTTTGATAGATTGCCTGGCTTCCAAAGTGAGTTGTGTCTGCTACTTGTCCACCTTTCCCATTGCCTAGCGTCTTAGTGTGGGTGACAGATCTCCACATGCTGCGGCTGGCTATTACACCACACTGATCTCACACAGATCTTAAATTTTAGGGTCAGCTAACCCAGATGTCCAGTCTGTCAGCAACAGCCGGTATAGTAGCTCACCTCAGCAAGCTGCAGTGCATAGAGCCCTAGAAGGATGTGAGCTTCTGAATTATCACCCTTCCTCAGGCCTGGTGCAGTCCCTGCAGGCCCAGCAATGGACTCTGCCAGGCCTCCTTTATCTAGTCATGGTGAGCAGGTCCTTCTTAAACACCGTACATCTTTAGCCCAAGTTCAGGATCATGCCTGCCTACAGATTCCTGCAGTTGCTCACAGAAGTACCCTCGGCTACCCATTCACAAGGCTCCCGTGTTCTGTGTGTCTCTCCCCAGCACTAATAGTTTGAATCTCTGGGTTTGCACCTTCCCTGATGAGACCCAGCTGATGGGCCTATGCACATACTTCATTAGTTGGAGTTGTTGCTCCCTATCTCTCGTCCGGCATCATTCTCAGCAGGCTTAATGGTTCACAACTTCAGCCCTTCAACATTTACAGCCCGGCCACACAAGAGCCCGGAGCCACAAGTACTACACTCTCAGCGGCACATATGCAAGAGCTTTACGCCCCAGGAACGTCAATTTGGTCTTAACCTGGTAAAATGAGAATAAATTATGTATTTATCCTTGTTTCTATGTGTGTTGCTTTCAGCACACAGAGAAACAGCAAATCACCAATAGTGATTGTTCATGTGCAGGAAGGTGTCCCTTCCTGCACATCAACAATCATTGTAAAATTACGAGTTGCAACCTCTATGTGTGCTGCATAAAGCAGCACACCTAGAAGTTACAAATCGCCATTACTGATTGTTGATGTTCAGGAAGGGACACCTTCCTGCACATAAACAATCATTCACTGCAACGAAGGCACCCTTGCACTCTGGTGCATGGGTGACTGCGTTGGTGCTAGGCAGCTAAATTTAGCGCCAGATTTAGGGGAAACACAGGGGTGCGCCGCATTCTTGTAAATACGGTGCATCCCTGCGCTTGGAAACTGTTGGAACACGGCGTTAGCAATCTTGAGTGAACGTCGTGCTCCAACAGTTTCGTTGTACATATGCCCCTCAGTTTGCAGCACTTTATGGCATTTAATATATCTGTTTTATGTGGCTTACCTTCTCATTAGGCTCAGTCTTTAGGACTTATGCCAGGTCCCCAGGGTCACTGAATGCACCTCCTACAGGCACTCCCATGGCTCACCACCAAGAATGGGAGTTCAGCTCCTCTGTCCGGCCTCTTGCAAGTGTGTATAAATAGCGTTTCTTTAGGTCACCCTTTTTCAGTCTGCCAAGAACATTAGTGCTAGCTTACCTGTACAGTCTGCAGCAGGCCCACCGTGCCATCACACTCCCGCCTGTCTATCTCTATGGAATCGCCACAAGTCCGTGGCCAGACCGCTTCATCAACGGGCCTTGATCATGGAGGCCACATTTCTGTTCAGCTGCTTAACCTTACCGCACATTCCAGGCTCTCGAGCCGCTCTGGAATTCAGTCCAGCGCTTCACCGTCTGGCTCCAAAGGAAAGATGGCAGAGCACTTCGCCACTTGCCTGAGTCAGCGAATTCGCTCCAGGCTTCCTGTTACCCTTGTGGAATTCGATAATCAACCGTCCAGGGCTAGGGGATTTGGTCACTTAGGTTCATGATTCTTCACTCTAGCATCATTACATCCGGTCTAGCCGCTGATAGCCAACTCACTGTTACATTACCAAGGCGCTGTCGCCATTTTCTCTTGTCAGTCAGACTCCATGAGGGCAATGTTCCCAGGAGAAAACCGTATTACTCCCGCACGTTTGGCACTTCTTTGCAACTAGAATCAGCGTCAGGGTAGTTAGGCACCTTCTTCACTTCATTGCACTATTGGGTGTCAGTCTATAAGCAAGATATTTGGTGGATTATCACCCCCCTCTTTCCCTAGTTACACTAAAGTGCAGCAGTCTGGCCTCTCTGGTGCCCCCCACCCAAATAAATTTTGGAGCGAGTTTGAGAGACTCTTAGGGGCATATTTACGTCTTCTGGCGCATCTCTGCAAATCAGCAGGGATGCGCCAGAACCGATGCGTCATGCAATTCCCTCCTTGCGCCACCACAAATGCGCCGCACCATGGTGCAAGGAAGGGCAGATGCGTGACGCATCATGTGGTGTACAGGCGGCGCATTGCTGGGGTTGCGTCGCAAGCACGACGCAACTCCAGCAATGCTCAGGGCCGCCCAATACGTAACATGCTGCGTCAGTTCTTACGCCTGCTTCAAGCAGGCGTAAGGAATTGACGTAGCAGCGTCGCAGAAGTGCCTGCGTGAAATCTTGTAGATTTCACGCAGGCACTTTTGCGAGGCACACAGGTGCCGGAACGCCCACCCTGCGTGGGAACGCCCCGCCCCCATTGTGGCGCTAGGCTTTATAACGTGACGCATCTCCCTAGATGCGTCACGTTGTAAATGCCTCGCAGGGATGCGACACGTTTACGCCGCTGTTGCGTGACGCAAGGCGCCGTAAACGTGGCGCAAGGGGCTTGTAAATCTGCCCCTTTATCTTTCCAAATAGGCGTTCATGCCTCATACAAACAAATGCAACATGTGCTCAATTGCAGTTTGAAGTCGTGTGTTTGTACCCGCGGTCTGTGTGATTTGTCACATTAACTATGCTATTTCCTTATGTCATAAACCCAGGACAAATCACAAGAGCAGGGCAGCTAGAGCTCTTCACCAGAGCAATCGACCTTCCTGGTGCCGCGTGCTTGTGTTACACATATTTACATAATTAAAGGCAAGCTTGACCTGTTCTGTCATGATTCAGCTAACACTGCAACACCAAGTTACGCAACATACTGTGTTTTTTTTTCTCCTTGCGTACTTGTCCCCTATAAGTACATGCTGCAACATAGATGGGATACTAAGAAGTAGAAGTACGTGAAACTTGCTTTTATATAATTATGTAGAATTCAGCAAAAATAATGTTAAATTGTGCAAAATGCAAAACCAGCAGATCGTACTCTATTCTATTGCTAAATTCATCTTCATGTCAGTTTTGGTAAGGATGTATGTTGAGGTGAAAAAAAGGGCAGAAAAAACACACATGCTGTAAACAATAGCTGCTCATATTCTGGCCATTCAAGTTGTTCCCATGCCAGCTTGCTAACATTTTGTAATGGAGCAATTTTAGGAACTTTGAATAACAAACCTAATGCGAAATTCATGAAAATTATCACAGTGTAACAGAAATTTTGTCTGGGCCTATTGCCATTTTTGGCTCTCAGCCCCACCAAAGTTTCTGACTTGTCTGTATGCACTTGACATTTTGTAAAGATGCTATAAATTAATTTAATAAAAAATTATTATAACTACACTAACCATTTGAGAAAAACCAGCACTCCACAAAGATGAACACAATAGACATTTAGGGCATGATTATGATGTTGAGCGGGTTCACGTCCACCTCACACCATTGCTCGACCTCCGGTAGGCAGTCCAGACACAGCGATTACAATGAGACTGCATGTGGTGTGGTCACATACTCCAATTTCTCTATGGGAGCTTGTGCTGCAGCCATAAACCAGCCATAGCACAAGCTTCTACAGAGAAATGGGAGCCTGTGTAAATCCCTGCACAATGTGGCAGGCACCTCACCATAGGTGGCCTCAATCCCCCAACTGGAGAGCCAGCGGTGAAGGGGGCCCTGCTAGGGGGCCCAAATGCACTTTCCGACAGCAAATCCATGTTGGAAAAGCAGACATGGATTAAACATGCCTCAGGTCTGCCATTGAACCCTGTGTGTGCAGTTTTTAACATGCCATTTGACCTTACAAAATAATCTGTAAGGCAGGCGCAAAACGTCCTTTTTAATACATACAAGTCACTCCGAGGGTAGGCCTTACACTTCAGAGTCCAATCAATTTAAAAAGTATGACATGTACTTTTAAGTTTTACCTGGCCTGTTAGTGAAAAACTTTCAAACTCGTTTTTCAGTACTGCAAGGCCTACCTCTCCCATAGGATAACATTGGATTTACTTTGTTACATTTAATAAGCTGTATCTTCTAAATCGGAACAGGTAACTATTTCATATTTTGCGTCTTTGGAATTGCAATGG
Source organism: Lissotriton helveticus (assembly GCF_964261635.1). NCBI lineage: Eukaryota > Metazoa > Chordata > Amphibia > Caudata > Salamandridae > Lissotriton > Lissotriton helveticus. Next base: position 755,585,682 of record NC_136059.1, on the reverse strand, counting down.
AAAATCCTAACTTATGTTGAAGTTGGATCTTAAATTACTGTTCAGTAAATGACACTTTTAGAAACTTCAAATGGAGGCTGCGGGAAACCACAGCCTACGTGAAGCACAACTCAGGACAAAAAATGTCTCAAGAAATTACTCAAACACGTGTGTGCCTTAAAAGCATTCTATTATTCAATACTTAGTCAGTGATGTATTTCATTAACAAACATGAAATTGAAACCTGACAATATGTGAAATTATTCACTTGATTTCAACAAAAACAGGAACATTATCATCCGAAATGGCGTCTCATTAACAAATAAACAAAAATATTAGTTCAACTTCATGCATATGTACAATACATTAATAGAGACAATCCCAATGCATTTCGGGTTCAAACTGAACCCTTCATCAGGGGATAAATATCATCAAAATGAAAGAGCTTTGATGACTCTGCTGCGTCCTCCTCAGGAATCTACAACACAATAATTATAAGCGCATCAAACACAGTGTCTTGTCCTATCAAATATAAACATCAAAACAATGCAAGTTGGTTAATAGGATTTGCACTCAAGAGAAAGAAGTAAGGTAACTGAACTATAAGACATTCGGCTGTATTGCCCTGTGTGCAGGAGTAGAGATTCACGTGAAAGCTAATCTCATGCGTTTAGCTCGAAGCCTTATGAAAAGAGTGGGGAATACACCCGCTCTCATATGCACCCGCATGCTCAATAGCCTCAGTGCCATCACCTAAATAAACCAAGTAAGTCCCCATTCTAAATTCATGCCAGCATGGGGCTCTTACCCTCCGCAAAACTGTAAACAGCGTCTCGCTGAAAACAAGTAGCACAAATCAATGTAATAGAACTCAGTAAATCCCCGATTGATGTAATAAGTAGTGAAACAGTAGAAGACTGCAACTGGTCTTGAAGAAGGACTGCTCTGCTGATGAAAGGATTCCCACTCTGCTGGACTGCTGCTCTGAAGAACTGCTGCCATGCGTTGCTGATCTGCTGCCTGCTGCCCTCTTGCCTGTATGAGAAGGACTGGAACTGCATCTGTTTAACCCAGCACCCCATAGTAACTCCAAGGGCTGGCCTCTTGACTTGAGCCTCAGGGACAGAAGGCTTCAACAACCATGACCCCAGCACCTGGACTCTGCCATCTGAGAGTCTACCCTGCCAAGGGCTGTCACCCAAGTACTAGACCCTTGGAAGTGGGCCTAAGGTTCTCTGTCACCTCTATGGACTCGGCAGAAATGATGCATAGCCTCTGCTGTGGTGCGCAACCCCGAGCAGATCAGATGCATCACTGCTGCTGCATGGATTGGACCCTTTGCAAAGACCTGCATACCCTTAGCAGTCTCTTCAGAACCGCCAGTATGTGACACGTCATCAGTGCAGGCCCTTGCCTCCCTCATCAACAGCAGTCTCAAAAATGATGATCCATTTCTCTTTTTCCTTTTGTTCCCTTCCCAAATTCATATAAAAATGCTATTGTTGTCAATGTTACACGTAATGGTAACGCTGTGTTAGTTCTCCTAGAATCCATATTGGTCCCCTGTAATGTTTATTTTTATCTTTGTTTGTGAGGTATTGTATGTATGGTTTTTTTTTTACGAATTTGTTTCTATGTATTTTTTGTTTTCTACTGTGTGTGCACATGTATTTAAAGAAAACTTTCATTATCAGTTTATTGTAACTATCAACCCGTCCATTTGTGGCCATTCTTTGTATTACAATGGGCATATCATGTTGTATTGACTAATGCGTTTTCATCATGTTCTATGATATGTATTTACACTGCTATGTAAATATATTTATTTGAGTTCACTGTCTGTTGTAGGCATGTCCTACCACTACTGTCCTCTGGTTTATGCGCCCTGAGGAAGGTGAGACCCACAGTGGGGTCTAACATGAAATGCGTGTCGGTGCTGAAATTATGACGTGGACCTTTTTTCTTAAATCCACTCTGTTCCCCTGATGTGACTCATCAGGCCATTGATATTAATCTGATTTATCACTGTATATCTGGTCCAAAGATTGCTAATGATTTATTGCTTTAACCACTGTACCAGCTACACCTACTAGTTCATGCAATAAGAGGATACCATACTCAGCGCAATTGCACTCGTAGAGGAGGCTTTTCCCACATCTATTTATTTATTATCTTTGCACCATGGAATGTCTGATTTGAATGGATGTATGAATATGTATGGTTATGAATTTGAATGCTTGATGTGGTCAGGGTGTTTGGTTGGGGATGTCTTTTTTGTATAATTTCACCATGTTTATTCAAAAATTAGACTTGTTGAATGAACAACTGATAAAATAAACTCTTTTGATATTAAACACCCACCTTTGTGTGTCTTGGTCACATGTTACGGCATGAGTCGTTAGTAGATTTGTTATTAGTGACTTGTCGCATCATTTGATTAGTTCAGGTAGAGAGCCCGTTTTTTAAGTGTACCACTCTGTTTTGCAGCCACACAGCTCCTCAGAACCGATGCATTGCCCCAACTGCACAACGCATCCTTGGCACCAAACTTCCCATTGAAGGTCCTCATCGGTGGCAGCCTCAACAACATCTTTGGGCCTCGCATCGCAGCCTCACCTAACCTTAGAACACACAAATTGCTTTAGTTGTGTGACAAGTAACCCTAATAATGTTCACAAACTCCTGCTTCCACACCTTCTCATCCACAATAGTGTAAGGAGATCCAGAATCGGCATACATTTGCACACTTACACTCCCAATGCATATCATACCTACCAGTTTCTGTTTCTTTTTACCATCATTAACATTAACATTCAAAACAAAGAATCCTTGCAATCAATTAAATGATAAACACTAGATTCTTCTTATGTTTAGGATTACTCCTAACTAGCCGTCATCAACACATTTGAATTATTTGCCCTTTTTTCACGTCCAAACCTGCACAAAGTGACCAAGTATACCACAGGGTGTGCACTTTTGTATAATAGCAGGGCAGGATTTACTATAATGAAAGTGCAACACAATCCGGAAATTAAGCACAAATCAGCATAACCACAATCTATGCAGATACTCTAGATACTCCTCCATTTGGTAGATGATTCACAAAATGGTGACAATATGAGTGAAAACATCCAAGATGTCAGCATGTAGATGTATGTTCTGTAGCTATTCATCATTGAATGTGTGTGGGCTGATATATTGATGAGTATGTGTAAAATGTTAGATTGTGAGAAAAATAAATAGGTGTTGGTGGATTGAGAGACCATTCATCAATTATTAATGCACTCTTTCCTTTACCAACTCACCTATTTATTCATCTATGCACTCATTAATCCATCACTCATTCAAGGAACGTACACTGGTAGCTATGTGCCATCCCATTCCTCATGTAATTTCGTTTTCTCAAAGTACCCTCTAACTGTGGCACTAACTGAACTCCAAGCTAGCACGAGTAAGTCAATTAAGTCTAGGTCGAAATATTTTCAAACTCCACTCACCTGAAAGGCCAGGTGCCACAGAAGCAAAGAGAGAGTCCAGCCCCTTTCACCCTCTACGCTGACGGGAAAAAACAACAGTGGTCATAGAAGAATCGAGGGAAAGGAGGAAAAAAAGGGAAACAAGGGAAGGAGTCAGTTATTCAGACTGTGGGTAACTGATGTGGTGTGTCTGAAACTCTTCGTCATGAATCCCAGTGTAGAACGTCAGTGGGGATGTCTTTGGAAAATAGAAGAGAAGAAAGTTCAGTACGTGATGTAAGTAAAAACCTTAACCATCAAGATCACACAAACAGCACAAATGAATGCAATATCTAGGGGCTCACCCATACATTCTTTGAAGGATACTCAAACAATAGAGGAATCTCAGAAATTCAGATGTAGGTCCATGAAGCAGCAAAAATAAAATGCAGAATTCCAGCATTCACTGCAAATGTAGGTTAGAGCAAGGCTGTAGTAAAGGGTTTCTTCACAGTTCTGCAGTTCAGAAATAAAAAATAAAGAGAGAGGGCACAGTGTACTGAACCCCCTTACTTCAAAGGAAAGAAAAAACAATGCCCACTAGACGTTGATGCTCAATGATTGGGTAAAACAAAAAGTAAACCTGGAAATAATCCAACGTGAATACAGAAATGTATGGTTGCAGCACGGACTAAACGCTGTGAAGAATCTTGTTGAGAGGTAGACGAACTATCGAAGTGAAGATCCTTCCAGGAATGGGGCATATAGAGGATATTATCAAGAACGGCTTTAAAAATGATCGCCGGTTTAGCAGCAGAAAACTGCTGCTAAAGCGGTGATAAGGGGCTTGATAATGTGCCCTTGATAATTCCAATAGAAGTCCATGTTCTCTTGCTACAGCTTCTGTTCACACAGTGTATGCATCCTTATACACATAAGTGTTTCTTTCACTCATAGGGTCAGTTTTATAGATGCTGCTGGGAGACAGATTGCTGTTTCAGGCATTCTGTTAGACAAATACTTTCTCCTGATTAATGTGTATGCCCCTAATTTAGACGCCCCTGACTTTAAACTTGAAATCTCGGCAATCATGGGCCAGGTCAAAACGGACTTGTTGATGTTATGGGGGGATTCGAACATGACACCAATCCTGTAGTGGACTCCACGTGCTCAAGTGTGGGTAGCAAACCTTGGGCTCTGCATGTCTTCCAGGATATTATTGATACATTTGCCCAAGCAGATGCATGTCGGTTGCTCGATTCCACGACATTGCAATATACGTTTTATTCTGCACCTCATGGTGTGTGGACATGTATTAACTACTGGTCCCATTACCGAGTATTTTAAGCTTAACACTGGCTCAGTTGACTCCTAGGCCACCCTATGGAAGCCTTTAAAGCATATATTCGTGGGGTGAGCATCTCCAAACACACAGGTGTGCTGCACCATATCCGCACCTTCCTAGGCTGCATTGAGGCTGAGATGCTTAATGCAGAGTGAGAGGGTTCGTAGCTGAGATGCTAGAATTGAATGTATCGTCGCTATTCTATTCTATTCAAGTAGATTTCTCAAGCGCACAACTAACCAGAAGGGCCTCCCAGTGCTAAGACATTATTTTAGAGGCATAGCCTTAAAAATAGATGTTAGCTCAAAAGAGCAGACTTAAAACATTTCTGAATCTTAATTCAGCCTCGATCCTTCGTATGTCCAGCAAAACAGGGTTCCATAGTTTGAAAGCAATGAAGCCAAATGAACACCCTCCACCTCTGGTTTCCTTGATCCTATGAACTACAAAGAGCTGCTGGTTAGTAGAGCACAAAGTTCTTGCAGGATTGTAAGGTCTTAACAATGCTTGTGTCAGCCTAGTCCCCCTTTTCTACATTGCTTGATGAGGAAGGCAGAGCGACTTGAACTAAATACTTTTGAACACTGGAAGCCGATGCAAGGTCGCCAGGGCCGCTATGGAAGATTGGTGTTTGAGGATTTTTAATAGAATCCGGGCTCCAGTGTGTTGGATGACCTGGAGTCTTTTTACAACAGATTTGGGACTCCCCAAATATAGAGAGTTTCCATAATCAAGTCATGAGATTACTAGACCTTGCACCATAATTTTACACAAGGGTTCTGGCAGCCATGTTAACAGTTGTCTTAGTGTCGTAAGTAGGCCGGAGAGCTTGCTATGGATTAAAATGCCCAGACTCTTGACCTCCGGTTTAGGGTTTGGAGGAGTGCCGAGAAAATCTGGCCAATTCAACTCCATTCACCTCGGAGGATTATCTCCCACTGCTAACATTTCTGTATTTTCCCCATTTAGTTTGAAACTGCTTGCAGACATCCAGTCTACTACATGCATTAAGGAGTTATTGAGTTGGTTAGACGTCGTTTCTAATTGGAGAGAGAGGGAGATTTCAATACTTGTGCCATCTGTGTAAGATGCAATTGAAAAACAGCAGGCCTCTGCCAACGGCTGAACAAACAGATTTAACAGAGTGGGGGTTAGTGACAAACTCTTGGGCACCCCACATTTTGGGGAGTGAGTTATGGACAGGGTGGCTTCTTTGCACACTTGAAAAGTACTATTTTGACGGAAGAAGGCAAGCCCTTTAGCGTTGTTCCAGTGATGCCTGCTTCTTCCAACCTTTGACCCAATACAGGATGAGAGACAGTATCAAAGGCTACTCTCAAATCTTGTAAAAAATAAGGCTGCTGAGCTGCCTTGATCCAAGATAGCTCTAAGCTCCTTAGCTGCAAGAAAAGGAGTTTATGTGCTAAATCCTAGTCTAAAGCCAGCCTGCGAAGGAAGTAAAATACAATTTGTCACAAGATATAAAGAAAAGTTCTTGTTTTAAAGCTTCTCCAGGAGTCTACTAGGCCCTGGAAGGAGAAAGATCAGTCTGTAATTTTCAAATTGTAGGGTGTCAGTGGAAGGTTTTTAAAAAAAAAGGCTTGACAATGGCATGTTCCCATGCTGGTAGGACAATTCTGAAATGTAGTAAATGGTTGAAAATGTCTGTCAAAATATTCTTCACCACGTTTCTACCTTTTAACATTACATCCGCGGTGGATGGATCCTGTGGGGAGGCTGACCTAACTGATGTTAAAGATTCTTCTGTTTCCTTCAAATTAATTTCCGTAAAAGGTGGTTAGCTTTTCCTTTGATGCACTGCTAACATTCGACACCTTGAGATGCTTAGTTATGCTACAATCCCCTGCAAGAGTGAGGAGGATGTTGTTTGTCTTTTCCAGGAAGTATTTAGCAAGCACTTTACACCGAGATTCCGATGGAGGGGGACCAGATTAATCTTTATTTAGTTTCATCAATCTGTTTCCCAGATGGAACATTTTTTTGGATGAGTTTAACGCACTGTCAATCTTAGTGGTGAAAAAGCTAACTGTAGCTTCCCTAATTGTCTAAATATACTTGTTTTTACTGCTTTCTTATAGTTATCCTTATAGATTTTATCATCTCTTTTTCTCCTTGCCTTTCTAGTTTTTTGGAATTTATTTTCATTTCTCAAAGTTCTATTGAAAACCACAGTGCATGACTTGTGGCACATCTGACTTTTTGTTGTTCTAAAGGGGCTAGGTTATCTAGGGTGTTGTGCATCCACGCTGTACTCATTGGCAAGTCTCCTACCATTTCAGGGGTAGAATTGATAATCATGCTCTTCCATGCTGCCGTGTCCATCTTTGACCAGCATCATCTCAGTCAAGGTTGGTGAGGCGTGATCGTTTTCCTGCTTTCTTGTAAAAATATTGAGTCAAAAATATTGTGGCATGAAAATATAATCAGCAAGAATATAGTTGCCAAGAATATCGATTTTAAAGTAAGTGATATTGATTTTGAACATATCGCAGTTATTATTATAGTTTACAAAAATCTACAGGCAGATGCATCAAGCAGAATTGCATTCGCAAACGGTGCGAATCGCAAAAATCGGCCGTTTGCGAATGCAAATTCTGTTTTTGAGATGCATCCTGATAAAATGTATTTTTCGCAATTTTAGAAATCGCAATTGGAATTGTGATTCTTTAAGAATTCGCTAAATCAAGGAATCGCAAAATAATATGAAAAAGGTGTACGCATCAAAATTCGCAAATAGCGATTTCTTAAGGAATCGCATTTAAGAATTCCTAATTTTAGAAGTACTAAGAGCATGTGGTAATTTTTTTTTTCTGGGAAAACATGTCAAACCAGTTTGTAGGGTACTTAAAGGGTTCCACAGTTGAGCCAGACCTCTTTGAGGATGGCAGCAGTCATTGTCCTGGCACGTCGCTGGAGGTTGAGAGCAGCAGGAAGGAGAAGGAGGATGCTCAGTGAAAGGATATTTAGATTGCGCATCACTTTGTTTGGCCAGACACAGGCTGAAATATAAGTATAGGCTTAATGCTGACTCCATAATAGATCTCATTGCTGAATTAGACCCTATTTTGCGTAGAGAAACTCATAGGACCCTTGCCATACCCACCCATGTGCAGGTGTTATGTTCTCTACACCTTCTAGCCTCAGGGTCCTTCCAGGGAGTCATAGCTGTTGCTGGGGGGGGTTCACAGAGTGCACTTTCTAGATTTTTTAATGATTTCCTAAATGCAATGCTGCAAAGGATACGTCATCACATTTATTTTCCTAAAACTCTGCAAGAGTTGATGGAAACAAAGTTGGACTTCTATAACATGGCTAATTTTCCTCATGTCATAGGCTGTATAGATGGAACACATGTTCACATTTGTCCCCCATCTGTGAATGAGTATATTTTTTGCAAGAGAAAGAATTATCACTCTTTAAACATCCAAGTCATTTGTAATTCCAAAACAATCATCACAGACTTAGTATCAAGGTACCCTGGGAGTGCCCATGACTCCTACATTTTTAAACATAGTGCCATCCATGGGCGACTGTTGTCAGGTGAATTTGGAGATTGATATTTGCTTGGTAAATACGGTTCTCTTTGCTAAACATCATTTTTCTCACATTCAGTTGCATCATATGTTAACTGCAATTGTACCATTTTACAACCCCATAGGTGACAGTGCATATGCTGTGAGATCATATATACTTACACCATACCTTAATCCAGCAACCCGTAAAGAACAGCAGTACAACCATGCCCATATATCCACCCTAAATGTTGTAGAGAGGACCTTTGGGGTCATGAAGTCTAGGTTTCGGATACTGCACAAAACTGGTGGAGCACTGCAATATCGCCCTGAGGTGTGCTGCAAAATAGTTGCAGCATGTGCCATGCTGCACAACATTGCCACAAGGAGAGGCTTGGAACTGAATTTAGATGACATGCTACCAAACAATGACAACCAGCCACGTCAACCACATGCAAGACTTCATGGAGCAGATGCAGCTGAAGGAAGGCAAAGGAGAGCAGACATCACAGAGCATTATTTTTAAAGGAGGTAAGGAGCCTGTTAATATTCAGTAATTCTGAGTGAAATTTATTTTAAATCATAAAGGAAGTAATAATAAACAAAGGTCCCATTACTGCATGAAAAGTGTAAATGATATCAACATGTAGCTTTTGACTTTCAGCAGTCTCTGGCCAGTATTTTCATGATGTCAGTCATTTAGAAGGCAGTCCATTCATGACTTTATTTTCTCCCTCTCACTCCTAAAACTTTGCTTTTTGCATTTATCTGAGCTGAAGATGTGTGACTGTTTTGTTCAACATGTCTTGAGCTGCGTCGTCCAACAACTGTAACTGATTGTGATTCACAACTGGGTTTAGCACTCTCATCATTATTGCCACCATGTACTGATGAAAGCACACTTATGTCTTCCTGCATGACATCCTTGTTAGTTTTGTTGGACATCATTCCTTCTGAAAGATTATTACAACATTTAAATAATTCCTTTTGCATGCACAGTGTATTTGTTATCATTTTAGCATTGCTATTGCACAAGCGATGTATTGCTCTAGTATACGTGTGCATGCTAGACATTAATCTCAAGTGCCTATTGCAATTGGCAATGTTCTGTGCTTGTATTGCTTCACACATGGTTTCCATGGCTGTTGCAATGCGGTCCAGTTTATTACTTGATGCCATATGTGCACTTTCAATCACATTTGTCAATTTTAAAAGACTGTTACTCATGGTACTGACGTCTTGACTAATATGATTGAGTTTGCCCTTCATTTGCCTTATATCTTTGCCTTGCAGCCTTTGGACTTTCAGGAGTTTTTTTTCAACTACACTGGACTGGCACTCATCTTGTGAGGATGACCTTTGGTTTGCTGGACGTGCCCTTCTTCTGTAAAATTGTTGCAGTCTACTACGTCGACTTATCTTTGTCTTTTGAATTGCATTCATTTGAACTGCTTGCTGCGTATGTGCATGTGGATTGGGCTCTTCATCAGTGTCTGAGTCTTGCAGTTGCTGCACTCTTTTCCTTGTTTTTTTCTTTGCAACTGTGGGTGAGGATGTCATTTCATTTTGTACTTGTGTGTTCTCAAAATCAGTATTCATAGTGTCGCCCAAATCAATTGTTTCAGCCTCTATTTCAATATCTATAAAAGACAAATGTATGCAATGTTTACTTCTGAAATGTCTGATATTTGAATTAATTGTGAAAGTATGCATTTTGAATTCAAAATAAACAACTACTTTGTTTCAAAAAGTTTAGTCACAGATGTGACTAATCATGAAAATCATATTCATCAGAAAGTCAATTTTTCAAAATTTGAGAAAACTACATCTCCCATAATGCAGTGCTTCAATGCTAAATTATGACTATTGCTTCAACCTCTTTGTATGCGCTTAAGGTTAAATGCTGGGAATTACTTTAAACATTTGAAGAGGAATTAAAAGGCTACTACACTCTGAAACATATTTACAAAACAACAGATGACAATTACACACTTACCTTGCGAAGTGCAAGCATGCTCAGAGGTGTCTATGTCAATCACTCCAATCACTGCTTCAGTGACCAGGGTCTCCTCAACCATGTCCTCCAGTGGGGTATTTGGTTTGTCCTTTGGGGCACCTCCACCAGTTTTGTTTGCACTTTTAATCCTGCAAGCAATTTTCTCCTTGGCACGGCTGGGTAAATCATTCCACCGTTTTTGGAGATTTGTAATGTCTCTGTGGGCAACCCCCACAGCATTCACTTTTGATTGTATAGCCAGCCACAGTCTTCTCTTCACTCCTTCAGGGACCTAAAGGGAATCTTTGCCAAAAAGCTGATCATGCCTCAAAGTGACCTCTTCTATTAAAATCTCAAGCTCCTGGTTACTAAACTTAATTTTCCTTTTTCTGCCATGCAGGTCTTCAACAGCACTTTCAGTAGCCATTACTCCTTCAAGAGCACACCAAAAACACTCCTCCTCTTGCTGCAAGCAGAGCTCCAACTGCCAAAAGCCACTCCTGCAGTTTGAACTGGGCTTCAGGTGTGTGTAATCAGTGTACTGGCTTCCTGGGTGTGTCCTCATTGATATGCATCAAAATTGCGAAATCGCAATTTGTGAAATCGCAAATTGCGAATTCGCAATTCAAAAATCGCATTTTTCTTGCGATTCGGTAAAAATAGCGATTTTTACTGAATCGCAAAAAAATAGCGAAAATAATGATGCATAGCATTTTGCGATTCTTTATTTGCGATTCGGTAATTTTTGCAAAATAAGAATCGCAAAAACTATGAAAGATGCATGTGGGTGCTAGTTTGTTTAAATTTGTTTTTTAATCATTGTTATGTATTTTGGTATATATCTTTAATGTATAAGATGTAACTTTTTTGTATAATTATTGGTTAGTTTTTTTTAATGTATTTGTACATTTATAAGTAGGTATTAAAATAATGTACAAATATTTTTGCTATGCTTAGTACTATAGTGGCTTGTGGGTTTTTAGAGGCACATTGTGGGAAGTAATTCAATTATAATAAATTAATGATTACATTTTAAGTAATATTGTTTATTTAAGTACCACTAATTATGTTGATAGTGAAATAAAGACAAATTAGGTACATTTTATGTGTGGGTTTTGGGGCTTATAGTGGTATAGGGTGGAAAGTTATTCAATTTTAACTAATTAATAATTCATTACTAATTCATATATATTCATTAATTGACAATTAATTATGTTAATAGTGTAAATGTATTTTCTTAATTTAAATGTTATGTGTGGGTTGTGGGGTTTATATGGGCAGAGGTTGGGAAGTAATTTAATTTTAATTAATAACTAATTGTTAATTAGTAATAATACTTTTTTGATAATTATATTTTTTAATTGTGCAAATACATGTTTTAATACTAGGTGTGGGTTGTGGGGTTTATAGGGTAAAGGGTGGGAAGTCAATTAATTCAAAATAATTCATATTTATATTTTAATTGAATAATAATTATTCAATTTTTAACTAACTATGTTAATTGTGTAGTTACATTCTTTTAACTAAAATTGTATGTGTGGGTTATGGTTTTGTAGGGGTATATGGTGGGAAATAAATGTATTCTTAATCAGGTTATAATTAAGTTTTTCATTGCTAATAATTATTACATTTAAAATGTATTATGATAATTGTGATAATTTTTTTGGGATTGTAGGAGCGCGTTGTTAATTTTGTGGCAGTATATTGTGGAGCATAAATTACATTTAATTAATTAATAATTATTCTTTATCTATTGATAATTAGTTTATTGATAAATATTTATGTTAATAGTGTAAATAATTCGTTTTTTGAAGTTAAGTTGTAGATGTTGTTTGTAAGTTTTGTAGGGTAAATGGTGGGAGGTAACTAATATAAATAATAATAAATACATTATTTTTTGTTTATAAATAATGCTTATATAAAATATTTTTACATGAAAATTATTTTGGGATTTAAATTACAATACTGTTTGTAAATATTTATGATGTGTTTAAGACATTATATGTATGCATTCAATTTATAATTGAATTTTTTTATTTAGTTTTTGCAAATATTTTATTTTTTTACGGCAATCCAACAGTTTCCCTACTGTTCCGCTAACTGGAGTGGGAACAGTCAATTTTACCCCATTACAATCCACAACTTTTCCTACTGTTGCACTCTTTGGAGTGGGAATAGTAAACTTTACCTCTCTCCAATCCAACACTTTCCCTACTGTTGCATTGAATGTAGTGGAACTTGTAAATGTTACACCTCCTGAGTTCAACACTTTGCCTACTTTGTATAAATTGTGGTGGAAATAGTACATGTATTAATTTAAAAATTCTGTGCTTTAGTTTTTATTGTTTACATTAATATTAATATGTTTTTTGTTGTTTAAAAGTATAATATTTATGATCTAATGTTTTTAATATTATATTTATTTGATTAAATTCAAAATGTTTATTTGGTTTGAGTTTTTTTTTAATTAAAATGTTTTGTTTATTAAATATGTTATGTTATTAGAAATATGTATATACATATTTATTTTATAAATTATTTCATTAAAAGTGTTTAAATATAAAATAAATTAAAAATATCAATTTAATAAAGTGTTTTAATGAAATATATGTATATAAACACATATATATTACTATATTTTGTAAATTTTTTGAAAGTAATAATAATTGTTATATATTTTATTTAATAATGTTTATTATTTACATTTATATATAAATTTAAATATCAACATTTTAGATAACTATCTTAGTGCAATCAATATATTTTTTACTTTTAATTATAATGATAGGGCGTCGATATTTTTGGCATCTATATATGTCAATTGATATTTTTAAATATGATATTTAGTACCCGATATTTTGTCAGTGAATCATGCTATGCAGTTGAAGTCTTGATGGACAAATTTCAGGATTTGGCTGACAGAGAGGGGGAATATTTAGGGAAATACATACAGGCACGACAGTACGGGGAGGGAGAGCACCTGTGTCGCACTCCGGCCTGACTGCTGAGTCACAATAAGCAGAACGGGTACATTCCCAAATTTGTGACAGAGAGGAGGTCGGGTGATGGATAACAAGAGTATAATAAGTGAGCCTATGCATTACTATACAAGGTTGCACACCACCCAGGCAGTGAGTACACCACTGCGATTGAAGAATACCTCCCTGATATTTTGATGGTCTGGGTGATGGATGGGCAAACTTAGATAAACCCATATCTTGTGTAGAAAAAAAACAGGTGATAGATGTCTGGGATGGGTATAAATCCCTGGTACTGGATGGGCTCACAGGTGCATTTTACAAAGCAAATAAGCATTTGCTTGCTCCACATCTACTGGAGGTGTATGCCGAAGCACTTGAGCAACCGCCACACTGCTCAATGGCCTTGTAGTACATTACCCTGCACAACGTGGGAGGCACCACATGGTGCCTGCCAACTTGTGCATGGAAGTGGAAAACATGAAACATGGAAACATGGGAAACAAAGGGGGGCCTGCTACGAGCCCCCAAAACCAGCCCCCGCCAGCCTTTCCATTGCGGTGAAGGCTGACTGTAGCCCACATTGTAATTTGGCAGACAGTGCCTTCTAGGCACTGCCGCCATTTTACGCAATGTGGACCATCCGCCAGGCAATCGGGGTGATTGCCTCTGGTGGAAGAGTGGCGGGCGGTCTTTGCACCAGCCATGGTCACCGGCTGATTTCCCCCGCCATCCTGATTTGGCGAGGGAAATCGACATCTGATAACTGAGGGCCCACCACCGCGCGACTGATGGTGGCGGGCCTTCTGCCATCATAATCGGCCCCTAGGTTTGTTCGACATAGATCCACTGCCCTTATTATGTGCACAAACGGTGTGGTACTCAACCGAATATACCCTGATGTTCCAGTGGTGGTTGCCTCTCTTGATGCTAAAAGAGCATTCAGTTCACTAGACTAGTCCTCTCTGAAGGTGTCGTTGGATAAGCTGGGGTTACCATATGGGTACACATCTCTTACTCAGCTGCTTTACTTGAGCCCAGTGGCTTGACTGATGGTCAATGACTCCCTCACTGTCTTGTTTCCAGTGACAAGAGGGACCCATCAGTAATGTTCGCTCTTGTACTACTTTTTAGCATTGCTTTGAACCCCCTGGTCAGGCAACTGCAGGACAGACATCATCTCAGAGGGTTACTATTTGGCCCAGGCCTAACCATCAACTGGGCCAAATCATAACTCTTTCCTCTCACTGACGCCACACCAAGAGGTGTACTGGAGTATCCCTTGTCCTGGTGCCAATAATCTACCAAATATATGGGTGTTATACTGCACGGGCTGAAGGAAAAGGTAATTTGCTTGAATTATGGGACAGCCATTAACAACTGACCATGCAGATTGAGGTGTGGGTGAAATTACCACTGTATATGGTGAGCCATATGCAGTAGCGGTCGTTGGTGGGAGTGCTCCCAGGCGGTGATGTGGGGCGGGGGAGGGGCAGGGTGGGGGTAGTAAACTATGGAACAAGGCCAAATGCAGGTAAGTGAACATACAAATAAATAAAAATGAATTTCGTTGTGCGAACTGCATCGGATTTGGGGGTGCAGAGCGCACAACAAAATGCGTTTTATTTATTTATATGTTTACTTACCTGCATTTGGCTGTATTCCTTAGATTAAAACCCCCACCCTGCCCCTCCCCTTCCCCTCATCACTGCCCAGGAGAACTCCCACCACCGACCGCTACTGACAATATACCGTTATTAAAATGATAGTACTGCCCAGTTTCTTATATTTGTTCATGAATATACTGATTCCCCTAACTAACAGCTTCTTTGCCACTGATTTGCGCAAGTCATAGATCACAAATTAAATAGGACCCCGAGATGCTTCCTCACTCAGACAATGTCTACTTTGGGGACACCACAAATAAAGATTACTTTATACATATCTGGCCACTAGGCTGTACCAGGCATGCGTCGCCTGAAAAACAGAGAGTGATGGGAGGGTTAGAGCGGCATGGGAGCATGATCTGTGTCACATGCTGCCTAATAAGGTGCTATTGCTGCACCCGAACAAAGCTTATCTCCCCTAACCAAAGGCACAAGCTTTTGCACAATAAATGTCTCCATTGCTCTTACATCACACCCTGTAGCATGGCTAGAATAGACCCCACACAGCCACACCATTGCCCAAAATACTGGGCAAATGATGCTGATTTTATACCCCTGACTTGGACGAGCCCTTACATACAGGCACTCTGGACAAAAATGTTCTCCTTGACATCCACCATGATTGGAATTACCCTTACACCTGACTCCTTACTGGCTGTTCTGGGCTACATCAAGGATCTCCTGCTAGATGTGCGCAGATTCACCGAAATTACATTATTGCACTGTCCCATGATCTATTCTGATACTACTAGTGAACTTGAATCCTCCCACGTCGTGGTCCACAGATGTATGGCAGTCACTGTGCGATTAGTATAATTTAATGACATGAGACTCCAATGTACCTGATTGAGATTATTATTATTATTATTAAATTTGTATTGCGCATAAATCACCCGAAGGTCTCAGAGCGCTTGCAGAAAACTCCTAGCAGAAAGCCCAGGTATGGCAAGGACAGATCTAAAAAAGCCATGTTTTTAACTGTTTGCGGAATCTCGGGTAGTCGGGTTCCGTCCTAAGCTGGAGGGGAATAGAGTTCCCGGCCTCGGGTGCTGTTTTACTGAAGGCCCTGTCGCCGTTTCTAGCCGTACGTACCCTAGGGACACTTAGAAGGGACTTGGTGGACGATCTGAGTGTTCTCACCGGGTGGTAGGCCTTAAGCTTTTGTTCAAGGTATACCGGGCCATGACCATTGATGGATTTATGGACAAGGCAGCACAGTTTGAATTTAATACGTTTTTGTATTGGGAGCCAGTGTAAGGTTTTTAAGCAGGATAGTGAAGGGGTGCAGGAAGGAAGATCTAGCACCAGTCTTGCAGCGGTATTCTGCAGGACCTGTAGGTGGGCCAGCAGAGTGGTGTTTGTTGAAGCCAAAAGTGCGTTCCCATAATCAATCCTGCTGATGATGAGCCCCTGCACTAAAGGCATGCGCGCAAAGAGGGGGAGCCACCTAAAGATTTTCCTCAGACTACGCATAAGGCCATAGCTCGTGCCTACTACTTTGCTGATATGATCAGACATGGATAGTTTATTGTTGATAGTTACCCCAAGATTCCTCACTGAGGATTTGGGTGTTGGGCATAGGCCAAGCGAGGCTGGCCACCAGTCATCGGACCAAATTTTGTCTGCCTTTCCAAACAGCAGGACCTCTGTCTTTCCTGCGTTCATCATCAGAAAGTTCCTGGTCATCCAGTCATGGATGTCTACCATGCAGTTTTTAAATCTCAGTTTAGTTAGATCCGGATTCTGATTGATTGTGATCAGTATTTGGGTATCATCCGCGTAGGACACGGTCCCAAAACCGTGTGTTCGAATGACCTTAGCGAGAGGGGATACATACAGATTAAAGAGCGTAGGGCTCATTATGGACCCCTGTGGGACGCCCTTATCGTTTTCATAGAGGTTGGAGGAGTGAACGCCCACTTGGACCTTGGACCGTCTGTCAGTCAGGTAGCTTTTTATCCAGCCTAATGCGGGGCCCCCGACACCAATCTCAGCAAGACGTTCAAAAGGAATGAGATGCGAGATGGTGTTGAAGGCCGCAGACAGGTCGAGCAAGACCAGTATGGCAGACTGATTGGAATCAAGTGTCATTCTTATGTTGTCCACAACTTCGAGCAGAGCCGTTTCGGTGCTGTGGAATGCCCTAAACCCTGACTGTGAGGGGTCAAGAAGTTTGTTGGTCTCGAGATGTAGTTTGAGATGTTTATTTATTTGGGATTCCATAATCTTCCCAAACAAGGGGAGGAGTGAGATGGGCCGGTAATTAGGAAGTGATTTAGGATCTGCTGAAGGTTTTTTTAAGATAGGTCTGATTACCGCCTCCTTCCAATGTAATGGGACAGAGGAGTGAAGTAGGGACTGATTTAACGTTTTCGTTAGGGCCGAAATTAGGGCAGGAGCTATTTTAGATAGGATTTGTGGAGAGGCAGGGTCTCCCGGGGCCCCAGACTTCATTTGTTGTAAAATTGCCTCAACCTGTGCTTCGGTGCATGGTGGAAATTCGCTTAATGTGGGAATGCAAGAGTCGGAGTCCCCGCAGTTATTGGCGGGCGAGACTGCTGTCAGACAGGTGGGAGGCAACTGAGGAAAGCGTTTGTGGATTTCGTTAATTTTATCGTGGAAGTATGCTGCCACAGAATCTACCCATTCTTTAGACTCATCAAGTGGCTGCTGGCTGGCCGGGGGGTTCGTGAAGTCTTTCACTATACTGTAGAGCTCTCTCTGTGAGTTCGACGCCATAGAATTCCTCTCACCAAGATAAGTCTTTTTTGCCTCGGCGATTCCTTTCATATATTGTCTATGAGCGTTTTTATATAGATTCCTGTCATTCAAATCTTTAGTTTGGCACCATTTTCTTTCAACTACTCTGACTGCATGTTTAGTTTGTTCCAGCTCTGGCGTGAACCAGGGTGAGTTTTTCTTAGGAGATTTAGACGCTCGAGCTGGAGCAATGCAATCTAATGACAGGACTATTGCAGATTCCAGCTCCCTGGCGGCTGTGTTAGGGTCAGTTTTGTCAGTGATGACTGGAGGGGAGAATTGTGCAGCAAAGGATTCCGAGGTTATTTTGTTCCATGGTCTGCTAAGTTTTACTTGAGTGGTTTTCCGGGGTTCGAACTGGGAACATGAGATGTTAAATTTTATAACATAGTGGTCAATCCATAGGACTGGATCAATCTGCATAATTTTGACTTTGGGGGAGTTCGTGCATATGAGATCTAATGCATGTCCCGCAATATGGGTTGGGCCTGTCGGGAGAATGTTTAATTGTAGGGTGTCGAAGCTTGTGATAAGGTCAACAGTATGAGGGTCATGGGTTTGATCTAGATGATAATTTATTTCTCCTAACAATAGAAAGTTATCTGTTGCTAGGGCGTAGGGTGCGATTGCTTCGACAAGCTTCTCCACAAAATGAGTTTTGGCACCTGGGGGTCTATAGATAAGGGCCACTTTCCATGACTCCTGGTTTCCTATGGCCAAGGAGGCAATACACATTTCACCCCAGCGTTCTAGATAGGAGTCATTGATGTGAATTTTGATATCGGGTTTATAGATTATTGCCGTTCCTCCTCCCTGCTTACCTAGGCGGTCAAGCCTGAGTATTTTATAAGGGGGAGGTAAGGCTACTGAGATGTCTGGTGAGGAGGACTCCTGTAACCAGGTTTCTGTGATGAATAATGCATCGGGCAGTGTGAGTCCAGGAGCGCCCAAATTTCCACGGCATGTTTAGGCACCGATCTGGCATTACAGTACATGCATGATAACTGAGGCTGTGGAGTGGGGCTATTTATCGTTGCTAAGGTTCTTCTTTCTCTACTATTGGTACTGCCATTATGGGAAGCAGTATGGGAAGCAGTATGGGACAGCCTGCCTATATTCAAGGAGTGGAGCTCCTGGTTAGTGTAGCGGATGATACCCATAGTGGGTAACAGCCCAGGTGGATTGAGGGCTGAGGAGAGAAAAAAGAAGAAAAGGTGCAGGGTACCTGGCGTCTGGAGTCGGCCGGGGGCGGACGGGCGCAGACGGGCTTGCCTTTGGCGCGCCTTCGGGGCGCCGCCGGAGCGCCGCTGCGCTTGTCCGCTCGGCGCACTTCTAGATAAAGAAAAAGTGGGCGGGACCGCAACAGTGATAGAATGACCCTAGAGCGCTGACCTTTCTCACTCCAGGAAGTTGGGTCGCTCATAGAGATGGCGTTAATCCCTCCGCTCAAACGGCACAAGCCGCGACGGAACAGGGACGCCAAGAACAGGTAACAAACAGTACAGTATTAAAATGTGCAAAATAACAGGTTTAAAATCACGAGCAAAATTGCCAATGCCTGTAGCTGTCTTCAGGAGGTTTCAACTGCGCGCGTCCGCTCGGCGCACTTCTAGATAAAGAAAAAGTGGGCGGGACCGCAACAGTGATAGGATGACCCTAGAGCGCTGACCTTTCTCACTCCAGGAAGTGAGTCACGCATAGAGATGGCGTTAATCCCTCCGCTCAAACGGCACAAGCCGCGACGGAACAGGGACGCCAAGAACAGGTAACAAACAGTACAGTATTAAAATGTGCAAAATAGCAGGTTTAAAATCACGAGCAAAATTGCCAATGCCTGTAGCTGTCTTCAGGAGGTTTCAACAGCGGGCGTCCGCTCGGCGCACTTCAGATAAAGAAAAAGTGGGCGGGACCGCAACAGTGATAGGATGACCCTAGAACGCTGACCGTTCTCACTCCAGGAAGGGAGTCGCTCATAGAGATGGCGCTAATCCCTCCGCTCAAACGGCACAAGCCGCGACGGAACAGGGACGCCAAGAACAGGTAACAAACAGTACAGTATTAAAATGTGCAAAATAGCAGGTTTAAAATCACGAGCAAAATTGCTAATTCCTGTAGCTGTCTTCAGGAGGTTTCAACAGATGATGATGATGGAATGCCCCTCCTTCGAGTGGCCTGAGATCCCCTGATCTAACATATTCTGTGTTAATGAGCCCATGCCATGACTGTTGGATCCACACCCCGAACAAATAACTGGGTAAGCTGCCACCTAATGTCCTTCTTTGATCAGATACTTGCCCTTTGTACATGTTTGTCAATGTTGCTCACTATGTATGCCTGACTGATGACATTTTATTGGTATTAGATATCTGTCTGCTTGTTTTGTAGGCGTATTTTGTGAATTGATGTTATGAAAATGAGAAATAAAGTTAAATAAAAAACTTGCCTGGAGTCATGTATTCATTGAACCAGGACACTCACAGGAAGTTTTTTTAATGTTCTTATGGGGCTGCTGCTATTCCCTGTAACCCCCCCCCACACACACACCTTTTCTAGGGGCACCGCCAGGGTCTACACATTGACACAAAGGTCTTGCAGGGCATTTTGGAGCTATTCCCAGTGGGAACAGTAAATATGAAATGAGCTTCTGCTCCAATCATTTCATATTCACCAGATGTTTGTGTTGTTTTTTGGTTGCATGCCCCTAGTCTCTTTGTATATGTCATAGAAAAAGAGTGTCTACAGAGCTGACAGACCCCCTGAGGAGATCTGATTAACTGACATCTTAGGGCTCAGGACTCATCCCTGAGTCCTGAAAAAAATGAAAAAAGATATAAGGGGAAAATGGTAGGTATACCCTGCCCCCCAAGGCCTTGAGGGGGGTCGCCAAAAATTGAGGGTCGCAAAAAAGTGAGGGATCCTACACAACAAAAATAAATACTCCCCAGATTGGGCTAGGGCCTGGGGGGCAGTAAAATTAAATACTAAGAACAGGAGCTCCCATCCCCAAGGCTCTGGGAGGCCCAAGGACCCCACACCACTGGACTGACATAATGATAAAGGGCGGTGTGGTTCTTCAAAAATGGTCAAAAACATTTTAGCATTGCTGAAGTTGCTGGGAGTCTCTGGGCCTGGAATTACTTGGGCCACAAATACCAGGCACAGTAATCCAGGGACCGGAAAAGTAGGGATTGAAAAAGTTAAATGAAAAAATAGAA
The DNA here is from genome assembly GCF_964261635.1 of Lissotriton helveticus. NCBI lineage: Eukaryota > Metazoa > Chordata > Amphibia > Caudata > Salamandridae > Lissotriton > Lissotriton helveticus. The sequence continues at coordinate 755,564,754 of NC_136059.1, read as the reverse complement.
GCAAATCCCTGCTAAAAACTGTTGCAATCTGCTACAGATCTTGTGGTTGTATTGGACTAAGGAAGAGGTCAAGCGAATTAAAGGGTACAAAGAAAGAGGCAGGAGAAACTAATGAGCAAGAGAGAGGAAGGGTTGAGACTAAAATGACAGAAGTAAACATCACCCACTGTAAAAGGAGGTAGAAATTGGGTCAGAGAGAGAAAGATACAGAACACAATAGTGGGGGGTAAGAGGCAGCAAAACATGAAAAAGGTAGGGCACTTGGTAAGTTCACATGGGAAAATAATTGAAAGCTACATGGAAAAAGTATGTTACATGGGAAATCTTGACTATAAGTTTATGGAAGAAATAGAGGTAGGCATGGATCCAATGATTATTTGTTAAAAACAAAATTAAATTAATAGGATACTGCTCAATGAGATTCATTTGAAAACAATGGTAGAAAATGTTGAGGCCATAAAAGCGCTGTAGGCTTCTGGACCCTTCCCTTCATTGCTGCAACATCTAAGTGACACTAACTCTGACAATCCTCAGTGTTGACAGTAAAAATAAAAATATCCATAATCTAACAATTTTTTGTGTGTAGATACCAGGGGCCTATTACACATAGAGCGCACTTTCCCATGGCGCACCTTAAAACATGTTTGCCAGGTGACGCAAACAGGGAAAGTGCACCCTATTATATTGAATGTACTGCCCCCAGGGCAGCCACAAACTCATGCTGAACTGGTGGCAACGCATTCAAGTGAAAAATGGAGCAACTTTGAAGTAGCCACTCTGTGTATCACTTTGCAGGTGGCAACCTGCATGCACTTTAAAAAGGGAAAAGAGATGCCCTATTCAATTAGTTGCTGTACTTGCCTGCAACAGGATGCGAGGGCTGCTAAAACGGGGTACACTGGCAGTGCATCACCTTTGAGCTGGTGGACTGTCCGTGCATCTCTTGACAGCTTCTTTGCCTCTGTGCCCAAGTCTATAATATGGCACTGACTCAGAGGCAAAGGGATTCCATCATTTGCATGGTGATAGCTCTGGCACTATCTGTATCAGCGCTATCTGTATCTCAGAAAGGGCTGCACAAGCCTCTGCTGCCCTTTCTATAATTCCAAAGTGACCCAGGGGCATGTTAAGTGGGCGCACATGTCCATTGCACCCCCGGGGCACTTTCCCTAATACGGCCCCAGATATCTTGTCAAATTGTCTGTACAGAAGCTAAACACAGCACTGTACATCACACTCCATTAACTATGCTGAGACACTGGCTCACATACTTTCATGTTTTGTCATGCAGTAATGTTTGGTTAACCTTCAATAACCAGGGAAACTGCTTTTCCTGTTTTTTTGCATGATCACCCTGTATTTTTGGACTTTTTCAGGACCCTATTTTTATTGATGAAACTGGTTTCACTCAATTAGGCTGGTTATTTTTTCCTACAAGGCCATGGCATATGGCCTTTAAATTGCTGCAGTTGTTGTTTTTCCCAGCCACCTATATGATAAATGTATGACTGTATTGAGAAGCACAGAGTGGATGCTATTTAAGAGCATTGCAGTGATACATGGGAAGGAAATATGCCTTTGCCATTTAAGAAAACCTATTTGTATATAGTAATGTCACCCAAAAAATGTGTCTTGTAAGGCCACAGGGCAGGGAGCGTACAATCTAAAAGTGTGTCACCCTCGTTATTTGAAATAATGTGTTCTCACAGCGACTGCAGGCACAAAGCTGCTTTTACTGTATACATTTAGGCTACGTTGTACAGGAAAGGCCTCTGTAAAATGAATTCCCTTAAATTATATCTCCTTCTGTGAATATGCTGTCAAAAAAATCAAAGTTGTTTTCCTCTCTTTTTTCAAAATCTGATTTAATGGTGAAATCAGATTTAGATAACTTGAGTGAAAACATAACTTCGAAATAATTTACTTTTTTCTGCCTGAAGCAAACTAGCTTTGGACCGGTTTATCACTCATGTCACCTCCAGGCATTGAATCCACATTTGTGGCTGAAGTTAATGAGCCTGTTCGACAGATGATAATAGCTTGGCCTGTGAAACCAGGATGGAATGGCTGCTATCAACAACTGGCCACTTAGCAGAGATTAAATATCTGTGAGATTACAGGACTACTCACAGAACAAGGGGGCATATTATCAAGGGATTTATCTCCGCTTTTTTGGCTTTAAAAGCCAAGAAAGCGGAGATAAAATTATCTCCCGATTACCTAGCTGTCGCTAACACCAGTTAGTGACAGCTAGTAGGAGATAGGGACCATCTTGAGCCCCGCATTGCATGTCAGAGATATTTATCAAAAATGACATGCAAAGTGGGCGTGCCAAGATGTTAGCGACTGGAAACAGTCGCTAACATCGCTATCTCCTATTACCAACCTTTGGAGATATTCGCGCTAAGCGTGAATATCTCCAAAAGCTAACACCTGCCCTGAGCAGTTCTTAGCCATGTTATCCAATGGGAGGTGGATAACATGGCTAAGAGCATTAGCTCGGTAATGCACGAATATCGCGGACTTTACAGCGCTATTCATGCATATCGGCCAATTTTTATCGCTTAGGAGATAAACCTTGATAATAGCAAGGCTCCTAAGCGATACAAATCGCCGCAACACGGCGATAAAATTATTGCCGCTAAGCCAACATAGCGATAATTATCGCTAGTTGTTGGTAATATGCCCCAAGGTTAGCAACATGGAGTTTCTCCAGTATGTTCACAGAGTCACACTAGGCTTTTATGCTGCAACCCCAGCAGGAGGGAGAATAAATTTGGCACAACCATAGGGGAGGAACCCTCAGCAATATATGGCAGTAGTTTAAGGACAACATAAACTATTGCAGTATAGAATACTGAACCATTGTATTGCTCATGGAAAAGGGTTACATTCTCTTAGAGTTACAGCTGTCGAGAATTTTAAAGTAAAGCAAAGAGGAAGAGCAGCAAAAGGAAGAGGATGAGAAAGTATGCAGGACTAGTTTGGAAAATATTTTCCAATCAGTAGCTAGAATATCTGACAAGACAAGCACCTCACCACCAACTCCTCAGAACATTCCTGCATCTGGTTAGGCCACACTTTTAGATACAGGCATGGAATTTTTTATTTTTTTATTTTTTTATTTATTTATTTATGTATGTGTGCAATTTGTTAAGAGCGCAAATACCCGTAGGTGTCTCGGCGCAACGGACGGTTAATGGAGAGGCAAGGGTGAGCTAGAGTGTTATTGGTTAAACAGCCATGTTTTGAGCTGTTTGCTGAATGCAAGGAGAGTAGGAGCCGTCTTAATGTGGACCAGAAACAAGCATCCTGGGACCGGTTTTGGATTCATAATCCTCATCAGCCAGGCTATCTTGAATCCAGTGGCCAAGTGAACAAGGGACTCACGTCTGAGCATACCCTGTCCCACTTAGGGCGAACAAAGTGATACAAAAGGGGATGATGGACGGAAGCTTGGCCATATGCAATCAGTCTGTCCCTGTGCCTCAAGGTCCCAGGATACTTGTTTCCGGTCGAGGGAAGACTTGGCTTGGCAGTTCAGGCTGGACTGTTCCCATGAGGCACAGTGTCAGACTGATTTGCATATGGCCATGTCTGAACTGGGGTGGTGGAGTGAGCTAAAGAATGATGATGGATTAAACCCAGATCAGTTGACTGGGGGTGAGTGTTTGATTTGCTCAAACGATCCGTCCATCATCCCCCTTTGGTATTGCTTTGTTCGCCCTAAGTTGGCAGGGTATGCCCAGACGTTGGTCCCTTGCCACTGGATTCAAGATAGCCTGGCTGATGTGGGTTATGAACCCGAAACCGGTCCCAGGATACTTGTTTCTGGTCCAGGGAAGACATGGCTTGGCAGTTCGGGCTGGACTGTTACCATGAGGCTGGCTGCAGCACCCACCGCAATGTAAAAACAGGACATGTTACATAACCCTGCACTACATGGCAACATACAGAGATATGCAAGGGGGGCACAATAGGTGCCCCCCAGTGTCCACAACCAAGGGCTGGGGGCAATAGGGGTGGGTCTAAAAAAAAAAGATTGCTTTATTTAAAAGAAATCACAGACATGGTGACCTGCTAACACTAGCGGGCCACAATCTCTGTGAGGGCACTGTATCGTAGTGGGTCAAAAATTGTGGCCCACCTCATTTCTATTCAAGAGGTAGGTCTATTTGTGACCCACTATGAATTGCTAAATCAAACTGAATGAGTTTCATACTTTAGGAATAGCGATTTCCTAATTGCGATTCACGAAAAAAATCACAATTAGGGAATCGCTATTCCTAATCTTTGTACATCTATCATCTGTCCTAAACCACTTGTTTGACTCTGGGAACTATCATTATGCAAGTTCTTCCATCTGTGTATTCTTTCGACAAATCAGTGTTAGCAGTGTAAGCAGGGGTACAATAATGTACCTTGCCATATGTGTTAAATACACATTCACTTTCAAAATATAATTCAGAGGTTCATGAGTTGATTATGAATTTTAACTTGGCCCTTTTTTCCACAGATTGATGGAAATTTGAGTTCATGAAGCCCTCAAACTGGACTTTGGCATTGCTATTCCCACCACTTTTAAAATACTGAGAGCAGATACAGGCGTTAGGGGTAAGAGGAATATTAGCCGTAATATATGAAGACTCTGTAACTCTGCTCCCACTACCTCTCGATACCTCATCTAAATATTGGGTTTTAAACTTGATGTATCTGCCTTGTGTACATTGTCTGGATGCATAATCAATACCCCTCACACAACAAACCCAATTTGAACTCTTTATTTTTAGCATTTTTATCACGGATAATACTATTTATTGACGATTTTTAGACAGGCAGCCTCACTCACTCAGACACTATGGGGCTGATTACGATGGCAGGCAGACTTCAGTCTGTAGTATAGTTCCTATATTCCCAATAGGCTCTGCACATTGGAATAATATATCCTATAGATATGACGTAGGACTTAGGTCAGTAGGTCTCTAGCGAATATACTAAACCTAATTGTGAGAGCCAGCTAGCTCAGAGGTCACTAGAAACTTTCTCGAATACACAAGAAGGGATTAGTTTTTGACAACTGCATAAACATGACATTTTTGTTTCCCTAGGACTGGAAAATATCTTTAGAGTCGTGGAAACAATAGATAACTATTTTACTCAGTCAATCGTGCATGCTTCGTTTCTACAGAGGGTGCACAGAAATAGAGAGACGGCATTTCAATAAAAGGTTTATTGAACAGTCTTTCTCATGCAAGAGAGGTGAACTGCTACAATAGTTAGACAGAATGCAAAGTAAAATGCTTACAGAGAGAATAGTATTATAAAATAATACTGCTATAGCATTGCATGGTTTCTAAGCCATATAAAAATACAAACATGAATAACACAGGCTAAAATACTCAACTGGTGCTTCTAAAATATGCCTACCCTGATGTACCTAACCTATGTCTAGTACGAGGGAAGAAGTAAGTATTGTTTAGCATAAGTTTTAGTTCTGCCAAGAATTGCCAAAGGTTTGTCTAGGTTCTAATCAGCTCCATACCTTAGAATGAAAGAGGTCTGGTATCTCTGTCTCAGGACTCGATTTCCCAACACCCCACAAGGGGAGTCAGAAACACTGAGGCTGGATTTCTTGGCAGAGGAGAGCAGCTTTCTGATCAGTGCGTCAGCTTGGAGAGTCGGCTTCCTTTGGCACTTGCTGTAGCGAGCGGAGTCGGGCAAGTAGGTCGTCGAACTGCACCTAACCACCATGCTTTGCTATAGCAAGTGAAGGTATATTTATACCTTGAAGGTGTTTAGGAATGCCAGCTTTGACATAAAGTCGGGCATATGAACGTGATGGATGAACCCCTAAGGAATAGTTGTTCATGCATATTAATGAGTTTCTTGGAGAAATCAATATCCAGGCTAGGGAAAGTCCCTTACAGCTTAGGCATCTGGTTTTCCAAGAAATCGTTGCGACGTTGATGAACGGATGGAAATAGACATGTCTGTTCTTGGGTAGCATGGGTTATGCCTAATTAAGGGCTTGATTTCTATGCCTATATAAGGGCAACATGGATTGTACCTATATAACAGCATGAATCGGGAAAATTAATTTGGAATCTAAAACGCCATACAACAAGTCCATCTGCCATCGTATCGTGGATTGGGACCGCCTGACATTCTGTTGGAGGTCACATAGGAGGTATTACAATGCAACCACAACCTCGGAGGTCGCAATGCCCATATTTTACGTGGCAGTGGGTGCTGCTGGTTGCAGCACCAACCGCAATGTCAAAAACGGGCCAAGCTACATATCCTTGCACTATGTGGCAGGCACCATGCGGTGACTGCCACTTGGTACAGTGATACGTAGGGGGGCACAATAGGTGCCCCCCAGTGCCCACACCCAAGGGCCAGGGTGGAAGCGGGGCCCGCTACGGGCCATCAATGTCCCTTTCCGCCAGCCTTATCATGGCAGGTAACCCACCATGAAATGGCTTCCGGAAAGGGACATCGTAATCACTAGGCACCGCCAGCATTGTAGGGACTACGAGTACCTCTGCTGCACTGGTGGGCTCAAGGAGTCCGTCGGATGCATGGCAGTCAGTCTTTACGACCACCACCCGTCCGCCCACCATCATAATATGGTGGGCGGTTAAGTTGGTTACAATGGTGGAGAGACTGCCAGTGACAGCCTGTCTGTGGCAGTCTCCCCACCATTGTAATCAGCCCCTAAGATCTCTCCAAGCAGTGTCTAACTATAGTTTTAAAGTAATTGGTGAGTTACTCTATCCACTTTATGGGTCATACGCTTGACCTTATCTGCACTAAGTAATATTCAGTCCAAGGAAGGATCCCCTTCCCTGGACTGACAGTTATTTGATTCACTAAGAATTGGGTTTCAGAAGTAATTTAAATAAGATGGCTGTGACTATCTTCAAGCCTAGTGGCTAAGTTGGGTATAAGATCACTCAAAAGATCTTTCTCCTGGCATTTGTTGATTTCACCATAAATTTAATATTGGTAATTGTAGTCTGTATATAACAAGGTAGAGGCCTGGCTAAAAAAAACTTTAGAATCTTGAGCTTCAAAGAATATGTTCTGAACCTCTTGGTCTAGATCTTTAGAATGCTTGAGAAAGGTTTAGAGTACAGTTAAAGACAAGACTACAGTGTTGAAAGTCCATCAAAAATATAAGTATAACATTAAAATAGAATTTGTAAAACCATCAGGAAAGTCTTGCTTGAAGAAAATAGGGTCTGATTACGAAGGACAGGCTGTCGGTGGCTGTCTCTCGACCATTGTAACAGGTATCTCTGCCCGCCATATTACAATGCGTTCTGGACAGGTGGCTTTCAGATACCCCACAGTCTCATCAAGCAGGCTTTACCTGACCGCCTGTCGGACCTCCCTGTAGTCCCAGAATGGTGGTGGAGCCTGTCAGGCGCCGCCTTAGAGATTACAATATCCCTTTCTGCTGGTTGTTCTGCGGTGGTCAAACTGCAGCAAAACAGCAGGCAGAAATAGATTTTTGGAGCCTTTAGCAGGCTCCAGTAACCCGGTGGGCCAAGGACATAGACCCTATGGTGCCCCCTACATATCCTTACATCATGTGGGAGGCACTGCATGGTGTCTGCCATGTAGTGCAGGGATATGTATGGGGTGTCTGTTTTGTCTTGCGGTGGGTGCTGCAGAGCGCAGCACCTGCCACAATACAAAACATGGGCAATGGTGGTTGCATCCTAATTTGCCCTGTGGGACCGCCACCTTGTAGGCGGGAGGTCCGAAATACGTTTGGATGGTGGACTAACAAAAGTCTGTCTGCCATCATAATGACCCCCCCTAGTTATATGTAGATCATGATGCGTCTCTCACTGACATAAATCAAATGGCTCTGCATTTGACAGATTTTGGTCAGTTTACTTCATTACTGATGAAAGAGCTTGTCCTCCCCATAAAAACAGACTCTCCACTCTAAGTCTGCCAAGCTTGGATTGTTCATTTGGGAATTGACAAATCAGCCTCAGTGATTACCACATTGTGTAATGTTTCTCCTAATGAGGATGTAGTTCTTACCAGTTGGAAACATGCAATCGTTTCTCCTATTTTGTAAAGGCTCAGCTGATTCTAGAATTCCTAGAATCTATTTGATGGACCTGGCTCTTACTTCAGGGACGCCCTCATTTTTTTTCTTCCTTTGCTGAACGCATTAATGTTGGCCTTTACAACTGTGCACTTTCCTACTGCTTATCAGTAATAACATGCTTGTGAAACATGGTAAAATTGCCCTATAACTGATTGTCAAAATGTATTTACTAATGTGTCCCTTGTATATGTTACTACATGTACCCAGGACCAGTAAATAAAATGCTACTAGTGGGCTGTAGTACTCATTGTGCTACCCACATAAATAGCCCTAAAAAACATGTCTCAGTCCTGCCACTGCATGCTGTAGTGCAGATAAAAACTGCAATTTCGACCTGGAAAAATAAACCTTTTGCCAGGCCTAACACTTCCTTTTTGATACTTATAGTACACGCCTAAAAAACAACCTAAAGACTCATAGAGCATGGTGCAGAATATTTAAAAAGTTTTATATGTCCTGGCAATGAAAACCCCCCAAATCACTTTTTACTGAGTCAAGGTTAACTCTCCGGTAGACTACAGCTGAGATTCTTTATTACACTTAATAAGTGATAACTTCAGTTCAGGAGGGATAGAAAATTACTTGTTCCACTAAATTTATAATCCTCTTTAATGGTAAAGTTGTATTTTAAGTTACTATTCTTAAAATGCCACTTTTATGAAGTTGACATTTTTCTCCCTAAACCAAATATGTCTGCCACCGTCCTGGGTCAAATGACTGGAATGACTCTCCTATGGTGTGATGTGTATTCCTTCCAGACAAGGATCAAAGGGGTTTTGGGTGCAGAGGATGGTGTTCCAATCCTGAGCAGGATAGGTTGGCCTGGGGGTTGGGCTCAGTCCTTTCTGAGCTTCAAAGGCTAGCCTGAGGGCTGTGCCACCACTTTCCTGACCTCTGAGGCTGCCTACTCTGAACTGGCAAATGCAGCTGAACCCCATGCCTGACTGCCTTTTGGTACCCTAGACGGCAAGGTGCCATACCCAGGAGATGGGACAGGACCAGCTTATAGATGCTCTCAAAAGTGGAACGACAAAGAGAATTGGGCGTCCAGTATACAGTCTCCTGGTTCACTTCCGGGATCTTGGACGTAGGGTAGGTGAACGGACTGCTGCTTCTGCCTCAGCATAATCACTGAAGCCTCAACAATCATGCTTCACTTCACATCGCACCCACTGTGGTTGCCACGACCAACCTGCACCAACGTGCTGGCCGCAATGAAAAAGGTATTGTTTATGAATCTGCCAACACCCCTGACTGATACGGTCCGATGGACCTGTTGGATTCTGTTGTTTTCAGGATTGCGGTAGCCCCGAACGGAGCTACCAACTCGAAAGACCTGTGTTTTTGAGATAGTTCTGCAATTTTAAAGAATATCTTGCAAAGTATATATTTTAAAGTACTGTTTGTTAGACTCTTATCGTCTTGGTCTTGTTTTGGATACATATACAATTATTGGATACTTTTCTAAGCTGATGTGGTATCCTTTTGTAGTGATTTCACTGTATTACTGTTGGTTATGTGCACATGATTTACACACTGCCTCTGAGGTAAGCCTGACTGCTCATACCAAGCTACGAAAGGGGGGGGGCAGGGGTTATTTTAGGTATGCAACTCCCTTACCTTGACTAGGAAGAAGGGTCCCTACTTGGACAAATGTGCAAACCATTGCCAACTTGAGACCCCTATTTCTAACACTGTGTAATTGTCTGCAATGAACATTTCAAATAATGAGAATCTCCAGACTGCATCATTGTATTAATGTTTACCTTTGTTCTTTTAAATAGCGTACTGACAGACTACAAGTAATGCAGATCATTGTAGTGCATATGGTCTGCAGTTGATACAGACAGGCTAATGTCACTCCCTACAGGGGACAGTTACATTGGCTCCTATTGTGACGAGAATGTACTTTAAAACACTATGCCTTACTCACTGACCTATAGCTAGAATATGGCGAAGTAATCCACAAGAATCATTTTAGAAATACATCCCGATTAGACTACTCCACTCATCCTCCGCATCCTCTTGCTCATTCCATTTTATAGAAAAGTAAGAGCAGGCATACAAGTATTTCAATTGATGGTAGCTGAAAATCGGAATGGCCTTCCCCCTAGCTAAGGAAAGCAACCATCTTCTCTTCAGGAAATATTTAATTCTCCTGTTCTTTGAATAAACCCCTGCTCCAGGTGTCTTCTCACCCAGCTCTTATTGTGTTAGCACCAGGACACTGGTGGTAGCTGCTGCGCTCTACAAATATCTATACCATAACATAACAGAATATTACAGGAGGCTGCAGGCAATCAGAAGACGGCATTTTTATCCATGCAATTGGAAGTGGTTGGTGGGGGCAGGGCCGCCCTTTACATTTTTTCTGGCTGTTTTTTGTGGCCAGTAGAATCGGATATGAGGTTTTCACTAGGGAAGTAGATGCACTGAAGCACTTGTGAAGAGGGAGAGCCATTTATTCCCCAGAGATACCTCTCCACTTGACACATAATGAGGCCCAACATTAGATGACAACAAACATGTTCTATTCAGTGTCAATATGCCCCAAAGGGGGGCATGCACTTTCCAAATGCAAATTGTACGTTATTTATGTTCTAACGATTAAGGGAAAAGCTGAAGATTCCCGAGAATCATTTAATGAATCCTCTAATACTGACCTACTTAATTTTACAAAATGTGACTTTCGAAAAGTTTTCTGGTCTTCTCATATTCGTTTTCCAATGTTATACTGAACCAATTACTTCATCTTTAACTGTTTAGTACATTTTAGCCTTTCCCTTCACTGACTGAATGGGAAAAGCAGATGCCTCTTTGCCTATAATGTTCTGAAGCATCATAGAAATCAATATTTTAACGATCTAAGGTAACCAGGGGCCAATAACATCAAATTCTTAAATGCTGTCATTGCATTCTTTAACACATATTCCACATTAAGCTTAATTCTTCCACTTTCATTAAATTAAATGCATTCTCTTTTCCATTCTCTAATGAGCGCTTTTTGATCTCTAAATTATAATTACGAATACTTTTTTCTGCAAACGCCTTCTTGGAAGTGTCTACCTAATTTAATTTGCAAGGTAATTATTTTTCTTAATAAAAGAATACATATTTTTATTTGATTGTAGGTTTTGCTGTCATATAATGCACCTTTCAGCACATGCAGGGGCATATTTATGAAAATAGTGGCGCTGTGCAGCACAGCAAGTCACTTTGCTGCGGTGCCCTGTGTAACCGGTAAAGGCAAGAAATGCGCCTTATTTAAGCAATGCAGCAAATTCCTGTCTTTTTCCCATGTACTGGCATCGTTTTGGTAGCTTAGCACTAATGCAGGCACTCTTGCACCATGGTGCAATGGTGCCTGTGTTGTAGGCAGGATTTTTTTTGTGGAAGAAGGGTGGCCTTCCTCCACATCAACATAATGCAGCACACATAGAAAGCGGAAAAACGTGTAAAACTAAAGGTATTGCTACTCGTTAGGCCTCACCTAGGGAGGCGTATCTTTTTGGTGAATTGGCAGGTTTACCATGTTTGGTCAATCTGGGAATGCAACATAAACCATGGCATTTGCATGGGGACACCCACCGCAATGCCCATGGAATGCCTCCCTTGTGCAGAGCAAGGGAGCGTAGCGATTTGCACAACATTTCTTTACTCTAGATTTATGAAGCCATTCAAAGCCATGCAATGTGGCTTTGCATGGCTTCATTAATCTGACTTAGAGGCTTGCATCACGCATGTCCCACTTTGTGTGGTGTAAACGTGATGCAAGCCTCTCATAAAAATGCCCCACAGTGTCTGCAGCAGCTGTACAGTACATCACAATGTGCATAATATTGGTCAACACATTCATTTTCATAATCAGTTTCTCTTACCAATACGACGATTGACACTAGTAACTAATTGTTCGTCTATGAGCCCCATTTAAGAAATTCTCACATTCATATCAACTCCGCTTTCAGGGCTTACATTCTGTTGGTAGCTTGCAAGTTGGTAACATCATACCACCATTTTTACCTATGGTGTGTTTGGTGGAGTTGGAGGCCATTGAGGGATTTTCAGGCCATACCTCTTTGTCCATAGTAATCTCCTTTGTTTTCCCAATGTAATGCTTAACTTTGCAAACTGGGGAAATGCTGTTCAGTGCCCAGTGTACATGCTCTGATCCTTGAAACAGTTAAAAGTCTGCTAATCCATGATTTGCATACTCCAATTCTCCTGTAAGGGCACAGTATATGGTGCAAAAATACACCCATGGCATTGAAAGTTGAATATCACCTGTACACTGCAGCACTTATTGTGCTATCAGTTGGCGTGGCAAAGGAAATCAATGATACAAATATGTAATTGTAGCTTGACTGCTGCTGCTAGGTGAAACCTGCAGGGTGACCTGTTAAAATATCTCTTTTTGACAGGAATACGCCTCCCTTTTAAATGCTAGTAAGTTACTCCAATACAGGCTACATAGCCAGCAAGGTAGAGTATATGGTATTTAAAAGTGGGACATGTAGAAAATTAATGTTACAATCTCCTTACAATCTATTTATTTTCACTATGGAAAGATGGAAATAGGTAGCAAAAGCTTTAAACCACTATCTGTAATAGTTAATAAAAATCCAATTCAATGGGGAATCAGATTATTAGTAAATATTAAAAAAACATATTTTTTTAATAGTGCCCTTTCCTAGCCTAGAGTTCCTGGAAGCTAACTTGCATTGACTTCCCAGCAACTCCCACCCTTTACTTGGCCTTAATGAAGTGTGAATGAGGTGTGTGAAATTCTTCTGAGGAGCTACACAATAGGTCATTGTGATTGATTGACAGGTCGACCTGAAATAGCAAGGATACCACCTTTGAGCTCAGCAGAATGGTGAAGGTCTGCCATCCTACAGCCTGCAAAATGTCAAATGCTGTCACACAGGTATTTTTGAGTGTCACGTAACACTTTGGTGTACTTGAAAGAGACCAAATAGAATGCCAGGGAAATGCTTGTGTGTTCCCTGACTAGTGCTGAGGGGGGCCCTGCTTTTTGTCTAACCAGCTGTTTTGTAGCATGCTTAAAACTTGATTTTAGTGTTAATTTTGGGTACACACTCTCCAGCCCTCAGAGCCCAGGCATATTGGGCCTGTTTGGAATTACTGATAAGTGGGTATGGTTGCCCCTGAGTAATTTTATCCTGTTGATTAGGTGGTGCCCAGGAGTAACCCCCACCCACTATATAGTGCTACTCATAAATGACGCACCCCAGGGCACCTCTTCAGAACACTTCTAGGTCCTGCAGAACAACAGAAGATGACTGGACCTGCTATCTGTGACCAGACAAGGGCCCTGAAGGTCTAGACCTGCTCCCTTTTACTGGTGGCCGCTGCTTGAAATCCTGCCAGTCTCTAACTGGCTTAACTAAGGTAACATGTGTCTTAGAATGGTTCGTATGTAATTGTTTAGAAACAAACAGAGGTTTCAAAACTTTTTTGTACTTTTCCTCCAGAGCCCAAAGTGGGCATTCCATTACAAATATGTGAACAGCAGTTCCAAACCATCAGATTATATGGTATGTTTGTCCGTGCAGATTTCTTCACACTTGTTTTTTTTAAACAAAATTTATTGCGTCAAGTAACAAATATTTTGCAGAGCTCTGTAACCCAGAGAACTTCTGCCACATATATGATACAGTAAGGGCTATGACGTTTATGACATGCAAAGTATAAGTCAACTGAAAAATAACAATGAGAAAGAGTAACAACCCCCCACCTGCCCACCCCCTCGATGCACTGTCAGTAAACCCTCCCCCACAAGTTACTGCTTATCCCTCATGGAACGAAAAAGAGAGAGAACAAAAAATTAAAAAAGTAGAAGATCTCGGCTAAGCAGAGCTATTCCTGAACTACATTTCAACATACTTTCCTCAGTGTCTGTCGATGCCAAGTAAGGCGGGTTCTAATGGAAGACCCCTATACTCAGCCCACCATTTCCATATCTTTGTGTGCTTACGGGGACATCCCCTGGCCTTAAAAATAGGAGGCTCTAGGCCCGTATTGAAGTCTAAGCCATTCTTCCGCGCTGCTAAGGGGGGTGAGGTAGTAGCCTTCCAATGGCGTGCAATGTAAAGTTTGGCTAACGTAAGGCCCAAAAACATTAGGTGGCGCTTGTATATATTGCCGCCAATCCCTTCCATGATGTGCAAGTGTACCAACCTGGGTGATTAGGGAAGGTCTCATCCCAGGACATCCGACAGGCAAGCCAACACTCTTTGCCAGAATCGCACAATCACCTCACATTGCCATATCGCAGGAAAAAAGGTACCACAACGTAGGCAGAGCAGAGAGGCTATCAAGCCGGCCCTGCATAGGCAAGCACGGGTATAGTACACACGATGTAGATAATTAAACTGAATTAAGCAAAACTACATAGCTTTAGCAGCCTTTCTGAGGGAATAAAGAGCCTCTGTCCAATCTTCACTTTCTAATGGGCCCAGATCCCACTCCCAGGACTCCCGGAGTCAATCCAATATGGTGGGACTATTAGTCACCGGGTACTGGTAGATTTTGGAGATTTTGTGATCCTGTAGATCCCCCATAAACAACTTGGCCTCAATGGGGCTGAAGTCTGGAAGGGACTCCATGTTGGCGACATTGGGGAGAAGGGCATGCCGGAGCTGCAGCTATTTATAGGATTGAGTATTGGACATCATAAAGTCCCACTGGAGCCGCACAAAAGACTTAAGAGTCGTACCCCGCATCACATACCCAAGGGTGGAAATCCCTATAGTATCCCAGTCTCAGAAGCCCGCCAGGCCTGCCAACTGAGGCAGCATCCCATTTGACCACAATGGGGTCTAACCCACCATCCAATTTTAAGCAAGTCCTGTTTCCAAACTTGGAACACAACTGTGGTATTAGAGGGAAGGGCCCCACACAGCGGTGCAGAGAAGAGTGATTTCTTCACACCTTTAATGACAAAGTTATTTTTTTGCATTGGGGCTTAGATTTGTTTTTTAACTTTTCTACTTTCAGGATCCAATGAGACCAATCCACTTGGTGTATCCAGCCAACACTATATAATGGTCTACCTTAACTGGGGCCTTACAGTCTGTCTAATGCAACCATTGACTACCATTGGTGTTTACATTTTTTGGCCCTTTAATTATTCAAAATTCATATCTACGTGTTACATTTGCGGGAGTTGTGAGAGGGAAAGAACCACAAGTTGGTCTTCTTAATTGCTAATATTTTTTTCAAATTCCTTTAATCAGAACTCTTCTTTGACTATACTAGTTGATTGATACAATGAAAATATTTATATTTTCCATTATCAAAGGTGTTGATCTTGAACATTGGATTAGAGCTACCCTAACAGCACCCAGTTCTGCCTGTTCCCTAATTGCGCCCACAGTTGAGGGTGGTTCAGTCTGCCTTCTTTTTGTGTGATATCTTTTGCCAGCTGTATCTGACAGTCCTTTTCCATGATCTTTCATTCTTCCACCCACCTGGCAAAATCTAGGAACATCCAGAATTTCTCTGATTGAATTCCAACATCTAAAATTAATTGTGCCATCCTTTGGCTCTGGAAAACTAGGGTTTGCACTCAGTCATTTGATTCTTTCTGGCTCTGGAACAAGAGCTCACTGTTACAATGCCTAATGTCTACTAAAATTGTATAACATAATCTAAACTTAGGTCATTGTGACGCGGGGGACCCGGACACGGGTCCCCCTGGCCTACCTTTTCATGTCTCTCCTCTGTTGTTTCAGCATGCCGACGCCTGGAAGACAGCGGATGTGGTCAGCTGTCTGCCGGTGATGGAATGCGAGGAACCCTGTACCTTTAAATGGGCGGCAGCAGAGCAGGAATCCGTCCAAAACCACTCCTTAAATACCGGCCCGGCCCCTGGACAGGTGTGTGTTACACCTGGCGGCGGAGAGTGGAGACTGGAGAGCGAGGACGGAGCGGAGTGGCGAAGGAGTGAAGACGGAGAAGAGTGGTGGCGGATCGACGAAGGAGACGGGAGGAAGTCGAGCCTGGACGGAGGAGAGTGGAAGAGACCCGAGGACGGGGCTGAGAAAGGAAGAAACACCGACCCTAGCGGGACGAGGCGAGACCCGGACGGACCCAGAGCAAGGACAGGAGGAGAGCGCCTAGACTGCAGCGACACGCCAGGAGGCCACCGAGAAGGCGCATCGCCCAGCCACGCTTCCCGAGAAGTGTGGCTAGGACAGGTACGGTCCCGCTTCCTGGGTTGGGCTGGACGGACTCTGGGCAAACCTCCGTGACCCTAGGGGACAGCGTTAACATCGTTCCCCCTCTGGACTGTTTCTTGGTTCCCTCACCATCCCACACTTACCGAGGGGTAGTTAACTACACGTGTGTTTCCCTCACATCCCCTTCCTCACACTAAATGTGCTGGGACACCTGAGTAACGCTGCTTTCCTTTCCTTTTCTGCACGTCGGGCGGAGCCCCACCCGACATCATCCTGACCACGGCGGAAGCTCGGACTACAACGCCCAGCAGGCACCGGGAGACAAGGAGGCGGAGCGGAGAGCGAGAGGCGGCGGAAGAAGCAGCAAATCCCCTACCGTTTTACCGAATACCTGTTGTTAAAAGGAGACTGTACATCGGAATAAAACCCGCTCTTCCCAAAACCCCGATCTCTCTTGATTTATTCGACGATCCCACCCCCAGGCAAGCTGAAACCCCACAGTCATCTACCCATGTCATGACAGGTCCCACAGCAATGGACTATTTAGCATTTGAAACCACTCAACTAAGACCAACAGACAATGAGACATGAAAATACATCATTGATAGCTGAAAGACATAACACACAAAATACCAATTAACAAATCATCCATCTGCATGGGAAGTGAAATCACTGCTTTACTGCTGAAGGCATCTTTATAAGAGAAAGCTAAGCAATATGACTTCTTTACCCTCATCCATCTGCACAAGAAATGACAATACTGCATTTCCCTTCATATATCTTCACAGGTGGTGACATCACTAAATTTCCGACCATCCAACTTAACAGGAAGCTACATCATTTAATGTCCCTTCATCCTTGTGCATAGGAAGTGACATCACTGATTTCCCACCAAAAATGTCTTTCAAAGTAGATGCCAAATACAGAAACTTAATTTCCCATCATTCATCTGCACCGGAAGTTTTACCACTACATTGCCCATCATCCATCCGCACAGGAGGTGACAGCACTACATTTCCCAACATCCATTCACACATGAAGCAAAATCACTGGTTTCCTACCAAAACCCTTGCCATAAGAAGAAGCCAAGCATGAAGACAGCAAGTTACATCATTGCATTCCCCATCCTCCATCTGCATAGGAAGTGACATGACTGCATTTCCCACTATCCATCTGAATGCATACAGAATTACCTTAATGGTTTACCATGAAAACAGCTGTTGAACACAAACCCAAGCTAGAGGACCTAATTTTCCATCATCCAGCTGTACAGGATGTCACATAACTGCATCTCCTGTCATCCATCTGCACAGAAACTGACATTAATTTGTGCCTTCTCTATTTCAATTAACTCTTCAGGGTGTCCCATCAATGATATCGGCTGTTTGAGCCTATTTGGCCAGTTGGTGCCTTGATCCAGAACCTCTGTTTTAATGAAACCTACATGGTAACATATAATCATGTGCCTCACTCAGCACCCAAAACTGCCAATCCCTGTGATTAAACCCATATGTAGGTGACCCAGACGCATTCACACAGCACATAGACCCAACCACGTATGCATCACACCAACTACTACACACCCTCAAACTACAGAACCCACATTACAACTAATGCTCATTAGTGCTTGAATTAACACTCACTCTTCAGTACTTCAGACATCATGGAACTCATCATCTATCACAAGGTTCTCCCCTTGCTCATCACAGAACTATGGTTCATCCCATGTCCTTCTTCCCACAGTCTCTAGTATCCATCATGTAACCCACGCACATAAGGAGGGAGCCTCACTGCCATCCATAAGTTCTCCTGGTCCTGCAGTCTAGGCAAAAAAGTAGCACTAATCTCCATTGAGCTGCTGACATGCCATTTCTGCAATTCAGACCACCATCATCCTTCTCATCTTCAGGCCTCCTGGGCAGAACAAAAACATCACTAATGCATTTTCAGATCTTCTCACCACCTCTCCCATCTGACATTTCCACACATTCTCTGTGTGTGAATGCCATCTCTTCGACAACACAATCCCAAAAAACAGGAAACATCTTCTTCAGCCTCATTGACATAATCAAAGTGGAACAGCATGTCACACAACTAATGGACTCCAAAGGGCATATCTTGAACCTTGTCTTTTCAACAACAACAATCCAATGCAAAGCCCCCCTACAGATAGACTGGACTGATCACTTTTTTATCCCTAGCGCCTGCTTAGTATACTACAAACAAATCAAAGTGGCACCAAGGAAAATAACTAAATCCAAAGCTATTTTGAAGACTTCTCTGTTGGAAGATGGCTCTGTATATACTATACCAAAATGAGGTATAGTGTGCACAGAGTCCAGGGGAACCCCAAAGGTAGGCAGAGGTTAAAGTAGTTAATACCTTACTCTCTATTTGTGGTAGTGTGGGTGAGCAGTAAGAATTTATCAGAGGGCAATGTTAAGCATTTGTTGTACACACTCAATTAGCTGGTGGTTTTACACACTCAAAGATTGAACTCAGGCCAATTTGATTATTATTGAAAATTATTTAGTTGTATTTATTTCCTTGAACCATGCAAGCATGGCTCAGGCAAGTGTAGATGATACTTTTCAAGGCAGGTTGAACAATCCAAGCAAGCTGAATGAAAATGACTTTGTTACAGGTTTTAAAATGCTTTCAATACAGTGGAAAATACTATTAAAATACTTTGGATTACTTTACAGATTACTTCCTGGATTACCTTTTCTGAATATCACTCTGGGACATTTCCTAAGGAAAGGTAAGCAAGCAGTTTTTAGTGATTTGTAGTTCTTCACAAATCCATTCAAACCAACTCCAAACAGACTTTTTGTAGGAAAAACAGTCAATGCAGATAAGTACAAGTCTATGGAGTTTGTATTCTGAGGTTAGAACCAGGGTTCCCCCAGGGTCAAGGATGCACTCTCAAAGCACTCTCAGTGGCACTGAGGTACTGGGTTTTTAAGAACCGGCACAGAACCGGTAACCCAGCGGTGCCAGGGAATCAACACCCAGAGACCTCGGGTTCTTCCTGATCCAGACCTACAGAAACTTCAGAGTCTTCTAGGTGAAGTCAAAGATTAGTTTATTGGCTGCAACCAAGGTAACAGGTGTCCTAGAAGTACAATACGGGTATGTTCTCAGGAGACTGCACACTTTTACAAAGTCAGGCTTCTCTTCTTATACACAATTCTGGGCCTCGGGCAAAACATTCTTGGTTGTAAAGTAAATAGTTAACATATTCTGGTTCAAAGAAAAAGCAGAGTCATGATGACATGTCCATATTTCACTTCGTGCTGCCGACAACAAATCATTTGGCAAGGCCCAACATTTCATCAGATATCACTGGACCCCTAATAAAAACGGGCACCTCCCCACCATAAAGTAAGTGAAGCAAAGGAGTGGAGATAGATGTGAGCGAGATATGGCAGGTGTGCGCGCTGAAATAGTTTTATGGTTTGTTGAGCCTAGATGCTATCTTGCTCGGCCACTGGAAGGGAACTGACCTAACGAGTTCGGCCTGGGGCAATGGTTCCAACTTGTACTGAGGTCAGGGAAAAGTCGATTAAGGAGTATGTGTCCTTGTGGAATTAAATTCAACTGGATTAAGGCCTATGTAAAGGGCAACATATAAATGGGAGCCAAGGGTTCAGAATGTAAATGACGATTTCGAGGTGAAATCGTCAATCGAATATGCTGAAAATACATGTACATGATGTACTCGTCATTCTCGGTCTTTTGATACCAAATTCATCATGTTTTGACGAAGTTTTATTTTTCGAGTCCAGTATAATTATACGAATCCAGATTTTCAGAACCTCAGCACTACGATGGCCGGGTGCAGAGTGCTGATGCCCAATGTTATCCAATAGGGCGTAGGGGCCTCCGGGTGGTGGCTGCTCACGAGCAGGCCACAAGGTTATGGGAGCAAAGCTCCTGGGGTTTAACTCAGGGCAAAGGGCGATCCGATTTAGCACCCAATGTACACCTCCAGCGGCACAGGGGCAGCTGGGTGCAGGGTGCTGGTTTGGTGTCAGGTGCCCTATTGATTTTAATGGGTAGTCTCTGGTTTCAGCAAAAACGGCAGGTTTTGGGACATAGATCATCTGGAGGTGACCACTGGTTGGAGAGGTAAGTTGGGATGCCTGGGGATGCTAGGACACCATCGGTTGGGCCTCCCAAGGCCGTGGGACTTCCGGTGCAGGGGTGTCTGTAGGCGTATGGTTTTACTTACCAGCTCCGGTTGCGGTCGGGGGTTCCTCCAGAAAGAGGCTGCAGGCTTTGCTGGGAGATTTGAGGCAGGTCAGAGATCACCAGATCTCAGGTCAGGTTCACCAGGACAACTTCCTTGTGGTGTTGGGCCACTCAAACACAGGACGTGGGCGTTTGGTGCAGAGTGGTGCAGACTTGCGGATTTAGCCGGAGCCAGAGACTGTGGGTGAGCAAATCCAGTGATTACAGGAGACAAAGTCTTTCCTGTGGCAGACAGGGCAGGTCCTCCGGGTTCTTGAGGTTGCTGGCTGCAGGACACACTGGGATTTTGCTTCTGCAGGTTCGAGGTGGTGACAGGCAGGTAGGGCTGGGGCCAAGTCAGTGGGCGTCCTCCTCTTCTTAGCTTCAGCACGGCTGTTTGATCCTTCTTCTTTTTTTCTTGGTTGTTGATTGTCTGCGGAGGCAAGGTTTGGGGGTGCCCCTAAATACTAGCTTTAGGGGAGTTATAGGTAAGTAAAGGTTGAGACCAATGAGTCCCTTCCTTTGGGTGGGTATACCCCCTATTATGCCACCCTCCACTGGGAAAGGGCATATGCTTCACTCTTGTTGGCTGAGTCCCCCCATTTACAATATGGCAGGGACTGAGAGTTGTGCTTCACCTTGCCTCCCCCACCTGAGGTGTAGTGTAGTTCCTATTATCCCAATAGGCTCTGCGCATTGGAATAATACCTTCAATAGTATAGGCCTAGACCAGACGTTAACTAGGTCTACTACTGTCGATATTAGACTTAAAGTTTTGGGTTTGCCAGCTAGCTCAGAGTTCACTAGAAACTTTCTCGAATAGGCAAGGAGGAGTTGAACCTCCCTGGATAGACAAGAAGGGATTTAGTTTCTGACAACCATAGAACATGACAACTTTGCTCTCCCCTAATCAAGAGTATATCTCTAGAGTCGTGTGAACAAAAGGCAATTTATTTTACTCAGTCAGTACGTGCATTCTTAGTCTCATCAGATTGTAGAGAAAAGGAAGAGACGGGCGTGTTCAATAAAAGATGTTATTTATTGATCAGTCTCTTTTCTCATACAAGAGAAATGGATCGATATTATTGCAATACTTATAGTTAAGTAAAGTGCATACATTAAAAGCAGAAGTATAAAATAATACTGTAAAAACATTGATATGGTTTCTAAGCCATATGAAGGTTTAAAATGAATAAAATAGATTCATACATATATACATTTGACTAATCGTACTCAAATGGTGTTTCTAGCTACGCCTACCCCGTGTACCTGACCTAAGCCTAATACGTGGGCGGGAATAGAAAGTTACAGTTTAAGTTAAGTTTGTTTTGCCAAGTGACTGACTAAAGAATTCTCTGCGAGGGGTTATTCAGTTCTGTACCTGGAATTTAGGATGGATGAGGGATGGCATCTCTCGTCTCTGGTCTCGATATTCCAGGCTGCCTGCGAGGGCTACCCGGAAGCGCCGGAGCTGGATTTCTCGGCAGGAGAAATAGGCAGCTGCTCGTTCTCAGCGCGTCAAGAAGGCGGGGCTGCGCCAGCGGGGTCTGCTCTGCTCTGGGCTTCGGCAAGTCTGGCTGCTCCGATCTCGTCACCACCGCGTGTGTTTGCATAGGGCAATATCGGTAATATTTATACCTTTAAGGTGCCGAGATTGACGTAAGGATGGACATAGATACGTCAATAAGGATGTCATACGACTTGGTCGTTAGCACATTCTTTTGCTGAAGTTCTCGATGAAATCAAAACAATGGCCGCAGGGTTTTTCCCAGGTTGACATAGGTTTGATTTGTTTTGAGAACTCCGTATGCCTTATCAGGGGCTGCAGGAATATCGCTTGTCTAATTAGATGGCAAGCGTTATGACCTAATCAGATAACACGTTCCTGTGCCGTAGTGTGGCCTTATCAGATAACGGTTCCTGCATCATGGGGGTTTTTCTGCCTCATGGGATGGCTGCTAGTTAACTTGTTAACCAGAACAGGGTCAGGAATAGGGGGATCGATACAGAACCTATAGGAATACATCACACCCACTCCACGCTAACTATGGACATATTTACTAATCTATGCATAGTAAAACATACTATAGAATATTGTGTATACCTTACCACCCCAAAATACATAAATGCATTTTGAAATTATCAAATATACGGAAAAATGCAGTCATATGTATAGTATGCACTCAAGCTGTAGAATATTGCTAAAGTAAGCACGCATATGTATACATTATTGCTATTCGGTTTATGAAAATTTACACATGAAATGGCTCTTAATACAGAAAAAAAAGATCGAGACCATTCCATCACAGAATGAAATAATTATGAACATACCAGCGGGCAGCTAATGTCTATAAGCTATCTAACATTAGAAATTTTAGTTCTCTAAGAATAGTTCTTACTTTAAGCAGAAGATAAGTGTCCCGAAAAATATGCAAAAATATTTTGGGGCTGCTGAAAAAATTGCTGTCCGTGAACTGGAGGCAAAATTGTTCATGGTATTCTGTTTTTAAAGTTGAAGGCCAAATTCAGGGAACGCCGTGTGCGAGCTTGCTCAAAAGTCTCTATTTCTGCTCTGGTGAGAACATCATATCATTTAGGCTTTGGAAAAAGCTGTCAACAGCTTCCTGGGAGAGTTCCACTAACTCGGAAAGAGGTGTAACCATGCATTCGTGCGCATGATTGTCTCCATTGACGTTCTGATTTGGATTGCTGACAGAAGGTCGTACCTGATCGATGCTGCTTTCATCTTGAACTTCACTACCCCTTAATCGTGATGGTGAAGCTTCCACGAATGCCGCCATCAGGATTGGTAGCCGTTGAGGGCAGCACAAAGCATGAGCCTTTATCGGACTCAACAATGTTTCTGCATCCATTGGCGCATCCGATTGTAGCGTCAGACAGGTGTCCAACACGCATTCTTCTCCGCATAGCAGGCACCTTAATACAGGTAAAACACATCGATGCCACATTGGTCGAAATGATAGAAACCAAGTCATGTTCAGGTCTCTAAGCCGGGTTAGTCCCAGGATTTTTGATATCCGGTCCCGGTATCCAATGGCTCGGATTGTTTCTTCCCTTGTCGCAGGTGTCTTGTCTGTGACATGGTTTGCCATAACGAAATATTAGGACTAGGAACAGGATTCCTGCAATCAGTCCTAAAATGAGGGGAAGTCCGCCAAAAATCGAATGGACGAAATCTGGAAAAATACCCAGTATGGCTTTGAATGGTGTTAATGCCATCGAAAATACTGTCTTAAATACCTTTGAGACTCCACTGGTATCAGAAATATTTAAGATTTCATTCAGGATTTCTGCAAAATGTATGGGGGAATTAGTTGATAACAATGAATGTATCTCTGCAGTCGTCCTTGCGACTTGGAGATCATACGTTTCTTTTGATGACGTGAGCTTGGTCGGCGTCTGAAGAAGCACTGTTTTCATTCTGCTTAAAGTATCTATTCGAATAGAAGTAATTTTCAAGTTGGGCCATGCCCTTGCCTCCCTGTCTGGAAAGGAGCTGGGGAACAATAAGTGTCCACAGCACTTGACCTTCGCAGTCGTAGTTACGAGATAAGGAGTCCCGGGCATAAGACTACAACATCTGTGATCTACAATTAGAATGTAACTCCCATTATAGAGTCTTTGAAAGAATGGTTCTATCTCTGTTGCAGGTGCGCCTTGCTGGTGACATGAAAGGTTATTTGAGTTCCCTTCACAGGCTCCGTGCAAACTAATTCCATTACACAGAAGTGTACCGCTTAGTGACATCGCACAATTATCGCCACTAAGAAACACTTTCTGTCCTTTATTACTGACACATGCATGTGAATAGGGCAAGTTCCATGTTGTTTTAATGTACCCTTTTCCTAATTTTTCATACATGCCAGCCTGTATATATTTTTGGCAGTATTGAAACCTGAAGGTTGATATTGGAATATTAATTATCCCATGTATTATCCATTCACTGACAGGTCGTTCTGACATTGTCACTGGTAATCTCTCAAGTTTCTCAATGCTCAGGATTGTATAATCAGCACCCTTTTGTGCCATACTGATTTGTCTATCAGTAAGGTTAAAGATATGGAATAGTGACGTTGTGTTGATTAAACGCCAAGGCACATAGCCTGAACGCAGATTTTGTAACGTCCAGCCAAGCTGTACAATAGAACGCAATTGAGACTGACCGTGTTGTAATAACAGTAAGTCTTGCGATAATATGTCGATTGCTGAAGACACAATGCTGTCCAAAGAAAAAATTCTGGAGGACAGAGTCATTAACCCATTGTCCACTACAGAAAGTGATTTTTCCAAATTAATACGGTCAATTTCCCGTATCCTTTCTGCTGTCTCAATTTGAGTAACCTTCCAGGCCTCATTGTATGCTGCATATACAGAGGCTGCTATGAAGCGTTTTTGACGCTGTTTGCGCGGTCCCATAATGAAATCACGCAAGTCAGCACCATAAGTAAGTAAAGTTAGGTGTTGCTTAATTTCTGTCAGTGTGGAAGTTTGTAGCCATTGAAGGCATAAATTGCCCACACTGTAGGTGGGTATTATCCCTGGGTGATGTCTTTGGGGATATCTAGGGTCTGGCCTGGTCATTTTGAACCCCTGTGTTTTGTTCAGGAATCTGTCTTGACAGTTATTAGTATCTGTGGGCCAGATCAACCACTGTTTCCAATCTGGATGTGTTCTGTTTTGGTTTAATACATAATTTACGTCTATCTCTTCCTCTGTAGAGCTATTGCTGTTCATTGTTGGTTTTGGAATAGACGGTTTATTTAAGTCTTTGATTTTGGCTAGGCCAAGACAGGTAGTTTGTTGAACAGTGTCATTTAAAAATATAATTTGTTCTGGGATCATGCAGGCTCTAAACAAAGATTCTATACCCTGTACTTGCCATTCTTTTGTGCCCCAAACACTTTTCAATTCAACATTTTTGTCCCAATAATCAAAACCAAAAGTATTCATTTTTTCAAAGAATGAGTCTGAATATATCAATTTCGTGTTTGTTATCATGTTCTTTGTCCCTGTCTTATTTGACAATTTGAAATAAAATGTTTCAGCATTACTTATGTTAAAACCTGAAAAGTATGAATATTTGTCGTAAATGGTTCTTGAGCTTCCTTTTGGAGGGGTTGCACAATGTTCCCATTGATTATAATTTAAAACATTTCTAGGTTGTGCAGATTTATGTAGAAAATGGTTACCATAGTGGTTGTAGCAATACATACTATCATAATTTGTAGAACCCTGCAAATAATCATGTTTGGTAAATTTAGCAGACATTACTAAGTCAGACATCATGTTATTTATACTTTCGAAGTCCCAATCATCAGCAAATGAGCTTGGTTTTACAAAGTCACTCAATGAGATCTTAATTTGGTGTGGATATTTCAGGATTTCAACCGGACCATAGATTTCGTAGTCAGTGTTGTCCCATGCTACCCCACCCGGTATAGGATTGGCTGTGAAGTTGACTGAAGAAAGTTCTCTTTTCTCGACGTGTGAAGATGTGTGTGGTTTGAGGATCAAGTTGATTTTCTGACTTGCTGTGTCCATTTTAGCATATTTTCCCTCAATGAAGCGTCCCAATGTTAGTATCATGATGAGCCAAAGTATGAGGATAAATGCACCAAAACCCACCCAAAATTCAATCCATGGAGAAATCAGATATGTTTCTTTCAGTTGTTTCAAAAGTACTTTAACTTTATCTTTAAAGGTTTTTGTTGATGGCTGTGTCTTTGATTCACTGAAGCCTTCAGAGGAATCATCGAAGTTTATGAAGTAGCCGGATGCAGTTCTGTCAATTGTTCCAATTGCTTCAGGATTTGGTACTTCATTGTAGATTGGTGTGTCTCTGCTAAATGTTTTTATTTGGGTTTTCAGAGGTCTAAGTTCCATTGCATTGTTGCATAGTCCTTGTTGTTCTTCTGTAGGCGTTTCGAATGTGATTAGCCTCTTTGTTAGGACCTCTGTACTGGTAGCAAACCTTGGTGTTCTGCTACTTATTGGGAGTCCACTTGGCCTACTATTTGTTATCGGCCACATGATTGTGGTTTTACCAGGTCGATGGATACAACTCGGTTCTCCTTTTTACCAGCAAGCGGCGGTAGTACAACTGATCTTGTCCCGTTGACAGACAAGACAGGAACTGCTTTTCTGTAAGAAGGCCCAAATTCCTTCTTTACCGCGATCTTTTTTCTGACTAGATCCCCGACTTTTGGAATCCAGACAGGTCTTGCTGGGACAGGTGATGGTTCTTCAGTGGTTGTTGGCTGCTGTTTCAACTTTATGTTGCTCAGGTCTTTTCTTGTTTCATTTAAGTCCTGCAAAATAGCCAAACGGTCTTTGATATCAAAGCTTTTTTCCTTCACCACTGAAGTTTGACTGTCAAGGTCAGAGATTAACATCCTAGTTCCAAATAATAATTCGTACGGACTGAATCCCTTCAGAGAATTTCTTGGCAAGTTATTTAGACTACGTTGGACACTTATTAGATGTTTGACCCACCCAGCTCCCGAACCTAATATCCTTTCCGTTATAGATTGCTTTATGCCTTGGTTTTTTCTTTACACCATCCCGTATCCCTCAGGAAGGAAGTGAGAAGATTCCCGCTGTGCCATGCTCATTTGGCCATGTTTCCCATCAGGCTGGAGGGCTAGAGTGAAAACAATGGTCAAACGTAGCATGCTCTTAGCGTATATGCCATTTAGACTCGCAAATCTTGTATAACAGTCCAGACGTCAGCCGAGTGCTGGTGATCTACATTATAAGTGGAAACTAGCCTGTATATGTTAATCGCAAGCCTTGCTTTTTACTGTTGATTTTTTTTGGAGTGAAACGACACGGTATTACACCGTTTCTCTCACCACTGCGATTCCTGTTGCAGTTTGGGCAGTTTTTTACAAACAGGGTATGATGCAGGCTCATGCCTGGCCACCAGTACCTTGATTGTAATTCTTCCAGAGAATCTTTTAGTTTGAGGTGTCTGAGACCCTCGCCCATATGTGCGTCTGCGATTAACAAGTTTCTCCTGTCCATGTTTGGAATCACTCTATCCCCCACTCCAGGGATTCGAGCAAAAGGGACGGAGTTTGCATCGATTATGTATGTATAATTGAGTGGATAGTTGATCGGTAGCGCTGAGCAGTCGCCTTTTGATGACGTTTTCACCGCCAGCACTGTTTCACCGTCAATGTATTTTAATGTACGCTTTTTTCTAGCTACGGAAGCCGATTTAGTTGCTACCGCTGTGGCTGTTTCAGCCAATTAATTCCCTGCAACGTGAACGCCATCACGCTGATGACTCAGTGAGTGTATCACGTGAGTCTTTGGTAGTTCTCTTTGTAACAGAACTATTTGTTCCCAAAGCAGTTTTTGCTTTATTGTTGCACCTGTGTCATCTTTGTAACCGTTTTGAATCCATGTCTGCAAATCCTTGTTATATGATTTGACACAGTAATATGAATCGGACATTATAAGTGTCGGGAATTCGCGATCCGCATTATCTAGCGCCATTTTCAATGCTAATATTTCAGTCTGTTGATCTGAATTAGTTTCTACTGAGTGTGTTTTTGTTAATAGAGGTCTTAGTTTACCTCCGCGCCACACTTCTTTTGTGATCTCACATGTGGGGTTGTATGCTTGTTCTCCCCAAACGGAGGGTTGAGCATGTCCGTCTGTATAGATTACACATGCGTATTGTCGTAATGGCAGAATGTCGGCTGGCAGAGGGAATGTTCTTTCATATTCTAGATTTTTTAACTCCTTTAGTTCTGGATCAAAGTAGTAGTATACTTTGTCCGTGGTGATTGAATTCACCCATTGTATCCACTTTGGATTCAATGCTGTGGTTGGTAAATTACATGGTGTTGTTAATGCCTCAAAGGCTGATTCTGCTGTTCCGACTCTGATATGTCTACCGTCAGCTTTATCTTTTTCTTTCGCTAATGCGGTTTGAACTGCATGAACAATGTTTTCTGTAATGCTGAACCTCTTTTCAGCTTCTGTGTACAAGTGTGATTTGAATGCAATTGGTACCTTTTCTCCCTCATTAGAGGTCAGGTATGTGAATCCGCATCTTCCTGGGATGACTCGAATCACAAGATTGCGTGTGTTATCACGTGTTGTCTGTTTGTAAGGATCTCAGAATTTCTGTGTGTATTTGAGTCCAATTGGTTCTTTTAAAATCTGGTTTTATAAGATCATAAAGGGGTTTGACCCTTTCTGCGTAATTTGCAATGTATGTTCTTCCGAAATTTAGGAAGCCTAGAATTGACTGTAGGTTTTTTAGTGTTCTAGGTGCTTGGAGTACGGCACATTTCTCTAGGAAATTGTCAGCCAGGCTTTTGCCTTCACTTGATAATTCATATCCTAAGAACGGGACTGTCAGATGGGCAATTCTGGATTTTTTAAAGTTGAATTTGTAACCCTCTGCTGCGAACCCAAGTATTATGGTGTTCACTCTCTTCAAGTGAGTATCCAAGTCATCATCTGTTAAGTATATGTCGTCGACATACGATAATGCTTCGTCGTCATATGTTTGTAGTAATTCTGTTACTCTCGCTGAGAATACTCCCGGGCTGTTCTTGTACCCCTGGGCTAACCGACAGAATTGTTTTTGAGTGCCATTTATTGAGAACGCAGACAAATATCTGCTCTCTGGTGCTATGTTTTGACAAAAGAATCCATTAGAGATGTCTAATGTTGTTTTGTATTTTTTGCGCACTATGTTATTCATTAGTGCAGCACTATGCGAGTTTTGCACTGCAAAAGTTTTGCAACATGAGTTAAGGTGTCGGTAATCCAAAACTAGACGGTATGAATTGTCTGGTTTGGAGACCGGAAACAAAGGGTTGTTCATTTGTGAGGTGCAAGTTTCAATCACCCCCTGGTATTCTAATTGATCTAGTATTTCTTTTACCTGTTTTTTAGCTTCTTGCTTAATTGGGTACTGCCTTTGTGCAGTAGGTTGTGATTTTAACTGGATTTTGTGAGGAGGAGAGTCCTCATCCCATCCTACGTGATTTTTATATAAAGCAGGAGCTTGAGCTACTGCCCACTTTCTAGCAAGTGTGTATTTTTTATGAATTGGGATATGATTTGAGAAGGCAGGCATAATTACTTCTTCGCCATGAGGGCACTCCCTGACAAACTCTGGTGGCCAGTCTTTTTCAGCTAGAAGGATGTCATAGCCCTTGGAGAGATTATCCCAAAATAGTCCCCTGATTTTCCTAGTCTTATCCCCTTCTATACGTAATGTTATTTCATATATTTTGTGAGGTTTGCTAACTCTGGTGTCTGCAGTTTCCACTTGAAGATATTCATTCGTGTCCACTGTCTCCAGATGATTCATCAGGACTTTGCGAGCTATGCTCACTTCTGCTGCACTGTCTAGCATTGTCTGTGCCCACTCTCCGTTTTTCAGTTGTGTCCTCAGGATTCTCGGCATTGTTAACTATTTTAATGCTGGCTACCTTCTTTTTTGGAAATTGTAATTTCTTTTTTACCTGAGCAGGTTCCTTGTCTTTGGACTTGGCGTCCTCTTCTCTTTGTTCTGATCGTCCTCTTCTTTCCGATTTCTGCGAGGAAGTCTGAAAAGATTGAGAGGGACGTGTATCAATGTCTTGATATCTATCAGGCTTTTTTATATTATCCCTATTTCTAAGGTTATATCTTTTCCCAGAGGGGTCACTTTGGGGTGACCTGTGTCTTTGGTTCGGAGATTTTTCTCTTCGCCGAGGAGACCTTCCTCTGGACTGGAATTTCTTTTCTTTAGGATTGGATTGTTTGTTTCCATCCCAGCTCTTTTTTTGTGATGATGAATTATTATTAAAAAATATTTTTTCAGGACTTTCAATCAGTTGTGGTTTTACTGGTATTCCACCTAAACTATCTCTACCTAGTTCCTCATAGGATTTTTCTATAATTCTGGCAATTTCAGCTGGTTGGTCTGCTATATCTGTCTCTTTTAACCTCTGGCGGATCGCCACGTTTGCTGCTTCTCCCTTTATGTTGGCTAATAATATAGCCGAGACCTGCTTGAAGTCTTTTAGTAATTTCATACCAAGAGTTAAAGCGGGTTCTGGACCGTATTCGTCTTGAATTTGTTTTAGCACATCTGGTATTACCGAAATGGACGGAACACCGTGCGTTTTTGTGTAGATGGAAGCAAAGACTGTACCCCAAGTGTCACAGTCCTCAATGTGTGGTGCGATCCCCATTGGAAGACAGATAGTCAGAATCCTGTGTTTTTCTAACGGGGTGGTGTCTGGAAACACCGCCTCTATTTGGGTGATTTTTTGTGCTAGCCAGAATGGTATTTGTTCCCGTTAAGCCGGTACTTTACCTAGGCAGGACTGTATGTTCTGTGGTGTAATTTTATTTGTGTTCCCCTGGTGAGGGGTCAGCTGTGGAATTTTAATTGCTGGCTGAATTGTTGAAGTCCGCATCACATACTGGACTAATTGTCTATGTACTTTTATTAATTGTTTTAGCTGTGTTAACAGGTTTGCTGCAGACATCCCGTCGATGTCTGGATGTGGTGTGTATCCGGCTAGGACCGGCCACGTTGCTCCTGGTCTACCTAAAGGACCGAGCCTGGTGATGTGATTATTATGTTTTAGGGCGCCATCAAATAAGAGCAGGTGCTCTTGAAATTTGAGTGGTACTTCCACCTCCTCGAAAGGAGTGTACGTTTAAGGAGGTTCCTCTATTTTGTAATAGTGGAAGTACTTTGTTACAGCATTTGCTGCTGGAAAATGTATCCATGAATAGTATACCTCTGTCTGCCGATATTCGTGTGCCTCAATTACGAATATGACTGTGCCACCTCTAGGTGTCAGTCCATTTTCTATAAGCTTTAAGGTTATAGATTTCCTTTTTATGACCGGGATGAGTATTATATCCTGGTCTGCGTCTTGCATAGCAGTATCAGCTGCTGCTATTTCAGCTGCTAATCTAACTGCCTCTCTTTCTCCTTCACTGTCTGACATTGTACCGACAGGAAGGTTATTTATTTTGTTTGCAGATCAGGTTTCTTATGGAAACAAAGATTAGATGCACAATATTTTGGAACAGTGTATCCTTCAACGTTGACTTAAACCAAGAACCATACATAGGAGTTCCCTCCTGCGAGGTCTGGCGGATATGACCTTTCACCCACTCCAGACGTCTTTGGAGTATTATGGGGAAAAGGGGTCTGAATGAGAAAGCACGACTGAGTTACTCTAAATGTCTTACGTTAGTTTTATCGCCCTTCCAAACGCGTTGGGCGCCATGTAGTGTAGTTCCTATTATCCCAATAGGCTCTGCGCATTGGAATAATACCTTCAATAGTATAGGCCTAGACCAGACGTTAACTAGGTCTACTACTGTCGATATTAGACTTAAAGTTTTGGGTTTGCCAGCTAGCTCAGAGTTCACTAGAAACTTTCTCTAATAGGCAAGGAGGAGTTGAACCTCCCTGGATAGACAAGAAGGGATTTAGTTTCTGACAACCATAGAACATGACAACTTTGCTCTCCCCTAATCAAGAGTATATCTCTAGAGTCGTGTGAACAAAAGGCAATTTATTTTACTCAGTCAGTACGTGCATTCTTAGTCTCATCAGATTGTAGAGAAAAGGAAGAGACGGGCGTGTTCAATAAAATATGTTATTTATTGATCAGTCTCTTTTCTCATACAAGAGAAATGGATCGATATTATTGCAATACTTATAGTTAAGTAAAGTGCATACATTAAAAGCAGAAGTATAAAATAATACTGTAAAAACATTGATATGGTTTCTAAGCCATATGAAGGTTTAAAATGAATAAAATAGATTCATACATATATACATTTGACTAATCGTACTCAACTGGTGTTTCTAGCTACGCCTACCCCGTGTACCTGACCTAAGCCTAATACGTGGGCGGGAATAGAAAGTTACAGTTTAAGTTAAGTTTGTTTTGCCAAGTGACTGACTAAAGAATTCTCTGCGAGGGGTTATTCAGTTCTGTACCTGGAATTTAGGATGGATGAGGGATGGTATCTCTCGTCTCTGGTCTCGATATTCCAGGCTGCCTGCGAGGGCTACCCGGAAGCGCCGGAGCTGGATTTCTCGGCAGGAGAAATAGGCAGCTGCTCGTTCTCAGCGCGTTAAGAAGGCGGGGCTGCGCCAGCGGGGTCTGCTCTGCTCTGGGCTTCGGCAAGTCTGGCTGCTCCGATCTTGTCACCACCGCGTGTGTTTGCATAGGGCAATATCGGTAATATTTATACCTTTAAGGTGCCGAGATTGACGTAAGGATGGACATAGATACGTCAATAAGGATGTCATACGACTTGGTCGTTAGCACATTCTTTTGCTGAAGTTCTCGATGAAATCAAAACAATGGCCGCAGGGTTTTTCCCAGGTTGACATAGGTTTGATTTGTTTTGAGAACTCCGTATGCCTTATCAGGGGCTGCAGGAATATCGCTTGTCTAATTAGATGGCAAGCGTTATGACCTAATCAGATAACACGTTCCTGTGCCGTAGTGTGGCCTTATCAGATAACGGTTCCTGCATCATGGGGGTTTTTCTGCCTCATGGGATGGCTGCTAGTTAACTTGTTAACCAGAACAGGGTCAGGAATAGGGGGATCGATACAGAACCTATAGGAATACATCACAGAGGGGTGGGGTTGGCAAAGTTGGGCACACCTCCATTCCTCACGTGTTTTTTCCACCATTTCTCCCACCCAAAGTGGGGGTCAGAACCAGTGGGGGCCGGTTGCCGGAAGCAGTTAAGGCCTTGGGAAGCTCACAAAGCTGGAAAGCCTTTGAAACTTCCCTTTCATGGACCCTGCCCATCTTGGGGGAGGAGGCCTGGCACCTCGTCCCAGGATGTGCATTGTTTCAGACCCCAGAGAGCAGTAGGCTCTCGATCTAGGGGTCCAGAAACATGTCTGGTGTTGGCAGCTGGCGAGCAGTCACTCAGCCTGGGCACTAGTGTTAGGTCGCTTTTCAGCAGACATCTCTAAGATGCCCTCTGTGTGCATTTTTCATTAAATCCCACACTGACATCAGTGTTGGTTCAATGTGCTGAGAAGTTTGATACCAAACTTCCCAGTTTTCAGTAAAAGCCATTATGATGCTGTGGAGGTCGTAATGACAAACTCCCAGAGCCATATACTATTAATGGCATTACTGCACTTACAATGTCCAAGAATTGGATCAGACACTGTAGGGGTACAGGGCTCACTAACCCGTACCCTCACAACTGGTATAGTGCACGCAGCTAGAGGGGTGACTGACCTATGCCAGGGAAGTGGGTTGTAGGCATGGCACACAGGGATGTACCTGTGGCCAAAGAGGGCCAAATGGGTTTGGTTTTCAATGCAGTTTTAGGGAAAGAACACAGGCCCTGGGGAGCTGATTGGCAGGAACCCAAGGCACACTTAGTTAAAGCACATCAGCAGTTTAGCAAAAAGTGGGGGCAACCATGCAAAAAGAGGGCACATGCTTACGCATCTCCATAAACAACCTAATGCTTGATTTCATCCCTCACCCATAAGCTCAATGTCTAACTCAAATACTCTTCTAAACAACTTCAACAATATTTTGGGAAAGCTATGTGAACACCCATGACCCATCACAGAAGCCAAAGTAAAGTACTATACCATCTCCACCATTAAAGCCACCAACGGAAGAAGAATGCTGTTCAAGACAATCAAGCACAATATGAACCCCCTTCTGGGACACCTATTCATCACTACAAAGAAAAGCACAATGTCATCAATCTCTTCATTAGGGAAAAAATACGGAAAATCCAATAGCACGTCAATGATACCAAGCCTGTGCTGTGTCATCTCTTACACCACCCCCTTCTTGTAGCATCCTACAATGGGCAGCTTTCACTTTCTATCTCTTCCATACCTCGCTGACATAATCAACTTCATCGAAGCCATTTTATTAAAGCTGATTTGTTTTCTCATTTTCCTTCATCAAAGTCTCTTTGGGGATCCTCTCTTACCCTACTTACTATTGCTAATGCCTCCTTCACTCAAGGCATATTCCAAAAAGCTTTCATGATTGGCAAGAATCTCTCACTCCTAAATAAACCTACACTAGATTGGGATGACCACCCAAAGTTGCTCACCCACCATTCTTCTGCAAAGTCATTGAAAAAACATTCTATATTCAACTCCAAGATCACATCAATTCTAACCATCTCCTACAAGACTGCCAATTTACCTTTAAGTCATGCACCAGCACTGATGCCACCACATTGCTCATCATAGACAATGTCCTACTGACCAAAGATAAAGATGATCCCTGCCTTCAGATATTGCTGGAACTCTCAACTGTCTTTGACTTGGTTGACTATCCCGCCCACTTACACATTCTCAACTCACAAATGGGATTTACCGGCAATATCCATCTCTGGATCTCCTACTTCCTTTCAGTCAACACCAGTTTGTTCACATGGGCACCTCCACTTCACAAAAGATCCCTATCACCTTTAGAGTACTGTAGGGTTCTGTACTGTCTCCTGTTATCCTTAACTTTTCCATGGAGCAGCCTGGTACTCTTCTCACAGATTACAGCATCAAGATTCACCAAAATGCTGATGATACACACCTCTACTTTAAAGTCTCCCTTGCTTCAAACATTTGATGCCTCAACCACTCCTTGCACATCATTCAGTCCTGTACGTAAACTTAATTGAACTAAGAGAGAATTTCTATTATTTGCCAAAAAAGCAAACATGAAAGACTTCAAACTTGGCTCAATAAAATAACCCTTGATTGCTTCAAACCTCAACTCTTAGCAAATGCCAAGTCACCTGGATTCACCCTGGGTACCACGTAGAACCTCAAGAAACATATTGCCATGACATACAAATATGGCCTGGTACCAGTTCGCTCTCCTAAAAAGAATCAAACCTTTTCTTCAACTAAGCAGCTTTTTTAGCTGTTGTTCATGTTCTTAAACATTCGTACTTGGGTGGTGTTAATGATTTACTCCATGGCCTCCCACACTCCACACTGACACTCTTTAGGGTCATCCTACATGCCGCACCACCTCTCATGCAAGGCCTGAAGAAATATCATCACATCGTGAATAAAAACTTTAAAGAACACTACATCACAGCACAATAACTATCCACAACCCTGCTCACTCTCCTTTTACATGTAGACTTTAAGCTTGACTTTATCCATGAAAAGTTCTCTGCTGCATTCTCTGACTAGGTTTGTGCTATAAATATACCATACACATATATACATACTTTTTGTCTGGCCACACATAGTGATCTACATCTGACATTTCAAATATCGTAAAGTATCTATCAGTTTCAGCAAGCAATAAATGCAAAACAAAAGTCAAGACTAGCATTCTACTGTTGATCTCTGAGTCAAAAATGTTAGACAAATACTACTTCACTAAACTGTATTGGTAAAACTAGCATTTGCTTTCTTGAAATCAGACATCAATAGGCTAAATGTGGATGTTTTGTGCAAGGAAAAGGCAGACCTGAAGGTGAAGTATAACAGGGCTCATCATTAACAGCAATCATATTAAACACGGTTTAAGAGGTGTTATTTGGATATTTTACTGACAATAACCAAATGTATATTAGGTTGAGCAAAAGCCTTGAACAGCTGATCAGTGAGTTGAAAATGTGTATAACGCCCAATGTTCTTGGAAATAATAGCCCTACATCAGAGGTTATTTTTTTTGTTATGAAGGGCAGGTCTGCCAAACATATTTGAACTAAATACACCAGAAGCATATAAAGAAAGAGTAGGCATGTTTTGTTTGGTCAGGAGTTATATTTTATACAATAAAATAATGCTTAATGGTAAAGAAGTGATTGTTAAAATTCTGCAAACTATAACCTCTACTTTGCTTGTTCCTTAGTAAACTGGGTCATTTTAGTGCTTACAGTGATTAATTTCACATTGTATTGCACTGTATCATGAGTTACCCATGTCTTTAGAGGCCAACATCTAGAAGGCTCCAAAGACCTCTGTCCATGCAATAAGGGAGATATGGCTTGACCTGGAACTATGCCAAAATTGCAAAAAAATGCTACATTGACTTCCCATAACTTCCCACCCACTGTTAACATATCTGTATTGCTTTTATATGCTTGTGTATGCTTAATATAACAAGTCTTAGTCTATGTATCAGACTAGATCTGACACTATCAGCTAAGTCAGGACATCCACAATAAAGGCAAATCTCTCTTAAGGATCCAACTATTCACTCCTTTTGTCCAAGGTGGTTTCTGCAGTTTAGTTCAAGCACATATGTGTTGGGATTCTCTAAGAGAAGTAATCACAGTCTGCACCTCATTCTATAGTTTATGAACATGCTTATGTCATGGTCATTTGTTTAGACAGGTTTATAAGACCAGCGCAAAGAGAGACCTCTGGGTTTTGAGCACTACAGATATATAGTTCTAGGCCCGGGAAGCAAGATGGCGACCGCCTAGTGGTCAAATGCAGCACTAGCAGAAAGGAAACGGTCTTGTGCATTACCCCTTTTGGCAGCAAAGCGTCAAATTCTCTACGGATGGCAAATTAAGAACTAAATGTTGTTACTGATCACTTACCGATCACTTTGGGCAAGGACGGCGAGATTCGCGGAGTCTGGGCTCAGGCTGGTGCGAGTACCTTGTGGCGCTCTGTCTCTTTGGCTGCGGCGTAGTAGGTGTAACAGAGGGAGCAGGCGGAGTGCGGACGGCATGGCTCCTAAAGTGGTGACAGGAGCATCGGCAAAAGCAGTGATGGTGGTCCGGTAGAAAGGTGATGCAGCGGAACAGAATGGGCTGGAGCCGAGCAAGGGTGAAAACGCCACGCAAGCTGCGGATGCCACCTCTGGAGCCGCCAAGGAAAGGGAAACATACCGCAGTGAGGACTTGGCAGGCAGCTGCATCGATTGCTGAGATGTTCTCACGGAGCGGTAAGGAGCAAGGCCCTAAAGCTGTTGGCGAGGAAGATGCAGCTGCTCCTGCTGCGGCGACACGTTCACAGAAGGTGGGGGCAGTGCCGCATTTACAGGAGATAGGCCGGGACGAGGCTCGAGTCCCCCTGCCAAAAAATGTAAATATTCAAGATGACCCACAAAATCATATAATTATCATCCCTACAGTATTATATTCAGAGACTCCTATAGCTGGTGCAACGGGGGATAAGGGGCTCAGTCTCCTTGGAAATGAGGTAGTAGATGGAAAGTTCCGGGACAGCGAGGTGAGAATGTCTGAAGTGGGGGCTTTAAGCAATAACATTTCCATCCCACAAAGAAAGAACAAGTCAGATCTGGCTGATCAGGTAACTTTGGAAACGGACAAAACAGACTATGGCAGCACTCTGGGAGGAGAAGAGATTGGAAGGTCAGGCCCCTCCGCGGCTCAGCTGGATGGAAAAGAGAAAGAAAAGGATAGGATGGAGTATGAAAAGGACAAAGATCCCAGCAAGTGTTTTTTTTCTGTCTCAGAAATGCGGAATGGTCGGAAGAAGAACGGAGTTCATCCCTGGGGGACAGTAATTTCGAATCAGAGAGTGATCCCGAGCATGACCCTCCGGGAACAGCCAGAAGGCCTAACGTCCAACCAAAAACTCATGAGCAACCTATAAAGGACTTAAGCTGGGACCACTCATCTTCCATGCCACTCCAGGGCAGTCCTAATGCTGAAATCCCCACAACCCACACCCCGCTCCTTGAAGTGATTCATCAGGCAATCCTTGCTCAAAAGGAGGAAACACGCCAGGATAGCTGCAAATCCCAAGCAGCAATGAGGAAGATGCAGGGCGTGGTAAGGAAGTTGTCTAAGGCCTGTGTTAACATAGGAGACAGGGTCTCGAATCTTGAAGTAAGGATTGTTGCAACAGAATCTGAGGCCGCCGCAGCCATCACCAAAGTAGAATCCCAGAGTGCTCAGGTCAAGGATATACAGTGGAAGCTGGAAGACATGGAAAATAGGCTCAGAAGAAATAATCATAGGGTGTTAGGGATACCGGAGGGAGTGGAGGGGTCAGATGTTAGGACCTCTATGATAAATCTATTTAAATCGGCCTTCCCCGAGCTCCCGGACTGGAATTAGTTGGCGGAAATTCAGAGGGCGTACCCCTTTTAAAATGCACTCTGGCCCAAGAGGAGGAGACAAGCCAAGGGCAATCCTAATATTTCTGGGGAGCTTCATTTTATGGCAGGCTATAGCCGAGAAAGCTAGACCAGAAGCAAAAAGGTCCAGCGGGGGAGTCACGTTCTTTGTCCGGCCAGACTATTGCCACGCAACGGTGGAGAGATGCTGGAGACTGAGGCAACTGATCAAACCTTTCCAAGACAAGAACATTCAAGTGTACGTCATTAATCCAGCACAACTTAAAGTAATAAATGAAGGACGGACACAGTATTTTGCATCAAAAGTGAAAGCGCAAGAGTATTTAGACTCCGAGGGCAGCTAGGAACACTATTGGAAGGATGAGGAATTTGTGTGGACCTGGCTAGTGGGAGTAGAGATGATCGTTTTGCTATCATGTTTGTTTATTTATCCTTGTGGGTGGAGGAAAGGGGTACAAGTGAACTAAATGGAAAATTGTTGAGGGTGTCCTGACCGCTATTACTGCAAGCATCACAAGCACAGACCAAGGTCTGAGTGCTTCTCAAGAGAGGGAGGAGATGGGGGAGGGGCGGTAGGCAGGGGGTGAGGGGGATGTGGGGTTGTTCATGGGAGGAAGGAGGGGTAGTAGGGAGGTAAGGAAGGGGGAAAAAAGACGAAAAAGGAGAATTTCTGGTACAAATGTGGTCTCATTTTTGGAGGTGGAGTACACTTTATGTGTTCTATATGGTTATTCTATTCAGTTGCTGGCACAAAAAGAGAAGGAATACTGTAAACGGAAGAATGGTGAAACTTAATATATGCTCTATTAATATCGGCGGCTAATTGACTGGAAAAAAAGGCTCAGACTGGACGAATTTGTTACATCAGAGCATATAGATATTATATGTTTACAAGAAACGCATCTGCCTTGCGTGAAAAAACAGCTGTTGAGTGTGAGAGGTTTTGATATTTTATCCTGTTCTTCTCAGACTTCTACAGCAAGAGGGGTAGCTATTTTAGGTAAATCGGGACTTGGGGGTACTAAGCGATCAAAGGCTGATGCACTAGGGAGATGGGCATTGGCTGAAATGTGTATTGGTATTACAATATGTGGGATATATGGCTCTAACCAAGATGACCCTGAGGTCTTTTAATTATTAGAGAAGGAATTGACTAGCTGGTCTACCCCTATCGTAGCATGTGGAGATTTAAATATATCGGCAGACTTTACTAATAAATCTCCATATGTAGGCAGCAAGCCAAGGGTATTTCGGGCTCTGTGTTCCATGATGCAGTCGCATGGATTAATAGAAGTGTGGGGGAACAAGGAGCCCGGTAATCCTGCGTTCACTTATTTTTCTTGTCCATCTCAGAAATATACGAAACTGGAATATTTTTTCATCTCGTCTACAGAACTGAGTAAAGTTAACATACGGAAGCTACCAAAAATTATATCAGACCACAGTCCGTTATATTTGAGTTATGATTTTTTAATGCCAGCAAGAAAACAGAGGGCCTGGACCTTCGATAGAAAACTGCTAGCAGATAGCGTATATGTAGAACATTTGAAGAAATGGACCGGAGAATTTTTTGATGTAAATCGGTTGTGCGCACCCAGAAATAGTGTTTGGGATGCGTTTAAAGCAGCACTAAGTTGCAAGACAATCAGCTATGCTGCCCAGCTTAGGAAAAAGATACTGGCAGATAAGGATAGGCTAACAGCCCAACTGATAGCAGCTGAAGAGCAACATAGTAAAGATATCCTGCAAGGAAAAGAAAGGGAATGAAAGCCAATTGAGAATTTGTTCTGTTAAAGCGGAGATACATAAACAAATGGCCAAAAAAGACGCTTCCGAATATCAAGCTCATAGAGGTAAAATGTATGAAACAGGAGAGCAGGCTGGTAATTCGCTTGCCCTCCAGATCAGACAGGGTACTACTAAGAATATAATATCTAGTATTCAGGAGAACGGTCAGGATTATGTAGAACCACAGGATATCCTGAATGTGTTTAAAAACTTTTATCAAGCACTATACCAGGAAGAGACGGTTGTAGAGGGGGAGTATGGGGATGAAGGTACTAAATTGGACGAGTTAGGAAGGGAAATATTGGAAAAGATCTGATGATTAGCGAAGTGCTAGAGGCACTACAAGAGTTAGCAGCTTGTAAGGCAGCAGGGCCTGATAGTATTCCGTTAGAGGCGTATAAGTGTAACTCGCGGGAGGTAGCCCCAATGCTCCTAGATTTATTTAATGGGATGATGTGCACTGACAAAATACCTGAGACATGGAAGGATAGAAACATAGTGGTATTTCACAAGAAAGGGAAGCCAAAAGAAAATCTTGGGTCCTACAGGCCCATATCGCTTATAAACGCGGATAATAAAATCTATGCTAAAATTCTGACTAACCGATTGAAGAGGGTCATTGAGGGTCTGGTCTCCCCCTGACAGCATGGTTTCATCCCAGGTCGGGGAACAGTTGATCACATAAGACGAGCTATATCCTTATTTGACTTCCATGCTGTCACAGGGGGGGGTGGCCATGATCCTCCTAGATGCGGAAAAAGCTTTTGAGCGCGTTAGGTGGAAATATCTGTGGGGGTACTGGAAGGAAGAGGCTTTGGACCAAGAATTATGACTGAGATCAAAGACATGTATTCCGATCCAGTTGCCAACGTTCAGTTGATGGGAGAAA
This sequence comes from Lissotriton helveticus, assembly GCF_964261635.1. NCBI lineage: Eukaryota > Metazoa > Chordata > Amphibia > Caudata > Salamandridae > Lissotriton > Lissotriton helveticus. The sequence continues at coordinate 755,523,420 of NC_136059.1, read as the reverse complement.
GCTCGGGAAAATCTATATAATGAGGGGGACACATCAGGGGTGTCCCTGTTCACCCATCCTGTTCGCGCTATATATAGACCCACTAATCAGACAGATTCTGTGCAACATGGAGATAAAGCCTATCATCACAAATAGATTTGAGACCAAAATATTGGCGTATGCCGACGACTTGGCCGTAATCTCTGCGGAACCAGATTCAGCTATGCGTATAATAGTTGAAATCACAAAGGAATTTGGGAGAATATCTCTTGAATGAGGGTAAAACCCAGGTAACCTGTACTAAGAATATTGTTGAATCAGACTCCAGATATGTGGTTTCCGTAATATATTTGGGAATAACAATTAATGCGGCAACAGAATTAATAATCAGGGATAATTTTGCTCCGTTGTTAAAATCAATCGAGCTAGATCTTAAAAGAATGGATACGCTACATCTATCACTAGTAGGGAGATCCAACGTCCTGAAAATGACAATGCTTCCCAAAATCCTGCATCTGTTTTGTGCTATTCCATTTTTAATAGATGAGAGATTGATAAAATCAATGGAAGCCATATTCATGAATTTTTTATGGCAATATGGTAAGATCAGACGCTCATTAAAATTCATGTCCCTTCCGCAGGAATTGGGAGGTCTAGGAATCCTTAATGTAAGGTATTATCATTGGGCCTGCCTGCTAAATCAAAAGGGAATTTTATTTGATCCATCTACAAATGAACCATATGTGCCATATAGTAATCAAAATCTCCCTCAATATATGAACTAATATTAGGGAGGGAGGCAGTGGGGGTAATGTTAAGAAAAACGGACCGGCGGTATTTTAAGAAAACGCGATATAAGATAATGGGTATTGTTTGGGGGATTTGGAAATTGTTTCAAAAGACACTAGCAATCCCAAAGATTAATTGTCATACACCATTGTGGAAGTCAGAGTTCTTTCCAAATCTAAGCACTGTTGGTATGTGGAAATATTGGGAGCAGCAGGGAATTCGGACAGTGGGAGACGTTATGGAGGGGAATGATGTGATGAGCTTTGGGGTTATTCAACAGAGATACGGTATCCCCAGCAATCAAGGTCTCAAATTTGCCCAGGTCCCCCAAACAATCAAAGCTAAGAAACCCCGGGTCTCCTCTGGTAATAGGTGTAGCCTACAGGAGTATTTGTTAAAAGGGGGTTGCAGGATCAAAATCATCTCCAAGATACTAATGTCTGGGATCCAAGATGATCTGGAAAAAAACTTGGCTTCTTGGTCCATAAAATTAGAAGACCCAAATGTAGATCTGGATAAAGCTCTACAATTAGACAAGAGGATTCTACGTTCTTCCAATTTAAAAGCGCAACATTTTAAAACGCTATTTAATCTTTACTTTACACCTGCCAACCTGTTTGATTGGGATAAAAGGGAAGATAATAGATGCCCCAGGTGCTTCAAAGGACCTGATGATCTTTTACACATGTTTTATCAGTGTGAGAAGCTAAGTATAATCAATGGGGAGATCGAGACATTCTGGGAGGGGCTGCTAGGCGTCAAAATCAGTCTATCCCCGACCTTAATGATCCTAGGAAGCGAAAGCAAGTTGGGTCTAAAGACACAGACTGAAGCTTTTGTTTTTATCTCAGTGCTGCATATTCTTATATCAGCAGCATGGAATAATATTGCTGCCCCGTCCTTCCAGATGTGGATGGCTAGACTTTTGGGTATACATAACATAGAGTCTGCCCTATACGAACACAAGGGCAGGAAAACACGTGAGTTGGGGCTAAATATCTGGGCACCCCTGAAAATCTGGAGGGACACACAATTGTAAAATATAAGCTAGCATATGTGTATATAATCTATTCCTATGTACAGTGGCTTTTATCATTCTCTTGATTGTGGAAGTATGTGTAATTATATAACTGTCTATCTATTGTATCTTCTTTTAATGTCGCTATCTGGAATAATGTATGAAATCATGTTTATGGCTAATTTTGTACCAGAATTAAATTCTCAATAAAAAAAAGAAATATAGTTCTATATGTAGGACTCCAATGTTTGTAATCTGACCATCTGACAAGTGTATTTGATCTCTCTTAATACTAGATCCTTAGCACATGGGAGCTAACTGATACAGTGACAAATGCCAAACACATCCTCCTCACTATGCACCAATGTAAACATGAAAATATTATGAATCTAGCCAACTACAGCAGCTTAACCATGTTCAATCAGCTCAAAACTCCAACAACAAATATATTGTACACCCTATTAACAGAATGTGCATGAATGTGCTTGAATTAGAAGAAAAGTTTAGGAAGATCCACACTTTTCAGGATGCTGGATATCTTTCACCTGCCCACTTTTAAATCACAGCGATTGATATGGATAGCTTCTAGTATATTAGGGAGCCGATGACAGGGAGAGAAAATCTCCATCACTTACAACAGCAAAGGTCTTGCCACAATGTGGACCCAGATTATCAGTTGGTTCTTTCACAAAGATGCTCTCCTTTGTCATTTACCAACTGGAACTACAGGAGTCAACTTGTCTCACTCATCAGGAACACTCCTAATGCTAATACTCCAGAGAAATCGGGATCCATGACCTCATGGGGCAGATTTAAAAAACTTGTACAAAAGAGTTTGAATATAAAGAAATACTAAAATAGAATGAAGATGGATGTTCTAGCTCTTGTCCAAATTTAAAGGGATTGGAGATGTATAATTAAACCATCCTTTATAAAATATAAATGCTGTATATAGTGCTTGTGAGAACTGTCAATCTTAGGATGGTCTTCCTTTAAACATTTTTCATCACCGTTTTAATTTTTGCTGGACTTATTTTTGTTGGCCTTCAGACTCTGTGCACTTCACCACTGCAAACCAATGTTAAGTGCTCGTGCTCACTCCCCTTAAACATAGTTACATTGGCTTATACCCAATTGGCATACGTAATTTACTAGTTGTTATGCAGCACATATTGTGCCACCCACTTAATTAGCACTTTAAAACATGTCCCAGACCTGCTAGGTGCAGCCTAAATGCAGTTGTAAACTGTCATGTTGATTGTGCATTTAAACCATCTTGGCAATCCTTAAAATCCCCTTTTATTCCATATGTCACCTCGACGGTTGGCCCTAGGAAGCCCATAGTGAAGAGTGCTCTGCAACTGAAGGTTTGGGCATTTACTTTAAAGTGTTATAGGTTGTGGTAGTGAAAAACTCAAAAATGTGTTTTTCACTACTGTGAGTCTTACCCCTCCTATATGATAACATTGGGGGTTCCTCATTACATTCAATAAGGTGCATTTTTCAATTTGGAGCTGGCAGCTATATCATGTTTGGTGTCTTTGGAATTGGGCTGAAAGGCCCTATTTAATGATAAAGCCAGGTTTTTGGTCACAATTTTAAAAATACCCCTCTAAGAAAGTTAGTATTTTCCTGCCCTTAGCCCCCTTGTGCCTGTAGCCCGGCCTGGGTTACATGGCTGGGTGTGACTTACATTAAGACTTTGTTAATTCCTCCCACACAGTCATCATACAATAGATGGATTAGGTGTGCCTCTGCAGGCAAAATAGGGATCAGAGCTGATCATGGCCCCACTTACAACTGAATAGCCTGTGCTCTGCCCTCACAGAAAGGGCCACATTGTTACTGCAGTCAGCTTGGAGCGAGGTCTGGAAGGAGAAGGAAATTCCATGCACTTCAAAGAAGCTTTCCAGAAGCTTTTCCCACCTTCTAGAAGAATGGCAATAGATAGGGTATAAAAGTAGAACATCAACTCTTCAGTACTCTTCTGGACTTGTGGATGCTCTGCCAGGAAGAAGGACTGCTATGCTGCTGAAAGGACTGCCACTTTCTTAGATTGGTGCTCTGAAGGAACTGCTGCATTGCTGTGCTGACCTGCTGCCGGCTGCCCTTTTACGTGGGCAGGAAGAACTGGACCTGCAACTTCATCCTGAAACCAGGGCTACCAGACTGACTCCAAGGGCTATTCTGGTGGCCATCCGGTCTGAACCTCCAGGGCATAAAAGGATCTCCAACATCACCAGCACCTGGACCCAGCTGAAGTGAGTTACTGAACTTCGAATGGTGACCCTCAGGTCCTGACCCTTTGGTGTGATTTAGAGAGCTCAAATCAAGCTTTTGGGATCTTTGTGACCACACACAGGCCTGTTCGTACTAATACCTCGCCGCTCACACCACAAATCATGCAGAAGCTCTGTCAGCCCAACTCTTTGCATTGCAGCATTGACCACTCGTGGGGCAGCAATGCGAAGCTCCAGCAATGCCTGTCTGCCCCGCCAGGCCTGTTCCATGTGCTATGCCAGCAGCCTCCTGAGACACTCTTCTTGTCCTGCTCCTCACAGCCCCTCCAACATGAATAGGACTCTTGGCATGGACTTTGAGAAGGTAAAATTTCAGCAGACCTCACTTGGTGACTATTTCCATCCTGTGCTCCATCGCGGTCAAAAGGAATGTGTGACTTTGACCCAATTCAGCGTGCCGAGATGCCCTGAGTTAGCTATTTGTACTTTTTGGTGCAATTTTTACTAAAATCTTTAAAATTCATATCTCCGGTTCCAAGCATTGTGGAATCAAATAATTTATTACAATTGATTCTATTTTCCTACATTGGTTTGGGAATTTTTTTGAGTTCTGTTTTCACGTTATTACAGTTTGTGTGCTGCATAAATACTTTTCACATTGCCTCAAAGTTAATCCTGAGTGCTTTTTGTGCCAAGCTACCCAGGTTTAAGCACAGAGTAATTTAATGACTTTTTGGGGTTCATTCCACAAGGGATTGTGGCCAGTGCCTCATCAGGCTCACACCCCTGTTAACCAACAACCCAATTTCTAACACTACTTTTTATTCATGCTAGCTCAGACATATGCCACCATCATGTTTGGCATGTCTTACATACAAACATTATACCCAGGCCTTGTGGGTCACTGTACACAACGTATATGTGAAGTAGCTAATGTGAGAAGTAAAACATGTGAAAAGGTTTTTTTTTTACATATCATTTCTGAAATCGGGCCTGCAGACAGTGAGAGATATTGAAAGTCCCTGTTCTTACATGCATTCATATAAATGATGTAAGTCTGTTGTGAAGCTCATGTACGATGTATGAATTTTGGGCCACTGGTGACATTCCTACGATATAGTACTATAAAGACTTTAGCGAATTTCAGAGACACAAATAAGGTTACCAACTATGCAGCATGTTTAGGGTTTGAGCACATGTACTGGGGGATGCTTAACATTTTCACTATGCCCATAATCACAAAAATGCCAGTACATATAGTTAAGATTTGGGGCAACACAAAAAAAAGATGCATTTTTTAATCTGCACCAATACCTTCCTCAAATGTTTTCTTCTAAATGATTGTGACTTTGGTAAAACCCCAAACACACACTTTACCCCTTTATCTAGGTACAGATTGTAGGACAAAGATGCAATCCATCAACCCAGGAGAAGAAATTCATTTGAGTTGAAACCCGTTCAAATGGCATTGGCTTTTCAATAAAAATAAATAGATTTAGTGGGCTACAAGCTAATTATTAAATTGAAGAGTGTGTAATGTACTCTGATAAATGCATGCACCTTGATAAGATAAAGTTGAAGGGGACAAAAAGAGTTGAATAATGTATCTTTATACAGCTTATGTTGAAATGAAGAAGCCCATGCTTCTAGTGTTCTAAAACTGATAGCCATTGAGATTCAGTGATTTCTTAACTTTAGTGCCAAACCTAAAATAAAGATGGTTATAGTTAAAAATATAGATTGGCCTTCCAATGAAAGGCAAATATTAAATCAAGAAGAAGATCAGACACTTAATAATAGACTGTGCACATGTAGCATTCAACATAAGCATTACCCTGGGTAATTTATGAGCACAAAATTACAAATCTAAACAAAAATTGCAGTGTTTTGAGCAGAAGCAACTAGAAATTAACTCTAACTTACATTTTTGCATTGATTTTTTTCCCGATAGGGACAATTAGGGTAATTTTGTAAATGAGAGATATATTTCACACATTTGTGCATAACTGCACATACTTTTGCTATCTGTGTCTGAAATTAGGCTACATGAAATTACACGATTTACACCCACCCCTAAAGAATACACCCTTCTGCATTTCCTGCCTATTTGTCCACTTTTGAGTAATTAGAAGTATCAGAAGTATTATTAGAAGAGGAGTGCTCCTTTTTATTTTATTTTGCAATCACAGGGACAACCCTACTGACCTAGAACCAGGAGACTCAAACCACATTGAAGCCACAGGGGTTCCAGGAAACAAAGTTGGTCTGTACCACAATTATACAATAGAAAAACTATACAATAGTAAAACAGTGCCCACACAAAGAATTCAAAGAATTTGAAATTATTATTTGAACAATTAGTTGCAAAAATTATATCACAACACAATATACAAACAAACAATTTGTGCTCAACATGTTACACTAAACAATCACATACATATGATATATGGTGTAAACATAAACTAAAACAATAGCCCGGGCTTTGGAAGTCGATTAAGTGGTCCGAACAAGATGGAACCTATCGCAGCCCTTCTCCAATTTGCCAATGATGCATCAACGACTTTTCAACCCTTAAAATGTACTGGGTCATCATCAATCATAAATGTTGATGACCACTAAACTAAACACCTAAACACCAGATTAAGCGTCAGAAGGAAATTCTCATTGGACATTACGATTGAATTACTTGTAGCGTATAGCTGCAATGGCACTGGCCCCAATCTAAAACTATAAGTATTAATGCCACATGAATTGTCACTCAAATATCAGCTTTAAATATAATTTGGAAAATTAACCTTTTTTCTAAAAATAAATCAGCTTATGAGTTCTGAAAATCCATAATTCTCTTCATGCTTTTCAATTATGTTTACATACACTAATTATTCCAAGCAAAAGCTTCTGCTTTAGTAAGTTGGTTTGCACACAGAAGAGTTACTCATTGGTAGCTAGATAGCTACCAGTAGCTCACGAGCTACTCGTTGGAGGCACCTGGGCCCCGATCGGCTCAGAAGCTGAGTCGTGGAAGTACCGACGGAGAGAGCGGTGCTTCCCCTATCCCTGAGCTGTGGCCAGGTGGGGTGAGGTTCATACACCTCCCAAATCTGAAACTCGTCTGAATTGGGAAGGTGGAAAACGATAAGGACACCTAGTAGACACAGGTGATCTTTGTACTATGTATGGTTTTTTAGCACATTTTCTTTTTCACTAAGTTGCAATAGCTATAAAGAGAGATTGGTCCTGAAGAAAGCAAAGGCTCATCATGCTTATTTTGCTGAAACATGTCGACCCCTACACATATCTAGACAATTTGTAATGTCTCGATTGTCTCTTACTACTTTTTAATATTGGCGTAGTGGGTAACAACAGAATAAAATTATCAGTGCCTACTAATCCAATTTTAATTCACATTTCTTTTTTTCTTTTTTCACACACCTTTTTGCACTGCAACATCAGTCCCGGTCACTTCTACATTCTCACAAGGAGTTATAGGACCACATAAGATCTGTCTGAATGATTGCAGACTGGGCCCTCGTCGTGTAAGACGATTGGTACCCTTCGTGGTGGTCTTTAAAGAAACCCAAATGATGAAGGGCGGTTTTGTGTGGTGACTGATGGGCATCCTTTCCTGACCACCATGAGGGTCGTGGTGAAGGGTGACTGTGGGTGGACCATGCATGAGGGATGATTAGTTGATTTCCTGTTTGTTATTGTCTTGCATTCATTTAGACCCTCTAGTACTTTTGTAGTTCATGGCACCTGGTTTAAAACATAAAAAGTCTGTGTTTTGCATTCAAACTCACATTTCATTACACTCTCTCACATGAAATTCAAATTCAAATTCAAAAAGATGTTTTCTGTACATTTTACATAACCATAAAAGCATTCTAATAACAAATATAAAAAAGACATATTATGATTAATAAAAAAATCATTAATTCTTGTACATCTTCAAAATTGTGTGCATAGATACAGTCCATTTTTTTATTAATAATCCAAAGAATTTAGCCTATAAAAAGTACATTAAAATTGGTTAAAAAGTCGATAATTAATAAAACTTCTCAAGAGTGCATACAGTACATTCGATTCGAGATAGCCACATTCTTTTAGGATACAGGCATTACAACTCTGACTTTAATCATCATAGTGTCCATAAGTTAATGCCTCTAGATAGGAGTAAGCCTTTCTTCTCTTAATGGACATTCGTATAAAATTACTAGCAGCAATCATAATTTTGTCATTTTCCAAACTACTTGCTTATAATGATAATGATAACATTTATTAGCTTAAAAAAGAGGTTTCAAAACGAGTTTGCGAATGTCCCTGTTACAGAAATAATAGGAAATGCATAGTGGACTGAGGTGATTTTCTGTCGCATGGGCTGTTTGGTAATATGTGGTACCTTTTTCTGAACTTAGGAAATGTGACTAAATAATGTAGGATGCCAAGCCTTATTCTTGTTAAAAGAACCTATGTTGGGTATTTCTTACATTAATCAGATAATGGTGTATGCCAATAAAAAGTGGACAATCATGGTAATCAATGATACTTTGTTTCAAGCTCGATTCAGCATCCCTTACCAAATCCATTGAGGCATAAAACCTTATTTTCAACTCTTTTTTACTACTTCCTTGGATAGATATAGGCTATTTACGCTCTAAGGTTAATTTACAGCTTTTTAATAGGGATTGAATATAAACAAGCCAAGGTATTTTTCTACTATTGTTTAGAGCCAAACAGTCCAGTATTATATCCTTAGTAAACCTTGTTTCCTCTTTCGTCCATATACCATGCCATAGAGTAAGTCCAGCTGTTCTTATAAAGTCACTAATACAAGGGACAGACAGCTCTCTATGGACCAGACAATTTGGTGTGGAACAACGAACTGCTAACAAACGTTTTAAAAAACGTATTCTCTTGCAGTTGGAGGGTTGCAATATTAGACCTTCCCCAAAAAGCTGCGCCATAACATGCAGTTGTAATAGATTTACTTCTATATAATGTAAGCATTTCCCTCATTTGTTTATTACCTATTTTTGTTGAAAATCTAAATATACCCTTGATTGTTCACGTACATTTTAAGTTGGATAAGTTAATATGTGAACCCCATGTGCCACACTCATTAAACAATAAGCCCAAGTACATAAAACTTGAGACTCTGTCAATTACGGTGCCGTCCACATGTTGCTTTTTAGTCCTTGTTCTATTCTTGCCACAAATCATGGTAAAAGTATTAGTCAAGTTAAGCTTTAAATCTTTTTTATTCATGAAGTGAGAACATTTTATATCAGACAGTGCAGACCATTTTCCGTCCTTGAAATAAGGACAGCATCATCCACATAAAGGAGTACTGGAGTGGGACGAGCACCAACCTTTGGGGCATCTACCTTGAGATTCTGCAGAAAAGAGTCAACATTATTATATATAATGAAAATAGAAGCAAAGCTAAGACACCCCCCTGCCTTATTCCCCGGCTTACCCTAAAATCCCACGTACATTCACCCTTTAAGCCAAAACAAACTCTGGATAATAGAAAGGTATGAGTCTTGGACAATATCTTTCAGGGCACCTATCTCAACCAGTGTTTGCCATAGTTTACCATGGTTAAACAGGTCAAAGGCACTGGTGAGATCAAAAAAACAAAGTTGTAAAGCCCCTCCTTTTGCTAGGGTATACTTTCCCACCAATAAATCCAAATGTAAACATTGTTCTGTAGTCCCAATACCTCTCCTAAATCCATACTGGGCCTCCGATAGTATGTTATTCTCGGAGGCCCAGTTTTCTATTCTTCCCAGCAGGACTCTCCCCATTAATTTGGAAGTAGAGTCAAAGAGGGATATGAGATGATAGCACTTAGAATTCCCTTTATCTCCTTTTTTAAATATGGAAACTATTATGCTTTCAACCCAAGATGTAGGTAGAATTCCATCTAGGGTTGCTTTAAAAAAGTTCAATAAGATGGGTGACCAAAATTCGAAGTAAGATTTTTAAGACGTCGATTGGGACCCCTTCGGATCCAGCGGCTTTACCACTTGCACATTTATTAAGTGCCCCTTTAATTTCTTCTAGGGTTAACCGGGGGAGCCTAACAGGCTCGACTGAAGTTTCTCTTTTCTTTTTGCATAGCTGTGGCACCTCCTGGGTTGAAAATGCTTTCAAAGTATGTTATCCATTCCTCCGGTGGGACTACAACGTCTGTCTTTGCTGCCAAAATATCTCTAAAAAAGGGTAATTGATGGTTTTCCAGAATAGGGTTGTATCGCGAGTTGTTGCGGCTTGTATTAGTTTTTCCCAAGCCTCCTAACGAATCTCATTTTTCCAACGGCCATTTTGTTCTTTATCCTTAGGTTACTTAATTCTGAGTTAGTTCTTTATTTAACCTTGAACATTCCTGCTTAAACCATCTGGGTTCCTGATTACGCATTTTATTCTTTTGTTTTATTATTAAGTCATCTACTATTTCTATAATAATATTGGAGAAAGCGCCCATAATATCTGAATAAGTGGAATAACTATCTAGGCAGGTATCAAGATCATGCTGTTTTTTCTCGATGAGATTATCCATAAACAAAATAGGATTTACCCCTGACCATTTTATTGAAACTCCGTTATTACCTTGAGTCTCGATGTTAATATCGGCTGACTTCCCCCTTTTAGGCTGAGATATAATAAGCTTCAAGGACAGGGTTAAGGGATAGTGATTGCTAAATAAACTTGCACAAACTATAAATGATTCCATTGAGTCCCTACACGGTTCTGGAGAGACTCAGTGGAATCACATGCAATGCATTAGGACTCTGTGTAGTTTACAGGACTAATATATTAAAAGGGTAAGAGTCTGTATTCAAGTGGTTTAATAAACAAATCCCTGGACTCACCTACTCATTACTAAATATTGTGACATTGTAGTGATGGTCAACCCTGCAACAGCACAGCACCTTGTGAAAACATTAAGATTTTGAATTGAACCAGATTAATTTGTAGCCCTACATTTTAAGGCACCTGAAACTTGATGCTTTAAGCATGCTCATCAATGCTTCTCTGCATTGTGTGGCTTACTACATGAAGGTGATGCTAGTGTTGTGTGGGCATTCACAGATGCCAAATGTCCCTTTGGCAGATGTCTCACTTTAATCAGTCCTGATCTATTAACAGACCTCAGATTGTATTTTGCAACTTGAATGTTTTCTGTTGCCATTGTAACAATTGGCTCATAACCCCTAGCAGGAAAGTGCACTTGGGTGAAAAGCCTGGATTAAATGAAGGTATCACACAGAACAATGGGACACTTTGCAGCTATGAATTCTGTTGGAAAGTTTTGGGTCATGTTTTCACCACTATCACACGTGCAAGGTGGCAGCACACGTTTCACAGGTACTGCCACTACCCATTGCATTGAATGTTTAAATGCCTCGGGTGCTTGCCAGGTGACCTGCTACCAATACTGACTTGTTAGAAAACGAGGATGGTATATCAATAGGTTTTACCCATTCTTTGTCAGAGGGCATATGTGTTAGTACATATTGGCATATAGGCCGATAGGAGCCACAGAGGGCATGGAATTTCTGAGTTTTCAAATGACTGTCACTAATGCTTCGCTCGTAGATGGGGTGACCAACCTGACTTTAGGTAGTTGGTTGAACAATGCTCTCAAATGCCAACTCGTTGCTAAATGTTTATTAGAATTGTGCAGTTAGCTCATCTGGGTCCAGCGTTTTGTGTAATTTCAGGGCACTGATCAACACTTGGAATTCCTCGCCTGTTATTTGACTCCCTAGGATTTCATTCTGAACTGCAGTTACCTGAGGGAGCTCAACTACTGTTAGATATTTGACTGTGACACCTCATGTACCGGCTCAGCGATGTATAGCTGTTCATAAAATTGTCCAGTAGTTGCAGCCTTTTCTGGCTCTGTAGCCACAAGAGGACCATCCTCCCCAGCAATGATCCCTATTTAGTCTTTTTCTCCTTTGACTCTGAGCTGATGTGCTATACTGAGGCCTATTTTATTACCATGCTTTGTTGAGGCGTAAGAGTTTTCTTGTGCTAGAATGTATTGTGTTGAGTTTGCCTCTAGTAGCTGTGACTTTTCGCTGCAGGTCACGTGATGGATGTTCTTTGAGGGCAGTTTCGGCTCTCTGTAGTTCTGCCTCAAGTGTCAACCTTTCACAGGTTCTCTCGTTATTGAGGGTGGGAAGAAGAAATATACATCTGCTCCTAATTACTGCCTTGAAAGTATCCCAATTACTCAGAATGTTGGCATCTTTTGGATCATTTAATTGAAAGAACTCTCTGATGGCTTTGTGGATATCGTCACAAAGGGGGCAATCCCTAGTGAGAGCTCTGGGAAATACCAACAGTGAAACTTTGGGGTTGGGAGACCCACTCTAGTGTCAGAGCTACTTGGGGATGATCCAACAAGGTTATTGGGTTACAGGAGGCAGCATTGAGTACACTTGTAAGGGATCGACTTACAAAAATGTAGTCCAATCTCGACTAAGTGCGGTGGGATTCTAAAAAAATATATAGTCCCTGACCATTGGGTGTTCAAGGATACATGAAAGAACAGGGCTACCCCATTATGTTTAGTAGGAGCTGAGGACTAGAGCATTACAGGCTATACATTGTGGCATACCACTGATTTCCGTCCCATCTAAGATGGGTTTCCTCTAATACTACCACATCATGCCTCACGTTTAGTAAGTATTTCCACAGCTTCTGGTGCTTGACTAGTGAATGTAGCCCCTTAACATTCCATGTTAGCATGGTCAATACCATGATAGTGATATCATCTCAATCGTCCTTCCCCAGTGAGTCCACATGGCACTTTCCTTCTCTCCACTGCCCTCAGCTGTATTTACTGCATTTTCCCCCCATACCCCAACTCTATTTCTCTCCCCCATCCACCCACAAAAAAAGATAGCCATGCAACCAAAATGAACAAGGATTATACATTTCCAACTCTGAAAGAATACATGTGCATAGAACATCAGATTGGGCATTTAGGTCATATCCCGCTAAGGCATTCTATTAGAAGCATATTGGTAATGAAGCAAACTAACCTTGTTAAATGACGGGAACGTAATGTTTACGACGTCCTGTCACAAAACATTTTGCGCAAAGCCCACAACAAAGAGCGTCCAATTTTTGACCACTGGATATTAAGGATTTGTATTGGTTTGTAGTGGAACTCACAGTTCTTGTGTCATTGCTCCAGCTATGCTTGACAGTTAGTATAGCTGGTTCACAGTTTTTCACGGTGATCGAGGTTGGTGTTTTGTGAGCCAACGTCCTGACTACTCACTGGCATTGGCAGTTGTGGTTAGCCTCCAAGATGCTTCTGTTGAACTCTGCAACTCCGGTACTGTAATGCCCAGGAACAACACTGGGGTGACCAGGTCGGCGCAGTGGTGGGTTTTATTCTGGTACTCAACACCAAAAAGTTCACCTATACTTAATGTGTTTATGTCATAGTTTATCTGTTACTGGGCAAAATTGTAGATGGTGTGTGAGGGTTGTTGGTGCCCACACGATGAACTCTGTCTAATTTAATTTGTAGGTATTTGTTGCTGAGCATTTTAAAAAAAAGCCAATGATGAATGCCTCTAGGTCGGGTCCCTCCACATCCTCCTTGAAGTTGCAAATATTGTATCTTCATGACCTTTTTCGAAAATATACCTTGCATTTTATTTCGGAGGTCTGCTGTTACGCTGAGATATTAGAGTTTGATCCGTCCAGTTGTTTCATTTTCTTAGACTCTAGATCAAAAGTTCTAGTTCCCACCAAATCCATGACTTGCTGTAAGGTGCTGAGTTTGTCATTAATGTCTTGTTTGAAGGTATCTTCAACTCCTCTCTAAGTTACCTCTTAGAGTTGTTCAAATAAGAGAGAAGGTCATCTTTGATGAGGGCCATATCTGGATGTTAGCTAGTCTCTGGGACGTCGCTGTCAGTCTCAGTGGATATGAAATAAATAGACACCTTGTTGGATTGGGATCTCTTCGAAGGCATAAATGTGTCAATATATTGTCCAATGGGTGGTACCTTAATCCTTGTGTCTGTTGCTTAACTCTCCACAGGCCACAGTAGAAAGAGGCTTGTTCGTGCTGACAGGTAATGGAAAATGTCCCTACCAGGATAATTCATTCAGACTTGCATATTGCTGTGTACTAGTAATTCTCCACTTGGTAGGTTCCCTAGTAGTGGGTGTGCCAGTCCCCAGCTCTCAGTGCCACTTGGAAATCGCACTTGTGACAAGTGCTGCTCTACATCCTGGCATAGGAGATGGCCATCAATGATGCATAGGCCTGTGTTGCTGGTAGTCTCTCCCTGTCTGCTGCTCAGTCTGGGAGGTGAGGAGGGAGTCCACCCCTCAAACATGGCTCTTATGGTGAGGAACCACAAGTCAGGTCCCACAAACCCCTGAGGTCTTGACATTAGACTGGACTTAGGGGTGTAAGATGGTAAATTGGAAGGCCATCCTGCTTGTTCAAAGTTTAAACTGACCTTGTTGACTCTCCCATGTAGTAACTTTTTTCAATATACCCTCTCACAAACTTTCAATATGAGATGCACTTAATTTTGGTTGTTTTATCAACTGGCTGCTACACTTTTCCATTTCTGTTCCTCATGGCTACTACTTTCTTGATCATTTACCAATTCACCGTCAAGAATGGTTTTATCGACGATTCCATTTAGAGCTATTGCATCAGTCATGTCAGTCGTATGACCCCGATTAACTACCGCCCTTTTTACTTGCTTCTCTACCTAGCCAAGGTACTGGAACCACACATGGCTAAATGCCTCTGTTCGATCATTGAACAGTCTGAATACCTTGACCCCCACCAAGCAGGGTTTTGCCCTTCCCTTTCAACAGAGGCAGTAATACTGACTGTGTGGGACAAGCTTCGGAAGGAAGCCAATAAGGGCCCCTCCCAGGCGCTGGTGCTGTTGGATCTTTCCGCAGCTTTTAACACAGTCGACCATGGCATCTTAGTGGACCTTGACAGGGACCCAGGACTTCAGGGTTTTGTCTCTCAGTTAGATTGCGTCTTTCCTTGAAGACCGTTTACAGTCTGTTTGCCTTCCCACTTAACTGCACCTAATATAAAATCCACGTGCAGAGCTCCATAGGGATCCTCATTATCCCCGTACTTGTTCAACCTGTACTTACTCCCTTTGATCCTGTCCTTCAGAGAAAGAAAGGTGAGCACATTTAATTATGCAGACGATCTGCAACTAATATTCACCATTGATAACACACCTGATTCCATGTCTGAATTTCAAGCCACCAGGCTGCACATCTGTAATTAGATGAAATGCAACAACTTAAAATTAAACCTGGGCAAGACCGAACTGATCCTGACAGGGGGCACTCAGAACCCATGGAGCCCACACTTCTGGCCAGCTGAGCTGGGTTCTTCCCCAACCCCATCCCACTCAGCTAAGAGTCTCGGGGTCGCAATCAATTATGACCTTATTATGAAATCCCAGATCGGATCGAAGATAAAGCAAATCAGCAGACTTCTTACTAGGGAAGCCCTGGTGCAGGCTGTTCTAGCCATGGTCATGTCCCACATAGACTATGCCAACTCCTTACACTTTCGCCTACCATTATATCTAATTAGAAGACTGCAAATTGTGCAGAACCAGGCTCCTAGACTGATCTTCCATCAGCCCAGATGGCAATATGTCTCCCCTTTTATGAGAAAGCTACACTGGCTCCCCATACCACATCATTGTGCCTTCAAAGTTGGTTGGCTGATTTTTAAATCCTTGCATAGCACCAGCCCAAAATGTGTCTCCAGTCTAATTCAGAGGCATATACCCACCCACAACCTGAGCTCAGCCCACATGAACTTCTTGGTCACACCATTGTACAAACTGAAGCGCCTAGGCGGCTGCAGATTTGCCATGCTGGCTCCTCGATTCTGGAACACCCTTCCCCTTGATATTAGATCCCGTACTAACCACTCAAAATTCAGGAGACTCCTTCAGACATGGCTGTTCACTCAGGCATCCGAATAACTCAGTAGGTCAGACCACTCCCAGACACAGCACCAAGAAACCAATCGGTGTATGTGTGCTGTACAAATGATTTTAACATAACATTTAACATAACATATATCATGTCTCTAGAAATTAAAGTCTGAAGAATCTTAGTCCTGTGTGGCATGTACTGATATGGCAAATGCTCCTTACCTATAATGCCCAGCACACAGTAAATGATGGGCAAAATACCTGTATTTGCCAATTTATGTAGCAGTAAAAGGTTATATTATTTGTACACTACTCCTTCTAAGAAAGGTAATTACCATGTGTGGATGAGCATAATTAACAGTAGGGACTAAACAGATACATTGAGTATGTTATCTGCTATTGAATGCTCTTTTTTCTGTAATTTGTGTACTGCAATGTCTACAGATTTTGACTCTGGGTTCACCAATCACCTTGGGAAAATGATCAGGGTCAATCACATGTCTGAAAATTAAATAGCAGACAATACAGGAGTATGGCTCATGTGGGTTGCATTAGGTATCATTAACCATAAATCTCTGCAGAGATTGAAATGTGGCCAAATCCATTTTCCACATATATAGAGAGCACTAACCAATAGAAGTCCCTGCCAATGGACCATGCCCAACCATTATGCATTTTTATATTTCTCCTAGGAAAAAATGTCCCCTGCATGTGGAAGGGCATTCCAAATGGGAAAAGTAACACATTAAAAATTATACCAGCAAGTAGTTTTGGAGCTAATTGCTTTAATTGAAAAGGGGCTACTGGGATGTCTAGAGATAGTTGCCCATTTTAGGTTCACATCCCTTAAAGTCAACACACATATTTTTGAGAATACAGAACTTGAGGAATTTATGGGAGAGTGACTTGGGTTGATCATGCAAGCCTATCATCCTAAACTACTCTGCAAATATCACTCCCTAGGAACAAACAACATTACCTAGCATTTACATTCTATAAAGACTGACATGTTCTACTAATGCCAAATGACATTAGTTTCATCCAACATTGTTCTTGATTAAAACAAAAACAGTTCAAAATATGTGGATTGTCATCCCATGCAGCAGAGAACTGACTTAAAATTCCAGCCAATGAAAAAAGTCCATATTATGAATGTACTCACTAGACATGGCTACAGTTTTGTCGTTTTTCTGTCATAATCCACATGCCGAGTCAAACATGTGTGGCATTAATGTAACTGGCTAAAGTATAGGAATGTATGATTGGAATACACTTTCCATCGATGAGCAATTTCATTGGGGGACATAATTGTGAAAAAATGTGTTTTTAGCCACAAAGTGATATTTGTATGACATTGTTAGGACTCAAGAAGTGGTGACATGCCCTGGGGGACTTTTATATTCCCTAAGAGTCTTCAAGTTGAAAAAGTAACTTATAATTGGGGTATTTTCATATCTTTGCTCCTAATATAATCAACAAAATTAATGATGGATGCTTTCTTTATTGGATGAGGTCTAAGAATTCAGGCCCTAATTTATGAAACATTCACTCACCACAGAACAGCAACTAATGTTTCTATGCGGGTTTGCATGAAAGGGAGAGAGGAGAGTAAATCCTTATCTACCAAGATATGGTGTTGTTTTCATCCCTCCCTGCGCTGGTAACATTCTTAACCATGATCTGCTTTTACAACGTAGTCACTACCCAGATTGCAAAATTAGCAAGCACTCCTTTACCACTCAAGTCATTACAGTGACTTGCTTTAAGGGGCGTGTTGTTGGACTGGTATTGAATTTTAAGTCCAACACCTTACCTACTGTTGTGTATATTGGAGTTGGAACAGCATGTCAAACTGTTTCATAGTCCAGCACCCCCTTAAGGCAAATCATTGTAACGACTTGCGTGGGAAAGTCGCAGTCAGGGTGGAGACTTCTTTGTAATGGAATGTGTTGTAAATGCATGCGGGATTCCGCCATTAATCTCTTTAGGCTGCTATGCACCAATGCCCACACCCTTGCGCCATAGTGCAAGGGTGTGTGCGTTCTGTGGGGAAAAGTCTTTGCAGTCGACAGGGACACTCTCAGTACAAAAACTAGATTTTAACACTTTTCCTGCTTTTAATGTGTGCTGTACAATGCAGCGCACATGTAAAGTAGGATAATAATGGAGAAATAAAAAACATTTCTGTTAATTTCACCTGCCTCAGGTAGCGTTAAGGTTTTGGCACAAATACCTGTCTATGAATGTTTGTAGATAGGGGTTTGCATCAAACCCATGGGAAGTTGCATGGGAATGCATATGTACCACCGATGGAACTTCCCCTTGACGCGAAACAGTGCAACATTTTGCTATGTGCCACTGTGAGTGCACATAGCAAAACCTTGCGCTACTTTGGGAAACTATACAATACAAATCCTGATTTGCATTGGATAGTACATACCAGCATAGCACATTGGGTCGGGCAAATCATCAGTAAATCTGGCACACGGCACAGAAATATGAGAGGATAGAGCTTTTGACACTAGTTTCAAATGATCAGACCATTATATGTGAATATAAATGGTTCAATCTACAATATTCACACTAATCTGGACTACCCTAGGTCTTTAGATGTCGATATGGTCCTTGTTTTCTTGAGTGTCTATGGAGTTTAAGGCCATAACCTGTGGTCATTTCACATATCAAGTTGTTTTGAGATTTGTTCTTAAACGATTGACTATATTATTGCAGTTTGTTTTACTGACTCATACATGTGGGGCATTGTTCTTCATAGAGGCATGGGTACTTGTAAAAGTACTTTGTCAATGGCAGTGAATTTTAGCATTTCAAAACCGCTAAAACGGAGAAAACTGCGGTGCATATTTACAACAGAGTGGAAAAGAGTGGCTTTGAGCAAACATTGCTATCGCCACGCTTCTCCTTTCTGAATATGCAGGGATGCGCTGTATTCACAAGAATGTAGTGCACCCTTGTGTTTCGCCTAGCACTGGCGCTAAGTTCAGCTGCCTAGCGCCAACGCAGGCACCCTTGCATGTCTGCATTATGAGAAATTATTGTTTGTGTGCAGGAGGTCTCCCTTCTTGCACATAAACATTCATTCATGAGGTTTTGAAACTTGTAAATAGGGGGCAGCACCAAAATCAATGGACTGTTGTGGTGGAACGCCCACTGCAACACCCATTGCCCTCCCTTTTCACGCTAAGTGTAGCGTGAAAGGTTGCCTTATTTACAAGGCAGTGTTAAGCCACGTTAAGTGGCTTAATGATGCTTTGTAAGTAAGGCGTAGCCCCTATCGCCAACACAACAACACTAAAAGTGGTCGGTGGTGATAGGGGCTTGTAAACAGGCCCCTGTTTTTGTTGAATAATCACAGTGTTGTGGGTAAGGGAGAGAGGTGCAGTCTATGCAGGTCACACCTCCCTAGATTCTTCTTGGTTTTTAGTGGTAAAAAATGCCTTTTCTTTACAGTTTCCTCCCAGTGTGAGGCACACCCAAAGCCACACTTTATGGTAAGATACATGCCAAATGTATTAAAAAATGCTCTTCGAAAATTGACCTGTCATGGTTGCACATGTTTGCAAGCTGCTTTCATGTGCATTATACCAATCGGACTATTGTGTCATACTGATTTTGTCCAGGAAATGTGTGAAAATCAGATTGGTAGGATACTTGCTGATTGCAGCAAAGTGTATATTAGGGAACGCAAATGGTTGGCAATTATGTTGTTCGTATCATCGTTTAATGTTTGAATAGCATTATTTGAAGAGAAATTGCATGATCAATGAAAGCCATAAGTGTCTGGATTCCTCTGGTTCTATGCTGTTCAAACTTTCTTGGAGTTGGTGGAGTTGCCAGATTGCTGGGCTACATTGCAGCCAGAAGCTGTACCCTTCCTACCTGCCAAATGTATTTTATCATATGACTACTCACATATGTGGAGTGTCATTTTTATCAGGGGAAACGTGGAAATGCAGGATCGATGCACTTTTGTTAGTGACATTACGGTATTTTAATGTCTGTACATCTAACGAAATACTAGCTGCTGAGGCACATTTTGATATTTGCAGAGCACTCTATGAAAATAGAAGTGGTACAATCCATAAAACATCACACATCTAAGGATTTCCCTAAGTCTTTACTGTTCAGCAATGACGGAGTTAGTTTTGTTCTCTTTGTGTCGTCCCGTCCAACATCAGAACCTAAAACTACAGTGATGTCATACACCAAATACTACTGGAAAATATTTACAATTCGTGATGTGAGTGTAAAGGCTTATATTTCAGAGCTGGCTTTAAATGAAGTTGATATTTTTCATGACAATTTCTATTTCTATTGCCTACTGCTGCCCTCTCTAGAGGCCCCAACCTGCTGGGACAGCTGATCTATATGTGGTCCAGTTTTACCCTCTATCTGCTAGCCACGAAAGGCTGATTGAACAAAAGCCACTCAGACCTCAATCGCCAAGAATATTTTCTTCTTGTTCTTATACAGGTCCAGGCTAATTTGTACCCACATTGAAAAGAAAGCACTTGTGCAACACTACTGGCGAAAGAGAACTGAAAAACCAGGGTTATCAGTCAGTTACAGAAAATGTCAGGGACAGGTTTCTAAATCATTTTAATATGCATCTTTCAGCATCCCTGCTCCACTGCTCCAAGGTAAGCATACGAAGGGATCATAATGATCAATTTTCAGAAGGCTCTATTTCTGGTACTGTGATGCAGAAAGGCATCCTTTAATCTTGATTGGCGCATGCTGTGGCATTGTGAGATTGAGCATGGCAGGAGCTTTGTGCACACTCCATAATAATGATAACCACTTATTGGGAAAATGTCATGAACTCAAGGCTTATAACACAAGCTTCTAATCTTATTTCTAGCTTCAGCCAAATCTGCTCATGCCCAAGATAATCACTTGACTTTTTATAATATTCTGGCATTGATCAGGGCCAACTAAGTTGGAAAAAGAAGCTCAGCGTGGGATTTGGACTGTTTCTGTAAACGAAGACATGATCGTGTCAGCAGAGTGAAGGTCGGGTGTTTGTCACTGAAATGCAGTATTAATAGAAATACATGCATGCCGACTTGCTAGCATGGAAAAAGCAATATTGATACTGCAAATTTTGTGTGCTCATGAGAGTGAATGTAAAATTGAATTCATGGTGTAGCTAAGACCCTCTCCTTCTTGTCCGCATCGGGGTATTCAATATATGTTAAAGCACTGCAATAGGCGTGGAATGTTTGCATACCTTCTGTTGGACCTGGCCCTTTTTGGCAGGTTCACCCCGAAACTTTTTGCTTTTTTCTAGCCTGTTTCTGGAACCTGGTGTTGGTGATTTTAGGCCTTTGCGCACTTTTTCACTGTGGTACAGTGTAAAGTGCGTGTGCTCTCTGTGTATGTGTGGTGAGGGTGATGCACACTTACAACGCAACTTTTACGTCGTAATGCTGTTACAACGCAGCTATTACAACGCAGGATCCATTACATCGGATGCCATTACAACGCATGGCATTACATCGCATATGCTATTACAACGCATACCATTACATCGTAAGTATTGGTAAGTATATACATTTTTTTTATTTTATTTAATATTATATAATTGATTTAATTATTATTAATTATAAATAAAAATAAATAAAAATATTTATTTATGTTTTTAAATATTATAAATTAAATTTATTAATTTAAGTAATTTTTTTAATAAGTATGAGTATAGGAGTATATGTTTTGGTGTACTGAGGTATATGTTTTGGGGTGTTTGGGTATTTTTTGGTTTTAGGGCAGGATTTGGGTTTTGGGGTACAGGGGTGTTTTTAGGTTTCAGGGCTAGGTTTGGGTTTTGGGGTACAGGGGTGTTTTTAGGTTACAGGGTAGGGTTTGGGTTTTGGGGTACAAGGGTGTTTTTAGGTTTCAGGGTAGGGTTTGGGTTTTGGGGTACAGGGGTGTTTTTAGGTTTCAGGGTAGGGTTTGGGTTTTGGGGTACAGGGGTGTTTTTAGGTTTCAGGGTAGGGTTTGGGTTTTGGGGTACAGGGGTGTTTTTAGGTTTCAGGGTAGGGTTTGGGTTTTGAGGTACAGGGGTGTTTTTAGGTTTCAGGGTAGGGTTTGGGTTTTGGGATACAGGGGTGTTTTTAGGTTTCAGGGTAGGGTTTGGGTTTTGGGGTACAGGGGTGTTTTTAGGTTTCAGGGTAGGGTTTGGGTTTTGGGGTACAGGGGTGTTTTTAGGTTTCAGGGTAGGGTTTGGGTTTTGGGGTACAGGGGTGTTTTTAGGGTTCAGGGTTGGGTTTGTGATTAGGGCTAAATAAATTATAGTTACCATTTATAAATTAATTAAAATATATTTATTAAATTAAATTAATTATATTATATTAATTACATTTTAATTAAATTAATTAAATTAAAAAAATTATTTTAATTAATTTAATTTCATTACAATTTTAAACATATTTAAATTAAAATAATTTCATTATATTAATTAATTAAAATTAATTACAATTTTTATTAAAATTAAATTAAATAAATAGATTTAAATTTATTAAACTAAATTAATTACTATTTTAAAATGTATTTTAATTAAATTAAATAAATTAAATTAATTAAATTAAATTAATTAATTTTTTTTTAAAAAGTATACTTACCTATACTTACGATGTAATGCCATGCGTTGTAATAGCATCTGCGATGTAATGCCATGCGTTGTAATGGCATCCGATGTAATAGATCCTGCGTTGTAAAAATTCCGATGTAACGGAATGCGTTGTAATAATCCGCGATATAGTGACACCAATCCGTGGTGAGTGACCTGCCCTCCCATAGGAATGAATGGGGAATATGTATGCCCATGGTAGTTCCTGATGTGTGGGGAGTGCAGGGTCGAGTTTGGTATGTACGAACTCGTGAGATTTAATGCTGCGTAATGATGTATGCGGCATGAATGTGTCTAGGGCGGAAGTGCCACTTCTAGACATGTGGGTGCATGTGTAGTGAGTCTGCTGGCACGTGATTGGCTGGAGCCTGGCTCCAGGAGTGCCTGGGCCTGCTTGTGGATTGACTGTCTAGTTTGAGGGTGGCAGGGGCTGGGGAGCCCCGGGAGGTTGTCTGAGTCAGCCCGTGGATGAAAGGCTGCATCTGCTGCCAGGGAAGTTGGAGGAGATGGAACCTAGGAGTGATTAGGGCTGTGCCTGCCTGCCACAATGCTGGCTCCACCTCCTGCTGGGAGACTGTCGCCTATGCCCCTCACCCTGAAAGAAGTTCCCTATAACCAGTTCTAGCTGGTTCTCACACTGCCTTCACCCTGCTAGACAAAGGAATTTACAGTATAAAAAGGGTCTGTGTCCTCTTACAATTTGTTCTTGTTTTCTGACTTGAATCCTGCCAGGGGCGTGCTGCTGCTTGGGCCCAGGGGTATCCCTGGGCCCTGCCCAGCCCCTGGATATCTGATGGACTTTCCCTAGGGGCCATTGCCTGCGGTCCCCTACTTGCAGACTCCTGGGAACTTTTCCTTGCTTTTGCCAGGGCTTATTATAGCCTAAAGCACCTGGAAGCGCTTTGTTTTTCCTGTCCTAGCGCTGCGAGCGCTGCATATGCCTTTAATAGCGCTTGGGAGTGCTTTACTGTTAACTTTCTGGCAGAGCGCTGTGGTTATCCCGTGTGGCAAGCGCTCCTGCCCTTTGGGTGGTCCGAGTGCTTCGTGTGCACTTTATTTTTATTATGTTAAATGTTAAATGTTAAATGTCGTATACTTGTAAAGCGCAGAGCTGCCCCAGCAAAGGGGCGTCCCGGCGCTGTATACCGCTGGGGAACCCGTCCTGGCTTTCCCTGTGGGATGGTCCCTACTGGAAATCCCCAAGGTGAAGCCAGGCATCCCTGGCGTTGATGGGGCCGTTGTGGAGATTAGGCAAGCTAATGCCCAGAGTTGCCGAGTGGGACCCCAGGTTAGAGTAGGCACCGAGGTGAGAATTGTCGAGTCCGCTGACCCTGGTCCAGGACCCTGCTGCGTCGGGAATTGAACCCTGGTCCCGGGCCGACTTCTGCTGCCGGGTCTGCCGCCTCTAACCAGTGAGCCACACCACTCCACTTATTATGGGTATTCTCCCGTTTATAGGCCCCTTTGCGAGTGCCCACCTCGCTGGTATGTTTTATTGTAATACCGAGGGTGCCCACCCCTCCTTTCTGCCCTTCGTTTCACCGCCGCGGCACCGGGAAGGAAAATGGCCGCAAAACTGGAAGTTCGGCCCGCGTCCGCCTGACTGTGGGCGGGGCCGAGATTGATTGACTTCCGCTTTCCCGCTGCCTGGGGGAAGCCATGCCTGCTTGTCCCGTCTCCCGTAGGGAGAGGGAGACCGGAGATCCTTTCTGCCGTCTGGGAGAAGCTGGGACTGCGTGGGGAGGCTGGGAGCCTACCCCGCCTCCCCGAGTGGCTGCGGGATGTCCCACCCCCATGTGCCGCGCTGCATGGAGAGCCCCGACGCGAAGGGAGAGCGACAGAGAGCAGCTGAGAGTGCAGGCGGGGCTCCGTGATGGAAGAGGAGCCCCGCGCTGCCCAAAGGAAGTGACCGGCAGTGAGTGCTTCTCCGCCCCCGCAGCAGCCGCAGACAGCCGGTGAGTGACTTGAGGGAGAGGGGGCGTCGGGGCACATTGCCGGTGCCCGCCCCTCTCCTCCAGCACCGGTGCCTGGGTGTTGGGAGGCCGGGGGGGCCTCACTTGATACCGAGTCCCCCGGGAGGGACTCCAACCACGGGGGCATTAATGCTTCGAGCCTGCGAGGCTCCGTTGGGGGAATGTTGGCGTATTTTGAGTCCCCCGAGTGGGACTCAAACATCTGGGGGCTTTCCTGGGTCTTGAGCCCCCCGGAGAGGGACTCCAACCATGGGACATGTTTTGTTTGAGCCTGTGTGGCTCCACTCTGGCCATTTGTTTTAAAGTTCCACGGAGGACTTGGGGCATGTGCATTGATAGAGCCAGATGGCTCCAACGCCCCACAGCTGTGTCAAGAGCCTGTGTGGCTCCAGCGTTTGGCCATTTTTAGTCAGAGGGGGCGCCGGGGCAAATTGCCGGTGCCCGCCCCCTCCTGCCTGCGAGTGTTATGTTTAGAGCCCAGTGAGGCTCTTGGAGGACACAAGTGTTTTTCGGAGCCTGTGTGGCTCCAACGTTCTGCGCAAAGTTATTTACAGAGCCTGTGTGGCTCCAGCTGGCCGCAGCTTTGGTTCTAGGACCAGTGAGGGCCCTGTCGCAGTTATGATGATTCTCAGCTGCCCAGCAATTAGTGGGCAGCTGCACCGTTTAGGTCTTGTGATGTTCCCAGGTGTCCAGCAAGTAGTGGGCACCTGCAACGTTTAGGTTTTGCGGCGGTGGCGCACCCCTGACTGGCGCTGCATGGCAGCGCGCCCTGACATTCTGGACACAGGGCTCTTTAGTCCCTTTATTAGATGGGGGCTGGTATGTGACTTTATTTAGGCACAATGTGATTATCTATGTGATGGTATTTGCCTAATGTGAGTTTTGCGCAATGTGATGTGGTGCTAGGAAATGTAGTGCATTTAATATGATTACGCACCTTGATCTTACACCTCTGAATGTTTTTGGGCATCATGTGTTTTTGCGCTATTGAGTTATGGTCTGGGACCTCTGAATGTTTTTATGCATCAAGTGTCTTCCTGGATTTTACACCTCTGAATGTGTTGGTTTATGCATCATGTGTTTTTCCTTCCCTGCACCTCTGAATGTGTTTATGATGCATCATGTGCCTTATTATTACACCGCTGAATGTGTATTTTTATACATCATGTGTTTACCTTTTCCCCTACACCGCTGAATGTGTTTTTGATGCATCATGTGTAATGTGTTCTTGCTGATAGCCCTAAGTGTATTTTGTTCTTAGGTGGTTGTTCTTTCCAGTACAGGTGGTCCTAGTAAGGTCCTGGTCCCCTGCGTGACATTCTCCTAAGGTGGTTAGGGTTGCGTAGGTGGTACTTACCTGTTACCAGTAGTTACTGGTTGAGTGTTATTCTTGCTAATTTGTGCTACAGTGATTTTATATCCTTTTATTCTAATTTCTTGACAGTATTTCTATTTCTAATAAGTGCTGATTATGACAGTGGCCCATGTGGCCCTGTCTTGTACATAATCCCTTGTGAATATTGCCCGTGCCAGTTGGCACAATGTACATGTGTGATTTCTATCTGAAGTGTTTTGACAATACAAAAGTTATTTTCATATAACCTTGTGTGGAGTCCCTTTTGTGGTGTGCCTAGGATGTTGTTGCTGTTGTGTGCTGGCGCAAATGCTTTACACATTGCCTCCGAGTTTAGCCTTACTACTCGTGCCAAGCTACCAAGGGGGTGAGCAGGGGTTATCTTGGCGTGTGACTCCATTGCCCTGACTAGAATGGTGGTTTCTGCCTGGCTTTGGCGTCAGCCTTAGCCTACCAGAAATAGCCAGTTCTAACATTGTTGGTCAGTGGTGCGGATTTGGACTTGTGTTTGCGCAGTGCCACAGCGACAACTGGCTACATTACAAAACTCTGCATTTTTCAGATAGTCACATGTTTGGGATTATTGTTGTTGATTTTGTTTTTCCTCAAGAGTGTCATTTTCAGATGGTGTTCCTGCGCTTTTATGTTTAGTGGCAGATGAGAGAAAATGACAGGGCGGGATGCCAGTAGAGGGGTAGGTTCCCATAGATTAGGAATCCCTTGCTGGGTCCAGTGCCCAATTCCTGTCCCTGTGTGGGTAGATGGAAGAGAGGGAGTGTGGAGGAGGAATGGCTTGCTCGGGAGGGTGGTTATCGCCTGAGTGTAGTGTGTGTGTCTGGATTCCCCAGTATGGTAGGATCCAGTGGTGGCAGCTTAAATGTGTCCAGTGAGTGAAATCCCATTCCCAGTTCCCAGAGTATGGTGCCTGGTGCTCAGTAAGAGGAGTACAGGTTGAGAGTCAGGGGCAGTGAGGAACTGTCTCACCAGTCTGGAGGGGGAGTGTGTGGATGAGTGGTGTGTTTAACTGGAGGAGTTGGTGTGAGTTTTTTTTAAGGAGCTTGCACAGGAGGTGTACCATTGGTGGTGTGCAGGAGGGCCTGCAGAGGCACTGGATAAGAAGGTGGATGTCTGGCGGTGTGCTAGATGTCTTGCAGAGACATTAGGGAGTGATTCTAAAAGTAGTGGCTTGTGTATCTGATGATCCTGTGTAGGTGAAGAGGTTCATGTGTAAACCAGCTAGGTCCCATTAGGATGGTAGGGGTATAGGGGCTCACGCCCTGTCTCACTGGAGGCGGAGTGAGTGTGGGACGGTGTGTCCCACGTTGGCCCGAAACCCTGTCTCAGGGCCTGGAGGGTTTCCTACAGGGAGCGCCAGGTCAGGGGCCTAGGCTGTACATACAGGTCATTTGAGGAGGATCTTCCTGTGTCTGGAGGATGGGGAGTGTCTGTAACCAGAACTCCGGTGGTCCTGGTGTTGGGTAGTACCGCTCCTAAGTGGAGGGTGCAGAACTCTGGAAGGGGGTGCAGAGGGACGGTGTACTTCTGACCCCGGTGCAACCTGAGGGTTTAGATCATAGGTTGGGAGATTAGGAAGCTTCCAAGTCAAGAGGAATCTCTACCAAAGTGGATCAGCTGAAGAGAATGAGGGGGCTGCCCTTGCTGTGTGATCTGGGGCTCACCTGCAGTTTGTTGTTTCCGCTAAGGTGGAGGAAAGGGGGCTTTGCTGTGTGCTGTGTCCCCCCACCTGCTTGAAGAGGAACTGTGCTGTGTGCTTTGTACCTCAGAAGTGGAATAGTTTCCAGGTGGTAGACCAGTGATGGAGTGAGGTCCTGATCTGGTAGGAGAGTTGTGTTCTGGTGGGTGCTTCCCTGTGAGGGTGCGGAACCCCAGAAGTAGAGGTAGGGTGGGGCATGCTGCCCGTGACCTCTGGTCAGCCTGGGGTGTGGACCCTAGGTTGTTGGATCAGTGGTAGTTGTAGCTACCCTGAGAGGGAGAGTGGAGAGTAGCTATTGTGTGCCAGGGGTTACTGTCCCCCACTCTGTGGTTTGGACAAGGACCTGTGATATTTGGATGGCCTAGGGCCTGGTCCTGGCTGTGGATGACTAGTGTTTACCAGTGGGGTACCCTAGTTGGGTCAGATAGTTCTGGTTTGGAGGTAACCAGGTGGGTTCAGAGTGGCGAAGAACCGGAAGGTGTCCCTGCCGTGCAGGCCGTGTCCGTGTTTTGTCGCCCAAAGCAAGGAAGCCCATCAGTGGAGTGATTGGTCTACCCTGCGTTTTGGCTGGAAGGGGGTTGTGTTGGACCTGGCCCTTTTTGGCAGGTTCACCCCGAAACTTTTTGCTTTTTCCTAGCCTGTTTCTGGAACCTGGTGTTGGTGATTTTAGGCCTTTGCGCACTTTTTCACTGTGGTACAGTGTAAAGTGCGTGTGCTCTCTGTGTATGTGTGGTGAGTGACCTGCCCTCCCATAGGAATGAATGGGGAATATGTATGCCCATGGTAGTTCCTGATGTGTGGGGAGTGCAGGGTCGAGTTTGGTATGTACGAACTCTTGAGATTGAATGCTGCGTAATGATGTATGCAGCATGAATGTGTCTAGGGCGGAGGTGCCACTTCTAGACATGTGGGTGCATGTGTAGTGAGTCTGCTGGCACGTGATTGGCTGGAGCCTAGCTCCAGGAGTGCCTGGGCCTGCTTGTGGATTGACTGTCTGGTTTGAGGGTGGCAGGGGCTGGGGAGCCCCGGGAGGTTGTCTGAGTCAGCCCGTGGATGAAAGGCTGCATCTGCTGCCAGGGAAGTGGGAGGAGATGGCACCTAGGAGTGAATAGGGCTGTGCCTGCCTGCCACAATGCTGGCTCCACCTCCTGCTGGGCGACTGTCGCCTATGCCCCTCACCCTGAAAGAAGTTCCCTATAACCAGTTCTAGCTGGTTCTCACACTGCCTGCACCCTGCTAGACAAAGGAATTTACAGTATAAAAAGGGGCTATGTCCCCTTACAATTTGTTCTTATTTTCTGACTTGAATCCTGCCAGGGGCGTGCTGCTGCTTGGGCCCAGGGGTATCCCTGGGTCCTGCCCAGCCCCTGGATATCTGATGGACTTTCCCTAGGGACCTTTGCCTGTGGTCCCCTGCTTGCAGACTCCTGGGAACTTTTCCTTGCTTTTGCCAGGGCTTATTATAGCCTAAAGCACCAGGAAGCGCTTTGTTTTTCCTGTCCTAGCGCTGGGAGCGCTGCATATGCCTTTAATAGCGCTTGGGAGCGCTTTACTGTTAACTTTCTGGCAGAGCGCTGTGGTTATCCCGTGTGGGAAGCGCTCCTGCCCTTTGTGTGGCCCGAGTGCTTCGTGTGCACTTTATTTTTAATATTACGGGTATTCTCCCGTTTATAGGCCCCTTTGCGAGTGCCCACCTCGCTGGAATGTTTTATTGTAATACCGAGGGTGCCCACCCCTCCTTTCTGCCCTTCGTTTCACTGCCGCGGCACCGGGAAGGAAAATGTCCGCAAAACCGGAAGTTCGGCCCGCACCCGCATGACTGTGGGCAGGGCCGAGATTGATTGACTTCCGCTTTCCCCCTGCCTGGGGGAAGCCATGCCTGCTTGTCCGGTCTCCCGTAGGGAGAGGGAGACCGGAGATCCTTTCCGCCGTCTGGGAGAAGCTGGGACTGCGTGGGGAGGCTGGGGGCCTACCCCGCCTCCCCGAGTGGCCGCGGGAATTTCCCGCCCCCATGTGCCGCGCTGCATGGAGAGCCCCGACGCGAAGGGAGAGCGGCAGAGAGCAGCTGAGAGTGCAGGCGGGGCTCCGTGATGGAAGAGGAGCCCCGCGCTGCCCAAAGGAATAGACCGGCAGTGAGTGCTTCTCCGCCCCGCAGCAGCCGCAGACAGCCGGTGAGTGACTTGAGGGAGAGGGGGCGTCGGGGCACATTGCCGGTGCCCGCCCCTCTCCTCCAGCACCGGTGCCTGGGTGTTGGGAGGCCGGGGGGCCTCACTTGATACCGAGCCCCCCGGGAGGGACTCCAACCACGGAGGCATTATTGCTTCGAGCCTGCGAGGCTCCGTTGGGGGCATGTTGGCGTATTTCGAGTCCCCAGAGTGGGACTCAAACATCTGGGGGCATTACTGGGTCTTGAGCCCCCCAGAGAGCGACTCCAACCATGGGACATGTTTTGTTTGAGCCTGTGTGGCTCCACTCTGGCCATTTGTTTTACAGTTCCACGGAGGACTTGGGGCATGTGCATTGATAGAGCCAGATGGCTCCAACGCCCCACAGCTGTGTCAAGAGCCTGTGTGGCTCCAGCATTTTGCCATTTTTAGTCAGAGGGGGTGCCGGGGCACATTGCCGGTGCCCGCCCCCTCCTGCCTGCGAGTGTTATGTTTAGAGCCCAGTGAGGCTCTTGGGGGACACAAGTGTTTTTCGGAGCCTGTGTGGCTCCAACGTTCTGCGCAAATTTATTTACAGAGCCTGTGTGGCTCCAGCTGGGCGCAGCTTTGGTTCTAGGACCAGTGAGGGCCCTGTCACAGTTTTGATGATTCTCAGCTGCCCAGCAATTAGTGGGCAGCTGCACCGTTTAGGTCTTGTGATGTTCCCAGGTGCCCAGCAAGTATTGGGCACCTGCAACGTTTAGGTTTTGCGCCGGTGGCGCACCCCTGACTGGCGCTGCATGGCAGCGCGCTGTGACATTCTGGACACAGGGCTCTTTAGTCCCTTTATTAGATGGGGGCTGGTATGTGACTTTATTTAGGCACAATGTGATTATCTATGTGATGGTATTTGCCTAATGTGAGTTTTGCGCAATGTGATGTGGTGCTAGGAAATGTAATGCATTTAATATGATTACGCACCTTGATCTTACACCTCTGAATGTTTTTGGGCATCGTGTGTTTTTGCGCTATTGAGTTATGGTCTGGGACCTCTGAATGTTTTTATGCATCAAGTGTCTTCCTGGATTTTACACCTCTGAATGTGTTGGTTTATGCATCATGTGTTTTTCCTTCCCTGCACCTCTGAATGTGTTTATGATGCATCATGTGCCTTATTATTACACCGCTGAATGTGTTTTTTTATACATCATGTGTTTACCTTTTTCCCTACACCGCTGAATGTGTTTTTGATGCATCATATGTAATGTGTTTTCGCTGATACCCCTAAGTGTATTTTGTTCTTAGGTGGTTGTTCTTTCCAGTACAGGTGGTCCTAGTAAGGTCCTGGTCCCCTGCGTGACATTCTCCTAAGGTGGTTAAGGTTGCGTAGGTGGTACTTACCTGTTACCAGTAGTTACTGGTTGAGTGTTATTCTTGCTAATTTGTGCTACAGTGATTTTATATCCTTTTATTCTAATTTCTTGACAGTATTTCTATTTCTACTAAGTGCTAATTATGACAGTGGCCCATGTGGCCCTGTCTTGTACATAATCCCTTGTGAATATTGCCCGTGCCAGTTGGCACAATGTACATGTGTGATTTCTATCTGATGTGTTTTGACAATACAAAAGTTATTTTCATATAACCTTGTGTGGAGTCCCTTTTGTGGTGTGCCTAGGATGTTACTGCTGTTGTGTGCTGGTGCAAATGCTTTACACATTGCCTCTGAGTTTAGCCTTACTGCTCGTGCCAAGCTACCAAGGGGGTGAGCAGGGGTTATCTTGGCGTGTGACTCCATTGCCCTGACTAGAATGGTGGTTTCTGCCCGGCTTTGGCGTCAGCCTTAGCCTACCAGAAATAACCAGTTCTAACACCTTCCGAAGTCACTTACTTAAAAGACTTGAAAGTTGAAATTTGCACTACCGTATGAAATCATAATCACGCCCTGCGGAGCAGTTTTTATGAAGTGTACGTCCACCAGAGGAGGTGTGACCTTCATGTCTATTGGCACTTGAGATTCTTTTCCCTGACTCCTATCCTTCCCTTTATTAGTCCTGTTCACTTGCATCTTGCACTGACGTTTGCAAGACATCCGATGACGAATTCCACTTGACTCTTGATTTGTTTGATTTTCCATACAACCTTGCTTCTCACCTTGAATCCGTTGCCCAACATTTTTCCGTTATTTCATCGTTCTTAAATCCACCTTTTCTTTCTCTATTTGCCACTCTTCTGACTTCGGACTCAATAAGGCACCGCTTCCTCCATTGGCTTTTACGATGGCATCGCCCTTCTTGTGACCCTAGGAATCTATGAAGAGTTTCGATTCCGCCGGCTTTTACAAACTTTTAGTTGTATTCTCATATTTCTTTACATTTTATGATGAAGTGGCTTTGCTTCATTGTTTGTTTAGTAGCTTGCTGCTAATTTGACTGTGAATAGCTTTTTTCATGTTTGTCCACCTACTCCCTCACTGAGCTCTCTGTTATTTCTCACCCAGGGGACACCAAGACCCCAAATATGAGCTGGGCAGTGGGGCCACCACAGCCCAGCCACCAGGGAACCGCCATCCCCTGGCGGTGTTGCGGCACTGTAGATCATCAATAAGTCAGGTGGTTACGCTGCTGTCCAACTAAGCATATTATGAGTTTTCTCTCTGCCAGGGTTTTCGTGGTGGTTCCTACTCCATGAAAACTCTGGTGGAGAGGAAATAAAGCAGGCCCTACAGGGCTCTCTGTGACCCAGCACCCTGTGGATGAACATAGTGGGGTACAAACTTTGCCCCACTGTGTTCATGCACACCAGTTCCAGCACAGCATGTATTTTTTCATTCCTCTAGCAGTGTATTGTAGACTATGGTATTCACTGGCCTGGTAGTCAGTGGAGTCCCCTATTCTCTTCAGGGACTTACATAAAAATACTTCCATGCAGCTTTAAGGCCATCACTAAATCCAAAGACTAAAAAGGTCTTATTAGCTATTCAATATTTTATGTTTACTCATTGCTTTCAATATAAGAATATGAGTTAGTTTGCTGTCAGACTCATAATAAGCCAAAACAAGTAGAATAATCTTTATTCGATCATGCAAAAGTAGATCTTAAAAGATACACATTTATACAATTACAATATTAAAAAGACCCTAAAATAAGATGTTGATTTAGCAAAAAGATACAGCTATTACAACTATTTAAAACAAGTGACAGTATATGCTAAATCTGCTAAAACATTTCTTTAATACAAATCTACTTATATAATAAAAACAAAATCACCAATACATTCATTTATTACTAAGAAACGGGGCAAGTTGGTTAAAGCCACGATGTAATGTCATGAGCTAATACCATCAATTTTAACAACATGGTTTTCCTCAGACCTAAAGTACTTGCCAGAAAGCAGCCAACTGAATAGCAGGTTTCATAATCTTCAAGCTGTCGGAGAAAGAGCAAACTGACACATGGTAAACTTACATCTCCATGACAGGAGCAAAACATTACTGCTATAATAAGATATGAACTAGCATTCAACTTGTTGTGTTGAGCCTGATTACACCCTGACCCCTCCCACATCTGTCCCTCACTTTTTTCCACAGACTGGGCAAACGTTTTTTTTCTTTTTCTCCCTATGTGCTCCCATAACCCTTTTATATATATCCCCAAAAAGTATGTGCAACCCCCTGTAGAACTCTCTCTACCTACTTTGGGGGGAATGTGTTCGCCCCTTTGAGATCCCTTTACTCTAGCCTACAGTTTACATGTTGTGTTGCAATTTAAGCTGATTTATTAACGACTTCACTTCTTTTGGTTCTCTTATGTTCTGCCTCTTGTTTTTCCATATGATCGTCAGGGTGGCTGGAAAGCGCATCTGTGGTGTCGCCCACCCGGGACCCGTGCTCTTGAATATGTTGCCCTAGTTCCCATTGTCTATCCTGAGTGGCCTTTGAGATATCAGCGCACATTCTGAACAACCAATCTCCTTTATTATATTTGCCAACTTTGAGTGCTTCTTTCAGAATCTACTCCTATCTCTTAAAGTTGTTTGTATTCTTCGCAGGTTCTTCCTCCTCCCTGCCTTTCTGAACGGGTCCCGATGCACCTTCTCAATGTCCTTTTCAATAACGTTAGCTCCAGCCTTGGAATAAACTCATTAAGAAGGCCCACCACACTACTCTTAACATTCTCCCCTTGCATTCCCTCTGCACTATTCAACAATCTTAGGTTGTTTTGTCTCGCATTGTTTTCTAAAGGTTCAATCTTGTCCCTAAAATCCTTTTCATTTGCGTTCATAGCCTGCATTTCTATCCAATTCACTTCTTCTTCTCTGTCTAGGTCCTCCAGTGAGGCTTTTACTGCCGAAACCTGACTCATCAGTATATTAATTTTCTCCTCTAGGGCTTCACATGTCCCCTGAATCTTATGCTGATTTTTTTCTGAGGTTGAAAAAATTCAATCTAATCTCCTAAATTAGAGATTGTATTAATGTTTCCACCCCAGTACGTGCAGCTGCCCCCATTGTGTTTTGCAACTCACCCTGTGCACCAGCATGAGGGTTCACCTTGACTTTGCTCCCCCTGTGACCCGGAGGGTAATGTTACCTCAGGGTCTTCTGTAGTTAGGATTTGGAATCTATTACTAACTGTGATTCCCTCCCTTGTCAATTTATCCCTCTCCAATGACATCCTTGTTGTACCTTTGTGCTTGGTTATGTCACTTCTAAAGGTTCCCGTCAATGGTTGCTTAGCCTGAACTTTGAAGAAAGAACGTAATGAGGGAGTAGTATTTATTTTTGTTCCTGTATTCCTTCCTCTAGATGACAAGACAGGGGGTGGCTCAGGATACTGAGCATGTCTCCCCTTCTGATTATGTGTTGTGTGCACCAACACTGGGCTTATGTTGGGAACTTAGGTAATAGGGGCCCCTAAATTTCTGTTCCTCAAACAGTAGCTTGTCCTGCGCATCTGGATGGATATTATTCCCTTTGTCAATAGTTTGGGGTCAGCTCCCTCGTTTGAGGCTGCAGGGACTTGTGTTTTTTTCCTGCCACCTCTTTCGAGTCATGCAAACTTCCACCATGCTCCTCTGTCTTTCCTGCACTTCACTGGCACCTCTCCCCTGCAGCAAGCAGGAGTCCAAGCCACATCTGGCACTTCATGCTATGCCCCTGAAAGAGAGCCAAACTGCAGCCCACTGGCTCCGTCGAACATCTGCTGCAGCTTCTACCCACACCATCCCAGCAGAGCTCGAATTGTCTGCAATGCTCATCCAGCACTGCCGCATTACCAAGTCCTCCAACATGCGGCTACTCAAGAAAAAACGGTAAATTGTAGAGATTTGCCCAAACAAATCCCATTACATACTATTGTGGAGTGGAGTGTAAATGAGCCATTACATCGTTTAATGGCTGGAGTAATTTGGGAGCTCCCGACTGGACCCCTTAGCTGGCTGCCATGTTCTTCGTAATGCCATTCATGTCTCATTGCCTCAGGGTCAGGTCTAGGAGGCAGATGAAAATGGAGTATTTAACAATGGATGACAGTGAAATTATCCTTCAGAAGACACATTTGTTAAATGCAGAGCGGAGGGAAGTAATAAAAAAGCGAAGGTGGGTAGATACCTATGTTTGTACTAATCAGGCCTGCTGTGTCAAAGGGGTGGCTATTCTAATAAAGAAATCTGTTAAACCTTCTGTAGAAGAAGTTCATACAGATCCTAAAGGACGATGGATCATGGTAAAAGTAAACATTTTAGGGATAATGTAT
Source organism: Lissotriton helveticus (assembly GCF_964261635.1). Lineage (NCBI taxonomy): Eukaryota > Metazoa > Chordata > Amphibia > Caudata > Salamandridae > Lissotriton > Lissotriton helveticus. The sequence goes on along the minus strand of NC_136059.1, from coordinate 755,487,832 downwards.
ATGATTGCAGGTTATTATTGCCATAACATAGATGATCCTACCCCATTGCAGTTTTTATATAGTCAACTACTGGATTCTACAACACATATAATCTTGGCAGGTGATATTAATTTGCTACTGGATCCTAAGAAAGATAGGTGGCCTAGAAGGAAAACACCCACAGAGCCCAATTTACCTAGAATGAGGGCGGGGCTGAAATGCTGTATGGAAGATTTTCAGCTGGTGAACGTTTGGAGAGTAAAAGGGGTGAGGGAGCACAAGTTTACATTTAGAAACAAGAAATATGGACATGCCTCCAGGATAGATTACTTCTTGGTTGAGATGAGAAAAATCAAAAAGGTTAGAAAAGTGGAATATCTATCGTCTCATTTGTCGGATCATTCAGCTGTTCATTAGGAACTAACAATGACATGGCAGGGGCCTATCTGAGGTGGACTTCGGATCGAAACTTGCTCTTGGACCAGCAGGTAGTGTTCAATCTTAAAAAGTAACAAAGGAATATTTTTGTTTAAATAAAGTTGATATCTACATCCAAATGATATGGGATGCATATAATGCAGGCGGTTGATCAGCATAGCAGCCATCAGGAGCAAAGTAAATCTAGAGAACAGATTACAATAGCTGAATAGTTTGGCAGAACAAAGGCATAGCACACAAGATGCAGGCAAGATTGATGCAGAAATAAAAGAGAAAAAGGAAGAGCTGGCTAATATCATGGGGACTATAAATAGGAAGAAATGGGAGGCGAGTAAATTCTCTCACTATGAGTACGGAGAGGGATGCGGCTAACTGTTAGCTTGGAAACTTAAATCAGAACAAAGACAGAACAGAATTCCAGCAATTCGGGTGGCAGGACAGAGAATCCCTAGTGCAGATGATAGATAGATTGAGATTAGTTAATTTCTTTGAGGATCTGTATATAGAGGATACAGCTTCAACAAATAATTAAATTGACTCTTATTTTAGAGTATGGTAACCCCCACTTTCTCATACGAAGAGAAGGTTCTAAACGCGGAAAAAACAATTGAGGAGGTGATGGGTGAAATAGGGAAATTAAAATGAGGGAAATCAGCTGGTCCAGATGCACTACAAAGTAATTTTATGTCCCTAAAAGAGGAGGTTGCCCTATTTCTGACTAACTTATTTAATTCCGTTTTGTCAAGAGGGCTAGATTTTCCAAAGTCATGGGTGGAGGCAACTATCTGTGTCCTGCTGAAAACTGGGAAAGATCCAAAGTGTTGTGAGTCTTATAGGCCTATTTATTTGTTAAACATCTACTATAAAATCTACACTCAGATCTTAGCTGGGAGAATGAGGGTATGGCAGGACAGCTGGTACACCCAGACCATGAAGGATTTAGCAAAGGTAGGCAGATTTATGAGTTAACGCATGAGCTGTTTGGTACAATGGATATGGCAACACCGGGATGGATCCCTTGTCAATACTTACTTACTTTTGATGCCGTGAGGGTGTTTGACAGGGTGAGTTGGCCTTTTTGTGTAGAGCAGTATGATTTAGGGGAGGTGTTTTTTGGGAATTTAAAATTAATAATTAGAAAGATAGTTATTTCCAGTGGCACATGACAGGGCTGTCCACTTCCTCCCTGCTCTTTGATTTATATATCGAAACACTAGCCAGCGAAATTAGAGCTAATCGACAAATCCTCCCTTTTGAGTATCAGGGCTGGGACAAGAACGTTGCCTTATGTGCAGATGACCTAATGGTATTCACAAAGAATCTGTCACTTTCATTTCCAATAATATTGGTTATCCTAGACAAACTTGGGGAGGTTTCAGATTATCATGTAAATTAGCAGAAAACAGAAATTATGGAACGAAATTCCCAAATTAATAACCCCCTACTAAGAGAGAGGATAAGATATCCCGGCGTTAGGTTACCAAAGGATCTCGATATAGTAGCGCGCTTGAATTTTGATAAAGCAGTAACGGAATCTAGGAAACGGTTTAAAGTGTGGGCAGGGTTTCCACTTTTTTTTCTAGGACAAACTAATATTTTAAACATGACAAAATTTCCAAAATTCAAATTTTTATTGATACAATACCTCTGGAATTTAAACAATTTTGGCTTAGAAAACTACAAGAAGAATTTTATATGGTCCTCCAAAGCAATAGGAATTGCTTGGAGAAAACTTTGACGGAAAAAAGAACAGGGAGGAATTTCAATATTGCAGAGCATTCCAATTTGAAAATGTGAGTCCAATTTTTCAAGAACTTTCGGTATATCTCCGTATCTTGAGGCTATGACACTTTTGGATGGCAAAGTTTTCCCTCATAAGTTTAGACATCCAAAAATTTTCAAACAGGTGAAACTGAAGATACTATTATCGGCTTTAACTTTGGTTCCACATTTGAAAATCTCTAAAAAAACATACTATAGTGATTATACTCCAATATGGGCACCCCCAGGAAATCCAAAATGCTTGAAAGACAAACTCTAAAAAAATCTAATTGAGTGGGGAATAATGAGATGGGGTCCGCTGCTTTAAGGAAATATCTTAGCAAATTGGGAACATATGGCAATAATAACCAATGGTAGTCTTTCCAGATTTAAGTACTACCAATTGGCAACTTGGGTAAAATCACTGGAGAAGGACGGTGAAGTGAATGGCGAACTGGAAGCAAAGTTACTAGTTAGTCCAATACACAAGAAGGAGATCTCAACTTAGTATTGGATGCTAACACTTGGGGAAGATGAGTTTACCCTACCTAGGGAGATATGGGGAAAAGATCTGCTGTCGCTGATTGTACAAAATCTCTGGCAAGTGTCAATGTCTACTTTGTGGTATGTCATCAGTGCAGCTCACTTCAGGAAAAATCATTTATTTAAAGTGCACAGGATGTACTGGATGCCAAACAAACTGATGAGAGTGCAGGGAGGAAGAGGCTAATGACATACACATGTTCCAGCAATGCCCCCAACTCCAGGCATTTTGGCAAGATGTGAGTAAGGTTCTTTCGAAAGTGCTAGGGAAAAAGCTGGAGATAAGCATAAGTTTTGTTTGGGGTTGTGAATTAAGATGGGTTAAGGATTAAGTTAAGTAACAGGCAGAAATGCTTGTTATTTGTGGTAATATTGCTAACCAGGTGAGAGATGTGTGTTAAGTGGGTATTTAATAGCCCTTCCACAAAAGGTGATTGGCTGGCCTTGGTCCAAAGGACATGGAAATTGGACCGGAGTAGGGTACAGAATAAGAGGTATGGATTTTGGGATATATGGGAGCAAAATGTAGCCTCGGGATTTAGGGGTAGTGAAGAGGGCATGGAAGTCCAATGATTACGCAGTACAGCAATAATCCCAGGTATAGGGATTTAGAGCTGGATATTTCAGAGCTATTCCCCTTTGGACCTCATGGGACAGAAATATTTGGGACCCGCAAAAAAGTAATCCAAGCCAATACAGTGAGAATGCGGGGCCCCTGATTTGTTTTTAGATGTTTAATTCACAAATGAGGACAACTAAAAGAAGAAATAAACAAAAACAAATGTGCCCTAGTAAAAGGGAGGTAGGATTTGCAAAAGAATACAAAGTGGAGGAGAGTCTGGGTGACTGCCCCAGTCTGGGGTGCAAGCACATATATCAGCTTGGGAAACTTGGCTTTCTTGAAAGCATAACAGCCAACAAATGGATATTATGGTTAATGGATCATGGATAAAGGAAATAATCTAAACAGGGTTGATAACATTCGCTCCCAGGCATTCTGTACTAAAAGCAATAAGGGGAAACCCAGCTGACATTTGGATTAGGCAAAATTCTCTCGCAGCTGGCTTCATTACTACCACTGCCTCCCTTTCAGCCTGCATGTGTTTAATAAAAGTCCTTAACCCAGTCTTTATCTTTGTTTGCGATGGTATCTGATTTAAAAAAAATATATATTTGTATTGGTATTTTGCAAATCACAAAAATATAAAACGTTGTGACATATAACGAAAAGAGATACATACAACCCAAGGCGATGGTGGTTTCCCTTAAATATTTTAACGAGGGGATATTAAGCCCAATTTTGCAGAAGAGACAATCTCTAATAACTACTTGAATACGTTCTGCTTCCTTGTTTTCCCAAATCGAGCACCGAAGTACCAATGGGGCTGCATTTATGAGATCTTGTTTATAATATATACCTTATACCAGGTGCTAGGAAAAGTGTCGAGTTATCAGGACCCCCAACAGGTGCCACCAAAATATATTTTCTTCTCCTTGAATATCCCTTACAGTTCTACTTCTCCAAACCCCTAAACAATATGTAACGGTCGGTAGGCATTTTCTTTTGTATATTTCTAAAATCAGTGCAACAGTTTTTCCCAATACAGGCAGCAAGTGAAAAAGTCGTTGATAGAGCACACAGAAAGCCAACCAACCTATTCTCAAGGCAAGGGGACCAGGAACATGCGTTGTCAAATACCAACACAAGGGATGGAAAGGAACTCACCGTTTCTTATTTTCATCCCTCTATATGTATGGTACATGTTTTTGTATTTCTCGGGCTGCACACCATGATAAACGTTTTGGAAAAGTTGGTTTCCAAATTAAGATCTTTCATGAATGCACAACGCTAGCTGGAAATCTGCTTCTTTAGGTCATTTGCAATCCTGGCCAGAAGCGCTGTGTCGTTTGCATTTAATGATGCGCGCACAGCTTTGTTGTCAACATGTGGCACATCTGTCCCAGCAGCCCCCAGGGTCCTTTCCAAGTCGTTGATATCAAGTAAAAATAGAATTGGGGCAAGGACAAAACCTTGGCATACTCAATAATTAACTTTAAAGGATGGAGTGCGCTCACTGTTGTCCCTGTATCTTATGGAAGCCGAAAGATCCTGATGAAAAAGTCTTAAAAAGGAAACCAAATCCGCCTCGAGGCCCAAGGATCTATTAACACAATCGAAGGCTCTTGATTGGACCATAAATACAGGTTTTATGGATATGCTCTTTGCATATTTGTTTTTGGCCACAAGGAGATGCAGATTAAATCACTGTTGGACAGTCCCAAGACCCTTGCTGAAGCAATACTGTACCAGGGAGAGGATGCTTCTTTTTACTTAAATATCAAAATGACAATCCTAATTATTTGATGGTACAATCAAGTAAAGATATTGTTCAGCAACACCTTGAATCGTGGGCATTTCCTTTTTTAAAAATAGGTACAAAAACAGACGTGCATCATGAAGGCGGAATCCCCACCTGACAAGCAGAATTGAAAACACTAGTAAGAAAAGAAGTCCACAACCCTGGCTCCTCTTTAAAAATACCTTAAGTAATCCCTTCCAAGCCTGTATCTTCTCTGAGGAGATATTATATATATCTTTAAGCACCTCTTCTTCAGAAAAGAAAAGGTTTGTGGTAAATAGACATTCTACCTGTCTCCCTTCTGGGGTTGCAGCATTAGAAATTTAAATGCTAGAAAAATGTCCTATCCAGGCATCAGAGGTCATGTGGGCATTAACGTTCCCTGAAGGGGGCCTGGTGACAAGGCTAGCATAAACAGCCTCCCAGAAAGCCCAGGAATCTTAATTCTGACAGGCAACCACAATAACTTCCAATCTCTCATGCATGAGAGACAGCTTCGCTTTTTTCACAGCTAGAGTGTAGGCTTTCCTGCCTGCTGAAAGTGCACCCTGATCTCTAGGGATTTGTATCAAGATTTTACCCAAACTCTCATTAGTTGTTCTTCAATCTTTGTCAAACCAAGTCTAACAATGGACTGGGCCTCACCCTACAGATCTAATCAGCATGTCTTAGATACAAGACATAAGTTCCATGAAGCTGCTTAGGACAACATTGGGGCCTCTAACGTACTGAGAACAATACTTCTCCAGGTCTGCACAACTACTGATTACCTGATTCATAACCATCTTCATGTCAGCAGAGTGCCATATCAGCCTACGCCCTGCATGCTTAGTAGTTAATACCCGGGGACACCCAGCAGTGGCATGCAAGAGCTTTATGGGGATTGTGAGTTGGAGTCCAAGTGGTTGTGATCACTATAGCTAAAAGTAAAAACCTTCCCCCATTATCAATGAATGCAGATTCCAGGTAAAGGCCTAATTAATTAATTATTGACCCACTGCTCCTCCGAATGTATGTTAGGATTGCTGAAGTTGAAGCAGTAGAGACCACACTTTCCAAATCCAAAAGGCGCCAAATGATGTCCATTAGCATCCATAGCATCACAATAATGTGTTTCCTCTGAAGTAGAGTAAAATATTGAGGGCGAAAATGGCAGAGCAGTGCTCAGCTTGGCACTAAAATCACTGGCCAAACAAACGATGAAGGGTCTTCCTGCCTGTAACTCAGTCTCAGCTAGTACTCCTGTCAAAGAGAACAGCCCATGTCAATTAGAATGATGTTTAGTTGAAAAATCATTATTATGAAGTTCACCATAAGAACCTCAAACGTACTATCCCATCATAGGTCGAAAGCCTGCACCACTTCCATTTCTGCTGAGATAGGAAAGATTGTAAAACCAATGTTAACTTTGAACCAGGCCGTCATGACCCTTTTTGCATGGCCCGCAGGGAAGGAGAAGCAGGAAGGTTAAAACACATATACCCGTCACAGGCAATCTCATTCACCACCCACTTCCCTGCATGAACACAATGTCATAATCATTACTAAAGATCTGCCACCCCTCACTATGTAGCTTCGAGCAAAGCCTGCAATATTCCAGCTAAAGAATTAAAGAATTGTGCTATCACCCCCCCTCAATTGGGTGATATTCACACCCTTTTTTGTTCTTTCAGAGGTCAGCTTGGTTAGGTGTAAATAAAAGTTGTCCCCCACGGATATGACCACAATCCAAGCCAAGCAGGCCCCACGATTACAATCTAGTGCACCCAACAAATATTGTCCACCAGAAGCACAGTCATTAGTTCCCCCAAAAGCCATGGAAGCGCACCTAGATAGTCCAGTAGGAAAACTAGCAGGCTGTTCATCCATATCCAGAAAGCCCTGATCTTTAGAAAGCATGTCAGTGCTTTACAATTGTGGGGCAATACACAGCCCTAGTCCATAACCAGGTAGCACCTCTTACCTCAGGCGGCGTTTCATTACAAACAAATGGTTATTGTAACGTTGCATGTCATGCTATCTTCAATTAATATTCACTCCCCTCTCATGCCTTTTCTCTTTCCCGGTCGTCACTACTTCTGTAGTGAACACTTCGCACAATATAAAATGTAGAAGTCATTAGGTTATTTAACATTAGCATAACACTTCCATCTTCAAGGGGGCACTGGAGTAACTGCCCGCTTGGTATGCCGCAGAGTGACATAGTCACATGTCAGATTCGGTGATGTCAAACCTCTAGCCTACACATCGCCACAGGCGGTCACATGGCTTCAAGGGATATGAAACAGATGGATATTGGCCCCTTGGTCGTCAGCGACAACAGCATAATGTCAGTCATTGTCTTCCAAGCTAGAGAGGGCAATAAACCTATTTTTTAGAGCTAGGTAGAAGTCAGGTTGCCACCTGTTCTTCGGGATAACTGGGGCTAGATGCTTGTAAAAGAAGACCAATGGCAGAATCATTATAGGGCTTGATTTTACCATACCAGATCTTGCTTGAACCAGGACTTCACCAGCAACCAAGGGGTTGCAAACATTTATGATGATGGTATCACCAGGGAATTGCCTTTCTAAGGGTTCAATGCCCCCCCACAAGACATACAAAAATGATCTCATTATGAAAGTCCCACCGCCGGCTCACATTATTGTTCAACCAGTAAATCATTGTATTCTTAAGAGCCCACGTTGATTCAGAAGAGCCAGCAGACAAATGAGGTACATTGGCTAAAAGATTTACATAAGGGAAAGAGGCAGGGGGAAAGTCGATCACCGGAAGAGAATCCAAGCTTGTATGATTTCTGTCAGGCTGACTTTCAAGACGTGGCAAGGGGGCCCGAGCCCACCCCCCTGAGTTGTCAAATTGGGAGCTGCTCCTGGAGTAGTAAACAAGGTTTGACTGGGAACACCACCTCTTTCCCTGGATCCCATAGTATCAGTTGTTGGTTGCCCAAGAGATGTTATAGTGGCTGGTGATGGAATTATTCCAGCTGCTATAGGTGCCTGCAAATTCTGAGAGCTGGGAGAGCCTTCCTTCCCAGACTTTGCCTGTTTGCTTAAGCTGGCCTCAATGGCAGCAAGCCAATCATACACTGGGTGCAATTTCTAGTCCAAGACTTCACTAGGGCACCCACTTATAATGCCCCAGGAGTCAATGGCTGGGGTGGCAAGCTCTCCAAATTATTCTACCTTTTTGTCACTAGAGTCTGTTTGGAATTATTCAGCTTTAATTTCTGCATTATTTTCCTGCGTTTCACCATAGGTCCTGGGTCAGATGAACAAATAGTAAATACAGTACCATTTTGTAGATCAGCCCCATCCCCCAAGTCAGCACAGGCACAATCATTATCACTAACACCATCCCCTTCAAGTAGGTTTGAGACACTGATAAGGTTTACTGAAATGAAGGTGGTTTCATCATTAACCGGAGGGGGCATAGGAGGCGTAGGCAAAAGAGATGTAGAAAGGTCCTCAGTCATGAGAAACACCCCCGCCTTCAGCTTTATCTCGTTTGAGTGGGTGTAATTGAGAGTCCATAGTGGCGACAGAGACACATTTTCTCTTTTCTATATCTACCACAAGATCCACTGTTAAGAGGAACAGAGGATTAAACAAACAGTACCTTATAAGGAGGCAGGCAGATCATCTGTCATGCAAAAATGAGCAGGAACCAGGAAACAAAGAGATTAGACCTGGCCCATCCTCCGTCAGTCTATGATGGGCTGAGACAGTCCCATCTTGGCCCAGCCTTCACCCATGTGTCCTGCCCTTAGGTAGTCATGTGACACTTTTCAAATGTTGTCAGTAAGAGGCCCCTCCTAAGAACAGGGTGTATGCTGTGGGACCCAGTCCCACCCCTGCTGGGCCATCCAAATGCAGAGTATTTTGTCCAGACAAACAAACAAGAGCAATGCAGGCTCACAAATCCACCCGTATGTGTGTCCCAAACTGCTGCAATAGCCCTGTGATGCTTTTCAAGCATCAGCAGTGCAAGGCCCCTCCTAAGACCAGGATGTATGCTGGGGGACCAAATCCCACCCCACTATGACTGTCCAAATGCAAAGCGTTATGTCCAGACAAGCAAACAAGGTCAATGTGGTCCTCGCTGTGGTAATCCTGTTATGCTTTTCAAGTGTCGCCACTGCAAGGCCCCTCCTAAGAGCAGAGTGCATGCTGGGGGACCGAGTCCCACCCCAGCAGCGTCATCCAAATGCAGAGTGTTATGGCCAAACAAACAAGGTCAATGGGGGCTCCCAAATTTGCCAGTATGCGAATTATCAAAGTATATTAAGACCATCATGAAGATTAGATTCACACAGCTTAAAACACGTCTGTGATTTTATAATTTCTTCTTCTAACAACTTACTTAATGAGTGTACCAAAAGAGATGGGCACACAGTAGTAGGCAACAAATACTTTTTGGAATGATGAGCAAACAGGATGAGATATTTGATTATCCATATTCACAAATATACCTACTGAGAGACTATATTTATTTAGTAAACAAACTGCACAAAAAAATGTGAGCATTAAAAAGTGGTAACATATCAGTAACAGCTTTGACACCTGGATTTTTATTATGTAAATTAGATTTGACATGGATGACATTTTCATCTTTAAGACTGGAACCTATGCAGGTCTATGTGGAGCTAATTTGTAATGCAATCAAAAACTCAACCTGGGATTTGCTTATGAATACAACTGTAGAAATTTGTGGCTGCTTCCTTAATCACACATGTCCTAGGCATAGAGTCTGGAAATCTTTCAAATTTGCACATATGAGAAGTATTCCATGTAACCGGATTCATTTATCCACGACATTATCCGTAGGAGAAGCAAGTTTTGAGTTAGGCTTGAATGGGAAGTGTTGTCCTCAGAATACACCCTCCCTATGTGATATCCTGGAAAACATATCTGAAGCTTTCAAGAAAGAGTACCTTTCTGTGTGTTTCATTTGTGGAAAACCCAGAGGAAATGTCTTTTGACTTTCTACAAAGTTCTGACTTTGCAGGATTTTGATCACATAAGCCTTCCACTTTTAGAATTTCTGCTCCTGTCTGTTAGACCTGTCAGCCTTAGAGTGTTCTTCCCCCAAACATTTTGCTTCTACCGCTCTTATTTTTGCTGATCTTGTTTTTGTTTGTCTTAGGACTCTGTGTACTTTACCACTGCTAACCAGTGCTAAAGTGCTTGTGCTCTCTCCTTTGAAATGGTAGAATATACTTACATGCAATTGGCATACTTAGTTTACTTTTACTTGTAGATCCCTACTAAAGTGGTACTACATGTGCCCAGGACCTTTAAATTACATGCTACTAGTGGGTTTTGCGGACTTTTAGTGCCACCCACTTAAGTAGCTCTTTAATCATGTCTCAGGCTTGCCATTGCAGCCTGTGTGTGCAGTTTTAAACTGCCACTTCGACCTGGCAAATTAACCCTTTTGCCCACCCCAAATATTCCTTCATAATACATATACACCACCCCATGTGTGCCCTGATTGGAGGATAGGGAGCGATCTATTTAAAACTTTGGAAATGTAATCTTAGGTTTTATATGTATTGGTAGTGAAAACCTCCTAAATGTTTCCTTATCACATTTAAAAAGCAATACATTTAAATTGCAGGTTGATAAGTCAAATGTGGCCTCAAAATAATTGTAATTTAAAGTCCTCTTTAATGGTAAATATGGATTTTAAGTCACAACTCTGAAAATGCCACTTTTAGAATGTTGCCATTTTCTTGTCTTAACCATTTGGAGTTTGCAGCCCGTCCCCACAGTTGGTCTTTGTGTATTGCTGCCAGACAGTGAGACAAAAGGAGGCTTTATGTTGAGTAGATGGGACACTATGACCTAACAACGAGAGGAGCTGTGACCTATCACAGTTTCAAAACCCAAAGGCTCTGTCTGAGCACTCTCACAAAGGGTTTGTAACTTCAGACCCCAACTCTTTGGCACACATTTGGACCAGTGGAAAATTTCGGAGAAGGCCTGGTGTTGAGCCTTGCTACAAGAAGACTTCCAGATGTGCTGCCCTGCTGTGCTGCCCTATGACCCTCCTGCCTGAGTGAGAAGGACTGGGCCTGCATTTTGTACCCAGTACCACCAGAGTGACTTCACGGGCTAGTTGGCTCTCCTCTTACTCAGGAGTCAAATGGGCAGAACAGGATGCCTCCATCTTGCACCCAGCACCTGGATTTTGTCGACTCAGCCTACTGGCCTCCCAAGTGGTGCAACCTAAACACCACTTCAGAACCACTGTGTGACACATGCCTGGCGCAGAACTTCATATGACCACCCGCTGTCTCCCAGGAACTTCTGCTGAGCAACTCATCCTTGACGCGGGACTCTACATCACTCCACAAACCAGGATTTTAGCTACTTTGTTCAGCTGGTCTAACTGGTATCCTTGTAGCCTGCTCATGCTCCATCGCGATCAGCCTGAACTTTGTGACTTTGCCCCGGTCTGGTGTGATTAGATAAACACAGTTGGCGATTTGTGCTTTTTGGCGCTATTTTCACTTAACCCTTAACAATTGCAATAATCCAGTTCTAGTGCTGTATTTTTGACGCTTTGGTCTTAAAATATGTATTACATTTTAGAATATTTTCTAAATTGGTGAGGGATTTTTCTTGTGTCATTTTTCACTTTATCACTGTTTGAAGTACTTCATAGTTAGTTTACACATTGCCTTCAAATTAAGCCTGACTGCTTTTATGCCAAGCTACCAGAGGATAAAGCACATGTTAATTTGGTGTTTGCTTGTGACTTCACCTTGACAAGGATGTGGTAGCTTCTGGAGTGGGGTTTCACTCCCCTCAACAAGTAACCCAATTTCTTTATTGTCTTACCCATGTGGAAAGGTAGACCTGATAAACACAGAGTAACTTCTCATATCATTATTGTGTGAGTGTGTGTTGCCTTTTGCGTATGGAGCTTATGATTTTACGAACAGCACGTTACACTCCCTTGCAAATACCATTTTGAGCCAGGATCCTCATTCTCTAGTTACTATTGTAGCATCGACAAAGGAATGAATGTCATCTAGCTTTAATATTTTCGTCCACTTTTATTGCAGAGGACATTGTAATATGAAACTCAATTTGAACCGTTAGTGATTTTTCAATTGCTACGTTATTGGGACCCTAATTGCCCCCACCCGACAACAGTTCATGCTTTCTTGTAGAATGTTGTTATGTACTCAGATTTTCAATCATACTTTAAATCGTCTTTTTTTCAGAATGATGAACCATATTAATAAAGGGAGGGAACATTTGGAAGCTTCATCCTGCATTTCACCCATCTCGTACGGAAGATCTCTTTTGCTCTGGGACTATAAATTGACTTCCTGTGTCATGCTGTTTTTAATATGATCATTATTAAAAATAACTGAATCTTATTAAATACTAGATTCTCAAGCACCCACCAGGGAAAGAAGGGACATTAGAAAGCTAGTCAGGGGAGCAGGAAAGGTGTGGTGAATTAGCACCACTAATAATTCAAAAGAACAAGCTCTTTGCGTTTGCTCCAGCAGTGCAGAAAGGGGGAAGTGCTGGTCTGCAGTAGTCAATTTCTCCAACGCAATACTCTGTAGAGACAGAACATGAACTTTGATCATAAAAAATGTGCCCTCTCTCAGGGATTTAAGTAAAGAGCGCAAACGAGTAAATATAAAAAATGAACCAGTGAAAAATGAATAAGCGTTGTGAAAGGCTAAGCTAAGCAAAAGACATTCAGCACACAATGATATTCATGCTAATTCCTATGAATTTTTTATGAGGCAAATCTTTCGATTAACAATTGAGAAATTATAAAATCCGTTTTTTCATTTAAATCAAATCCAAAAATGAAAACAGTGTCAATGTAAAAGAGTGCTACTGTAACGCACCTTTACTTACTAGTATATAAGTTTGGAATTCGCCCCGAAAATTTAAAGTCAGAATTTAAAATTAATATTCGGGTTATGTTTCTATACAATTAGTATACCTGGAAGGGACTGTGCTCTTTTATCTTTTTTACCAGCAGAGAGATGGGCATTTCGAGACAGATTAACGAAGGTCGAATGGAGTATGTAGAAGAATATTCCTGTAGGTCTTCTTCCTGTACTTATGAATTCTATTGTGAACTGGCCCAAAAGCTGCATATGTTGATTTATTTTCTGAATAATGTATTTTACAGCTTCTAAAAATATTAATCAATCTCTCCCTATATGCGTATGTAACTCTGTATCCTACTCTGATGCCCCTTTGGCACTATTAGTGCTAAGAGGGTGAGTGACTGAGAGATCAGTGCACAATAAGGTTCAATGTCTTCAAGGGATTATGCATTAGTGTCAGTCAGTCACTTTGATGTGCCTCTACCTCTTCCCTGCTGAAAGAATTATTGGGGGAGTTAGGCTATATGGCATCAAGAGAAAGGAATCTCTATTATTTGAGTGCAAAGCTCTAAGGAATTGTGTGCATCCTGGTAATCAAAGGCTACCTGTCTTTATCTACACGATCTTGCGAACCTTCAGCTGGGGAATGTAATATTTAGATTTATAATATGTCTCCACCTCCTTTGCCCTCATCCATTGGAGATAACTTCTTCTAAGAGTCCGGAAGGGTTTTGTGGAAGTGGGTTGCAGATCCATCGCGATAGAATACATGTTTTACCGAGTTGCCTTTATTTTTTAACTACGTGCTAGAAATGTTTAAAACTAATCTTTGTAGAGTATAACATAAGGAAAATAGTGATTTCATGCAGTATGTTACTGCATATGCAATTCTTAGTTATAACCTGTGCTCTTGTGAGATTTTAAATGGCTTTTTTGTACCTTTATTATGCATATTTATGGCCTATGAGTTTTGAGGTTTTAATTACTTTGCATTGTGCACTTGGTAGCCTGGTATGATGTTATTTGTGTCCTACGAGTTATTTACATGCTCATTGTGCTGCCGGCATGTCACTTTTTCACATAATAAAAGTTTATTGACGTGTTCTCAGATGTTTAAGGACTGGGAATGTGTCAAAATCTTATGCCACCCCAGGTGAGGTGTAATGGGGGGAAATATTTGTATATCTACTTGTTTTTTCCTCTTTCTATGTGCAGCACGCATAGAAAGAGGAAAACGCCTCAATTTATTGTTTTTGTGTGGGAAGGTACCCTTTTCTGCACAAAAACAAACCTCCCTGTAACGCAGGCACACATGCTGCATGGTGCAAGGTTGCCTGATTTGGTGCCATGCTGCTGAAACGCCGCTAGGGCAGGGGGAAAGGACAGGAATGCACAGAATTGGATCAATACAGTGCATTCCTGCTCTGTGCCGCCATTCCCATAAATATGTGCCTGTATCTGCATGATTTCTTTGGACAAGTATTTGCTTCTTTATTTCAGTTTTTTTGGTATGGTTAGGCCTTCGATCTACCAACCTGGTCTCAGGACCAGGTCCTTTTCTTCAATGATATACTTTTCCTCTGCTGTCAGTGCAGCACCTATTGCAGTGGGAGAGAAATGGTGCAGAGTAGGAATATCGACGGAGAAATATCGTGTGACATTAATATCCCCGCAGAAATATCGAGTTGAAGAAATATCGACAACAAAAATATAGTTTGACCAGAATATCGACTGACAGGTAAGTAATATCGATAACAATAATATAGTTGTAATAAATATCGTTTACAAAAATATAGTTTACAAAAATATCGATATTTTAATAATGTTATGTATTTTAGTGTTTTTAATGAGAATTGTTTGTCATTTTATTATATGTAGTTGAATTGTATTAGTTATTAATGTATTTTATGTTGAATTTTGTGTTATTAGTTCCGTAGCGGGTTGTGGGTTTATAGGGGAATAGGGTGGGAAGTAATTTAATTATATAAAATTAATTGATTAATTAATGTGTTCATTTATTAATAATTGTTTAATAATTATTTGTTAATTAATTTCAATTAGTCAATCATTAATTAATTATGTTAATTGTTTAATTAATTTTAGGTGTGTGTAGTGGAGTTTATATGTGTAAATGGTGTGAAGTAAATAATTTTTTATTGATTAATTATTAAATGCTTTTTAAATTAATTACCATTAATTATTTAGTAATTATTAATTGTAAATGTGTAATTAACTTTAGGTGTGTGTAGTGGTGTTTATATGTGTAAATGGTGTGAAGTAATTAATTTTTTATTGATTAATTATTAAATACTTTATACATTAATTACCATTAATTAATTAATAATTATTAATTGGAAATGTGTAATTAATTTTAGGCTTGTGTTGTGCTGTTTATAAGTGTATATGGTGTGAAAGCTGTTAATTAATTAATTAATTATTTAATTAAAAAATACAATAATTTTCATTAATTCATTAGTAAATATTAAATGTAATTAATTTTAGGTGTGTGTGGTGGATATTATAGTGTTAAATAATGTGTAAATAATTATTTTTTATTATCTTTGTTAATAATAATAATATATTTAAATGTATATATTAATTATGTTTATATTGGAAATTAAATTTAATAAACATTTGACAGTTTTTTTTTATTGTTTTGGGTTCCAGCGCTTTCCCTACTGTTGCACTCCCTGGAGTGGGAATAGTAACTTTTACCCCTACACTATCCAACGCTTTCCCTACTGTTGCACTCTCTGGAGTGGGAATCGTAATTTTTACCCCTACGCTATACAGCGCTTTCCCTACTGTTGCACCCTTTGGAGTGGGAATAGTAATTTTTACCCCTACGCTATCCAATGCTTTCCCTACTGTTGCACCCTCTGGAGTCGGAATAGTAATTTTTACCCCTACGATATCCAACGCGTTCCCTACTGTTGCACCCTTTGGAGTGGGAATAGTAATTTTTACCCCTACGCTATACAGCGCTTTCCCTACTGTTGCACTCACTGGAGTGGGAATAGTAATTTTTACCCCTTCGCTATCAAATGTTTTAACTACTAATGTTTTTATTTTGTTATTAAATGTATGTATTATTATTTTTTAATACTTTAATGTGTTAATTAAATATAGAATCTTTTATTTTATTCAACATGTTTTATATATGTGTTTATTTTATTTTTATATAATTATTAAAGTTTATAAATTAAATAAAGATAGTAATAAAATGTATTTAAGAAAATATACGTATATGTACACATTTATTATGTTTATATTGATTAAATTAAGTTTATTTGTTATAAATAGTTAAAATATAAATGTAATTTAATTTATTTTGTTAATAATATTAATATTATTTAATTATTTATTTAAGTTATAATATTTTTTAAAGTCGATATTTTTTACATCTATATTTTTTACATCTATATTTTTGAGTCGATATTATTGTACTTACCTGTTTAAGTATAGGGAGTCGATATTTTTGTAATCGATATTTTTACATCTATATTTTTGTAAACTATATTTTTGTTATCGATATTTAAACATGGAACCGAGAGAAATGGCATGCTGAAAACCACAAGACTGACAGTGGGGGGAGGAGGGTTGTTAAGTTACTAATAATCCTTGTCAGTTATATAGTTACTTATTGTTAGGCATTAGTTCCCACTGTCTGCCTGTGACTGTAGTGCCTGTTCTCACAATCAGGATAGGAATATGGTAAACTTTCTATTAAGTATTTACATTTTGCACTAAATTTGTTTCAACTACCTGGTGCCCAGGACTAGTGCCGCACTCACTTCCTACTGAAATTAACAATTATAATTTTCATTCCCGAACTACAATTTGGCTAAGCTGATTTTATTTTAAAAAGTGTAAGTTGTGTTATATCTGCTACTCTGTGTGTAGAGATACTGTGTAACTGTAGTATATGATGGAAATACATCCTGTGTGCAAGTATAACCACTTATTCGCATAGAGAAAGCCTTTTTCAAACTGTCCCCTTTAGACTTGTAGTCAAATATTGATAACCAGTCTCTTAGATGCTCAATGTCATGGCACAAGAACTCCAGAGCAAGGTTGCTACTCTCTATCTGTCCTGAGCAAGGCCTCATTTAATTCATTGGGTGGTGTTTAAATGTCGAGATTTTCCCATTTCCAACCACCCACTCATTGTTGGGCTTCATACATCTTGAACTCTTGTATGTCTGGATTTTGATTCAAATGTGTTCTAGTGGTTAGGACTATGAGTATATGTACTCTGTGCACTCTATTATTTGTTCATCATCATCACTTGCACTGCGCTGTCACCAGGAGCACCTTTTGAACTGTCCTTGCAACAGGTTTTCTCATTTGTTGACAACATAATTCACATTTCATGATTATTCTTTGTGTTGCATGTATTGCCATCCTACATTTAGGAGGCCATAGTTTCAGGCTCCCTGTTGAATGCTGAACAACTTTTTAATGGATCCTGGTGTAGCATTGGATCTCTACATAAAAATTTATTAATTTGTGTTCCTTAGAAAAAAGAGTTGCCCCTTAATGTTGATGATATCTGCCACTTTGTAAGATATCAGCCAGTAGAAGAGTAATGCCTATGACGTGCTGGTCTGGGCTTAGAAGAATTTAATTTTTTCTCATACAAATGGAGAGTAGTAACCAAGCAATGCAGAGCTCATTTGCAATTTGCAGAAGGTGGGTACTTTTCGAAGGCTCTGACACCATTGAGAGTTAGTGGCCAAGTGTTATTAAAATCCATTGTGCTCCAGTGTTTTTTTTGTGATAGTAATACTACAGTAAGTGTACTCTGATATGAGAAACTGGGTTATTGTTTGAGGCTGGTGGGATAGTTGTTGTGTTGTACCTTACCACTTTGCTTTTACAACATGTTATTTATACGTGCCTTGATTTGCATTTATTTGATGTATAAAGAACTTTACTTATTGAACACCAAGAAATAGTGAATCACTTTGCCAGACACTTTGACCTAGTGTATACCGCAGTGGCGTCCTACACCGAGGAAGAATCTGCTGAACTGTCTGCATTCTTTCCTTAGAGGACAAGCAGCTATTAGATAGTCCCCTGACGGCAGACAAAATAGCACAGGGGATCAGATTGCTGAGTTTGGATAAAGCTCTTGGCCTAACGGCGCCCCTTTTGAACTTTATAAACTGAGTCCCGATAAATTGTCTCCTTATTTTAAAGATATGTTCGAAGAAAGCAGAGAGAAAGGTGAACTGCCAATGGACCAGTGCATAGCTAACAGAGTAACCAAGCATAATGAAGGTAAACCCAAAACAAATTGCGCCTCGTACAGGTCGCTCTCCCTCCTTAATGCTGAACCATAAAACCTTGCTAAGGTCCTAGCTAACGTCTAATCAAAGTCATCTCTGACCTAGTACACCCAGATCAGTCCGGCTTTATACCACACCGGAATACGGCACTAAAATTATGTCGAGTCCATGGGGTCCTAGGTAGAGCAGGCACGATCCTAGAACCAGCTGTCATTGTTTCCCTGGATGCCACTATGGCATTCAACACTATTGAATGTCCTTATCTCATAGCAGTCTTACAAAAGCTGGGGTTCGGCCAGAAATGTATCCGATGGGTCAGACTCCTATATTCGAAACCAATGGCACAAGTTGTGGTAAATATTGAGAAATCAGACACTTTTGTTTTGAGCAGGGGCACCCGCCATGGATGTCCGCTCTCCCCCTTGCTGTTTGCTTTAGCGTTGGAACCCTTGGTGGAATGTATCTGCCGAAATCCAGTTATTTGAGGTATGCGGTGGTCAGCCGAATGGGAGGACCGCATTTCGCTTTATGCGGATGACATTTTACTGTACTTAACAGATCCCAAAAAGTCCCTAATTGCTGTCTTGGATATATTGGCAGTGTTTGGTCGATGCTCCGGTTTTAGGATTAATTGGACCAAATCCCACCTATATGTTCTTCAGGGTGACCGACCCGCCTTGCCCCGCAACTCTCCAATTCAGGTCAGTGTCGTGGGATTTAAATATTTCTGGAATATTTCTGTCCTTGGACCCTGCCCTTCGCTATGAAAAAAATCTCCTTCCACCAATGCTTCGCTTAAGGCGAGATATAGCCAGCTGGAAGTATCTTCCCTTTTCCCTCCTGGGCAAGGCAGCTCTTTTTGAAATGATGTCCCTTCCCCGTTTCCTTTACGCCCTGCAAAATTCACTCGACCCTGTCCCATTGAAATATTTTAAAGAAATTGAACACCTCCAGAGAGACCTACAGTGGAACAGATCAACCCGCATACTCCTGAGCAAACTCACGTTAAAGTGGTACGATGGGGGCATCAGCCTACCGGACATAAGGAAATATTATTGGGCTGCGCACCTGCCCGCTTTTAATCAAGGTACAAATGTAGGCCTTGACAACCCAGGCTACCTTATGAATAAATGGTTACTCCCAGGAGGAAATTACAATAGATCTCTTTATTCGCAACCTAACCAATTCAGACTGACAGGCTCCACTGGGCACTCGGTCAAAGTATGGCACGCCGAAAATAGATCCCTCGGATGGGAGGGTAAGCTGACACTTGCTACCCCCCAATGGGACTCGGCACAATTGGATGACCTATGAACATCAAAGGCATTTGATAAATGGGACTTGATTGGCATCTCGCAAATTAAAGATATCTGGGGTAAAGGAGGAGTGAGACCCTCCAGAGCCAAAATGAGCTAGCTGATACAGAGTTTTTCCGCTACAGACAGGTTAGCCACGCACTGCATTCCCTTGTACCAAGGGGCACTTCCCCTCCCGAATCGTCCCTGCTAGAAGATAGAATTCTTGATGGCCACATTCCAGATAAAACCATTTAATTTATTTATAATAAAATAATACATAACATGGAAGAGCCCCTTTCAGCATTGCGACAAAAGTGGATGGCAGATGGCATAGAAATGGATGACGGGGAGTGGCAGGAGGCGATACCATCTCCACGGGTGGTGGCCATTCCAGCTCGGTTACGGCTAGTTCAGCTTAAAATCCTTCATAGCATATATATAACCGGCCTCGGCTAGTACAGATGTGGAAAACAGAATCAGGTGACTGTCGTAGACGTTGTGGCCAGATTGGTACCCTTTTGCACACTCTATGGGAATGCACACTCATTCAAACATATTGGAGAGAAATACACGCAGTGATGAGGGCTGTCCGTGTGGTTGACATTTACCCTGAAGCAAGCAGATGCTTATTAAATATATGGGAACCGCCCGACCTTACTAGCTATCAAACGCAATGAGCCACTCTGGGCTTCAAGCCCACCAAACAAAACATTGCCCAGGCCTGGGGGCCTCTGGAGGCATGGGAGTCTAGTGTGGACTGGTGTGTGTTTAAAGAAAAGACGGTGTCACTGATTGAGACTGTCGCAAAAAATGGTCCCGCATGTGGTCTCCGTGGAACTCATATCATGGAGACATTTGCGCTCCCCCACAAAGTATTGAACATGATGATTTGTTTCCTCCTTGAATGGTCCTTACTGTAAGTGTAATATGTAACGATGTTGCCTCCAATTGTCATACTACTATGCTAATTGTTGTATGCCATTATGTCGATGTTGGTTAAATAAAAAGATTTATTTTTAAAAAAAAGATACTGATACACGTTCCCTTCGTACCTTTTAGATATCGTCACAGACATCCGAAAGAAGAGGACGGTCAGAGAACAAGGAAGAACGCGTGAAGTCCAAAGATGATCAACACGTTCAGAAAAGCAAAACAAAACCTCAATACACCAAAAAGAAGGTAGCAGGTCTAAGAATCAGACATGCCGAGGATTTTGAGGACACAACTCAAGAACAGAGAATGGGCTCAGACAATGCTGGCCAGCGCAGCAGAAGTAGCAATAGTTTGCCAGAACCTGAAGGTACTTCTGGAGACAGTGGACTTGAATGAAGACATTGAAGTTGAAACTACAGGCACCAGGGTTAGTTCTCCACATAGGTTATATGAAATAACACTCCGGAAGGAGGGAGACATACCAAGAACAGTGAAAGCACTCTTTTGGGAGCGACTTTCCAAAGGCTATGATATACTTCTAGCTGAACAAGACTGGTCACCAGAATTTCTGAGGGAGTGCCCACATGGCAAAGACATCATTATGCCAGCCTTCTCCAACCATATTCCAGTACTCTTAAAATATACTTATGCCAGGAAATGAGCAGTTGCCCAAGCCCCAGCAATATATAAAAATCATGTAGGATGGGATAAGGACTCACCTCACCACAAAATGCAGGTAAAAAATCAACCAGCTGCACAAAGACAGTATCCAATTAAGCAAGAAGATAAAAAAACAGGTCAGGGAGATCTTAGATCAACTTGAATTTCAAGGGGTGATTGAAACATGCACCTCATCAATGAACAATCCTTTATTTCCTGTCTCCAAACCAGACAATACATATTGTCTAGTTTTGGGCACTTAAACTCTTGTTGCAAAACTTTTGCAGTGCAAAATGCACACAGTACGGCATTAATGAATAAAATTGTGCGTAAAAAATATAAACCCACATTAGACATATAAAATGGTTCCTTTTGTCAAAACATTGCACCTGAAAGTAGGTATTAGACCGCTTTCTCAATAATGGGGACATAGCGTCAATTCTGTTGTCTCGCTCAAGGATTGAAGAATAGTCCTGGGTTATACTCAGCAAGACTAATATAGTTACTACAAACTTATGATAAGGAGGCATTGATATACGTCGATGATATATATCTGACAGACGATGACCTGGATAGGCACTGGAACAGGATGAACACAATTATACTGTGCTTCGCCTCTGAGGGGTTTAAATTCAATTAAAAAAATCTAGAATTGCCCATCTCAATGTCCTTTTTCTAAGATATGAACTATCAAGTGAAGGCAAAAGCTTGGCAGCCAACTTTTTAGAAAAGTGTGCGCTGCTCCAACATCAAAAAATGCTGAAGAACTTATTTATTATTTATTTAAAGGTTTTATAGAGCGCTGGCTAGACCCGGAGGTATCAGAGCGCTTTACATGAGTATCAGATCATAGTTGCAGATTACATCGTTATAAAGGTTACATCATTTTAGGGCATGGCAACATAGTTACTTGAAAAGGTTGTGATAAACAATTAGCAAATATATGTAAGGGAAAAAGCAGGCAAGGGGAGAGATTCAGGGGATGGGGTAGGAGCAGGGGAAGTAGACAGAGAATTAAGGAAAGAGGAGGGGAGGGTGAGAGACACAGCATGGAAAGAGGAGGGGGAGAGCGACAGGGACACAAACCGGTAGACGAGTCAAAGCTGCGTCCAAAGTCCAGTAAGCTGTGATCCTAAGGGAAGTGGTATCTTTTCCCCATCTCTATTGCGAGAGACTCCCTTTACGCAGTGGACTCTCTCAGAGAGGTCTCTGAGACTCCAAGGCCTATCAACTGGATCCTTCCCCAAAAAGGGAAGAGGGAGTGCTTTGGCAAGGGGTGTTGTGTTAATCTACATAAAGAATACTTATTTTTAATATACAATGTGTGTGGTGTCCATCTGTAGTGTTGTCACTTGATTACTGTATGTGTTCACAAATGCTTAACACACTGCCTCTGAGATAAGCCTGTCTGCTCATGCCAAGCTACCAAGGGGGGTGAGCAGGGGTTATTTCAGGAGTGTATCCCCTTACGCTGACAAGGGTCCCTATTTGTCACAAGTACCTACCTGTGCCAACTAAAGACCCCTAAATCTAACAGTGGAAATGTGGGAACAGGCAAAATGTGTTTTGCAGAGGATATTAATTAACCTCCACTCCCCTCTCAAATGTAAAATGTCTATAAATTATATTATGTGTTTTCAAATGTAACTGGCCATTGTTTTTTAAAGAGAACTATTGTTAATTCAATTTGCAATTCTATCCTTGGAGGATTGACACAAATTTTTTTCTCGAATTTTTAGTGAATTCTATCCAGCTGCTAACACTATATCTCCAGAATATTTGTAGCTAATAATTTCCAACCCTCTCTCCCGCCCTTGTGTAAAATGTTATAGCCTTTCTGACATGATGTGACTAATTTTACTGGACTGATATGCCCTTTAACTTATGCAAAACTGGGAACAAAGCCAACCAGCTTCTTCCTCACTGACACAGTCACTGCTGGTCAAAATTTGACAAAGCGCATGTGAAAAAATCTTTCTTGCAAACTCTGCCCTCATAATGAAAGGGGATTTTGCAGGAAGGTATAATAAGTTTAAGGGCTGGCTACAAAACTCCTTTGATGTCCTTGTCCCTTTGAGGTTTCATATGGCTAGCCGCCCGGGTAGTCGCACCCCGTGGTTGTTATCAGAACTTGTGGAATTAAAAAAGAAAGCAAAAAATGTTAGAAAGGGTTTGGAGGAAAAAATACATTGAGCCGTGAAAAAATATCAATATGCAATAAAAGAGGCAAGAGTCGCCTAATTGACAATGCGTCTAACTCGTCTACAGAGCTATTTAGGTTGGTGGACTGTCTCATGCAGCTGACCAGGCGTCAATCCAGGTGCCCTATCTCTGAGGAGCGTTGCAGTACGTTTCCTAACCCTTTTCTAGAAAAAGTAAATAATATCCTTCATTCACTGCCAAGGGACTCAGGTCTCAGCAAGACCTCTTAGACATAAAAAGTCAGCTTAGGATAAATTGATGGCCTTTCAAACAGTCACTAAATAGGTCAATGAAGAGATATTAAAGTCAATAGGATCAGGCTCACCGCAGGACCCAGACCCTTCAGATATAATTAGGAAAGGGGGAAATGCAATTCTGTCTATTTTGACAGATATCTTTAATTACCCTCTGGAAAGCGAGAGTATCCCTCCAGCCTGGAAGCACGCAATGGTAAACCCGCCTGCTGAAACAACACTTTGCTGATCCTTTACGTGCTGAGAATTTTAGGCCAATTTTCCTTCTCTCAGGGGCTAGCAAAGCCTGGGAGAAGCATGTGATCAAGCACCTGTCCTCATTTATGAATTTGCATGCTATTCCACATCCACCCCAAACAGATTTTAAACCTGGAAGCACTACTGAATCTACTACAAGATCACCCACAGCAGAATTCAGAGCAATTTTAGATCAAGGCGGCTCAGTTGCTATGATTTTACTGGACTTGAGCGCAGCCTTCGGTACTGTCTCCCACTCCATTCTAATTCAGAGGATCAAGGAGACTTGAATGTATGGGGCCACACTCAAATGTCCCAGCACCTTTCTCGAAAACAGAATTACAAGAATGTGAAGACACCCCTAAAATGTGGTGTTCCACAAGGTTCTTCTTTAAGCCCCACATTATTAAGTGTATATGTGTTCCTTCTGGCCGTGATAGTGCAGGCTCATCGTCTAGTGATGGTGTCCTATGCAGTCAACACACATCATCAAATCTCTTACTCCTTATACAGGAAAGGTCTCAAACAAACTAAATGACGGTCTAATACAAGTAACAGACTGGATGTCTGCCAGCAGCCTAAAACTAAATGGTGTAAAAACTGAAGTTTAATTGTCTGTAACAACCTGTCCAATGGTAGGAACTTTGCTGGCCTTACTGTCTAAGTGCGCATCCTCCTCCAAATCCCCCAGTCAAAAGCCTTGGCTTTTGGGGCCATGGCTTCAACAGCATGCAAGATGGCGTTCTAAGGTCCGATCTCCACTGCATTCGGGAACTTCATGCACCTTTTCGGCGTCTCTGAGGTGGTGCTGACAACAGCCTCTAGAGGAAAAGGCTGAAGGATGATGGAGGAATGCTTTGCTGCTGATTTGCTTTAAGCTATGAGCAGTATTACACATTGCAGATGTTGCCTCAGCTGCAGCCACCATCTTGGGATGTGGAGGATTGCCATTTTTGGCAGAAATTACAGCGGTATGCACTGGCCTCTTTTGTTTCTTCCTTCCTTGTTGTGATGAATGCCTCACAGTGCACATTTTTATTTGTTTTTAAATTGTTGTATTATCAACTACTTAAAGAGTTTGCCAAATGTATTTTTATCAGAGAAGTCACTTTTTTTTGGCAGTCCTTTGCCTGGCACTTGTGTGAATTATCTGCAGCTTATCAAGTACTGGTTGCTTCCTTTATGGGCAGGTTAAAAAAGCTGAAGTTTGAATATTTGCCTAAGAAAAGTTGTCTACTACTTCTGAATGTACTTCTGCCACAGACACCACATTGTTGAAGAAGTTGAATTCCTCTGAAGAGATGGTTACTTCTGCTGCTCCACGCACTTCCTCTAAACAATCGTTCTCAAGTAAGTCTCAGTCTCCCTCTTCAGCTACTAAAACGTTAAAACAAGACCTTCCGTCGCCTGAGAAATCTTTGTCTTCAATCTCTTTAGAATTATTATTGGAGGAGATTAGGGCATTGCGTCCCTTTGTTGACGGTATCATGAATCCTGATTAGAAATGAACCTTAATGGAAAATCGTGTCTCTTTGGTGGAGCAGCAGGTAGTGGATGTGCATGATTATACAGCTAAAATTCATCATTTGGAGAAGGAGGTTGGTCAGCTTAAAAAACATGCAGAAGATTTGGAAAACAGGAACAAGCGGAATCACCAGTGCATTAATGTTCTTCCTGGGGCACGTGAAGGTGATGATCCTGTTTCCTTTTTTACCTCCTTTCTTCCAAAATTGCTAGACATTGCATCTTCCACCTCGCTTTACATCCAGATAGCTCATGGGTTAGGTCCTCGTCTTACTTCTTCTACGTCGCCTGCGAAGCCAAGAGGAGACATTATATTATTTACGCAACTTACAGATTTGCTACTGGTTCTTCCTACAGCCAAGCAGGGGTGGGGGGAATTTGCGTAGCCCCGCTGCGCAAAGCTCCGCGAAACGGTAAATAATGTCTGCGAGCATGCAAAAGTTGAGCGAACACATGGAATTGCTTTGTCTGCCCGTTCGCAATGCTTTTTTCCTGTTCACGAACGCTGTTTGCGTGCTCGGGGAGAAATATCTCGCAAACACGCATTTTGAAACGTGAACAAGCAATAAGCTCTGCGAAGCCACGGATCGCAGAATTTTTGGGCAATTCTGCGTTGAGACAAAGGATCTTTTTGCCTTAAGATGTTTCTAATACCACCGCTTCAGGAGATAGGAATTCCTTAACCTTCAACCTTCTGCAAGGGCTTCAGGTGCAAGATATTGTCTCTTTTATCCCTGCATTTTCAAAGTGACCTAGCAGAATAAGACTACTGCTTTTGAGGATGCAGCAGAACTCAATCAATTTATACAAATTCACACATTGTCGGATACCATGGCTACGGATGGTCCTTCTCAATGTTCACTTTTCCTCTAACAGTATTTTGTCCAGTTGAACTTTGAGTCCGAATAATCTTGTGTACTGGTTGTTGTAGATATGATAGATTAATTTATTAGTTGATTACTCTTTTCAATATGGTCATGTTCTATTATGTATGCTTTCCTTGTACTTTATCCATGTTGTAATATCGTCATATCTTGTAATATAGCTTATTGTTTTATCCCCCTTTTTTCACAGATGTGTTTTATTTGTCGGCACAGTACATCACTTCAGCATGTATATTGTCCGGGTGTGGCTTAGACTTCTTCCTTTCAAGTGTGTCATCTGTTCTTGTGTCACCACCACCCCATTTTTTTTTGTTACTTCTCTCAGGTACGTTTTACTTTCAGTCATCCTGTTTGGACTTGTACTATTTACTATTCCTGCTTATTGTTCTTCAACAATTATTCTCTTCATTATATATAATTCAGAGTAATAACATGGAAAATTAAAGGTTCGCCTAATCCGGTCAAGCGACAGAGAGTGGTATCTCATTTAGGTAAATCTAATCCTGATCTGGTTCTTCTTTGGGAAACTCACCTTATACAATCTGAAGCATTAAAATTTAAGCACGCTTGGGTTGGCAATGTGTTTGTTTCTCCATCACTGAATAACAAAAATGGTGTTGTGATATTGTGTAAAAAATCCCTCAAAAGGACTATGGTTTCTCAAGAAGTAGATGATATGGGAAGATGAATTATAGTAAATCTTATTATAGTTAATGTTCCCCATACCATAATGAATGTGTATGCCCCATACACAACCTGATTTTACCTTTTGCCCCTCCATTGCACAGAAATATATAAGATTTCATGATTTTTACTTTATTTTAGGAGGAGCTTGCAATCAAATAATGGATCTGTTTTGAGACAGACAATCCTCGGTTCAATTTATGCCACATAAAATGCATACGCAATTTTATTTTGCTAATTCTAAAGGAGCTTTGTTGGATTATTGGAGGTCGTCTACCCCAACTGCCAGAGAATTTACTTTTTATTCTGCTTCTCATGCCACACTTTCACACTTAGGTCATACATTTCTTCTAAATCTCTTGCACAATTTATCATACAGTCACATATTACTCCAATTGTACTCTGACCATGCTACGGTTATTACAAACTTGGATTTGGTTCCCTCTCATCCTCCTCCGCATCAATAGAAGTTTATTGATTCTTTATTACAAGATACTCATTTTTCTAGTTTGTTTATTGCTTTTGCCTCCGATTTATTTTGTTTAATGATAATATAGATGTCTCCCCTTCCTTACTGTGGGATACATTCAAAGCCTCGGCATGAGATTTCATTTTAAATGATGTATCTAAGAAAAATAACTAGATTACTCGTGTCAATTAAATCTTTGGAAAAGGATTATTTCTCCTCTAGATTGTCTTCTGACCTTAACATTTTGCTTAAGCCAAATTGCAATATACTCCCATTTCTACTGAAGAGGCCTCCTCTATACTTCTTTGGAAAAATGTCCGTACCTTTCAAGAAGCTATACTTTGTGTTATTCACAAGGATGGCAAAGACCCTCATGAATGTAAAAATTATAGACCTATCTCTTTGTTGAATGTAAGTTATATAACTTTTGCTAAGTTCTTAGCTCTTCTTTTCGAATCATTTCTTTGTCATCTTATAGGAAAAGAACAAACAGGGTTTATCAAGGGGAGATTTATATCTGATATTGTTAGATTATTTCTTAATGTTCTTAGTAAAGCTCCTTCATTTAAATCCTCTCTTGCTGCTAAAATGACTGATGCTGAGAAAGCATTTGATAGAATAAATTGGGATTTTTTGTTTCATTCTCTAAGATGGCATGGATTTGGTCCTAAATGTATATCTCTTATCTCCCTTTTATATCATACCCCTTGGGCATCAGTACTGATAAATACCATGGTATCTTCATATGTTTCCCTTTATAGGGGTGTCAGACTAGGTTGCCCACTCCGTTATTATGTGTCTTAGCTCTTTAGCCCTTTCTCTCTCAGATTCATCTTAACTCCTCTATCCCTGTTTTTTCTTTGGGGACCGCCATCTAAAGTTTTCTACTTATGCAGATGATATTCCTCTCTTTATTTCTTTCTCATGCCAGCTTGTTACCTCCTCTCTTACAAAACATTTCTTTATTTTCAAATGTCTCTGGATATAAAATAATGTGGACAAAACTGAAATTCTTCTGCTTACTAAATATACTTTCAGTCATTCTTATTCTTTTACTGCTTAGCAATGGTCAAATTCTGCTAAAATGAAATATTTGGGTGTCTGGTTTACACATTCTATACCTGATACTTATACAATTAATTTGACAGAACTTAGTATCAAAGTTGATAATATTCTCTCCTCTTGGAACCCTTTATTTTTATCGTGGTGGGGCAGTTTTGATTTTATTAGTGTTATACCTTCTTTCCATGATGTCAGTTCATATTCCCCTATTTAAAAAAACTAAATGACCTCACTACTTCTTACATTTCTTTGGAAAAATAAAAAGCTGAGATTAGCATGTGTTACTTTACAAAAAACAAAATTACTGGGAGGGGTCAATTTTCTGCATTTTTTTGTTTTCATAGAGCTTTTGCTTTATGTTAGACGGCTCTTTGGACTCATGATTTGTCCTCGTCCTTTTCTCCATTATGGATGGATGTTGAGTAAGCTTCTCCTATTACTTTTAACTGTAAAGAAGTTTTCTCTCTGCTACCACATCATTTCTTCGCTCTCCTCTTTTACGGGCAAATTTGGACTGATCAAATCAACTTTTCTTCCACTCACTCGGACTGCAGGTTTGTTTTTGAAAATGTCAAAATGTTACAATTCCTTACTTAAGATCAATAATAGGCATTTTTGGGGCATACTTGGAAGGATAGAGGTTTGATGTGGGTATCTCAACTTTTTAATAATGATTCTCCTACCTCTTTTCCTCAATTTTGCCTTATATATCACTGCCCTAAATCTTTTTATACTCACTTTGTATCATTGATGAATGTGTTTCTTGATGTCATTTTTCTTTATAGAATTCTTTGAATTTGGTTCCCTTTTCTTCTAGTATTGGTGAATTTCTGAAAACAGGCCCTAGAGCATTGGCTATTTATAAGTATGTTTCCCATCCAGACCCCCCAAACCAAATCCTAGTGTGAGCTTTTATGGAAAAGGGATCTGGGAGTTTCCTGGACTATCCCTTTTTGGAATAAGGTGGTGTGGCCGCGCATATATAAAACTTCACAAGCTGTTGATATTACACAGTCTCTTTTTTTATTTATCACTGGCTGTATTTTACTTTTTTGCAGTGCTCCAAATTCTCCTGCTATATGTTGGTCTTGGTGTTTTCCTGAAGCAGACTTTATGCATATATTATTTAATTGTCCTAATACCCTTTCTTTCTGGCACAAGATTTGGTCTCAAGTTAAGAAGATTTTTAATTTAGATAACTCTTTCAATATTCTTTATATTTGTTTAGGAAAATTGACCAATTATCTTATTCAATCTTTTCCTAAAGATACATTATTAGAGATTCTGTTAGTGATAACTTTTCACCAGATCAGTTTGAATTGGAAAATGGCAGCTAAGTTATCACATAATGCATGGTGGGATTCGGTGCATTCTTCTCATAAGTTGGACACAATGTGGACTATACAATGTTTATCTTCTCACAATGCACAATTGTTATGGTTACCTCTTAGTACATTTCTTACCCTGGTTGACAGTGATGTATAGAGTATTGTATCTGTATTTTCTCAAAATCTTCATTTTCCATGAATATTCTCTCTCTGTTCTCCTTTCATATTAGATACAATGTTTTGCTGTTTATAGAAATAATGTTTATTGTACTAGGTTAAATTATAGGTGAAATGATGTTACTTTGTGCCATAATATTCATGATACATTGTAAGATGTTTCCTTTACCCCCCTTTTTTCCCTTCTTTTCCTTCATTCCTGTCCCCATAAGTGTATAAAGTCTTTAATGTTTTTATCTTTTAATCAAGCTGGTTTAGACTTTTAAAGACACTCAGAAATTTGGTAAGTTGGCTATTGTGCTCTTCATGGAGAGTGGCAGTGCAAGGACTGGTGAATTTACGCTTGGACTGTGGAAACTCTCTCTAACTGGGGAGTCCTAAGTCCATAATAAAGAGGCTTCAAGTGGTTTAGAATGCTGCTGCCTGGATTCTCTTACAAAATCACAAAGTACCAGTCAGTTACACAGACCCTAGCAGATTTGGGCTGGTTACCTGTGCATAAGAGAATCCAATTGAAGACACTCTGCTTAGCCCATTGCACTATGCATATGATGGGTCGGATGCTTATACAGCGTTTGCTGGACCAATAAATCTCCAGGAGATCATTGCATTCTGTGGATCAATCAAAGGTTGTTTCTGGTCTGCTCAAGAAGTCAAGTAGTGGGGGGCACTCCTTTATCTACTTAGCCCACAAACTCTGGAATCCCTCCCAGCAGATGTAGAATGAACAGTCCTAACTTTTGGAAACACCTGAAGACCATTCTCTTTTTAGTAAATTGCCAGGACATGCAATGAGTCCTGTGGCAGACATGTTCTTATCACTGGGAGGCCTGTTGGGTAGCTATATGCTTACAACTTCTCCAACATAGTGTAAGATGTGTTTTTCGTTTACATAACCACTACTGAAAGTGAGGAGAGTTTTTTGTTTTGAACTGAGGGAGACTGATGAAGCGAAAACATAACTCAGATGGAAAGGCTCTCAGTGGACTCCCACTTTATATTTAAAGGAGTAATTTTGTATTAATCCATTGAGCTGATAAACAATACTGTTGCCATAAGCAGTAGTCATATAGTGATGTCTTGAAAAACTTTGGTTCCTACCACTGCGTTATTCATTAAAGTGTCCATCCAGTGAATCACAATACCTTTTGAAATCCTGTTGGACTTGGCCCTTCTGGCAGGTTCACCCCTAGACTTTTTGCTTTTAATGGTGACCTGGTGATGGTGATTTTTGGGTTCTGCGCACTTTCACTGTGTCCCAGTGGAAAGTGCGTGCGCACTTTGAGTGCATGTGGTGAGATAGGACTGCCCTCCCATAGGAATACATGGGGAATGTATGTGTCCCTGGTAGTTCCTGATGCGTGGGGTGTACAGGCTCGAGTCTGGTATGTGCGGACTTGTGTGATTGAATGCTGCGAAATGATGTATGCGGCATGAATGTGTCTAGTGTGGAAGTGCCACTTCTAGACATGGCTGTACATGTGCTGTGAGGATGCTGGAGTGTGATTGGCTGGAGCTGGCTGGGATGCCTGGCTCCAGGATGTCTGGATGGGTCTGCCCAGTGGTGAGTGCTGAGATTAGCATGCAGATGTGAGGGGAGGGCTGCACCTGGTTCCTGAATGAGGCTGGGTTTTCCCCACACAATGCTGGCTCCGCCCCCTGTGGTGCGACTGATGACCCTAGTCCTGCCAGTGAATGAAAAGGGTGATTGAGCACATCAAGGGTGCTCCAAAACCAGCTGTAACTGGTTTCTCCCCCACCCTGCACAAAGACAAAGGAATGTGGTGTATAAAAATGGGGCTGTGTCCCCACAGAGTTTGTTCTCTTCCAGGTTCCTGCCTGAGGGGGCTGCTGCTGTTGCTGGGCCAGAGGACCGCCACCTGGACTGCCTCCCTGCCTGGAGGCCCAGTGAGCTGGCTCTGAGTCCAGCCTTGCCCCCTGCCTACCTAAGGACTTTGCTGGACTTTGTGGCTCCTAGCGCCTGGGGAGCGCTTTTCCCGTTGTCCCTAGCGCTGGGAGTGCTTTATTGGTGCCTTTAGCGCTGTGAGCGCTTTCCTCTGCCCGCCTAGCGCTGAGAGCGCTTTACTTTTTCCCCTAGCGCTTCTTAGTGCTGTATTTCACTCCTCGCTTGGGAGCGCCCTTATTTTCCCCGAGCGTCTGCCACGCCGCATCCTTGCCTTGATTTATTTAATTAATTATAGCGGGTGCCTACCCCGCGTTTCGCCTGTGAAATCACCGCCGCGGCAACGGGGCCGAGGAGAAGCCGAAGGAGCAGCCGCTGACGTCACCCGGGAGCCGCGCTGCCATTGGTTGAGGCTGCGGGAGGCTCGCCGGGTGACCTATGCGGTGATTGGCTGCCCAAAGGAAGTGCAGAAATCAGGAAGCGGTTGGGAGGCCACCCCGCGCTCCTGCGGAGAGAAGAAGGAAACACTGTCCCCCTGTGAGGCTCCCCCGAGGAGGGAGCCCCGCCGCCCAGGAGAGCAGGGCCCGGCCGCGAGAACTGCGAGGCCCCGCTGCCCAAGAGAGAGAGGAGCCTTTGCCTGAGAGCCCGGTGAGTGTACACAGGCAGGAGGAGAGCTCCGGTAGCATTGCATTGGTGTTCGAGCCCCGAGCGGCTCAAAGGGCATGGTTCTCTTGAGTCCACAGAGGACTCCAACGCTCCAGGCATTGTGTTTCTTGCCCACAAGGGCTCAGGGGGCATAATTATTTCTCGAGTCCCCCGAGAGGGACTCCAACGTTCTAAAGGGCATTAAGGGTGGTAGAGCGGCCCCAGTTGGCAGTGGGCCGCTCCCCCTAGTGGGGCGCATTTCTTCGAGCCCACGAGGCTCCCCGCACCCGCAATTGTGTTTTGAGCCCTGAGAGGCTCTTGGGCCCCAGTTGTTCTTTGAGCCCGAGAGGCTCACCGCCCATATCGTTTCAGAGCGCTGAAGCTCTTGAGTGCCCACATTTGTTTTACGAGCCCAGAGAGGCTTGAGGTGCCGGTTGGTTTATGTAGAGCCCAGCGAGGCTCTTGAGACACAGTCAGGTTGTTAGAGCCCCGTGGCTCCCACGCTGTGTTGCCCTCACCATTGTTCTTGAGCCCACAAGGCTCCAACGTTGGCTCATCAGTATTTACAGCTGCCCAGCATATTGTGGGCAGTTGTCACGTTTAGGTTTTGCCGCAGTGGCGCAACCTGGACCCTGGACTTTGATGCAAGTTCTGTGCTAATGTGAGTTCTGCGAAGTGTTCTTTGCTGCACCTCTGAATGTGTTGTAGATGCATCATGTGCCTTGTTCCTTACACCGCTGAATGTAGGTTCTGCATCATGTGTTTTCCTTCCCTACACTGCTGAATGTGTTGTGATACATCATGTGTGATATGCCTATACCCCTACAGGTATTGTGCAACTTAGGTGGTTGTTTTTCTCCTAGTACAGGTGGTTCTAGTGAGGCCCCAGCTCCCTGCGTGACCTGTTCCTAAGGTGGTTAGGATTGCGTAGGTGGTACTTACCGGTTACCAGTTATTACTGGTTGTGTGCTTTATGTTCTATTTTGTGCTACAGTGATTTATATTCTATGTTCTAAGTGCTAATTCTACGTAATGTAATGTAATTTAATGTACCTAGTGCTAAGTTCTAAAAGTGCTGATTCCTGACAGTGGTCCATGTGGCCCTGTCTTGTACATATCCTCTGTAAATTCTGCCCGTGCCTGTTGGCACATTGTAAAGTGTGTGTTTATCTAATGTGTTTTGGTATAATACAAAGGCTATTTTTATATATAACCTTGTGTGGAGTTTCCTTTGTGGTGGGCCTTGGGTGTTGTTGCTGGGGTGCGTGTGCAAAGATGCCACTGGGGACTAATCAAACCACTCTGGGATCACATAACATATACAATTCAAGACCTTCATTAATAACTGAGGCGGAGGGTTACCATACAATCAACCCCCGGAGACACTATTAAAGAAGAGACCATCTACAAGTCGGTGCCTCCTCCAAGTCTCAGATGGAAGCTTGAGGTACCGACGGATAGGTGAGTCTACAACAGATCAGACTAATAAGGAGTCTTTTTAATCCCAGTATGTAAATACAGTTATAGAGAATATTGTTGATTTAGTTTGTAGCTTTTGACTAGTGACACTAGTAACACGTAATATATCTGTATGAGTACAATTTTGTGTTAGATGATAGACCTGGGAGGCTTTGAGGCAGGGTTCACTAAGTTTGAGTGCTAGAGTCTCATTACATGTTGGTCCCTAGATATAAGGGGATGTTTTATACATTAATCACATTGAGCATATCAATAGGCTGTGTAATCTACGCTTTTGGGTGCTCCATTTCTGTTTCCCTTCTTGTATCTATGTAGCGCGGGGCCTCGTACAACCTGAGCAAGGTCCAGGTGAGGTGAGGTCCTTCTCCCTACCATGGAGGGTGAGCATGAATATATTATATAGTATTTTCATTTATTTTTGGTGATACCAGGTGCGTGGGTAACTGACACAGTCAGTCCATAATTAACGACTATACATTTTCCTCCATAGAATTTGTATTTCCTTATTGACATGGAGGGCTAATGTCTGCGGTTGTTACAGGTTGTACCGTATTCAACCTTTCTAATTTTTTATTTCTCTCACTTTGGTGGTGGTGGTTTTTCTTTTGTTTCACTACTACTTGTGCAACTATTGAAAGAACAGAGGCCCTGACGAATGCCATGGGATTTTATACCCGATAGGCAGAAACATGTTGGCCCGTTATCAGACAGATATTTGTTTGACTGAGAGAGAGAGAGGTAGAGTAGGTATGGTAGATTAGGTGTGGTAAGAATGCTGCGTAGTTGTGATTATGATTTTACATTTATTGAAATGATGATGATGATGATAATAATGGTGATGATGACGATCATGGGGATGATGATGATGATCATTATTGTTCTTCTTATGTGTGGTCACACAGCTGTACTTTGTGAACAGTAAAAGCTATGAATCCAACAACATTGCAAACTTAATGAAAGCAAGGTAAAAGAAAGTACTGTGCAAAGGTGATTAGTAAATATCTTGGAGACTTTATTTTATGACAGAGCTTTTTAAGAGTACCAATACGTTCCCATTATAAAGGTCTGTCTGTTTAAACATGGGGGTTCAGAAAGACAAAGATAAAGCAATAAAGCCATCAATCAGAAGTTAAAATGTCAATGTTATAGCAAACACTTCAAAGGATATATACTGGGTCTCAGTTTGTCATGCTGCAGCTTAACAGAATGTTTACTTGATCTTATCACTAAAAGCTGATGGGGACACGAATGAAACAATGTAAGCTTCTTCAAAATGAAATGGCCTTGACATGCAGCCAATCTATTCAATTGGAAACCATGCAATTCACATTCAGTTCAATAGCTGAAGAGGGCTGACCCAAATCCAACTCCTTTGTTATACTTCTTTATATTTCTTTTTGATGTATTGATGTCAAGAGCTCTCACAACAGCAGAACCTTGATAGAATGCTACAGGACTAATGTTCTAGTTTGCACACAATAGGGAACAGGAGTTATGACACTTGTAATACATTTGCCATTTCTGCATGGTCGCCCTAAATATTTTGCATTTTTGTATCTATTTTTTTTAAATATTGGGAATCTGCACAATGTGACACTGCTTTTCAGTGCCACAGTGTATGTACTGCGGCCCTACCATGTATTGGTAAAATTGGTTTAGCACAATTGGTAGATTTAACTTTCAAGTAAGGCTGCAGTAGGTGGGACAGACATTTCAGTGGGATTGGAGTTAAATATCATATGAAGGTACAGTGCTTATTCACAAACCCACATACTTGAAAGTGCATATGGCTGCACTGTGGATGGGTCTGCATTTTAAATGCAGTTCACTAACATATGACAAGGAAAAGTGCCTCTGTCATGTAGAAAATTATCTTTTTATAGATTAAAATATATTAATAAGTCACCCCTAAAGTGTGGCTTATAAGCCCACAAGGCATGGAGCTTAATATATATATAAAAAAAGAGGGCCACTATTTATCTAAAACGTGTGCCCTCAAAGTCACTGAAGGCACAAATGCACTGTTCAGGTTCATCTATACTTTTCACAGAACAGGCCTAGGCATGATTACAATATTTAATTCTTTACTTGGAGTAATGCTAGAAACATTATTCAAAGTTAATTCCAACATCATTTTCAAAATCATTTTTAATGGTAATTGCAGATTTCTTCAAAATCTTATTTCATAGTGTTATCATAGTTTTAATAACTTTAATGGAATAATCAGTTTTTAAAAGTGTACTTTAGGCTGTTTTAATCAGAACCATTCTAAAACTGAATCCTGTATTTATCACACGTCTATGGCTGGATTACACATCCTTGGATGGGAGACTTATTATCCTCGGGTCAGAAAAGAGTGGCCTGCCTCTGATCATAGGAATGAAAGGGTGGTATTAACTGTTGTGGACAGAAACAGCTGGCAGCACAAAGACTAACTCTTTTGAGTAGGAGATTCCAGGGAGGACTTCTCATATTAATTCCAAGGATCCTCCTAGGCAGTTAGACTACAGTCACAGTGAGATAACACATGTTTGGACCCACTCTTGTAGGGGAAGAGCATATATAGTAGAGGAGTGGACAAGGAGCCGAATACAGGTCTGCCTGGTGGCAAGAAGGTTTTACCATATTGAAACAGAGGCTTATGAATAATGTGACAGTAATGCAAAGTGGTAGTACTGCAAAAATAGTTGGCAGATATCAAGAATAGAATTAAGATTAGATGGCAGAATTTCTGCAATCAATTGCTATTGAACAAGGTAAATTTGCCACCTCATAACATTTCAGGGCATGGAAAGATTCCACTGAAAAATAAGGCCTTGAGGAAGGAAAGAAAGAAAGAAAGAGAAAAAGAACGAAAGAAAGAAGGAAAGAAAGAAGGAAAGAAAGAAAGAAAGAAAGAAAGAAAGAAAGAAAGAAGGAAAGAAAGAAAGAAAAGAAACAAACAAACAAACAAACAAACAAACAAACAAACAAAGAAGAAAGAAAGAAGACAACTCACTGCAGCTACTAAAAGAGGACTCACACTAGGACTGAAGGGCTCCTGGCTATTGACTCTTGCTGGCGCCCAGGGACTGGAACTGCTCTCCATGGTCACGTTGTTGGCTCCTGTCTGCTTGCTTTAAGGAGACAAAACTAGAAGGGCTCTTGAGTCCACAAGGCATGGGCTCTTGAGTCCACATAGGACTTGGCCCTACTGTAGACCTGGTTGGAGAGAGACTTGGTGTCTAAAAGATTTCTGTTATGGGATTTCTGGTCTGAACAGAGGGAATATTCCTAGCTGTTGGAAAATAGTAGGGCTTTCCATTTGGTCCACCCCATAGGACAGGGACACGGATCTCACCCGACACACCCTAGCACCTTGCCCCACTAGAAGATTTTGACTTCCATTTCCGAGACTAAATCTGAAGATAAAACTTTGATCAGAACGGCTCACATAGTGTATCCAACATCCATTCCATCACGATCAGCCTGAAAGATTGCCTGGTCCTGGTCAACCACGAACTGTTGTTTTTCAATGGTGCTTTACTTTTTTTGTCCACTTTTTATCTCACAACTGTTGATAAAAAATAGTTTACATTGTAAATTTACAATGCCTTTGAAAACTATGGACGGATTCACAAAGGTAAATATAAATGTCTATATTTATTTGTGTATAGATCCACTCCTACACCTACATGTGACTCTACTTTTTTGCTTGTTACCATTTTTGAGTGGGCTGTTACACCTTGGTTTAGACTTGTATAGCTTTATTCCCTGAAATGAAGTGTTTGTGCATTCTTCAACAGAAGACATTGAATATAAAGTTACTACTAGTACCTTGTCACCTAATGGCAGGTATCTTTGCAATTGGGTGGACAGCTCCCGATAGAATATCATATTTTAATAAAGTGTGTTATTTTTAAAAGGATATCAATAATAATATTTAGTTGGAACTAATACAATAAAACTTCACAGCTCTTTAAACCTGGAAATTCTATGTGTATTAAATAATAAAACTATTTCAATGTATTACTTTAATGTCTGAATATTAATATCTGAACTGTAAATTTGAAAAAAATCCACTGTTAATAACATGATATTTTTTCATTTGTAGTAACTATCTAAATAGGGTATGTATTTAATTATTATTATAAATTAAAAAAAAATTGCAAAATACATTTCATGTCAACCTGATTTACATAATTTAATTTTAATTTCTTAATTTAAAACATTGCCTCTACTGATTTTAAGCGGGTGGGTCGCAGTATCATACTTTGCCACGTATCATTCTTTACTTACTCCAACACTGGGCTGAAGTACATTTGCACCTGCTTTGAAACCTTTAGGGTCATAGTATATTTATGAGCATTTTTTGAATTGTAATCATTTTATTCATTTCATTTTTCATCTCATAATGTTTTATTTTCCTTCAATACAGACCATAAAAGCACAGCAACCTTCAATAATATAAACCATTCAAACAATCTGTTCTATGCCCATAGTACAGAATTCACTTTTAAATACATCCGAAATATATATTTATGCAATGACAACTGTTCTATATATCTACCTTGCAATCAATCTATATCTATAATAATGCATGTTATCTAAGCTGGCAAATAAATCACCTCATTCAAAAATGTAATTCTTATATTAAGCTAATATTTTGGGGCAACACAGAATGACAAATCTCCATGCCAGATAAAAGCTGGCAATTCAAAAGCATCGGTTTCACCTTTTTAAAATTTACCTTCTTTAAAATAGGCTGGTTAAATACCTAACTTAAGGTACTGTACAAAGGGCAGAACTTAACAACCTGGAAAGTGTCCTGATGGGAGACATTACTAAAACAACAATGGTTAGTATCGAAATCTTTATGCAAGCTCTTCAGAATTTGTAATAATTGATGGAAAATGTTGAACCTAAACCTGGTCAAAATATATCTTTGGTAACTTGACATTACAAAACACAGGTAAGGTTCAATTAGCTTTTATGTTTGAATCATAATTAGGTCTTTAACCATAGGTTTTGGCATGGCCTCAGATTCCCTCTCTGATAATTTCCACGTAAGAAAGTAGTACAGACCACGTCAGTATAAATAATTTTGCTGAGTTGACTAAATAACTCAGGTCTACCGAGCACCTCGAATTCAATTAAAAAAATTTCAGCTATGGGATTGATGTGTATCAACAGACTTAAGACAAATTTCCAGAATTCGACGATTAAAGATGGCTTGCGTGTTAGTACATATTTAGAGCCATAGGAACAAAGGTCGTACCTGTTTCAAATCAGTAATATAACACATGCCCAAATCATCATGGACCCCCTCGAAGTCAACACCGTGAAGATAACAACCTTCTCAAAAATGTATTCCCCACTATCTGAAGGAATTGTGCGGGGACATAGCCCCAAATATCACACCCATATTAGGCAATTGCTATAGATTTAGCTATATATGTTTTATACATAGCATCAACTACTCTAGAACCCAGATGCTTAGCAAAGTTAGATACGCCTTGGATAGCCATTTCCAAGAACAAACATGTGTTTCATGAGAAAAGACTAAATCAATGAGGAATCGGACAAAGCACCAAGGTAAGAATATGTTTTTACTTTGACATGTATTTGCCCATGTCAGACCTGGCATCCTTGGCATGGTATCTCCCTAACGTACTACCTTCAGGCCTCTTGCTATTGCTGACTTCACTTTTGCTGGTGTCAGGACTCTCTGCACTTTACCACTGCTAACCACTGCTAAAGTGCTTGTGCTGTCTTCTCAAAACATGGTAACATTGGCTTATAAGTATAACTTACTTATTAGGAGGGCCACTGAAATTATGTGGCAGGGGAGGGTCAAATTATGCAACAGGGTTGAGTAAATAATTTGGCAAGAAAAGGTAAATTATTCAGCATTATGCATCATATTTTGTGATGGTATTATTTCATTATTTTGCCATATTTACACTTGTTCACACTGTCTGGGCATTGGCTGCACCTTAATAGTACCAGTTGAACACACAAATATAGCACTCAGCTACAGAAAGGTGATGGCATGGTACTGTGGGCCTGTCGTCCAAGGATTACAATAGCGGTGACTTTTGTACAGAGTTATTATGCAGAAGATGGTAATCCTGCTGCAGCACCTAATAGGTAAAAGGCCAGCGCCGAAGCAGTTATGTAGAGCAAGATAGGACAAATGTAGGTAAAATGACGTTCAGCTACCCAGGCCTATATTGGGGTGCAATGGGGCTCATAACGGCCCTGCTTATAAGTCCTTAGCAGAGTAGCATTAACTGTGTCCCGGTCCTGTAAATTAAATGTTACCTATGGGATTGCAACACTGGTTCTTCCACCCACATAATTAGCACCTTAAACATGTCTCTGACTTGCCATTGCTGAAACTGTGTATGCAGTTTAAACTGCCATTTTAACCTGGCAAAGTAAATCTTTTGCCAGGTCTAAACCTTCCTGGTTACGGTTCAATGTATTTAAAAAGTTGAACATATATTTTTCATTTTGGTAGTGAAAACTCTTAAATTTGATTTGTACTACTGCAAGGCCTTTCTCTCCCGTAGGATAATATTGGAATTGCTATATTACATTTTAATAATGTAGTTTCCTAATGAGAAGAGATAACTGGTTCATGTTTGGTGTCTATGGAATCCTAATTTAGAGTGAAGTCAGATTTTAAATTACAATTCTGAAAATGCAACTTTTAGAAAGGTTTACATATTTGTGTTTTAGGGCCTGATTTAGATTATGGCGGATGCGTTTCTCAGTCACAAGGTAATAGGTATCCAGTCCATCGAAATATAAATCCCATTGCAGAGTTTTTATTTGCTGAAATATAAATCTCATAATATTCGCTGGGATTTATATTTGGGTGGATGGGATATCCATCAGTGTTGTGACAGAGTAATCTGCCTGCCATAATTTAAATCAGACACTTAGGTTTGTGTATTCCTCATAGGTTAGTCACACACAATCTGAGCTTTAGTGTGACTGGATGGGAGGGAAGGGCTATGTCCAGCCTCACTTACACCTGCATAGGCTGTGCCCTGTTGCCACACAAAGGGTTGCCTACCGCTGTACTTAGTCTGGAGCCAGGGCAGGGAAGGCAGGGCATCCGTGCACTTCAAATGTATGCCACTAGAAGCTTCTCACCACTTGAAAGAAACAACTGTGTATAAAATTAGGACCTCAAATACAAACTCTTCGGTACACTTCCGGGCCTGTGTATACTCTGGCAGGAAGAAGGACTGCTGTGCTGCTTCAAGGACTGACACTTTGCTGGACTGCTGCTCCAAAGGTATTGCTGCCCTGCTGTGCTGACCGGTGGCCTGCTGTCCCCTTGCCGGGGGAGGAAGAACTGTACAACTTTATCTTTTCACTCATGACCCCTCATGCGCTCTCTGTGTAGTAGGCCTAGCGCTGTGCTCATTCTGAATCATCACTGCAGCACGAGAGATATTTATTATCTTTTATGGATCAATTAATATCTAAATAAAGATCTTTTGACTTTGGCTTATGTTCCCCATTCCCCATAATTCCATTGCACTTGAATGCCTGCAAGCATTCCCCAGAACCCATGAAGCAATTGAATGTCTTGCACTGGCTGGTACTGCATCCTTTGGTTTGTTTTCCATTGAATGACTGTAACCTTCTTCCAGAATCCCTTAAGACAATGGCGAGCCTTGCTCTCACTGGTACTGGGACTTGGTCTTGTTTTCCAATATGCACATTCAAGCGAAACAAATACATTTGTATCCTGTTAGTTGGTTCTGATCATGAAGTTGCACCTGCCAATTCGGTAATGTCAAAGCAAGTGTTCTAATGTGTTTTTTTCAAAGCTTTGTGGGTTTTTCAGACAGCCATGTGTCCTACGTGACACTTGTGATCTAGCTACATATTTTGAGCCTTCAAGAGGGTGTATAAAGATCACTGCTTGGTCTCACTCCCTGCGGAATGAGCTTCGTCATTCCTACCCACCTGAGCAATCCTGCCAGAATCAAGAAGCACTCCAGTCTCCCTCAAGTAAAAGTGACCCAGTGGTTCCAATGGCTCTAGCTCCCTTGACATCTTTCTCCTCTCTCCTTCCTGCACAGATACTCCGGAACCCCAACGTCTCCCTCAGTGAAAGCC
Source organism: Lissotriton helveticus (assembly GCF_964261635.1). Classification (NCBI taxonomy): domain Eukaryota; kingdom Metazoa; phylum Chordata; class Amphibia; order Caudata; family Salamandridae; genus Lissotriton; species Lissotriton helveticus. Next base: position 755,445,730 of record NC_136059.1, on the reverse strand, counting down.
TTAAGTATTTCGTCAAATTTCAGTCAGGTGAAAGAACTAGGATAAGTACTTGATATCAGATTAGTTCTCACTATTCCTCCCATGGTAGTAAACGGGACCAAGTGTCAACATCTTCTAGGACTATAGACATTTCCTCCCTGCCCACTCTGCGATTTTCTCCAGCGCTTCTTGTGTGTTTTTTTCAAGGGTTTGAGGGCTTTCCAGACCACCATGTGCCCTACATGACAAACATGAAATAGCTTCATCTTTTGAGCCTTCAAGAGCTTATATAAAGCCCTGCCCAACCTCAAGTCATTGCTTGGTCTCACTTCCTGTGGAACAAGCTTCACCATTACCAACCCACCTGAAGAATCCTACCAGAAACAAGAAGTGCTCCAGTCTCCCTCAAGTCGAAGTGAAACAGTGACTGCTGTGGTTCTAGCTCCATGGATATCTGTCTCCTCTCTCCCTCCTGTACAGCTACTCCGGAACCCTCATTGGCTCCTAGAGTCAAAGCCTTGAGATCTTCCTCAAATTTCAGTTAGGTAAAATAACTAGGCTAAGTACTTGATATCAAGTTAGTTCTCACTATTCTTCCCATGGTAGTAAGCAGGGTCAAGTGACAGCATGTTCAAGGACTATAGTCTTTTCCTCCTAATCCACTTTGTGATTTTCTCCAACGCTTCTTCCGTGTTTATACTCCGGAACTTCGTGCAACATTGGCGCTAGAACTGTGATTGCACAAGGACTAAATATGTTAGCTCTGTGTTTCTCTGATGAACAGTGATGCAAAGATAAAGCACTTCAAAGCATTTGATATATGTATGAACCCCTTACGAGGTTCATACATATATCAGATGCAGTAATCTGTGAATTTGGTAAATTCTGCTCTCTTGACTTGCTTCTGATGAGAACTGTAAGTGTATTTCACTGATGTCAATGCATGGTCATTGTACATAGAGGCCTGTTAGTGTACTGATGGTAACTGCCTCCTCTTGTTATTTTCAGTGTATTGCGTCATCACAAACCCTGAGGCTTTGGTCCAGTGCTTATCTACTTTACAGTCTCAGAAGGTCTCTGGAGGGACAAATCATGTTACTCAAGTCTGCAAATCTCTAATTTCTTAATTTATTTCAACTCCCCTTTCCACTGGGGTACTGTGTATGATCTAAAGTTTTGGTTCATTGACATGTGCTGTTCTCGGGAGCGATAGGCGGTCCAGCATCTGCTCCAGTATCATCTCCGCAGGTTGAGACCGATGAGAGTACATAACAATGTCTTTAACCTATCTTCAGTGAGTTCCTGGTTCCCAAGTAGTACCTCTCAGGTCCTTGATCTTTGTACAGCAAGCATCAATTCCCCATGGCGGACCACCACTGTGAGGCTCAAGCCTGCCCATCCATAAAGCCCTGCCTGCTCTGTACTTGAAGCTGACCACTGGCTGCAATGCTCTTCTTCCTCCCTGTGGCCCTCTCAATTGTGAATGGGGCTCATAGCACAAAACTTGAGAAGGTAAAACTTCAGTAGGACTATCCTGGAACTGTATCTGACCTTTGCACCACTGCGGTCAGGTTAAACTTTTGACTTTGACTTGTTCCAGTGAGCCTATATAGCCGCGGTTGGCGCTTCATGCTTTTAGGAGCTATATTGCAGTTTCTTCTTCAAAAATTCAAATTCCGGTACTACTGATTGGATTTTTGACTTTTTTGACTTGTTTTATTAATTACATTTTGCTCTATTATTTTTCAAACTTGGGGGTCGATTAGGATGGCGGACGGAAACGGGTACCGTCCGCCATGGCCGTGGAAAAATCACTCCTGCCCGCGGGGGGTGACCGGCATGGACTGGCGGTGTGTGACCGGCCTTGACTGGCGGTGGATGACCGGCATGGACTGGCGGTGGGTGACCGGCCTTGACTGGCAGTGGGTGACCGGCCTGGACTGGCGGTGGATGAGGCAATAACACTGTAAGGGGTTGTTTCAACTGCCATTTCAATTTGCATCATCAAATGTATGTGTTTGCCTGCACCGCCACCGCGGAAGGCGTGCACCGCCATAGCGGCGCCAGTGAGTGATTGATTTCAAATGATCCACCGTCGGGGTAGCGCGCACATGCGGTTGCCGATGTGTGAATGTGACGGTCCGTGCACATGTAGCCAATGGGAACAGGTTACGCGTTGCGCGTAAGCGCATTCAAAAATTGCGGAAGACGTGCTCCGCCACAACAATGTGAGTCATTGGCTCTTTTTGAATGAAGCATCCAGGGAATACCAATTGCTGCAGACGTGTGCCACTGGAATGAGCTCAGGGCCCTATATATGTGTGAAGTTCTCCTGCACACATTCACTGCTTCCAGCCACTGCTGCCTGCGACCGTCACCTCGACCTGCTGCTTCTGAGCTATCCAACAACTGCTGCCTGCGACCATCACCTCGACCTGCTGCTCCTGAGCTATCCAACAACTGCTGCCTGCGACCATCACCTCGACCTGCTGCTCCTGAGCTATCCAACAACTGCTGCCTGCGATCATCACCTCGACCTGCTGCTCCTGGGTATCCAACCTGAGCTATTCCTGGTTCCCAAGTAGTACCTCTCAGGTCCTTGATTTTTGATGTGGCTCTTGAGCTCAAACTTAAGGGCTGTTTGAGACCGCAAGCTTAACCGTTTGCACCAGAACCACGTCGCTCACACCAAAATTCACCACTGTCGGTCCATCTCTTTGTACAGCAAGCATCAATTCCCCATGGCGGACCACCACTGTGAGGCTCAAGCCTGCCCATCCATAAAGCCCTGCCTGCTCTGTACTTGAAGCTGACCACTGGCTGCAATGCTCTTCTTCCTTCCTGTGGCCCTCTCCAATGTGAATGGGGCTCATAGCACAAAACTTGAGAAGGTAAAACTTCAGTAGGACTATCCTGGAACTGTATCTGACCTTTGCACCACTGCGGTCAGGTTAAACTTTTGACTTTGACCTGGTCCAGTGAGCCTATATAGCCGCGGTTGGCGCTTCATGCTTTTAGGAGCCAAATTGCAGTTTCTTCTTCAAAAATTAAAAATTCCGGTACTACTGATTGGATTTTTGACTTTTTTGACTTGTTTTATTAATTACATTTTGCTCTATTATTTTTCAAACTTGGGGGTCGATTAGGATGGCGGACGGAAACGGGTACCGTCCGCCATGGCCGCGGAAAAATCACTCCTGCCCGCACCGCGGAGAATCCGCGGTTGCGATTAGGATATCCATGTCGAGAAACTCCAACCGCGGCGGACGGTTCACATCAAACACCGTCCGCGGCGGATGGAACACATCTAACACCGTCCACGGCGGAAGGAACCAATAGAACTCCCACCACCGCGGACGGACATGACCACGGGAACAGGCCCAACCACCGCCATACCTGCGGAGGGTCCGTCCGCGCGATTAGGATAATGCCGCCATTCCAACGGAACTCATCGCCGTCCTCCACCGTCGCGGAAACAATACCTCCGAAAACTGACCATGACTGCGGAAGTACCACACAAACACCATCCCTGCCATCAATCCAATTACAAAATGGCAGATGGAAGTAAATAGAAAATATATTAAACCGAATAGCCAACCACCAGAAACACCCACCCCCAGCAACTACACGCCCCAATGACACCCCCCCAGCTCCGAAAAATGCACACAAATCACCACACCCACAGAACACCTGATTGCCTACAACCATTGGGACACCACCACCACACAGAGTATAAAAAGATACCCTCCCACCACCACAGTCCTTTGCATCACAGCATAGCTGCAAGCAAGAGCCACATCACCACGAGCAGCAGACACACACAAACACACATACTACCTGCTCACAAACACACACACCACACAACTCAACCCAACACCATCCCTACACACCACACACCTGCACATCCCACCCCACCACATCAACACCTTGCACATCACACACCATGGCACCCAAGAAAAATCCTACATTCACTGACACTGAGTTGAAGGTCATGGTGGATGAAATCATGCGTGTCGAACCACAGCTCTTCGGCAACCTAGTCCAGCAGACAACCTTGGCAACCAAAAACCACATGTGGGACAGGATAGTGACCAAAGTGAATGCGTCAGGGACCGTGCCACGCACCAAACACGACATCCAGAGGCGGTGGCACGACCTCAAGGCAAGGGTGAAAGGCATCAGGGTGAAGAACCACCTGCGGGCAAACCACACTGGTGGAGGCACTCCCCCGGAGCCCTTACCATGTGCTGAATGGGAGGAGAAGGTGCTTGGCATACTGCACCCTGAGAGCCTGGAAGGAATCGAGGAGGGAGAAGAGGCTGGTAAGTACAAACAAATGACCACAATCACACTGCCATTGTCTGCCATGCACAACTGACAAGACACATCTCCATGGCCCCAATCCATGCATGAGGACCACACAGTCACCCAAATGTGAAGTCCTCAGCTCAAATGCACCCACCATGACCAACCACAAATGTTGCCTCCTACGTTCCCATGCTTGCATGTTGTCAGAGCAACCAACACCACAACTCCCAAGAGGCCCCCATGTCCACAGGGAGGGTGGTGGTGGGTGGGGTGTGTGAGAGACCTGCACTACAACTCCCAACAGGCCCCCATGTCCACAGGGAGGGTGGTGGTGGATGGGGGTGTGAGAGAGGTATGTGGGGTGTGTGAGAGACCAGCACTACAACTCCCAACAGGCCCCCATGTCCACAGGGAGGGTGGTGGTGGGTGGGGGTGTGAGAGAGGTGTGTGGGGTGTGTGAGAGACCAGCACTACAACTCCCAACAGGCCCCCATGTCCACAGGGAGGGATGGCAGTGTGGGGGGGTGAGAGAGAGACCAGCACTACAACTCCCAACAGGCCCCCATGTCCATAGGGAGGGATGGCGGTGGGGGGGTGAGCGAGAGACCAGCACTACAACTCCCAACATTCCCCCATGTCCACAGGGGGGGTGGTGGTGGGTGGGGGGTGTGAGAGACCAGCACTACAACTCCCAACAGGCCCTCATGTCCACAGGGAGGGATGGCAGTGTGGGGGGGGGGTGAGAGAGAGACCAGCACTACAACTCCCAACAGCTCCCCATGTCCACAGGGAGGGATGGCGGTGGGGGGGTGAGAGAGAGACCAGCACTACAACTCCCAACAGGCCCCCATGTCCACAGGGAGGGTGGTGGTGGGTGGGGTGTGTGAGAGACCAGCACTACAACTCCCAACAGGCCCCCATTTCCACAGGGAGGGATGGCGGTGTGGGGGGTGAGAGAGAGACCAGCACTACAACTCCCAACAGGCCCCCATGTCCACAGGGAGGGATGGCGGTGGGGGTGGTGAGAGAGAGACCAGCACTACAACTCCCAACAGGCCCCCATGTCCACAGGGAGGGTGGTGGTGGGTGGGGTGTGTGAGAGACCAGCACTACAACTCCCAACAGGCCCCCATGTCCACAGGGAGGGATGGCGGTGTGGGGGGGTGAGAGAGAGACCAGCACTACAACTTCCAACAGGCCCCCATGTCCACAGGGAGAGATAGCGGTGTGGGGGGGTGAGAGAGAGACCAGCACTACAACTCCCAACAGGCCCTCATGTCCACAGGGAGGGATGGCGGTGGGTGGGTGAGAGAGAGACCAGCACTACAACTCCCAACAGGACCCCATGTCCACAGGGAGGGTGGTGGTGGGTGGGGTGTGTGAGAGACCAGCACTACAACTCCCAACAGGCCCCCTTGTCCACAGGGAGGGATGGCGGTGTGGGGGGATGAGAGAGAGACCAGCACTACAACTCCGAACAGGCCCCCATGTCCACAGGGAGGATGGTGGTGGGTGGGGTATGTGAGAGACCAGCACTACAACTCCCAACAGGCCCCCTTGTCCACAGGGAGGGATGGCGGTGTGGGGGGGTGAGAGAGAGACCAGCACTACAACTCCCAACAGGCCCCCATGTCCACAGGGAGGGATGGCGGTGGGGGGGTGAGAGAGAGACCAGCATTACAACTCCCAACAGGCCCCCATGTCCACAGGGAGGGTGGTGGTGGGTGGGGTGTGTGAGAGACCAGCACTACAACTCCCAACAGGCCCCCATGTCCACAGGGAGGGTGGTGGTGGGTGGGGTGTGTGAGAGACCAGCACTACAACTCCCAACAGGCCCCCATGTCCACAGGGAGGGTGGTGGTGGGTGGGGGGTGTGAGAGAGGTAATTGATTAGTAATGTTGTTACCAAAACCATGTCATGTCCACAGCATTGTTCATGATAATCTTGTCCCTCAGGTGATCGCAACTTGACTGGCGCAAGCACCAACCGCCAGCACCAGTTGCCCCCCTCACAGCACGGACTCTCTGGGGACGAGCACATTGCCAGCTCAGACACAGAGGATGAAGCGGGACCAAGCAGACTTCCAGGGCCATCAGGCTCACAGGACATCACTGCCTCCACCACCACAGCCTGTGTCACCACACCATCACCTGCCATAGTGAGCTGTGCAGCCACCACCACCACCACCACCACCTCCACCACCACTACCACACCACTCCTGCCTGTGCCACCCTGCCTGACCCATCAGCTGATGATGGGCCATCTACATCGCAGGCAAGCAGGGAGAGTGGACGCGAGAGGACGCAGGTGAGGGCACAGCACACAACCAGGAGTGCAGTTGTCCGGCGAGGTGGGAAAGGACACCCACCCCATCCTGCCGCCGAAACCCTGGAAGCCATTGCAAGAGTCAATGCCTCCTATCAGCGGGCGCAGGAACAGTCTGAACGGGCCCACCAAGACTCACAGGAGAACAGCAACATGTTGCGGTCCATAAATACGCGCATAGGGCAAATTGTGGACATCATGGGCCAAGCAACTGCTCTGTGGAGGGACTGGCTATCCCGCGCACCACCACCCCCCCTCACCCTAGTGCCCAGCGGGACCGCTCCACAACACCACCGCCACCCACACCTGAGCCGATGGACATGGAGGTGGCCCCTGACCAAACTGCCCCCACAGCTGTCTCTGCTCCGGCTCCAAGACAGAGGGGCCGTCCTAGGCTGGATGCAGGTGAGAACAGTGGTGTTGGCCCATCTACCCACTTTAAGAGGGGGCGCCAATGACTTCACCCTTGTCTGAGCCTGCCATTCACCCTGAAAACTATCCTGTCCCACAATGCCAACCATTGCCACACGTCTGTTGGACTAGCTGGACATCACACATTGTGGTGTCCCCACGGTGATTTCATCTGCCATGACCTTCAACTCTCACTCCCCCACCAACACTTCTTTGTAAATATGCACCAACAACAATCCTCAACCTGTAAATAAACATCACGTAGACACTCAATGATGTGTTGCCTCCATGTTTTATTCACATGAATGTCTTAGAATCTAACGTTACCAGGTGCAGGGATCAATGTTGTTGAGAATCATGCCTCTGTGGGAGTGACCTAGGGATAATGAGAGAACAACAAACACAGGTCAGGAAAGAGATTCACTCCCATCACAACACACTGTACAGCAGCATCCCACAAACCACACTCATCACCAATTAAGTGGATCACAGGACACACATCAGGGAGCATACCATGTACCCCATCTAACACACACATTTGCAAACAGAACATACCAGCACAGGCTGCATAGACACACCACATCCACACTCTACCACCAAACATACATCATGCATTGTCTGGCTGTACAAGCGGTAGTTACTCACATTCAAGGGAAATAGCGATCAATGAGCTGAGGCCTCTGGTCCACACCTTCTTCCTCACCACTATCCTCATCAGTCGACATGGGTGGGATGGGAGGCCGATCAACCTGTTGGTCTTCAGGGTCCATGATCAGTTCTATGTTATTGCTCAAGGCCAGGTTTTGGAGCATGCAGCAGGCAATCACGATTTTGCATACTTTGCCTGGTGAGTATGGCAGGGCCCCTCCGGTTTCATCCAGGCAGCGAAACCTAGACTTCAGCAGCCCAAATGTACGTTCTATCACTCGACGTGTCCTCCCATGAGCATCATTATAACGCAATTCACTAGGGGTAGTAGGATTCCTGATGGGGCTCAGCAGCCACGGCCTGTTTGGGTACCCCGAGTCACCCAGGTGGAGTGATGACAGACACAAATGTCATAACCATCAATTGTGGAAACACCATGCCACACATACAACACAATTGTCCTCACAACACACTGACAACACAATTGTCCTTTCAGCACACTCACCTTCAAGCCACGCACGTTCTGGACGCAGATTAGCCATCAGTTGGGGACAATGCTGCCCGGCATGATGTGGGAGTCATGGGCGGAACCGGGAAATCTGGCACACACATGCAAGATGATGTTGTCAACCAGGCACACCACTTGCACGTTGATCGAATGGTAGTGCTTTTGATTCCTATATACAGCTTCACGTGCCTGGGGCGGTATGAGACCAATATGTGTCCCATCAATTGAACCCACCACGTGTGGTAACTGGGCCAGGGCATAGAAGTCCCCTTTGACTGCTGCCAACTGTGCCTGACGTGGAAAATGGATGTAATCATCCTTGTAATGCATCATGGCATTCAGGACATCCCACAGAACCACGCTGAACATGGATTGTGACATCCCTCCCGCATGACCAACGGTGTACTGGAAAGTGCCAGTCGCAAAGAAATTTAGTGCCACCATCACCTTTGCTGTGGGTATGAAAGCTCCAGGATATGTCCTGCGTGGCTGCAGATGAGGTGACAATTGTGTGACAATCTCCTGCAATCTCAGTCGGTCAAACCGGTATTTGCGGATCACCTCCTCGTCAACCATGTCCTCCAGCACAGTGGATGGTCGTTTCACATTTGGAGCCCTCCTGTGTGGGAGTACATGGCAGCAGATGTCAAATGACCAACAACGCATAGCTGTGCAACACTATCACATCTTGAGCACCACAATGCTAATATTACATGTTGCAGACAGTGATGATATGTGTGACCACCACAATATCTCAGGAAATAGAGCTGACTACACACAATGTACAGCCACAAAGAACATCCTGTGGGCTAACATGTACAATGTAACGTGCACACATGTTAAAACATCTTGCAACAACACATGACTGAGGGCCCATATGTGGACAAGCGTCCACACAGAGACACATGTACGTGCACAAACAACATGAATTTTGAAGACACCCTACTTGTGTTCATGCACCCATGAACACACAGACAATGCCCCCTCAGCTGACATGCATGGGCACACAACAACAGACACGCATACACAGAATGCATGTACACACACATCATTGTTACTTACACACACAAACAACACACTCACAACAGATAATGAATGTGTGTACACACCCTTGCGGTACTGTTGCGATGTGTAGAAATGAACACGTGTGTCCACAAGACCAAAACGTCAACACGTCGCAATGCACATCTGACGCTACTTTGGCCCACAACACTAGCCTTTGTTAACCACTGGCAGGGTCTACAGTCTGAGAACACATGCAAAAAATGGACATGAGTGTCGCACGTGGACATGGTCCATAGACTACACATCAAAAATCTTACAGCATTCCAGACATGTCCTGACACACTCGTACAACTAAGAAGATTACATGTGTGCGGAGACATGCAGTGTGTGTACATACGCCATCTGGGGACGCCTTCCACCAACACAGGAGATGACCGATTACACATCAAATATGCATGACATATGCTGTATGGTCAATGACCATCCTGGTTGCCCCCCGGGAAAATGCATGTGCGCACTACCGCGGCGGTGCATCATTTGAAATCTGTCACTCACTGGCGCCGCTATGGCAGTGCACGCCTTCCGCGGTGGCGGTGCAGGCAAACACATACATTTGATGATGAAATCTGAAATGGCAGTTGAAACAACCCCTTAAAGTGTTATTGCCTCATCCTCCGCCAGTCCATGCCGGTCACCCACTGCCAGTCAAGGCCGGTCACACACCACCAGTCAAGGCCGGTCACACACCGCCAGTCCAGGCCGGTCACCCACCGCCAGTCAAGGCCGGTCACACACCGCCAGTCCAGCCCAGTCACACACCGCCAGTCCAGGCCGGTCACCCACCGCCAGTCAAGGCCGGTCACATACCGCCAGTCCAGGCCGGTCACCCACCGCCAGTCCAAGCCGGTCACCCACCGTCAGGACTGGGCGGTGCCTGGACTGGTGGTGGGTGACCGGCATGGACTGGCGGTGTGTGACCGGCCTTGACTGGCGGTGGATGACCGGCATGGACTGGCGGTGGGTGACCGGCCTTGACTGGCAGTGGGTGACCGGCCTGGACTGGCGGTGGATGAGGCAATAACACTGTAAGGGGTTGTTTCAACTGCCATTTCAATTTGCATCATCAAATTTATGTGTTTGCCTGCACCGCCACCGCGGAAGGCGTGCACCGCCATAGCGGCGCCAGTGAGTGATTGATTTCAAATGATCCACCGTTGCGGTAGCGCGCACATGCGGTTGCCGATGTGTGAACATGACGGTCCGTGCACATGTAGCCAATGGGAACAGGTTACGCGTTGCGCGTAAGCGCATTAAAAAATTGCGGACGACGTGCTCCGCCACAACAATGTGAGTCATTGGCTCTTTTTGAATGAAGCATCCAGGGAAATCCAATTGCTGCAGACGTGTGCCACTGGAATGAGCTCAGGGCCCTATATATGTGTGAAGATCTCCTGCACACATTCACTGCTTCCAGCCACTGCTGCCTGCGACCGTCACCTCGACCTGCTGCTTCTGAGCTATCCAACAACTGCTGCCTGCGACCATCACCTCGACCTGCTGCTCCTGAGCTATCCAACAACTGCTGCCTGCGACCATCACCTCGACCTGCTGCTCCTGAGCTATCCAACAACTGCTGCCTGCGACCATCACCTTGACCTGCTGCTCCTGAGCTATCCAACAATTGCTGCCTGCGACCATCACCTCGACCTGCTGCTGCTGAGCTATCCAACAACTGCTGCTGTACTGCCACAATCGTGAACCTTGCCATGCAGGGAGTGCGAGGGACCCAGTCTCGTCCCTTCACCGCAGCGGAGCTGGATGTCCTTGTGGACGGTGTGCTTACCCACTATGAACGGCTCTACGGTGCCCCCGGGCAGGTGGTAAGTGAAGTGGGTAACATGTTGGTGGGCATGAGGTGGTCACTGACTCCTTGCTTCTGCAAGCTTGGCGGTGTGCTGTTGGACCTTTATATGTGTTGTACTGCGCATGGCTGCATGAATATACATGTTTCTGCAATGTATATGATTGTCAAACATTCCACTGACGTTCCCTTCTTGTCTCCCATCCTGGTAGGTGAAGCTGCACCTTCGCAAGGCCGTGTGGAAGACCATAGCACGTGATGTACGGGCAGTGGGGGTGTGCAATAGACGACACACACACTGCCACAAGCGCTGGGACGACATATACAGGCTCAGCAAGAACGTTGCGGAGATGACACTGGGGATCATTCCGAGAACAGGCCGCCTTGAACGACGCACCATGACACCTCTAATGCACCGCATAATTGCTGTGACGCATCCTGACCTGTCCGCCCGGCTGAGAGGGGATCAACAGCAAACTAGCGGTAAGCAGACTGTATGTATCTGTAACTTGTGAGTGAATGCATGTATCCGTGCACAGACACAGTAGTGACATCCGTGGTGCGTATCTTTAGCATATATTGCATGTTGGTGGCATTAGGGGAGGGACCGGTAGCACCCATGTCCACCAGGTGGACATGCCAGTTGATTTGTATTTGAGGGTTCCAGGACATGCCGTTGAGGTCTGGTGTCCCATGGCATGACATGTGTGGTGGTCTGCATGCACTTGGCCTGCTTGTATGATGTACAAGTTTCACATACACCCACGGATCTATGATGTGTGGATGTGTGGTAGGGGTGGTTCGTGTACAGGATGGTTGCTACATGTCAATCAACTGTACGGAATGGTGTGACTTTGAAACCTTCAGTACGTGAGTGTGTCACTTAGGTTGACATCTCTTCCCTCTCTCTTCCAGCTTTGGCTGAGGGCACTGAGACACAGACGACGGAGATGAGTGGTAGCAATGCATCCGGATCCGAGATGACACACACGCAGACTGACACTGAAGAGGGCAGCCACGGAGAGGGGGACAGAACCGTCCCTGAGGACTCACATGTGGAGACACCATCGCCCTCATCCTCAGAAAGTGTTGGTGAGTCAGCACTGTTGTCACAGACAGGGAGTGGGCAATCGACACCTTCAGTCGGGACACAGCACACAGGGCCCACACTGCCACCCACTGCAACATGTACTGCTCGTGCTCGCCAGAGGAGGGGGAGCAGAGTTGCCTTCGGTGCAGGAACCGCTGCCCCTGCACCTGTGACACAAAGTGCACTTTGTGCAGAGGCTGTTGATCTGCTGCGACAGCTGTGTGTAGGGGAGACCAACATGATGAATGCATTCCAAGACCATGATAGGAAGTTGGGGCAGGTGGTGGCATTCATGGAGGGGATGCATGGCGATGTTGCTGGTCTCCACAGAACAGTTCAGTCATTGGCAAACACTGTGTCCTCAGCCATTGTACCGTCGCATAGACAGGGTGCTACTTCTGTACCACCATCCACACCACTTGATGTTACAGGGGAGAGTGAGTCATCAGACCAGGCCTCTTATTCAGGTTATTACACTAGGAGCAGCCACAGGCAGCAAGGCAGGGCACGGAGGGCACAGACACCATCCCCTAGGACTGGGTTTTCTTTCTCCGAAGACAACGTGAGCAACACTGGAGTTGACACACAGGATCATCAAGGGGTGTTGGTGGAAATGGATTCACATGCTACACAGGCATCCCCCACAAAAGGGACTCCCAAGCCAAGGCCACCTCCCAAGAGCAGGGACACTCCCAAGGACAAGGGCAGTACCAAGGAAAGGGCACCTCCCAAGAGCAGGGACACTCCCAAGGACAAGGACAGTACCAAGGAAAGGGCACCTCCCAAGAGCAGGGACACTCCCAAGGACAAGGACAGTACCAGGGAAAGGGCACCTCCCAAGAGCAGGGACAATCTCAAGGACAAGGACAGTACCAAGGAAAGGGCACCTCCCAAGAGCAGGGACACTCCCAAGGACAAGGACAGTACCAAGGAAAGGGCACCGCCCAAGAGCAGGGACACTCCCAAGGACAAGGACAGTACCAAGGAAAGGGCACCTCCCAAGAGCAGGGACACTCCCAAGGACAAGGACAGTACCAGGGAAAGGGCACCTCCCAAGAGCAGGGACACTCCCAAGGACAAGGACAGTACCAAGGAAAGGGCACCTCCCAAGAGCAGGGACACTCCCAAGGGCAAGGTAGCTTCAAAGGAGAGGGACACTACAATGGACAAGTCTGCACCCAGGGACAGGGCACCGGCAAGGGATCAGGGACATTCCAGGGACAGGACACCTCCTACGTCCAAGGCACATCCCATGGGCAAGGGTTCTCCCATGGACACGAGCACCATCAAGGGCAGGCATATTTCACCCCTGGCTGCACTGAGGATGATGTTTAAGGAACGTACAACATATTTGTCAGCAGTGGAGTCACCCCATACCTCTACTCCCATCCACGCCCCGCAGAAGCAGAGGAAGGAGTACACTGTTGTTGCATCCCCCATTACACATGATGCAGAGGGCAGAAGGCAGGCCCACAGCAAACGGCAGGCAGGGTCCAGCACATCCCCAGAGAGCAGACCACCACAAGCACATGATACACCTTTGATGTCTGATGATGCAACTCCACTTACCAGTCCAGTCATGTCCGGGGTGCCCCTACGTTTCACAAAGAAATGGAGACACACACCAGTGAGACCTGACCACCCCAATGTCGCTCCAGTACAGCTGTCCCCAGCTCCCAGAGCCACCCTGCCTCCTGGCCCATACAGCCCTGTGGCTCATCATTTCAGTGGTCCAAGTGGCTCATCTGCAGTTCACTCTCATGTGTCAGATAGTGGCACTGTGTCTATTGTTCGCTGTCATGCATCATGTAGTAGCACTGTGTCAGTTGTGCCCTCTCCTGTTGCAGGTACTGGCACTGTGTGTGTCCGCCACTCTCATGTGCCAGATGCAGGCATGGTATTTGTTGGTCAGTGTACAGGGACATGTCCTGGGAGTGTGTCTGGGTCTATGACTCATGTGTCAGTCAGTAGATCTGTGGCTGTGTCTCACACTCCTGTTTCTGTTGCTGGCGGTGTGTCTGGGTCTAGGGCTCATGTGTCAGTCACTACAGTTGTGGCTGTGTCTCACACTCCTGTTGCTGGTGCTGGCGGTGTGTCTGGGTCTATGGCTCATGTGTCAGTCAGTAGATCGGTGGCTGTGTCTCACACTCCGGTTGCTGGTGCTGGCGGTGTGTCTGGGTCTATGGCTCATGTGTCTGTCAGTAGTTCGGTGGCTGTGTCTCACACTCCGGTTGCTGGTGCTGGCGGTGTGTCTGGGTCTATGGCTCATGTGTCAGTCAGTAGATCGGTGGCTGTGTCTCACACTCATGTTTCTGGTGCTGGCGGTGTGTCTGGGTCTATGGCTCATGTGTCAGTCAGTAGATCGGTGGCTGTGTCTCACACTCCTGTTGCTGGTGCTGGCGGTGTGTCCGAGGCGAGTAGTTCAAGCAGTCCACCAGATTCTGTGGTATGAGGTTTAGTTGCCATCACTCACATGTCATTTAACTTTGTGTGTAGATTGACGAATGTAACCACCTAGATATTATTATTGTCCTTGTCACGGGTCGCTTGACACACGTACTTGGGTTGCCTCTGATGTTCCTGCTGTGTTGTAAACACTGCCCTGTTGCTGTTCTGATACTGCATTGTGCCCTCTCACGTGCTGCCTCTGATGTACCTGCTCTTTTGGCCACAATGCCCTGTTGCTGTTCTGATACTGCATTGTGCCCTCTCACGTGCTGCCTCTGATGTACCTGCTGTGTTGGCCACTATGCCATGTTGCTGTTCTGATACTGCATTGGGCACTCTCATATGCTGCCTCTGATGTACCTGCTGTGTTGGCCACAATGCCCTGTTGCTGTTCTGATACTGCATTGTGCCCTCTCACGTACTGCCTCTGATGTACCTGCTGTGTTGGCCACAATGTCCTGTTGCTGTTCTGATACTGCATTGTGCACTCTCATATGCTGCCTCTGATGTACCTGCTCTGTTGGCCACAATGCCCTGTTGCTGTTCTGATACTGCATTGTGCACTCCCATATGCTGCCTCTGATGTACCTGCTCTGTTGGCCACAATGCCCTGTTGCTGTTCTGATACTGCATTGTGCCCTCTCATATGCTGCCTCTGATGTAGCTGTTCTGTGCAATGGACTGCTGATGCACTTACCCCCTCTCATGTGATGCCTCTGATGTAGCTGTTCTGTGCGATGAACTGCTGATGCACTTACCCCTTCTCATGTGATGCCTCTGATGTAGCTGTTCTGTGCAATGGACTGCTGATGCACTTACGCCCTCTCATGTGATGCCTCTGATGTAGCTGTTCTGTGCAATGGACTGTTGATGCACTTACCCCCTCTCAAGTGCTGCCAATGATGTAGCTGTTCTGTGCAATGGACTGTTGATGCAGTTGGCCCCTCTCATATGCTGCCTCTGATGTAGCTGTTCGGTGCAATGGACTGTTGATGCACTTGGCCCCTCTCATATGCTGCCTCTGATGTAGCTGTTCTGTGCAATGGACTGCTGATGCACTTACCCCCTCTCATGTGATGCCTCTGATGTAGCTGTTCTGTGCAATGGACTGTTGATGCACTTACCCCCTCTCATGTGATGCCTCTGATGTAGCTGTTCTGTGCAATGGACTGTTGATGCACTTACCCCCTCTAATGTGCTGCCAATGATGTAGCTGTTCTGTGCAATGGACTGTTAATGCACTTGGCCCCTCTCATATGCTGCCTCTGATGTAGCTGTTCTGTGCAATGGACTGTTGATGCACTTGGCCCCTCTCATATGCTGCCTCTGATGTAGCTGTTCTGTGCAGTGGACTGCTGATGCACTTACCCCCTCTCATGTGATGCCTCTGATGTAGCTGTGGAATGTCTGACATAATATCGACAGACAGAATATCGACATACAAAAATATCGACACAAAAATATCGAAATCAAAAATATCGGAGTCATATCTTCATAAAGGTAAGTACAAAAATATCAAAAATTAATATTGTAGTACAAAAATATCGAAATTAAAAATATCGTTTTTTAAATGTATAAATAATAATGTAAAAATAATTTTAAAATACATATAATTTTACAAATATTAAATAAAAACATTAAAACATAATTAAAAAATTAAAACTAATACATATACATTTAAAATAAATTAAAAACGCAATAATTTAATATATTTTTCTTTTTTTTAATTTCATTTAATTGATTTAATTTAAATATAAATTTATTTTATTTTTACCCTGTACGCCTGTACCCCAAAAAACCCAAACTGACCCTGAACCCTAAAAATACCCCTTTACCCAAAAACCCAAAACTGACCCTGAACCCTAAAATACCCTTTTACCCAAAAACCCCAAACTGACCCTGAACCCTAAAAATACCCCTTTACCCAAAAACCCAAAACTGACCCTGAACCCTAAAAATACCCTTTTACCCAAAAACCCCAAACTGACCCTGAACCCTAAAAATACCCCTTTACCCAAAAACTGAAAACTGACCCTGACCCCAAAAAATACCCCTTTACCCAAGAACTAAAAACTGACCCTGAACCCAAAAAATACCCCTTTACCCAAAAACTGAAAACTGACCCTGAACCCTAAAAATACCCCTTTACCCAAAAACTGAAAACTGACCCTGAACCCTAAAAATACCCCTTTACCCAAAAACTGAAAACTGACCCTGAACCCAAAAAATACCCCTTTACCCAAAAACTGAAAACTGACCCTGAACCCTAAAAATACCCCTTTACACAAAAACTGAAAACTGACCCTGAACCCAAAAAATACCCCTTTACCCAAGAACTGAAAACTGACCCTGAACCCTAAAAATACTCCTTTACCCAAAAACTGAAAACTGACCCTGAACCCTAAAAATACCCCTTTACCCAAAAACTGAAAACTGACCCTGAACACTAAAAATACCCTTTTACCCAAGAACTGAAAACGGACCCTGAACCCAAAAAATACTCCTTTACCCAAAAACTGAAAACTGACCCTGAACCCTAAAAATACCCCTTTACCCAAAAACTGAAAACTGACCCTGAACCCTAAAAATACCCCTTTACACAAAAACTGAAAACTGACCCTGAACCCAAAAAATACCCCTTTACCCAAGAACTGAAAACTGACCCTGAACCCTAAAAATACTCCTTTACCCAAAAACTGAAAACTGACCCTGAACCCTAAAAATACCCCTTTACCCAAAAACTGAAAACTGACCCTGAACACTAAAAATACCCTTTTACCCAAGAACTGAAAACGGACCCTGAACCCAAAAAATACTCCTTTACCCAAAAATTGAAAACTGACCCTGAACCCTAAAAATACCCCTTTACCCAAAAACTGAAAACTGACCCTGAACACTAAAAATACACTTTTACCCAAAAACTGAAACCTGACCCTGAACCCTAAAAATACCCCTTAAAAAAACTAAAACATATAAAATTAAAAATATTATTATATACTTACCTATACTTACGTTGTAATGGTATGCGTTGTAAAGGTACCTGCGTTGTAAAAACATGCGTTGTAAACACATGCGTTGTAATGGTTTTTGCATTGTAAAAATGTTGTTGTAATGGTAGTGCGTTGTAAAAGTTGCGTTGTAAAGGTTGTTTCCCCGGTGGATAGCGTAGGGGTAAAAATTACTATTCACACTCCAGAGGGTGCAACAGTAGGGAAAGCGTTGGATAGCATGGGGGTAAAAATTAATTCCCACACTACTCCCACTTTAACACACAACACACTACACATATAAAAAAGACAATTAATATAAATTTCAATTAATCAATTAATAACAATTAATATTACTAAATTGATGTAATTATAAATGAACTAAATAACACATATTAATTACTAATTAATTAACAATAAATACCAAAGAAAATTACAATCTCTTTAATTAATTACATTTAATTATATCACACCCTATCCCCCTATAAACACACAACCCACTACACAGAAATAAATCATATCATTTATTCACTTAATAATTCTTAATTATCAATTAATTATTATTTAACAATAACAAAAAATTAAATATATTAGCACATTAACTCTAAATAATTTAATTACATAATTAATATTATTTAATTACCAATTAATTATTAATTAACAATAACAACACATTAAATATATTAGCACATTAACTCTAAATAATTTAATTACATAATTAATATTATTTAATTATCAATTAATTATTAATTAACAATAACAATAAAGTAAATATATTAGCACATTAGCTGTAAATAATTTTATTTACTAATTAATATTATTGTTTCCCAATTAATTAATTAACAATAACAAAAAATTATATATATAAAAGAATTACTCTAATTAATGTAATTAACTAATTAATATTAATTAATTACCAATTAATTATTAATTAAAAATATGTACAAAATTATATTAATTAATTAACTAATTAATATTAATTAATTACCAATTAAGTATTAATAAAAAATATTTACAAACATATATTAATTAATTAATTATTATTAAATTACTTCCCACCCTATTCCCCTATAAACCCACAACCCGCTCTGATACTAAAACGCAAAATGTAAACAAATTTACAAATTTTCAAACATACATTACAAAACATGTTTAACAAACATATAAACAACACATTAAAATACATAACACTAAACAAAATTTCGATATTAGTAAAATTCGATATTAGTAACATACATACCTTAAAAAAACGATATTCTGTCTGTCGATATTTTGGACATCGATATTCTATACTATCGAAATTAAAACATCGATATTATTGTATATCGATATTTTAATTTCGATATTTTGTCTCACTACCGTAGCTGTTCTGTACAATGGACTGTTGATGCACTTACCCCCTCTCATGTGATGCCTCTGATGTAGCTGTTCTGTGCAATGGACTGTTGATGCACTTACCCCCTCTCATGTGCTGCCAATGATGTAGCTGTTCTGGGCAATGGACTGTTCATGCACTTACCCCCTCTCATGTGCTGCCAATGATGTAGCTGTTCTGTGCAATGGACTGTTGATGCACTTGGCCCCTCTCATATGCTGTCTCTGATGTAGTTGTTCTGTGCAATGGACTGCTGATGCACTTACCCACTCTGACGTGCTGCCAGTGATGTACATGATCTGTTGTACCCAATGCCCATGCTCTTGGATATTCTGATATTATGCACCTATTATGTTGAATAAAGCTAATAAATCATGTTTTGTGGTTTCTCGTTGTCATTCCTGGTTGTGTACTTCAATTGTGTATGTTTTGGTGCGATCGTCAATGTATTTCCTGTGACATGACACTCCCCCTTCCAACGTCACTGCCCTGCCAGGTACTCCCCTTCCGTCAGCAATTGGTGAGTTGGCATACCTGCGTCGTCGTCGATGATGGTCCATGACTTGCTGGTGGTGGAGCACGAAGAGTATCGGAAATGCGTGTAGCGCTGGGTCCATGACGGCGATCTGCTTGTGGTGTATATCTCCGCTGTGGTGATTCCGCCATGTTCAGGCAGGTTGTTTTTCCACGGCGAATTTATGTGTGTTTTCCGCAATCGTGATTTGGGGGACAGTCGGAGACGTCATTCCGTACGGCGGTGTGTCTGGATTGGGTGCGTCCGCTCCGGGGTCGGGTGTACTTCCGCGGCGGTGCGTGCTCTTCCACCGCGTACTGAAATTTGACAGTGTTTCCCATCCTAATATGGCGGACGGAGTGTCAGCGGCAGGCGGACGGAAAAAAGGCTTTTTCCGCCTAATCCAGGACGGCGGTCGCCCTTCCGTCCGCCATCCTAATGAGCCCCTTGGTGTGGGATCATTTTGTGTACTCTATTTTGATTGTTTTAATGTATTAATTTTGCACAAATACTTTAAACATTGCATGTAAGCTAAGCCTGACTGCTCTGTACCAAGGTACCATGAGGTGAGCACAAATTAATTTGGAGTTTGCTTGTGGTTTATCCTAAGATTGTGTTTTGTGCTTGCCTAAGGTTCACAACCCAGTCAAACAGTAACCCAATTTCAGACATCTCTTAACATAAAATGAACTTGGTTTAGGGCCTTATTTAGATGTTGGCAGTCCTGGGACTGCCGTTGCTTTTTGGCGATCAGACCACCCACATACCAGGTGGCCTGACCACCAGAATATGATGTGGGCAGTGAGGCCACCTCCTACACTAAAAGCAGAGCTCTCACAGCAATGTAGACAGCATGGGTGAATGGCGGTGGTGTCTGCCTCAGCACCGCCGTGGCCATTACAACCTGTCTTTCTACCGACCCTTTCATGGCAGCAACCCCACCAAGAAAAAGATGGAGGGAAGGCAGGTTTTGGGGGTGAAAACATGTCTACAGGGTGAGTGTGCCTTGGAGACATGTTCATGGTAACACCTATGTGTTTCCTCATGCCATCTGCACATTTGCACACACTGTAGCTACTGCAGACTGTACTGCGGGGAAATGGTGTGCCCGACCACCGAGATGCATTTCAGCATGGCCGGCATTGGCTGCAGCTCTTAACTATAGCCACAGTATTCCACTGCCATGATTGTGCTGAGGGCACACCGACAGCCCCTGCGATGAAATCTCAATACATCTGTCGGGATGCCTCCTGCTTATCAATGTTTACCTGATCGCCACTGCCGAGGGCTGGTGGTGATTCCGTCACCTACTAAATCAGGCCAATTATGTGGGATTGATTCATATTTGTGATTATGTTCAGATTATCCATGTACTGCACAAATAAATATAATAGCCGCTGAAGGTCTATATCAGTTCTTGAGATAAGAAAGGTGTCATCTACATGCAATAAAAGAGTAATAAGGCGCTTTCCCACTAGCGGTAAGTCCTTCCCTCCCTTAAGCAAGTATTGCTCCAGGGAGATAATATACAGGGTAACAAGAAAAGGGGCATCAATATAACCCTGGCAAACTCCCCTTTTTAATCTATAGGGTTTTGTACATTATCCACCCTCATCATATCAAACCGAAGTGGTCAGATTGCGATGCAGATCTCTCAGCAAACACAGAATATTCATGTCCACCCCAATGGAACCCAGCAGAGCCTAGAACTTGTCTCTATTCACTCTGTCAAAGGCTGAAATGAGATCAATGAAGGCAAGATGAACCAACCCTTTACTTCACCGTTGTGCATTTAGATCATTAGAATATGGTCATTTTAGCAATCCCATCAAACCTTGTAATCCTTCAATAGATAGTGTAAACCCCGGAGAGGCATAGATGAAATCCATCACAGAGCCTCTTCCTCTCCCTGTGAAAGTAGGTATTATTCCTCCCATCAATTGTTTGCTATTCAGAGGGGTTAAAATATCTACTTTATAGCTATGTAACACTGAGCCCATCAAATCTCCCAGGTTTGAATGTGTAAAGTGCACGGTGCATAACGCGCCCTTATCATAGTTGCTTAGACAATCTTCACAAAAATGCAGGTTAAAATAACCTATCAATGTAATATTCATAAAATAGTCCCTCTTACTAACATGTATTCCTAAAATGTTGTTTGGAGCTCTACCATGTGTTTTTGTCTCTTGAGTAAAATTACAGTTATACAAATTCAGGATAAGCATGCTGCCCATGAGATCAAATGTAAGAAGGACAGCTGCTGAATTCAATGAGTAAGAATCTACAAACTCAAAATTACAATTTATTCTAAGGCCAATTAATACAACAAAACTCATTGTGTCCTCCCATGTAACACTCGGTTTGCTGGAACATGAAAAGAACTATAGCCATCCAGTGCAAAATTACATTTGATATGCCATGTTTCTTGTAAGCCAACTATAGTAAATTATATATGAAAACTGCTCCATTGTCTGTCAATCATTTTGCTCACTAACCTAGCTATGTTTCAACTTATTACCCAACGTATTACTTTTCAGCTGAGCCCTGTCACATGCCATGAGATTGGAAACCAAGGGATCTTAGGCAGACATGGTATACATTTGATTTAGTTGACCTAGGGAGTCCAAATTACTTAGAGATTCAAACCTATTGGTATTGGGAAGATTGTATATTTCCCTCCCCGTCACCCTACCAACTATGGTCCCTCCTTGTTTCTCTGCCTCAACCAGAGATGGCATAGATAAGGACCTAGAAAAAGAATCAAAGGTAGAGCAACAACCTCCAATCATGGTCGCAGGCTGAGACAAATTCTTGAGAAGATCACGAACAACTTGTGCATTATTGAAATGTACCACCACACAATAAAAAATAAATAACCTGGTATTTGAAAAGTGTGAAATAATCACCCCTAAGGGGGCCATCGGGAAGATTAAGCAAGCTATTGCCCAGAGTCACATGGTGCTGGGCTGAGCTGCCACCGTCGATTGAACTGTGAGCCCCATGCTCCAGAGTAAGCCTCCCTGGCTGCTGCACCTCTGTCACCCTCACCAGGTTTGACATCCTTACCCACCCAAGGTAACTACACAAAATATCGAGCAAAAAATATAGAATTACATAAATATCGACTTCAAAATATAGAATGGACATAATATCGCATGGACAGAATATAGTCAGCAAAAATATCGAATTTAAGCTAAGTAATGTAATATCGATTTTTATAAATATCGAAAGTCAAAATATTGAAGTATATAATATAGGTTATTAAAATATATTGAAATTTTAACTATATCGAATTTTTTAAAGTGTTTTGTATGTTAGTATATGTGTGAAAAGTGTATTTTGTTTGTAATTTATTTTTAGTAATGAATTTTATGTTATTTAATTTTTGTGTAATTTAATTCTGTAGCGGGTTGTGGGTTTATAGGGGAATAGGGTGGGAAGTAATTTAATTATATTAAATAAAATATAAATTTTTTGAAATTATTAATTATTTTTAATTTAATTTTGTGTTTTAGTTATGTAGCAGGATGTGGGTTTGTAGGGGAATATGGTAGGAAGTAATTTAATTGTAATTAATTAAATATTTTAACTTATTTATTGGTATTTATTTTGAATACATTGTTAAATGATTTTTAATTGACAATTAATTAATTTTTAATTGGTAATTAATTTTTATTAATTGATTAATTGATAATTATGTAAATTTTATTTATTTATTTTCTGTAGCGGGTTGTGGGTTTATAGGGAAATAGGGTGGGAAGTTAATTCATTGTAATTAATTAAACGTTTTTATTTATTTATTGGTATTTATTTTTAATTAATTGGTAATTACATTTTATTTGTTCATTAATTACTTGTAAATTGGTAATTAATTTGTATTACTAGTTAATGAATTTTAATTATTATTTATTTGTGTTTTTAATTGAGTAAATATTATGTTATATTAAATTGGTATTTACTTTTCATTAAGTTTTTATTGGTATTGATATTTCATTTATTTTTATTAATATATTAAATATTTACTTTCTCTACTGTTGCACTCTCTGGAGTAGGAATAGTAATTGTTACCCCTACGCTATCCAATGCTTTCCCTACTGTTGCACTCTCTGGAGTGGGAATAGTAATTTTTACCCTCCCGCTATCCAACGCTTTTCCTACTGTTGCACTCTCTGGAGTGGGAATAGTAATTTTTATCCCTACGCTATCCAACGCTTTCCCTACTGTTGCACTCTCTGGAGTGGGAATAGTCATTTTTACCCCTACGCTATCCAACGCTTTCCCTACTGTTGCACACACTGGAGTGGGAATAGTAATTTTTACCCTCCCGCTATCCAACGCTTTCCCTACTGTTGCACTCACTGGAGTGGGAATAGTAATTTTTACCCTCCCGCTATCCAACCCTTTCCCTACTGTTGCACCCTCTGGAGTAGGAATAGTAATTTTTACCCCTACGCTATCCAACGCTTTCCCTACTGTTGCACTCACTGGAGTGGGAATAGTAATTTTTACCCCTACGCTATCCAACGCTTTCCCTACTGTTGCACTCACTGAAGTTGGAATAGTAATTTTTACCCCTACGCTCTCCAACGCTTTCCCTACTGTTGCACTCGCTGGAGTGGGAATAGTAAATTTTACCCCTAAGCTCTCCAACGATTTCCCTACTGTTGCACTCACTGGAGTGGGAATAGTAGTTTTTACCCCTACGCTATCCAACACTTTCCCTACTGTTGCACTCACTGGAGTGGGAATAGTAATTTTACCCCTACGCTATCCAACGCTTTCCCTACTTTTGCACTCGTTGGAGTGGGAATAGTCATTTTTACCCCTACGCTATCCAAATCTTTCCCTACTGTTGCACTCTTCAGAGTGGGAATAGTAATTTTTACCCCTACTCTATCCAACGCTTTCCCTACTGTTGCACTCACTGGAGTGGGAATAGTAATTTTTACCCCTACAATATCCAACGCTTTTTCTACTATTGCACTCACTGGAGTGGGAATAGTCATTTTTACCCCTACGCTATCCTACGGTAAAAATATTGTATGTTTTTCTTAATATCATGTGAATATATATTTATGTTTTACAAAATAAAATGTTATGTTTTTTTAGCTTAAATTAATTATTTTATACATTTAAGGTTATTTAAGTATTTTTAAGTATGCTTTAGTTTATTATTTTTAATATTTTAAATTACTTTTAAGACATTTACAAAAATTCAATATTTTGACTAACTATATTATTTTTAAACGATATTTTGTATTCCATACTTTTGTACTTACCTGTTTGTAGATAGGAGTTCGATATTTTTGTAGTCGATATTTTATCCTCGATATTTTTGTATGTCTATATATTTTTGTACTCGATATTGTTTCAGTGATCCCCCACCCAAGATACCTTTCTAACTATGTTGATTTGATCATATAGTCGGCGACCCCATATCATTTGCTTATGTAAGCAGTGTAAAACCTTGTTCTTCAGCTACATGAAACTTTGGCACCCTTTATTCCTGAGTGCTAGCTCCTTTGTCAGTACCAGAAAAAAAGGATTGCTGGCGGTGATGAGTCCACTGTTATAATCTCCTTTCAATGCCTCCCCACACCCCTTTTAGTGCTGGGTGGGGGTATAAACTCTCCTGAGTTGGTACATTAGTAACCAGTATTTCTCTTAGATTAGGTGAAGGGAACCACCCCCTTGGGCCCTCCTCCCCTGCCCCTGCCCCTCATTCACAGAAAGTGAAGGATTTCTACCTCCCCCCCCCTGCACCAGTATCTCCTGTGTGCAAGTACTGGGGTTAGGAACTATTAAAAAGGTTTTGTGCATAGATATTTCAGAGATCTTAAGAGTGTCTGCAGATACGAACTTGGGTTTAATCAATGTATTAAAAGAGTACATCAAATTGGAAATTATAGCCTCAATCTTATTTAAGAAAAAATTACAAGAGTCAAATGTGTCCCATTCCTTGGGTTCCAATTTTTCTAATGGTCTCTTCAGCTGCAGCCCAAGTGCAGTGTGCTATTGGGGATTTTCCTACCAGTCTCTGCTTTTCCCTACACTCCTTCACCTTACTATTCTTGCTGCCTGAACTGAACTGTGCTGCAGACGTTTGATCCACAAGGAGGTCAGATTCTGGAGGGTGCTGATAAATCAAAGTTTTGATAAAAAGAGAGTTAGGAGAATAGTGTTCAATAAGGTCTTGTTCGACCTGAAATAATTTCACCTCATTACTAGCATCAAGAACTACCTCATTTGCATTATTATAGTCACCCTGCCATAGGCGCAGTTGTTCTTCCAAAGTGAAAATTTCCTCTGCAATGGTACCCATTGCTGAATTAAGGTAAGACAAATTAGCAGGACTAGTACAAGGGCATATATCCTCAGCATAATGATAGTTGCCTTGAGTTTACCCATGTCAGGCAGTAGCAACAAAGTACTGGGGCTAAGCGGAGTAACCCAACATCACCCAGGCACAGACAGGCCTGATCTTCACCTGGTCTATGCCCAGGCACATGTTGTCTAGGGACAGATGGGCCTGATCTTCACCAGTTCTTCACCCTGGGATGCGCCAGACACTTCCCGAGCTGCGGCTAAAGCTCCAGATTCTATGCACCCGCACAGCGCTACTGCTTTGCTTCCTTTTGCCAATTGCCTTTCTTTGGGGTGAATTCCTTCCCCCTGCAGCCTCATAAATTGCATCCTCTGCCGCAGGCTAAGGCTACAGAAATATGTGCCCCCAAAGTGATGTTTCTCTGCCTCCTCCTGCCAATTACCTTTTGGTTGGTGAAGTCCTTCACTTTGCAGTTTTGTGAATTATCTACCCTCACTTAGTATGATGGGTTGGATGCTGTTTGGCAACTCTGTAATGCCGGAGAGTAGATTTCTCTTTCTATGGAAACAGGAGCAGCATGCCTGGAGTTCTTGGTCCTCCCTTCACTCCTCTACTGCAAAACAAATCCCTTAGCAAGCAATGTTGCATCACTCTCCGGCTACTGTCTTAGGCGCTAATTCACAAAGGGCATTTGCACTCGTGGCAGAGCCTCCGCATTCATGGCGGGGTGTTTCACACTCATGGAAGGGGTCCCACACTCTTAGTGGAATCTCTGAATAGCTGCAGTGCAGATGTCCCGCCATGAGTGCGCGTGTCCAGCAATCAGTTCAGCCCCTGCCATGGCTGCAGGGCCTCCGCCACGAGTGTGCATGCCCTTTGTGGATCGGGCCCTTCCTTTTTTTTGGCTTATCTTTGTTCTAGCATGTTTCTTGAAACCCCTTTTTACGTTCCCATAAACCTTTCCCAATTTGAGTAATTATTCCCCCTTTTATCACCATTGGCCCTGGGCTCCCACAAGTGTACTTCAGTATTGTATGTGTGTACAGATCTCCACCACCATGGTTGAGATGTCCACACAGAAAAGAAAGGAGAGGTGGAGAAGGAGTCCCCCGGGTGTACGTTTGGGAATTGCATTTTGTATTAGGTAAGATTTACTGCTGTAGTCCTACTTACCTACTATAAAATGCAGTTTGTAAATCCGGCTCAATACATTTTATTGACCTTTCTGCCTCATGAACTCTGAGTCATGGTGCAACTATTATTGAAGCACTTGTCTAACAGTGTCATTTGCAAACACCTGTTACCGTGCTAGAAAAGGGAAACCTCCTAAGTGCATCATATTTAGGGGCATATTATCAAGCACGGCGTTAAAAATGATTGCTGGTTTAGCGGCAGAAAACTGCAGCTGAAACGGTGATAATAGGCTTGATAATATGCCCTGGAGAATTTCAATAGAAGTCGATGTTCTGGTGTGAACATGGGTTTCTATTGGTATTCTCCAGGGCATATTATCAAGCCCATTATCGCCACTTTAGCAGCAGTTTTCTGCTGCTAAACAGGTGATAATTTTTAACGCCGTTCTTGATAATATGCCACTTAGTTATTAAGGAATTGCTCAAGATAATATGAGGAGGATGGACTTGTTTGTGTTGCTCCTAAAGCAGTAAGCTAACATTACCCGGATCGAGGTGTGGCATGTGGTAAAACACGTATTGTTTAGAGTCAAATTAAGCTTTTAATGTAGATATGGATAGCTGAATGTGGCACTTTCTACGGACATGGAAATACGTTTGAGCTTTAAAAGTTAATATAGGTTTGGAAGTATCTCAAGGGAGCTACGGGAATAGCCCTGGATACATTTGTGTAATAGTTCATATCAAATTGTTATTGCTGAATGGCTAAAATATTGTAAGATTGCCTGAACAGTCAAATAAGGTTCTAGAACTTTGTGCTCAGAGTACATTGTGTCTTGTACGGAGAGGACATTGCACTGAGTACCTAGTACCTGACCAATGCGCGAGGAAGGTGCGAATGGTATGTTTTGTGGGCATTATGAGGAGTGATAAGAATTGGTGCTGCTGACTTCAAAATTATCTAAAATCGTAGAGATCCACCTTGTTTGTCTTCAGTAACATTATAAAAGCGAGGAAAACATTTTTGAAAATCAACGAAAACCCTGTAGGAGAGTGACAGTGGGTTACACTTTATATGAATGATATATGTTTAGTGTGATGGCTGGAAGTGTGCATAATCCAGCACCTCTACTCTCAAAGTACCCACATTTCTCACAAATACTGATTGCTAGCCACAGATCACAAACAATTCTGCCAGAGTTTTCACAATAAAATTGTGACATTCAATCCTTTTTATGTTGTTTCAAGGAAACAGATCCCCAACACCCATTCAGTTTCAAAGTCACAGAACAAATGTTTTTAGAATTAACTGACAAAGTAAACGAGAAATACATTTTCAAAGGCAACCATCATCAATTGTGCGGAAATATTCCCATTAACGTGGAAAAACTATCCCACGTTTTAGATGTAGGAAAAGAGTCAAACTGCCACCGCGTAGACACATAATTTGGGTCTACTTGAAACTTCGCCTGCATAAAAAAGACTTTGGGCCATATTCGCAAGAAACTGCGAAAAATATCGCAGAGTGCGCTTAGCTCAAATATTTCCATTGTCAGCTATCGCTGGAATATATCGCCACGCTAACGCTGTATTAGCAACAATTAGCACTATGGTGATATATATTCCAGCGATAGCGGGAGGGGAGGGCCAACAAAACCAGCGATATTGCATGGGGCAGCGGGAAAACCTTGCTGATACGACCCTGTGTTAGGTATTACTAAGTCATGAAAATAGCAGGTGTTACAAAACCGGCGATGACCCCGTTTAGGGCGACATTTTACGTTTTTACACTAACCGGGGCCAGGGCCTCCTTGCTAATAGGTGATAGGCTTGTTAGCGGCTGTTTAATAGGTCTGTTGGTCGGGAACGCCTACTTTGCATGTCATTAGCGATAAATATCGCTGACATACAAAGCGGCACCCAAGTCGGTTGCTTTCATTAGAAAGCTGTCGCTAACTGCCTGTTAGCGACAGCTTGCTTATGGGGCGATAAACAAATATCCGCTTTAGCTGCAAAAAGTCCAGCTAAAGCAATGATGATGCCCTTGGTAATATGCCCCTTTGTAACCCCCCTCCCCCAGTGACGACATGATGGAGCATATAGTAAATAATTTGGGGGCATACTATCAAGAAACAGCGTTAAAATTATCGCCACTTTAGCGGCAGTAAACTGCCGCTAAAGAGGTGATAATGGGCTTGATAATATGCCCTTTTGAATTCCCATAGAAGCCCATGTTCTGGTGTGAATATGGACTTCTATTGGAATTCTCAAGGGCATTTTATCAAGCCCATGTTCTCCGCTTTAGCAGCAGTTTCAGGCTGCTAAAGTGGCGATCCTTTTAACACTGAACTTGATAATATGCCCCTTGCAGAATATTTCACATCTTCATATGTCTACGTGGTGAACATTTGTCTGTTTTTCTTTTAATTTTTGAAGAATGTGAAACCAACTTCTACGTGCAGTGTATAGGCTGAAGCTTCAAATCCTTTTTTACTGTCTTTGATCATCAAATTATCGCAATCTTTAGAGGCAAATGCTCACTAAAGCATACACTCTCAGTATAAGCATGCTATAATTTAGAATAATTTATGTAGCATGAACAGGATGATTTTGGCTACACCGTAAAAAATGTGACTGAGAGGATGATACAATACATGTGTTTTGAATCTTCAATCCAAAAGACCTCAAATTAATTCCAGCTTTTCTTTGCTTTCAAAAAGCTCAGAAACGTGCTTAAAGCACTTTCGTAGAATACAATTGTGAGTGTGCTTTGAAGGGTGGAGTGATAATAAACTACGCGTATAATCACAGTCTGGGCTTGTCCAAGAAAATCGTGCTGTGCGTTCTCTATTTGCTTCTCCTTTTTTCCGGAGAAACACTGAGCCAACTATAGAAACGTTGGTTACAAGGTTAAGCTGTTATGCTATTTTACCAAGCAAATCATCCCCAGGTCCATTAAATGGGTGTCCACAGATGAAACAGGAAGTGGTTGAGTTGATTTCTCATCAATTTACTAGAGGAATTTAATCGCACACCGAGATGTTTAAAAATATATTCACATTTTTTTTTGTTTTGACAAAAAAGATGTGCAGTTTGCAGGTCAATTAATATTTTTAGGAAGACTGATCAAATTTGTAATGAACATAATATATCTGTATTGGAGTTAGCACTGGGTGTATATCATTCTCTCTTCCCAGCTAGCTAGCTAGGTAGTTAGCTAGCAATCTCAACAGATAGCTGTCATTATAAAAATCTAATATAATTGATTTAACATTACTTCCTTTTTGGTGTTAGTAATGTTTTGAGCATGTCTCAATTGTTTGCTGTGGGAGAGTGTTGCAGTACCCGTGGTTGGCTATGTGTGCTGTTTGACTTACTTCTAGGCTGGGATTGAGTACGTTTTAGCCTGTATTAGGGCTGTAATAGAACTGTGTTTGTGAATATTAATTGTCTTACTCTTATACGTGTGTGTTTTGTATTAGTGTTCCCCCAAGCCCTGCTTCAATTTCTCATAACCTCACACATTTTGTAGTAAATATTCTCCATTGTCCTTCCACTCCCCATGTCCCTCCAACGTTGACCATGCAATCCTATACTTATGTGTGCAGAGATCTCTGCCATTGGTACTAATATTTCTTTACAGAAAAGAAGGGAACTATCTCTCAGCCATAGATTTCTGTAGTGCATTTTGTAGAATGTAAAACAGTGCTACTGGAGTATTACTTTCTGTACTCTAAAATGACTTTTGTGAATTAGGTCATCCATAGGCAAAAATACACATGGGGGGTCATTATGATGTCGGATGGAACCCCATTAGGATGTGACCGAACACTGTTCGTTGCATTCCTATATTTTACTATGGCAGCATGCATTTTAGCTTTAAACTGACCGTAATGACTTCTCCCATAGTAAAATGAGAGGTGCAGTTCATCCCTGCACCGCATGGTAGGCACCTCAAGGTGCCTGCCACAGGGTGTAGAGACCAACAGGGGGGCACCATAGGTGTCCCCTCGGCCTCCCAGCAGAGGTTGAGCACCCAAGGGGGACCTGCTTGGTGCCGCCAAAGTTAGGTTCCAACAGCCTTAAAGTGTCAAAAAGACCGGCAGAGATAGGCTGCCGAAACCTGATATTGTAATCTCAAGGGCGGAAAGGCCGGACCTTGAGATCACAGGCCGGATTCCGACTAGCCAACGGGATCTCTGAGCCCATTGGAAGCCAGTTGGAATGACGGACAGGTTTACTTTATGACTGCCTCAATCGTAATGAGGTGGTCATAAAATAAACCAACTGGCTCATTATGATGTGGCCTTAAAGGCTCCAAGTGTCGGGAATATACAAAGTTATCCCACAGCCTAACACTCCACATACCTTTACAACAAAATGTTTACAATGCAAAGGCCATGACCCCGCAACCTTTTATAACAAAGCAAACACAATGAAAATTGTATGCAATCAATTAAAAGTTCATTTAACATGCTGTTTTTTACAACACATGCTAGAACAATAAAAAATCAATGCGGAAATATGTTGTTTTTTTGTTTATAAATCTTTTCCATTGTATTTAATTTATCTGAAATTAACAGAAAATATATGTTACAAAACGTCATGTATAAACTATGGTTGGCATTGCATGTCTGCCGTGACCACACTTGACCTTCACGGAGTGCTAAGCCAATTTAACTTTGGTTCTCCAATTTTCATGCAACAACTTGAAGTTACATTCTCCACTTAGGCAAATTCTAGGGTTCACTTCCCTAATAATATTCAATATCTACAGAGTGCGTATAGATAAGAAGAATGTCTCCCATCTCATGCAGAACAGCCATTCTTACATCTTCAGACAGCTGAAGGGCTAAGTCAGTACTGCTAAATCGACACAGGGAATGACAAAGAACACAAGAGTAGAATTATGCATCAAGTGCTCCGAACAGTCTCGTCTGCAGCAACCAAATCTTCCTTATTCTAAAAAATGTAAATATATGTTTAAGTTTTAATTTACACATATTTTAAAAGAACACTTTTTACAAACTTCAATAAATACATTTTTTTAAATAAATACACTTTTTTGCATTCTTTAATTCGTGACTCCATACCTATCTGACTATCACAATAAATAAATCCCCCAAAAATCTTTCTTACCTTCTAGCGGATCTCTCCAGCAGTCGTTGAAGACGCTCTGTAAAGGTAAATAATAAACGTGTAAGTGATTTCATCATATTAAAGCATAAACATAAATAAAGATCTAACAGCCTGATTCATCAACGGGCCGTTTTGCGAGCCCCTAATAGCGATTCATAGCGAATCGCTATTAAGGACACGCAAAACGGTATTCATGATGTATTTAGAGAATAAAAAGCGAATCGCACGCGGCCGCAAATACCGTTCCCGATCATCGAAATTCGCATTAAAAACGCTATTTCCGGCAACATCCGTGTCGGAATAGCGATATCTCTAATAGCGATATCTCTAATAGCGATATCTCTAATACCGTTCCCGATCATCGAAATTCGCATTAAAAACGCTATTTCCGGCAACATCCGTGTCGGAATAGCGATATCTCTAATAGCGATATCTCTAATAGCGAGATCGTCAATAGAGGGACCGCAAATATCGCGAGATCGGGAATACGGGAAGTCGCATTTGGAGCACAGCGATGACATCACAACCAGGAAGCAGCCAGTTCCCACCCCCATTCACCACAGTGAGGCAGACCTCGAGGCAGCAACAGAGACTGCTCCTGCAAGGACACCTGCTAAGTTGGACTACCACCTCCAATACCACTGCAGCAATGGCAGAGGATGCAGTACCTGGGCCCAGCAACCCCGGGCGCAAGAGGAAACTCAAGTTTTCGAAACAAGAGTTGGAGCACCTAATTGAAGGGGTGGTGGAGAACCACTCCAAACTTTTTGGTAAAGACTCAAGGAGGGTGCCCGAGCAGGAGAGGCGCAGGATCTGGCTCAGGATAGCGGCCGCAGTGAACTCTGTGGGTGTGGCCGACAGGTCACTGGAAGACCTGAAGAAAAGGTGGTACGACCTCCGAGGTCGTGCCAAGGAGAGGGTCGCCGAGAGGCTGGGAGAGTCCCTGGGCACTGGAGGGGGAGGACCTACAGTCCCTCAAAACACCCCCCTGGAGGATCGCGTTGAGGACACGCTGGAGGAAGAGGCGTGTATTGGAGTCACCCGAATGGACTCATCCCGCCCCACCCAAGAGAGCCAAGGTAAGTGGCATGCAACTGCGACCCTGTCCCCTATGAATGGCCATGACCCTATAGCCTCCCATAATGTTCCAAAGTCATGCCATTGGTGCACATCAGTTAATGCCCTAAAGCATTGTGGGACATGTAGTGTGGCCACAATGTACAAGTACCCCAATGCAGCCAGACAGGGCCAAAAGTACGCAATGCTATAGGCAGTCAGGGAATGTCACCCAGCATGCATGTAGCAAGTGCACGTGTGACAGATACATGCAACTAATGTACGTCCACTTCCCCTCACAGGTGGCGCTGACAGCAGCGACAGCGAGAGGCTGCACATAGATGAGGATGCACAGGATTACGAGGAGGTGCAGTTACACACCTGCAGCCTGGCCCACCACCACTGTGCCTCCAGCCTCTGCCGCTGCACCAACACCTGCAGCCCGGCCCACCACCACTGTGCCTCCAGCCTCTGCCGCTGCACCAACACCTGCAGCCCGGCCCACCACCACTGTGCCTCCAGTCTCTGCCGCTGCACCAACACCTGCAGCCGGGCCCACCACCACTGTGCCTCCAGCCTCTGCCCCACCAGCAATGCCTAGTTTGACACCACCAGCAGCTGGGGCACCAACATCAGGTCCCGCAACAGCGGGGACACAGCGGCCACCCACTGTGGCAGGCCAGCAGAGCAGCCGTGGCAGGGCTCGTCTGCAGACCAATGCTCCCAGCACCAGGAGGGGGAATGGACAGCGGCTGCCGAGCATGAGTGTCGAACGTCGCATGCTCCGGATTCACCAGATGCAGGCACGCCGGCAAGGGGCCATACAGCTGCAGCTGCATAACATTGGCCGCAATGTGGCAGGGGTGGGGGACCGTATGGACCGCATGACGGCAGCCATGGCAGGTGTGGGGGAGGGGATGACCCACATGACTGCAGCCATGGAGGCCAACACAGCTGCAATGATTAAACAGCGCAACACGGACCGGCGCCGCCACCGTCAGCTACTGACCCGGCTGACGGCTTACACCCGGTCAAACTATGTGATTGGCAATGCCACCTCGCAGCTATCGCGCCGGTGCCTGGCGCAGCAGCAGCAGCTCATTCAATGCTGCGAGGATGTTGCCAGGGTACTTGAGGGCCTGACCACTGCCGTGATGGCACTTCACCCTGCTGTACCTGCCACTGTCGGGGATGACGATGCCAGTGAGGGGACATCAAGTGTGAGCAGCCACTCTGCCTCACACGTAGGGGCACTGAGACGCAGCACCAGGGCCAATGCTGGGACATGTGCGGTGGATGAGGAGGAGCCGGAGAGGCGCTTGGGTGCTTCGCGCCGGAGGCGCACCTGACTGAATAGTACTTTTACAGGCACAGGCTGAACATAAGCCTGCCCTGTGTATTGGACGCAGCAGTATGCTGAAATACTGTTTGCAATGAAAGGATGTCTACTGGAAACATTATTGTGATTCAAACAATAAGATTTAATTTGGCAGCACACATTGGCGTAGTGTTATTATTAACTTTTGCATGCAATTGTGATATGTTGGGTGAGGGGAGAGGGTTCACTAGAAACAGTTCATTGTGATGTGGTTGCGGCGTCTGTGGCCTTCTGCTGGGTTCTCCCCGCGTGCATGACGCCCATGTGCAGGTGGCTGGTCGTCCCCTTCTGACTCACTGCCAGAGATGTCAACAGGTATCCTGCGCTTGGTGGCAATGTTATGGAGTATTGCGCAGACAGCCACAATGCGGCAGCACAATTCAGGACTGTAATACATGGCCCCACCTGTCTTGTGCAGTATGCGGAACCGGCTCTTCAGTAGCCCAAAAGTCCGTTCTATACAATTCCTTGTCCGTATGTGAGCAACATTGTACCGCCGTTGCTGTGGTGTAGCAGGGTTGAGGTATGGGGTGAGGAGGTATTCCCGGAGGGCGTAGCCACTGTCACCTGAATGAGAGGAGCAGAGGGTGAGTGCCTGTGCTGCGCAGCTACTTCATTGCAATGTGACATTGTTGACAAAGTGTACTTACCAAGTAGGTGTCCTTCCCCAAAGTCTCCCCTGGCCAGTCGTGTGTGGAGGCCGCTGTGCCGGAATATAAATGAGTCATGGGTACTCCCTGGGTACTGGGCCACAATGTCAGTTATGAATGTCTT
This sequence comes from Lissotriton helveticus, assembly GCF_964261635.1. Lineage (NCBI taxonomy): Eukaryota > Metazoa > Chordata > Amphibia > Caudata > Salamandridae > Lissotriton > Lissotriton helveticus. Next base: position 755,410,465 of record NC_136059.1, on the reverse strand, counting down.
GGCATTGCAGACCATCTGTATGTGAAGGAAGTGGTAGGACTTGCGATTCCGGTACATGTACTCCGTCGCAGCTGGTGGGCAGATGGCAATGTGGGTGCAGTCTATGCATCCTATCACAGATGGGAAATGGGCCTCATTGTAGAATTGTTTCTTTGTCAAGTCCAGTTCCTGTTGGCTGGTGGGAAATTTGATGTGTCGGTGTAGCTGGGTAAGCATTGCGTCAACAAAACTCCTGAGGCAGCGTGACATGGTGGGCTGGGATATCCCCCCAGCAGCCGCTACTATCCCCTGGAAGCTCCCAGAGGCCAGGAGGTGCAGGCTACACAATACCGGTACATGTGTAGGCACAGCATTGGTCCGCCTTGTTGGGTGCTGCATCAGGGGGTCAAGGTCCTGTATTAGCTGGATTATCATTTCCCCATTCAGGCGGTACTTTGCATATATCTGCTCCCTGGTTTGGCCCAGCAGGGTGACCCGCTGGTGGAATATCCTGTCCTGTATTCTGCATCTCCTCCGTGCTGCTCGCTGTAGCCTTCGCCGCCTGACCACCATGTACATTCCTGGCATTGTGAGACTCCAACTGCTGCTGCTGAATCTCCTTATGTGTGTTTGGTCAGGCCTGCACCTGTTCCTGATTGGCCAACGGTTTTTAAAAAAAAATTCTAATGGCTTTTATGGTTACCACCTGCTTTGGGTTGTCCTTAATTTGCGCCTCGCAAACAGAGAATTTGTGGTTTTTCGCTATTAGAGAATTTTCATGAATACCGATTGCGCTTGTATTGCGAATTCGCAAAATTTTTTCTCAGACTCCGTGGTTTGGCGCACTCCTGCCGGGAATCTGAGAATCTATTTGCGAATTCGCAAACATTTTTCTCAGACTCCGTGGTTTGGCGCACTCCTGCCGGGAATCTGAGAATCTATTTGCAAATTCGCTATTTTTTGTTTGCGCTTTAGATATTTTCTTGATGAATGCCGATTAGGGAAATTGCGCCCGCAATAGCATTTTCGCTGCTATTGCGGGCGCAATTTAGCTTCATGAATCAGGCTGTAAGTGACGCTGCCTCCGCACACCTTATAACGCGCTTTCAGGTTGGTAGGAATCTTCACCAACCAAGGCAACAGTTAGCAATCTTGTTTTTATTTTTGTTGTTCCAAACTCGATGCCCTGCCCAGCAGTTCGTCCTCCTACGTGACCATGACTGTGTGGTACTGCGAGCTGCTTCCGTAGCCGTGTCCACGAAGGTGAGAGTCTGCTTGTCGTGCCATTGCGTTTATCCTGGACTCCTGTGCAACGTTTAAGTGATGCATCATCCTCCAGTTCCTAATTTATATCTGCAAACTATTACAAATATTATTTGTTGTAATAGTATATTCGTTGTAATGATTTGCGGGGTGGAAGTCTATGCGGGGTAACATTATTCGTAATGATTAACAATGCGTTTAAAAGGGATGCGAGGTAAAAGTAATTGTCGTAAAAGATTCGTTGTAAAGTGTATTTACCGACGGTCGGAGCCTTTTACGGCCCCATCGTAATCAGCCCCATTGTGTAGTCTGACATACACCAGAAATATTTGATACTCACACACAAAAGTTCTGAGGCATCATGCATGATAACACTTCCATTCCCATGAATGTATTTTTATTAAAATGCATAAGGCTACACATTCCCAAAAATATTACCCACAAGACTAATTAGGAGTTTGTCCTGATGTTAAATCATCAGAGTTTGCTGTTCAGATGGAAAAAGCAAGAAAAGAAGATGCAACGTGATACAGACCAACACACACCCACACCATCACACACCCAGTGACATTGAATACTGATTCCCAAAAAAATAAATAGACACCTATATAAGTACAACTTTTATACAAGATAGGAGCAATCTATTCTTCTCTATCCTTGGCGTACACAAAGCTACTTGATCACCAATGTGGAACTTCGGTGTTCAAATAGCAATAGTTTTGTTGAATTTGTTTTTTCCCTTTCAGTTTATATTTCTTGACCTGTAATTGTAAGCCGATGGCCACAAAAACACCTTTTGAAAAGCAGTCCTCATAATCACCTAGCATTGTAGGTAATACAACATTAAAAGTAGGATAAATAAGGACTATCCATATACTAAGATCCTCAGTGATCCTTTATAAAGTGCTTAACCTTCCTTACCCAATATCAAGTCATGCATTGTTGCTATGCAATGACAAGTAAATGTGAGGTGTGGCTTAGGGAAAACATCCTTTACCATGCAGTCATTACTCTGATCTGCCTTTACAATGCAGTCAACACCCTTGTTGTGACATTATCAGGCATTCCTGTATCATGCTAGACCTTACAACAACTTCCTTTAGGAAGTGCATAATTGAACTGGTGTTGTATTGCAAGGTCAACACCTTCCCTTCTTTTGCATAGACTGGAGTTGGAATACTATGTTATACAATTCCAAAATCCAGTGCTATCCAAGGCAAGTCGTTTTTTAATGACTTGCATGGTAAAGGAATGCGTGGTAACGTCACTCTCTGGGTAGAGACTGATTTGTGAAGAATGAGTGGTAAATGCATGTGGGGTACTGTCATACATCTGTGACCAATTGGATGGCTCTCGTTATCACAGGATTTTAGACAACCTGCAATCCCTATATATCTTTGCTACTAGAAGAGTCTGGTGGTCATGAGGATGCGTTACTTTTGCAGGATTTTTTCCCATCTACATTCAGTTTTATTATTATTTCAATGACTACATCCGTTGGGAGAACTTTCCACAATCAGCTTTTTGCTGAATTAAAAATTGTGTGTAGCTTCCAGAGATTAATCACTTTCTTGGTTCACCCATGCATTTTACCCCATCTTCATCCTTAAATTGTAACTAGAAAAATAAGACATTTTTACCTCTCCTTAGAAAATTGCAAAACCTATAGAGACAAATAATGTTTACCTCCTTTAATTTTTGAAATCTCAGAAGAGGGAAATTTTAGCAGAATAAACCACTTATTAACATGATTTTATAATATACTCGGTGCTTCACAATCTCATTGTCAGCAAAAAAGAACTTGGATACATTTACAAGTCTCAGCTTGTGAGAAAAAAGGATTGCATTTTGGCCTGGTTACCTTTTGCTGAAAAAGAAGTGATAGCGTCTTACTTGCAAGCATAGCTAGATGTCAAAAAGGCATGTGTGCTGTGGGCATGAGGCATATCATTGAAGTAGCTAACTATGTATGAAATGGAAGATTATGACAAAAAGGTATCGTGGGAACCATTAAAGTGGTAATGCTGAGAAATGATTGAAAATGGTAAATGGAGGATATTTTGGAATTACAACTGCAATTTACATGGAGATGTATGAGTATGAAAGATAACAGCAAGTTAGACAGGTTTGGAAATATCAGTCCTGGTTGTTTAGGAATGTTGGGGCATTGTTGGAAATGGCAATGGATGCATGCAGGCCTATTGAGAAATGGCAATTAGGGAATGATCAAAATGTATACTAACTTTAATTGGGCTCATGGAGACAACAAATATTAGTGATGAGGGCATGCTGTGCATGGTGGGTACCAGATATATGGACCTTCATTGCCACAATAAATTGTCCTTCTTGTGTGTGATGAAAATGTGTAATGTATAGCTACCAGAGCATTTACATAGTACTTAGGTCAATTTTGACATTATAGTGATGTAAAACGTGAACACACTGGGAGATTACAAAGATTAGTTTCATGTTTGTTAGACGTAGTGAGATGGTAAGGCATCATATTGAATTTAAAATAAAAAATATGAACATCTCAAATAACATTTCAAACATCCCCTCATTTTTAGCTCAAATGCATCTTTTCTCCTACATCTATGTTATCCATCGAATACTTTTTTGTCAAATAATCTTACAAGAAAAATGAACTGCTTTAAATGCCATATAATGTGATTAAACACTTCTGCCTAAGTACGGAGACAAAAGGTGTAAATGCTGAGGATTTAATATGCTGTTATTAAAGCAATGAGCACTGGATTTCAACTTTGAGGAATTACATTTGACAGGATAGTGTGTTTTTTTGTATGTCAGCTAACAATGATTGGGATGCAACCCTGAGTAATTACAAGCGGATGCATGCTAGTGGTATATAGCAAATCCACCTTTTCTGTATGGTCTTCCTAGAGTTTTGTCTTTTCCTGATTTTCTTTTATATTAGGGTTGGTGCCCTGTGGCACTTCTAAAGCAAACACAAAGAGATGATGGACAGAGCGCTCAAACTTTTCAGACACTCACCCCCAGTCACAGATCGTGGTTGAATCCCATGTCACTGGATTCAAGCTAGCCTGGCTGATGAGGGGTGTTACCCCCCACAGGTCCCAGGATACTTGTTTCCGATCCAAGGAGGACCTGGCCTGGCAGTTCGACTGGACTGTTTCCATGAGGCACAGGTTCAAGACAGATTTGCAAATGTCTAGGTCCAAACTGGGGTGGTGAAGTGAGCTAAAGAATGATGGATTCACCCCAGATCTGTGACTGGGGGTGAGTGTCTGAAAAGTTTCAGCACTCAGTCCATCATCTCCTTGTGTTTGCTGTGGCACTTCTAATCAATCCTACAGTTAGTCACCTATTTTACCATCCTGTGGTAGCCCACTGGGCAGGACAGTCATACATCAGACTTAGGCAGACTACATAATAGGGTTGGGATTCACTCACAGTGAAATGAAACCCGAAAGCTAATTAATGATTTAGGTTTTGGTAGACTTTCTACAAAATAGGCATAGATGGGATTACAATCTTTATTTCTGCCTCTTCACTGGAAAAAAGGTGAGAAAAATGTTTCAAAGTAATTTGTTAATTTTCAAAATACAATTGCTAGAAAATTTCCCTTCCTGCGGGGTCACCCAGGATTTTTCTTTGCATTTGTACTGAAACATATTTTTGTTGATTGTAGAACTATTTTATTTTTTTACAGAGTTTTATATAGCGTCATCTAGACCCGTAGGTATCGGGTATCAGAGCGCTTTACATAGCACCAGTTGCCTTACATGAGGACACATTTATATTTTTTATGTTTTTTTTTTGTTAGGCACGGGGAGATTAAGTGATATGCCCAGAATTGCAGGATGTTCAGTGTCATTGCCGAGACTCGAACCCAGTTCCCCAGATTCGAGGTCGACCGCCCGAGCCGTTAGGCCAACTCCTCTCCCCAACTATGTGCACTTTCACCTGCTTTTGGTATATACCTGATTTACACATTTAATTTATGTATAATTCCTTGGAACTACATGTAGCCAGGGCCCGTAAATGAAATGCTACTAGTTAGCTTTCACACTCATTGTTCTATTCACTAACGCAGAAATATGAACATATCACTAGTCTGGCCTCTGTAGCCTGGTGTGCAGTTTTCAACTGCCATTTTGACCAGACATAATAAAGCTTTTGCCATTCTTAAACCTTCTTCTTTAGTATTTATAAGTCACCCCTAAGGTAGGCCTGAAAAACATGGTATTTTAAAGTAGGACATGTATATATAATGGCTTACATATCCTGCCAGTCAAAAGCCTCCAAAGACATGTTTTACTGTGGCAAAGCTTGCTGTCCCGAAGGTTAACCCTGGTTTACACTATTACATTTTATAAGTGTTGAATTAAGTTTGGGAATAGCTAGAACATTATATCAAGGACTAATTTCAATGGTAATTTAACACCCAACATATTGGTCAAGTTGGATTTTATATTACTATTTTGGAATTTACAGTTGTCATTTTACTGCCTACAGCCAAAAGGCTTTCTTGCCAGTGTCCAGTTGTTACCTGACCCCTAAGGCTCCCCTGTTGTGAGATTGGTATTAATCTCAGGCACTGGACAAAGAGCACTGTGTAGAGAGAGGGTCTCTTCCTTTGACAGAATTGTCTGGGAGTTGTGCTCAGGCCCTTCCTCAGCTTTAAGGTTGTCTACCCTTTCACTGGCAGATGAAGTTACCATGTAGGCTTCTCTCCCTTTTGTTTCTCTATCTAGGCCAGCTCCAAATATAGTGGAAAGGGAGGAAGCGACCAGAACTGGTTTAGCAGTTGGACAAAGAATTGCTCTCCACCCATAGGCTGGCACTAAGTATATACTTGTACCCCACAGACCTCACATCAGAAAAATCCTGGATGTGTGAAGAATCGAAAGAAGGACTCCTTTACTGTCTGAAGAATCTGAACTGCCTGCCTTGAACCCAGGACCACAGAGGTGTTTCCAAAGGAACTTGATATTGCTCTTTCTGTGCAGGACTTGCCTGCTTGCTTTCCTGCCTACCGTGACCTGGGAGGAGGGGTCACCAATGTCATCGGCTCATGCTACATTAGCGCAGGACTTTCCCCACTGTACGGGATGCACTGATACTCTACCTATGCATGTAGGGATCCCGTTTTAATTTATTTTTTTGTTTCTTGAATAAATAGCGCTCCACAATCGTTGGCCTACGCCAGGATGTAGCAGTGGCCCAATGATGAAGCAAAAGACACACAGATGATGGACGGAATGCAGAGCAAATCAAACATTCATCCCCAGTCAATGGATCTGGGTTAAATCCATCGTTCTATTGCTCACCATGCCATCCCGGTTTAGACCCAACCATATGCAAAGCAGTCTTGACACTGTTCCTCATGGAAAAAGTCCAGACCGAACTGCCAAGCCAGGTTCTCACTGGACCGGAAACAAGCATCCTGGGACCGGTTTCGGGGTATCACTCTTCAATAGCCAGGCTATCATGAATCCAGTGTCACAGTGAGCCTGGAGCCCACGTCTGCGCATACCTGGCGCACTTAGGGCGAGAAAGCAAAAGACACACAGCTGATGAACAGAATGCAGAGCAAATCAAACATTTACCCCTAGTCAATGGATCTCAGTTAAAGCCATTGTTCTTTTGCTCACCATGCCACCCCAGTGTAGACCCAGCCATATGAAAATCAGTCTTCACTCTGTGCCTCTTGTGAACAGTGCAGACAGAACTGAAAAAGCCAGGTCCTTACTGGACCGGAAACAAGAATCCAGGGTCCGGTTTTGGGACATCACCCCTCATCAGCCAGGCTAGCTTGAATCCAGTAGCACAGTGAGCCTAAGACCCATGTCTGGGCATACCCAGCGCACTTAGGGCGAGGAAACAAAGGACACAGAGGTGATGGGTGTAATATGGAGAGAATCAAACATTCACCCACAGTCATTTGATCTGGGTTAAATGCACCATTCTTTTTCTCACAATGCAACCCCAGTTTAGACCCAGCCATATGCAAATCAGTCTTGACCCTGTACCTCCTGGGAACAATCCAGACCAAACTGCCAAGTCAGATCCTCACTGGCCTGGGAACAAGCATCCTGGGACCGGTTTCTTTTGCTTTCATGATTAATTGAACCCAGAATGATGGATTTAACCCAGATCGATTGATCGGGGTGAATGTTTGATGTGCTCTTGATTTAGTCCATCATCTGTGTGTCTTTTCTAATGATGAAGCATGCCACTATTAGTGGGTGAGGACAATCTTAACAACCGGTTGCAGAGATTCTGCTTAGACACAGAACTGTGCACAGAGACCCAGGACCTCAGTGAATTGTGGTGGACCAAAACACTCACCTCAGTACCTAGAACCCCTAACCGACTAGCATCTGTCATATTAGCTCTTCGTCCTATAGCAAAGGAACCAATGATTAGACAACCCAGAACATGTGACTTAGGTTACTCTCAGGAATGGTTGGAATCAAGAACACACTTTCGTTTTTTATTCTTATACCAGTCCGTGAGTAAAAAGAGACACGATAAAGTTTAAAATTTATATTTTAACGACGTGCTCTAAGATGCAGTATTTTGTGCTAAGATAAGCAGGCACATCATTAAAAATAATACGATCAGCATTGTGTCAATGCCATAAAACACAAAAGGAAAAATCATATTATAATGATAGCGGAAACAGGTCCTATAGTGCATTGTATGCCACGCTCCCTAGCTAGGAATTATATTTTATAAAATATAGAAGGTCTCTTAGGCTTGAATAGGGGACCCCAAACATCCAAGATCAGCAGAGGTGAATCACATGGGGATCTGCAAAAGCTCTCTCTCTCTCTGGGAACAGATTTTCTCCAAGTGCCTAAAATCATGTATGCAGTGCAATATTAAAGGCGCCAGAATTTCAGTTAGCTGCAGCTGCGTGCATGTTGTGTCTAAGCGTGAGCCGATCAGCCCTAATAACAGCTAACATTGTTATGATAACCTTGGAGGCTTCAGCACTCACTGTGCAGACTAAGGTTGCGATGTAAGTCTAGGGATGTTGAAAACAAGCCTTTCTCATGTGAAGATATTCACGAAGTCAAACTCACAACAAGAGCTACATGCAGTGTTGTGTGCAAAAGCGGCAAAAAGGCAAAATGGCAATTAAACTTCCAATAAGCTTAGGCTAACATAGCAATGTGCACAAGCAAGGCTCTGCCTTCACTACACCCTCCCTTGATCGGAAAACGTACAAGAAGGGGGGAAATTAGGAAAGAGATCAAGTTCGAGTGAGACCGAACCAATTTCAAAATTTTGCCAAATTGGAAAACTGGGAGTAAAATTTCAAATTAGTAACCACACAAATGTTCAAAAACCCTGCAAGGGTGATATTGCATCCAACACATGTAATGTGAAGAAAGAAAAAATGAATAAAAAGTCCAGTACGTGTCTATGAAGTAGAAAAATGTCACCTCAATCCAACAGCGTATAGGCACAGTGTGTTGCAACTGCCTCCAATAGGAAGTCGCTGTTATCATCAGAGAATATTTCAGCCATCCAATTCAGTAATGGAAAAGAACATACATGTTCTTCAACAGCCGGAGCCTCTAGCACCATCAGCGGACAACTCGGGTGTTCTTCGAGATAACTGCGTGCCAGAAAGTAATGTGCTGCAGTCCATATGTTCCAATTACCTAGGACTCCATGTGCCACTGCGCAGGCCATTATTCCCACACCAGAACAGTCTAACTCATGGGCAACTAAGGGACTCATTAGTAGATCATAATCCGGGTTATGAGACACCGTATTGCAGAGACAGGCAATGGAAGACAGGTTGCATGCACGTAAAGTACGAAAACCAGAAATATAATCCATACGCCACACTTAAGGTAGACAGTGGTAGTGTTCCATAGTATTCAAGCATTCGTTTACAAAGTTATAGCAGCCAGGGAAGGTTGTTGTGTGGCACAGATTGTGCAACCATTTTTGAGCAAGCAAATTAACAGCAGTACACCGGCAGCCAAGGCGAGAATTAACAGTAAGCCGCCAAAAAGGCTGGAAAAAATAGAATGAAAAAATGCGGGTATCACACCAAATATAGTTTGGAATGAGGTCACAAGCCTAGAGCTTACTATTTTAAAAAAGTACACCAAGCCCGTGGTCAACGAGACATTGAATATAGTATGAATAAAAGCACCGAAATCGAGGGGGAGATCAGTATTCAAAAGGGCATGCACCTCGGTGTGAGTGTTTGCCACGTGAAGGACAAATGTTTCACGCGAAGAAGTAAGGGTGACTTCTTTTTGAGAAAAAAGAGCCCTTGTTCGACTCATCTTGTTGAGCTTTGCTTTCAAGGTCGGAATGTAAGGCCAGATGGATAAATCAAGCTTCCCATGTGGAGTAGGGAATAGCACAATTTTGCAACAGACAACACGTTGGGAAACAGTCACAATGTATGGAATCCTTGCCAGCATACCACAGCCATTTTCATTATTTAAAAGCAAATAACTACCGTTTGCTAGCAACGTGAAAGTCGGAGTTATAGCCGGGACAGGATTCCCTTTCAAAATGCATGCTAAATTGGGTGAGTCAGAATTACAAGAGCTGTGCCATTGGATGTTCCTGCAAGCTAATGAGTGATCAGGCGTTGAAGTGCAATCTTCACTCTTCAAATAACCTTGTTTACCCTCCCTCAGGCATCTATAGGTGAATGGCAGAGACCGAACTTCATGGAGAGAGGCACTTCCCTAAGGTTCATATCTGCCTATGACATAATACTTCATACATGAATCGAATTTACATAAGGGAAAAGGCAATGTTATTAACCCACGAATGAGCCATACAGCTGAATTATATTCTGCCACAGAAAATGGTAAAGGTTCCAGTTTTTCAATATTCAATATGCAAAAGTGAATACGTAGCATCCTTCATGGACATAAATTGTTGCTTAACAGTCAAACAAATGGTAAATATAGAAAAGAGCTGTTCATGTAGTCCTATGGAACTTTACCAGCCTTAAACGTTTGTAATGTCCAAGCAAATTGCATGATGGACCGTACGATTTTGACCGTGGTACAAAACAGACCCTTCATCCTGTACAATATCAACAACAGATGAAATAATATTATCCAATGTGTGAATTCGGGAAGAAAGTGTGTTAATACTGTTATCAACAACTGCAAGCACTTTTTCTAAATTAGCCTGGTTTATAGCATGTAATCTAGATGCAGCTTTTATTTGCGATAATTTCCACACTTCGTTGAAAACAGCATATAAACCATAAATAAATCTTTTTGACCTGCAGGGCCTTTAGCAAAATCATTTAGATCGGCATCATCAGTCAAGTTGGACAAATGGGGCTTAACTGACGCTAAGGTGGAATGTTTGAGCCAACTTTAACATAATTTGACTACCGAATAGGTAGTGACAGTGTGGTCACTTTCAAAATGGGGATCCACCCTAATTTGTGGGTAGCCCGGGGCCAGACCCAGAAAACAATGTTGGCACAGATCCGAACTTCTTTGCCATAACAACCAACCTTGGGAATCAAAACTGGAAATATTAAAGGAAGAATTTGGTATTAGAGTTTGTAACTCAGTAAGGGAGTTATCGGTGTGATTGTACCATGTAGGGTATTTTCCCAAATCAGGAACTGAAGGAGCATTTAAGTTTTTTTAGACATAGCCAATCCAAAGCAGGTGGTTTGAGAAATGGGCGCATTCAGAAACAACATATGGTTCGGGATGAGACATGCATGATGCAAAGCCTCAGTGCCTTGTACCTGCCAGCCCTTAGAACCCCAAACAGATTATGGATCAACAGTATCTTTCCACAGCTCATAGCCCCCTGTAGCCAATTGTCGATTAAGGACTTCGAATATAATAATTTAGTGTGGGTAAGTCTTAAAATAAAATGCCTCAGGACTGGGTTGATTAAAATCAGTAAAATAAGTGAGTTTCTTCAAAAGAGTTTTTGAGGTGCCTTCAACGGGATCAGGACAAAGTTCCCATTGTGTGTAATTAACCACATTTCTAAACATATTTGCTTAATGCAGAAAGTGATTGCCGTAGTGTTGGTAGAAAAATAAGTCTGCATAATTTGAGTCTAAATACAAATCTTCAGCATCAAAAGAAGCAGAATATTTCAAATCATAAAACAGAGCCTCTACGTATGTTTTGTTTTACTACTTCTCCCATTGAAACACGAAGCACATTGGGGACATTTATAACCTCTGTGAGGCCATGGATCTGAAATTTTACAGCATCCCACACAATCCCATCCAAGATAGGCCAAGCAGTGATATTCACAAAAGTCTGGTCCTTTTTCATTCTATGTGATGAGGAGTGTGGTGCCAAAGTTCCATCAATACGTTTAATTGTGGATCTTTCTTTAACATAATGACCTTTCACAAAGTGGAAAAAATACACCACAAATCCAATGGAAATAAACAAAAAAATTGAGAAAAGCACCAGCCAACTGTAAGTCCAAGGGGGTATACATTTTTTTTTTTAAACCAAACAGCAAAAATAGAAATCTTCGAGGGTGACTTTGATGTGGTAGAGTCAGTATCAAATAAAAAGCACACTCTTTGAAAATCAGGCATTGACAAATCTGCGGGGTAAGTATATTCAGTATATTCGGTGAACTCAATAAAGGGTTTGTAACTGTAGGCATCTCGATGGCAACGTCAGGTCCGGTGTTACTTGCCGGAGCCAAAACAGAATTTCTCAGTATTGCTGGACAAGAGACCGCAGGTGTCATACTAAGAAGAATCACCACTCGCTGTAATTTGACATTGTCAATGGAGATGTACCTGTTTTCCTTGCGACCAGGAAGTGGAGGTGAAATGACTGTTCTTGTGCCCTGCATGCCAAGTACAGGAACTGGTGCTTGATATGAGGGGCCAAAACTCCTTCTTGTTCTACACCATCTCATGGACCAGGTCACTGACTAGGGGTAGCCAGCCAACTACCGGAAACTGAAGAGCAGCATCAGATGTGAAGGGCAAGTGTTCCTTTGCAAGACTGTCTCTGGTCTTTTGTAGGTTCTGTAAAACATCAGAATGTTCATCTACATCAAAGGATGCGGCAGACGCCACCTGGTCTAGACCCTCGAGGTCCAGAACAAATCTTTTGATGCTAAATAGCATTTCATATGGGGAACACCCACCCAGAGACCTTCTAGGGAGATTATTAGTGCATGTTGAACGCTATAGAGATGGGCCAGCCAGTTCCGGTCTGTACCTAAAACCCTAGCTGTCAAGGATTGCTTTAGGTCACGGTTCATCTGCTCCACAACACTATTGCCCTCAGGCCTTTATGGAGCGAAAATTTTACTTGAACCCCCAATGAAGTCAGGGCATCCTTGTATGCCTTAGAGGCGAACGCTGGACCCTGGTCCGGATGAAAGGTACCAGATGCAAAAATTCCCACAAAGACACGCAAATCCCTTATGACAGTGCAGGCATCAGCACTCCTTTGTGGCCCCACACAAACAAAGCGTGTGTACAAATCTACTGCAACTAAGATGTACTTATACTCAGTATCTGAGGAGAAAGGAAAGCAGTGAACTAAATAAACACACCCAAGTGGTTTATTAGATACGTACAACTGTGTCTGGGGCGGGCGCGCAGCAGTAGAAAGTTTAATCTGCTGACATATGTCACAATGAAGGACATAATCACACGTCTGTTTATACAATCAGTGCCACCAGTAACGCCGTTGCAGGAGAGATACAGTAGCTGACATGCCGGCATGTGCCGAAGCCATACCCTCGTGAGCCGCTGTTATCAAGAACTGCCTGCGGTCCACGTTGGGAATCAAACTGTCACCAACGTCGTTAATTCTCACATAGGGAACTTTAGCAGGACTTAAATGATAGGGTTATTTAGAAGGGAAACCTTTAGGGTAATTACCTCCCTTCTCTGTTGCAGCAATGGTTGCCAAGATGTAATCATCAATCTTACTTTTGGAATGTGTAACTGCTGCTACTACATATGTCGCAACTGCTGCCTTTGCTGCTTCATCAGCAAGACCGTTACCAGCAGCGTGTACCTCCAAGCATTGGTGAACAAGAGTATGAATCAAAAAGTCGAGTGGGAGCCGTTCTATAAGCTCAGCCACTCAAACCCTTAGCCTTTTGTGTTTAATCATGCTACCTTTGGAATAACGATAGTCTGAGTCCAAAAGAATAAATTGTTGTTGTAAGACTGTACACAGTAGTAAGAGTCACTTACAATAAGAGTAGTTACACTAGGATCAGCGTACTCCAGTGCAAGCACCAGAGCACGGAGCTCTGCCAATTGGGCAGTCCAGTCCCCTAATGTCTGTATATGCACGACATCGGACTTAAACTCTCCATTTACCATAGTACCAACCACTATTGCGCAGGCCGCTGAATACGCATGCTTTGACCCCATCGCAGGCTGCACCGATCCGTCTGTGTAAATGATGCAATGGAAATCCTCCAGCGGGCGCATGGTCAGAGGAGCAGGATGAACAAATTCAAACTGCAAGTACTCTTGAGTCTGCAAAGAGGAATCAAAAATAAAAGTGACATCCGGAGATGTCAAAGATGTTGCCCATTGTATCCACTGAGGGTGCAAAGCTTTGGAATTAGGTACACTGGCTTTCGTCACTGCCTCCAAGGCAGGATACGGTGTAACAACCAACATGCGTTTCCCTTGCGAAAGCGCTCAATCTTTCAGAATCGCCATCTGCACTGCAGTCAAAACTTTTTCCACAGAGGAAAATAGCATTTCCGCCGAAGTGTACCAGTGTGACTTGTAAGTAATAGGGACTGTGTCACCCTCATTAAAAGTCCCGTTCATGAAACCCTAGGCACAATTCTTATTACCAGGTTGGTGTGCTTGTCACGAGTCAGTAAGAATCTAGATTCAAGAAGATCAGACTGCAAAGATTGTAAAATTGCTGAATGTTCAGGCAGGCAGCAAGATTTGGAGTAAGTAGGTTTACCAAGCCATAAAGCGGCTTGATACGCTGGGCATACTCGGAAATGTAAGTACGTCCAAATTTCAAAAAACCCAGTAAAGATTGTAGTTTTTTCAGAGATGTAGGAGGGCACAATTGTGCGCATTTCCCCAGGAAGTGAGGTGCCAAACCTCGACCTTCACTGTTGAGCTCCTAGCCCAAGAACACCACTGTAAATTCTGAAATGTGTGATTTTGCAAAGTTAAATTTGTAACCGAAGTCCGCAAACATACAGATAATGCGGTCAACGCAACACAGATGCGTCCATAGTTCGTTGTCTGTGAGATAAATGTCATCCACATACGAGCACGCATCAGGGTCGAGCCTCTCTAAAAGAGAGACTATGCGGGCAGCAAAGAAGCCAGGACTGTTCTTATAGCCCATAGCTAATCTTCGGAACTGTTTTTGTTTACCGACACAGGTGAAAGCTGTCCATTGACTACTACTAGAGGGCAGGTTATGGCTAAAAAAGCCATTGGATATGTCAAGCGTGGTCTTAAACCTTTTACGCACAAAACTAACTACAAGGGCAGAACTGTGACTATTCTGTACCGTGCATGTCTGACAATGGGAGTTTAAGTGCCGGTAATCCAAAACCAAATGGTACGAGCCATCAGGCTTAGTCACAGTAAAAAGAGGATTATTCATCAGAGACACACACATTTCAATCACACCTTGATATTCCAATTGTTCAAGGATTTCTGCCACTGGAGCTTTCGCTTCATGGCACATGGGATATTGGGGTTGAGGCTGTGGCATAAACCACAATGGAATCTCATGTCTGGGTGAAAATTTGTCCCATCCACATTGAGTACGGTACACTGCCGGTTTAAGCACCTTAGCCCACTCTTCTGCAAAATGCAAGGCCTGCTCCTTCGGCACTGTGTGTGCGAAAGCAGGGAGGATCACCTCCTCCCCTTGCAGAGTGGCTAGAACGAAAGGCGGGGGCCAATCCACTTCCTCTAACAAAATGTCATAGGTAGTTGTAAGATTCTCCCAAAATACCCCTTTTATAGTATGTTGTATGTCACCTTCAATTGAAAGAACTATTTCATAGAGTCTTTCAGGGGGAGCCACTCTAGTGTCAGCTGTCTCAACAGCAACGAACATGTCAGTTGCTGTCACCTTCAGAAATGGATGCAACGCTTCCCACACTACTATAATTTCCGCCGCTCTGTCTAACAACATCAGCGCCCACATCAGGTTCTGAAGCTGTGTTCTCACTATCCGTGGCATATCTCTCTGTTAAAGCGGCAACCTTCTTCTTGTGAAACTGTGGTCGATGATGCTGAAAGTAGTCTTGCTTGCCTTTACCTTCAGTCTTGCGGGGCTGCTCACAGCTTTGTTGGGCACCCCGACCTTTGCCGCCGTCTCCTCCACCGGTTGGTGAGACTGATGAAGCCTGCAAAGAGCGAGGAGAACGTTGATCAGGAACCTGAAAATGATCACATGACTTAATAGTAGCGCGGTCGTGAAAATCATATGTGCGTTCAGTAGACACAGGTATTGGCGAAGTAGGAAGTTACCCCTGTTTCTGTTGCTTTTTCCCCTGTTTTTGTATTCTTATTCCAATTCTGCTTTGGAAAATTGGGGCGTTCGTCTTTATTAGACTTCTGCTCCTGAGTTTGCCTTTGTGCTGCTTTAGCAGAAGGCTTAACACCCAAACTATTGCGGCGAATGGTCTTATAAGCCTCCGCAATGATTTTCAGTAACTGCTGGGGCTTATCGGCATCGGGAACATCGCGCAGAGCATTAGATACCTGGAAGTTTACCCCATCTCCCTTGACATTAGCAAGGACGAGTTCGGAAACCACCTCAAACACCCCCACGAGTCTCATTCCCAACTCAACAGCCGCCTCTGCACCGTGTTCATCTTGTACACGCTTAATGACAGAGGGCAGGACAGCCATAGACGGTGCGCCGATGCATAGACTGTCGCATAAATCTTACCCCAGGTTACACAATCAGGTACCTCTGGAATTAAGTCTTTCTGCAAACTTATTGTTAGAATCCAGTGCTTCCCTTTAGGAGTCGTATTAGGAAATACTGCTTCCAGATGGTCAAATTTCTCAGCAAGCCAAAAAGGCATTTCATCCTTATCTTGGAGCCGCTTGCCCATAACCGAATTAACTATGACAGGATTCATTTTCATCCCGGCCTGTCCAGCTGGTTGCACCGCAGCACCAGGTGGCCCCACCTGGACTTTGCGGGAGACGTATTGAACAATAGCACGATGCACTCCAACGAGGGAGGCATTGAGCACACGCAACTCATCTATAGTAACTTGCAGATAACGCAGATGCGGTGTGTAACCAGCCAATACCGGTCACGTGGCCCCGGGAATAGATGAATGGCCCAACCGAACTGCCATCAGCGATTGAGGAAGGGCGCCATTAAACCAAACTCGATGCTGCCACGCTGAAATGGGAATCTCCAGTGTCCAAAAATGGGGATGTAGTTGACAGGCACGGCTGTGGGAGTATAAATGTTGAACAGACCAGAATCCGCATTGGCCGCAGGAAAGGTAACCCATGAGTAGAAAAGCTCAAACGGGTATGCCGCTTCAGCACTCACCACAAAAACTACCACCATGCCATCAACAGTGATGCCATACATCTGCAAATGATTGCGGACCATCACCCTACTATGTTGGGGGATCTCAACTTCAGCCATAAGGACACACCAGAGATAGAGAAATGGAAATCTAGCGTA
Source organism: Lissotriton helveticus (assembly GCF_964261635.1). Classification (NCBI taxonomy): domain Eukaryota; kingdom Metazoa; phylum Chordata; class Amphibia; order Caudata; family Salamandridae; genus Lissotriton; species Lissotriton helveticus. The sequence continues at coordinate 755,393,558 of NC_136059.1, read as the reverse complement.
GCACTAATGGGTAGTAACTCGAAGTACGAACCTTTTTAAATGATCAAGCTTGAAAAAACCTGTGTAATTATAGGTAGGTTATCCCATCACCACTGTGAACCGGAAACAATAGTGAGGGTGCACTATTCGAGACTATAAGACCTCAACGTTATGTGCGCCATGTTGCAGGGATCCTGCTCAGAAACAGAACTGTGCACAGAGACCCAGGACGTCAGTGAATTGTGGTGGACAAAAAACTCACCTCAGTACCTAGAACGTCTAACCAACTAGCATCAGTGTCAAATTAGCTCTACATCCTATAGCAAAGGAACCAATGATTAGACAACCCAGAACATTAGACTTAGATTAGGTTACTCTCAGGAATGGTGGGAATCAAGAACACTCTTTCGTCTGTTATTCTTATACCAGTCCACAACATGGGTAAAAGAGACATGCTAAAGTTTAAAATGCTTATTTTAACGACGTGCTCTAAGATGAAGTATTTTTGCTAACATAAGCAGGCATATGATTAAAAATAATATGATCCGAATTGTTAAAATTCCATAAAACACAAAAGGAGAAATCATATTATAATGATAGTGGAAACCGGTCCTATAGTTCCTTGTATGCCACCCTCTCTAGCTAGGAACTATGTTTTATAAAATATAGACGGTCTCTTAGGCTTGAATAGGGGACCGTATACCTCCAAGATCAGCAGAGGTGAATCACATTGGGATCCAGTGCATAAGAGATAGCAGGTATGCATATAATAAAATCCTGACCCAGGCGAAAAAAGCGTGGGATGACACATTATGGGATGATTTACTAACTGCAGCTAAATTGAGAGATCAGGGTTCCTTTTGGAGTTTAATATCAAAGGGGAATAGAAAGGGTAGATCATCTAAGGACCTCTACCTAGACGAAAAAACATGGTGTGACCATTTTACTAAACTCTACTCACACGATGAAGAGGGGTTGCCCACACAAGATCAAGAAAGCAACTTAGTATTGGGTACTGTTCTTTTACGATTGAGCATAGAGGAGACCATGCAGGCACTACAGGCCATCAAACCAGGCAAAGCCCCAGGACCTGATAAGATCCCCGGCGACTTATTGAAGCATGATGTGGAAGTATGGGGGCCTTATATCAACTTTTTATCTAACTCTATAGTGGCTGGAACACCAATCCCAGACAGTTTTAAAGGGGCAGAAATTGTAACAATTTTTAAAAAAGGGGATCGATATGATCCGGGCAATTATCGCCCAATTAGTTTAATTGATCTTTTACAGAAGGTTTTTGCCAGACATATTTTAAATAGACTTTTAGAATGGATAGAGGGGACTCAGATATTGACTAAATATCAGGCAGGGTTTAGATCAGAAACCAGTACGGTGGATCAAGTATTTAGGTTCACGTGCATCTGCTGGAGGTACATTAATATAAGAAAGGGCAGTTTGTACGTGGTGTTCATAGACTTGAGGGCCGCCTTCGACCTCGTCCCACGTAATCTTTTGTGGACCACACTAAGAAATATGGGGGTCCCGGGTGAGCTACTCAAAGAACTCATTAGACTACACACAGGGAACTACGCCAAAGTCAGATGGGGGAAGGGAGGTGAAGTTTCAAAGTCCATACCTGTGAGTCGAGGCATGCGCCACGGCTGTGTGCTGGCGCCTACACTCTTCTCATTATATGTTAATGATATACCTACATATCTAAGGGACTGTGACCATGACTCCCCGAAGTTAGGAGATGAGGCGTTCACGGCTCTACTTTTTGCCGATGATATAATCCTCATCTCACAGAGCCCGAAGGGTCTCCAAAATCTGGTGAATTCATTCTATGGTGACTGTGTAGAGAAGGGGTTAGAAATAAATTCATCAAAAACAAAATACATGTCCATAAACCCGCAAAACTCCTTTAGGAAGAATTTGGCCTTAAATAATCAAAAACTGGAGTATGTGGGGAGTTTGAATTATTTAGGTATACTTTGGATAGTACCCTTTCATGGAAGGGGCACATGATAAAAAGTAGATTGTCCTTCAAACAAAACTCGATGCCCATCCTAAAAGTGCATGGCGCAAGTTATTCTAAAGCTATCACGCCGGCACTTGAAATATTCAAGGCAAAGGCCCAATCAGCGGCACTTTATGGCGCTGAGATTTGGGGGCATTGTTGTAAAAGCAACTTTGAACAGGAAGAAAATCACTTTATACGTAGGTTGCTCAAAATGCCAACTAGAACTCCCCTAGTCCAAGTATTCCTGGATTGATCTCAAACGGACAGATTACCAATCAATCTTAAGGCCATTGTTGTATTGGGTAAGGTAATGGACAACCCCGGAGTTGTGTAACTATAAAAGTGGATTGATAGAAATTATTCAGATTGATGAATATAAAAAAATTGCATGGTTAAAACATATTTCCTTTTGGTGTATCAGGTTAGGGCTGTCCCATTATTGGGAAGAACCTCAGAATATGACACCCCTGTGCAAAAAGCTCTTAAAGTCCACCTTCTGGTCTTATGTCAATGGTGAGCTACTCCATAGTTCATCCATTGGCACATTGACCCAGAAATTTCTGATTGTAAAGGATGATGCTGCATTTGAACCATTCATGGATGAGATAGGACCACCATTAGCAAAAACTTTAAACTTGCAATTTAGATATGGGGTGCTCCAGACAAATGCAAATACCTGTAGGTGGGGGGGGGGGGGGTAAAAATGATAGTGGCCTTTGTATCCTCTGGTCTCAAAAGGCAAAAGAAGACGACGTCCATTTAATGTTTTTTTGTCCGGTCTATAAGTCACCTAGGGACCGTTGGATTAGACCCCTTTGCAAAAATATGGGCGTTAGGTCCTACAAAGAGGCAGAGCGTATAATTAAGTCTAATATCTCACAACTGGTAGTGGTTTGCATAAGCTTGTTTTTATTCAGCGTGTACCTAATTAGAAAACAGCTTGGCCACAAGCTGTAACGTAATATTGGGGTCCGTAGTCCTTATCACCCTGCATAAGTTATCATGTAATGCACTGATCATATCTTTTAAATGTAGTTTTAAAGGTTTTAAAACTCTGGCTTTTAAATCGTGAGAGAAATAACTCTTTTATTTGAATTATAAAGTGAGACTTTGATTTTAATGTGGTATTCGTAAAATTATCGATATGTAATCAATTGTTTATTTGCCCCATTCTATTTACTGTAATCTAATTATGTGATCATTTGTTGATACTTCCTGCTTTTATGGCTATATTAGCCGAAATAAAGTTGAAACAACAACATCGGGATCTGCAAAAGCTCTCTCTCTGGAAACAGATTTTCTCCAAGTGACTAAAATCATGTCTGCAGTGGAATATTAAAGGTGCCAGAATTTAGCTGCAGCTGCGTGCATGTTGTGTCTAAGCGTGAGCCGATGAGCCCGAATAAAAGTGAACATTGTTATGATAACCTTGGAGGCTTCAGCACTCACTGTGCAGATTAAGGTTGCGATGAAAGTTAAGGGATGTTGAAAACAAACCTTTCTCATGTGAATATATTCACAAAGTCAAACTCACAAAAAACAGCTACATTCAGTGTTGTGTGCAAAAGCGGCAAAAAGGCAAAATGGCATTTAAACTTCTATTGAGCTTAGGCTAACATGGCAATGTGTGCAAGCAAGTCCCTGCCTTCACTACAAACCAAATGTGTTACCCACTCGTAATTTAGATGTTCTTTTCTCCCCCTTGTCTATTTTCTCCCTGAGTAGCCCCAGATTGGTGGGGGTTACTGTAGTCCTTTCTTGTGTGTGAGTTTCAGTGTTCTTCATGGAGAGTGAGGGAAGGCTCATGGGCATATGTACAAGTCCCTATCACCACCACAACATCACCTATTGTGACATTATGGTGGCGATAGGGGCTGTGCCTTACATACAATGCAGCGTTAAGCCCGTAACGTGGCTTAAAGCTACCTTGTACATAAGGCCCCCTTTCACATTATCCTGAGCGTGAAAGGGGTGGGCAGTGGGTGTTGCGGTGGCCGTTCCTCCACAACACCCATTGTGTTTGATGCTTCCCCCTATGTACAAGGGTGGCGTATATAGGAGGCAGTGCCAAAATTAAGATCAGGTAAATAAGATGGCGAAACGAGGAAAAATGCATGATTTCTCCTCGTTTTTGCTTTTTCCATGTGGGCTGACTAGTTCAGAAATCATGGAAAAAGCAAAATGCCATTGTTTGTTTATGTACAGGAAGTTATCCCTTCCTGTACATAAACAAACTTTAAAAAATATGCCATTTTGTCACTTTCAAATGTGTTGCGTGAAGCAGCACATATGAAAGTGACAGAATGGCATTTCTTATATTTTTTATGTGCAGGAAGGGACACCATCCTACACATAAAGAATCCTACCCTGCACGCAGACACCCTTGCACTCTGCTGCAAGGGTGCCTGCATTGGTGCTAAGTTGCTCAACTTAGCGCCATCACAGGGGGAAATGAAAGGCTGCACCACATTCTTGTAAATATGGTGCAGCCTTACGTTTCTGAAGTGGAGGATAGAGGCATTAAGCCAGGAAGGCTAATGGTTCTCTCCTCCCCTTACTTGTACGTATCCCCTCAATCTCTTGTCCCTCCCTTAGGTGAGTTTGTGATGTCTTTTGACCAGCATATATATTTTGAGAGTAAATTAATCTTGGGAGGAATCCCTTTAGAACAAGTTGATTTCTCTGCTTACTTGGGGGTTACCTTTGCATAAGGTATGTCCTGGTATCTGTACATTAGTAAGACCACCACTGGGTGAAAGCAGATTTCTAGCGTAATGCTCAAGGAGTTTCGGCAATCTGTCTCCAAACCCATCTTTCCTGCAGTTAAAATCTATGAGGCTAAGGATTTGGGGTCAGCTTTGTATGGGTTAAGTTGTGGGGGTTCTCAGAATACTATGACATTACATTATCTGAGAACAAACTTCTTCGGAACTTGACATCTCTCCCAATTAGTACTCCATTATATCCACAGTTTTTTGACCTAGGCATCATTAGACAAAATTAGTCTGTGGACCTTGTTGTGCTGGAGGAGCCTGTGGACCACTCCTGAACTCGCCCAATATGCTGACTAATAGAGTGAAATTCTCCTGTCCCCAAACTGCAAGAAGTGTGACTTAGAAACATTTGCAAACTTTCTGTCTGGAAAGAGATCCGGCACTGGGAACCTGGTTAGCAGGGACTCAGTGCACTTACAGTTTGAAATCAGGCCTTTTCCTACACATAACATACTGCAATTTGAGAAGTTCGAGGTAAAAAAAACTCTACACCAAGTAATCTTAAACATGCAATAGAAACTCGAATATTTGCTTTTGCTATGCCAGAAGAAATACAGCTGCTACCATAGGGCCTAAACCTCATTCTAACCACAGTCTAACATTTTAACAGCTGTAATGAGAATGAAGTCTTTTCATACAGTATTTGAATTTGAAGGCCAAAATGCTAATGCCTTTTCAGGGTGTTATACAGCAATCTTAGGCCAACTAGTGTGGGCAAATTCAGAGCACCTTCTTTCAGGTACTTCACGGTGGCAGGCCCTGTCACATAAATAACTGTATTGCCCCTTTGAGAAAAGACCTCATAATTTCAGAATAGACATTCCATTTCATACTTTTAAATTTGTTACACCTAATGTCAGTCAGGCAGTCAAAATACTCTTTATTCGATTTTTGTTAAAATCATAAAAGACATAAAACGAACACAAATACAATTTCTTTAAAACATTACTCGATCTCATTACAAAAATTTCTGTTTAGTGATTACATTTCCTCAGGTTATTTCTCCAAAATACAAATATATTTGCTAATATTAAAAAAAAAATTCTTTAAGAACAAATTTAAATTTAAGACAGGTCTATCCGGGGTAATCCTTTTTTCCTAGATCTAAATGCAGCGGTTAAAAAGCAAGCAACGCTAAACAAGTGTAGGTATCAGCTAGCATTTGAAGAAAGATTAAGGCTGGCCTAACTTGAGAGAAGCCCGCCGCTTTCAACACAGGGAATAGATATTTTTTCCTTTCGCTACTATAAAAGTCACAAAAGAATATAAAATGAAGGGTGTCTTGAACTGAAAATTGGTCGCATCCACATGGTGGGCCATCATCAGGTTTTGACCACACCGGAAAGTTTCCTAGAGAGTAATGGATTAAGTTCATCCTAAATTTAGTTAAGAGAAGTCTATGGAGAGGATTAGTCACAGTTTTTAAATAGGGTTCCATGGTGGGTGAAGTCATTAGAGCAATATGTGCCCTCACCATGGGTTTCCTCAATTCCAATTCTTCTCTATCCATACAAGCCCTCTCCAGAAACATCTGTTTAATCAAACTGACATCCTCCCTCCTGATGCTAGTTGGGTCCTAATGTGATTTATGATTATTTAAGAACACATTTAACCATGACACCAATTTAGCTCTAATAACTAAGCTGGAAAATTTAGGAAAACAGTTTTACCATCAATGTCCATCAATATATTATTGGCTAATTTCATAACAATAGTCATTGTATTTTAAGTCCAATTTATAAATTAAGGTCCTCATTTATGGGGGATTGGCGTAGAGCAGCGCTGCAAGTCTTCTTGCTGTGCTGCCTATGCCAATGTGAAAGGGCAGGAAGGCACCACATTTATGAAATACTGTGCATTCCTGTCCTTGCCCACTGCGCTGGTGCACAATTTGCTGCCTAGCCCCAAAGCAAGCACCCTTGCACCGCAGTGCAAGGATGTCTGCATTTCATGCAGGATTGTTTTTGTGCATGAAGTAGCACCTTCCTGCAAACTCAAGATACAAATGCCTCCCCATCATAGCTGTTCAGAGTGCATTGCACTCCAGTCATGGATACTGTCCTTTCTTTTTCGAATTCTGAACCAGACGCCACTGTACGTTATCGGGAGACACTTATCTCATTTACTTGCTTCTCGACCATTCCGTCGGCAAACTTAAAGATTTACTTCAAAGAACATAAGATCTATGTCGATTACTTATTAAGCCCTGAAGAAGTCCCAAGAGGGCCGTAGCGCATTAGCTGTTTTGTCAAAATGTGTGCTGAGATTTTAAAGAATTTGAAAGAATAAAAGGAATTGTTTTTCTACAGCAAAAGCAATGACTATTGTTTTTATATTTGGGAGGACATTTCTTCACTGTTCTGTTGTGTACTATGGACATTAAATTCCTGTTCATTTAATATATTATTTGCTCTTTTTGAGTGCAGGGCAATTTATGTTCAAATTTGTGTGGGGGTTGTATACCACTCTATTGGGGACGCATGAAGGTCAGGTCCTGGGTCCTTTGCACCTAGTTCCATTCAGGATATCATAGCTATTAACCGCCATAACGACTGGTGCAGGGTATTGTTGCCCTGACCTTTTTCCTTGTTCTCTTATGGATACTGTCCTACTCTGCTTAGAGCTCTTGAAAATCTCACAGATTGTGTTTTTTGGTATATCCTTCAGGTGGGTCCAATTGAACACTCCACATTTTTCGTAAGTGATGAATTTCTACCTTGTAAAAAGCAATGTGCATTTGACGGTTTAAACGATGAGGCCCCAGTCAGCTCTCTGTAGGACAATGAGAAAACTGTGCATTCTTTTCCCATTTTCCATTAGACCTAATGTAATGAGTTGACACCTTGTTTTCTTTGGGGTCTGTTGTTATTCTTATGTTAACAGTCGGAACCATGTTTTATTTTGGCACGCATTTTCCTATTAATGTACCTGTTTAAGAGCTCTATTTTTCTTTGGTTGGTTGTCACAAAATGGTATCTTAAAACATTTTCATGTTTATCACTATAAAAGTATAATGTCGCAATATGAGTGTCTTGCGGCTACCAAAACAGCATTAAATGCAACCTTAAATGAAACTAGGACCAACATGATGTCCATAGATACCGGTCTGAGTGGATCAGATACCAACAAGAATAGAGGAAATAGCCCATTGAGGCTCAAACTACTAAAAAGGCCCATGCATCTCGACCATACTACTGGATATATCGATTTTGCCAAATAATACTGATTTGGTATCACCTCCTGCAAAAAAGAGTAAACAACAGGCTATAACATCAGTGACCACATTATCCGCACAGCTATCTAAAACAAGGCTAAGAAAAGCGATACAACTTTCTTCTGGTGCAGGGGAGGCACCACCAATGAACGATAAACAAAGTCTTGAAAGACTTTTAAAAAAACTACATGGGAAAATTGATACTTTCGAAAGGAGATTAATCAGTTAATCAGTTAAATGTGATGTTACTTGGCTAGTTTAAATGGTTGCAGATTTATCGCCCTCTGAAAATTTCCCAGTGCAGCCTTTAGTAAATCCGCTGAAAATAAGATAGCTGCAGGGTATTTCTCACGTGTGACAACTAATAACATCCAATCGTCGACTCTCTACACCAAGTGATGGAAGATCATGCCATACAACCCAGTAACCCCCGTCTGCCTAATATGGATTCAGCTGGAATCACATCCAATGGCAATAACTCTGGGACGGAACCTACTACAAACCGTAGGTAAACGAAGATCTATAATGACTCTTTACATTTACCTCTTCAGGCTACACCCTACGTAATTGTCTTTGAGGAATAACTTAAGGTTGTGTAAAGGTTTACTAAAAAAGCCAATTGTAGTAGTACTAATTTCTACTTCCAAAATATAATCATGATGAGATGAGTAAACTGGGTTGGTAAAATGACTAAGTGTTGTCAAGGGGATTGTATTGATGTAACCTTCCGTTGCTCAGAGTGGCAAGGTTACTAATTGGCGAATTTTCCAGCAAGTATGTAAGGCCATTGAACCATCAGTATGACACCATTATTGCAGTCCCATTAGGTTATTCATATGATCCTGCTATTGAACAATCACCTCATGCCAGTGTAAGACCTGCCCATATAGGCCGATATACGACTCTACCTTTGACTAACAGATTTTTACCCCTAAGTAGTTGCAGTGACCTTGATTGACTGCCAGAGGGTGCAGAGAAAGCGGTTGTTACTAACCAAGGACCGTTATGTACCAGCAAGCCAACCACTTACAATTGTAACCCAAGTCGAATCTTGACTATCACTTCATGGAATGTGGTTGGGGTAAGAAGTAAGCTAAATGACGAAGAATGCCTTAACTGGATTAAAAACTGTTCATGAATTGTTTTACAAGGACCTGGCATACTGAACCTTTTTCTATAGATGGTTTTAAAATGATCTCTACCAGAGCAGTCCCCTCGCAGATTTGGAGAGCTAAAGGAGGTCTGGTCGCACTGGTCTCAGTTACATTACCACTGATTTTAAAGAAGGTTACACTAATTCACAGTTTTTCCAGTTTTTATATTTTTGCACTACTGGAAAACAATGTATATTGATAATTAACTATTATAACAAAATATTTGATAATCCTAGACACTGCATAATCGCGTCTTTAGAGGAGGAATTAGATACATTTCTAAAGGACATAAAGGCAGACCATCTACTTATTTGTGCTGGTGATTTTCATTGTGGGAAATATACTGTTTTGAAAGGGGAACACTGTGGCCATTGGGATGAATACGGTGATACTTATTCCAATTTACCCCATAACTTATATGGTGATACAATCAACCGTGTAATGTAAAAATATAACCTTGAAGTTATAGAGCAGATACGAAAAGAAGGGCAAGCAATTATACAAACGTATGAAGGAGCTAGGTACTCTTCAACCATTGATCATGTTTTAATATCAGGAAATGGCTGAAGCATAGTTGAAAAGTTTGAGGCAAAAGTAAGTCCATTTAGCGACCACCATTCACTATTTTTGACGCTCAGACTAAGTATGATGTACCAGGATAAGGTGTGTCTAGCTGCTGACATAAAAACACACTGAGAAAACGGTATTTCCATAAAATGGTCAGGGGTAAATCCCTCCCTAGTTCTGGACAATATAGTACAACAAAGACAAGACGATATTAACATTTGTTTGGAGGGAGTTTCCTCAAATATACATATTATTATGGCATTCTGTAATATTGCGACTGCAATCTCAGGAGATTCAAAAATGAAAAAATAATAAGTATGCACACCAAAAACCAAATGGTTTGATAAACAATGCTCTAAATTAGACCGGGCCCTAAAGGAAGCATTAAAAGCCACAACTAAAGATAGGTAAAGGGTGGAAATCCTTCGGAAATCCTATGAGAAAACTTTAAACAAAAGGAAAGAAAACATTCTGGAACTATCTTGGGAAAAGTTGGATCAGGCTGCAGACACACGGGATACAACCTTATTTTGGAAGACCTTGAGCCAACCCTTTTTAAAAGAACTCTCCGCTGCTAAGATTAAGACCTTAGTACGGCCATCAGATTGGCTAATACACTTTGAACATATTTTTAACCCTAATAAAGAGGAACCTCCATTCTATGATAATAGAAATTTTATAGTCACTGATACTCCCAATGTGGCTCCAATTACCCTAGATGAAATTAAAACTGCACTCAACAGAAGTTCGAACGGGAAGGCACCCGGTCCTGATGGGGTACCCATTGGCATTTTTAAAGCTAATACAGGTTTCTGCTCCGCAATTTAACTAAGAGTCTGCAATGCAAAGGCAGGAGGTGTACTGGCTACAACTTAGGTAGAAAGTGTTATAGTTCCACTCTTCGAGAAGGGCGATAGAGGGGATACAAAATGCCCTATACCCCTACTTTACTCCACATCAAAATTGATGGGAAGAATTCTCCTAAAGAGACTAGAAATATGAGTTAGTGACAACAACGTCCTTACTGAAACCCACTATGGATTTAGAGGTGATATAGGGACAATCGAGTAGTGTGTCAACCTCGAATTGCTGATTGAGAAATATACACTTTCTACAGGGGGCTACGTACACCTCTGTTTTGTAGACCTAACAAGTGCATTTGATTTGGTTAATCATGCAAAATTATGGCAGACCCCAATATGGGTGCGTGCCCCAACTGATTAATCATTTACCTATCACAAAGTTATGCTTTATTAACTTCAAGAGTTTGTTACTGTTCTAAAGACGAATGCACCGCCTGTTTTAGAGTTACCCGTGGCATAAGGCAAGGTTGCGTCCTTGCACCATTATTATTCTCTCTCTATATTAATGATGTTGATAAGAGCTTGCAAAAGCAGAATGCTGATGCCACTAGAGTTAGTACTCGCTTCATCCCAGTCCTTCTGTATGAGGACGGCACAATCTTGCTATCCAGAGCAGCAAGTGGGCTCCAATGTCTAATAGAAAACTTTGCAAAATTTAGGAACGAAAAGCATTGAAATTTAAATCTTAAAAAAACTTTTACAATGACATGTGGAAAAGGGAAACTAAAAACTAAAAAGCAGAAACCATCATGTTGAAGGTGTGCAAATTGCAAAAACACTTTCTTTTTCGTACATGGGTCTACTTTTTACATCGGAAGGACATTGGGGAGCACACATTGATCTTTGCTAATTGAAATTTATACGATAAATTAAAGCGATATTAAGATAATTTAAACAAAATGGGAAACAAACCAATTAGGGAAATTCTGATCCTGTATAAGAGTATGGGGCATATTATCAAGAAACGGAGATATAATTATCGCCGCTTTAGAGGCAGAAAACTGCCGCCAAAGCGGCGATAATGGGCATGATAATACGCCCTTGAGAATTCCAATAGAAGCCCATCTTCACAGTAGAACATGGGCTTCTATTGGAATTCTCAAGGGCGTATTAGCAAGCCCATTATCGCCGCTTTAGCAGCAGGTTTCTGCCGCTAAAGCGGCGATGATTGTAACGCCATTCCTTGATAATATGCCCCTAAGTGCCTTACCGGAACCTGCTACAGTGCAGCACTATGGGAGATGGCTAAACATAAGGTGTTACAGACTCAGGAAAATATATTTTAAGGAGACTTTTAGTCTTCCTATTCAACTCCTTCATATGCAGTTTATAAAGACTTCTCAATCTCCTATATTAGTGACTATATTAGTACAGCAGCTCTTACCGTTTTGAATGGTATGTGGAGCAAGGATGGCACTAACTTTACCCAGGAAATCATAATGGACTGCCCTGCCCTTGATCATTGTAAAAAGATCCCTTGGTTGCAGTATATTTATAAACTTTTAAATGAGCTTGAGGTGAATGTAGCTTTTAAAGACCCCCATGAACATCCAACGCTATAGTAAAAGGGACCTAAAAATGGGGCTTGCAGGAACACGAGAAACCCTAAGAGACATAGCAGAAAGTTCAAAACAGGTTATTAAGTCATATTGTGAAGTACCTTTTGTGCTGGGTACGCAAAAATACTTGTTGTGGATAACAAACCCACAACACAGGTTTTATCTCACGAGGTTGAGATTGGGTACTCTTCATCTTCTGATTGTATTTCCTACCATGGGCAAATGGAATCGAAACTTTCCAAATTGTCCTTGTGACAGAAAGTCACTGCAGTCAACATTGCACTTTATCCTTTTCTGTAATTTTTAATGAGATATTAGGACGTGTGTTTTACAATCTTTATTTATTGACAACGAATTGTATTTTAATAAATCCACTTTTAATTACATTCGTAAAAATATAGGTTTTAGTAAAGACTGATTGATGCACCTTGTAATAAATTATCCACAGGCTAACTGCAAAAATTTGAAAACTGTTTCTCTTTTAATATTTGTGAATCATCTTAGCAATTCTCAGTGATCGTTTTCAAGATTCCTATGAGATAAAGAACTGTAATTTATCCTGTGTAGTGCATAATCAAATACCATGCTTACCAATTATGAATTACTCCCTAAGATAACCTCATTTTATGTATATATGTTTTATGTATATGTGTTATCTGATGGAATTGACTATTTCTCTTTTCATGTGATAACTGTTTTTAGAATGCTTTTATGGTTGTATTTCTTAAACGGACTAAAGCTGAATTTGATTTAAGGTCAAAGGCGTGGCTAAAGAAAATATTGTTTGGTCTTTCATCTTCAGGTCTGTACATATAAAATAACACCTAGCCTAAATGTAAAATAAATGAAAATTCAGTTAATCCGTGGGATTTTGTGAAACCTTTATTAGCTAATGCTCTGCAGAGGTCTGTATCTGTAACCAGACACCCACAGAATTGAATCATGGTTGGGAAGTGGAGATTAGTTAGGGGCTAACACAGGCCCCTGCTGCCCTTGTGACTCAGGGGTCTGTGTTACACCCCTTTAAAAAACTCACACTTCACAGCTCAGCTGGTAACTCCTTTCCAATATCAATCAAAAACAATAACTTTATGTCATCAGTAAGAGTTAAGTGATTCCATTAATCAAAGCCACTACCGACTTCCAGCTCCCTTTACATGTGCAGATTCACCCACTGTGAATATTTGCATATCTTTCAGGCAAGCAAGTGCCCTGGCAAGAAGGCTTGTTTTGCTGTCTGCCCACCTTCGGCTTCACAGCACAGGAGACTCCCTAATTTACACTGCAGCTGCAACATTTCAGCTCTTGGAATTAACCATCCTGGGATGGACATATGTTCACAGAAAGTAGGGGAACTGTTTTCCTTAGATTACAAAAGTATGGACAGGTTATGCCCCTCAGGACCTGCCCACTTCGACCACTGCATGAAACAGCTGAGTTTTCCTTCATGCCGCGACATATTCTCATATTAGGTAATAGGTGAAAAGGAAAGAGCAGTACTGGTCAGAGGCCTAAGAGCCACGAGAGAAAATATGTGAAATCAAGTGCAACAATGCCAACCTCAAGTGTTTGGGGAGCTGGAATGTTGGGGGAAATCTTGCATATCATTGTAGACAGTGATGACAGTTATCTCCGGCACCGGAGTTATGTGGACAGGGGAGAGGTTTCCTTGGGGAAGAGTACTAGTGTAAAACTGGGAGTCTGGCTCCTTAGACAGTACTCAAAGCCATGACAGTGATTCTAATCTGGTTGTGAGGCCACACAACTGAGAAGACTATTCAGAATAATTTCCAAAGTTGCCTTGCTTGCATTTCCACAAGAAGTCAATTGTCTAACTTAATTGTGTTGATCAGAACTAAGCAACGAAATCATGAATTAAGTGCTATTACTACATTTTCTTTCAGTAACCTTCAGTCATACAATTTCTGGGAATTAGTCACTTAGAGCAGAATGTATAAATGTTCCAAAAAAGTAGAACGTTGTTATAATAAGGCTATATCCTTATTGTGTTTTGAAGACATATATTTATAGATTTAGCCCATTGTATGGATGCATAATGTTTTGTGCATACTTTGTAAAGAAGTGCCTAGTTCATTCTGAATAGTTTATTAATTTTGGCATCGTTTGAGTCTCATGAGTTGTTACTGTGTGGCGCTAACAATTTATAGTATTAATTTCTGCATTGTTTGCTATTTTACAACAAACGCATTTATATTATTACTCCTGTTACTCATTCCTTCCATATTTAGGGTTACAGTGTCCCCTTAGCTGAACACATAATCATCCTTTCCTTCAAAGTTCATCATTTTCATTACCTTTTTATTAAGAGCAGTAAATCCTTGTATCATTATTATGTGTATTTTCCATGTTTGCTGGGACTATTATTTTGGAAAAGCAAACAATGACTCTTCTATTCACATTGCTTATTTGTTGTGCAGTATTGTTAACCATGCAATTTTCTTACAGTAGTCAAATCGTTCAGAACTGGATGTTTTATTTTATGAATTTACCTATAGTTAATGTGTTCCTTCTTGTATAAGTAACTTTAAAGATGTCTAATTTGAAAGCACTAATCTCACAAGTTATTCAACCACCATTACATATTCTACCCTTTTACTTTTACTCATGCTGTTTACTATTCACCGTGGAACCTGACAGGCTTGCTTGTTCTTAAAAACTGTTTCCCCTGTTTCTAATGTGTGCATCCTAAATTAAGCGACATGTCGGAAATATAACATCAAGGCAACTACACTACTCATATTTAGGATGCCAAACCATGCCAGAAAATCCTGCTCGTTAGGAAGTTTTAACTGAAATGGATGGTTTATTCAGTAAATAAGTTTCCAACATAACATCATGAGCCTCATAACACTTTTATAGAGCCACTAACCCCCACGTACCAAAGCGCTGAAAATGTGCTAATCCAAAGACAGAATCAATTAAAATGAATGGGTGTAATAATTATACTAGAAGGTAGGAGCCCTTCTATGGTGCAAATTCCATCAAGCAAGAACTCACATGCATGAAGACAAAAGGATCTTCCTCAAGCCAGACCTCTTCCAGAAAAATTGGTGAGGATTTTATTCTTTTTGACGTGATGGTGAGAGGGATATATGTGAGGCATGAAGTGTTAAGCTAAATGCCTCACACGGGAGGCAAAGTCATAGGAAACAGCTTTGCCTACGTCTATTCTCATTGAGATCTTCTTTTGCGGTCTTTTAATGTCACAAGCGCTCTGGAAGAATAGTTCAGGTCTTCTTTTTCAGAACTATAAGATTTTCTTGCCAGTAATGGCAGGTCAGTGAAAGGATGGTGACAGCCTTACAAGGCTCCAAAGATATGTGTATGGTCCCTGAGTAGCAAGTCATCCCAAGCTAGATAGGCATGCACAGATCACATCAGGGGTGAACTGCACGGTAACAGATCAGTGATGCTTTCTATTCTCCATCTTCTTATTTTCTCCAAGGTGAAACTATGCCTGATTATCCTCCACTAGCCACAAACCTGATGTGCAGATGTCGAATAACCTGGCTGGCACCATGACAGCCCACACTTAGCAAAGCATCAAGGGCTGTTCAGTATACCTTTGGGGAAGACCTCCACATGCACAGAATTTGCAGGGATTCTGAATACTCTGACAAGTTAATTTTGGGGCATGTGAAAACAATTGAAAAAGTGCACCACTAGAGTGGTAATTTCGCACTTCATTGTCCATTCACTCAACCAGAGTAGCTAGGAATGAAGGGAGGTGTCGGAGAGCTATGTAGATAAAGATATGAATGTGCTCTAGGAGGGTGCCACGATGAAGACACTCAGCTTATAAATGGGAAAGCAGATCATGACATTCTCAGCACAGTCTTCTGTAGAAGGTCATTAGCTCTATGCAACAAACGTTTTCCTTGAAATATGTCTAAGGACAACGTAGGAGTGCTGCACTATAGTGAAGATCTCATTATACACCACTTGAAAAGAAGCGTGCTATATAAAGCCTGCTTGAGAAAAATCAAACATAGAACAAATAGGTGAAAAATATTGTTCATAGCGGCATAGAAGTTATAAGTGGGCAGTTCACTTGACTGCTGGCGAGAACTATTTCTTATTCTTTCTCCTATGGTGTCAGTCAGGCGGGCAACTAGAGCCAAATTTCGGGGGGGGCTGAAAATATTTTGGGGGGGGCTAATTCTTCCATCCACGGACAAAGTGGCTGTGAGAAGGGGTGACCACACAACAAAAGCCTCATTTACAACTAAATGGTCTCTTAAAGAACTGTTAAGTACTTGGGTGCAGCTGCAATTACATGCTCGCCAGCCCGCGAAGCTGTGTCAGCCCGGGCTGACAGCCACGACGGGGGGGGGGGGGGGGGGGGGGGGCTGAAGCCCCGTGAGCCCAATGGGTGTTGCGCGCCTGGTGTCAGTAGATATAGATTACTTCAGGTTCTGGCAACAGGGTATGTATATGCCATGTTAGCGTGTTGCCCATTTTTTTATGTTATGAAATATCCTTACCCTATTCTCATTCAAGTGCGGAAAGAACTACTTTTTATAATTAGATTTTTCACCTTTGGTGGAGCAGGCACCTTACATGAAACAGATATTATAAGAGTACAAGAATACCTGCTGCATGGCCATTATTTTGTTGCTATCATAATAATGTGCATATTAGTGATGTTCCTAATTTAAATTAGTGTTCATTTAGTGATATATTTATTTGTGTTAATGCATAAATAGTCTACTAATGTTAATGTATGAAGTGTTTAAGTCTCTCTCTCTGTGAGGTAGATCTTAGTGCTGAATTCCTCATTTCGAAGTTTGCTGTAAGAGAATGAGGGTTAACCTAGCTAGATCAGGGCAAGTGTTGTCACATGGGCTCTCAGCCTTATTGTTAAAGTAGTTGTGTCAGTACACGAGTCAGAGGAGCTGTTTAGATATTCTGTATAAGCAATGTGAGAGAGTGAGCTAGCTGTACGATACTAATTATCTTTGCTGATAGAAGCAATATCAAGAATAGTATAAATGATCTTCATTCACATTTCCTATGGACAGGTACATTTAGCATTAAATGGATACAAAAGTGGGAAGAAAGAGGAACCATTTTCGAACGGAGTTATAGTTCACCCTCCCACTGAACACAAATGAACCCTTCATCTGAATGTGGTTGAGTTAAAGAGTATTGCAGAATTGTTAGAAAACAACCATGGCCCTCATTATGATTTTGGTCAAACCACAACCGACGAGCTGTCGGTTGTGGTTTGACCGACATCTCGTGCCGCAGTCTGACTACTGCATTATGATGCGTGGCGGTCAGAGGCAGCGTGGGGTGGGACTGACTGACGATTCCAAAAGGCTTAAGGAGCCTCTCCGACTGTCGTCAGAAAGTATTTTCCTACAATGGAGTGGTGCCTGCTCAGACACTGCAATAGGGATTACGATGTCCGACTTCCATAAAAAACGGTCTGAAACAGATTTTGGGTCTCCATCCCCCTGCGGCCTTCGATAAGAGACCTGGGGGGCATCTCTGGTGCCCCCCCAAACATTCAATCATGGTGCATGGATGTTTAAAAAGTGTACTTTTACAATTGCAATCTGCAGCACAAGTCACAATAGGAAATACACACTTTCCGACTGCTGGGAAGGCATTTGCATCCTAATTTGTGAGGCGTCTGACCGGCTTCGTGATAAGGCCCTATGTGTGTTACAATCTTTTTTCACTGTCCTGCTTCCTCATAGGGCTGTTACTTATCATAGATGCATGTTCATGATGGCCTTTATTCAGACGCTTGTTTTTCCTACCTAGATGTGATCTTTAAATTATTGAGTCCTTTTAAAATGTACTGGGTCAGTTATGAGAACATTTTGTAGTGTCAATTATTTAATTAAACATTTTCTTCACTTCCACACGATTAAACAAGGGTTATTAGGACAGATTGTGCTGAGCTCTATAGATAGTTTACATGTTTCTGTCTAATACTATGCCCATTTAGGCAACAAGGCTTTTATTGGGGCTCTGTTGCTGAATATAATTGCCTATTTAATTAGAAAAATTAATAAAGCACACATTGCAGCACCTATTATTGTGTTAACCTGTAAAACAATGTTGCATACCTATGAACTCTGGTTAGTTTAAATCCAGCAAGCCATGTATGCATCGATATCTCACCTTGTCCTTAATAAGACCAGTTCTTTCTGACATGCAGCTTCAAGGTTCCCTAACTACTAAACAATGTGGTATATGACAGATAAAGTGCCCTCTGCCTTAGGCTATAAGGATTTTGCAAGTCACAGAGAAGTTCTACAATTATATAGAAAAAGGAGGCAAAGATCCTTTATAAGGATATGGAACTCCGAGGGGACTTGCAATATCCTTATTATGTATGGTAGAGAGTACTTTATCTCATGTAATACATGGTCACCCATCACCTTTCCCGCAAACCACCTAAAGCCTTTATGCATAGCTCTTTCAAATATTTCAAGGTGTTAGAAACAGGTCAATAAAAGTCACTATAAAAAAAATGCTGCTGTAGCTCAGAATCTGGAGAATCATGCAGAAAGAGTCTAACATTACTGCAATTATTTAAAGAATTAAGTAGAAAATCATGTTCTTTTTGCTATTAAATGTAAACTAGAAAAATAGATCAGAAGAAAGTAAAGCAATGTTTCATGTTCGTTGCTTTAAACAGCTGCTCTATGACCCGACCTGCCTTTCACCACGTCTGGTGGCTCTGGCAGCAGACACTGTGAGATCAGACCTCAACTGCAATAACGTATTACAGTCAAATTCTGGTCTTCTCTTTAAAATCGGCGACTCAGTGTGTCGTATCTATGTCGCTGGTCAGAGATAACACCATACACAGTACGACAGGTTGGTGATTTGATTATCTTTATTGATGCTTACAGCGCTGGTCATGGGCACGTCCGTCCTCGTCCTCAGTCATAGCTGTTAGTGTCCACTTCCTGTCCCCTCACCGGATCTGGTGTCCGGTGACCTGGTCACTCTTCCTGGGGACCCACAGGGTCCTAGCGCTCCCTGGTCAGTCGTCCCTACTGTCAGGTCATGACACAGTGCATCACTATGAAGAAATTATAAACAGCTATTTGTACAGGGATTGCCAAATCCTATGTGGTATAAGTATCTAAATTGAATTATATATATGCTATGCTGCATAGAGCACTTAAATGTGTTACAATTTTAGATTCAAATGTGAAGAATGCACTCGAAGATTTGAGTTTGGTTTGTCTTATGAATCAATTGAGGTATGAGGTACACTGTGGAACATAGGAATATTTCTGGCAATACGAGGTCCATAAACATTAATTATAACAACATTCTAATGTTTCCACCTATACAAACATTCCAAAGTTGTTCTTTTCGGAATAGTTCATGAGAATTATTTTCCTTACCCTTTTCAATTACTCTCAAATGTATGTCCTTTCCTGATAGGTTAGTATTTCTATAGTGCCTAATACATTTAGGGCCTGTTGTACGAAAAAGGAGCGAGTGAGTGCCAAGCCAGTTTGAGACCACTAAATAGGGCCTTTATGATATACAAAGCATCCCACGTGTATTTTTCTTAAAAGTGAACAGCACAAAAGTGATTTCCATAATAGCGTTTCAAAATACTGATTCCTATTTTGCGAATACCAAAATAACGATTCACAATTTAAATATACTTACAGTTTGAAAATTGAGAAGATCAAAATAGACAGCAAATTCAACATGAAAAATACGTTCTAGTGGAAGCAGATGGTAGCACGGTGAAAAGTATGGAAGTAAACCCAAATGCAATGCAAACGTGCACAATGGCAGTACTCTGTACTATAGCAAGTAAGATCCTAAGTTTAATAGATGATCTGGACTCTAATCTAGGCAGGCCTTCCTAATACAGTTGAGCAATCCTCCCCCCACATCCAGATTTTCTGTAGCTTACACCTCATAGCATCTGAAAGCTACCAACGTACAGGAGTAGTTTGAGGGGAGATATCAAAGAGTGCCCTATCATAGGTTTTTAAGAACATCTGGATGCAATGGTGGCACACCTCATCTTCCCAAGATCCTTGCTCAGTCATAAGCTACAAAAATGCAGCGCTATGCTATTACTCGTTTTCTTCAAGTTATTGTACGTGTTGATGGTGCCCATGTTCTA
This sequence comes from Lissotriton helveticus, assembly GCF_964261635.1. Classification (NCBI taxonomy): domain Eukaryota; kingdom Metazoa; phylum Chordata; class Amphibia; order Caudata; family Salamandridae; genus Lissotriton; species Lissotriton helveticus. The sequence continues at coordinate 755,373,288 of NC_136059.1, read as the reverse complement.
CTATGTCCACTCTCAGAAACAGCGAATATATAAAAATAGAAAGTCAACACTCCCTAAATATACAAGCAGCATACAATGTCATATGCCTAATCACATTGGGTTGTATGATACCCAGGAAACAAACATTACTTTTGTATCGTTAGACATTGTGGAATATGTCTGCGCCCAGCAGGAGGAGTTTTAGGAGATGGATGGTTGTTAGTTAAGTGTATTTTAAAGGATATTTTAGAATTCATAAAACAGATGTATTATAGTTAAAAAGTTCTCAGGTAGCAGGTGACAGTGTTTATGCCTTAATTCCATCGATAATACTACCATACTTTAATCCACAGATAGCTAGCCAAAAGAGATACATTGTTGTTTACAAACAATCCAGAAGGACAGATTCTGATGTCTGCACATGGCTGGGGGTGTTCTGGAAGGTGCTGTAAAATCATGCCCTTCTGTTCGCATGATGCACAATTTACCCATCAAAAAGAGTCTTCCAATAGACCCTGCAAGTGATGAATCAGAGAAGGATGATGATGTAAACATTCAACTACCATTCCCACAACAAGATGCCACAAGTGCTGCAGACAGGTATGCATGCAGTGATGATGTTACAAACAACTGCCTTTACGGTACACAAGCAACATCCTTATCTTGCATTTCTTAAATAGCTATTCTGTAGAAATCAGTATTTAGGAATTGCAAAATGGTATGTACAATATTCGTGATTTCCTAATAGTGATACCTACAGAGTAGGAATCACTGTTAGGAAATAGCAAATAAGAAATTCTGTTGCATTCTCACCTATAGGCCAAGTAGGAAATGGTTTGCATTTTCTAAATTGCTATTTCTTAATAGAAACTCTCAATTTAGGAACTCCGAACCCAAGAGTGCCTCTGGCCTGAAGGGCCCCATGAAGGGACCACAAAATTCCTAGTGCATATGTAAGTGCACATATGCCCTAGGGACATATATCCCACTTCACTTCACATTTAAAAAATGCATTTTTAAATGTATTTATTAATTTAGCACCTCATTACCATCAGCTTTGAGTTGAAGGTAATACAATTTCCTGAATGCCCAATTTGCAATTAGGAAATTCTTTGTGCATGTGCTTGAGAATTCGCAAATAAGTACTCTCTATTTGCTTTTCCGAAATAGCGATCGGAATTTGCAAATGTACAGGTTAGAAATTTTAAATTGCAACCATTTTTAGGCCTCTGTGCATATCAAATAGCTATTTTGCTTGTCTTATTGGGCTGAAATTGAAATCTGGTCCTTTAAGAAATGCAGAAAGATTTCATACATGTGGCCCTTAGTCCCTTGTCCTGAAAATGATTCAAGAAAAAAAACAATATAGGGGTCAGGGTAAGAATACCCTGTCTCTCTAGCCTTTGTTGTGGGGGTCCTGACGACTTTAGAGATGGAAACACTACACTTGGTAAGGCAATAAAAAACAGGAGAAAAACTAGCATTATAGAATACACGCAGAAATATAAAAATATCAGCAAATCCTGCAAGATGAAGTGGGAAAAAAAATCTGAGAGTACTTGCTAGAGTCAGGCAAGGCAAAAGATAGCTGGGGTTTTAGCACAGAGGGGGTTATTTATGAGATACCTGTATCACTTTTGCACAGTGTAAAGTGGTGCATAAGTGACAGAGGGCTCTCATAAAAGTTTATGAAGACACTCAAAGCCACCCTGCATGGGCTCATAAATCATATGTAAAGCAACGCAGCACACCCTGTGCCCGGGAGGCATTCCATGGGGATTGCAGTGGGTTTTCCCATGCAACATCCATTGAATTTGATGCTACTCCAGATATACAAAGTGATGTATACCTAGGAAAGTACCCGATCCATTCGCCTGCAGAGGTGAGGCGCAATGAGGAGAAATTTGTTTATTTCTCCAAATTGTTTCCTCTTTCCATGTGTGATGCATTCTTTAGTACACATAGAAGGAGGAATACGCCTCTTTGGGTTGTTTTTGTGTAAGAAGGTGCTCTTTCCTGTACAAAAACAATCATGCCTGCAACTGAGGCACACTTGCACCATTGTGCTAAGTTGCCTATGTTGGCACTAGGCTGCCGAAATGATGCCAGTACAGGAAGAAGGAACCGGAATTCATCACATTGCTTAAATATGGCGCATTCCTGCCCTTTCCTTTGGTGTTAGGCAGTGCATCAAGGTGCCTTGCTGTGCTGCTCTAGGAAAAGTGCAATAAATGAGGCCCTTAGTGACTGATGGGGGGGCTTGAGGATTATTATCACCCAGAGATCCATTTTCAAACAGTGGAATGTGTAGAATATGTTTCAATGCTTTATTCAGAATCTCCATATGAAGGTAATATGGAGGACATCACACCTATTGCACACAGATACAATAAGGGATACAACAGAAAGAGGGTGATGTTTGCATTAGAAGAAACCCTAAATGCGATATATGCCCAAAACTCTGGTAAATTCCCTGACTTCAAAAAGATTCCATCAAATCTGTATTGCTCATAACCAAAGATGTGAGGAACAAATATAAATAAATTAGCTAACATCGTAGCTGCAGGAGCCCCAAGTCCTAACTGTTCGAAGGGAGCAGAAATGGTATCTTCAAGAAGGACACTAGAAATAGTTCTTCTAACTACTGTCCCATGAGAGTTATAAATAACGTTCAAAACATTTATAGTATCAAATCCTTTCTAGACTTTGGTAGTAGAAGTCTGAGAATAATGTGATTTTTCGTCTTCAAGATGGCGTTATGACCAGGTCTTATGATTCCTGGCCATAGATTGGAAAACAGTAGATAACGGTTGTGGTAGCCTGTGTGTCTCTTTTGTGCACTTGTGGGCCACATTAGACTTAGTCCTGAGAGGGAAGCTGTGGGAGGTATTAGATAAAATGGAGGTCCCAACCAGTCTCTTGCATTTAATCATACAGGTATAAGTGGATTATGCCATCAAAGAGAGGCGGGCCCAAATGGAGAAACCACAGAGGACATCCCAATCAGAAGAGGAGTCCGCTAGGACTGTGTTGGCATCTACCCATTTCTGCTGTTTAATAATGGTTGTATCATATATCTGAAGGATTCAGAAAATGGTTTATCAAGATTGCCTGGCTCAAGGGTTCTAGGACTATTATTTGTTGATGATACTCTTCTCCTCTCAAAAACAGCGAAGGGTCTATGTATTCTCTTGGAGAGGTTTCATCTTATCTGCAACAGTAAAGGACTGGAAATAAATTGTTCCAAAACAAAATATACGGTGTTCAACTTCCGGAAAAAAGGGAAGTGCAGTGTAGCTCTTGAAGGCAAATTTTTGGAAAGGGAAGTCAAATTTAACTACATATTGGTGAGACTTACAAATTCTCATAATTGGAAAGCTAAAATTAGGAAAAGCTCTCTAACTCCGAAACACCGAGCTTCTGTAATTATCAGGTTTGGTAACTAATGTTATGTTATGTTATGTTAATAATGCTTTATTAAACGCACTGACACCGATTGGTTTCCTGGCGCTATTGAAGACAGAGGACGAGGTCAGAGTTGTAAGCCTGCAGAGTTAATGAAATGCTTGTTGGTAGAGCCAGGTCTTTAAGGTTTTCCTAAATGACATGAGGTCCGGACATAGCCGGATCTCAGGGTGGAAGGCATTCCACAAGCGAGGGGACGATGTGCCGAATCTGCAACCGCCCCAGCGTTTGCGTTTAAAAAATGGTATCTGTAGAAGGCCTTGGTGAGGCGAGCGCAGATTTCGGAACGGGGCATGCTTCATAATAAGTTTCGTAATAAATTTAGGACTTTTACAATGAAGCGCTTTAAAAATCATGCAGCCAACTTTGAAGGTGCAGCGCTGAGCCACAGGGAGCCAATTACATTTCTTCAAAAGGGGGGTGGCAGATTGCCATCTGGGCTGACTCAAAATCAGCCTGGCTGCGTGGTTTTGCACCATCTGAAGACGTTTCAAAAAGGTACTGAGGGAGGCCCAGATAGATCGAGTTTGCGTAATCTAGTTGAGAGATCACGGTGGCGATCACCACCTGTGTCAAAGCTACCAGGGTCAGAAGGCGACAGGCCTTCCGTATTTTCCTAAGTTGGAAAAGACACTTGGAGACCACCTGACCCTCTTGTGTTTTGAGTGATAGGTTGCTGTTCAAGGTGACACCTAGGGGTCGATTCCGATCTGGTAAAAAGCGCTCCGATTAGCTGTACGGAGCGTTTTTCCCATACAATTCGTACACAAACAACGTCCCCGTATGAACTAGCAAGTACGATCCTAGCCCAAAGCGCCACTCCGTACGACTCGTACCAAACACCGTACAACTACAAACTACGTACAGATTCACTCCGTCCGATGCTGTACGCCACGTCCGTACGTAAATCGGCAGCCATTTCCGAACCAGGAAGTGCGATCCGTGTTGACGACACTCCGTACGGCCCTTTTCCTACGAGAGCTGTAAACTGCCGTAAATCCAGAGTCCGCCACGAACTGCACCCCGGTACGCGACATACACGACATGAACCCCATCGACCGTGTCATACGAGCCCTGTACACCTACGACCTCGTACATAGAAACCGATGATGGCGCAGACGGTGAGTACAACCCACCGCAACAACGGAAGTATACCTGTACGGTGCTCCACACGCCCGCGCATATCACCATCCCAATAGGAATACGCGCCGCACACACGTCATCAATCTCGGGGTACGGTGCGTCACACGCTAGCACACATCACCATTGCAATAGTGACACGCGCCGCACACACGTCATTAATCTCGGGGTACGGTGCGTCACACGCTAGCGCATATCACCATTGCAATAGTGATACGCGCCGCCCACACGTCATTAATCTCGGGGTACGGTGCGTCACACGCTAGCGCACATCACCATTGCAATAGTGATACACGCCGCACACATGTCAGAAAGCTCGGGGTACGGTGCGTCGCACGCTAGCGCATATCACCATTGCAATAGTGATACGCGCCGCACACACGTCAGAAAGCCCGGGATATGGTGCGTCACATCTGAGGTGTGGTTGGAAAAGACCCCCAGCAGTGCCCAACAGTGCCCAGCAGCATAGGGTGTGTGTGGCTAAGACCCCCAGCAGTGCCCAGCAGTGCCCACCAGCATAGGGTGTGTGTGGCTAAGACCCCCATCAGTGCCCAGCATTACAGTGTGTGTGGCTAAGACCCCCAGCAGTACCCAGCAGTGCCCACCAGCATAGGGTGTGTGCAGCTAAGACCCCCAGCAGTGCCCAACAGTGCCCACCCGCATAGGGTGTGTGTGACTAAGACCCCCAGCAGTGCCCAGCATTACAGTGTGTGTGTTGCTAAGACCCCCAGCAGTGCCCAACAGTAGAGGGGGTGGGTGCAGAGGACCCCCAGCAGTGCCCAGCAGTGCCCAGCATTACAGTGTGTGTGGCTAAGACCGACAGCAGTGCCCAGCAGTGCCCACCAGCATAGGGTGTGTGTGGCTAAGACCCCCAGCAGTGCCCAGCATTACAGTGTGTGTGGCTAAGACCCCCAGCAGTGCCCAGCATTACAGTGTGTGTGGCTAAGACCCCCAGCAGTGCCCAACAGTGCCCACCAGCATAGGGTGTGCGTGGCTAAGACCCCCAGCAGTGCCCAGCATTACAGTGTGTGTGGCTAAGACCCCCAGCAGTGCCCAGCAGTGCCCCCCATCATACGGTGTGTGTGTCTAAGACCCCCAGCAGTGCCCAGCAGTGCCCACCAGCATCGGGTGTGTGTGGCTAAGACCCCCAGCAGTGTCCAGCAGTGCCCAGCATTACAGTGTGTGTGGCTAAGACCCCCAGCAGTGCCCAGCATTACAGTGTGTGTGGCTAAGACCCCCAGCATTGCCCAGCAGTGCCCAGCATTACAGTGTGTGTGTGGCTAAGACCCCCAGCAGTGCCCAGCAGTGCCCACCAGCATAGGGTGTGTGTGTCTAAGACCCCCAGCAGTGCCCAGCAGTGCCCACCAGCATAGGGTGTGTCTGGCTAAGACCCCCAGCACTGCCCAGCATTACAGTGTGTGTGGCTAAGACCCCCAGCAGTGCCCACCAGCATAGGGTGTGTGTGTCTAAGACCCCCAGCAGTGCCCACCAGCATAGGGTGTGTGTGGCTAAGACCCCCAGCAGTGCCCAGCAGTGCCCAGCATTACAGTGTGTGTTTGGCTAAGAGCTCCAACAGTGCCCAGCAGTGCCCAGCAGTACCCACCAGCTTAGGGTGTGTGTGGCTAAGACCCCCAGAAGTGCCCAGCAGTGCCCAGCATTACAGTGTGTGTTTGGCTAAGAGCCCCAACAGTGCCCAGCAGTGCCCAGCAGTGCCCACCAGCATAGGGTGTGTGTGGCTAAGACCCCCAGCAGTGCCCAGCAGTGCCCACCAGCATAGGGTGTGTGTGGCTAAGACCCCCAGCAGTGCCCAGCATTACAGTGTGTGTGGCTAAGACCCCCAGCAGTGCCCAGCAGTGCCCACCAGCATAGGGTGTGTGCGGCTAAGACCCCCAGCAGTGCCCAACAGTGCCCACCCGCATAGGGTGTGTGTGACTAAGACCCCCAGCAGTGCCCAGCATTACAGTGTGTGTGTGTGGCTAAGACCCCCAGCAGTGCCCAACAGTAGAGGGGGTGGGTGCAGAGGACCCCCAGCAGTGCCCAGCAGTGCCCAGCATTACAGTGTGTGTGGCTAAGACCGACAGCAGTGCCCAGCAGTGCCCACCAGCATAGGGTGTGTGTGGCTAAGACCCCCAGCAGTGCCCAGCAGTGCCCAGCATTACAGTGTGTGTGGCTAAGACCCCCAGCAGTGCCCAGCAGTGCCCACCAGCATAGGGTGTGTGTGTCTAAGACCCCCAGCAGTGCCCAGCAGTGCCCACCAGCATCGGGTGTGTGTGGCTAAGACCCCCAGCAGTGCCCAGCATTACAGTGTGTGTGGCTAAGACCCCCAGCATTGCCCAGCAGTGCCCAGCATTACAGTGTGTGTGTGGCTAAGACCCCCAGCAGTGCCCAGCAGTGCCCACCAGCATAGGGTGTGTGTGTCTAAGACCCCCAGCAGTGCCCAGCAGTGCCCACCAGCATAGGGTGTGTGTGGCTAAGACCCCCAGCAGCGCCCAGCATTACAGTGTGTGTGGCTAAGACCCCCAGCAGTGCCCACCAGCATAGGGTGTGTGTGTCTAAGACCCCCAGCAGTGCCCACCAGCATAGGGTGTGTGTGGCTAAGACCCCCAGCAGTGCCCAGCAGTGCCCAGCATTACAGTGTGTGTTTGGCTAAGAGCCCCAACAGTGCCCAGCAGTGCCCACCAGCTTAGGGTGTGTGTGGCTAAGACCCCCAGAAGTGCCCAGCAGTGCCCAGCATTACAGTGTGTGTTTGGCTAAGAGCCCCAACAGTGCCCAGCAGTGCCCACCAGCATAGGGTGTGTGTGGCTAAGACCCCCAGCAGTGCCCAGCAGTGCCCACCAGCATAGGGTGTGTGTGGCTAAGACCCCCAGCAGTGCCCAGTATTACAGTGTGTGTGGCTAAGACCCCCAGCAGTGCCCATCAGTGCCCACCAGCATAGGGTGTGTGCGGCTAAGACCCCCAGCAGTGCCCAACAGTGCCCACCCGCATAGGGTGTGTGTGACTAAGACCCCCAGCAGTGCCCAGCATTACAGTGTGTGTGTGGCTAAGACCCCCAGCAGTGCCCAACAGTAGAGGGGGTGGGTGCAGAGGACCCCAGCAGTGCCCAGCAGTGCCCAGCATTACAGTGTGTGTGGCTAAGACCGACAGCAGTGCCCAGCAGTGCCCACCAGCATAGGGTGTGTGTGGCTAAGACCCCCAGCAGTGCCCAGCAGTGCCCAGCATTACAGTGTGTGTGGCTAAAACCCCCAGCAGTGCCCAGCAGTGCCCACCAGCATAGGGTGTGTGTGTCTAAGACCCCCAGCAGTGCCCAGCAGTGCCCACCAGCATCGGGTGTGTGTGGCTAAGACCCCCAGCAGTGCCCAGCATTACAGTGTGTGTGGCTAAGACCCCCAGCAGTGCCCAGCATTACAGTGTGTGTGGCTAAGACCCCCAGCATTGCCCAGCAGTGCCCAGCATTACAGTGTGTGTGTGGCTAAGACCCCCAGCAGTGCCCAGCAGTGCCCACCAGCATAGGGTGTGTGTGTCTAAGACCCCCAGCAGTGCCCAGCAGTGCCCCCCAGCATAGGGTGTGTGTGGCTAAGACCCCCAGCAGTGCCCAGCATTACAGTGTGTGTGGCTAAGACCCCCAGCAGTGCCCACCAGCATAGGGTGTGTGTGTCTAAGACCCCCAGCAGTGCCCACCAGCATAGGGTGTCGGTGGCTAAGACCCCCAGCAGTGCCCAGCAGTGCCCAGCATTACAGTGTGTGTTTGGCTAAGAGCCCCAACAGTGCCCAGCAGTGCCCAGCAGTGCCCACCAGCTTAGGGTGTGTGTGGCTAAGACCCCCAGAAGTGCCCAGCAGTGCCCAGCATTACAGTGTGTGTGGCTAAGACCCCCAGCAGTGCCCAGCAGTACCCACCAGCATAGGGTGTGTGTGGCTAAGACCCCCAGCAGTGCCCAGCATTACAGTGTGTGTGTGGCTAAGACCCCCAGCAGTGCTCAACAGTAGAGGGGTGGGTGCAGAGGACACTCAGCAGTGCCCAGCAGTGCCCAGCATTACAGTGTGTGTGGCTAAGACCCCCAGCAGTGCCCACCAGCATAGGGTGTGTGTGGCTAAGACCCCCAGCAGTGCCCAGCATTACAGTGTGTGTGGCTAAGACCCCAGCATTGCCCAGCAGTGCCCAGCATTACAGTGTGTGTGTGGCTAAGACCCCCATGCAGTGCCCAGCAGTGCCCACCAGCATAGGGTGTGTGTGGCTAAGACCCCCAGCAGTGCCCAGCAGTGCCCAACATTACAGTGTGTGTGGCTAAGACCCCCAGCAGTGCCCAGCAGTGCCCACCAGCATAGGGTGTGTGTGTCTAAGACCCCCAGCAGTGCCCAGTAGTGCCCACCAGCATAGGGTGTGTGTGGCTAAGACCCCCAGCAGTGCCCAGCAGTGCCCAGCATTACAGTGTGTGTGGCTAAGACCGACAGCAGTGCCCAGCAGTGCCCACCAGCATAGGGTGTGTGTGGCTAAGACCCCCAGCAGTGCCCAGCAGTGCCCAGCATTACAGTGTGTGTGGCTAAAACCCCCAGCAGTGCCCAGCAGTGCCCACCAGCATAGGGTGTGTGTGTCTAAGACCCCCAGCAGTGCCCAGCAGTGCCCACCAGCATCGGGTGTGTGTGGCTAAGACCCCCAGCAGTGCCCAGCATTACAGTGTGTGTGGCTAAGACCCCCAGCAGTGCCCAGCATTACAGTGTGTGTGGCTAAGACCCCCAGCATTGCCCAGCAGTGCCCAGCATTACAGTGTGTGTGTGGCTAAGACCCCCAGCAGTGCCCAGCAGTGCCCACCAGCATAGGGTGTGTGTGTCTAAGACCCCCAGCAGTGCCCAGCAGTGCCCCCCAGCATAGGGTGTGTGTGGCTAAGACCCCCAGCAGTGCCCAGCATTACAGTGTGTGTGGCTAAGACCCCCAGCAGTGCCCACCAGCATAGGGTGTGTGTGTCTAAGACCCCCAGCAGTGCCCACCAGCATAGGGTGTGTGTGGCTAAGACCCCCAGCAGTGCCCAGCAGTGCCCAGCATTACAGTGTGTGTTTGGCTAAGAGCCCCAACAGTGCCCAGCAGTGCCCAGCAGTGCCCAGCAGTGCCCACCAGCTTAGGGTGTGTGTGGCTAAGACCCCCAGAAGTGCCCAGCAGTGCCCAGCATTACAGTGTGTGTGGCTAAGACCCCCAGCAGTGCCCAGCAGTACCCACCAGCATAGGGTGTGTGTGGCTAAGACCCCCAGCAGTGCCCAGCATTACAGTGTGTGTGTGGCTAAGACCCCCAGCAGTGCTCAACAGTAGAGGGGGTGGGTGCAGAGGACACCCAGCAGTGCCCAGCAGTGCCCAGCATTACAGTGTGTGTGGCTAAGACCCCCAGCAGTGCCCACCAGCATAGGGTGTGTGTGGCTAAGACCCCCAGCAGTGCCCAGCATTACAGTGTGTGTGGCTAAGACCCCAGCATTGCCCAGCAGTGCCCAGCATTACAGTGTGTGTGTGGCTAAGACCCCCATGCAGTGCCCAGCAGTGCCCACCAGCATAGGGTGTGTGTGGCTCAGACCCCCAGCAGTGCCCAGCAGTGCCCAACATTACAGTGTGTGTGGCTAAGACCCCCAGCAGTGCCCAGCAGTGCCCACCAGCATAGGGTGTGTGTGTCTAAGACCCCCAGCAGTGCCCAGTAGTGCCCACCAGCATAGGGTGTGTGTGGCTAAGACCCCCAGCAGTGCCCAGCAGTGTCCAGCATTACAGTGTGTGTGGCTAAGACCCCCAGCAGTGCCCAGCAGTGCCCACCAGCATAGGGTGTGTGTGGCTAAGACCGCCAGCAGTTCCCAACAGTGCCCAGCATTACAGTGTGTGTGTGGCTAAGACCCCCAGCAGTGCCCAGCAGTGCCCACCAGCATAGGGTGTGTGTGGCTAAGAACCCCAGCAGTACCCAGCAGTGCCCAGCATTACAGTGTGTGTGGCTAAGACCCCCAGCAGTGCCCAGCCGTGCCCATCATTACAGTGTGTGTGGCTAAGACCCCCAGAAGTGCCCAGCAGTGCCCAGCATTAGAGTGTGTGTGTGGCTAATACCCCCAGCAGTGCCCTCTCACAGCCACATGCAGCCTAAAATCTCTGCACACACACACATAAAGATAATTATCTGAAACATTGTGTTAGCACAGAGATGCCATGTTCCACCTTATTCCCATCAGAAAAATAGACATATATCACAATAACAAAACATTAACATCACACAAACTTGTAGGCACACAGCACCTAAAGAAATTCCCTGAAATGCAATAGTTCAGACAGAAAAATGAAATGCTTTATTCAGCGCCAAACTGTTGAAAAAAAAATTAAATGAGTCAAGGAACACTGAAAGCCAATGGCCAGTCCAAAACAAGGTCCATTACAGTGGTGACTTTGTGGAGGCTGTCACCCCAAAACTTGCCTGCACATGTTGGACTTAGGGGTCCGTGGATCCATGGGGGGCATCACCTGAGTCTGGGTCTGGCAGCGCGGGGACAGGAGAGGGAAGGGTATGTGTAGTGGGTGCAGGTGGGGAGGATTCCTCCACAGTGGCAGGGTCAGCGCAAAAGGTAGCAACATATTCAGCGCTGCACACTGCTGCCAGTTCAGACAGGCTACCACCTGAACCCGGGGACACAATGGGAGTGGAGGTAGAGGGCTGTGAGTCTGGTGTATGGTGGCTGTGGGTGGGTGGGTGATGTGTGTCCCCTGTCCCTGTGAGTGTGCGCACATCCCCCTGAGATTTGGTGAATGTTGGTTTGCGCTTCAACTTATGTGTGGGTGTGCTGGGTGTGTCTGTTGTGGTGTCTGATCTTGTGCGTCTGCGTGTATGGTGGACAGGGATGGGAGAGGGGGATGTGGATGGGTCAGAAGGAGTGGGGGGGATTGACGCTGCAGGATGGCAAGTGCTGCCGTCAGTGTTGAGTCCATGGACACCAAACTGCAACGTTGATCAGACATGTCAGCTGACATGCCCTCCATGAATGACAACAACTGTGTCATTATTTGTGTTTGGCCATGGAGGACAGTCAGCATTGACGCCTGACCAACATGAATCAGCCGGAGTAGGTCAACAGACTCAGCACTGAGGGCAGCAGGGGAAACAGGGGCAGGGTCCGCGGTGCCGGGGACAAAGGAGACACGGGGGGTAGAACGGACTCTAGGGCCCCTAACAACTGGGAGGGTGGAGATGGGTGTGGAGGAGGAGGGGACATACATAGTTGCAGTCGATGCCATAGCTGCATATTCCCCCTCCTCCTGGGAGTCAGATTCCGAGCCGTCTGCATGGTAGGAGGTGTTGTGCTCATGAGGTCTGGCCGGCTGACTCCCCTCACCCTCTCTGCGGTACTGAGACATAATATCGAACTTTTAATATCGAAGTGACATAATATCGAAGTTAAAATATCGATGATGAAAAATATCGGAATCACAAATATCGATGTCAAAAATATCGTAATAAGTATGTGTGTTGAAATATCGATAACAAAAATATCTAAGTAAAAATATCGTTGTAAAGAAATATCGATAAATAGTAAAAATATCGAAATAAAATATATAGTAATAATTATGTAGTAATATGTGTTATTGTTGTGTAATAATTAGTAATATTTATTATTATTTAATAGTAATGTGTACCTATAAAATATAATTAAAAAAAATAAATAAAACATATATAAATTTAGGAGCGGGATGTTGGGTTAATAGGGGATAAGGGTGGGGAGTGTATTAAAATGTATATATTATAAATATTAAATAGCAGATATTTTATATTAATTAGAGAATATATAAATTAAAAAAATTAAAATCTAAATTTTATATAAAAATTAATCAATTGATATATAAATTTAGGAGCGGGATGTTGGGTTTATAGGGGATAAGGGTGGGGAGTGTTTTAAAAATAAATATAAAGATTTTTTGATATAAATTAAAAAATATATTAAATTTAAAAAAACATTTAAAAATTATAAATTTTAATTTTTTTTAAATATTTCAAAATTTTAAAATTATGTTTTCAAACATATATTTTTATAAATTTGATATTTGATATATATTTTATTTTATAATAATTATTTAAAAATAATATAATATACAAAATGTTTTTAAATAAATATATTTAAATAAGAGAAAAATATTAAAAATGTTCAATAATTATACATTAAAAAAGTCTTTTAAATGTAATTTTTTTTGAAAAATGTAAAAATTAAAAAAAAATTTTTTTTATAATTTACATACATTTTTTTAAAACTTTTTTGTTAAAAAATGTCAAAACATTTATAAAACCAATATGTACATTAAATACAAAATTAAAATTTCGAATTTTGCAAATTTTTTTAAATAAATTGCGAAATTTTTTAATTTACATTTTACTAGATTGTTCTATTTTAAAATATGTTTAACTAATTTTTTTATATAAATAATATGATTTATTTTTTTACATTTTTTTTTATATTTACACATTCAGAATAAGTATATTTGTTTGTTGAGTGTATGGAGTGAGTAAAATGGTTAACTATTTATATTGCTGTACAGTTTTGTATATTATACTACATTTGAATTGTGAAAATAAAAATTATTAATTAGAAATGAATATTTTTTAAATTTCATTATTGTATATAGTGTTTAAGGTATGGATTTTTATTAAAATAAACATATATATATACATGCATTTTATGTTCCTTGGAGTGGCAATTTAAAAGTATATGTAAATAGTGTGCTAAAGTATTCCTAATTAATGTAGAATGGAGTAGGAATAGTAAATTATATATAATTAGTCTCCACCATCTATCTCTAATTAATGTAGACTGGAGTGAGAAAATTAAATTATATTTAATTTGTGTCCAGCACCTACCCCAAATTAATGGTGACTGGAGTGGGAATAGTAAATTATATTTAATTAGTGTCCAGCACCTACACCAAATTAATATAGACTGGAGTGGGAATAGTAAAGTTATGTAGATTGAAATGTCATTCAATAAATATTTTATTGAATTAAATTATAAAATACTGTAGTGTTTTTTTGAACAAATTAAATTTTTTATTAACATGAGAAAGAACAACAATAAACATTTGTATAACATCTATTTTTTACATTTATATTTATGAAAATATTAGTGGAATTTGTGTAAATTTTATTAAACATTTCAAACAATATTGGTAATATTACTTAATTGAAAGAGTACATATTTAATAAACATAAGTATTGTTATAAGTAAATTAAATGGGAAACAACAATTACAACGCAACTTTTACAACGCACTACCTTTACAAAGAAATTTTCCAACGCTAAAACTATTACAACGCATGTATTTACAACGCATTTTTTTACAACGCAGGTACCTTTACAATGCATACCATTACAATGTAAGTATTGGTAAGTATATAATTATATTTAAAATTTTATATGTTTGGTTTGTTTTTAAGGGATATTTTTAAGGGTCCAGGGTCAGTTTTCAGTTTTTGGGTAAACGGATATATTTAGGGTTCAGGGTCAGTTTTCAGTTTTTGGGTAAAGGGGTATTTTTAGGGTTCAGGGTCAGTTTTCAGTTTTTGGGTAAAGGGGTATTTGTAGGGTTCATGCTCAGTTTTCAGTTTTTGGGTAAAGGGGTGTATTTAGGGTTCAGGGTCAGTTTTCAGTTTTTGGGTTAAAGGGTATATTTAGGGTTCAGGGTCAGTTTTCAGTTTTTGGGTAAAGGGGTATTTTTAGGGTTCTGGGTCAGTTTTCAGTTTTTGGGTAAAGGGGTATTTTTAGTGTTCAGGGTCAGTTTTCAGTTTTTGGGTAAAAGGGTATATTTAGGGTTCAGGGTCAGTTTTCAGTTTTTGGGTAAAGGGGTAATTTTAGGGTTGTGGGTCAGTTTTCAGTTTTTGGGTAAAGGGGTATTTTTAGGGTTCAGGGTCAGTTTTCAGTTTTTGGGTAAAAGGGTATTTTTAGGTTTCAGGGTCAGTTTTGGGTTTTTGGGTAAATGGGTATTTTTAGGGTTCAGGGTCAGTTTTCAGTTTTTGGGTAAAGGGGTATTTTTAGGGTTCAGGGTCAGTTTTCTGTTTTTGGGTAAAGGGGTATTTTTAGGGTTCAGGGTCAGTTTTGGGTTTTTGGGTAAAGGGGTATTTTTAGGGTTCAGGGTCAGTTTTGGGTTTTTGGGTAAAGGGGTATTTTTAGGGTTCAGGGTCAGTTTTCAGTTTTTGGGTATAGGGGTATTTTTTGGGTGCAGGGTCAGTTTTCAGTTTTTGGGTAAAGGGGTATTTTTTGGGTTCAGGGTCAGTTTTGGGTTTTTGGGTAAAGGGGTATTTTTAGGGTTCTGGGTCAGTTTTGGGTAAAGGGGTATTTTTAGGGTTCAGGGTCAGTTTTCTGTTTTTGGGTAAAGGGGTATTTTTAGGGTTCAGGGTCAGTTTTGGGTTTTTGGGTAAAGGGGTATTTGTTGGGTGCAGGGTCAGTTTTCAGTTTTTGGGTAAAGGGGTATTTTTTGGGTTCAGGGTCAGTTTTGGGTTTTTGGGTAAAGGGGTATTTTTAGGGTTCTGGGTCAGTTTTGGGTTTTTGGGTAAAGAGGTATTTTTAGGGTTCAGGGTCAGTTTTGGGGTTTTGGGTAAAAGGGTATTTTTTGGATTCAGGGTCAGTTTTGGGTTTTTGGGGTACAGGGGTACAGGGTTAAAATATATTTAATTTTAAATTAATTACATTAAATTACATTACATTACATTACATTAAATTAAATATTATTATTTTTAATTATTAGAAATTTAATTAAAATGTATTAAATGATATTAAATTACATTAAATTATATTACATTTAATTAAATTATATTATTTTCTCTTAATTTTAATTAACAAAATTATTATATACTTACCAATATGTACGTTGTAATGGTATGCGTTGTTAAGGTATCTGTGTTGTAAAAACATGCGTTGTAAATACATGCGTTGTAATAGTTTTTGCGTTGTAAAATTTTCTTTGTAATTGTATGCGTTCTAAACGTATGAGTTGTAACGTCATACATCAAAATAAAATATACTGTTTGAAAAATACATATACAATGTATATATTCAAAAACATGTTGTTAGTAAACAATAGTTTTGTATTTATATTAATATAAATATATTAATATTACATTTTGTAACAAACATTTTTATTGGAAAAAATATTGTAGAATATATTTATTTTTATACATTTTGTTAAACATTTTGTTAATTTTTTTACACCATTTCAAGATTTTTACAATTATAATAATAAATATTATGTATTTTATAATATTTATTTTTTATAATTTTACAAATTGTGTACATTTTTCTAAGTAATTTAATACAAATAAAAATTTACTATTTTTTCATAGTATTCTTTGGTTTATTAAATTAACAAATACTTTGCTTGCATTAAACAATAAGTGTGTAATGTCTATCATTTTCTTTAGTTTTGGGTCCTTTATTTTGTAACCGCTTTAGGTCGTTTTGTGTCATTTTGAGGAAGTTCAGTTAGCGGTTGGGAAACACTTCACGTCTCTGAAGGTAAGGTTTATTTAATATGTTTTAACTGTGTTTTGAATTAATTTTGAGAGTAGTTTGGTCGTATTTAGTGTTGTTAGAAGTAAATGTGTTGTATTGGCGATTATGATGTGTTGTGTTTGCGGATGTACATTTAACGTACTTTTTAGTGTTGTATTGCCTTGTGTGTAGAGTTAGTGTTTCGATGTTTAAGTTTATTAATCGAAATATTATGTTGCTATTACTTTTAGTAGGAGTGTATGTGTTATTTTATGTGGGTGGGAATATTTCTTTTATGTCTTTCACTTGCAGGAGTTCCTGATGTCCGAAGGAAGCGTTTTTTTTTTGGGAGAAGTGTTGGTTAGTTTTATTAACTAATAGTTTGTAAATGTAAATGTAAATGTAGTATACTTGTAAAGCGCACAGCTGCCCCAGCAACGGGGCGTCCCGGCGCTGTATAACTCTGGGGAACCCGTCCTGGCTTTCCCTGTGGGATGGTCCCTTGCTGGGAGTCCCCAAGGTGGAGCCAGGCATCCCCGGAATTGGTGGGGCCGTTGTGGAGAATAGGCAAGTTAACGCCCAGAGATGCCGAGTGGAACCCCTGATTATAGTAAGCACCGAAGCGAGAATTATCGAGTCCGCTGACCATGGTCCACGACCATGCCGCGTCGGGAATTGAACCCTGGTCCCGGGCTGACTTCTGCTCTCAGGCCTGCCGCCTCTAACCAGTGAGCCACACTATTCCACAAGTGTAGACACTTCTTCAAATTTTTCGGCTTTCCTGGAGCGTTTTTTCTACATTTTTACATTTTTCGGGTTTTTTATGGTATTTCGAAAGAGCTTCGTGGAATGGATTTATCTATTTTGGGACAGTTGTATTTTTTCATTTTTTTTTGGGTAACTGGTATTCGAAACTGGATTATTTTGGTGGAAATGGATTCTACATCATTTGGAATATCTTTGGTAAGTTTTTTTACATTATATTAATTGTGGGTGGGTAATGTTTTAATGAATATTGTTTAGTTTTATTTATTTCAAACATAATTAATGTGTGTATATATATTTAATTATATAATATATATTACATACATTAATTTTTTTCGAGATAAATTATATGAATGTAATATTATTGTATTAGAACATTTTTCTATTGAGATTGTTTGTGGCTTAGAGTAGTTTACAGTAGTGTTTTGGCTATTATATTGAGGTATTCCATGCCTGTTGTGCTAGGGTACAGCTTTACTTGTTGCTCTAGGTATTTGTGCATTTGTTTTGTTTGTTTGGATGTTTTTGGAGTTAGTTCAGTAATGGATTGCTCCATTCTGAATTCCTGATAACTTTGCTCTTTTTGGAGGCATGTAATGAATTTTTCCAATGTTGGTTTAGTTCGGCCTGTTGATTGGAGGAAGGCATTGTGCCAACCTTCAACTGCGTTGTTTGTTTTAGATTCTCCATTTAAGGTGCTTCTGTAAACATTCCACCAGGGTATTAAGAATTTAGGATTTCTCCTGTGGCCAGATCTATGGAGTCTACCTATCCAAGTGTCCTCAAAGTAGTCTAAGAGAGGAGTTAACTTTGCTTCATTTTGTTTGTAAAATTGGCTGTCTATTAAAAGGTTGTAGTGTTCAGCCACATCTGTTTCAGGGACGTAAGCTAGTGCTATCAGTTTTTTTATTTGATATGCAAAAGATGAGCTTGTAGCATATTCTATGCTTAGAGTAGTTTTTTGTAAATGCCTCCAAAGACACTGATTAAAATGATAATAGCAGCCTTGGATACAGGTATGGGGGTGTATTTTTAAAATAGCTGAGAGCATTGCTTGTTCAAAATCCAGTATAATTTTTTCTGGGGAATAGTCATTTGTTTTTTGTTTGATAATGTTTAATACATCCATATATGTTGAATTAGTTTTATTTGGAAGCAGTGCATATAGTAGAGGTATGTTACAGTTTTGATATAAGCCATGTATTGTGTAAAGTTGGTAGAAAGGTCTGGGACAGATGTTAAAAGTACCGTCCATCATCCAAAATTGGCATTGTTGGAGTTTTATTAAATTTATGGGAATACCAAAGATTATTATTCTTTTCTCATTGTTTTTATTGTCGTAAATTATAAAAGGTATTTTGTTTAAAGTTATAGTTTGGTCATGAGTTAAATTTATATCACTATATGTTTTAGGAGGTGGAGTGGTAGTAGTAGTTGCTTTTTTGGTACGCGATATTGTTCTTTTGAGAGAAATTATATTAGGCATTTGGGTAGTGGCTGTTTTTGGGATTTGTGGAATTTGTTCTTTTAAAATTAGGCTTGTAGGTTTTTGGGAACATGTACTAGCTTCTTTAATGTTTTCTAATGCTGTTCTGACTTCTATTTCTGTTATATTTGGAGGGTGGTTGTGTTCCCTGGTGTAAAGGACAGTTGCTTCTCTAGTTGTTGCTCTTCCATAACATTTGTTAGAGTAATATTTGCAACATTTCCAATTTACTTTCATCCCAAATTGTTTCTCTTGGGTATAAGTATAACCCATGTAGCAGAGTAATAGTTTCCCTTTTTGACTGGTAACAAATTCAGCTCCTTCTGTCATTTTCTCCTTTGTAAATCTATTAGAAATATATGGTATAGTTATTATAGTTATAGTTATATGTATTTTAAGTGGGAATTATAAATATTTATATTGTGCATGCTTACCTTTCGTTGAAGTTTAGTCTGTGATTTTGATGTTCTTTACTCTTTTCCTTGTGGTCTGTATTTTCTGGTCTTTTTTTCCTTGAAAAAAATTATTATTTGTGTTAATTGTTTAATTATATTTTTTTGCGTAGCTTTTACATGTTTTGCTATAAGTTAAAACTTTAACTTATTTTATCTTTTAGAAAAGTGTTTGGATATACTTACTTTGGTAGTTGTATCTTTGTTTGTTGAATTCTGTTCTTTGATATTTGTTGTTAGTGGATGTTGTAGTGGTGCTAGAAAAAAAGAAGGATATATGCATAAATTATTACTATATGTTAGCAATTTTTTATTCTTTAGGAGTTACTGTTTGTCACATCATTTAATTTACTTACTTTGTATTAGTTGCTTGTTATGCAGAGTTTTAATGCTGTTGTAGGTGTAAGGTAATCTGTTCAATTTTCAGTTGTGGCCTGTATTTTCTTTGATGTCTTTATCTGTAAAAAAAAATAATAATCATTAAAATCCATATTTATTAACATATTTTGGAAGCAGGTCTGTTTGCTGTTTTAAGGTTAAAGCTTAAATAATTTAATGTTGTTCGAGAAAAAAAAAAATATTTACTTTGTTAGTAGTTTCGTAGTTTTCTTCTTAGTTTTTTCAGTTCTTTAGTAGTGAAGTTTTCTGTAGTGGTAGGAGATGATATACAATACATATGTATGAGTAATTTGTCCTTTTTACTACATGTGTAATTTTAGCAGTTCCTTTAATTAAGTTACATTTTGTTACTTACTTTCAATCCTCTTAATGGTAGGTTGAATCTTAGTTTTCTTGTAGGCGTCGTCAAATGTATCCACAGTATTCTTTTCTGTCTTCTACTTTTCTCAGGTAATTTGTTTGCTGGATGTAATTGTTTATATAGTGTTTTGGACTTAGTAATTAGTTAGCTATTGGTGAGTTTATGTTTGTACTGTTTTGATTGGTTGGTTTGTAATTTTGAAAAACTGTTGGTGTAATTAATTACCATATATGGTAAACGCTAATTAATGTTGAGCATACATACCTTTATATAATATGTTAAATAAATAATATATACATGTGTAAATCATTTATTTTTAAATGTGAAAATTTATGTATTTTTAAATTGTTGTAAAATGTGAATTGTAGTGCTAATAGTATTTTTTTAATGTTTACAAGTGTTATAGAATAATAATAAAATTGTTCGATATTGCTTAAATAACGATATTATTGTAGTCGATATTTTTACTCTCGATATTTTTAACGTACTGTTTATAAATTTTAATTATCAATATTTAAATATTGCGATATATATGGGGTCGATATAATTGATATCGATGTTTATGTATTGCGATATTTTAATTTCGATATTTGTGTATGTGATTAAATAAGTATAGGATGACGATATATTTGATGTCGATATTTTTGTGTCGATAATATTGTACTACGATAATGTGTGTTTCGATATTATGTCATAGATTCCCTCTCTGCCACTGCCTCCCTCCGACTCCTCGAAGCTGGTGGCAGTGTTGCTGGGTCCCTCGGTCCGTTCTGTGTCTGTGTCTCCCCCAGGTTGTGGTAATGATGCTGTTGGCAACGAGAAAAAGAACAATATATCAGTCATCTCTCCCCATCATACATATCAGCATCAAAAAATCTTGCGCCATTTCTAATCATGGCATGCATCATGAGTCACATGCCACATAACTCAGCACATATCTAAGTCTCCTAATGCGCAATTGTAAGAGACACAAAGCTCATTGTATCCACAGAGCAAAGTCACAAACCAGGCCACAGCTTGGAATACAGTCACAATGATGAGCCACTGCCTGTCAACAGGAGAGGTGTTAAGCAATCATCTCTGGGAGCCAATACCATGTGTAATTTTAGCAGTTCCTTTAATTAAGTTACATTTTGTTACTTACTTTCAATCCTCTTAATGGTAGGTTGAATCTTAGTTTTCTTGTAGGCGTCGTCAAATGTATCCACAGTATTCTTTTCTGTCTTCTACTTTTCTCAGGTAATTTGTTTGCTGGATGTAATTGTTTATATAGTGTTTTGGACTTAGTAATTAGTTAGCTATTGGTGAGTTTATGTTTGTACTGTTTTGATTGGTTGGTTTGTAATTTTGAAAAACTGTTGGTGTAATTAATTACCATATATGGTAAACGCTAATTAATGTTGAGCATACATACCTTTATATAATATGTTAAATAAATAATATATACATGTGTAAATCATTTATTTTTAAATGTGAAAATTTATGTATTTTTAAATTGTTGTAAAATGTGAATTGTAGTGCTAATAGTATTTTTTTAATGTTTACAAGTGTTATAGAATAATAATAAAATTGTTCGATATTGCTTAAATAACGATATTATTGTAGTCGATATTTTTACTCTCGATATTTTTAACGTACTGTTTATAAATTTTAATTATCAATATTTAAATATTGCGATATATATGGGGTCGATATAATTGATATCGATGTTTATGTATTGCGATATTTTAATTTCGATATTTGTGTATGTGATTAAATAAGTATAGGATGACGATATATTTGATGTCGATATTTTTGTGTCGATAATATTGTACTACGATAATGTGTGTTTCGATATTATGTCATAGATTCCCTCTCTGCCACTGCCTCCCTCCGACTCCTCGAAGCTGGTGGCAGTGTTGCTGGGTCCCTCGGTCCGTTCTGTGTCTGTGTCTCCCCCAGGTTGTGGTAATGATGCTGTTGGCAACGAGAAAAAGAACAATATATCAGTCATCTGTCCCCATCATACATATCAGCATCAAAAAATCTTGCGCCATTTCTAATCATGGCATGCATCATGAGTCACATGCCACATAACTCAGCACATATCTAAGTCTCCTAATGCGCAATTGTAAGAGACACAAAGCTCATTGTATCCACAGAGCAAAGTCACAAACCAGGCCACAGCTTGGAATACAGTCACAATGATGAGCCACTGCCTGTCAACAGGAGAGGTGTTAAGCAATCATCTCTGGGAGCCAATACCATTTCCTGTAAATCCTACAATGACTATCTTCTCCAGCAGCACAGCCTAAGTGCATAGTGACAAGTCCACATCAGATATTACATCCCCAGCACACCACTGACAAGGCTAAACAGTTGGTCCCATCACACCTCCCATGCACAACATCCCAAGCACTCCGTCAATGTGAGTAATACTGCCCAAGTAGTAGAAAATATGATCTGGCTCCCAATACCTGGAAATCTATATAAAGAAATCCAAGGTCACATTGTTTTGCTGCACAATCAATATTTGTCCCAAAGAACCTGCTACATTTCTTGTGAATATGCACACACGCACTGCCCAGTGTGAGTATGCACATAGCAAAATTAGGATACATGGACAGTGTGTACATGTAGCTAACACATGAGAAATACAAAGCATACCAAGGACAAAGGCCACTGAAGCAGACCGGTGCAGAACTCCTTGTTGAGACTCATGATCAGTGCCAAGCTATCATGAAGGGCAAGCACAGTGCATATGCTGTTGAACAGTTAAGGTACAAACAAGTGTCACAGACCCCCCTCCAACATGATGATGTGCTAAGCAATATGCATACTAATACCTTTCTTCCCTAGGAGGACTTGCACAAATATGAAACATAGAAAGCAGGGGCCAAATGTTGAGGAGGGTAAGGGATGTCAAAGAGCATTAGCTTAAAAAGGGGCATTGAAATTACAATGCATTAAGTGCCTGTCTGACCACACCACCCCCTCTGTGGGAATGTCACCAGGCTCACAAACACTGCAGGTAGCATATGACATACATGACAGAAAATAGACATGTACCTACCCCCTCGTTGCTGCTGTCCCTCCTGCATCTGCCTATGGAGGTCAGGGAAAATGACTGCCAGGACCCGGAGCTGGTTGGGGGTGAGTTGACGCGTTCCTCCATGCCGGCATGGAGCCTCCAGCTTAAGCTGCACCCGGGCGATACGGCGGGTCCAGCACCGGATGTCCTGCCACCTCTTGCGTATGTTCCGGACCCTGCAGTAGGGTCTCCCCTCAGACCTCACATCCCTGACGGCCCTGGCAATGTCCAGCCAGATGTCCCCCTTCTCATGGGAAGATACCTGTCAGGAATAAAAAGTGAAAGTACATCAGTACACCGGCTCCATGTCCCAAAGACCCACACTTGCCCCACATTGATGATAACAACAGGGCAGAGGATGCAGACAGGGCTAGTATCATTGTTCATGTGAATGTGGCCTGTGAGCAAACACCAATGCACTACATGCCTGTGAAAGACAACTGATGCCCTAGGGCTTTCTAAACACTCACTGAGCATGGCTAACACTGAACAAGCTATGCTTTTTCATGGTGGTGTCCAGCACGTGACATGCTGGCACATATCCCACGACACCTAAGAACTCTAAGCAGACCACACACTCTCAAGTGAATATACTTAGCACAATGGCGGTAAGAAGTACACAAGATTTAGATACATCATTCACTGCATGGTAGATATTTTAATGTACACACCAGGCACTCACTCTGAAGTACATTGCATCTCTCTCTGTCCCATAAATACACAATGGTTGTAGTCACACTCACACATTAGGCACTCACCTGATCCCCTGGTTTCCCATACAGCTTGCTGAATGCAGGTGCCCTCTCCATGTCCAGCAAAATCAGGGTCCAGGGAATGCAGAGCCAGCAGCAGTGTTGTCCACTCAAATATTGTGCAGGCAAGTGCCCTCTCACAGCCACATGCAGCCTTAAATCTCTGCTGCTGAGGGGCTGTCATTCTCAGGAAGACAGTGTGATAGGGCACATCACTTTGCATCCTATGTTTCATCCAATCCCATTACACATAAGGCCCTGACACACATTTGCATGGTTTGAAATTTTGCTCCAGCTACACAACAAACATAGCAACATTGTATACTTTTGGCCAACTGAATTTTAGCAGGACACCTGTAGCACACTCAAATATCAGTTTACTTGACAACCAGCCTGCATTCAGTGCATCCAACTCGTCCCCTAGGTGTTCCCTATGTATGTTCAGGCATCCACACACAAGTACGGTGCGTGAATCGTTGCAAGCGCCATGTTTCGATAGTGATACGACCCGTACACCAGCACGCACCAGTGTGGTACGCTCCTGACTTGTATCGCGTATAGGCACAATGCATTGGTGAGATGACCCGTACACCCGCAGGCACCAGTGGGGTATGCTACACACGCGTATGGACACAATGCATTGGTGAGACGACCCGTACACCCGCACGCACCAGTGTGGCACGCTCCTGACTTATATCGCGTATGGACACAATGCATTGTTGAGATGACCCGTACACCTGCACGCACCAGTGTGGTACGCTACACACGCATATGGACACAATGTATTGGTGAGATGACCCGTACACCCGCACACACCCGTGGGGTACGCTCCTGACTTGTATCGCGTATAGGCACAATACATTGGTGAGACGACCCGTACCCCCGCACGCACCAGTGGGGTACGCTACACATGCGTATGGACACAATGCATTGGTGAGACGACCCGTACACCCGCACGCACCAGTGGGGTACGCTCCTGACTTGTATCGCGTATAGGCACAATACATTGGTGAGACGACCCATACACCTGCATGCACCAGTGGGGTACGCTTCACACGCGTATGGACACAATGCATTGGTGAGACGACCCGTACACCTGCACGCACCAGTGTGGTACGCTACACACGCGTATGGACACAATGCATTGGTGAGACGACCCGTACACCCGCACACACCCGTGGGGTACGCTCCTGACTTGTATCGCGTATAGGCACAATACATTGGTGAGATGACCCGTACCCCCGCACGCACCAGTGGGGTACGCTACACATGCGTATGGACACAATGCATTGGTGAGACGACCCGTACACCCGCACGCACCAGTGGGGTACGCTCCTGACTTGTATCGCGTATAGGCACAATACATTGGTGAGACGACCCATACACCTGCACGCACCAGTGGGGTACGCTACACACGCGTATGGACACAATGCATTGTTGAGACAACCCGTACACCCGAACGCACCAGTGTGGTACGCTACACACGCATATGGACACAATGCATTGGTGAGACGACCCATACACCAGCACGCACCAGTGTGGTACGCTCCTGACTTGTATCGCGTATGGACACAATGCATTGGTGAGACGAACCGTACACCCACAAGCACCAGTGGGGTACGCTCCTGACTTGTATCGCGTATATGCACATTGCATTGGTGAGACGATCCGTACACCCGCATGCACCAGTGGGGTAGTGTGCGTATCACATGCTCCAGTCAATGCATGTGTACAGTGCGTTCCACAGGCTCACGCATGGCACCATTACTATAGTGACAACAGGAAAACACATGGCAGGGATGTGGGTGTGAGTTCATCATGGGGATGTCCATGTATGTATTCACATGGCTGACCTACATTAGCAGGCCCCCGGTGTGGCACACAGTCAAATAGCAGAGGGCCTGTGAACTAGTGGCACTTCTACGCTCCCAAACGCCAGCTTCGATCGACCAGCCACGCCCTCGCCGCCGTCCCCCGCATCCGAAGAGCCACCACAGGGGGACGGTCCTTCTCCTACCTCGCCGCCAAGACATGGAACTCCCTCCCGAACCACCTCAGCCTGAACCAGGACCACTTCGGCTTCAGGAAGCAACTCAAGACCTGGCTGTTCGAGCAGTAGCGGACCCCCCCCCTAGCGCCTTGAGACCCTCTGGGTGAGTAGTGCGCTATATAAATGCATTGATTGATTGATTGGTTGATTGATTGATGGCTGTGGAGACATGACATTTGTGACGGGCCACTATGTGGTTTACATTACCTTCACACTTGTCACATGAGTAACATAATGGACATGTATTCATTCACATGAACACTGTGATGGCACACTCTTCATTATGGACATCTGTCACATGATGCCAGGGACAGGGGCACTGTCTCACTGTACCAATTTAGGCTATCCATGACCCTCTGTGACAATGTAATGTGTGTGCCATGTAATCCATTGGACATGCTGTTTGTATTGGGTAAACGTCATCCTCTATCGGTGCATCTATGATGGTTCTGTGTCGTGATAGCAAGTGTCACACATGTACGCACACCATGCCACAAGGACATTTCTAAAGCTCATGTGTGTAATGGCATCATAGAGCATTTGGCCACAGACATACAGATCTGCATTCAGAGGATGTCTGTGGTGTAGTATTGTAAAATGCTAAACTCATGCACAATATCACTGAAATGCAAAATATACAGCACATGTGACGTGTGTGTGTTCCGTGCAGTCAGCTGTCTGGATGTGTTGACCACCTTCTCATGCAGGTCAAGTGACGTGTGTCACAGACGCTATACATTGGTCTGCCAACTCTGACATGCCCAGAATATCTTTTGTGTGCATGTCATGTACATTTACAGACAACAGGGCAATCAGTTATGTGTTAAGAGAGAGCCAAGTAGCTTGCTTAACTGTCCATGATGTATCGCCCATGGCAGGTTCATAAGTGATTTCATGTGTGTAATCAGTGGTGATTGTGATATGTACATTGTAAAATGTTTTGGCTGACAGTGGTACACTTTTTTCCCCACACATGTCGTGCAGGGCACCCCCTCTGCCAAGGCCGTTGCCTGACTTGGATGCCATGAGGGAACGGGATGGCAACCACCGGTACAGATTTCCACAGAAATTGATAGAGGATTTGACTGACAGGCTGGAACCACACCTACAAGCGCGACACAGGTATCCAACTGCGCTGACACCCAAGGTAAAGGTGATGGCAGCCCTACATTTCTTTGCCACAGGTGCATACCAATTCACCATAGGTGATGTGGGGGGGATGTCCCAGACCATGTTTAGTCGTGTCCTCTGTGATGTCTTAGCTGCTATGCTGCAGCACATTGATGATTTCATTAAGTTCCAAACTCCACAAGAGTTGAACAATGTCAAGGGTGCATTCTATGCCCTGGGACGCATGCCACATGTAATTGGGTCCTTTGATGGGACACATGTTGGACTGGTGCCACCACAGGCTCAGGAGCAGGCCTTCTGCAACCGGAAACATTACCACTCCATAAATGCCCTGGTGGTGTGTCTTGCTATCATGATGATTTCCCATGTTTGTGCACGTTTTCCAGGATCATGCCACGATGCATTCATCATGAGGCGGAGCAGGGTACCACAGATGATGCTGCAGCTGCGCAACCATCGGGCATGTCTAGTTGGTGGATATACACTGTTACTCGTGTATGTCTCAATGTCAATCATCTCTCTCATGGCTACTCATTGCACACTCATTGACATGATGTATTTTTGTAGGAGATGCCGGATATCCGAACATGCCGTGGCTCATAACTCCACTACGCAACCCCCGAACTGCCGCAGACCAGCGTTACAATAATACACATGGCCAGACACGGCGTGTGATAGAGCGTACGTTTCGACTCCTGAAGAGCCGGTTCAGGTGTCTCGACAAGACAGGTGGATCACTACCATACTCCCCGCTCAAGGTGTGTGACATCTTCACCGTGTGCTGCATGCTGCACAACATGGCAGTGGAGGGGGAGGTGCCACTCATCCTGGATCCTGATGAAGAGGACCATCCACACGTTGAGGATGAAGGCCTTGGCCAGGATGCTAGCGATGAGGAGGGCGGTGATATCCGGAGTCAACTCATACGCAACTTCTTCTCATAACAGTGAGTACCTGTATGATAGTGTGCAATCTTCCACCGTAGAGTGACATGAGTAGCATAATGTGTGTCCAGCAGACTGTACACAATATCACTTTGATGTTGGTGGTGCTGTGTCACACAAGTAAAGATGTCATGCCACACACATGAGCACAATGATTGCAGTTCGAATGTACAAGTGTACTACACTGTCAGTGTATTGTACGTGACCATGTCTAAATGAATCTATACAGTACGTGACCACTTGTGTGCCTGTCCTTTTCAGGTTGCCCAGGCTGTTGTCCGTTTGTGTCATCTTGGCCCTCCTGCAATTTCTCTTGATGATAGCAACGTTGGGTGAATCAGCGTACCCTGCACAGACATGTCAAAATGTCATTTTGGTTAAGGATTCCAAACAGGGCCGGATTGGCTACCGGGCAGTTGTGTGTGCTGCCGAGGTGGGGGCTGATTTCGTTGATAGGGACCTGCGTGTGAAAAACAAAATTAGTTTTGCTTTTTTTATTTCAATGCGCACGCAGGTCCCCATCAACGAAATAAGCCCCCACCACAGAGAAATTAGCCCCCAGCTCTGTAGCACACACAACTGCCCGGTAGCCAGTCCGGCCCTGATTCCAAACCGCCAGTTCATTGTTGCAATGGTTTGTTTTTGGGTAGAAACTGTTCCTGCACATGTTGTAGGCCCATACATAGTTGTCACATTGCCATGTATCAAATTGCATGTAGCGCCACTCCCATGACAAGACAGTCACCTAACCTGACAGTCATCTGTAGTTGAGTTCATAATTTGGTGAATGCATCAATGTGTGTTTACATTGAGCCTGACACATTGCGGATGCCACGGCTTGCCATTGTGTGTGACATCACAAACACAGGCACTGTGGAGAGTTGCTGCCTCACTTTGTGCAGCAGGATGTGTCCAAATCATCTACTCAACCTTGTGGGCCAGTACAGTTTGATTTCCTGTGAACCATGTTGTGCCGGTGTGGGCCAGTGTATGTCCCACATTTTCTGTCAATTGTCCTGTGAGTCTGTTTGCATGGATGCATTGCCCCTTGTGGCAGGATGTCAAGTCACTGTCACATCGTTACCTCAGTGCCGGTGGACAACACTGCTACGCTAGCCTTCTCAGTAAGTTGATGTTAACTTTCCTTCCCCAGCATAGTAAGGCACAGTTGCAAGAGGTAATGAGTGGGCCCTATGCGGCTTAATGTTGTTTTGGTTATTTCCTTTCTCATTTGAGGAGCTGCTTACGGCTCTTGCGGGTGATGTCAACTTTCCCGTCATGACCCTCACTTATTCACAGGGCTGAGTACGTATAGTTGGCTTTGTGTCATTTGCACTGCTATACGTTACAATTACTTGAGATCATGAGCATCAATCATACACTGTGACGTCGTTCATCACTGCATGTAACTAATTCCATTGTAGCAGCCTACTGAGTGTCATACATGCTCCATTTTGGTGAGAACCCCTACCAACTCTCATGTGTCCCTGTAGAAGGATCTGATCTTGGCTCATTGCAAGATCTGTGATCACTAATAAGACACAGTGGCAGTGGTTGCACTACACAGGTGTGAGTGGTACAGTGTAGATGCCAAGATACTCTGAGATTCTGTAACTGAAAGTATGGAATCCTCATGCATGGTTTGCTCTTTTTCAGATCTCCCTCCCTGCAGTTCCCATCCTCACCTTCCCTCGCCTGATCGCCCTAATGTGTCTGTCATTAGTAGTCAGACCAAGGGGATATTGGGAGATGGAAACCATCCAGCATCACACTACTCTGATGGTCACAGGTACGGACAGTCCCTGGCAGTTGTCTGGAGTGTGTATCACCAGCATTACAGGTAACATCATTGCATGAGTGTTATAGTTGTCTGAGCAATGCCACTGGACATGTAAATTGGCTGATGCAGCATGTCCTTGCAAGTAAGTTCAAACTATTGTGTAGGAACTGTGTTTCACACTGTACATTGTGCCTCATTGCTGTCACCGCCAGTATCTTTCCCGACTGCATGCATTCAATATGTCATTCTTTACAGTGAGTGATCATATGTGGTTATGTGTACACTCACAACAAGCATGCTGTTCTTAATGGCTAATGGACCATATTGTGCATGATGAACATGGTTGCGTATGTGTTCTGTTGCTTGATACACACAACGTGCAGACTACTGCTGCTGACGCAGTGTGTTGTGTGCCCTGATTGGCATTATGGTGACTGGTCCTGTGGCCATGATGTGTATTAAATGTTCACACATTTGCTGGGACTGACCCATGGGTAACCAGCCACTCCAGGCTCACATACACATGTCAATTATTGCCTAGCAAGAATCCTTGGGTTGTGTGGCTGTTTGGCATGTTCAATCACCCCTTCTGCCCTCATGTGTTCACTCCTCCTGGCTGCAGCATCCACAGCCACAACGCTGCACCGCATGCCCCAATCAAGCCACACACACCTATGAGATACTCATCCATACATCCATCAATCCATCATTGGAGCATGCCGCATCTTGTCTGTGCCACTGTTGCACAACCGCCATGACAAAGGCCGGTCCGTCAGCACCTGCAACATGCGCACTGCTAGACACTCAGCTCATTTGATGACACATGTGACCGCATCAGTAGGAAGTTGGTTAGCAAGCAAGTCCCTCCCCTTTTCAATAGTGGTGGTTGATTGTCCTTGGTTCTCATAGGGGTACCAGGTGCAAACACACATGAATTTCCCCATAATTAACATGAGGGGACATAGTGGTTGATTATTTTATCACGATAGTATTATTAGTTAGTGATTCACTGTTTGTATTTGCCTCTTTGTTCCTTACTCAGACGAAGACAGAGTGGCCGATAATGAGAAGTGGGTAAACTGGCAATTGTCTGTCAGGAACCCCCTCGGGTGTTGCTACCGTGAGGCACTCTCTCTTAACTCTCTTCATTTTTTCTTTAGTGAGTGGTATCAGACCTTGGTGTCAATGTTGTGTAAACCTAAAACACGACATGACCCTATGGATTAGTGTAAAGGTACACCTCTGAGGCAGTATTTTAGATTGGCCATGTAACTCTGACATTGGTTGTTAGGAATTTCTTGAGAGTTGGGTTTGGCCTTTTTGTTGTTGAACAGTGTCTGAATGGGGTGCGGCTTTTGCAAATGGTATCCACTTAGACTCATTAGTATTTAATTGCAGATGTGATACAACAGACACATGCCCCAGACAACCTCCACACAGTGAACAGCTGACAGTAATCCACCTGGTGACATGCTACCACGAACACACACATGACAGGCTCTCAGGCTGTGTGTGCAACTCATACTGCCAACTCGACGCAGACACACTTAACAGTGCGTGTACGTACAACCAGGTCATGTGCCTCGTACTGCACACACACTACTTCCAGCAGCACCACATTGTGGTGTATTACCTCATTGACGCAACACCACCACACATCGCCTCAAATGCTGTAACATGGTAGTACGCAACCTGAGAACGCCACTCATGCCGGGAGATCACAGACGGATTTTCACAAACCAAAGGGATCACACACCCAATCCAGGATTATGATTGGTCAGACTTGACGGCCTACACCCTCTGAGTCACATCCAACACGATGGACACACTCTGCATTGTCAAACATCTGCACAGCCTGTTTCACACCAGCATCCTGACCAGCATAATTGTAACTATCATCTACAGCTCTCCTACACTACACACAGATTTTGCCTAAGCCATCTACAATCAGTTGATTCGTTAGTTTGATGCACTACCTACCCGTGACTGTCTCAATGCGCTGGGGGGTGCTGGTACTGATCTAAACACACTGGCCTTGAGAATTATTGTGAAGGGCAGCAGGTCCTGGTTCTGTAGTTGACTTTTAGGGAGGGTGTACCATGTCTTGGAGTCGAGGTAGGAGATTGATCTGTCACTGTCCGTGTTATTCGGGATGAGAGGGACAGTGGCGAGAGCATGGTTGTTAGAGCAGAGGCTGCGGGTGGCTGTGTAGAAGTTGAGTCTGTGGTTGTGGTATGCTGGTCCTGCGTGGTGTAGAGATTTGTGTGCGTGGATGTGGATTTAGAAGCTTATTCTGTTGTTGACAGGGAGTCAGTGCAGGCCTCTGGGGTGTTGTGTGATGTGGCCGTGTTGTGGTAAATGAGGATCAGACGTGCCGATGTGTTACAGATGTGTTGCAGCAGTCTCAGGAGTGTGGTTGTTGTAGCTGCGTAGATGGCGTTCACGTACTCAAGTCAGCTGTTGGAGAGGGGCGGGGTGACAGTATTTTGTATATTAGAGCTGATCCAATATAAGATCCTGCGGCCCATTCAGAGGATGTTGGAGCTGAAAGCAGAGATGGGGTAGTCCTGCTTTGTCATGGGGAGTGAGTGGTCCAGGATGGCCCACAGGTAGTGTGCGTGTTTGTTGGCTTATGGTGCTGTTCCTAGCGATGTTGCCCACCAGGAGTCGTCACAGGCTGAGCTGGTTGGGCCGAGGAGGTGTTCCTCAGAATTTTCAGGATTCTGCATCAACCTGCTGTCCTTACTCCATTCCGCTACAGCCGTGATTCCTCTGTGGAGGTAGATGTTGCCAGTGTGTGGGGCCTTGGTGAGGGATATGATCAAATGGGTGTAATTGGCATAGTAGATGATATTGAGGTTTGGTTGTTGTGCCACATGGGTGAGTTGTGCGAATCTATGACATAATATCGACAGACAGAATATCTACATACAAAAATATCGACACAAAAATATCGAAATCAAAAATATCGGAGTCCTATCTTCATAAAGGTAAGTACAAAAATATCGAAAAATTAATATCGTAGTACAAAAATATCGAAAATAAAAATATCGTTTTTTTAAATATATTAATAATAATGTAAAAATAATTTTAAAATACATATAAATTTACAAATATTAAATAAAAACATTAAAACATAATTAAAAAATTAAAACTAATACATATACATTTAAAATAAATTAAAAACTCTACATATAAATTAACGCAAAAACTATTAAAACGCATGTATTTACAACGCATGTTTTTACAACGCAGGTACCTTTACAACACATACCATTACAACGTAAGTATTCGTAAGTATATATTACTTTTTTTAATTTAAAAAAATTGAAAATAATATAATTTAATGTACTTTATTTTTTTTAATTTCATTTAATTGATTTAATTTAAATTTAATTTTATTTTATTTTTACCTTGTACCGCTGTACCCCAAAAACCCAAAACTGACCCTGAACCCTAAAAATACCCCTGTACCCCAAAAACCCAAAACTGACCCTGAACCCTAAAAATACCCCTTTACCCAAAAGCCCAAAACTGACCCTGAACCCTAAAAATACCCTTTTACCCAAAAACCCAAAACTGACCCTGAACCCTAAAAATACCCCTTTACCCAAAAACCCAAAAGTGACCCTGAACCCTAAAAATGTACCTTTACCCAAAAACTGAAAACTGACCCTGAACCCTAAAAATACCCATTTACCGAAAAACCCAAAACTGACCCTGAACCCTAAAAATACCCCTTTTCCCAAAAACTGAAAACTGACCCTGAACCCTAAAAATACCCCTTTTCCCAAAAACTGAAAACTGACCCTGAACCCTAAAAATACCAAAAACCCCAAACTGACCCTGAACCCTAAAAATACCCCTTTACCCAAAAACTGAAAACTGACCCTGAACCCTAAAAATACCCCTTTACCCAAAAACTGAAAACTGACCCTGAACCCTAAAAATACCCCTTTACCCAAAAACTGAAAACTGACCCTGAACACTAAAAATACCCCTTTGCCCAAAAACTGAAAACTGACCCTGAACACTAAAAATACCCTTTTACCCAAAAACTGAAAACTGACCCTGAACCCTAACAAAAAATTAAATATATTAGCACATTAACTCTAAATAATTTAATTACATAATTAATATTATTTAATTACCAATTAATTATTAATTAACAATAACAATAAAGTAAATATATTAGCACATTAACTCTAAATAATTTAATTACATAATTAATATTATTTAATTACCAATTAATTATTAATTAACAATAACAATAAAGTAAATATATTAGCACATTAGCTATAATTAATTTAATTTACTAATTAATATTATTTTTCCCCAATTAATTAATTAACAATAACAAAAAATTATATATATAAAAAATTACTCTAATGTAACTAACTAATTCATATTAATTAATTACCAATTAATTATTAATAAAAAATATGTACAAAATTATATTAATTAATTAACTAATTAATATTAATTAATTACCAATTAATTATTAATTAAAAATATTTACAAACATATATTAATTAATTAATTATTATTAAATTACTTCCCACCCTATTCCCCTATAAACCCACAACCCGCTCTGATACTAAAACGCAAAATGTAAACAAATTTACAAATTTTCAAACATACATTACAAAACATGTTTAACAAACATATAAACAACATAATAAAATACATAACACTAAACAAAATTTCGATATTAGTAAAATTCGATATTAGTAAGATACATACCTTAAAAAAACGATATTCTGTCTGTCGATATTTTGGACATCGATATTCTATACTATTGAAATTAAAACATCGATATTATTGTATATCGATATTTTAATTTCGATATTTTGTCTCACTACCGAGTTGTGCCATGTGGATAATTAAGTCAGTTGCGCTGTGGGATGATCCCTGTGTGACGCTGTGGATGGTGTCAGTGGTATTGTAACAGTACTGTGGGAGGCAGATGCCCGAGGTTGTGCCGGTGGGAAAGGATGTGGGCCAACCAGGGAACTCGCTTTGCTACCTATGTCGTGGATGTGTGCTGTTAGGGTGCCGTGGGCGACCGTGTGGTAGTCTGCTGATAGGTCCTGATGGATGTGGGCGTCTGTTTCTCCTTTGTCCATGAGTATGCAGATGTTGTTGGTGTTGGCTATGAAGGCGGGATCCGTGCTTTGGTTGATGTAGGATCCAGACTGTGTTGGTTCTATGATGTCAATGTCTTTGAGGTTGTGGGTCAGCTGTCTGTTGATTATATTCAACATGACTTGTTCTGGGAAGGGGAGCAGGGAGATGTTCAGGATTTTCAAGATGTATTTGTGGTCCACCTTAGGTTTATTCAGTAAGGCAGTGAACACACCATTGTCAATACTCCCAGTGAAGGTTGTTGTCTTGAAGGAGAAGTAGGATATTTTAATGGAGAAGTGGTGAGATTGCTTATCTGGCCTGTTAGGAAGAGAGGATATGCAATGGGTCAGATGGAGATCCAGAGTGAATGTTTTCCTTGCTCATGATGGTGTCTTCAGTGCGGACGTTGTAGCAGCCAATAAGGTCAATATTGTGGCTGTTTGTCGCAGGGGGGGTGGTCTTGGTTGTGGATGTGGGGCTGGTGGAGTAGTATCTTTTGTGGATGTGGCTGATCTTACAGTGAGCAAAGTTGACCAGTGAGTCACACAGGTCTTGTGATGGTGGAATGTTGTATGCGCTATATTTGGCTTTAGAGAGTTGTTTGGCAATGTTCATGTGCTATTTGCTGTTGTCTGCGTTGGTGTCTAGCCGGTACTTGATGGGTGTCCTGTTGTCGGTCATGAAGTGTTGGAGGTGTATGCGGGGGCACTCAGGTGTACGTTGAAGCTTTTTGGTGACTGTTTGCAGTGCGTGCTCCACTACAGCTTACAAGAGGTGGATTTGGAAGTACGGGGATCTTTGGTGAACCATGTGGCATTGTGGTTGTTGTGTTAGGTGGCGGAGGACTTGATTGGGATGAAGGTGTATGCACAGTCGTTGATCCACTGTTTGAGGAAGATGGCAGCGGTGTGGGGGTTGGTGGTTTTGGCTTGTGGGCCCAGGGTAAGGGTGGCTGTCAGTTGGTCCTTGTTGAGCTTGCACCAGCAGCTGCGTGGCATGGTCTGTGTGCAGGGGGATTGTGTTTGCTTTCCTGAAGGTGAAGTGTAGGCTTCTGTGGTCTTTCCAGTGTTGTGAGGTGTTGTTGTTGGATTAGATGTGTGGAGTTTCTGCAAAGATGGGGTCCTGTGTGTGTCTAGCGTTGTGGGTGTGGGTTGTCACTTGTTGTTGTAATCCAAGGTTGGCAAGGTTATCCATCAGGGCGGTGGAGTTTACGTCATTGTTGTAATTACGCTGACAGTAAATTTCCCCAAGGAGGATGTAGTCCTCTGTAGGCGAGAGCATGCGTGCTGATGAGGAGTTGGTGAATATTGTTGGGACTCCAGGTGGTCTGTAGATGAGTGTTCCTCAGAGGGTGTTGTTTGCGTGGATCAGTAAATGCATGTTTTAGGCGATGTGGAGGGTGTTGTTGTTGTTGGTAGTGACTATGGGATTATTAATGTGGATGATGGGAATTCCTCCTACCACTCTGTCAGTGTGGTGTTAGCGGGATTTGTCATTTCCTTAAGGTATGTCTATGGTGATGTCTGTTGGCAAGGTGGTGTTCAGCCTGGTTACCATCCACAACACCAGCCAGCCCTACTACAGCAACTACCTCTACACAGGAACAAGAACGTGACTTACGGAGTACTTGTGGAAATGCAGGGTGCATGCACACACCTCATCCTCAACGTCCCCTGCTGCTGCCACATGACCATCCGCCCGAGATATCTACAATGGTCCCACAGTCAAATGCAGTTTCACCTTCATACTCATCAGCCACACACATTTGGCACTCCACAGACCCAGGCTAAATAAATGATATGGACGTCTAACATCTAACACCCTATTGCCACAGTCCCTATTGGCACCCTCGGCCAGGCCATCAAACTTCACATCCACAGTACAACAGCATGTGGCTGCTAGTTCTCATTGCTCATTAGACAGATCCTGGTGCTCCCTCCGTGGACACCTAGCATATTTGCCATGCTCTTGACGCCTCACACACTCTTGTATGACTCTCTGTCATTTCAGTATTTCAAGCAAACCCCATCTTCTGCAGTTAGTAACCATCACGGGTGATTATTGCTATCCATGTATGTAATTTAGGATATTTTGTGACCTATGTATTTCCACTGCCTAAATAAAATCCATGTGTGTAGATGGCAATAGTTGCAGGAGACGGTGGCATTTGATGACATTTTACCTCACAAATGTATTAGAATCTGAGTACATACAAATACATCAATGCTTTTAGTGCAAGTGAGATTTATTTTTTACTCTTGTGCGTGTAACGTGAGTAGGTGCTGTACGGGGGGAATCCAAAGTTCACAGCGGGAGATGTGATGCCTTAAAGTATGGGTCAACAGAGTCCAGGCCACAGTGCTTGCCAGACCAGGTGACCTGGGAGTTGTTCATGGCCCTATGCCTCTCAACGTCTTGACCGTGGACGACCAACCTTCCTTGGGGGACCCTCATGTGCAGGCCTTGGCAATGCATGGGAATCTCCGTCTGACAATTCCGCCTCCTCCTCCCTCCCTGTGCCTGTTGTTGTTCTTTGCCTAGATGTTTCTGTCCTCGTGACACAGGGAGGGTGCTGCATGTTGCCAGCGATCAGACGGAGCGATTGGTTGATTTCCCGATGCACCGTCACAAGCTCATCCAGTCTTGCCTCCATCCATCCCTGGTGTCGTTCTTGACTGGCATGTAGCTGGGCCTGCTGATCTGTAATTTTGTTGAGGGCCTCCACTACCAGGCGGAACTCCCTGGTGTCCCGCTTGTATTCATCCATGATGTCTCGGAGTTCGGACATACCGGGCCCTGCAGCTGGCTGGTCAGGTTCTCGCCTCCGCCTAGCGCCACTCCCACCAACCCTGCCCACACAAGTCGGTACGACGCTTGTGGGCACATCATGTCGATGGGACCCATGAGTGCTGGCAGTGGAGGTGTCGTCTGCCACCTCATGGGTGCCCGGCGAACGATGTCCCTCATTGTCAGACAGGCTCTGTTGTGTATCATGGGTACGGCTCCGAGCTGTCTGCTGGGAAGTGGTGGGAATGGGTGTGGTGGTTGGCACAGATGTATCTGTTCCAGCTGCTGCAGGGGTTTGGGATTCAGAGGGGCCTGGTTGGTTGGGGTCATCCACAGTGTGTCGAGAGGCTTCATTTACGGTGGGGTCACTGCCGTGCTGAGCCTGGGACTGGGATCCTTTCCCCCCTGTTTGGAGGTAGTTTGACTCGTTCCCCTGTGGGTGTGAGAGAGAAACAGTGTTAATGCACTATCATGCAACATCCAAATGTAATATACATAGTCATTATCAATGATCCCCCTGCTTCGTATTTTACAAAGTGTTCACTTGTGTATGTGTATGTTGTGGGCTGAGATTGACATGTGATCAGGGGTGCTTGACATGTTGGGTTCTGTGTTTTGATGAAAGTCACAGCCATTGCTGTGGCTTATGTGGCCAGCACCACACAGTTCAAGATGTGCTCTGTGTGGCCCAATCTACACAATGCAGTCTGAATAATTATTGCTGGTGCAAACATGCACAGGGTTTTTATGCTGCATGTTTATGATGGTGACTGATTTGAATTTAGCTGATTTCATCATGCTACTTTAGAGAGGGTTTGCAGGGCCAAGACAGACACCCACTGCCAACCCCCCAGGAGCAGTACACTCTCTTCAGGCACAGGGCTTTAGGACGTGCCACTTCTCTATGATGCATTACCTTGTCAATACCCATGTCCATGGTGCTACTTGAGTGCATCCACAGCATCACCAAGATGTGGCAACAGCACTGTGTGAGAGGCACAATGGACTTGTGATTCTGCACTGTGCTTTGTTTGTTTGCATACGTCATCAGATCAGTATTTTTGCGGTTTTGTTACATGACAATTGTGACAGTGGTGCACTCCACTGTCTGTCCCCAGGGGCTCAGTTTCTGTAAGGGGTGTGTGTGACAGGCCATGGTAGTAGTTTGAGTGTGATTGGCAAGTGGGCGTCCCTCGTGGTGTGTCTGTCCCCCCATGTAGCATGCTGACATTATAGTGGTTGTGAGTTCCTGTGCAAGATATCTTCACTTGTCCTGGTTTTAGTCTTTGCACTGGTCACAGGAGGCCCATGTGCTGCCTACACCAGGGCCCAGGGTCAGCTATCTTGTCAAAACCTTCACACTCCCTGTGCATTGAACATGGTGCATGGGTGTGTACCTGGCCCATATGGGTTGAGTGCTGCCTCCTACCATACATCTTGCACTCTCTCACCCTCCCCCTTGCAGCCTTCTGCAACTCCCCTTGCACCCCCTACTGTTGGCCACTGCAGGGATTCATGGCCACCCCCAACACACACCCCCACACCCCCCTACTGTTGGGCACTGCTGGGAGTCATGGCCACCACCCCCCCACCCCCAAACACACTCCCCCATACCCCCCTACTGTTGAACACTGCTGGGAGTCACGGCCACCCCCCCATACACCCCCAACACCCCCCCCCACACCCCCTACTGTTGGGCACTGCTGGGAGTCATGGCCACCCCCCCAAACTCCACCCCGCACTGCTGGGGGTCCACCCATGTTACATGAGTTGTTTGTATACTCACTAGGCTCAACGGCTCCTTCAAATCCGTGAACTCCACCGGTGGTAGCATGGCAATGCCTTTCTCCTCCCAGGGCTGGTATTGTGCAGGTCCGCGGGGAGGTCCACCTCCAGTGTGATGAGCGTTGGCGTAGTCCTCATCCATCTTGCGCTTGACCATCCTCCGCAGATCGTACCACCTGTTCTGGCAAACCGCCTTGGTGCGCCTGTTGGGTGCAACAGCATTCACCTTCTCGACTATCCTCTCCCACAAGCGTGTCTTTTGAGCTATGCTGGTCTGTCTGACCAATGCACCAAACAGCTGTGGATAGACTTGGATGACCTCATCTGTAAGGATCTCCATCTCCGGGTTAATGAACTTTGGACCCTTTGGTGTGGTCATGGTGTGGGGTGTATGCGATTGGGGGGTGATGGTGTCTATGGATGAGGGTGTGTGAGTCTGATTGTGAAGGGGGTGGTGAGTGTGAATGAGATAGGGTGTATGTGTGAAGGTGTGTGGCTGCAGTTGTTGGTGTGATGGTTGTGTCTTAGGTATGTTGCAAAGGATGATGGGTTGTATGTGTGGGCCCTTTTATTGGTCCATTTGTGGGTGTGGCTTTTTTGAATTTTTTGTGGGTGTGTCATAAAGGGTGTTTGTGACTTGGGCCCTCTGTTTGTTTGTTTGTATGTTCCAAGGACATTGTTTTCCTATGCTGTGTAGACTGTAGCCTTCTTCATTGGGCTGTGAGCCTCGTATTTGTTAGTGATTCTGGCAGTTAGGCTTGTTCATCGTCACCGGGGGTACATGTACGCTTGATAGTGGGGTGTGCGCCTCGTATTTGTTAGTGCGTCTGACAGTTAGGCTTGTGTATCATTGCCGGGGGTACGTGTACTCTTGATAGTGGGGTGTGCGCCTCGTATTTGTTAGTGCGTCTGGCAGTTAGGCTCATGTATCGTCGCCGAGGGGTACATGTACGCTTGATTGTGGGGTGTGCGCCTCGTATTTGTTAGTGCATCTGGCAGCTAGGCTCGTGTATCATCGCCGGGGGTACATGTACGCTTGATAGTGGGGTGTGCGCCTCGGATTTGTTAGTGCGTCTGGCAGTTAGGCTCGTGTATTGTCGCCGGGGGTACATGTATGCTTGATAGTGGGGTGTGCGCCTCGTATTTGTTAGT
Organism: Lissotriton helveticus; assembly: GCF_964261635.1. Classification (NCBI taxonomy): domain Eukaryota; kingdom Metazoa; phylum Chordata; class Amphibia; order Caudata; family Salamandridae; genus Lissotriton; species Lissotriton helveticus. Next base: position 755,333,186 of record NC_136059.1, on the reverse strand, counting down.
GCGTCTGGCAGTTAGGCTCGTGTATCGTCGCCGGGGGTACGTGTACGCTTGATAGTGGGGTGTGCGCCTCGTATTTGTTAGTGCTTCTGGCAGTTTGGCTCGTGTATAGTCGCTGTTGGTACGTGTACGCTTGATAGTGGGGTGTGCGCCTCGTATTTGTTAGTGCGTCTGGCAGTTAGGCTTGTGTATCGTCGCCGGGGGGACATGTGCGCTTGATTGTGGGGTGTGCGCCTTGTATTTGTTAGTGCGGCCCGCTCATACGCGATGTTTTCCGTACGAATCGTGCTTCATGCGGGACAACGTTTGCCCGTACAAATCGCGTACTTGGTTCCTGGTCAGGATCGTACTTGTTAGTTTGTACGGCATGTTTACAAATCGTAAGGTTGAAGTTCCGATGACATTTTGTACGGTTTTTCGAATGTGGTTCGTACGGTTCGCAGATATTCGTACATATTTGCGGATTTCGAATCGTACTACACAATTCGGACGGATTTTTTCAATTCGTACGTAAACGGGTACGAATACGAATCGTAACACGGATTTTAATCCCGAATCGGAATAGACCCCCAAGTGTCTTTGCCAAAGAGGAAGGGATTGGAGCCTGACCCATGTCCGTCGGCCGATAATGTGAACCCCAGTATTTGACCCTGTCACCTGTGAGAACCAACTCGGTTTTTCCTGGGTTCAGCTTCAAATGATTTTGGTCCATCCAAGCTTGGATGAACCTCATTGTTGACTGAAATATGGAGATGGATGCTTCCGAGTTGTCAATTGTAAAGAGTAGCTGCAGGTCGTCTGCATAATTGAGCACCGTCATCTGTTTATCTCTAAGAGCCTGGATTAGGTGAAAGATATAGAGATTAAACAGGTGGGGTGACAGGGAGGAGCCCTGGGGTACGCCGCACGTGATGACCTGTTTGGTGCCAACTAAGTCACCCAGACGAACTGCCTGAGATCGGTCCTCTAGGAAGGACTTCAGCCAACAAGCTGCCGTGCCTCTGGTGCCGGCCTGGGTGACACGGTGGATTAAGATGGTACGATCGACTGTGTCAAACGCGTCCGACAGGTCCAGGAGCACTAAGGCCTGAGGAAGGCGTTTGTCAGCACAATCCCGGAGAGTGTCCATTACTGAAGCGACCACACAGCCTCCGTTGAGTGGGCAGGACAAAATCCCGCCTGATGTGGTTCGAGGCAGTTTTGAGGCAGTTTGATTCCTCCATGAAGTTGGACAGGCATTTGGCTACATGAGCCTCCAACACCTTAGCTAAAAAGAGGAGAAGGGAGATTGGGCGATAGTTTGCCCTGCATGTGGGGTCTGCCCCGGGTTTTCTTTAAGAGTGGTATAACCGTTGCTTCCTTAAACACGAGGGGGACTTGTCCGGAGGCTAATGAATCGTTTAGGAGGATGCAGGCAGGGGCTGGAATGACTGAGTGGCAATCTTTCAAGATGTAGGGTGGGCATCTGTCCGAAGGGGCACCTGATTTTACTCTCACCAGTAGCTCCTGAAATTGATCTGGGGTAATGGAGGGGAAGCTGCTGAGTGTACGAGTAATATTAGGATTTACGGTTTCAGAGAAGGTGGGGTTTATGGTTTGTGGAATACTGGCTTTAATGGCCGCAATCTTCTCAATAAAGAAGACATTCAATGAGTCGCAAAGGGTCTGGGTCGGAGGTAAACTTGGGCGGGCATTGTCAAGATTCGTTAGCTCATTGAGAATGGGGAAAATGTCCTTTGATCTGTTAATCGAGTTGATAATACGGGAGGAAAAATGGTAAATGGTCAAAATATTGATTCCAAAATATAGACAAACCAAAATATCGAATGGACAGAATATACACATCAAAAATATCGTTTTAAAGGTAAGTAATGTAATATCGATTTTAAAAATATAGACAGTCAAAATATCGAAGTACATAATATAGTTTATTAAAAATATCGAATTTTTATTAATATCGAAGTGTTTTTTTATGTTAGTATATGTGTGTAAAGTGTATATATTTTTGTAATTTATTTTAAGTAATTAATTTTATGTTATTTAATTATTGTGTAATTTAATTCTGTAGCGGGTTGTGGGTTTATAGGGGAATAGGGTGGGAAGTAATTTAATTATAATTATTTAAATATGTTAATTAATTATTGGTATTTATTTAGAATAAATTGTTAATTAAATTTTAATTGGTAATTAATTAATTCTTAATTGATAATTATTTTTTATTAATTGATTAATTGATAATTATGTGAATTAAATTCATTTATTTTCTGTAGCGGATTGTGGGTTTATAGGGGAATAGGGTGGGAAGTAATTTAATTATAATTAATTAAATATGTTAATTAATTAATTGGTATTTATTTTGATTACATTGTTAATTAATTTTTAATTGCTAATTAATTAATTGTTAAATGATTATTTTTTATTAATTGATTAATTGATAACTATGTGAATAATATTAATTTATTTTTTGTAGCGAGTTGTAGGTTTATAGGGGAATAGGTTAGGAAGGAATTTAATTATAAATAATTAAATATGTTATATAATTTATTGGTATTTATTTTGAACAAATTGTTAAATAATTTGTAATTGATAATTAATTAATTCTTAATTGATAATTAATTTTTAAGATTGATTAATTGATAATTATAAGAATTATTATAATTTATCTTCACTAGAGTGGGAATAGTAAAATGTACCCCTATGCTATCCAACGCTTTCCCTACTGTTGCACTCTCTGGAGTAGGAATAGTAATTCTTACCCCTACGCTATCCAACGCTTTCCCTACTGTTGCACTCTCTGGAGTGGGAATAGTAATTTTTACCCCTACGCTATCCAACACTTTCCCTACTGTTGCACTCTCTGGAGTGGGAATAGTCATTTTTACCCCTACGCTATCCAACGCTTTCCCTACTGTTGCACTCTCTGGAGAGGGAATAGTCATTTTTTACCCCTACGCTATCCAACGCTTTCCTCACTGTTGCACTCTATGGAGTGGGAATAGTAATTTTTACTCCTACGCTATCCAACGCTTTCCCCACTGTTGCACTCTCTGGAGTGGGAATAGTAATTTTTACCCCTACGCCATACAACGCTTTCCCTACTGTTGCACTCTCTGGAGTTGGAATAGTAATTTTTACCCCTACTCTATCCAACGCTTTCCCTACTGTTGCACTCTTTGGAGTGGGAATAGTAATTTTTAACCCTACGCTATCCAACGCTTTCCCTACTGTTGCACTTCCAGGAGTGGGAATAGTAATTTTTACACCTCCACTATCCTACGGTAATAATATTGTGTATTTTTTATTAATATTATGTTAATATATATATATATGTTTTAACAGATATTATTGTATGTTTGTATATAAGTTCAATTAGGTATTTAATAATTTTAAGGTAATTATATTTTAGCTATTTATTTTAGCTATTTATTTTATTTTACATTAATTTTAAGAAATTCGATATTTTTATAATGTATATATATATATAAACGATATTTTGGGGTCGATATTTTGGTACTTACCTGTTTGTAGATAGGAATTCGATATTTTGTCTGTCGATATTTTGGAATCTATATTTTGGGTAGTCGATATTTTGTCCCTCGATATTTAGTCAGTGATCCAGGAAAAAGAGGCGGCTTTAGTGGATAGGATAGATTGCATGTATTCTTTCCTGGCCATAATATAGTGGGACTTAGAGTCAGGGGCGTAGTTGCGGCGCCACTGACGCTCTAGTTGGCGCAAGGCCAATTTCTTTACTTTAAGCTCCGGAGAGAACCATTTTTGGGCGTCTGCGCGCCGGGCTAATTTGACCTTCTTGTATGGGGCGAGGGCATCACTAGCTGTTTGCAGCCAGCCAGAGAGATTATTTTCTGATGTATTAATATCAGGGTGATGGGATGGGACGGAATTAGCAAGTGTTTGTAAAAATTCAGATCTATCTAGGGAATTCCATTTCCTAGCCCGCCCACCAGCTGCTGTGGCGGTTATCCTTTTAGGGGAATAAACAAGATTAAATTTAAGAAAAAAATGGTCAGACCATAAACATGGGGTATTTGCCGGGGTTGTCATTGAACCAGTAATTGAAGTCCCCTACCAGAAGAATCCTGGCATGGTCTATAGCCAGATTAGCGATTTGTTCGCTGAGCGTGAGAGGGAAGGCAGACATATTGCTAGGGGGTCTATACAATAGGACACAAGCCACCGTTGATTAAGAGGTTTCAATTTTTAGGACCGTGTTTTCAGTGTCTGGAAGGTTCAAACTAGTCAGGGTGGTGACTTTCAGGTCATAGCGAAAAATGGCCGCCACTTCCCCACCAGTTTTACCTGACCCACAGTCGACATGGATAATGCAGTAATTAGGTGGCAGTGCCGCTATTATATCTGGGGCAGAATCTTGGGTCAACCACGTCTCAGTAAGTAGAAGGATGTCAGTTTTATCCATGTCCAACAAGAGAAAAAGGTCCATCTTGTGTTTCACCATGGAACGGGTGTTTAGGTAAAATATGGACATGGAGTGAGAATGGAAACCAGGCTCTGTGTGACTGATAGGACATGGATTTAACGTTGTAATGGTTTCAGGGGGGGAGGTGCAGTTAGCTAAAATCCCCAGTCTGTGGGCCCGGTTATATGTTGCCCCAGACAAATAGCCCTGACCGTTGTTGATGTTCAGCAACTCGTCACGGGAGTAAGAGGTCAGCCCGGCAGCATGGCTGGCCCCGCCGGTGCGCCCGCTGCACCCGTCCGCTGCGCTCCCTCGACGGGGGAGCCATTTTATACCAGCGAGGGCGGGAGGGGCCGAGCACTGGACCGCTCGCCTGCTCCTCACCCAAGATGGCGGTGGCTAGAGGGCTGTCACCCAGGCAGTGCCTAATCGGCCGCAATGGGGCAGCGGCAGGGCAGGGAGACTAGTTGGGGCAGTTATTAAGCAGTCCCTTTGTCAGTGCGGGAGTGCAGTTTCTGGATTAAAATTATCGGTGAGGTGAGTCCCAATTATTCAAACGCCGTGAAATTAAAAGTAAAGTAAATTGCAAAACCACACACACACTCACAAGTCCCGGCTTCCGCCTCAGGACGACGAACACTCTGTCCACTAAGCCTCCACTTATCCCATATCCCTGGACTTGGAGATCTACAGGGCCCAAGCCCTTGGTGCCGCACTCTATGGCTCTGAACTGTGGGGCAGCTGTAAGCTGGATACACTTGAGAAGGGAGAAAATACTTTCATAAAATCACTATTGAAACTTCTAAAAAGTGCCCCATTGATTCCACTAAGACTTGAATTAAATTTAAAATCTATCACTAATAAAGCTAAGTTAAAGCCACCCCTTTTCAGGATTTGTATATGGACCACAAGGGAACAGGAGCCTTATATATAGCCTTATTTGTAATATTTTAAGCAATCCTTTGTTTTATGCAATATAAAGACCTGCTTGGGTCGGCTAGGCTAGAGTGAGTGTTGGTTACACCCCACTTCAATCTTGATAGGTAATCTGATAGTTGTGAAAGCAAGATACTGGAAAATTGTTTCTTGCCTTTGGCTCAATGCTGCTTCATCAGGCAGCCTGTCTTTTTATAAGCTATATGTGATTTTTAATTCCAGGAATTTATGGATTATTTTAATCCACCATCTACTAGAGCTTTGTTTATGAAATTTAGATAAAGGATTCTCCCATTTGCCACCTATACCTGCACTTGGTCTAAAGACAATAACCTCCGTGTGTTATGCCCTTTCAGGTGCCAGATTGTAAAGAATGAAAAGAATCTGCTATTCTTTTGCAGCACTTGAAGGAAATAACGTGGTCGCTGAATTAGTCATCTCTGTTGGTTACTAGGAATTAGAGACTGATATCATGCACTGAGATAATGCCTGACAGAAAGCAGAAGCCGTGGTGTACTTTCTACCTAAAGGTTTCTGCAATCAATCTGGCACATTCGATTATATACAAAGGGGGAGGACATTATAACTGGATTTTTAAATGTATTATACCACTGCCCACCTCTAAACCCTGCTAACCCCAAAACTACCCTTACTTTTTTTTTACAGAGTTTTATATAGCGCAAACTTGACCTGAATCGGGTATCAGAGCGCTTTACATAGCACCAGTTGCATTACATGAGGACACATTAATTTTTGTTAGGCACAGGGAGATTAAGTGATTTGCCCAGAATCACTGGACGTTCAGCGTCATTGCCGAGACTCAAACCCATCCCCCAAGATTCGAGGTTGACCGCCCAAGCCGTTAGGGTAATTACTTCGAAACACTAAAATTGTTCTTATATACCTTTACCACTACCCACCCCTAAAGTCTGAAAATTAACCTTACCTCCCTTTCCCTTTACCACTGCCCAACCATAAGCCCTAAAATGACCCTTATCTCCCTTTACCACTACCCACCTCTAATCCCTAAGATTACATGCTCCTCCCTTTATCTCTACCCACCCCTGAAACCTAAAATTACCCGCAAAACCTAAAATTACCCTTACCAATTTTACCACTACTCACCCCTAAACCCAAAGCTACCTTACCTCACTTTAACACTGCTAACCCTTAAACCCTAAAACCACCTTTCTCGCTACCCAGCCCTAAACTTACCCTTAGCTCCCTTCACCACTGTCTATTCCTAAACTCTAAGTTTACCCTAATGTGCATTTACTACTGCCCCTTCTAAATTCTAAAATTACCCTTCCTTCCATTTACCACTGCCCACCCCTAAACCCTAAAATGACCTTCCTTTACCACTACCTGCACTTAAACACTAAACCCTTTTTAAAAAAACATAATAAATATGTTATTTAAATAAACACTTACCTGCATGGTGAAGGCAATCATGGTAAAGGCACAGATTCTTTACTGTGTGGTATTTACCTGTGAGGTAAAGGCTGCGTGGTAAAGGCATTACATGGTAAAGACTTCACTGTAAAGGCTGTTGACTCTGCATCATAGTATTCCCAGAGCACGTGTTTTACCGGCACGTGTTGTAAATAACAAGCTTTCTATCTTGATAAAAGATTCTGTATGAAGCACTAATATTCCTACTTTGAATAACATTTACAACCCCACCCACGTGTTCATTATCTGACAATTATATTTCATGGTCATTTCAGTGAATGCAACAAGGTCAATTTAGAGGCAGTTTGCACTTGTTCAGTGGTTTTGTATCTGTTAATTGAAATGTATCCTATTTATGTCAAAAGCAAAAGAGAACAAGAGCATAGGACAAACCCCAACCTGGTTCACGAAATTGCAGTTATTGTAGGTATGACCTTAATGTATTATCAGGTGCTAAGTATCTTGTCCGACCATGTGCTCCGTAATTGAATCCATTTAATTAAATTAAGAAGATACAGTGAGTTGCTTTCTTAGAAATGTCATTTATTTTGTCAAGTCTTTAGTCGGATTTCTTGCAATCATACTCTGTTACTGGTCGATACTTTTTAGGCTTCCAGAGGTTTACTAGCCGTTTCAGAACTCTGCCTTTCGTAGGTTTCAGCTAGACCAGATTTTTGAGGCATTCAAATAGTTAATAAAGAACCCTTGCCTGCCTGTCCCACCATCAGCTGGAACAGTAATTGCGTAGTGTATACATTGACTCATGTGCACAGAACGAGATTAGCACTTGAGGAATAAAATCCTTACTGTTGTTGATGGTACTGCATGAATGTTGAAATTAAGCGCTAAAAAGCAGCTCATAAGAGCTGGCTGCCGTGTTTAATCAGTCACATATTGACATTTCAACATTTGCTTCAAGCAAAAGCCAGAGTCTGCATTCCTTAGAAAAAGGCATTATAGGACAGGATCAATCCTATATCTCCCGTTTACAAAATCAATGCCCATTCAAACCACTATTTCTACATCAGCCTTTTTAGCTATAAATGTTTACTTTTAGCCTAAACACCATGATCAGAGTTATTTCCATGTATTTAGAGTCAAATAGGAACTACGTTGAGCCCCAGCACCTTGTTAATTAGGGCCACTTCATAAGCCACACACTGTCACTATCAGACTCTGTTCTCTTTGGCCACTGGGAGATCCTGCAAATGTCGGGCTACCCTGCACTGTCATGGCAGTGTGCAATCCATGCGGATTTATACTGAGACTGAGCAAAGGATAGGTATGTAAATATATTAATGAATGTACTAATCTAACGCTAAGGAGAATGTGTGTGCATTGATAATGATTGCAGGTAGACTAGACATATTCGCTTTTCATGGAATATTTTCTTCGGACGATGATTCCCTGCTGGTGCAGAACATAAGGCCGAGGGAAAGAGTGATTTTACTTGAAACATTTGTGCTGTTGTCCATTGCATAAGGACACAGCTAATAAAAACACTTTTTGTCACCTGTGAATCTATTTGCATCCTGATTCCTGCGTTACTCATTCATCAGTTGCATGGTTAACGTGGGAATATCTCCTGTTATTCTAGGACCTCTTTGTAGGCAAGAGAGGTATTCATATTGCACATGAGACAACAAATGTCTGCAGAGTACTCTATGGGTCTATTTTCCAAAGAAGCATCTTTCCGGGACTTGGAGAAAGTCAATGAACAGCTTTTAATTTCCTGAAGCACTTGTGCTTCTAGGTTATGAGCACATGTTCCTATACACACATGGATAGATGGGCCACTTGCCAGATCTCCTCTGTGTCCCTCCTTTATTGCCAATAATTAACAATGTTTAATCATACTGTTATAAGCTCAACTGATCATAACATTCCATACAAGATGATGGTTTGAAGTTAATGGTTTCCTTGAAAGAAGGTATTATAGGCGGACACTAAAGGCTGAACGTTGAAAGTTAAGAAAGTGAAAGAAGATATATTGGCATACTTCAATTGGCAAAATGTCCAAAAATGTTTGTAAGAAGCACAGTCTTCACACTTTTGGGATATTTAAGATAGTACACTTTCTAATCAATCTCAGTTTAACAAGCTTGATTAGAAGAAGAAAATGAACACCATACACGTTCAGAAGTGAAAAACAATATTCACAACATCATAACAATAACAAAATAATACACACTTATTTATTAGGTTTTATGGTTTTCTTAGGAAATACAGGGATGGGGGTAGTAAGCGAGAGAAAGACAAAGGTACAATATGAACCATAATAAAAATAAATCACTCTTACTGATGAGTATGTATGAACAATAGTCCTCAAATAAACACCAAACAAGAGTAAATATCATCAAAAAAGGGTAGTCTGAAAGTAAGCAATGAGGATGGTTGCTTGGTGGGATTACTGACATAATATTGTTTACCAAAATATCGACATACACAAATATCGACACAAAAATATTGATAGCCAAAACATCGACATCCTTTCTTTATAATGTAAATGAATAAACTATCGCGAAAAAATATACAGATGTTAAAAATATCGATGGACAAATAATTGTTTTTTATATATAAAAAAATAATGTTAAATGAATTAAATGGTACAATTAACATAAAAAATAATTTAGATGTCATGTACCTTTTAATAAATATAAAAAATAAATTTAATTGAAAAAATGTAAACATACATATATAAAAAGCAGTATATAAATGTATATTTACTTTAAAACAATGAATACACTAATAAACTTAATTTATTTTAAAATGTTATAAATATATAACATTTATATATATATATATATTCACTGAAAAAACCATAGGTTATAGACCATATATAGTTAGGAATTAGCATTTAAAAAACCTTATTTTACTCACACAAAACCATTGAAATTCCATATATAGTTAGTTGCACTAACTATATATTGCGCACCCGCAATCCACTGCTGATGATGTCACATATTACATCATTCATGACATGGTCAGTGACATCACTGATGACAACATCCAGTGACTATGTTTCTGTAAAGTTAAAATATGTCTTACATATTGAAGAATGAGTGGATGTATAAGTGTCTGGACGAAGGATTTAGTAGGTGCATGACTGAATGTATGAGTGAGTGATTAAATGTGTCTCACTGAGTGCATGGGTTAGTGACTAAACTGTCTTAATTTGTGCATCATTATGTCTGTTGTTCTGTAAACTGCTGCATGTGTTGATCAGTAGCTATATGAGTAACTATATGGGTTATTGATTGATTGCCCAAGTATTTGCATGGGAGACTGAGTGTGTGTGTGGCTGGATGGGAGGTGTGTGACTCTGTACAGATCAATGTGTACTTGTATCAATGATTGTATAAGAGAGTAAGTATGTGTTAGTATATGGTTGAAAACGTAAGGTGCTCTATGTTTAACTGTATAGAGTAGAAAATGGAAGTGTGATTGATTCTTTACAGGACTGACTAGGTGTGTGAGTAACTCCATGGATGAGTGGCAGAGTGTGAGTGTCTGTATAGGTGTATGAGTGCATATGATTGTGTTGTAAACATGAGTGATTGTATGTATGAATGATTGTATGGGTGAATGAGTGAATGTGTGTGTAGACGTAGGAATCAGTGAGTACGTATGTAGTAACTAGTATTGGTGTGTCAATGGTTTCAAAAATTATACTCTGTTTTTAACACTGGGTGAAACAGAGGTTATATTAAAATGTGAGGAGATGCATTGTATTGTCACATGAATGATATCATCAGTGATGTGGTCATTGATGTCAAATGAGATGTCATCAGTGATGTCATTTGAGATGTCATCAGTGATGTCATCAGTGATGTCACTGACCATGTCATGAATGATGTAATATGTGACATCATCAGCAGTGGATTGCGGGTGCGCAATATATAGTTAGTGCAACTAACTATATATGGAATTTCAATGGTTTTGTGTGAGTAAAATAAGGTTTTTTAAATGCTAATTCCTAACTATATATGGTCTATAACCTATGGTTTTTTCAGTGAATTTTCAAGGTTTTGTAAATGCTAATTCCTAACTATATATGGTCTATAACCTATGGTTTTTTCAGTGAATTTCAATGGTTTTTTAATAGCAAATATCATAAGCTGTCGAATGTCAAGTACGTGGTAAGAATATTTTTTTTCGTGTTTATGCACACTGATCTGCTTTGATTGCTGCCCCCCACCCCTCATTTCTATTAGGAGTACTCTCTCTTTGCAGATAGTGAAGGGTAGTTAACGCAGCCCTTTCCCCCTTTGTAATCCGTCGTGCCTGCTTCTCTCTCCATTTGATTGATTGTTCTCTTTGGTTCATTCTCTATTTACAAACAAGCACAGAGTCGCAATACTCTGTTTAGTCTTTGCAGATAGCGAAAAATCGTGTAAAAAAACAAAAGGAATCGAGCAAAATCAGTAGGCCACTAATGGGATCTCTTTTGACCTCGCTAAAATAGAAACATTAGGAACAACCTGTTGAAAATAGCAATGCATATGTATATAAGCGGCGTTCATTTGTGTTCACAGTACCCCTTGTTGATTGTTTCAATCGAGCATTGAATTGTTCGAAGTTAATTCTCTTAACGATCTTCTCTACCTGCAAACGAGGAAGAATAGGAATATTCTATCTCCCTTTGCAGATAGTGAAGGGTAGGTAACGCAAGCCTTTAACACGTCGTACCTATTTCATTCCTCATTGATTGATTGATTGTCCGAACATTGACTGTTTGGGAATTAGTTCTTTTTGGAGGTATTCCCTGTTTGCAAATAAACGTAGGAAAATCTTTGCAAGTAGTGAAAGGGTACGTAATGCGGACCGTTCTCCCCCGTTGTAATCTGTCATGCCTATCTACTCCCCACTGATTGATGCACCTTTTTCACCCGGACCATTTACTAGAGATACGTCATCTGGCCCGACCAGAGAGCACCCCTAGTGAAAAGGACATATGCAATAATAACGAAGTGATCACTGTATCCTGTTAACAGAAACTTTACCATGAAACAACCTGGAAAGAAAAAAATAGGAAAACGAAAATCAGTAGGCCACTGATGAACATGAACTTTTATTAAACAACGAACAAAGAAACGATAACATAACGTAATGATAAAACCTATTAATGTCCTAGAAACAAGAAAACGTTAAAATATGCCAGTGGTGAGAGACCAGAAAAACAGTAAGAGAAACCAAATCACCCCTCGCTGTCCCACCGCCTGCCACGCCCAAAAAATCGATAGACTAGGGAAAATGCAAGTCAGTAGAACATCCACCCCCACTCTGGAAACTTCCAAGGTGGGGCAGGGTTCCGGCTACGCCCAGCCGGGAGCAGCCCATATAAGGCAGGTCCTGCTGCCACGCCTCGGCCAGGAGATCCTAACGTAGGGTGTAGCCGGAGGAGAGGCCGAGACCAGCGGGACCCGGCCAGGGGATTGCCTTTACAACGCTGAACAGTTGCAGGGGGGGGGAATGTCTCCTCGACCCTCCCCTCTCTCTCCCAGTCCGGCCGCGGTGGCCCTTGAGAGTTGCAGGTAGTCCCGCCACATGCTCTTCCGGTCCGACCACCAACGGTCGGGGGGCCGAGGCCGACGGGATCCGGCTGCAGCCGATAAACCAAGAAACCCGTTCATGGGGCCAGAGCCAGGGGCGTCCGGCCGACATCCACCGGAAGCCCGGCCCGAAGACGGACGGGACACTTCTTTCTTTTATAATGGCTGCGACAACACTGGAGGGGGATGTCTTGCACATGCCTCCGACCCCCCCCTCGTCCTCATCGCCTGGTCCGGCCATAACAAATCTCAAGCGAGACGCCGTGGGGTGCACTGGGAGGGAGAGACGGTGCGAACAGGCCTCTCCCGCCTCCCCAGGTGGAGGCTTCCCAGCTGCACCCTCAGCGCTCCAGGCGGTGGCATCCTAACAACTACAGTGCTGCACAGTTTCGGAACGACCTAGATAACGGTTCTTCCACTGTGGCCATGCTGCAACGTCTCGCCCGGCAGGGTGGAGCCCGTCCGCTCATGTGACCCCGCGATCGCCGGTAGCTGCCGAACTCTCAAAATGGCGGTCGACCTGGCAAGAGCGGGCCCAACATAAAGAAATGGCCCGGTCACTGGTTGACTCCACCACCGTAGTCCTCCACGACCTTGAAGATTCTAGAGGAGCCGCGGGAGTCTCCGACCCCCGATGGGGAATGACTGCCATGATCGCCCGTGGAGTGACGAAACTGTATCCGCGGGACGTCGGCGCTCCCATGCTGGCGCCAGCCTCACTTTGAATTACTACAATCCTGCAGACCTTACTTCCGGTGAAAGCACAGTGTGACCCGGTAGGAAAAATTATTGCACCCCCTCCCCTTTTTGACTGATAGTTCAAACCACCGATCCTTTCCTTTGCCCTTTTAACGGAACTTTGGACTGCCTCCCCCTCTTTTACATTTTCTAGAGAAAACAAAACATTAACCACTACATTAGCATAGCAGTTGACACCAGAACTGTTTTCAAATTGAAAACCAACAACATCTTCAACAGAATCCTTTTTGTTTCTGCTGTGACCCTGCTACAGCACAGGCATTGTCCCCAGCAGTAATTCTGCAATGCCGGTAAGAATAGCTGTGGTGCCTACTGGACTCACTCACCCCCGCGGCGCCCCACGCCGTTTTTTGCTGGGCGGCAACTTACTAGACATCACTTTCGTGCCATCTAGATTTCAGCGCGTTCTGCTGCCTTGGAACTATTCGCACAACAGACCGCTACTGACAAGAATATTTCATTATTGGTGCTGTCAATTTCAATAAATCTATTGGATAATTAAAAAGAAATTGCCACGGTCTCTTCGTTGTTTAAATGTTTTTACTGTTTTTGTTTTGTTGTATATATTTATATGTTATTAAAGTTTTATATTCCTACTACTTTGTTGGAGTGCTATATATTTTTAATGTGACACATAATTGTAAAAACTTTGATGTACAAAGAGTCATTCCTGGAATCTTCCGCTTCAGGCTCGGTCCCCTCCCCAATCACAATACAGGATGGTTTTCAGATAGTAGGAACGCGTGTGCTGTGACGGATCACATCGGGTGTGGGCCTTGATCTACTATAACTCCTTTGAAGAGGGGTGATTCTTTACAGCTGGGGCCATAAACTACATCTGCAGGGCTAGCTGATAGCCTAGGACCGGCCTGGACATTCGGACACAGAGGAAGAGGAGTGTCAGAGGGTGCGGTAGTGAATAGGGCGAAAGGGAGGTGTCGGGCGGGCACAGAGTGTGATTCTCAGGGAAGAGCAGCGCAGATGGGGGAAGGTTTATTGCCCATGCATAAGACAGAGAGCGGTGGTGACCAGTGCCTGGGGGAGATGCTTACGAGGGTGAGGAGCCATGCTACGAATCGACAGCGTGCAGAGAGTGGGTCTGGTCAAGACATCTAAAATGGCTGCCGTGCACGACAAAAGTGTGGCATTTCAAAAAAGGCAAGATGGCGCAGACAATGTTTTTCAACACTTCCTCATTTCCTTCGAATCGAACGTTAACAGACGTTGGGGCATATTACCAAAGTTAAGCGATATTTATCGCTAACGATGCTTACCAACCAATTTTTTACCACTAAGCATCGTCAGAAATTATCGAAGATAAACCTTACTATTATCAAGGTTTATCGCAAATGCGATAATAAACGGCCGCAATGCATGAATATCGCTAAAAAGTCAGCGATATTCATGCATTACCGAGCTAATACTCTTAGCCATGTTATCCACCTCCCATTGGATAACATGGCTAAGAACTGCTCAGGGCAGGTGTTACTTTTTGGAGATATTCGCGCTTAGCGCGAATATCTCCAAAAGTTGGTAATAGGAGATAGATATCTTGCATGTTGTAATGCAAGTTATTGTGGTATATGGAACTCATACCATAATCTCTCAGGAAAGCAGAAACTGATCCTTTTGGGACCGCCTAAAAAGGCCTAGGGGGTGAGGAGTACTCTACTTTGCCCCCTTTTCACGTTCCGAACTATTTTATTTTACTCTCTTCTGTAATTACACAAAATACCAGCGATAAGATGCATCGGAGACACACAGTGAGAGAAAGGAGGCCGGAGATGAAGAAGACATGTCAAATACACATTGGAGATAATATAGTGGCAGAAGGGAAGTAAATATGAGTAAACTTACCATGTAACATAAAAATGTTGCACTCTATACTATAAGTCTCATTTTATACTACAATCACTTCGCTACAACCTCATAAATTAAAAATAAAAATAAATAATGTCTCAAACAATTTTTGATTTCTAAATATAAATTTATTCTTCAGAATTTTCTAAATTTGAAACAACTAGTAACATGTCCTCATCAGTAATTTCCTCTTCAATCATCTCATCTGGAATCTCCTCATTAAAAGTCTGCAATGATGATTCTTGTAACTCTATGGTCTCCAAACACTCGATAAATTCGCCATCAAGAGATTGATCAAAAAAATCATTCAAGTCATCTCCTCCTTCTGACAATATTTCATTATTGGTGCTGTCCATTTCAATCAATGTAGTGGAATCATTCAAGTCATCTCCTCGTGACAATATTTCATTATTGGTGCTCTCAATTTCAATCAATGTAGTGGAATCATTCAAGTCATCTCCTCCTTGTGACAATATTTCATTATTGGTGCTGTCCATTTCAATCAATCTAATGGAATCATACAAGCCATCTCCTCCTTGTGACAATATTTCATTATTGGTGCTCTCAATTTCAATCAATGTAGTGGAATCATTCAAGTCATCTCCTTGTGACAATATTTCATTCTTGGTGCTGTCCATTTCAATCAATCTAATGGAATCATACAAGTCATGTCCTCCTTGTGACAATATTTCATTATTGGTGCTCTCAATTTCAATCAATGTAGTGGACAATTCAAAAGAAATTGCCACGGTCTCTTCATTGTGAGCCATTTTATTTTGAAATTGCTTGCTGTAAATTGCAGAAAAAAATAATCACTTTCATTTATCGTTTTTAGTAATACATAATATAAAACTAACTTCATCAAGTATTTAGTATAACAGAAGGACTGCAAATAAATAACAGAAAACATTTTTCAAATTATCTTCAAGTGTACAACATAGTTCCCCTTACAAATTAACAACTCACCTTTTTAAAAGTAGCAGAAGTGTTAGTACTGTGTAAATCAAACACCAGAAATTCACCACCAAAAATTCCTCACAAATGTACCTCAGACAGTAGTATCACAAAATGGCTGTGGTTTCCTCTCATTTGACATATATACATAACCAATTAACTTTCATCACACACAAATACAAAACCAAAGTAACATTTTAATTGGTTCTAAATTTCAACACTTTCAAATGTGTTTTCCCCATGCAATTTTCCATAGGACATTTACATACGTCTACAGCCTGAATGGCTGAACGGAATTACACCAAACTTGGCAAAATGGTACATCAAACCTAAGAGGTCAGGAATGATCTACTATGCCCCCTTATGGTCATTTCCCCCTTCGCTTTGGCCTCCTCTTGTCTCTCAATCCTACCGAGGGACAAGATGGCGGCCGCTACGGACTGTTTGGAATGTTGACAGACGCCGGAGAACCAATCAGCTTCGCAAAGCTCCGTAACGCGAAAAGTACGCGAAGCGGAGCGCTGTTACAGATATATATCTTTTTTTCAACGTTAATTTCTCAAAATCCACTGGAGCACATATATTGAGACCTAGCAAAGGCACATCGGGCTACCAGTCCCTAATATTTTGCCAAGTTTCGTGCAAATCCATTCAGCCGTTCGATTATTATTATTTTGTTTTTTTTTTGCCCCGCGGGGCCCTTTTAAAACCTCCACATCAAACCTAGGGGGTCAGCGAGGATCTACTATGCCCCCTTATAGTTATTTCCCCCTTTGTTTTGACCTCCTCTTGTCTCTCGATCCTACCGAGAGACAAGATGGCGGCCGCTACGGACTGTTTGGAATGTTGACAGACGCCGGAGAACCAATCAGCTTCGCTTCACAAAGCTCCGTTGCGCGAAAAGTCCGCGAACCAGAGCGCTAACCGGTCCGCTGTTACAGATATATATCTTTTTTTAAACGTTAATTTCTCAAAATCCACTGGAGCACATATATTGAGACCTACAAAAGGCACATCGGGCTACCAGTCCCTACAATTTTGCCAAGTTTCGTGCAAATCCATTCAGCCGTTCGGGCTAAAAGTGAGGCCAACCGCCCTATGGAAAACTCAATGTTAAAAACACGTTTTGGGACCCCCCTTTTTTCTCGGCCCCCACTGGACGAACCCCCCCCAAATTTTCAAGGGCTGCTCAGAAACAAAATGTGCCATTTTCCTGAAAATTTCAGCCGATTCCGTCCACAAACGCCAAAGTTATTAGACATAGAATTTTCAAAAAACCCATAGAGAAAAAATCCTAACTATATATACCTACTGGCGACCGCCAGTAGGTAATATATATATATATATATATACATATATATATATATATGAATACAATCCTTTCCACGTTAAAAAAGAGGCAGCACACCAGGAACTGCAACAAAGGGGGTTTCATGTGCAAAAAGAACAACGCGTTTCAGCCTGTCGGCTTTCATCAGGTTCAATGGTCATGGCTGCCGCATACACATTTAAAGAGGTGTTCCTCATTACATTCATGGAAACTGAAGAAACACGTTCCGGATCACAGCTATAGAAACACTCTAGTGATCTCAATAAAGTTAGAATTGAAATACGATAGTGATCACTGGGTGATTTCAAAGGTAAACATAATAGTACATATTTGCGGTTATATAGTGGCTGGCATGATTATTCAAATTCAGATAAATGAATAAATAAATGAATTCGAATTACATCGTAAATTCGATATATTCATCAGTGATCAATCACATAATATACTTATATATGAATCCCATACCCTGAGCATACAATCCCATAATGATATTTCAGTGCAAGTGCACATAGCAGGTCAAAAATGGATTATCCCAAAGTTCACTGTAGAAGTAAAAATACAGCAATAACATAATACGATAATTATGAATGGACAAATGCTTTTTACGTGACCTCCCAACACATATAATTCACTGAAAATGCGCAAATTCATGTGCAGATACTGCGCTGTAGCTACAATGAAGAGAGATCAAAAACAACCTGCAATCATACCACGGCTGGCACCGGCAACGCGAGGCAGGAGGACGGCGATTGGTCTAAAACCCATGTGACTAGATATATATAACACATCTTGGACTATTTAGCGGGCTTTGGGCATGACATGCTGATTTGACCTTCACTGCGGCGGCTCACCCGGGAATTTGCCCTGCAAGTATTTCGTTCTTGATGACACCCATGTTGGGCATTTGTATTTTACTTATGGTTTGATTTTCCTTGCATGACACTTACCTTGTTGATGCACTTTAGTATCTTGCTCTCTACGGAGCATGATCCTGCCGATTACACTATTCGGCGTTGTACCTTTAAGAAACAGAGTCAGCACTAGCACCATCTTTGCATCCCGGGTGGATACTAGAGGCAACTGACTTTTATTATTTCTTTCGGCGCCTTACAATATATATTTGTTGCACTTACATATTTGAGGAGGTAGCTTTACTGACAATTCTTGGGTCTACTTGATTTTGGACCGAGTTGTGGCGCGTACGAATGTACACTTTATTAATTGTGTATTTATATTGCAGGTATGAATTTAATATCTCTGGTTTTGCCACATTCAATTTTCTGTGTATATTTTCGTCTATGTACTGAAGGTCTTTCACACGCATTTTGTGATTTACTCAACATGTCTGCCCTCTCCGCAGTCCGCTTTCTATCACTGTCATTTCACGTTATTTAAACAATGTGCACACTTTTTTCATTTGCGTGATCAAGGCTTGTGAGAAGCCGAAACATGTAGCGAGTGATTAAACACCCTTGGACTTTCCTTGCCTGGCGTTATTTTGGCTGCTTCTGAGAGTGTGTTTACCCTGTAATTCTGACTTTGATATATATATATATATATATATATATATTCACTGAAAAAACCATAGGTTTTACACACGTTATAGTTAGGAAGTAGCATTTAGAAAACCTATGAAATTTACTGAAAAAACCATAGGTTTTACACACGTTATAGTTAGCTGGAAATTTTACTGATATAAAACCAATGAAATTCCACGTTATAGTTATTTGGACTCACTATAACTTGCGCGTGTAATGCACTGCTGATGATGTCACATATTACATCACTCATGACATCACTGATGACACCATCCAGTGAATGTGTGTCTTTCTGAAAAATAAATATGTGTTATATATGTATATATTATTGAATATCTTAGTGAATACATATATTACTGAGTAATGCTTAAATATTTAAATATATGTATTAGTGTTTCACTTTGTGTATAAGTGGCTGCATGGGTTGATGAGTAGGTACATGTGTATGTATATAGGTTATTAGATGTTTTTCTTAGTATCAGTATGAGTGTTTGCATGGTTTGGTGGGGGTATTACTTACTACATAGATGCAAGAATGACTGAGTCTCTGTTTGTATGTGTTTTGAAGACAGCATATGTGAAGGACTGTATGGGTGGATTAGTGTGTATATGTCTGTGTTAGTGAGTGAATGACTGTCTTATTAGTGTCTTTATCAGTAACTACATATGTTTTAATGTAGTATATGTGAATATTGATGTATATAAGTGAGTATATGTGAGAGTGAGGGATTGTAAGAGTTCCTGTTTAAATTAGTATGTGTTTCTATAAGTGATTTTTTAAGAGAGTAAGTATGTGTAAGTTTCCTTAGAAGTAAAGTGGTAGTGTGTGTATAGCTGTTTATGCAAATAAATGGATGTTCAATAGTTTATTTGCATGTGTGAGTATGTGTGTGAATAACGTTTGGATGACTGTCGGTGTGTAACAGGATGTGTAGGTGTATCACTACATATGATTAGTGAATATATGTATGAGTGACTATATAGAACTGTTGGTGAATTAGTGCATGTGTATATAGATGGTGGAATTATTGAATTGGTTGTTGTAACTGGTATGGGTATCTCTATTTTTTTGAAAATGTTAGTTTCTATTTTTGAATATGTGTTTCAAGGGTTAGATTACAGTGAAAGGAGGTCTGTCACTGTGTCACAAGGATGGTGTCATCAGTGATGTCATGAGTGATGTAATATGTGACGTCATCAGCAGTGCATTACACGCGCAAGTTATAGTGAGTCCAAATAACTATAACGTGGAATTTCATTGGTTTTATATCAGTAAAATTTCCAGCTAACTATAACTGGTGTGAAACCTATGGTTTTTTCAGTGAATTTCATAGATTTTGTAAATGCTACTTCCTAACTATAACGTGTGTAAAACCTATGGTTTTTTCAGTGAATTTCATAGGTTTTCTAAATGCTACTTCCTAACTATAACGTGTGTAAAACCTATGGTTTTTTCAGTGAATTTCATTGGTTTTTAAAATGCTAATTCAGAAATATCTCGTGTATGCAACCTATACTTTTGTCAATAAAGTTCTGGCAATATTTTTTTCGGAAACAAGCCGTTTTCTTCACTGTTCAAGTTGCATAGAGACTCCTTGTAAAACGATACAGAATTAGAAAGTCTGTACCTTGCCTTTTTTTGAACGCATTAAAATTTGTCTGTAAATAAAAATAGCCTTTCTAAACTTTCGTGCGCGACCCGGTGTGCGCACTCTCGGCAACAGTTCTCAATAAAATGGATATCGCATTTCCAGGCTCACGTGCGCGACCGTGTGCGCGCACCCACCTATATATTTCGTGAAAACTTTGCAATCTGAACTTATTGAATTTCTTCATAGACCCATCAAAGAACTTATAGTACGTCAAAGAGACTAAACCTAGACTTCTTTTTTATTATTATGAAAATTTTCATTAAATGGAGCCGAATGTCTTTTTAAACTTTCGTGCGTGACCGAATGTACACACCTTCGTATTTTTTAAAAAAATATAAAAGATTTTATAGTTTAACAATTGTATGCTTGAATCGAGCTCAGAAGATATATAACATCCGGATGTGTTTGGATTTACTCCTTTTCACGTTTTGAAACTTCGCTGAATTAGACCGCTACTTCCAAATGACGTACGTGACCAGATACTATCACCACGTAAACGTCCTGAGACGCGCATGTGAAGGCATGTGACTTGAAAACAACACTTCCAATTGGTTTTTAGTAGTTTCTATTCTGCAATTTACACGGAGCACTCCACCCACTTCCCTCACTATCTTTTCTACTCTCAAAAGAGAACAACGTTCAACATCTTTCGAAAGACTTTGCTGAAATAACTGCCGTTCCGCATTCATCTTCCGAATCTGAAGAAAATGAGCGACTACCTTTAAAAAGAAAAAAGGAATCTTTTATTTGGCAATTTTTCACTTATCCTGAAGAAAAAAAGAAAGTGAATGCGCCAAAAGTTACCTGCACGATATGCAAATCGGTTCTCTCAAGAGGAAATCCAACAAAAAAATATTCCTTTTCCATATATACCATGGTGCGGCATGTCAAACAAGTGCACCCTGTGGAATTTGCACAGGCATCGACAAGAGCCCTGGCCACGCTATTACCATCAGAGGTGGCCAGCACATCTTCTGGTGGACGACCTGTATCTCCATCGAGTGCTGTGATGGACTTGAGACCATATCTTGCAAAGGTGCACATGAAATGCAACGAGTGTGGAGAAATTCTTCTGTACGGAGAGCAGAGCCTCATTCTTATTAAACTAAAAATTGAGAGTCATAAATGCCCCGAGAAAAGATACATTTCTTCATTTCATTTTGATCCTGTGTCACAACTGAAAATGTTCTTGCAAGTTTAAAAAATCCAAAACAACATAACACTTGTTTAAAAAAAAAAAAAAAAAAAAAAGTTCTTTTCAGAACTAACTCATTGTACCAAAAAGAGCTCCAGGAGCATATTATAAAGTGGGTTTATCTCCGCCTTTTTGGCTTTTGTTCGTGCGCGACCGTGTGCGCGCACCCGCCTATATATTTCGTGAAAACTTTGCAATTTCAACTTATTAAATTTCTTCATAGACCCATCAATGAACTTATACTACGTCAAAGAGACTAAACCTAGGCTTCTTTTTTATTATTATGAACATTTTCATTAAATGGAGCCCAATGTCTTTTTAAACTTTCCTGCGTGACCGAATGTACACACCTTGGTATTTTTAAAAAAATATAAAAGGTTTTATACTTTAACAATTGTATGCTTGAATCGAGCTCAGAAGATATATAAAATCCGGATGTGTTTAGATTTACTCCTTTTCACGTTTTGAAACTTCGCTGATTTAGACCTCTACTTCCAAATGACGTACGTGACCAGATACTGTCACCGCGTACACGTCCTGAGACGCGCATGTGAAGTCATGTGACTTGAAAACAACACTTCCAATTGGTTCTTAGTAGTTTCTATTCTGCAATTTACACGGAGCACTCCACCCACTTCCCTCACTATCTTTTCTACTCTCAAAAGAGAACAACGTTCAACATCTTTCGGAAGATTTTCTTTTCACGCGATAATGTGAAATACTGAGATTATTACAGGATTTTCTAACAGATATGTGTTCCCATTGATGTTGAAGCACTAACACCGTGGAAAATTCCACGGACATCTCTACCCTGTTATCTGCAATTGTGAGCATCAAAAGGAGCTGCGCTACGCCCCTGTGAGAGGCCTCACTCCCACTGCTGCAACGGCTTGGCAGTCCTACAGATGCACAGGAACAGCACCTCCGATCCATTGAAGTTCTGTGTCGGTCTCAATACCACTTACAAAATGAAAATAAGCACTGAAGAATATTCAAGTATGTAGTACTCCTCCTGCTACAGCATACAAAATGCATTCTATTACCTATAAAAAAGTCAAACACCCACGCTACAATCATATAGAACACTTCCTCTAAAGAAGCCTGTGAATAACTTTAAAACATCAGGTTAACCTTTTTTTACTCTCTCATCATTATTAAAGATAAGTATTTACAATGCTATATTAAACAATGCCATGGTTCTTGCTTTTTAATTTTAAAAATCTTGCAATCTTTCACAAACCCAATACTCATGGCTTCTTTTTCGTGACAAAAATCTTGCAATATTACATACCTACATAGAATAACAGAAAAAACATAACACTACAAAGGCCGAACACTCTACTAAACGTGGATTTGTAACCTATGGGGCAGATTTATGTTAACTACTTCATACCCAGATATGCACCAGTTAATGTACACCACCGTATGCTAGTGCTCCGTTACCCATGGTGTGCCACATTTGAAATGTGGCGCACCATGGTACAAAAACACCATACATGCGTAACACATCTGTGCTCAAAAAGTAATACATTGCTAGAGTTGCATCGCAAGTGTGATGCAGCTCCAGCAAGGCTCACCAATGCACTATATTCACAATACTGCGTCAATACCTACGCCTGCTTCAAGCACATGCACAGTTTTGAAAGAGCATAGGTCTGAAAGTCACTGAGTGAAATATCATGCATTACAGTCAGCCACTTTCAAGACGCATTCCTTCAGAGGAACACTTCCTTATGGTGCAGGGCTTTAGAATGTGACATATCTCCTAGATCCATAACGTTGTAAATATGGTACATTATTTCCACTGTCATTGTATTAAATAAACTGATGAAATTGTGGCGCAAAGAACATAACGTCAACATAAAGCTGCTACAATGTGTTTTAAAGTGCCCTTTAAATTACAACCAACACTCTCTTTGAAGAGACCCCTCATGTTTTTTTAACACCTGTTAAGTCCTTCCATGCTCATGACAGAGCCGCTCCATCACGAGCATTGCCTCAGCTGTCCTCAGAATAGACCAGTTTTGTCATGGGCTTGCCGCTGTGCTTGCACAGCACTAATATTGTACCTCCATGACACGTTCTATTGACTAAGCAGAGCCATGACAGAACCACTGTATCATGAACAGATCTCAACCGTGGCTCATGAAGGAGTACCTCTATCATGAGCATAGAAGTACCACTCAGCCCCCCGGCCCCCTAATGCTGAGGCAGAATTGCCACTGCAGCAAAGGACTTAAACTCCTGGAAAGAACAACATGTAACATTTAATATCATTTCCCACCAATGTTTTCATATATCAGTGTTGCTGAACTCACTCAGTAAAATGTCGCTCATTTCATTAAATCACTTTTAAAGCATGCCTTATAACAATGCACCCAATCCTATGTGGAAGTGCTTATATTAAACATGACATTGCTTTAAGCAGGATAGACAAAGAAATGACACAGTGATGTAAAAGTTTCTTTATTTTTTATACTTACCTAAAAAAATAGTAAAAAAGTAAAGTACATTTCTTTTAAAAACGTAGTACCTGTGGAAGAAAAGTAAAAATAAGATTATAATGTACATTTCATAAAATAAAAAAAGTAGGAGTCAATAAGAGAGAGGCAGAGAAAACTCTCGGATGTTATTAGTTGTACTTACCTTATAAATATAATATCTGTGGAAGACAGTAAAAAAATATGTTTTAATACATATTTCTAAATTCAATGTAACAAAATACCTCAAACAACATATTAAATGGTTTATTTTTGCTGTCCTCAGAATACATTGATTTTCACTATAAACAGTGATTTCAATATTAATCATCATATAACAGCGGGGAAAAAAAACACAATCAAAATGATTGTGTTTAAAAAACCCATCCAAAATCTCCATACATATTATAAATACCTGAAAAAAACATATCTTAAATGTTTTTATCAAATTCGCAATTTCTTGAGTAAGCACACTACATCTTCCACAGTTACAAACTAATTAAACTATACGACCTATTTTTAAATATATCTCAAAAAAACACCGTGCAAGTATCTCCTATAAAAATCTATCTTAACTATACATTTTCTTCTCTCATACCTTTCCGCGTGGCCAAATTGTATAAGTTAACTCATTATCTTTTAAATACCTCTCCCAAAAACTTGCGTCCATATATGTTCTAAAATAATTATCTAAAGTACTCATTTTCTTCTCTCATATTTTTCCACATGGCCAAATACTATGAGTTAAGTAGTTTTTTTCTGAAATTTCTTAATCTTAATCTTATCTATTCTTTTGTGAACCTTTACAGTAACAATGTGTAACATGTTTTATACCATCAAACATTAACTACATTTCTACCTGATGTTATCACAATACCAAGCACAAATTTCATTTATAGATTTGTAGACCCTCAGTCACATGATATTTGTAAACAAGAAAGTTTCATATCTTTACAGTATTAATCTTCCTACAGCAAGTGATTCTACTGAAATTTGGGTTCCAAAAATAGCAGATAGGAGTTAGTTAAGGCAAAAGGCAAACGTTTCTTAAAAGTCAATTGGGTATCATTGCAAAGCGTCCAGCCACTTCCACACTTCAAATAAGCTGTATAATGTCCTGATGATGTGGAAGGCCCTTCATGAAAAATGATGGCTACAGTTACAAATGTTCTTCTAGAAATAGATACTTGAGTAGCCACAACATTTTTAATTAAAGTTGGCAATTTACTCCCATCAGCTCTGCATCGTTGAAACATTAATATTACATATTGTCCATATCTATGGATAAATAAAGTTGATAACATTTCAGACTTACATTGAGAACAGACCATGTTCTGATGCGCATCTTTTACTAGTTTATTAAAAGACACTTCTTTACAGTCTGGTAATGTTAAATATATAAATCTTTCACTGTGTATATCAGTACTACTTGAAAATGAGCAATTATCACACTTATGTTCCCATTTATAAGAAAGGCCAACAAGATTATCAATATCTACACCTTCATCTTCCAAAACTGTAAACATATACATAATAAATTCCTGACAATCTTGCTGAATATTCTGTGAAAATTGATTTACTCCTGCACATATGTCTAAAACATTCCTTAGTTCTGAAACACTTCCTACTTCACTTTCACCACTACTACATTTTTCAAATATAGAATTTAAGGAATAGCAAAATGTTTGCTCTTGATTTTCTACAATCTGTTCCTTAACATTTTTTAGAAAAAAAACAACATTAACTACTACATTTGCATAACAGTTGACACCAGACCTGTTTTCAAACTTAAATCCAACAATCTCTTCAATACTAACCGTTTTCTTATGCCTACCAACAACAGCTACATCTTTTTTTCGTCGTTTCTCAACTACTTCAGCACATTTCTCCTCATTTTTCCTTTTCTGACCAACCATACGCCTTTCAATTAAAGGATATTGAGGTAAACTTGGAGCATATTCTCTTCTTAACCTATTATACTCCTTCACACAATTTAAATCTGCACTAATCTTTGTCTCATCATAATCAATTAAATAAAGTCCACATAAAGTTCTAACTCGCGATAAAGCGACATATGCCATACCCTCTTTGAATACAGTGCTTCCAATATTTACCAAAGCACAATCTACACTTAAACCTTGAGATTTGTGAATAGTCACTGCATATGCCAAACAAATTGGAAATTGCTTCCGACGGACATATAAGTCTTTCACAAGCAAAAAACAATTTGAACAGCGACTAATTTTCTGAACTTCCTCAATTCCATCAAATTTTATTCTTAAAAATTCAATCTCATCTCTATTTGTATAATTGACAAAACCAACAACATTACCCATTGCTCCATTTACCAATCCTCTTTCTACATGTAAATTTCTCCTTAAAATTATCCGACAATTTAAACATACATAAAGATTTTTCTCTAAACCAGCAGTTTTAGATATACTTTTTTGAAGAGAATCC
Source organism: Lissotriton helveticus (assembly GCF_964261635.1). Lineage (NCBI taxonomy): Eukaryota > Metazoa > Chordata > Amphibia > Caudata > Salamandridae > Lissotriton > Lissotriton helveticus. The sequence continues at coordinate 755,306,583 of NC_136059.1, read as the reverse complement.
AATTTCAACTACAACTTTTCAGACAAAACAATAGTACTACCTTCATGCTCTATTCTATCTTTAGCTTCCAGTTTCCTAATTTCTTGATTTTCTAAATTCAACATTTTCTCATTAAAAACTGAACATTCTTTCACAGTTGGCATCAAGCATATCACTGATTTATCTGCTACCTCTTTACTATATATTTTCTCAGGTACATTATCTTCATTAGGAAACAGCTTGGAAAGTAATCGTGTTCGTAGAGTGTGTTTCGCATCTTCAGTTAGTTTTCCAATCCTTATATCTTGAAGAATTTTTCCATATTTAGTATCCTTTGCCTGTCGCATATTTTGAATCAGTTCAGTATATTTGAAATGTGACCATATATTAACATTTCCAATACTGCCCAGGCACTTTCTAGTCTCCTCATGCGTAACAGTTTCAAATACAGGTTATCCTTTCACTGGAGTTAGTTGGAGTAGATCTCCAAAAACTATGACATTTTTACCTCCAAATAACACATCATACTCTGTCTTAAGTATCTGTTGCATTCTTAAATGCACAAAAGCAAGCATTAAATTAGATACCATGCTTACTTCATCAATAATAAGAAGTTTAATTTTTTTAAGCACTCTAGAAACTTCAAAACAAGCTTCTCCAGATAGCTTGTGATATTGTAATTTATTTTCATGTTCAACTGGCAGCATCAGTAAACGATGTAAAGTAATACTTTTAATATTATGTGCTGCCAATCCAGTTGGAGCAGTAACAACACACGACAGTGTTGACTGAGTTCTTTGCTGTAAATATGTAGTAATTCCTTTAATTAGGAAACTTTTACCAGTTCCAGCTTCTCCACTTACATATAATCGAATAGGTTGAAATGACATACATGAGCAATCTTTTCTCTCATGACGAAAGCCATGCTCAATGTGCTCTGTCACTTCATCATATATCTGTCTTTGCTCAACATTAAATTGCTTCTTAAATTCTTCTAAGTTGATTGCTTCCTCTTGACCTTGCTGCATTGCTCTTTCCACCTCATCCATGGCGGAGGCTGCTTCATTTTGGATAATTGGTTGTCCCAGTGGATCTTGACTTAATGAAGCCGAACTTTGACTATCTTGTGAACTATCTCTAGCAATCTCCGCTGCAATTGTTGCTTCTTGCTCTATTTCATCATTCAACATTTGGAGATAATTACTAAAAACAGGACATTCAATACTACTTTTAGAAGCGTTGAATGAATCTTCATAACTATCAAACTCCCTAAGTAGTTCCTCTTCTCTACGCCATGGTTTAAAGAGTTGCAAAAGAGCAAAATAGTAAACTTCTCTTTTGTCAGGTGTTTCGCAACTCAGTTTCCGATGATTAATCAAGTGTCCTTTTCTTTGTTTCACCAGACATCCTTCTTGTCCAATTACAGTGTATACACCTTTATCAATGTTCTCTGTAACATTCCTTTTAAAAGTGTAGTTTTGAAGTATTTCATACAGACAAATGTTTTCTAGAAGAGTACTTCTATTTGGATAGTATGTATCCAACATATTTGTTTTCAGAATGTCTGTACTGTTTGGTTCTTTCTGGGCTAAATATTAAATTTCTTGCACAGGTTTTAGAACACGGTTTCGTGTTTCTGCAAGACCCAAACTCACCCAGAGAATAGTCCTTGATTTAGCATAAAGACTTGCTGATGATAATCGGTCACAACATTCATATGCTCCAATTTCTCGATGAGACAACATCTTCAAACTGTACGTATACAATTTCTTGCTTAGGCTCTTTTCATGAGAAATGTCTTCCCACATCTCCTTTAGTTCCGTCTTTTCAGATTTTGTGATGTAAGACGTTACATATCGAGCCACAGCAATAGAGTTGTCTGCAACATATTGTATGTCCATGTTAGCATTCCACATGGACAAAATGACTGGGTTATAGTCATTTATATATTTGGATTCTTCACCTCTTCTTAAATTGTACGTATTTTTAGGTGACCTTCTTCTGATGTTATGTCGCAAAGATAACATCAAATTGTTGACTCTTCCTTTTGAAAGTACCGGTCGTGCAAATCCAAAACGACATTTGGTGTAGAATTTACTCTTTGATTTGAATTTTCGCCGACAATATTTTCCACAACGATGACTTTGAAAGCGTAACACTTTTCCTCTTAAGTCCTTATCAGTTGTACTATTAGGTATGTCACAAGTGGCATACTGTTCAATAAAAGACAGTACAGTCTCATCCGAGTCTCTTCCAAATTTAGGAGCATCCTTGATCCATAACAGCATATGAATATGAGGAGCACCTCTTGCTTGGTATTCTTTTCTCCAAAATAAATCCAGTACTTCACCAAGAGGCGGATTTTTCTTGTTTGTAAAGACATCATAGCTTCAAATCTATGATTAAAATATCTGCAAACATTAACCGGATCAAACGAACACAGTTCTCCGGGTGTCTTGTAGTTTATATTTTCTATGTTTGCATTCGCCTCCTGAAGAAATTCAAGTAAATCTTCCCAAGCATACTCTGCACAGCTTAGAGTTAAAAACCATGTTGGTGCTCCTAAGTTTCTAAGCATGCACTTCAAATCTCCATGACGACGGTACCAATACTCATTAGTACCACGCTGACAAGCCATTAAATTAATTAGATGTGAATCCAAAACACTATCTTTCTGTTGCACTTAATCCATAAATTCCTTTGCTGAAATATTATGCAGATGAACTCCACTTTTTAAGATATGGTTCACTGCATAAGAGAGACCAGATAAGTCACTCTCAAACAGAAGATGAAACAAATATGGAATGCATAGGCGAAACCTCGGATCTTCTGCATATAATCTTGTTGTCCGGTATTCAGATGCATCATATCGTGTACCTTCACCTGTAGGGAATAACTGTGGGAAACAACGACCTTCCAAACTTTCTTCCCACACACTAATAGGATTTCCTTTCGCCTTTTTCATCTGAAATAATTCAATAGCATTCCCTATTGCTTCTTTGGAATGCAGTGGATGAACACTGTAATGTTCATAAATTTCTTCACTTCTGGATAGGTCAACTTTTTCAATTTGTCCAATAGACTGATCACTCTCCTCTTCTTCACTTACATCTTCTTCTTCTACGTATACATCTTTATAGTACTTATTGTTTTAAACTAAATACAACGTTGCCTTTTTGACTTTTCTAACATCCACTAAATCTCGCCAGATTTTCTTACTCTTTGTAGGTACACCATTAACTAGAATAACTAGAGGTTCCTCTTCTACATTTTCAACACCAATTGTTTCCATATTTTTTTTTAAATCAAGTGGCAAATATACAACTCTACCCTTTAATCCTCTTTGTAAATCTGAAGGATTTAATTTACCAGTCTTAGGCTCCATACGAACAATAGCCTGAAAAGGATGTACACATTGGATCAGAATAGTCTCATAAGTATTTAAATCCATCAATTCTGATGGAATATTTATCAACTCTAGATTATTATGAACAGCTCTAGCAGGCATTTTATTTTCATTTAATTTATTATAACAATATTTACAAATACGTTGCTCAAAACCCAAATCAAAATAATTTTCCACCAACAAATAAGTTGCAAAATCTTTCCATTGACCATTACTTTCATCTTCACTTTTTAAATATAAATCAACTAACCTAGTTTGACTTTTGTAATGAATGCGTCGACAACAGACACAAAAAAAATTTGGTTTCTCACCTGCAATTACCTTAAACTTTATTATTTCCTGTTCAAAATTTTCAATATTAACATGTCCAACATTTTCTAACACATTTCCTTCTATAATTATATCAGTTTCTGCATTATCTTCCTCTGGACCAAAATAACTTACCTCAATTTCTGCACAAATCTTCTTAACATCTAATTCACATCCATGCAAAAGAGCACTATTTAACTGTTTAAGTTTAAGTGCTGGACTTTTTGCATAATACAACTTTTCACTAATTTTCTCATTTTAGTATGATGCACTGCTAACATCCTGAAGTGATGAAACACACCCTGGCATATTTTTTTAGAAAGACAAGCCAGAGAATGACCTTGCAGACCTATTTTTTCTCGCACTCTGCAATGATCTAATTCTTGCAACATAACAATTTTTTTTTTAAGACTTTCTTTAGTGTACTTACGTAAGAAATTGCGAAAGAAATCAATTGAATCCTGTCGTACACTACAAATGCTACTACAATTCCAACTGTAAACAGGAACATTAGGACGTCCCCCTGAAGCTTCTCCAGCCATCACCTCTTCTGCATTTCTAACCACAATTTTCTCTTTATCAATTACACATCCCTCCTTCACCTCATATCCTCGACCACTGATGTCAACTGCATGCAACAAATCGTTACTTTGAAAGTAACTCTCTTCATTAAAAAATGGTTCAGAAGTTGAAGTATGCATCCACTTCCCAGAAAACACTTTACAAAAATTACTCCTATTTATGTGTCTCTTCCATTTACTTTTAGCTTTTAAAACTCGTATTGCCTTATTTAGAGTATTTATTCTATTAAGTACGAAAATAAATAATTTTCTTTTGGTCTCAAACGCGCGCTCAACAATACCCTCTATATATTGTTTCTTCTTAAGAAAAGCAGATCTTCTTTTAGAAACTTTCTCCTTTTGTAATAAATTCGAAACTACTCTGTTGTAAAACATATGCTTCCTGATTTGGCTAAATTGATTCATCCGAGTTTTACTGTACAGATTTTCCTGTCTGCTGATTCCAGAAACATTTTTATCTTTGGTTCCATGTCTCCTTCTCGATACTGGTATACTTTTTTCCTTGTGGACTTCAATACTAACATTTTTCCTTCCACATATTGCTCTCAAAAACTTTTTGGTTTGCTTACCAGAAGCACTCTTCTTTTTATCCGTCCTATGTTCTTTTGATACTTCTTCAATTCCTTTCTTCTTCAAATTGTAAGTCCGTTTATAGAGCTTTCTTTTTTCAGTTCTGGTCGGCATCTTAATTTAAGATTTTGATGAAATTCTCAATCTGTAAAACACAAACATAACAAATATTATAGTTGACTACTAGCATATAACGTACAAATTTAAACCACAGATTCATTTTCTAAGTAGAATAAAGAAAATAACAGAAAGTCTCTGAACAGAGTAGGAAATCCTGTAGTAAATGTTGGTTCTTAATTTTATCACACTCCATATCTGTTTTAACATTATAGACAGTTTTTAATTCTAATTTTTAAAGCATACAAACAGTACAATTTTTTCAAGAACTATGGGTCATCGTAGATGTTTTAACCTTTTTTACTACAATCTCTTTTACACTTCATCAGAACATGTCTTATCACTCTCATAAAGCACATCATCAATGAATAGGACAAGAAAACTGTCTTCAAGAATGCTTTACTATCAAAAAAAAATGTATTAATTGAAAAGTTCATAATCTAGTAGAACTTCCAGCATTATATCATCAGTAACTTCTTCAAGTCTAAAGTCCTCATCTCCTTCTACCATCTCTAAGTAAGCTGAGTCTAAAGACATGTCCATAAAATCATTATTTTCATCTATTTCCTCTTCAAAGACTGCATCTAAAATTTCCTCCATCACTTCGTTAATGATTTCAAAATGAATTTGTTTCTCTTCTGAGGAATTCTCCATAACTAGACTCAGTTTATTCTTCTGTATCCTTTTAAAAAAATATACAGACTAAATTATATCTTTTTTCATAAATGTCTAACTTAAAAGTACCTTTACTAATTTTTAAACTACATATATTTTTATAATTTCTAACTTATTAACTGTATATATATTAAGATACCACGTTCCGCTTGTTTTGAAAAGAAATTGGCAATATAACCCTAAACATTAACACTGATCTTTTTTTTCCATTAAATAATTACTGTTCTTAAAAGACATTTTACGGTAAAATTTCTTTTTAGATTTTCTAGATATCACAAATATTGATTAACTGTAGAATTAATTTTTAGAGACCCATTTTTTCAGTTCACCAGTACAAAGAGCTATGTAAACTATATGCACTCTGAAGAGAAGGCTCACACTATACAAACCATAGCATTCACTTAACAGATTACTACTTTCCACAGAGACAGTTCCTTTTATGTTTCAACAGCATACTCACCATGTAAATGTCATAGCATATACAAAATGTCATACTAAGCATGAAGAACAACCTCATAATAAACCTCTGCATGAATATGTAAAACAATACCTATAAATAGTATAATCACAGTTTTGCAGGAAAGATACCCATCACACCTAGAACCATATCATAATACCTCTCTGTAAATAAAGGAGAAAGACTGCAAAACATAATGCAACAAGATTTCAAAAATCATGAGCACTTCACAAGATTTAAGTAATGGAAACATGAAAGAATTATACCCCAATGATCCATAAATCTGAACTCCATCAAAAACAACACATGCACCAAGCCCATTAAAAGATAATTTCAACTGTCAGTGGAGAATATCTCAAAATACATATTTAGTATAAGCAGATACAACCCATGTGAATAATTCAAAATAAAATCATATTTCAAAATGAAATTTTACAAACATTTAAAAAAATCTTCTTCATTATTTTCATGTGCACCCAAAAAAACTGCCTATGCAAAAATACCAACTCACCTGAAAAAAAGAATATAATTCCTCAAAATGTGTAATTCAGAAGGCAGGTTGTTGCTTTTCACCACCAAACACTGTAAAAAAGAAAATAATAAAATTTAATTAACTTATTACAGACTTATTTCTTACACAACATAGAGCCATTATAGCAAAGAACAAGCATAACAGATAAATTCCCCAAGATTCTCTATCATTACAATAAGATACAAAATGTCTCATTTATGAAAACATTGCGCCACAGATATGTCACTTTTTCCCATGTTAAAACTGATGCACCAGCGACACAAGGCCTTCATAACTAAAAGCCCATGTGACGGAGAACAAGTGCATAGACAGAAAATACAGGGCCAACCTTGGGCATATGCAAGCAGTACACCTGCACAGGACCACCAAACCCCAGGAGCCACCATATTAATATATATCCTTAATATAATAATCCTCTAAGGATGCATACATATTTGCGTAGCGGCCCATGGCAGGAATTTGGCGTGCTCTGGCTCTGTTCCACTTCCAAACACCTTGATCCACCCCCCCCCCTATTCAGTGGGCTGCACGCTCCGCCCCGCCCAAACCCCCTGTTACAGAGCCCCCTACCTATGCTCCCTGCCCAGGGCTGCCATGACCCTATACCCGCCCCTGGAAAATGTATAAGACACAGCAACAGTAAAAATCAAAGAATAGGCAACATGCAGAAAAACTGCACAGTAGATAAAGAAACATATGTTTAAGATAACCCCATTGAAAAACATGTAGTAATTTTTTTAATCTGCCATGCATCTGGCCCTCCAGGACCGCTTTGGAAACTCCTGCTTTAAACCTTTACATTTCATTTTCACCACACACACGTTTTGTAAAAACCCATGTAACGGACAACAACTGCATACACAGAAAATGCAGAGCTGGCCTTAGGCATATGCAAGCTGTACACCTGCACTGGATCACCAAACCCCAGGGGCCACCATGCCAATATATATCCTTAATATAATAATTCTCTGACAATAGATACATGTTTCTGTGATGGCCCATGCCAAGAATTACGCGTCCTCTGGCTCTGTTCCACTTCCAAACACCCTGACCCCCCCTCTTCACTGGGCTCCGCACTCTGCCCCGCCCGGACCCCCTGTTACAGGGCCCCCTACCTACGCTCCCTGCCCACGGTCACCATGACCCTAGATCCGCCCCTTGAAAATGTATAAGACACAGCAATAGTAAATCTCAAACAATAAGCAACATGCTGAAAAACTACACAGTAGATAATGAAACATATTTTTTAGATAACTCAATTGAAAAACATGTAGTAATTTTTTTAATCTACCATACATTTGGCCCTCCACGACCGCTTTGGAAACTCCTGCTTTAAACCTTTACATTTCAGTTTTTAAACCATACACACGTTTTTTTTCAAAGCTGCATATTAAACGCCTAAACATGTATTTAGTCGTCCACATGCAGGCACTTTCAATTACATGACTTATTTAAGTGGAATCCCTGTAATGTTGCATATCTTTCCAAAAATACACCAGTGCCTATTATTATAACGATTTTTTTTCATTATTCATCAGTGATATTATTTTTTACATATAATGAAAATCACTATGACTTTTTAAACGACAAAGCTTACGCGGTAAAAATCACTCTGCATTTGCTTCCCTTTAAGAATGTAGTTTATCTACCCCACGCATGTGAACCTTGATGTTTCCATCTGGCAGCGAATTCCGGCCTTGAATCACAAGACATGAACAACAGCCTTATTGTCACAAAAAGAAGTTAGCGTAGCATCTGTTCGCGAACATATCTTTCACTTAGCTAATATTCACAGACAACACCATTCCTTATAAAAGAGTGGCCTTCCTTTACAATTTACTGAGGTGACTCCCTTAATTTTAAACGCATCCTCCACTTCAAGACAGGCTATTTTTTTTATAACTACTAAGCAATGGTTTAGTGACCGGACTGCCAAAAATTATATCAAGTCATTCTGCTACTCTTCACTCCATGCTCTGCGACCTATTTCTGTGGACTTCCTGTTGAACTGCCAGTGCTGCGATGTTTGTGTTCCCATCTCGTTTATTTCAAAATGGATGTCCCTCCTGTCTTCGCAAACAAGCCGGAACACTTAGAACTATTTCGCCAGAAGATGCTTGACTACTACGGCATCTTAGCACTCTCGACTCTGAATACTTCATATCGATTATCATTTCGATATTCCTATTTCACCTGTGTACAGCCTGTATTTCATTGCCTTAGCTGTGATTTCATGTGGGCCCTGGACTTATGTCTCTGCAACTTGGTACCTCCTGAAGTGAATTACAATCATCTCATGAATCCGTTAATTGATCATGAACAGCTATGTTGCAACGGAGGGATTATGGCCTTTGCAGCGATACAAGGAGTTCTAGGTCATTGGAATATATTCGCAGCGGCGCAAGATTTCCTGACAGACAGCTACATTGAAAACCCACCGAGCTTTCCTCTGCTGGTACTAGAGGCTCCGATAATAACAGATCATGATTGCTGCTTTCCTCTTTTCAATTGGATGGCTGACATGTTTTCGGATCATAACAGTGACTTCCTGTTAGAAGCAGTTGCTGCCTACTTCGCCTATACAATACTTAGATGACTGTTATACAAGCCATTGACGTCCACATTTCGTTTTGCCTGCCTATCTTTTTCACGTTTTCTTGGATATTTTCTTAACATGAACAGACCTATTGGCTTTACTAACAGTGGACATTATGATTTCCTGCTGGTTAAATTTTGATCTTTTCTGTGGACTAAATTTTTTTTCTTCAGCTACTCGATTTTGAACTTTATTTTTTATTAAAGTCTAATCTCAACAATTCTATTGTATATCCTATCTTATGTTCTTTCAAACGTACTTGAAGCAAAACTCGGTAATATATGCTACATGTGCCCTAATTAATGTGTAAATATAGAATGAGTTTTTTATAACTGTAAACGCCATTTCGCATTTGAACTGCTTATTTCCGCCTCACACACCTCTGCTCCTTTAATTTTCCATAAACTAAAATATTTTTTAATACATAAGAGAAAAATATGTTCTTTCAATAATATTTCCATTGTTTTTCCTACTGTACTTCAAATGCAATACTGCAACCTTCAAAAAATATCTCAATACAGTAGTTCTTCTCAACACTGATTTGCGAACGATCCAACACATTACATACATGCACCTCTCGCCATTTTGTCGGTTTTGGCGCGTTTTTTTCTCCCTTACACAATAGCATAACAGAAACGTGATAGTGCTTCGCATGCAGAGAGCTCATTGATAAAGACATATTGTCTAACCACTAGCATTTTCATGTATCTTTCCTAAACTGAAAGGCCAGAGACCTTCTTCCATTTATTAACATATAATGAGCCTTATTTATGAAGGCCTTGCGCCGCCGGTGTGTCACTTTTTCCCATGTTAAAAGTGACGCACCGGCGGCGCAAGGCCTTCATAAATCTGCCCCAATATACTTCCTCATAAGAGTGTATAATTAATTTTGCTAAACCATATTCATTTTTCATCAACTATACCGTTTGTATTTTATGTACTAGTGGCTATACCGATTACTTTGTTTTTTGCAATGTCTGTACTCGTATTCGATAAGAAACTTGCCTTGAAAACAGTGCATTTCTGAATAAACATTTCAAATAAACACATTCTCTCTTTTAATCCATAATCTCAACTAAAATGATTGTATATTGAAACAGTATTCATGTGTTCCACGTAACTTCAGCTGTACTAACTTAATATTTTCTTTTGTCGACCTGATTTACTCATACTAGAACCCACAGGCCTATAACAGCCCGTGAACCCTTTCTTAGTAGGTCGCGCACCATGCAGACAGTTGTACCTCTGTAAAAAAATAATTTATTACTCTTACCAAGCACTACCGCAGTTCTGCTTCTCTCAGTGTTAATCACTGCTCCCACGCTTCTACAGACCAGACGCTATGTCGTATTTCACTCCTTATCACGCTTTAATCTCCACAATAACAAACACTTCTCCGCCAGCCACCAGAGAACAGAGTGCAGATGCAGAGGCACTAAGTAGTGAAATACAACATACCTCTGCTCTATGGAAACAACCGAGCGGTAATTGTGAAAGAAAACATTCACTAGCGCTTCAAAAAAGCATTTCAATTATATAAATAGTTTTTTCAAAACGTTCCAACTACTTTGATGAGACTATCTGTGTGTGCCTCCACAGCAAAGTTCCTCAACCCGGACTGAAGGCAGACACAGACAGACACACACACAATAAGATAACACAGGGCAACGAGACGGAAAACAGAAGGGAGATGAAGATGCAGTCAAACAGCAGGAGTGAGAGAGATATTTTTATACTCCGTTTGGTACCTCAATTTACGAACACATTTACTGCACAAATCTGTGTACAACCTCATGGTCAGAACTTTTCATTTTATTTTACTCGACCACCTCCCCCTCTGACCCCAGCAGTGCAAGCCGCGGCCACAAACTACAATGTCATTTTGTCGTCTGTCAGAAAGTTTAAGAATTCATTAAGCATTAGCACTTTTTCAAGACGATATCACATGTAATGTACCAACTTTTCATTTTATTTTACTCGACTACCTGCCCTTCTCACCCTACGCCCACCATCGCAGGCCGCGGCCACAAACCGCACTATAATTTTGTCGTCTGACACAAACTTTAAAAATTCATTAAACATTACCACTTTTTCAACACGGTATCACATGTAATATACCAACTTTTCATTTTATTTCACTCAACCACCTGCCCCTCTCACCCTACACCCACCAATGCAGGCCGCGTCCAGAAACCGCACTCTAAAATATTTTTTAATACATAAGAGAAAAATATGTTCTTTCAATAATATTTCGATTGTTTTTCGTAGTGTACTTCAAATGCAATACAGCAACCTTCAAAAGATATCTCAATACAGTAGTTCTTCTCAACACTGATTTGCGAACGATCCAACACATTACATACATGCACCTCTCGCCATTTTGTCAGTTTTGGCGCGTTTTTTTTCCCTTACACAATAGCATAACAGAAACGTGATAGTGCTTCGCATGCAGAGAGCTCATTGATAAAGACATATTGTCTAACCACTAGCATTTTCATGTATCGTTCCTAAACTGAATGGCCAGAGACCTTCTTCCATTTATTAACATATAATGAGCCTTATTTATGAAGGCCTTGCGCCGCCGGTGTGTCACTTTTTCCCATGTTAAAAGTGACGCACCGGCGGCGCAAGGCCTTCATAAATCTGCCCCAATATACTTCCTCATAAGAGTGTATAATTAATTTTGCTAAACCATATTCATTTTTCATCAACTATACCGTTTGTATTTTATGTACTAGTGGCTATACCGATTACTTTGTTTTTTGCAATGTCTGTACTCGTATTCGATAAGAAACTTGCCTTGAAAACAGTGCATTTCTGAATAAACATTTCAAATATACACGTTCTCTCTTTTAATCCATAATCTCAACTAAAATGATTGTATATTGAAACAGTATTCATGTGTTCCACGTAACTTCAGCTGTACTAACTTAATATTTTCTTTTGTCGACCTGATTTACTCATACTAGAACCCACAGGCCTATAACAGCCCGTGAACCCTTTCTTAGTAGGTTGCGCACCATGCAGACAGTTGTACCTCTGTAAAAAAATAATTTATTACTCTTACCAAGCACTACCGCAGTTCCGCTTCTCTCAGTGTTAATCACTGCTCCCACGCTTCTACAGACCAGACGCTATGTCGTATTTCACTCCTTATCACGCTTTAATCTCCACAATAACAAACACTTCTCCGCCAGCCACCAGAGAACAGAGTGCAGATGCAGAGGCACTAAGTAGTGAAATACAACATACCCTCTGCTCTATGGAAACAACCGAGCGGTAATTGTGAAAAAAAACATTCACTAGCGCTTCAAAAAAGCATTTCAATTATATAAATAGTTTTTTCAAAACGTTCCAACTACTTTGATGAGACTATCTGTGTGTGCCTCCACAGCAAAGTTCCTCAACCCGGACTGAAGGCAGACACAGACAGACACACACACAATAAGATAACACAGGGCAACGGAGACGGAAAACAGAAGGGAGATGAAGATGCAGTCAAACAGCAGGAGTGAGAGAGATATTTTTATACTCCGTTTGGTACCTCAATTTACGAACACATTTACTGCACAAATCTGTGTACAACCTCATGGTCAGAACTTTTCATTTTATTTTACTCGACCACCTCCCCCTCTCACCCCAGCAGTGCAAGCCGCGGCCACAAACTACAATGTAATTTTGTCGTCTGTCAGAAAGTTTAAGAATTCATTAAGCATTACCACTTTTTCAAGACGATATCACATGTAATGTACCAACTTTTCATTTTATTTTACTCGACCACCTGCCCTTCTCACCCTACGCCCACCATCGCAGGCCGCGGCCACAAACCGCACTATAATTTTGTCGTCTGACACAAACTTTAAGAATTCATTAAACATTACCACTTTTTCAACACGGTATCACATGTAATATACCAACTTTTCATTTTATTTCACTCAACCACCTGCCCCTCTCACCCTACACCCACCAATGCAGGCCGCGTCCAGAAACCGCACTCTAATTTTGTCGTGTGACAGAAAGTTTACGAATTCATTAACCATTAACATTTTTTCACGACGGTATCACATGTAATTTACCATTTCTCTCTCTATCTGCATTATCTGTCTCTCTGCTAATATAATTTTTTCACTTCATAAACAACTTCTCTCATTATATATAAAGGCTTTAAAATCACACAAATAATTACTCTTTATATTAAACATATTTTAAACTTCATATTTCACATTTAAATTAAAAATAGTTTTAGAAATACAACACATTATGACAGCCAAAAATGAGTTTAGTTTCAAACTATGAGGAAAATCAATCATTGTTTGTGAGTAAACCATATTTTACGGTACATGACAAAACAAACAGTTACAGACTTACCTTTACCAATGCTTTGTACGATGTACAACAGTGACAGTCACAAAATAGATATTCGTTTGACGGAAGTCTCAATTATGCTGCTATCATTGCAACCAAAATTCAATGGCACAGATATCCAGTCAATACAGACTCATATATGTCTCTTCAGCCAATCATATTTCCTCCCGCAAAATTTTGTATTCAAATTTACATTTCAGTTGGTTGTCCCTCACAATATTTTCAATGTCACACAAAAGTCACCCATCACCCACTACCATCTCTGGCTGTTTCCATGGTAACACCTCATTCTGCACCTGGCTGAAGGCACAGGTCAAAAGTTCATATCTCAACGTTCTACAGCAAACTAACAACACTGTTTTCCCTCCAGAAACACCTGCCTATCCACAGCTCTGTTACATGTCAATTTTTTTCACACCCAATACTACTTTTTCTTTTACATAACATTAACATGCAACGTAGTCTTCAATCTTCACGTATTAGAATCAACCAATCATTTTTCGTTTTTCAACCACACCAAGCTTCATCCATTTTTTTATCCTGACTTTCAGCTTCTAACTGCCATTCCACTTCCAGAACCCATCGGAGTACGAGTGCATCTGCCTTGAAAATGAAGGTTTGGCTTTTAGGACACAGCTATATTCACTGGAGTGGAAAATATGCAGCAAGCAGACGAATTTCCAACCTTGATTTACCAAATGTGCAGATACCGTGGATTGGGCAAAGAGGATTAAGATGTCACCAATTAATACCATTGGTGAAAACTTTTATGCATCTCCCAGAACCAGACCTTATAATTGTGCACTGTGGTGGGATCGATCTAGGCACATTGACTGGGGTAGGTCTGGAAATGCTTCTAAAAGACACCTTTCGACAATTGATGACACTTTTTCCTCGAACTGCCTTGGTATATTCCAATATATGCCAAAGACAGAAATGGAATTGGTCCAATCAACATTGTGCACAAATTGAGAAATCAAGGAGACATGTTAATAAATCTGTTTCTGCTTTCCTCAGAGAATATAGCATGGGTTCTATTAACCACAACAACTTGCGTTACCACATGCAAGACATCTATAGGACAGATGGTGTTCATTTCACGGATGAGGGAAACAGAATCTTCCTCTGCAACATCAGACTCTGCATCGGTACTTACTTATAAATGCAGAAAAAACTCAATTAACACAAGGGCTCTTTTCAGAGCCACCTTATATCAAAGCACTCAAACTTCTGATTTATCTCCATTTTCACACTCTTGTAAATAGCTGTGCGCGCCCGAGTGCGCGCACCCCGCAACTTTAAAAAAAAAATATATATATATATATTTTCGCGTTTAAGGGCCTTACTGCACACCCTGAGAGAACCTACGCAGCAAAACAATCTCTACCTTCTCCCCTTTCCATGTTCCAACGCTTTGAAATGACAATATATTTACTCGCAGTGACAAAATGGCGGTCAACACTTCCAGATTTCCTTCGAATCGAACGTTAACAGACGTCACGCAGCAAAAAAAAAATCCGCTCGCGCGCAGCCGCTTGAGTGCGCGCACCCGTGTGCGCTTATAGATATATAATTGACTTTAACTTTAATTTTCTCAGCAACTACTGAACAGATTTACACCATTCCAAAAAAAGCGTAATCTGCGAGCCGGACTCTACAGTTTTGCCAAATTTCGACCTGTAGCCGTGTCTAAACGTCCTATGGAAAATAACATGGAGAAAACACGTTTTGGGACCCCCCTTTTATCTCAGCCCCCACTTCACCATTCCCCCCCAAACTTTCAGGGAAGGAGCGCAGCAGACCAAGCCATCTTCTTTGAGAAATTCGCAAAGATTCATCCACCAGGGCCAAAGTTAATCCAAATAGAATGTTGAGGATTTCCTATGGAAACTAGGTCCTAACTATAACTACCTACTGGCGACCGCCAGTAGGTAATATATATATATATATATATATTTATATGCCTGCTTGATCCAAACCCACAGCACGTTCCTCAGTTTCAAACGCGACCAGGAAGAAGGAACGGAAGACCCAGGATGCAAGTGAGATTTTTTTATTTCTCGCAACTCGCCAGCATAACGTTTCGGCCTACACAGAGGCCTTGATCACATGACGCTATGGAGGGGGTAGGCAGTTTTTAAAGTGCAAGTGCGGGAAAACCAGTGCATTTCATTGGCTGACCAGTCAGAAAGGCTGGAGTATGTAACAATAGACATGGAAAACATACTTGTTTCAAACGCATAGTGGGATAATCCCCAAAAGTGCATAGCATTCACTTTATCGCATACATTGGTTTAATCCAATAAAAGCAATATTATTCACCCTATACATGTCAATTTCACGTATTTATTGAAAGTAGGAAGTTGAAAATTAACAAAGGGAAGACGTTTACAATGATATGTGGTAAGAGACCAAGAAAATGTAAGCCCTTTTTTTTAGACGGGGAGAGGTTAGAATCTGTTAGTAGTTTTTGCTATTTAGGTATTACCTTTTCAGGAGACGGGAGATGGGTCAATGAACAAAAAAGTGTCCTTTTTAAAATGATCAGGAACACAAGTTGTATTTTTAGATTTGCAGCTAAATTAGGGGGTCGCAGAATTTATGAAATGTTATCCATATTTAATGCAAGATGTATCTCTTCGGCCATATATGGGGCCGGGGTTTGGGGGTATGATGCTCAGAGTACCAAACTGGTTCTGCGCGAGGAGAACGTATTTTAAAAAAAAAATAATCAGTGCCCCGGCTACGGCCTCAACTGAGCTAATTCATAGGGAACTAGATATGAACCATGTTCATGATCTAATTGTTCTCCGTCCTCTGTCCCTATGGCGCTCAATCTGGGCAAAGGAGGAGACAAAGTTTACGCAGGATGTAATTACTGATTGCATTAAACTTGACCGCCGATCGGATATCCCCTGGCTGAGTCATATACAACACTGGTACAAAATATTGTATGGTCTAAACATTTTTAAAGATCCAATAATAGGTTCTACACTATCGAAGCGGGAGTTGAAAGTCTCACTCCTTAAATATACAGCTGGGATTAGAATGGAAAGATATGCAAAACAAAGTACATTCAATCTCTACCTGGAATATAATGTCAAAGAAGGCTTCCAAACTTACCTTGATGTTGTTAATATTAATTCCCATCGTTATGTATTAACCCGTCTTCGTCTAGGAATCGTGCATCACCTAGTGGCCTTTCCCGTGGTTAAGAAACCCGGCTCCTGTATGTGCCCTTGTGATGATAAATCTAAACAGAGCACCTGTCACTTTATGTTATCCTGCAATTTTTATACCTCTTTTAGAAAATTTTATTTGAAACCCATCTTTTTAAAATACAACACGCGTGGTATACACACAGCGATGCAACTGATGTTTAATCTAGAGACTCCGGATGTATGTTTTCATGTGGCCACTTATATTTTAAAATGTATCTCTGCAAGAAAATCAATTATTGTATGAATTCTTATTCCGTTTTCGAGCTGCTAAATGCATTCTGTTCTTTGGGAAGGATGATACTGACACATTGCACTTGACATGCTAATTTGCACATATATGAATGCTGTATAATTGCTGCTACTGTATAATGTGCACTGATAGAATGGTATAGAACTGCACCTTGTTTTACCTCATTTGTATATAGTTAGACTCTTTGCATATTGCACTTTAGGAAGGAGGGTATTGAAGTTTTGTATTTTATCAGGTCAATTTGCATAAATATACCAATACGGCACTGGCACTTTGCACTTTATCAGCATATTTGCACACATATATTTGCTGCTATTGTAAATTCTGCATTGTTAGAATGGTATAGCGTTTGTACTTTGCTTTATTTTGAAAAAATATTCGATTTAGTACTGCTAAATGCACATTGCACTTTGGGAAGGATGGTAATGAATTTTTCCACCTCATTAGGTTAATTTGCCCATGTATTAATACTGTACAGGTGCTGCTATTGTATATTGTATATTGTACATAGAAATAACTGTACAGTGTCTTGCGTTTTATTCTGATACATTGCGAATATATTTCAGTGGAAGTACGCTCTAAAATACCGAAATCTTTATATGTTGTTTTGCTATGTCTGTTGCTATATGGTTGTATTTTATACACCAAATAAAGCATCTTTTGACTTGATTGATGTAAAATACTCAATAAAAAGGTTTAATATTATTATTTACAAGATAAATAATTGTAAAAGTATTCAAATAAAAAAACACCATGTAATTGATTTCATATTGAATACAAACGTTTGGTTGATATTTATTTGCTGTATGATTATTGATATTTGGGTGGACCATGAAGTTTTTCAAATCAGATCACACACCCCCTTTAAGTGAATTCTTTCCCTGTACTGTCTATTGAATCTTTACCATACCACCAACCATAAAAGCGTTTTTAAATAAAACATCTAATTCAACACAGGGCAACCAAATTAAAGTGAAATGTGAGAAAAACAGATTAAATTAAAATTGTTTTTTATGGAAAATTAATAAAAAACAAGTAATGCCAGATGTTTTATGTAGGTTACTCCTAACCTACAGCATATACTTGAGGTGACACATACTCTATAGAAACTTAAACAAAGGCGTTTTTACCACTGACCAACCTAGCTGGAAGTACATTTATAATTGGTCTAGTACACAAAAAGTGAAAAAACAACAAACTAGCTTTCTGCACATCACATTTACATTGGACCAAAAAAAAACTAAACTCTTGGTTTTTATAGGCAAGTGTGGAAATCTTCCGTAGAGTTGAGGCCCTGCGGTGTCTTACTGTCCATTTCTAGAATATATCTAGTTTCTAATGCTCTCAAGATACCCTCCCTATTGCCACCTCTCCTCAGGGGACCCACTGTATCAATAGCATAATATCTAAGGAGTCCACTGTTGTTGTTGTGGCACTCCTTAAAATGCCTGGCAACTGGGTATGTGGCGTCATTGGTGTTAAATGCGCTTATGTGCTGGAGTATCCTCTTGTGGACCTGCAATTTGGTACTGCCAATATATTGCAGGCCACACGGACACTCCAGCACATATACCACGTACTCACTCTTGCAAGTCAGTTGTTTATTGATCTTGCGAGGCACCGGGGAAAATGCTGTCATAAACTCAGTTTTACTGATACTATGGGAAAATGCTTTACAACTGGAACACTTTCGAAATCCCTTACTGGATGCCATCCAGTTTTTGGGAGGAATCACCTCAGCACTGAATTTAACTAAGGCATCCTGCATGGAATATGCCTTCCTGAAGGTGATTGCCGGTTTGCTGGGCATATGTTCACCAATTACTGGATCAAACCGGATTAAGTTCCGGTGTTTGTTCACTATTTTCCTTAGTGCCCCATGCTGCCTATTGTAGGTCCAAATAAATCTGGTTGGTTGGTGTGTATTGATTTCAATGGGTTTGTGGGCTTTCTTGTGGACTAGTGCGGCGTCACGTGACAATGCATTTGTCTTGTCAATAGCTGTATTTATTATGGTCTCACTGTACCCTCTAGCTAGAAATCTATCTTTACTTGCTGCCTGTGCCACCTCGCACTGATGATTTGTGCTACAAATCCGCCTAATCCGGAGCATTTCCCCGTAGGGGATACTCCTGATCAAGTGCGGTGGATGGTGGCTGTCGGCATGGAGTACCATATTGCCCGCAGTGGGCTTTCTGTACAGTTTTGTTTCCAACTTGCCCTCTTTAATCTCTACCGTACTGTCCAAGAAATGTGCCGGTGACTGACTAATGTCTGATGTGAACGCTAGGTTATAAGCATTACAATTCAGAGTTTCAACAAAATTAACTGCCTCTTCACATGTTCCTCGCCAAATCAGAAAAATATCATCGATGTACCTATACCATCGTATGATATGACTGTTGCAGATGTCACGGTGGTCACCAAAGAGGACCTGCCTCTCCCAGTAGCCCATGTGCAAACAGGCATAACTGGGAGAGAAACAGGCCCCCATGGCGACACCCCTGACCTGCTGATAGTATTGATTGAGGAACATAAAGTAGTTATTGTTTAGGCAAAAACTGGTCATAGATAACAACATTTTGTTGTGTTCCAACATTTCAATCGGACGCCGGCGCAGATAAAATTGAATAGCTCTCATCCCATCTGCATGCACAATACTGGTATACAGCGATGTTACGTCTAATGTCATTAACCAGTAATCTTTGTCCCATTTGACATCCTTGATCTTTCGTAAAAAATCACTTGAATCTTGGATGTATGATGGAAGTTCACCAACATATTCTTGTAGAAATGAGTCAATATAGGCCGTGGTATTTTCTAGCAAACCTCCACATGCAGATATAATCGGTCTTCCCGGGGGTTTAACGGCATTTTTGTGCACCTTAGGGATGAGATATATCACCGGGGTAATCGGGTGATCGGTTTTTAAAAATTTAAACTCATCCATGCTGATTAGACCAAACCAACGCCAACCCATCAACATTGAATAAAAGTCAAATTGTGCTTTTCCCACCATCCCTATATCACAGTGCTTGTAGCAGTTATGATCATTTAGCTGCAGGAGGGCTTCCTCCATATATAGGTGTCTAGGCCAAAGCACGACATTGCCGCCCTTGTCCGACTGTCTGACTATCATGTTGCCATCTTTTTTAATCCTTTTGACCAGTTTGTAATACTCATTGTTTTGCCTGTAATTGTGCTGCTTATTTTTCAATGTCTTTGTGTACAAAGTCTTGACTTCCTTAATGGCTGCATCGTGAAAAATGTCAATATTATCATATGCCATGAGAGGTGTAAATGTGGAGCGTGGCTTAAATTTGGTCAATCTACCAATGTTAGTTGTTAACTCCTCCTGTGTGCTTTGAGAGGTAAGCGATACAAAAGGGGATGATGGACGGAGCGTTTGAACAAATCAAACACTCACCCCCAGTCAACTGATCTGGGTTCAATCCATCACCATTCTTTAGTTCACTCAGCCACCCCAGTTCAGACATGGCTATATGCAAATCAGTCTGACCCTGTGCCTCATGGGAACAGTCCAGCCCGAACTGCCAAGCCATGTCTTCCCTGGACCGGAAACAAGCATCCTGGGACCAGTTTCGGATTCATAATCCTCATCAGCCAGGCTATCTTGAATCCAGTGGCCAAGTGAACAAGGGACTCATGTCTGAGCATACCCTGCCACACTTAGGGCGAACAAAGCGATACAAAAGGGATGATGGACGGAGCGTTTGAACAAATCAAACACTCACCCCCAGTCAACTGATCTGAGTTCAATCCATCACCATTGTTTAGTTCACTCAGCCACCCCAGTTCAGACATGGCTATATGCAAATCAGTCTGACCTTGTGCCTCATGGGAACAGTCCAGCCCGAACTGCCAAGCCATGTCTTCCCTGGACCGGAAACAAGCATCCTGGGACCGGTTTCGGATTCATAATCCTCATCAGCCAGGCTATCTTGAATCCAGTGGCCAAGTGAACAAGGGACTCACGTCTGAGCATACCCTACCACACTTAGGGTGAACAAAGCGATACAAAAAGGGATGATGGACGGAGCGTTTGAACAAATCAAACACTCACCCCCAGTCAACTGATCTGGGTTCAATCCATCACCATTCTTTAGTTCACTCAGCCACCCCAGTTCAGACATGGCTATATGCAAATCAGTCTGACCCTGTGCCTCATGGGAACAGTCCAGCCCGAACTGCCAAGGCATGTCTTCCCTGGACCGGAAACAAGCATCCTGGGACCGGTTTTCGGATTCATAATCCTCATCAGCCAGGCTATCTTGAATCCAGTGGCCAAGTGAACAAGGGACTCACGTCTGAGCATACCCTGCCACACTTAGGGCGAACAAAGCGATACAAAAGGGGATGATGGACGGAGCGTTTGAACAAATCAAACACTCACCCCCAGTCAACTGATCTGGGTTCAATCCATCACCATTCTTTAGTTCACTCAGCCACCCCAGTTCAGACATGGCTATATGCAAATCAGTCTGACCCTGTGCCTCATGGGACAGGGTCAGGGACAGGGAGAGGTAGCCTTTTCCAATCTCACGGCCTCCATATCCTGCATTAATGGAACATCATTCACTGCAAGCCCCAACCTCGTTGGTATGGTCTCTGGTCTACCTATTGTCGTGCGTGATTTGTTGGTGGCAAAATGTTTCTGTAACTTTAACTTTCTTGTAAATTTAAAAAGATCTATTCTTGTATAGGCATAGTTAAAGTCACTCGGTGGGCAAAAAGATAAGCCCATCGACAAAGTACGTATTTCTGATTCATTAAATATTGCCGAAGTAAGATTAATCATAGATAGACCAGTGTCAAGTGTTGTAGACAAATTGCTTACTTCTTTTTGTTGTTGTTCCACTATTTGTTGTAATTTCTTTTCTTTGGTATTGCGCCTTGCGTAGATTTCCGCCGCTCTCGTCGCTTGGTACTTTTGTTTTTGAATTTCTTTGCAATGGTACTCTGGGGCGCAAAGTATCCTGTCTGTCCTGGCGTATGCACTCTAGTTCCTGAGCCAGGGTGTACCGGGTAAACCCCAATCGCTGCTCCCCTTTGGATGCCTCTGACTCCGAACCACTGTCCATGTTCGAACTAAGGTCAGTGAAGGAAGAGTTGTCGGGTGATTTTGCTCTAGAGGTTGCTGCCAAGGCTGAGGTGTTTGGAGTGATACGCGGTCTTGTGGCTTTTATGGCGTCGTATTTTTGCGCAAATGTGAAAATACGTCCCTCCACGTAATCAGTCTTATCTCTTTGAAATTTATAAGTTTTCCTTTTCCTGATTACATCTTCCTCTTTTTGCACTCTCACCAACATTTCCTCTCTGTATTTTTTACAATCTGTGATAATATCCGCTTTATCCATGCTCATAGTATCAATTTCAGCGTTTATTTAATCAATTTGTAGTTGAATTTTAACCCGATCACTCTCAGCATATCGTACCAGGATTTCGACCAAACGTCGAGACGAATCCAAGTTGCACTCTGCCCATTCTCTGAGCATATCTGGATCCGGATGTTCATAATTGGGGGCCAGCATGACTCTCAGCCCCAAGGAATGCGATTTACCTCCAAATACCTGCTCAAGGACCGGTGCTCCCACCATTTGGACTGCTCACGTTTAAGGAGCTTTTCGTGCAGTTTGAACTTATCACGGATACTGGAGCCGCCACTCGCGGCCAGTTCCTCCGATGTGTTCACCTTCGACCCCCCCGCCGGGGAGTCATCAAATGCTTCGAGGGCTGCCGCCTCCCTCCCTCTTCGTGCGTCTGCTGACATCGTGCGTACAAATTGACAAGCGATGATGCGTACTCACTATGTGCGGGGGTTTCCAGCACCAAATAGTCTTAAACCACCGTACAAGCACAACTTCCTCACCGGAGCAATCCTTATGTCACTACACTGCAGCGGGCTCCAAGCACTGTCTGAGACAGCCGTCTCACCGTGCCAGACCCGGTTTCAGATGCGACGATTGTATTCGGCGTCCGGGGGCTGGAGCAGTCTCTCCCAAACGGGAGAAATAATTTACGACTTCCGGGTAACCAGAGGTCACGGCTTCCTGCTGCTCCACCGCTCTTCGAGGAAGGGGTCTTCCAACACCGGAGAAGCACTGAACCGGCTGTTAAATGCCTGCTTGCTCCAAACCAACAGCACGTTCCTCAGTTTCAAACGCGACCAGGAAGAAGGAACGGAAGACCCAGGATGCAAGTGAGATTTTTTTATTTGTCGCAACTCGCCAGCATAACGTTTCGGCCTACACAGAGGTATATATATACACATACACCTATAACATAGCATCTAATAAAAAAACATTACATTATAAATTAAAACATTAAAATATTTAATAATTTGTAATCTTACATTTTGCAATCGATTGAGTGCAACAGTAGGGAAAATGTAGGATAGCTTAGGGGTAAAAATTGCTATTTCCACTCCAGTGAGTGCAAAAGTAGGGAAAGTGTTTGATAGCGTAGGGGTAAAAATTACTATTTCCATTCCAACTGCTGCAACATTAGGGAAAGTGTTGTATAGCGGAGGGGTACAAATTACTATTTCCACTCCAGTGAGTGTAACAGTAGGGAAAGTGTTGGATAGCAGAGTGGTGACAATTAATATTCCCACTGAAGTAAATAAAAAATTAAAAATAAACAACATATCAACTACAATACAAAAAATGTTAAAAACAAAAAAGAAAACATATATCAAATAATAAAAATTACAAAAGATAGAAACATTATAATGGTACAAAAATCTAAAAAAGTACCTACAAACATTATTTAATAAAAATTTGAAAAATAATTCTCAAACAAATAACTATATTGAATAGAAATTAATTATAATCAAACATATGAATTGTTACGCACAAGTAATATTTTTTATATCCTACTCTATAACACCACATAATTCACAACACACATCTAAATTATAAAAAACTTGTACCTCCATATTTACCATTATTAATTATCAATTAAAACAATATTATTAGTTAAAAAACAAATTAAAACAGTTACAAATACATTTACTCACCAAACATTACCCCTATAGAACCAAAATCCACAAACAAAATGAAAGTAAACAATTAGCATGAATATTTATCAATTAATGAATGAATAATAATAGCAACTAATAATTAATTAATAAAAACTAAAATTAAATAAAACTAAATTACTTCCCACCCTTTACCCCTATAAACCCCACAAGTCACATCTCAAATTAATTATTCAAATGCCATATTTCATTTTTAATTAATTAATTACCAATATTTAACAATTAATTAAAAAAAAATACTTCCCACACTATTCTCATAAAAACCCCACCACCCATTCCTAAAGAATTACAGAATTTACATAATTACTTGCTTAATTTATTAACTAATTAATTAATATTAATCAGCAAACAACTGAGAAATATGTATTAATAAATTAATTCCCACAGTCAATACTATGCATTATACATTAAAAAAATATACTAATTATTATTAAAACGTATTAAAATGAAATTACTTACAACCCTATTCCCACTATAAACCCACAACCCACTCCTATAAAAATGATACAATTAACATAATTATCAATTAATTAGTAATAATCAACAACTAATTAAGAACTTATTAATAATAAATCACTTCCCACAATTAATACTATAAAATCTAAATTAAATAAATACTTATATATAAAAAATATTAAATAATGTACTATCATGAAATTACTTCCCAACCTATTACCCTATAAACCCAAAACCAGCTCCTAATTTTTTTTAAAATAACATAATTGTCAATTAATGAATTAAAATTAACAACCAATTAATAATTTATTAATAATTAATTAATTCCCACAATTGACACTTTAAAATCTAAATTAAGTAAATACTAATAAGTTATAACATTTAATTAGTTCATTATAATTAAATTAATTCCCATCCTATTCCCCTATAAACCCACAACCTGCTCCTAAAAAACACACAATTAAGATTATTGCCAATTATTTAAATCATAAAAATGAACAACCAATTCATAATTAAGTAATAATACATTAATTCCCACAATTGACACTATAAAATCTAAATTAAATAAATACTAATAAGTAATAAAATAAAACTAATTTATTATAATTAAATTACTTCCCAGCCTATTCCCCTATAAACCCACAACCCGCTACAGAACTAAACGCAAAATTTAATTAACCTAAACTTAATCACTACTAAAAATGTAACACATATATAGAAAAACAACAGCAATACTTATACAAAAAATAAATCACATAGTTTCAAAATACATACTAAAATACATAACACTAATTTATACATTGATATTTTAAACAACGTTATTTTTGCAAACGATATTACCGACTTCAATATTTTAAAAAACTACATTGCTTACCTTAAAGTCGATAATCTTGACCACGATATTCTTGCTGTCGATATTCCTGTATCACAATAATTTCCAACTCGATATTTGTGTATGTTGATATTTAAAACTCAATATTCTGTCTGTGCACCTGCTTGGTGTTAGCATGGACACTAATGGTGTCCAGAAAGATGGTAATGGGGTAACCATAGTAAATCACTGGTATGTGACAAATGGATTCAGCATATCGTCTATCTAACCTGTGATGATGGCAAACTGCATGCCTCCAGACTTTATAAGATATATTAGGCATACACTTCCAAGTAGTGGAAATCTGTTGAGAAGCAATGGCAAGCAAACGATTTTATCAATGAAGAAGGAAGACTGCCAATCACTGTGCAGGCGACCCAGAAAAAAGAGAGGGAAAACTAAAAGGAGTGGTTGTTTGAAAAATGCAACTAATTTGTTTAGAAACCTTATACCAAAAAATTGAAGTATTTAGGCATAAAAAATACATATTTTTTAGGTCAATGTTTGGGAATGAGCAGGACCAACATTTGTAATCAGCTATATTTGCAAAATTAGATATGCAATGTGAAGTGAAGAGAAGCCTATTATAAATTAAAATAGTGTATGAGTTAGAGTAGCATTACTAGAGGTTTATTGTATTTTCAACCATATCTTGTCACAGAGAGAAGTTGGCCAACCATTTCCCAAATCAGTCTCCCACAAGAACTCTGATGAAGCTTTAGGTCTTAACTGTGAAGAATTTATAAAGGAGGGAGGCTTTAGTTCTAATGATTACAATTTTAGGTAAAGAGTGAGTAAAAGGATCTTCACGGGAGTGTTTAAGTAAAGTTACCAGAATGTCTATTAGTAAATTCAATAACATAGAACATTTCTTTGAAAAGATTTAGGGCAATTACATTTTGATAGGAATTGGGCAGAGTGTCACCATCAAAGAGATCACCAATTCAGTAAGTTTCCTTGAGTTGCCAAGTTGTCCAAAAAAGAGACCTACTATTGAGTTTAATTAAATTATTTACCGAATGGGTAGCGGAAAAAAAATAACAAGGAAAACTGGAATGGAGGGTTTGGTACATGTGCCTTAAAATTTGGGAAATTAAATTATGCGGGTGGGAGGATTGTGTGAGATATTCACAAAAAGAAAATATGAAATAAAAGATTTCTCTATATATAACCATAATGGTGAGAAAGGGGCAGATCTGTTGAGCAACCAACTAGAAGTTTGAGAAAGCCTTATGATACTATTGGGAAGTGGTAAAGTTCACTCCTCCATTCCATTTGTCATGTCTGAGTTTAAGTAAGTTGAGTGTTTTTTAAGCCTGGAATCTGCACTGGGGTCATAATGATAGTATAAAGAACAAAAGGCGTGATCATAATCTTAATAGAGACCAAACGGTCCCACCAAAATAAGTAAAGAGGATTCTATAAAGAAAGAAGAGAGTCAACGTAAAAAAGATCTGCAAGGTTAAGAGAGACAGATGAAGTAATATAATGTGTGAACCATAACCATAAAAAATGAGGGCCTGATTATGTGTTAGGTGGTCTTGAAGGGAGCTGCAACACCAGCACCCCACTCCAGGACTGCAAAACTTGATTGCCGTCTGGCTGCCGGATTACAAGGAATCTCTTGGTCTGGTAGGCAGTGCTTGGCATTTCCATAGCAGTGCCTATTAAAAAGGCACTGCAATGGGAGCAACTCATAGGAGGACAACATGTGCCCCCTACAGGCACCACATGGCCCTGAGGCAATAGGTGGATCTATAGGGCTCACTTTGTTTCATCACAGCCACAGTTTTCATGGCAGCCTCACCACCATGAAAACTGTTGGGGTGAAGAAACTCCTAATATGCTTGACGGTGCCACAGTGGCATTGCCATCATATTAGGGCCTCTGACCACCATGCCATATACACCGGATCCATGATCCCAGGCTATAATAGTGGGCCTGTGGTGGTCCCACTGCTGTGTTCGTAGTATGGCTGGTGGACTACAAGTCTGCCGGTCCAGGAACCACCACCACTAGTTTGGCAGTCCAATGGACCACCAAACTCGTAATCAGGCCGTTAATCTTGACCAGAGCCCACGAGAAACTTGACGGTTGAATAATTATCTTGTACAATATAAATGTAGAATTTTAGTTCTATCAAAATGAATCTTGCAGCCGGAGACATTTGAAAGAATAGCCATTTCTTGGGAAAGAGCTGGTAAATAGGTCTCAGGATTTGAGATAAAAAAGAGACTATCTTCAGCGTATGCAGCTAATTTTAAATCATGAGAGTCATATTGGAAACCAGAAATCAGAGGATTTTGTAGAGTGTTGTAAAGAAATGGTTCTAATGACAGTATAAATAGGAGAGGAGACAAGGGACAGCTTGGCCTATTCTCCCTCTAAAGTGTGAAATATGGTAAATTTAATCCATTAACCGTTACACCAGCTTTTGGAAAATCATATTGTGTGAAGATGCGGGATAGAATTGTATGGCCAAATCCGTAACAACGTAAAACTTTAAGTATAAAAGACCTAATAAGTCTAGCAAAAGCTTTTTCTGTGTCAATAGCAATGGCCGCCAGAAGATAATCAGGTTGAGAAGCTTGAGAAAAAACATTAAAGAATAGCATTGTCAGAACCCAAGCGACCCTTAATAAAACCAGCCTGTTCTGGACCAATTCATTTGGGTGAGTTAGATTCTTTCAATAAAGCAAAAATGTTATAGTCCATAGTAATTAAGGAAAAAGACAAGTAGTTTTAGCATAAAGCAGGACACATTCCGTTCTTCAGAATAAGTCAGATAACTAGTTCTAAAACGATCATGCTTTTAGGTGTGTCAGAATAAAAAGAACAGAATAAGTTCAACAATTTGGGTAGTGGTATGGTGGTGAAATAGGACTAACATTCTACAGTAAAAGTGGCAGGTCAGGTTATTTGCCCTTCTTTAGAAGGGTCTGTAGGGTGATGTTCCTGGGCTAGAATGTATTACAGTAAGATGTAAATGCATGAAGAATATTGCAGTCTTTGTAGAAAGGAGTAACTGAGTTGGGTCGCAAAGGTTCTACTTTTGCACATTCTTTTCATATATTACAATAAATGTGCAGGAGTTTACTCACTTTATTATATCCTCCATAAAATCGAACACTGCCTCTTACTAAGTATGAGGAGACATCTTCAGAGGAGTTTTTATTAAAGAGGGGTTTACCTGCCACGCGATATTGTATTAATGTTCCAGTTGTTTAATAACAGTTAGCAGTTCAGTATGTTGCTTGAGGAAAGATTTCTTTCTGTTACAGACATAGTTAAGAATAAAGTCAAGAGCTGTCACCTTAAAGGTGTCCCATAATACCTGTGTAGAGAGAAAAGGACCATTGTGAATACCAAAGAAATCATAAGTGAATGCAACAAAAGAGGAGGAGAAGAGGATATCTGATAATGAAGCAATGTTCAATCGCCATCTATTAGGTATTTTATAGATAGGTAACAAATCCAAATCAGCTATCAGAGGAGCATGATCTGAAATTTACTCTCAGAGCAATTTCTACTTAATAAGGGATAGAGAGTGGTGTTTTCGAGTAATTACATTGTCTTGTCTGGTAAGATAATTATGTGGTGGGGAACAGGATGTGTATTCATGAGCTGTTGGCTTGCACAACCACTAGGATCTATAAAAGCTCAATGAGAGATGAAGTAACAAAATTGCTTATGCATATTATGGGTAAGAAATCTAACTGGGGAGTATCAATTCAAGAAAGGGGCAAAAACTTGATTACAGTCTTCAGGTAAAAAAAAATATTCATTATCAAACTACAATGTTTTTTTCCAATATAAGGCCAACAGAAAAAGGAATTCTGGGTTGGGCGATAAACATTAAAAATGGTTAAAGAAACGTTGTTAACAGTATGCTTAGTAACAATACATCTACTCACCTTTATCAGTTTCTTGTAAAAGAACAAAAATATTTGTATGCCTATTACAAAGGATATAACACCATTGTTCTTGTTTGAAGTGGCTGAAACAATAACAGTACATACCCAGGATTGGTTAAGTTTATGTGCTTCCAATTCAGTGAATTGCATTTATTGAAGAAGCTCCCCTGTTCCTCAGAGCTGGTCGAAGAGAAATTAGTTCCTTCTATCAGCAGAAGGTTTGGCTACATATTGTGCGACAAATAGTTTTTGATCAGACCAAGAGAGTTGTTTTTTGTTTTTTGGAGCTTACAAACTTTAAGAAGGTCCGTTTATTTCAAGAATAGGATAATAATACCTCTAGGATTAGGCGAAGCAGCAATGTCATGACTAAACCTGTGAGCAAATTGAATGTTGAGTTTTGGTGGATCCAGCTGATAAAGAAGTTGTGGTAAAAAAGTGATGAACAAGTAAAACAGTTCATTGCCATCCACAACCACAGAAAGATTGTAAACATGAAGAATATTGTGCCTATTTCTGATATCAAGTTCTTCATCAATTTGTTTGAGGAAGCTTATCTCTCTCTCGAATGACACCCATTTTGGAAGATACATCTTGAAGATCACTAATTTGTTGCTCGGAACGAAAAATGTGGGATTCCATGGAAGTCCATTTTGTATCTAAGGTTTATATTCTGATGTTAGTCTCCTCCTCAAAGGCGTGAAGAGTTTGAATTTCTTCAAATAGGATTTCTATAGATATGAAGGAAGACAATTTATTAGAGGGGGCGGTAAACTCTACTCCGCTAGAAGAGTTTGAGGAGTTTAGCCCCCTTTGCACTCTGCTTGGAGTGTGGAGTTTGCCAAAAACTGTGCCAATGACCTCTTAGCAGAGTTTACCACCCACCCCTCCGTGTATTGCTTGGTGAAGTCGTGTACTGGTTTTTTTTTCTTGGCACTTATCATTGCGCATTGGTGGTTTGAATTTTGAATACTCTTCTGAGATTGGCTGAGGGAATGCTTGCTAAATTTTAATTGTATTTTCTACAAAGTCACTGGGAGTGCATGCGCCCAAGCACAGAGTCTTCCTGCTTCACATGCAGTCTTTCATCAGAGGCCGAGGCTACCTGGCTCTTTCTTGAGAGACTATCAGTGCCCATTTCTGCCTGAGTCGAGGCCCATGGCAAGTTTGACAACTGAAAGACTGAGGTGCTCCTTACTTTCAGTGTGGGTGAACCGACTCTTTGCCAATGCAGTCGGAGTGTGTCAAGATTTTGGCTCTACGCCCTCAAACTTCCTACAGCCACCGCCAAGGCCACAACAGCAAATGCAGTGAGTTTGACAATCCTGGGCTATTTCTCTGCGTCTAGTGCTTTGGGAGTGAGACAGGGCTCAAAAGAGCTTCATAGGGGTGAGGCCATACATCCACCAAAAGCTTGTGGCTAAACGTCCTTCATAAAGCATTACACAACCACACAAGGGGTCCTATAACAGATCACTAGAATGCATTGCACATGAGGGGTGGCAGTGCATGTGCACATTCACTTGATACATTAATCCTTGTTTTTACTGTTGTGCTCTTTGAGCATTCTCCAACTCGAATTTCAGCCCCGGATAAAGTAACATCAATCCTTTTTTTACATATTTTTTATAGTTGTGGAACAATCTTTGCGCCAACTGCATTTTTAATTTTCTTCATGTATCTATTTTTTCAAAAGCCCTACTCATTAGTGTCTTAAGTTGTGCCTGATGTATGTTATTGACAATTCACCTACTGCCCATGGTGAAACGCTGTAGCACTTTGCAGTGGGGAAGAAGACATGATAAGTACAAAGGACTTTCGGACACAAGTAGCCTGTTTGCATTAGCTTTGCACCATACCAGTACAATTTTTCAACCACACTTGCATCTACCAAGCAGTCAAAAATATAATTGACATAGACCGCGCAGTTGAGGTGAGGTTTTCATAGGAGGCTGAGAAGATTGCACCATTTCGCTTGCCATTACGCAGTTCGAGAATCTTTCAGCCAAGAAGAGAATTATTTTTAAACGTGAAAGTTCAACAGTTTATCTATGGAACTGTTAATTCCTCATGCAAACATCTCTCAAACTTCTAAAAGCAAACAGTACTGAAATCTTTGCAAGTGACGCAGCCTTGGAATTGGATGAGCAAGCACCTCCTGAAAACAATGTGACATACAACTGCGGACATGATCTTTAGAATCATAAACAGGTAATGTGTGACATTTGTCCCCAGGAGGGAGTAATTGTGACAACCTGCTGCCACAATCGAGGTTTATAAAGAACACATGCTCTCTTACTTTCAATGAGAGCCTTTTTTCTATTCCCAGGACTCATTCACTAAGCAGGTTGTAGAACTGTCAGCCTCCTCTAAGTTAATGGACCATATGGAAATGACTGAGAGCAGGCACCAAACCTCTAATATATTATAAATGGATTATCAAACGGCAATTCTTTCGCTCCCTTGCTGCACCAGCAGTGTGCATGAGTCCGAGAGGGAGCCTGGTCAGCCGATGTAAACTTGCCCTGTTCCTTCCACTAAGGAAGGATGTGCTTTTGTGTGGTACAGAGGAATACTTTGGATAAAGATGACAAGAATGGTGAGGTTCCGGCTATTTTAGGAGCCCACCTTGATGCCATGATGTGCCTGAGCTGCTGCTGTGGGATTTTTTAAAAGATAATGGGTATATTCCAAAGAACGTGTGATAACTACAGCAAGAGTAGCGTAACGCAACTTTCAACATTGCAGTCCATCGCGGAAAAATAACCCGGTGACAACGTGGGATTCACAACACGGTGGTAGCATGCAATAGTCTGCTGAAACCGAGGACAATGTCTGCAATACAGCCACCGCGAAGGAGACAATAACACCCAAAAACCAGGATGTGCCAAGTGCGCTGAGGAAACCAGTGATAAGCAGTACCAAGCCTGCAACACACACCTGGCAGGTGGCAAAAATTATAAATGAAAATAGGAAAAACTCCCAAACACAAACTGACCAACACCATAGCACCATGGAGGCTGCCGGAGCAGGCGCAGAGGACGAGAGAACCCCCCAACCACCCAGTCTGACCAGCCTGGAACCTCGGGGTCAGGAAGGGCAAGGACTACAAGAAGAGGTAGATGAAGTTTAGTCCGCATGCAAACAGGATCATCGTCACGGAGGTGATGCAACACCATCAACAACTGTTTGTAACCTCCAACGTGTCATTGGGCACCAAAAATGGAATATGGTGGGACATAGTCGACAAGGTGAATGCCATTGGGGAGCACAAGATGACAATAGAAAAGGTCAAGAGGCAATTGAATGGCATGAAGTGGCGGACCAAGGAGAAACTCTCCGCCAACCGGAAGGCAGCTATGCAGACTGGATGTGGGGGCCCAGCGCCACAGCTCAAGCTGGATGACATGGAGGAGCTGGTGTCGACAGTCATCAGTGTGGAGGCTGTGTCCGGAGTCGGAGGATCGGACATTGCTCGACAAGACACAACACAACCGCAACAAGGTGAGTGACAACCAGGTACTGGGGGGACTGGAGGAGATGGGCAAAATGGCACAGATGCATAATCAAGCAAAGCACAGTGCACACCCACAATGACTCTGGGTCCTCGCCCAGATCTACAGACTGTCACAATGTACAATGCCATGCTGTCTGAATGTCAACATGTACCATGCGACTACATACATGTGGACACTTCGTAATACACCATGTCCCCTTCACATCACAGGGGCACCCTCACCTCCTGCAGAGCAGTCCCAGCCACTCTTCACTGATGACGGGGAGGACAACACCACCATCAACACCCAAGCCATCCAAGACATCATGAACCGCATCAGCAACTCACCTCCAGGATCAGGGCAGGCCATGACGCGGCGGGAAGAACACCTGTGCGCTCAGAGTTGCTCCAGCGATACCAGCCGTGAGCTGGCACACATGCAGAGGCTCATGGAAGACAGGGTGCGATGGAGGTGGAAAAGATGGCGGACACTGCTGCACAACAGCAGAATGTAGCGGGGATCAACCATGCAATGTTGAATGCTGCTGCCCCCACACCATCCACATCTCCGCCCTTTGGTGTGGCTATGCCTCCCTGTGCAGCAGGCCTAATCTCTCCGGCACCTGAGGTGACAGTGCCACACAGTGTGGCAGACAATCCACCTCCGGCAACTGAGGTGACAGTGCCACGCATTATGACTGACAATCCACCTTCGGCACCTGAGATGACAGTGCTACACTGTGTGGCAGAAAGACCACCTCCGGCACCTGAGGTGTCAGTGACACACAGTGCTACAGCCGGTAGGGCAACACCCCAGGCGGGGCAGGGCACATATCCAGGGACGAGGACGTCGACGGGCTTGTGATCAGAAGGGCTCAGTAGCATACATTTCCGCCACCTGGCCTCATGTGGGACCTGGTTGGTCCCACATGTGGCCTCAGGACCTTTCACTGACCACCGATTCACTCAGATGCACTCACTTTGGACAGCAACATGGACCGCCACATCCTGTTTGATGACCAAAGACACAGCGACCAGACTGCGGACTGCACCCCTCCTCTTCCGGAGTACTTGTCTTCCACGGATGGACTCTGGCTGGCCCTACACGAGCACAGACAGTGTGGTGTATTTGGCATTGCCCTGTACCGCTCCAGCTGCGAGAAAAGCACTGGATTTGCAATAAACATCCAGTGAAGCACTGCTGTGTCATGTCTTTCCTCAATCATGTATGTATGTGTGGATGAATGTAGGGACAGTGATTTCCCTGGCTTCAATGATGCACATCCTGTGTGATGGCAGTCAGAGGGGGTAACATGGCAATTTGTGTCAGGGGCCCCGTGGACACCACAACAGGGACACATGCAGCAGCTTCTTTCTAGTCTGCATATGGACTGAACCCTGCCCATTGCCCACGAGTCATTTTCTCACCTCCCTGCCCTGACACGGAAGTTGGTGACAAGAGCCTTTACGAGTCTTTCCTAGCACGCAACAAGAATACATGGCTTACAGGTAGAAGAATTAAGATTTAGACATTTGAGCCCCTTGGCACATAGGATATTGATGCAAGAACACAACTGAGGAAGATTATCCCCTGATGAAGGAACTGTCACAAGTTTCGAAATGCTTTGGGCACCAGCAATGAACAGTGTATGAATTTATACACATGATTGTTATTGTTTTTGCCTTTTGTACATATATGTGAAGAATACTAGCATCATATGATTTATTCATTGTTATAATGACAATGTACAACATTCTTTTGTTGGAAAATGAATTTTTTTAGTTTTACAAAAAAATTGAGTTGAAAAAACAGAGAAATAAATAACACAATAGATTGATCAAACTGATTGTTTATATTGTGGTGTTTCACACCAGGTGAAGTGTGCGCAACAAATTCAAGTCACTGAGCTTTATTAACCTGATAGTTTTACCTGCAAGGGTTGACAGCCCTAACGTGTTGCTGCACCCCATTGATATTTTGGTTTACATAGAGAATTCAGGAGTGCACCTCCCACCACTGATATATCAATACTGTTTCGGTGTACAGCAGGCCAGTCCACTCCGCTCACGCTCCCAGGTGTTGTGTAGGTCACTGGTCTAGTTGTCAGCATGTCACAGCCACTCCCTGAGGGCAGGTTTGCACACACACCATTCCCACCCAGCACAGGTGTCACAATCCATGTGACCCCGCAAATATAAGGGGCCGACGATGTAACATACCCCTCTGTCGGTGTTGACTGGATGGTGTACCAGAGGCCTTGCAGGTGGCACGGGCATACCACCATGTGGCGCTGACTGCGTTTGCACAGGGTTTGTGGCAGTCGCTACATTGCAGCCTGCACGGGCCTACCATCACGTGACGCTGACTGGGTTTGCACAAAGTATGTGTCTGTTGCTGCAGAGCAGCCTGCACAGGCACCCTGCCACGGAACACTTACTGGGGTTGGACAGTGTTTGTGGCAGATGCTGCATTGCGGCAGGCACAGGCACCCCACCACGGGACGGTGACTTAAGGTGCACTGAGTCATTGGCACCTTGAGCTGCTGAGCAGGTGTGCAGCCTGCGATGATGGCCTGTCCTGGTGGTCTGGACTGCCCAGGATTTGTGTGCCTTGCTGGACCGCAGTGTAGGCCGCGCCAGCATCCTGCGCAGGCCTACCGCAACGTGGCCCCGCTTCGGGGGTCACAGAGTTAGTGGCACCCATTGGGCTGAGCAGCTGTGCAGGCTGCATTGTTGCCAGGTGCCCTGGTTCATACCATGCCATGGTGTAATATGGTCCCAACACCAGACGTGTTAACTGGTGGCCAGCGCAGGGTGGATACATGGTGCTGAGGGTGCCATCCCTGCGGGCCCCGGCCTTGTAGCTTGCAGCAGCACGTTGTGGGACCTGCAGTTTACACACCAGTGGCGGAAGGTGAGCAGTGAGGCCCGTGCGGGCATGCTCCAATGGGCGACGGGAGGGGCTGGGATGCCTCTGCCTGGGTGTGCATGGGGGGGGTGGGCGATGTTGTCTTGTGGAAGTATGTGTACTGTGCTAGTCATGTCTCTGGACTCTATTTCAGATGATGGCACTGTCTCAGATGTATGACCTGATGTGCTGCTCTATGTACCGGCAAGTGGTTGGAGACACACCAGTGACATTAGGTGCGAATTGTGGCCTGGGTGCGCAGGGTCGTCTCTCTCTCTCTCCCCCTCTCTTCTTCTCTCTCTCTCTCTCTCCCCCTCTCTTCTTCTCTCTCTCTCTCCCCCTCTCTTCGTCTCTCTCTCTTCCTCTCTCCCCTCTCTTCTTTTCTCTCTCTCCTTTGCTCTCTCTCTGTCCTTTGATGTGTGCAGGACACTCCTTCTCATCATGTTTTTTGTCTTGCAGTCTGTGACCTACGGAATGTGTCGAGGGGAGCCGCCATGTGTCTTAATGTGATTTCTGTGTTGTTTCAATAAAGTTTAATTGTTTGCTTCAATAGTGAATGTGTCTTGGTCATTTCTGTGCTGACACATGCATGTCACCAGTTGTGATTCTGCAACATCAGGTGGATTATTTGGTACATATTTAGGTGTAACTGGAGTAGCATGTCTTTGCCTGGGGTTCCGGCTGGGGGTCCTGGTAGTGGTGGCCCTGAGTGTCCGGTGGGCATCATCAGTAGCTCCATGGCATCTGTTGTTCTTCTGGTGAAGATCTGAGCTGGGCTCCCTATTGTGGTGCAGGCTGCCGTCCGACTTTACACCAGGTCAGAGCAGGTGTCAAATTCCTGCAGCTAACGCGCCTTATCGCATGTTTTGTGTTCTTTTTGCCAATCTGTCTGGTCGTTGTGAATGTTGAGGTGTGATGTTGTCACTGCTTTTGTCACAGGAATGCCAACTCTGCATCTCATTTGCGATAGTTGCGGGGGTCCTCTGTGGCAATGTTTTTTTATGGCTGCTATCACGGTATAAGTGGTGCTGTGGGCTGTTAGCACTAGCTTGTAAATGGTGGGGTACATTTATCACGACTTTGGCTATGATGAAGTGCCGTTGATTCAGCGATAGCTCCTTGTGAATATGCCCCAATGTCTGTACAGACAGTCCAGTGCAAAACTCCAATTCTGGCATAAGTAGGGGAGCGCATGTGCCATTTTATCACAAACAGATGGAGGTCTAATCAGAAGGTCACAATCATGTACGGTGGAATGGAATTTCACCGCTCGCAGAACTCCGCGAAATCTTGCAGAGTTTTAGGTAGCTTAGCGGAATTCTGCAGAGTAAAACACCAAAATTTCCGCACACCCCTACAGTTTATGAGGTGAGGGAGGATCTTGTTTGAGGCATTTAGTAGATCCTGCCTTTTGAACTTTGGGTGCAGGTTGAAGATTTAGAGTAGGCATGGAGTCTTATGATAAAGAAGTTGCCATTGATTTAATGCTATAGAGCACAGTACAGTCAGACTGCTAATCAATGTGTGAGGTGGAGAAGCGTGGCTCAGTGGTTAGAGGCGGCAGACCCAGAAGCTGAGATTGGCCGTGGACCAGGGTTCGATTCCCCACCTCGGTGGGTCTCGGGCTCAAAAATTCCACAGACTCGATAATTCTCGCTCCGGTGCCTACTCAACTCACGGGGTCACACTCTGCGACTCTGGGCAATAGCTTGCTTAATCTCCACTACGCCCCTCGCGGCGGGATGCCTGGCTTTCACCTTCTGGATACCCTGCCGGGGTATCTCACAGGGGAATACCAGGACGGGTTCCCTAAGCAAGCGCTTAGATACCAGGTCAGTGATTTGCGCTATATAAATACATTTACAATTTACAATTTACAAGTGTGTGCAAGTTTAAGCTTCTACAGTCTCCCCATATAGGAAGAAATAATGTCAAGGAGAGAGAATTAATAACACTGCCAACTGCCAAAGTTATTTAAAGTCAGTAAAAATGTTGAGGGCTAAGGGGTCAAGTTACACGTATACATGACTGAGTGACCAGTAAATGTAAAATGTGTATCTGTGAGAGTAATGGCACTTAGAGTATTAGTCAGATGTATCAGCTGATCAATGTGAAGCAGCTTCATGAAAAAAACACAGTTCTAATGTAAAGTACTGTAAACATTCTGAAGGAGAGATGTGCACATAGCTCTGCAAAATTAGGAGTTTCCTTTATCATCTCAGATAACATACAGGGAAAATAATCCAAAGGAAAAAACTGGAAAATATGTGCATTTTTTAGTAATAATTGTTATTAGTTGTTTCCACAGGAAAAATATTTTTCTTGTAAAAATATTATGAGATGTCTGCGGTTGGGGAGTCAATCAGCCATGGGCCCGAGTGCAAGGAAGGAAATGGGCCCCTTGGCTGATGTTTGGATTAGGAAATACAGCAATACCCAGGTTTTAGTTGGCCCCTCTAAAATCTGGGACCCAGTGCCACTTCACCTACTGCATCAATGGAAGCTACGCCCATGAATGTCTGCAGCTGTCTATGGCTAGTGTCATGCTTGATGACTCCATTTGGAAGTCTTATGACTAGCTTCTTTTTGATTTAGAAAGAGCATCTGATTTGGCTTGTCTGTTAAAACTTTTGTGGTTGTTTGCTGTGGTGGTTTGGAAGAAATACAAGTGCTGATGCTCTTATTCCTTTTTGTCTTTTATCAAGTTTATTTTCTGTCAACCCAGTCTATTCTTCTCTCATGGTTTTGATTTGTACCTGTTAGCCTGGATGGGCCGACTCTTTTGGCTTCGTTGGTATCTGATCCTGTGGTTACTGTATTTTGGTATCATGCCTAGTGTTTGTAGTCAAGGAAGGAGGGAAGAACTTGATAAATAGGCTTGTCATTTATCTCAGATTTACAAATATTAGATGCAACGCAGAGCAGTAACCATAGTTGCTGTGCTTCCTTGCGTTAAAGTGAGCAAGAAAAAAAACATCATGTCTACAAAGATATTGTGGATTTTCTCTTTCATCCAGCTCAATGTCACATCTGGCTGTCATGCGACAACACAGCATGCACCATAGAGCAAGGGTGTGTGTATTTGTTTTTTAAGGCAGAGGCTTTGAACTGGAAGGGGACTATTCCAGTACAAAAGCTATCAGTTGAGACTTTTTCAACTATGTATGTGTGCTCTATAGTGCAACACAGATGCAAAGTTGGAAAAATAAGGAGACATTTTATGTTTTTGCCTATTACGTCTGCATGGGTTACTGTAAAATTTTGATGCCAATTCCTCTCTACAAATGTTAGTAGATAGGAATTTGTGTTAGACCCCATAGGTGGGAGCATGGGAAAGTGAAGGAACCAGCCATGAATTGCCTCATTGAAGCAAACTTTCTCATAGCAAACCTTTGCCCTAATTTGGGGAGCTTTCCCACACAAATCCTGGTTTGCGTTGGATAGTAAATTTCAAGCCAGTAATTAGTGCCCGGTTTGTGTTCCTCTTGGGACACCAACCAGGCATGCAGCAGTAGCTCTGGGCCTCAGTTCACTTGATCTTCAATCAGTTCTGATCTTGTATCTACTTCACATAAACGCACACTCTTATTCTTTGTCAGTCTTATTCAGGCGCTAATCCCAAATCAGGTGTAAACTCCTGTTTAGGGCTACATTATTGGGTGATGGTCTGTTTGTTGATAGACAGTTGAGTGTTTTTACATTTCCCATGAACTTTTCCTGAGCAAATCAGGTGCAGGCAGCAGTCAGAAGGCCCACGTTAAAGTAGCTGATCTTCAATATTGCATGAATGCCAATGAGAAGCAGAACATTACCTGAACTGATTAGTTACAAATAATCACTGTTTTTAAAGATTTATTTATATGAGTGATTGGTCTTTTAAAAACAAAAACCATTACACCAATAACATTTATAATAGTACTATTGCATACTTATATAAACACGTAAAATCATTAGTTGAATTTTTACACGGTTGATCTAAAACATACTACTATAGATCAATTATTTAAAATTTCGTTTACAATGGAGATTTGGGAGTTCTTGTTGTTATGACAGTCTATCGCGATCTCTACAGAGTTTCAGCCAATTTCCTTTAAATACACATATAAAGTTTCACCCCCCTGCATACTAGAGGGATTCAGGCCCCGTCAAGCCAGGTGATTATGGCTTCCCTGCACGTTCGTATGTTCATACTACTCATTAGTGCTTTTATTAGTGACTTCCATTCTTTTAGTAACAACAAAAATCACTGTTTTGTTTTGACTCAGTCTGATTTCAACCACCTCAGGCACCAGCAATGTCTGTGCCCTACAAGAGCACAGGAGCACAAAGACACAGGAGTACACATGCACATTCAAAACAGTAATCCAAAAAGGACATTGTCATGGTACTGTTTTAACAAGGTTTGCAAATTGGTAAAGGTACATCAAGTGAAGTTGGCTAACTTAATTTTATTTTACTTGCTTTTTTTTTTATATGTTGTTTACCAGCAATAGCATTTCAATTAGAAAGTGTTGCAGCAGTAACATTGATGATACAGGATAAAATGCCACCATTACCTAAGCATACATGCATGCAATAAACATATTTACAACACAAAGGGGTAGAATTCACTTGCATTCTTGAGTTGAAAAAAGTACTTTTCTGAGTGGTTTTGGAGTCTTGGAGAGATGGGTTGCAGTGGCTGATCTAGTTTATTGTGCAGTCACTTTTCCTGTCATTGTTGCAGTACTGGACCCTAGCCTGTTGGCTAGGATTGGGATTGATAGGTTCAGTGATGACATCAAACTTTGCCCTGAGGTAGGAGAGATGTTTTTTTTGTGATGTAGAGAGTATATTTCCTCTAATTTTCAGATGTTACAACCTTTTCCAATTGTTTACCTGCATAGCAACCAGAGGTTTCATACAATGCCTGTCAAGGTGCAGAACTGACAGGTACCATTCCCGGTGCCACATTACACAATAAACAAACGTTCATGTTCTCCTTTAAAAAGGTGTACCCAGTGTAAACAATGACAGTGTGCCCTCTTACAATGAATGCACTGCCCCCAGGGCAGCAGCAAACTTGAGCTAGCCCGAGGGCAGCGAATACAGGTAAAAAACAGAACATCAGCTTTACAGTCATTCTATGTTTTCATCGGGCAGGCGGCAACCTGCCAGCACATTTGAACGGGATTAGAGACATCTTTGCAGGAGGGTACAATCAGTGACTGTACCCGGGTGCAAGGGGATGTCTGGAAGGTCGATGGGAACCCTTTTCCATCGCCCGAGGGCTGCCATCAGGGGGCGCACTGACAGTGAGGGAGGAGGAGCCAGCTCCCATCATGGCGGCTTGAAGCTCCACTTGGAGCTCCGTTGCGAACCCTCCTACAGCCCACAGAACAGCGTTTCCATTGCCTTTCTTCACCACCAGCTATGAAGTTTCCGAAACCGGAATATAGGCGGCTCACATGGAGACCAATTCTGCCTTTCTCCGAGCGATCTCCGCAGATCTATTGGCTGCAACCTCCCTCCCACTGAATCAGCCCTGATGGTGCCCGGGGAGTTTTAAGCAAGTGCCTCATGCCAATGGAAGTGCGCTGTGATACCACTGACCTCTGTTCCAACCAGCCATCATCACCCCCCTCCCTCGGTCCTCACCTTGATTTTTGCTGGCTGACTACACTGGGGTGTTTCCACTGCCCTTTACTATCTCGTTGTGTGTATAAGTTACGGTTGAGGCTGGAGAGGGAGGGGCAAATGAGCGCAACCTGCAGCTGCTCCATGAGATCCACAACGGACACACTTCAAAGGCGGTGAGTGGAGGAGGGGTAAACTGCCACATGTGGCCCCAATTTGGGTTCAGAGGTCCTGCTGGAGCCTAAATGAATTCCCTATAAAACCAAAGATCGAGGTGAGCGGTCCCCCCTCCCCCTGCGTGAAGCAAAATGGCGGCTACAACCGCGCTGCCCACTGAAACGGGAGATGTGCCCCAGCGCCCTTTCAGGGTCTGCGCTATGCCTCGAGAGCATAGGGACACCATGAGTGTCCTTTGTAATAACCAATGGGAGTTCGACCCTTCCCTCCCCTCAAAGCTCTGTCCTACTCGGCTCACTCTCAATCTGGAAAAGGATGCCTGACAACAACATGGCTGACTTTGGTGACTTATTCCCTTTGCTGAACTTTTACTTACCCAACTCTTCCTGGACAGTGCCTGACCTCAAGGGGACTTCTTCAATCAATCAATCAGTCATTTGTTAAGCACACTACATACCCGCGAGGGTCTCAAGGTGCTGGGGTGGGAGGTGGGGGCCGCTACTATTCGAACAGCCAAGTCTTTAGTATCCTCCTGAAGGACAGCAGGTCTTGGGTCTGTCGTAGGCTCAGTGGGAGGTTGTTCCATGTCTTGGCAGCGTGGTAGGAGAAGGATCTCCTGCCGGTGGTTGTTCTTGGGATGCTTGGGACGGTGGCGAGTGAGAGGTCGGGGGAGTATAGCTGGTGGTTGGGGGTGTAGAAGGGGAGCCGTCTGTTGAGGTAGGCTGTGCCGGTCATGTGGAGTGCCTTGTGTGCGTGGATGAGGAGCTTGAATGATATCCACTTGTTGACGGGGAACGAGTGTAGGTTTCTCAGTTGGGGGGTGATGTGGCCGTGTCGTGGTACATCCAGGATCAGTCATGCCGAGGCGTTTTGGATGCGTTGTAGTTGATTGATGAGCTTGGTCGGGGCGCCCGCTTAGAGGGCGTTTCCGTTGTCGAGTCTGCTGCTGATGAGGGCCTGGGTGACTGTCTTTCTTTTATCTGTCGGGATCCATCTGTAGATCTTGCGGAGCATGCGGAGGGTGTTGTAGCAGGAGGAGGAGACGGCGTTGACTTGCTTGGTCATTAAGAGCGTTGAGTCGAGGATGATTCCCAAGTTGCGTGTGTGGTCGGTGGGGGTCGGGGCTGCCCCAGTGCCATTGGCCACCAGGAGTCATCTCAGGCTGACGGGTTGGACCCGAGGATGAGGACCTCCGTCTTGTCCGAGTTCAGCTTCAGATGGCTGATCTTCATCCAGTCGGCAATGGCCTTCATTCCTTCATGGAGGTTGGCTTTGGTGGTGATGGGGTCCTTGGTGAGGGAGAGGATCGGTTGAGTGTCGTCGGCGTAGGAGATTATGTTGAGGTCATGCTGTTGGGCGATGTGTGCGAGCGGGGCCATGTAAATGTTGAACAGTGTTGGGCTGAGGGAGGATCCTTGAGGTATGCCGCAGATGATCTCGGAGGCTTCGGAACGGAACGTGGGAGGCGGACGTTCTGAGTTCTGCCTGAGAGGAAGGAGGTGGTCATTCCAGAGCCTTGTCTCGGATCCCTGCGGTGTGGAGGCATGCACGTAGTGTGCGATGGCAGATGGTGTCGAAGGCGGCGGAGAGGTCTAGGAGGATGAGTACTGCAGTCTCCCCGTTGTCTAGCAGGGTCCTGATGTCGTCGGTGGTGGCGATGAGGGCCGTCTCGGTGCTGTGGTTGCTGCAAAACCCTGACTGGGAAGGGTTCAGGATTCTGTTCTCTTCGAGGTATCGGGCTAGCTGTCTGTTAACAATTTTCTCGATATTCTTGGCCGAGAAGGGGAGCAGAGAGATGGGTCGGAAGTGCTTGAGGTCTCTCGGGTCTGCCTTGGGTTTTTTGAGTAGGGCGTTGATCTCAGTGTGTTTCCAGCTCTCTGGGAAGGTCGCGGTCTCAAGGGAGAGATTGATGACGTTGCGTAGATGGGGTGCG
Organism: Lissotriton helveticus; assembly: GCF_964261635.1. Taxonomy (NCBI): domain Eukaryota; kingdom Metazoa; phylum Chordata; class Amphibia; order Caudata; family Salamandridae; genus Lissotriton; species Lissotriton helveticus. The sequence goes on along the minus strand of NC_136059.1, from coordinate 755,263,094 downwards.
AAAGAGCTGCTTGCTTTGTTGAAGACATGGTGTGGGAATGGGTCTGATGGTGAGCCGGAGTGGTTTGTGCTCATGGTCTTGATGGTGTCATCAATGCTCACGCTGGTCCAGGGTGTGCGTGCTGATGAAGGCGGCGATGGAGTCGCTGAACTGGGGGTGGGGTCCGGGGGGTCGGTAGACGAGGGTGCCTCTGAGGGTGGAGTTGGGGTCTGTGTGGATCTGGAAATGCATGTGTTCGGCGGTGCTGAGCGCGTCGTCGATTGCTAGTCGAGACCCCGATGCTGTTCTTGTGGACGATGGCAATTCCGACTCCGACTCCGTTGGTGCGGTCTCTGCGGGTGATCTTGTAGCCGTCTGGGATGGCTATGGCTATGTCAGGTGCGGAGGAGTTGTTCAACCAGGTCTCTGTCAGGAAGGCGACGTCTGGGGAGGTTTTGTTGAGCAGGTCCAAGAGCTCGACGGCATGTTTGCGTACAGAGCGGGTGTTCAGTAGTGTGCATCGTAGGTGATTGAGGTCTTTCTTGGCGGGCGGTTTTTCGGCTCTGTGGTTGGTGTAGCTGCAGTTCCGGCAGGTGAAGGGACCGTGTGTACGTTTTGGGGTGGCCTTGAAGCAGATGTGGGTCCGTCTGGGGTTGAGAGTGTGCAGAGTGCTGGCGTCGTAGTGGTGGGAACGAGTGGCACAGATACACAAAGGTCACAAGAAACGACAGAAAAGGTAAAAAAACGGGGAGAAACGAGTGGCATAGATGCACAAAGGTCACAAGAAAGGACAGAAAAGGTCACAAAAAATGGGGGGAAACGAGTGGCACAGAGGCAGAAAGGTCCCAAGAAAGGGCAGAAAAGGTCACAAAAAACAGGGGGAAACGAGTGGCAAAGAGGGCACAAAGGTCACAAGAAAGGGCAGAAAAGGTCCGAAAAAATGGGGGAAATGAGTGGCACAGGCGGCACAAAGGTCAGAAGAAAGGGTAGAAATGGTCACAAAAAACAGGGGGAAACGAGTGGCACAGAGGCACATCGGTCTCAAGAAAGGGCAGAAATGTCACAAAAAACGGGGGGAAACGAGTGGCACAGAAGGCAGAAAGGTCACAGAAATGCAGGGCAGCTAGGCAACAGAAGGCAAAAACGGGCAGAGAGACACGGGGGCTGCGAGCGGACAGAAGGAGAAACAAGCAGAGAGACACGGGAGCAGCGAGGGGAGCAGAAGGGAAAGCGGGCAGAGAAACACGGGGCAGCGATGGAGAGAACAGGCTCAGGCGGTGCTATGCGGAGGAGGAGCGACCTACCTGGAAGGGTCATGGGTAGCTTGAATTCCTTAGAACCATGGCCTTCCTCCCCCTCACCCCCCAAACCCACACTACTCTGTCTTTTCCTAAGGACACATGACCTGTTTCCTGACAGCGGAATCCGAGGATTATGTCCGATGCCCGGTGGAGCTGCTCTGTTCAGCTAATGAGGAGATCGGACTTAGTTCACCCCTGACCGTCACCTGCCCAGCCGGACCTTGGACACAGCTTCTCCCCTTTTTCCTGTCTCACCCACCATCCCCCTCACTGTATTCATGCCGTTTTGTCTTTGCCATGTCTCCCTTCTATCTACCCTCTGTCTCTTATTCCATCCTCCCCCGTCCTCTGCCTCTCACTCCCCCTCTCCCCCTTCCCTCTCTACTGATCTCTCCTTCTCTCCCATTTATGTGTATCATATATATTGATGTAACGTAAAATTTTTATTATTGTTGTAACTTTGCTGACCTCATGTAAAGCGCTCTGATACCTACTCGTCTAGCCAGCGCTATATAAAACTCTTTAAATATATAAAATGAATAAATAAGTGTTTCCCCTTTTAGGTGACGCACTGTCAGTGCACCTCCTGGGGGTTTTCTTTGCCTTTGCGCCCGTGTCTGTCATATGGGATGAGTGCAGAGGCAAAAGGAATCCTCTCATTTGCATGGGACATGCCCCCATACAAAGGAGGGAATGCCCCCTGCAGATAGCGTGGAGCTTTATGTGCGCCAGCTCCCACGGTTTTACAGAAGGGGCCACACAAGTGTCTGCGGCCCCTTCTGTAATACCAAAGTGCCCCGGGTGGCGCAAAGTGGGAACAACTACCCGTTGCGCCACTGGGTACTTTCTGTACTACAGCTCCAGATTGAAGGTATTGGCAATACCCAAAGTATTTTTGGACGGTGAATCTTTTGCTGTTTTCGTCAATTACAATGCTAGGGACAGTAGTAGGTGTTTTTTTTAAGTCGAATTGGTGACAGCAGGTGTCTTTTTTTAAAGTAGAATTGGCCGAAGGCCTGCTAACAAGACTTTAGCCCCATGTTCTCTGTTTAAATGAAGAACATTTGTTCTTTCTGAGGAAATTTCCTGTGCAGTGGCAGAGGGGACGTATGGATTGCACGAGCAAAAAGAACACTTTTCATATTTGCACATTAAAACGTAGCATGTAACAGGTCATTTGATATTGAGAAATATTTCAATCCGGTCTGGGGAACCCTTAAATAAAGTATCACAATTGTTTATTTATCTCCAAGGCAGTTTTAACCTAATTCCGATAAAATCTTTGATCCCTCCATAAATTACTAACCCACCCTAAAAAAACACATCTCCTCCGCTTTTAAGGGCAACACAGGGAGTGTGAAAGAGCCCAATGATGAAGCATGCCATGATTAGTGGGTGAGGGCACTTCTATCCCACAATAAGGAATCCCTTAAAGATACCTTTTTAGATTTTTGTGTTTGATTTCCCTTTCATCAACTTTTGGATGTGTGATATTGGAATTAGGGAGCTGGTTGGTGAGCTAGTTCCGCTCGCCTTTTTTTGTTTGTGAATTTTGATGGGTAGAAGGTACCAAATCTTCTTAAAGATGTGGACTTGCCATTTTTTATTTTGTCATTTTTCCTGCGTGAAGTTCGATGCTAAAGGAGACTGTTCAGCAACTGCAGCCAAAGTCACAAACGATTAGAATTGTTACAAGTTGACTTTCCTCTTGCCACCCAAAAGAATCACATTTGCTTCTGAAGAACTAGGAGCAGGAACACGGGGTGATACCTACTCCTGTTTGTCCTAACATGAGAGGGAGTTTGAATCCATCTTGGAAAATGGTTTGTGCTATGAGAATATGCAAAATGGGCAGAGGGTAGACCTCCATTCGTCAGTTTCCATGTGCCTATGCCTTTATCATGTCCCTGTAGTGGACCTTCAGATTTCACGGAGGAAGATGTACTTTGCTAAGCACTAGGACTACAGCCAGTTTTTTTGGGGGGAGCAGGTGGGTTTGTGAATACTGAAGCATAGACACCACTAATACTGAGATTATGAACCTGATTAGATACACACCCTGGCCATCCAGATGTGGCGGTCCTGGGAGATCTGGACAAATGATCCTGAAGGTGGTCGCAACATAGGTATGTCTGAATCTGGCTTGGGGATAATAAAGGACTGGGTTGTCTGTGCCTGCTTGTCAGTGATTGCTGAATATTTCCAGCACTTTTGGGTGTATTCTATTTCTGTAGTTTGAGATTGTGCTTGCCAGTTGAGATTATAATTGTGAATGCAAGGTTGTGAATGGCCTTTCTGGTGTATAATGCCCGAAAATGTTTATGGTCATTGCATAACTGGTATTACACTCGTTCATCCTTATAATATTCCAAGTTAATGTTAGGATGGAAACTGAAATACACATTTTGATTTAGTAACTTCGTTGCTTTTTTATTAATCAAACAGTTTTATTGTTTTTCAAACTTTGGTGAAGGAATGTAATCAAGAGCAAAAGTGACAAGTATCTCTCACTGGAACTTTATTGGGGGACGCCATGAAATAAACATGTAATGTCTCTTCGCCGGATCACGTGGTAGACCAAGGACAGCATGATATCATTTTCGGTTTCTTAGACGTGTCATTTCAAATGTCAAGGTGTACCACCTAGTTAAATATGTTACTGTTGATGGGCGCTATTGATTAATGAGTCCAATTCAAGAAAATGTTAGAGTCTGATTGTGAGGATCTATTCAGGACATAATTGCTGTTTTTCTTCCTTTACACCACTTATAAAATAAGACTCTTTCCCCATCACAAAATACTGCAATCGAACGGAAAATGCATAACAAATGGCAAACCCTCACAACCGCAACTCCATTACATCAACAGACTACTCCATCGACCTGCCCATTACATCAGCTACGACCATCACCTTGATATATCATTACCTTGAAATGCCTCCAGCGCTAAATTAGCCAGGACTGGAGATTGAATATTAAACCTGCTCGGAGTAATGACGAATCGAGGTAATGGCTGTAATAGCCCTGCCCGATATAATTGTCGGTCGATGAAGAGGTCTGTCACTGTAATGGATGGCAAGGTTTTCACATGGATCCCTAGGAAATTGCTCTGAAGTGACCACATCGAAAGGCTCTCTGATCGGTACAGAACAGCTGTACAAACAAGGTGACAAGTTAGTAAATCATTTCATTAGGGTGGCCTTGTATCATCTTGTAAACATGCTCTAGATTACCACTGTATGTGGCCTTATGTGGCACACTGACTGAACTGTGCGACCTCTTACGACTCATGGTGACATAAAAATACGGTTTGGTAAAAATGTATTCTTGAAAAATGGCAAAGCGAAAATAATATGAGCATTTTAAATATGTGCTGCTCGATCTCATAAACTAAGATTCTGCAGTTTAATTTCGATGTAATCCTTATACAAATGTATATAGGTTTACGACGGTTACACATAGTAAAATAGCACCCACAATAGAATAGACAGCTGGTTGATAATGAAGAGCATAAAGTCAATCCTTATTGTTTTATTTGGTTGGGAACCTTCTGCGTGGGGCACTGAAGCACAATGGGAATTATCAGTGCATTATTGAGGCCCATTTTAATTGCAAATAAACATTTTGTCAACATTTTCGTGAAATAGAAAACACACTCCATCACGATTTTTTTATCTACAGGAAGCACTAATTCATTTTACTTATACATGGGTATTAAAATCTGTTTTACTGAACATTTTACAACAATTCCTGTAGTACACAGAATAGATCATTTTGCAGACATGATCACAACGTTTAGATAAAATGTACATTTTCAAGAAATGTCAACTGAATGAAAATGTAAATATTTTCGTTCATAATTGTGGAAATCACGATTACATTTATTTTGCAATTCCTTGCATTCCTTACTGCTCTTCGTATGGACCTTTTCCTTGACACTTTCACCAAATTGTGTGCATGAAAGGCAATGGAAGCCCTATAAGGACATTTCGGTGGAAACTCCTGTAAAATAATCTTTTCAGTTTTCCTGCCAAGTCTAATGAAATTGACTATTTCAGACGTTATAAGTAATAGGAAAACACTGATTTCTTGAACTGTCATTTAGGGTTCGTTGAAAGCTACGCTCAATATTATGTGAATATAGCCACGTATTCTTTTGAATTGTCAAATATGAAAAAAAACTATTTTTAGAAGAATTTACCGAAAATTTCTTGCCGATTTCCCTATATGCTACATTATGTCATTTTTTGATATCACCACAATCCAAAAACCATATATATATATATATCTAATCTAATCATTTAAATAAACCTAGTTCTATGCAAACCTGTTTCCTGCTTCCTCACGCCAGTGATCAAGAGCTTCTGTTCAAAACGCGTATGGCAATTAGGAACGCGTTGTACTAGCTGACGGCTCTGCAACCTGCGAGAATGGTGTGTATTCCATGGGGTGTGGCTCCCCACTTGGGCAACCTTGAAGTTTTCGTATTTAGCGGCTTGCTCGGCCGCGGGGAGCCCCGACGCTGAGAAGCGCTTCCAGAGTGCTTAAACTTACGAGCACTCCTTGGACCCGTGGAGCCTCACTGGTGGTGACATTGGTGAAGCTGAGCAGCGGGGTACGAACAGCATTCCTCCGGACTAGGAACTGTATTTCAATGAGTGGCAGGACAGAGACCACTTGGGTAAAAGAACTTTGAGAATCATGGGGAATAATTTTGGACTACTATAACCAGCATTCCCTGGAACACGCCCACTGGGGCGGGATTCTAATCATTTAAATAAACCTAGTTCTATGCAAACCTGTTTCCTGATTCCTCACGCCAGTGATCACGAGCTTCTGCTCGAAACGCGTATGGCAATTAGGAACGCGTTGTACTAGCTGACGGCTCTGCCACCTGCGAGAATGGTGCGTATTCCATGGGGTGTGGCTCCCCACTTGGGCAACCTTGATGTTTTCGTGTTTAGCGGCTTGCTCGGCCGCGGGGAACCCCGACGCTGAGAAGCGCTTCCAGAGTGCTAAAACTTTGAGCACTCCTTGGACCCGTGGAGCCTCACTCGTGGTGACATTGGTGAAGCTGAGCAGCGGGGTACGAACAGCATTCCTCCGGACTAGGAACTGTATTTCAATGAGTGGCAGGACAGAGACCACTTGGGTAAAAGAACTTTGAGAATCATGGGGAATAATTTTGGACTACTATAACCAGCATTCCCTGGAACACGCCCACTGGGGCGTGATTCTAATCATTTAAATAAACCTAGTTCTATGCAAACCTGTTTCCTGCTTCCTCACGCCAGTGATCAAGAGCTTCTGCTCGAAACGCGTATGGCAATTAGGAACGCGTTGTACTAGCTGACGGCTCTGCCACCTGCGAGAATGGTGTGTATTCCATGGGGTGTGGCTCCCCACTTGGGCAACCTTGATGTTTTCGTGTTTAGCGGCTTGCTCGGCCGCGGGGAGCCCCGACGCTGAGAAGCGCTTCCAGAGTGCTAAAACTTATGAGCACTCCTTGGACCCGTGGAGCCTCACTCGTGGTGACATTGGTGAAGCTGAGCAGCGGGGTACGAACAGCATTCCTCCGGACTAGGAACTGTATTTCAATGAGTGGCAGGACAGAGACCACTTGGGTAAAAGAACTTTGAGAATCATGGGGAATAATTTTGGACTACTATAACCAGCATTCCCTGGAACACGCCCACTGGGGCGGGATTCTAATCATTTAAATAAACCTAGTTCTATGCAAACCTGTTTCCTGCTTCCTCACGCCAGTGATCACAAGCTTCTGCTCGAAACGCGTATGGCAATTAGGAACGCGTTGTACTAGCTGACGGCTCTGCCACCTGCGAGAATGGTGTGTATTGCATGGGGTGTGGCTCCCCACTTGGGCAACCTTGATGTTTTCGTGTTTAGCGGCTTGCTCGGCCGCGGGGAGCCCCAACACTGAGAAGCCCTTCCAGAGTGCTAAAACTTACGAGCACTCCTTGGACCCGTGGAGCCTCACTCGTGGTGACATTGGTGAAGCTGAGCAGCGGGGTACGAACAGCATTCCTCCGGACTCGGAACTGTATTTCAATGAGTGGCAGGACAGAGACCACTTGGGCAAAAGAACTTTGAGAATCATGGGGAATAATTTTGGACTACTATAACCAGCATTCCCTGGAACACGCCCACTGGGGCGGGATTCTAATCATTTAAATAAACCTAGTTCTATGCAAACCTGTTTCCTGCTTCCTCACGCCAGTGATCAAGAGCTTCTGCTCGAAACGCGTATGGCAATTAGGAACGCGTTGTACTAGCTGACGGCTCTGCCACCTGCGAGAATGGTGTGTATTCCATGGGGTGTGGCTCCCCACTTGGGCAACCTTGATGTTTTCGTGTTTAGCGGCTTGCTCGGCCGCGGGGAGCCCCGACGCTGAGAAACGCTTCCAGAGTGCTAAAACTTACGAGCACTCCTTGGACCCGTGGAGCCTCACTCGTGGTGACATTGGTGAAGCTGAGCAGCGGGGTACGAACAGCATTCCTCCGGACTCGGAACTGTATTTCAATGAGTGGCAGGACAGAGACCACTTGGGTAAAAGAACTTTGAGAATCATGGGGAATAATTTTGGACTACTATAACCAGCATTCCCTGAAATGTGGTAAATAAATTATTTACACTATCATAATTTCTATAGATGCAAAAAGGATCAAATATAAATGAGGAGCAGAGTCCGTGGTGTTAGAGTCAATGGGCTTTATTGCATTAACTCGAGTTAAGGGAGAGTTCCTTTCACCAAGCAGGTTCAGGAGAGTTCTGAGCTTTATTCACAGAGTACAATATTTATACATTCTTTGCATACATAGGGAGGAGCCCTCCAAGCAGAAGGAAAGAAAAAGATATGAGCATGTAGGCGTTCACTGTAATGAGTCATAGGTGGGTGGGTGCATAGAGGGGGCAGCAAGGTCAGCAAAAACTCGCACTGCCTGTTTGCGTAACTTTATCAGACTTTTACACGAGGGCTGTTTCCTTTCTGTTGGTCAGGGAGGGCCCTGGGTGTCAGAGTGACTAGCATGTCTGGTCTTATCTCTAGCTCGGGGCAGCATGCAGTTTGCTCTCATCTGTAGCAGTGTTGCTGCTTCATACTAGCAAGTTGGTTTGGCCCTTCCTGTCCACCCCTTGTGTAACTGTCTTGGAGGTTTCCCTTGACATGGGCCCCACTTATCTCTGAGAGCCGACAGTAAAACTGGGCCTTATCTCTGCAGAGGGGCTTCTGCTCGCCTCCTGCTCAGGGCCGGAATGCAGCTTTATCAGGTCGACCCTTGTTTGACACTGTTAAGACACCCCGGGCTGGGCCTCTTCTCCGTGACTGCTCAGCAAAATATCTAATGTGCTGCAGAGAAATGTAACATGTGCCTATTTCAGGGTCTGGCATGGAGGGGCCTGGTGACAGAGAAATAAGGCCTCTGAATGTGAAGTAATGCAGGGGTTTTTATTCAACATGGCAGATGGTGAGAGGGTAGCGCGTGGGGGCACAAATACATATAAATATGTAATTTTCTTCAGGAACACGCCCACTGGGGCGGGATTCTAATCATTTAAATAAACCTAGTTCTATGCAAACCTGTTTCCTGCTTCCTCACGCCAGTGATCAAGAGCTTCTGCTCGAAACGCGTATGGCAATTAGGAACGCGTTGTACTAGCTGACGGCTCTGCCACCTGCGAGAATGGTGTGTATTCCAAGGGGTGTGGCTCCCCACTTGGGCAACCTTGATGTTTTCGTGTTTAGCGGCTTGCTCAGCCACGGGGAGCCCCGACACTGAGAAGCGCTTCCAGAGTGCTAAAACTTACGAGCACTCCTTGGACCCGTGGAGCCTCACTCGTGGTGACATTGTTGAAGCTGAGCAGCGGGGTACGAACAGCATTCCTCCGGACTCTGAACTGTTTTTCAATGAGTGGCAGGACAGAGACCACTTGGGTAAAAGAACTTTGAGAATCATGGGGAATAATTTTGGACTACTATAACCAGCATTCCCTGGAACACGCCCACTGTGGCGGGATTCTAATCATTTAAATAAACCTAGTTCTATGCAAACCTGTTTCCTGCTTCCTCACGCCAGTGATCAAGAGCTTCTGCTCGAAACGCGTATGGCAATTAGGAACGCGTTGTACTAGCTGACGGCTCTGCCACCTGCGAGAATGGTGTGTATTCCATGGGGTGTGGCTCCCCACTTGGGCAAACTTGATGTTTTCGTGTTTAGCGGCTTGGTCGGCCGCGGGGAGCCCCGACGCTGAGAAGCGCTTCCAGAGTGCTAAAACATACGAGCACTCCTTGGACCCGTGGAGCCTCACTCGTGGTGACATTGGTGAAGCTGAGCAGCGGGGGAAGGAACAGCATTCCTCCGGACTCGGAACTGTATTTCAATGAGTGGCAGGACAGAGACCACTTGGGTAAAAGAATTTTGAGAATCATGGGGAATAATTTTGGACTACTATAACCAGCATTCCCTGGAACACGCCCACTGGGGCGGGATTCTTATCATTTAAATAAACCTAGTTCTATGCAAACCTGTTTCCTGCTTCCTCACGCCAGTGATCAAGAGCTTCTGCTCGAAACGCGTATGGCAATTAGGAACGCGTTGTACTAGCTGACGGCTCTGCCACCTGCGAGAATGGTGTGTATTCCATGGGGTGTGGCTCCCCACTTGGGCAACCTTGATGTTTTCGTGTTTAGCGGCTTGCTCGGCCGCGGGGAGCCCCGACGCTGAGAAGCGCTTCCAGAGTGCTAAAACATACGAGCACTCCTTGGACCCGTGGAGCCTCACTCGTGGTGACATTGGTGAAGCTGAGCAGCAGGGTACGAACAGCATTCCTCCGGACTCGGAACTGTATTTCAATGAGTGGCAGGACAGAGACCACTTGGGTAAAAGAACTTTGAGAATCATGGGGAATAATTTTGGACTACTATAACCGGCATTCCCTGGAACACGCCCACTGGGGCGGGATTCTAATCATTTAAATAAACCTAGTTCTATGCAAACCTGTTTCCTGCTTCCTCACGCCAGTGATCAAGAGCTTCTGCTCGAAACGCGTATGGCAATTAGGAACGCGTTGTACTACCTGACGACTCTGCCACCTGCGAGAATGGTGTGTATTCCATGGGGTGTGGCTCCCCACTTGGGCAACCTTGATGTTTTCGTGTTTAGCGGCTTGCTCGGCCGCGGGGAGCCCCGACGCTGAGAAGCGCTTCCAGAGTGCTAAAACTTACGAGCACTCCTTGGACCCGTGGAGCCTCACTCGTGGTGACATTGGTGAAGCTGAGCAGCGGGGTACGAACAGCATTCCTCCGGACTCGGAACTGTATTTCAATGTGTGGCAGGACAGAGACCACTTGGGGAAAAGAACTTTGAGAATCATGGGGAATAATTTTGATACTATAACCAGCATTCCCTGAAACACGCCCACTGGGGCAGGATTCTAATCATTTAAATAAACCTAGTTCTATGCAAACCTGTTTCCTGCTTCCTCACGCCAGTGATCAAGAGCTTCTGCTCGAAACGCGTATGGCAATTAGGAACGCGTTGTACTAGCTGACGGCTCTGCCACCTGCGAGAATGGTGTGTATTCCATGGGCTGTGGCTCCCCACTTGGGCAACCTTGATGTTTTCGTGTTTAGTGGCTTGCTCGACCGCGGGGAGCCCCGACGCTGAGAACCGCTTCCAGAGTGCTAAAACTTACGAGCACTCCTTGGACCCGTGGAGCCTCACTCGTGGTGACATTGGTGAAGCTGAGCAGCGGGGTACGAACAGCATTTCTCCGGACTCAGAACTGTATTTCAATGAGTGGCAGGACAGAGACCACTTGGGTAAAAGAACTTTGAGAATCATGGGGAATAATTTTGGACTACTATAACCAGCATTCCCTGAAATGTGGTAAATACATTATTTACACTATCATAATTTCTATAGATGCAAAAAGGATCAAATATAAATGAGGAGCAGAGTCCGTGGTGTTAGAGTCAATGGGCTTCATTGCATTAACTCGAGTTAAGGGAGAGCTCCTTTCACCAAGCAGGTTCAGGAGAGTTCTGAGCTTTATTCACAGAGTACAATATTTATACATTATTTGCATACATAGGGAGGAGCCCTCCAAGCAGAAGGGAAGAAAAAGATATGAGCATGTAGGCGTTCACTGTAATGAGTCATAGGTGGGTGGGTGCATAGAGGGGGCAGCAAGGTCAGCAAAAACTCGCACTGCCTGTTTGCGTAACTTTATCAGACTTTTACACGAGGGCTGTTTCCTTTCTGTTTGTCAGGGAGGGCCCTGGGTGTCAGAGTGACTAGCATGTCTGGTCTTATCTCTAGCTCGGGGCAGCATGCAGATTGCTCTCATCTGTAGAAGTGTTGCTGCTTCATACTAGCAAGTTGGTTTGGCCCTTCCTGTCCACCCCTTGTGTAACTGTCTTGGAGGTTTCCCTTGACATGGGCCCCACTTATCTCTGAGAGCCGACAGTAAAACTGGGCCTTATCTCTGCAAAGGGGCTTCTGCTCGCCTCCTGCTCAGGGCCGGAATGCAGCTTTATCAGGTCGACCCTTGTTTGACACTGTTAAGACACCCCGGGCTGGGCCTCTTCTCCGTGACTGCTCAGCAAAATATCTAATGTGCTGCAGAGAAATGTAACATGTGCCTTTTTCAGGGTCTGGCATGGAGGGGCCTGGTGACAGAGAAATAAGGCCTCTGAATGTGAAGTAATGCAGGGGTTTTTATTCAACATGGCAGATGGTGAGAGGGTAGCGCGTGGACGCACAAATACATATAAATATGTAATTTTCTTCATTCCCTCCTTGTCCCCAAGTGCACCCCTCTAATACACCTCTATTTTCATCAGGCCGTTAATGTGTTCTTGCAACATGATCTTTTCATTTTTTCTGCTCTGCACATATGGACGGGGAATGCAGGCAGTGGCGCACAGACCGCAGATGGCCGGGCCGTATTGGATGCAGAGGCAACAACTGAAGATGATAAACAGTATTGATCCTACTACAGTCAACACTTTCCATCCCCATGTTGATACTAATCCCCACAACCAGCTGCTTAAGGACCATTCTCCTTTATCCATGTCTAGCTGACTTGACATCTTGTGTAGCTTGGCAATGGCCTGGTATACTGTAGGTGCGTTATTTGGAATAAACACACAACAACTCGTGGAGATCAATCTGCATACACCACCACGGTCAGCCAGAACGATGTCTAAAACAATGCGATTTTGTAGGGTCATGAGTCTATCCGCGACCACCTCGGCTGTGAGATTAGAGAGGGCCGTTTCATCTATCGTATTTTGCACCACTCGTGTGAGGTGGCGGATGTTCCTGCTGTTTACCATTGGACCCCAAAATGGAATGACTCCGGCAAATTAGTCTCCCGCCTCCTGCCCTGCTGTATCTTCTGTATCTATGACCCCCCTTCGCCGTCTGTTATAGACAGTCAGAGGCTCAATTTCATGATAGTCCGCAGGGGCAGTGTAGGTGGGGGGGAAGGAGAAAAGCAATGTAACAAGTCCCGGACCAGCCCTGTGGGAGCCATGTATAACCTTTATCCCCACATATGAAGTAGGTGCCCTGTGCGGCTATAAGCCGTGTATTGTTTGTTCTATTCAAATTTACTGTGTGATTGCAGATGCTATCACCCATACGTATCTTTCCTTTACTTTGGACACAAAAAGGGGCTTTCGTTGATGCCACAAAAACAGGTGAAACGGATCTTTTTCTCCTGTCCATATACTGATAATATAACTTATTAGATCTGTTACCGTGGTCAGCATAGGCTTCCTGCTCTAGTGGGGTACCACATGCCCTGTTCTTTTCACCTCGCCAACATAAAATGTATAGGTGATATCGGAGCTGAGACTGCTCTTTTGTGTCCGTGTTGGCCATATAGGAAGCTTTGTTTGTTTCCCACCAACCAGTACAAGAGCCTTCATAAGAAAAAGGGAGAGTGATGAAAGGCATGCCTTTGGCAACTGTGTGGGGAAGAAGACCGCACACCCAGCAGTTGGATGTGTTTATGGCCAGTTGATGTTGTTGTAAAAGGGTGATGAAAGTATTGTTCTTAAATTCATTTCTTCTGTTCTCTAAGTGTACTGGGAGCTCAACATGTGAGTGTACTGTGGTGGCGTTCTGTGAGACAGCAGGTGGATAGAGAACATGTAAGAACCAGCCAATACTTATTACCACAATGCTCATAAAAATTACAATAATCAGAGACACTATACATCTGCTGTGTAATAGCTTGCAGTATTTCTCTCTCATATTAGTCCTTTTTTCTTTACTGTTCACTAGTTTATTCAAGTCAGACATCATGTTCAACCGCTTCACCACCGAGTGGACTTAGACAATCAAACGTCGACTGACCTTCTAGATCTCAGTTTGGAAGTGTACTCTTGCTGGGGAGTCTTTTCCAAAAAGGGGGGCTCAAAGTCTGTACTGTCTTTGTTTTTAGCAAATGTTCCGGTAGACCCAAAGTATTTTTTACAGTGACTGGCATGCAGGCACCCCTTTCTTCCCTCGACTTTGATGGCCATCCTCGTCGTCAGCAGGACTAATTTTGGTGCCTTCCACCTGGGGTCCAGAGGGCTCGTCCAGTCGAAGTTCCCCACTAGCACCCAGTCCCCTGGGGCTATGGCATGGTCCTTGACCTGGGTGTTGTCAGGGAAGGCAGCGGCAACCTGCGAACGGCAAGAGAGTAGTGCAGACATCAAGGAAGCCAGGTAATCTGTGAGCATAGTACTGTCAACATCAGTTATTCTTTTAGGCATTGGTGTACCCCACATATTCGGCGGTCTTCCAAAGACTACCTCATATGGGGATAGGCCGGTTCTAGAATGAGCTACCATGCGCATGTAAAAGAGGGCAACCGGTAAGGCTGCCATCCAATCCACGCCCTTTTCTGCACAGACTTTAGCTAATTTTGTTTTGAGGGTCTAGTTATGTCTCTCTACTAGACCTGCTGCTTGGGGATGCCTTACACAATGGAACTTCCAGGTATATCCCAACAGAAGGGACACCTGTTTCATGAGCTCAGAGGAGAAGGGCTGGCCATTGTCTGAGTAAATGACACGTGGCAACCCGTATCTCGGGAACAACTCCCTCACCAACTGTTTGGCTGTTGTAACTGCAGTATAATCTGGGACTGGGTAAGCTTCTGTCCATCTGGTTAGGGCACACACTATTACCAGGACATACTTGTAACCTCTACATCTGTCCATTTGGATATAATCCATTTGGAGAACCTCAAAAGGGTGATAAGGGGGATGAAATCCACCCTGTTCCACTGAGATGCCTTTTCCAGGGTTGAATTGGCAACAAATCATGCAAGTCTTCACTTTCTGTTTTGCTGCCGCTCGCAAGTGTTTGTTAAACCAGATATTCTGCAGGCCATCCAACATTCCCTTCTCTCCCAAGTGTGCCGGGTTATGTGCTGTCTCTATTATCACCTGTACCATAGAATCTGGGAGGAACCATGTCTTTTTGTTTTTAGTCATCCAACCCTGGTCAGTCTGGACCCCTCCTTGTTCAGTCCATTTCTTTATTTCATCTGGAGTGGCATGGGTCTGTATATCTTGTACATCTTTGGAGGGATCCCTGACTGTCATAGTCCTTGTCAGTGGTAATACCTGTGAGTTTGTTATGTCAATTGGAGTCTGAGCTGTCTGTTTAGCAGTTCGGTCTGCCAGGTCATTACCTTGGGAAATGACATCTGTGGCCTTGGTGTGTGCTTTGCATTTCAGGATCGCTATGGCTGTAGGTAGGTGTATTGCTTCTAACAAGGCCTGTATGGGAGGGCCATGCTGTATCTTGGCCCCGTGTGAGGTCAGAAAACCTCTCTCCCTCCATAGTACCCCAAAGTCATGAACTACCCCAAACGCATATTGTGAATCAGTGTAGATGTTAACCCTTAACTGTTTTGCTTGTTTACAGGCTTGCGTTAAAGCAATGAGCTCTGCTGCTTGTGCTGACAGGATATCTATTCTTTGGGTCTCTATGATCTCATGGTCAGTAGTTACGGCGTATGCTGCCACTAATTCTCCTGCCCCTGTTCTCATGCATGATCCATCTACATAAAACGTTATGTCAGGGTCTGGGAGTGCAACATCTGTCAAGTCTTGTCTTGGCTTCGTCACTACATTTATTACTTCCACACAGTCATGGGGCGTGGTGTCATCTGTGCTTGAGGGTAAAAGAGTGGCAGGGTTGAGTATGTTACATCTTTTAATCTCTATGTGGGGTTGAAATAGTGTCAGCTCGTATCCTGTCAATCTTGCTACAGTCAGGTGTTGTGTCTGTGTCCTATTCAGGAGAACTTCCACTGCGTGTGGTACTTGTACTGTCAGGGAGTGTCCCAGCACTATCGAGTCACTTTGTCTTATGGCCAAAGCTGTGGCCGCAACAGATTTCAAGCATGCTGGCAGACCCTGTGCTACAGGGTCCAGTGTACTAGAAAAATAAGCACATGGCTTGTGTTTCCCTGCTTGGTCTTGTTTGAGAACAGATAGTGCTGTTCCATCCCGCTCTGTCACGAACAGGGTGAAGTGTTTCTTGTAATTAGGAGTGGCTAAAACTGGCGCTTGACATAACGCCCGTTTTAGTTCCTCAAATGCTAGGGTGTGCTCTGATGTCCAAGGGAGGATGTTAGAGGTGGCCGCCTCCAATGTAGTCAATTGTATGAGTGGCTTGACTATGTGGGCATACTGGGGAATCCATTGTCTGCAATAGGAAGTAAGGCCAATGAATGCACGTACTTCTTTCTGTGTTTTGGGTTGTGAAATGTTGCAAATCAATTTAATTTGTTCTTGTGTCAGCTGCCTACCCTCCTTGGACAGCAAGTGCCCTAAGTAAGCCACTTGCTGTTCACAGAACTGTAACTTCGAAGGGGACACCTTGTGCCCCTTGTCCGCCAGAAAGTGAAGGACCGTGAGGGAAGCCTTTTCACAGTCAGGTTCTGATCTTGCTGTGATGAGAATGTCATCCACGTACTGTATTAATGCTGTGTTGGTAGGCATACTTATACTGTCAAGTTGTCTCTTTAATGCCTGACTGTAAACACTGGGGCTTTCTGTAAAACCTTGGGGAGCTCTTGTAAATTTGAAGCTGCGTCCTTTTAAACTGAATCTGAAAAGATATTGACTGTCAGGATGTATTGGAATGCTGAAGAATGCATTCTTCAGGTCAATGACCGTGAAAAATGTTGCCTCAGAATCAATGGCAGTAAATAATGAGGAAATGTCTGGGACCACTGGGTATTGTGGGACCACACATTTGTTCAGTTCTCGAAGGTCAACTACTAGTCTGTAAACTGGGGGTGCTTGAGGGTCTGTGCGTTCAAGAACAGGGAGGACGGGGGAGTTACACACATTCGAGTCTGTCTCCACCACCACCCCCTGTTCAATGAGTTCTTGAATTATTTTTAATAAGGCTGTTTCAGCCTCAGGTGGAATCCTGTACTGTCGTATTCGGGGTAGGGCTACTCCTTCCTTAAGAGTGACCTCGTGTGGTGTTATATCCATGTAACCTACGTCAGTCGAACCTTGTGCCCATAGATACTGTGGGACATCCTGAAGTCTGGGATCAAAATCTCTAACCGTGAAATGCCCTTTGAAATCACGCAAAAACAGTCTTACTCCTTCTGGTGAGCAACAGATAACTGCTCCCAGTTCTTTTAGGGTCTTTATACCTAGTACATTTTCTGGACATGTTTTAGTGAGTAGTAGGTCTGTGGTGCGTGTCAGTGGACCCACCCCTAAAGAGACTGGTTCTGATACTTTGTTGACAATTGGCTTTCCAGAAAATCCCAGGGATATATTCTGTGAGCCCGAGAGAGGTGCCCCTGGGACCTCGTCATGACTGATGGTAGTCCTGCTTGCCCCTGTGTCAATCAGAAGCTTTCTATCTTGCCCCAGCAAACGAGCATGTACATAAGGACCCTCTTGGTCCACAGGAACTGGGATAAGGGGCAAGCGATCTTCCCTCTTGAGGCTGTTTCATGAAAAAGATTGGTATTCTGGGTAGTCTGACTGTGTGTACTGATACATTTGAGGTGCAGCGGCAGCGGGCGTCTGGACCTGCTGCGGGGTGGGGGCTTGTGTCTGCTGAGTGTTGTACTGTCTAGGTGTATAGGGCCGTTCCTTTGTTTTACCTGTGGCTATATTGTGCTTTAGGACGGGGCATTCCCTTACAAAGTGACCCTGCTGTTTACAATAATTGCAGGTCCCTTTAGTGGGTGCAGTACCATTCTTGTTCGTGTTTGCAGGTACTGTTTGGGCAACTAGCACCTTCATTTTTGTATCCTTCATGCGCTTCTTTTCTTGTTCTTGTTCTTCCCTTATTCTATTTTGGTGGTATTGCAACATCTGTAACATTTGTGAGGGGCTATTTGCTTGCCAAGTACTCTCAACCTTCAGCACCCTATTCCTAATCTGAGGAAGGGCGTTATCTACCAGTTTGGTCACAAAAAGGTGGGGATAGGCCTCACTACTGTGTTTTAAACCACTGTTGACAGCAAAACATTTCTCCAACCTAGTGTAGTAATCGCTTGTGTCTTCCTCTGGTTTCTGTTTACATGCTGAAATTGCATCCCAGTCTTCCTTTTTGGTCGTCAATAGTCTTGGTAAAATTTGTATAAGGAGTTCGGGGAGCTCCTCAATTTTTTCACCAAGGCCATCCCCCGGGGCCCTACCGGCATCTTCAGATTGCAACTCTTCCCATTTCAAAGTTGTATCTCCCACATCCCAGTCTTTCTCTTTAAGTTTCTCGTAAATGCCTGCTGGTAACAAGACCTTTAGTAACCTTAGGATATCAGGGTAAGTATAGTCTCCTATACGGAGTATATCTTTTATTTCTCTGTGAAACCCCCCCGGGTCTTTATCATGGGAAGGTAACAACCTCTTCATTTCCAGTATTACTAGCATGGTGAAAGGGGTATAGACATATACCCGCTGGACAGAGCCATCTTGTTTTGTTATGGGGTGGACCTCTCGCAGAGGGTACTGTCCTCTGGGGCGAGGATCGGGTGTCATTGAGGCGGACAGGAATTGTTCATATTGGAGACGCAAGTCTAAAATGGTGTTAATCAGTTCTCGGCCCTGTTTCATCCATCTATCTAGTATTACCTTTTCCAGTATTTTATATAATTTGCCAGGGTGGTGATATTGGCTCTCATACAACGTGATCAAGTGTTGGACCATATAGATGCTGGCCAGGTGTTGTTCGAGTGGTGGGAGGCTCAGGAACATCTGGGCCACTATGTCGGGATTATATACATGATGTTGGGACACCCACTGGGTGGCCGACCGAGCCAACTCCCTCTCATGTGGCGTGAGGGGTGGCTCGTCGTCCATCCAATGGTCTAGGGCCTTTTCAGTTGTTTGAAACAAATCCTCAGGAGAGATGTGTGTTTCCTGGTTAACCCTTGTTTTCTGAGGTCGATGGTGTTTGGCGCCATTACAGTGCCGTGCTATGCCCAGAAAATTCATTTTGTCTGCCGGCTCGTGGTTATCCCCTTCCTCTGACACACTATCCCTGCCTTCCTTCTCGACGTTGCGTACTGCTAGTATTTTCTTTTTAATCTTGTTCGTCATTGCTTCTGTCTGCGCTGCCTTATCATGTTTACCGTCATTGATGTTGTCGCTCCACTCTATTAAACTAGCCTCCATGTCCCCATCACCCCCATCAAGTTCCCTGATCAGACAGTTGATAATAAAACGGAGGATGTTGTTCTTAGATTTAACTTTTCTATTTTCCATAGCTTGAGCTACGCATTCATGGTTCCGTCCTGTTCTGATGAACTCATACAAGGCATTTAAATGTGTATTCATATCAGGCAGTCCATTTAGCTCTGCGATGGCTTGCCTTACTCGTATTGATATGGCGCGCATTGGACCAGTAATACCTGGCTGTAAATCATATATACATCTAGGGAGTTCGACGTCATCCTTTATTTCCTTATCCCCCCACCCCTTCCGCACCCCCGGAAGCCTGTTGTTGGTTCTGGACTGGCTGGGGCACGGCCTCTGGTGGGAGCGGGGGAAATGGTGCGTCTATGTAGGCTAGGGGTGGCTCTGCTAGGTAGGCGGAAAGGAACGCCTCTGGTGCCGTTGGTTTAATTTTAGGGGTACATCTTGGGGAACTTCCTCCTTGATCTCCTCTGAGAGTACAGGGTAGATACCAGTAACAAGAGCGTTTCACTCCCTATCCATCTGTTCTGATCTGACCTGTTCACCCTCATCTTGTAACTTCTTTTCTTTAGCCTGTTCTGACATCTGTCTACCTTTCTCAGCTTTGTTGAGTTCTTTCTGGGCTCTCCTATTCGCTTCTTTGCGCCATAAGTCAATGGCTTCTTTTTGAGAAGGCCTTGATTTCCTTTTCCATAGTTCCTCTTCTACTCTCATGATACATTCTGCCTCCCATGTTCCCGTAACAGGTCATCTATACATTACCTCTAAATCCTTTGTATAATCTACCCAGAGATCAAGGTATAAAACGGCGCCTATGCCATGTTTGTTATACATAAAATGGCCGGGGGTATCTCTTGGCGGGACATTAACTGCCTCTTCTAATATTCCCTTTTTAGTGCCTATTTTACGCAATTTTGAAAACAACGGCATGCTGGAACCTAACTAAAACAATTTCAAACTCAAAACATATACAACACATACTTATGTACTGAAATACAGTACAACCATACCGGTCTCCTGAAGGAGACACGTCTTTACCGTGTTCATTAAATGAACCCGTCTTTATGCGTTCTCAGTGGTACTCACCGGGAAGCAGAACTTGAAGACCTGGTCATCGGACGCTTGACGCTTGCGCAGGAATGGCGGACCTCTGAAGACCTCGGACTCGGCTCTCTCACGGGTTGGGCTCTGGGTCAGGACGCTCCGCAATCTTCCTCACCGCCTCGTGTGGATGTCTGGTCGCAGTCCGCCTCCTCCGTGGGCCTGAGGGAGTTGGCGGGAAGTCCCGCTGGCGTGTACACTTGAAGTCCGTCTAGGCTGTAGAAGGGGGCAGGGGCCGGACCTACATCGCCGGCGCGTGGGGAAGGGGATGTGTCACTATTCGGGCGCCAGAAAATGTGGTAAATAAATTATTTGCACTATCATAATTTCTATAGATGCAAAAAGGATCAAATATAAATGAGGAGCAGAGTCCGTGGTGTTAGAGTCAATGGGCTTTATTGCATTAACTCGAGTTAAGGGAGAGCTCCTTTCACCAAGCAGGTTCAGGAGAGTTCTGAGCTTTATTCACAGAGTACAATATTTATACATTCTTTGCATACATAGGGAGGAGCCCTCCAAGCAGAAGGAAAGAAAAAGATATGAGCATGTAGGCGTTCACTGTAATGAGTCATAGGTGGGTGGGTGCATAGAGGGGGCAGCAAGGTCAGCAAAAACTCGCACTGCCTGTTTGCGTAACTTTATCAGACTTTTACACGAGGCTGTTTCCTTTTTGTTGGTCAGGGAGGGCCCTGGGTGTCAGAGTGACTAGCATGTCTGGTCTTATCTCTAGCTCGGGGCAGCGTGCAGATTGCCCTCATCTGTAGCAGTGTTGCTGCTTCATACTAGCAAGTTGGTTTGGCCCTTCCTGTCCACCCCTTGTGTAACTGTCTTGGAGGTTTCCCTTGACATGGGCCCCACTTATCTCTGAGAGCCGACAGTAAAACTGGGCCTTATCTCTGCAGAGGGGCTTCTGCTCGCCTCCTGCTCAGGGCCGGAATGCAGCTTTATCAGGTCGACCCTTGTTTGACACTGTTAAGACACCCCGGGCTGGGCCTCTTCTCCGTGACTGCTCAGCAAAATATCTAATGTGCTGCAGAGAAATGTAACATGTGCTTTTTTCAGGGTCTGGCATGGAGGGGCCTGGTGACAGAGAAATAAGGCCTCTGAATGTGAAGTAACGCAGGGGTTTTTATTCAACATGGCAGATGGTGAGAGGGTAGCGCGTGGGGGCACAAATACATATAAATATGTAATTTTCTTCAGGAACACGCCCATTGGGGCGGGATTCTAATCATTTAAATAAACCTAGTTCTATGCAAACCAGTTGAAATACAGCATTCCTCTGGACTCGGAACTGTATTTCAATGAGTGGCAGGACAGAGACCACTTGGGTAAAAGAACTTTGAGAATCATGGGGAATAATTTTGGACTACTATAACCAGCATTCCCTGGAACACGCCCACTGGGGCGGGATTCTAATCATTTAAATAAACCTAGTTCTATGCAAACCTGTTTCCTGCTTCCTCACGCCAGTGATCAAGAGCTTCTGCTCGAAACGCGTATGGCAATTAGGAACGCGTTGTACTAGCTGACGGCTCTGCCACCTGCGAGAATGGTGTGTATTCCATGGGGTGTGGCTCCCCACTTGGGCAACCTTGATGTTTTCGTGTTTAGCGGCTTGCTCGGCCGCGGGGAGCCCCGACGCTGAGAAGTGCTTCCAGAGTGCTAAAACTTACGAGCACTCCTTGGACCCGTGGAGCCTCACTCGTGGTGATATTGGTGAAGCTGAGCAGCGGGGTACGAACAGCATTCCTCCGGACTTGGAACTGTATTTCAATGAGTGGCAGGACAGAGACCACTTGGGTAAAAGAACTTTGAGAATCATGGGGAATAATTTTGGACTACTATAACCAGCATTCCCTGGAACACGCCCACTGGGGCGGGATTCTAATCATTTAAATAAACCTAGTTCTATGCAAACCTGTTTCCTGCTTCCTCACGCCAGTGATGAAGAGCTTCTGCTTTAAACGCGTATGGCAATTAGGAACGCGTTGTACTAGCTGACGGCTCTGCCACCTGCGAGAATGGTGTGTATTCCATGGGGTGTGGCTCCCCACTTGGGCAACCTTGATGTTTTCGTGTTTAGCGGCTTGCTCGGCCGCGGGGAGCCCCGACGCTGAGAACCGCTTCCAGAATGCTAAAACGTACGAGCACTCCTTGGACCCGTGGAGCCTCACTCGTGGTGACATTGGTGAAGCTGAGCAGCGGGGTACGAACAGCATTCCTCCGGACTCGGAACTGTATTTCAATGAGTGGCAGGACAGAGACCACTTGGGTAAAAGAACTTTGAGAATCATGGGGAATAATTTTGGACTACTATAACCAGCATTCCCTGGAACACGCCCACTGGGGCGGGATTCTAATCATTTAAATAAACCTAGTTCTATGCAAACCTGTTTCCTGCTTCCTCACGCCAGTGATCAAGAGCTTCTGCTCGAAATGCGTATGATAATTAGGAACGCGTTGTACTAGCTGACGGCTCTGCCACCTGCGAGAATGGTGTGTATTCCATGGGGTGTGGCTCCCCACTTGGGCAACCTTGATGTTTTCGTGTTTAGCGGCTTGCTCGGCCGCGGGGAACCCCGACGCTGAGAAGCGCTTCCAGAGTGCTAAAACTTACGAGCACTCCTTGGACCCGTGGAGCCTCACTCGTGGTGACATTGGTGAAGCTGAGCAGCGGGGTACGAACAGCATTCCTCTGGACTCGGAACTGTATTTCAATGAGTGGCAGGACAGAGACCACTTGGGTAAAAGAACTTTGATAATCATGGGGAATAATTTTGGACTACTATAACCAGCATTCCCTGGAACACACCCACTGGGGCGGGATTCTAATCATTTAAATAAACCTAGTTCTATGCAAACCTGTTTCCTGCTTCCTCACGCCAGTGATCAAGAGCTTCTGCTCGAAACGCGTATGGCAATTAGGAACGCGTTGTACTAGCTGACGGCTCTGCCACCTGCGAGAATGGTGTGTATTCCATGGGGTGTGGCTCCCCACTTGGGCAACCTTGATGTTTTCATATATATATATATATATATATATATATATATATATATATATGCGGGCCCCGACGGGATAGCGAGTCCTAAAAACAATTCCATAACTTCTCCTTAGGCAGGTACAGAAAAGTATTGTCCGGGCCACAAATTGCAGAAAAGCGTGATTTATTTCAAGTTTAGCTCCACTCGACGCGTTTCAAAGGGCCTTCTTTTTCACGAGTGTGAGTGCGTTGTGTTAGTGTTTTTGAAATACGGGTCACATGTTATTACAACATACAAGTGAAATAAAATACAGACTCGCTAAGTTGAATCATTACGGAGCTGCATTGTGACAATAAATGGCATACGGCATCCAGTAAATAACTAGAACACTAAGGGCCATATGTATCATCAAACTATTTTGCATTTCCTAAATAGCGAATTTTAAGGAATCGCTATTTAGGAAATGCAAAACGGTATGTATGTACAAAATCGCTTTTCAATAGCGATTCCTTAGCATTCCTAATTTGTGATTAGCAAATTGCTAATCGCAAATTAGCCATTCATTTCCATGGGCCAGGAGGCCCATAGGAATGAAAGTGCAATTTGCGATTAGCAATTTGCTAATCGCAAATTAGGAATTTTTCCAAGGGTGCAGGGGTGTCTCAAGAACACCCTGCTGCACCCCTGAAAAAGACATTTGGGGGCATATGGCGCACATACATGCCCTAAGGGCATGTATGGGCGTCATATGGCACCTTTTGTTTTTTGGAAAAAAGCTTTTTGAAAAGAATTCGCAAATTACCACCAACTAGAAGTTGGTGGTAATTTGCTAATCCTTAATGGCATTTTTTGCATATTTTTTGTTTGATACATTGCATTTAAGGAATCGCAAAATTTGCAATTCCTTAAGTGCAATCGCAAAATAAGGAATAGCAAATTTTGCTATTCCTTATTTTGCATCAAACATGTTTGATACATACCATTTGTCTAATTAGCATTCGCAAAGGCCGAAATTCGCAGAATTTCGGCCTTTGCGAATGCTAATTAGCTTGATACATATGGCCCTAAGTGCGATTTAAAAGCAAATCTCAAAACAAATTCATAAAACCAATTAAGGCAATTATGTCATATTTTAAAAGTGGTGTTGCAAGCACATTCCATAATGGCAGTCAATAAAGCATGATAATTCAATTACATCGCTTCGCCTGAAGCAGCAAACTTGCATCTGCTTCAAAGGACGGTATTACACGTTTGCCAGAAAATAAAGCCCAAGTGGGCCTCCCAAATTGTCAAAGTTGCCAATGATAACTAGGGCACACAAATGTAGTCCAAAACACAAGACATAAGATTGTTCATGATGCATTTCGAACCATGGCAAAGCGCGCACAGTGCTTCACGGCTATCAATAAAGCATGACACATTCAAATCATTGTTTTATCTGCGGTAATGTATGCCATATACAATAAATGAAATTTTGATTTAAACAGCACAAATAATAATAATAGGGCTACCAATATTAACAGCCCCAGTGGGCATTCCATAGTATCGCACTCATATGTCATCTACTGGCCTCCTATTTCTAGAATGGCTAGACTGAAAATTCACAGAGGCTGCTGAAGAGTGAATGCCTAATTACCAAAGTTGACTAACAACACCATTGGCTGCAAACCTTTCACTCAGTCCTGCCCCAGTGGGCAATCCATCAAACCTGATGTCAGCTCGATGGCTGCGAAAATCTCCTGAGTTTAGCCCTAGTGGGCATTCAGTCACCATGATATTTCAATCATACCATGATAGTCTGGCAAGACATTATAATATGGAAAGGTCCCATTCTGGATGTATTCCATTCACTCCACAACTTCCAGGCATATATTAAAGCAATAACCAATAGATTAAACAAAGCAAACTAGTACAGTTTTAGAAAATATACATTTTTAATTTGATTAAAAAAAGATACAATAAAAGTCAGTGCATTGATCAGGTTTGATAAAAAGATTGTATAATGATACATGTGTATTCACAAGAAAATTCAATTGAAAAGGAGGTTAGGTGGCATCCGGTCGACGCGTTTCGACATAAAAATATGCCTTCATCGGGACTAAAACCATCCAATTTCTGCAAAAGAGATTATAACAATGATTTACTTATTTCGCCTTCTATCATGAAATAATATAACTGAGCTAGTTCCAGTTTGTTAAAACATTCTATTGGTATAAACATTCTTCTCACATTAATGAGATACCGCTTTGTATACAAATATTTTACACCTATGCATATACAGATTATCACGACCTAGCCATACTGTATTGTGTACAAGCAAACACGGAGGTATGATACTCAGAATTCAATTATTTGCCAAAATACAAAAGTTGACAACTTTAGGCTGACGACATTCTTATATATTATTACATCATCACGCACTACTCCCAAGTGGTCAGATTTAATGATGCACATGATGGCTGTCATCCATTTGCCTAATACATTTCAGCAATGCCATTGTTCTTTGTTTGCTTGTGGCTTTTACTGTAACATAGACCCTATTATTTATAAAGTACAGAGAGAGTTATAAGATAGAAAAATAGAAGAAAAGAAAAATTCCGTATTTAATACACTCTTTCATTTTATGTCCCTATTCTAGGAATTTGGTTTAATGATTATATACACTAGTTTATTGAGGTTTACTGAGACAAATTTTCATACATTTCATTTTCTTACCTAAACTTGTACTAATGTACAAGGACAAAACTGTTTTCTATTTTTCAAACTGCAGTACGGCTGTATAGGTGCTGTATCCTCGAGTTCACAACTAGGTGGTTTATTTACAGTTTTCTACAAAAACCAAAATAACATACGGGTAAGCCATAGGTCAAGAATCCAGTTTCCCTGTTTCAAGGCTTTATTAATACGCTAACAAGATTACTCATAACAGCTCACCTTGCATTTATGTTTAAAGTTCCATAGGAGAATTCATAGCCTGAAGTTTTTTTTAAAATACGGACAGATGACAATATCCTATGAGTCAAAAAACAAATGTTTTAGTTTGTGACAACAATAGTTCTTATTTGTTTTGCACCAGAGACACATTAGTGGCTATCTTACCCTTAAAGAATTATACTATGTTCTTCATCTGGGGTCTTTTTAACGACTTGATACCACGACGAGGCCACTGGTGTGTTGGATAGGGTCCTGACAATATAACATACCGGTAAAGTAAGCCAAGGTTCCGTTTAGCTAATTTGTTTTTAAAAACTAAATCAGGCCAATATCTAATTACCACTTACCTAGATATAATAGAACGATATTACTGCGTGGTACCAGTTCATTCACGTGGGTTGGATTAAAATTATGTAAGGCGTAGACGTCCTGCGTTCTTTTATGTCCTACTGCCGTGAGTATCGGCTCCTAATGAGAAAAAGGCGAGCAGCCTATTAGTGTGTCTCTTTTATCAAACAATTGTGCCGGTTCACTTTAAAAGTCTCGGGCGTCCACCTCATCGTGATACAACGCCTCAACTGTGCGGAACACCAATAACGCGCAATGTTAAGCTTTTTCCCTAGGGGGGTAATGTACCTAATCCAAAACGTACATACATTTTTAGATTCCGATATTCCCGCTTACCTAATTATAATGGACCGCTGTTTGCACACAGTGCCGTTTCACCCTCGTGATGCGGTTTTTAAGTATACGGCGGTGACGTTATGATATCTCGTCTTTTTGAATGTCAAACGCACGTTACTCCTAATAACAAAGGTGCAGGGTATTAATTATACCAGAGTTGTTAAAAGAAGCTAGATTTAAGTCGATTGACAGCTATATAGCATACGTGGTCTCTTACCTAGAGATTACACGAGGGTACAGATGAATCCGGATACACTGCCGACGGGTCAGGTTTTCAAAAAGAACAGCCCCGATTTGCAGTTCGGGAGTTCTTTTATAAGGACGGGTATCATTGGTTTGCGTCACGCCTAGGTTTTTAAAGGGGAAGGCCCTATTTACATGCAGTATATATTTAAAGTGCTCTTGTTACTTATTTAATTTTAACCATTTTCATAAAATTGCATTATGCCAAGGCAAATCATTATTGAGGCCATGACTGAAGGTCTTGAGGGAAAAAATCCAGAAGACTTCTCGTTTTTTTCTTATTTTCTCTCCTCCCTTGGTGCTTGGTATATGTACCTTTTCCAATATGCGCCACCGTATTTCCGATGGGGCATGATTGAAATCTATGAAGTGTGCAGTGAGTGGGGCAGCCAATTTCTTAGTTTTGATTGCTGACCTATGTTCGGTTAGCCTAACTTTAATTGTTCTTGCAGTTTCGCCCACATATCCTAAATTGCAAGGGCACACGAGCAAATAAATAACATTGCTGGTATTGCATGTCCACAGATCATTTGCTACAATATTATGTCCATTTAGTTGATTGCAAAGGTGGAAAATCTCCAATTCAATGGTAACAGGGATCTCCTAGTTACGCTGGACGTTGAAGCGTTATATAGCAACATCCCACAAAAAGGAGCTTTGGATGCCACTATGTGGTTTATAGATCTACATCAGATACCTTGTAATAAGCAGTTTGTCTATGAGTGCCTTTCTATAGTATTGCAGGAAAATGTCTTCCAGTTTGGAGACCATATGTATCAGCAAATCAAGGGCGTGAGTATGGGGTCAGCCATGGCTCCGTCCATAGCAAATATATATATGGCCCTTTTTGAGGCACGCAATATACATAATGAGATGGCCCCTTTTTACGAGTCTGTTTCCCACTGGTACAGGTTCATTGATGATATTTTTTTTATCTGGACCAGTGGGGAACAGACTCTGGGAGAATTCCTGGAGTGGGTTAATCTTGCGGACGAAAATCTTCGTTTCACTGCCCATGTTAACACCACTGAAGTTGAATTCTTGGATATATATATCCGGAATAAAAATAATACGTTGGAAGTAGACCTATATTCGAAGCCCACATCAAGAAACACCCTGCTTCATTTTTCGAGTTATCACCCTAGGAGTCAGAAGGACGGTATCCCTTTCTCCCAGTTCCTTAGGGTGAGACGAAATTGAACAAACATCAAAGACTATGACAGTCAGTCTGTAAAGATGAAGCAAAAATTCCTCGACAGAGGATACCCTCATCGTCTGGTATGTGAGGCCTATAAGAGGGCCCGATATTATGACCGTGATGCTCTCTTGAGATCAAAAAAGGAAGTCCAGGAACCAAAATTAGTGTGTGTTACACAACACTCAACACTAAATGCAACGATTAGGCAGATAGTGAATGCCAATTGGCATCTACTAAACCTAGAACCGTCTGCCCCAAAACTCACGAAACCGATGTATGCACATCGGAGAAACAAGAATTTAAAAGACCTTGTAGTGAGATCAAGATACGCTGGCACCTCTGAGAAAATCCCATTTGTACAAAAATCTATACAGGGAGCGAACCCAGTAAAGGGGACTTCGAGATGTGGCTCTTGCCACTCCTGTGATGGTATCATACCAGGACAGACTTTTCAACTAAATGGACATAATATTGTAGCAAATGATCTGTGGACATGCAATACCAGCAATGTTATTTATTTGCTCGTGTGCCCTTGCAATTTAGGATATGTGGGCGAAACTGCAAGAACATAGGTCAGCAATCAAAACTAAGAAATTGGCTGCCCCACTCACTGCACACTTCATAGATTTCAATCATGCCCCATCGGAAATACGGTGGCGCATATTGGAAAAGGTACATATACCAAGCACCAAGGGAGGAGAGAAAATAAGAAAAAAACGAGAAGTCTTCTGGATTTTTTCCCTCAAGACCTTCAGTCATGGCCTCAATAATGATTTGCCTTGGCATAATGCAATTTTATGAAAATGGTTAAAATTAAATAAGTAACAAGAGCACTTTAAATATATACTGCATGTAAATAGGGCCTTCCCCTTTAAAAACCTAGGCGTGACGCAAACCAATGATACCCGTCCTTATAAAAGAACTCCCGAACTGCAAATCGGGGCTGTTCTTTTTGAAAACCTGACCCGTCGGCAGTGTATCCGGATTCATCTGTACCCTCGTGTAATCTCTAGGTAAGAGACCACGTATGCTATATAGCTGTCAATCGACTTAAATCTAGCTTCTTTTAACAACTCTGGTATAATTAATACCCTGCACCTTTGTTATTAGGAGTAACGTGCGTTTGACATTCAAAAAGACGAGATATCATAACGTCACCGCCGTATACTTAAAAACCGCATCACGAGGGTGAAACGGCACTGTGTGCAAACAGCGGTCCATTATAATTAGGTAAGCGAGAATATCGGAATCTAAAAATGTATGTACGTTTTGGATTAGGTACATTACCCCCCTAGGGAAAAAGCTTAACATTGCGCGTTATTGGTGTTCCGCACAGTTGAGGCGTTGTATCACGATGAGGTGGACGCCCGAGACTTTTAAAGTGAACCGGCACAATTGTTTGATAAAAGAGACACACTAATAGGCTGCTCGCCTTTTTCTCATTAGGAGCCGATACTCACGGCAGTAGGACATAAAAGAACGCAGGACGTCTACGCCTTACATAATTTTAATCCAACCCACGTGAATGAACTGGTACCACGCAGTAATATCGTTCTATTATATCTAGGTAAGTGGTAATTAGATATTGGCCTGATTTAGTTTTTAAAAACAAATTAGCTAAACGGAACCTTGGCTTACTTTACCGGTATGTTATATTGTCAGGACCCTATCCAACACACCAGTGGCCTCGTCGTGGTATCAAGTCGTTAAAAAGACCCCAGATGAAGAACATAGTATAATTCTTTAAGGGTAAGATAGCCAATAATGTGTCTCTGGTGCAAAACAAATAAGAACTATTGTTGTCACAAACTAAAACATTTGTTTTTTGACTCATAGGATATTGTCATCTGTTCGTATTTTAAAAAAAACTTCAGGCTATGAATTCTCCTATGGAACTTTAAACATAAATGCAAGGTGAGCTGTTATGAGTAATCTTGTTAGCGTATTAATAAAGCCTTGAAACAGGGAAAGTGGATTCTTGACCTATGGCTTACCCGTATGTTATTTTGGTTTTTGTAGAAAACTGTAAATAAACCACCTAGTTGTGAACTCGAGGATACAGCACCTATGCAGCCGTACTGCAGTTTGAAAAATAGAAAACAGTTTTGTCCTTGTACATTAGTACAAGTTTAGGTAAGAAAATGAAATGTATGAAAATTTGTCTCAGTAAACCTCAATAAACTAGTGTATATAATCATTAAACCAAATTCCTAGAATAGGGACATAAAATGAAAGAGTGTATTAAATACGGAATTTTTCTTTTCTTCTATTTTTCTATCTTATAACTCTCTCTGTACTTTATAAATAATAGGGTCTATGTTACAGTAAAAGCCACAAGCAAACAAAGAACAATGGCATTGCTGAAATGTATTAGGCAAATGGATGACAGCCATCATGTGCATCATTAAATCTGACCACTTGGGAGTAGTGCGTGATGATGTAATAATATATAAGAATGTCGTCAGCCTAAAGTTGTCAACTTTTGTATTTTGGCAAATAATTGAATTCTGAGTATCATACCTCCGTGTTTGCTTGTACACAATACAGTATGGCTAGGTCGTGATAATCTGTATATGCATAGGTGTAAAATATTTGTATACAAAGCGGTATATCATTAATGTGAGAAGAATGTTTATACCAATAGAATGTTTTAACAAACTGGAACTAGCTCAGTTATATTATTTCATGATAGAAGGCGAAATAAGTAAATCATTGTTATAATCTCTTTTGCAGAAATTGGATGGTTTTAGTCCCGATGAAGGCATATTTTTATGTCGAAACGCGTCGACCGGATGCCACCTAACCTCCTTTTAAATTGAATTTTCTTGTGAATACACATGTATCATTATACAATCTTTTTATCAAACCTGATCAATGCACTGACTTTTATTGTATCTTTTTTTAATCAAATTAAAAATGTATATTTTCTAAAACTGTACTAGTTTGCTTTGTTTAATCTATTGGTTATTGCTTTAATATATGCCTGGGAGTGTTACTCTACATATATTGTTTACCCTGTCCCAGGATATTGATCCGTATCAGGGGGTCCTTGTTGTTAACATAGATTCACTCCACAACTGCCATAGGGTGCTTCAAGTGTTCTGGTGCCATAGCCGTGAAAATGAACTCTCCTAATTCAGCTTTCCAGAGATCTGTAAAGGTAAAGAGAATACAATGTGACTAAATAAGTGAATTTGTGAATTTCTAAAAACAACATACATCCCACATACCATAATAAAAACTAAGGAAGAAGCGCAACAAATTCTGGTAATTAACCACTAATTTTTTGTATTGACTAGTCCTTATCCAAGGTGGACAGCCAATTCCTCATCAAGATTGTGGCCTTCGGGCTGCATGGTGTGATATTTAATGATGAGTCTAGATTCAAGCCTTCTTAGTTCTTGTATTCTGTCACTCCCCCTCTCTCTAGTGGGTACAGAAACAAGAACGCAGAATGACAGTAGGCAGGCATTGCTTTTTTGGTGCCACGCAAAGTGTCTTGCTATGGGGTATTGTTTGTCCCCTTTAGTAATCGCTCACATGTGTTCAAGCACTCTCTTTTTGGCAGGGTGTTTTGCACTGCCAATGTAATAGTTGTCAGGGACATTTTAGTGCATAAACTGCATAGTCAGTGAGAAACATGGGTAAGAATTGTATACGGCTCACAGTTTTTGGAGAGTTTAACCTCTTTCGTGTTTTTGCTGAATCTGCAGGCCTTACATTTTGCACAGATAAAAAACTCCGACAGGATTAGTCTTGGCATTGCCAGGAATCAATGTGCTGCAGACCATATTTTTTAAGGACTTGGCTCTACGGTACGTAATTTGTGGGTGTTCACTAATCCCCTTAACAAGTTCTTTATCAAGTTTCAGGACATCCCAATATTTGCCAATAGCTTTTCTGACATTCCCGGCTTGTCCATGAAAATCAGTAATAAACCTGGAAGTTATTTGTTCAGAGTCACCGTTGGTCTTATCTTTCTCTGTGATGAGGCTCTTTCTCGCTATTGCATTTACTTTCTTGATTGCTGAGGCAATACATTTATTACCATACCCTCTTTGTCTGAAGCGTTCGGTCATGATGTCAACCTCTCAGGCATAATCCACAAAAGAAGGCTAGCCCTTCGAAACGCGTCGAGTGGAGTTAAACTTGAAATAAAGCACGCTTTTCTGCAATTTGTGGCCTGGGCAATCCTTTTCTGTACCATATATATTCTTTTCCACCACGCCTCTGAAGAAGAAGCATAGGGCCAGATGTAGGTAGAGCAATACCGGTCGGTAACGGCTGAATTTACCGATTTTCGGCCGTTACCGACCGGTATTGGGCATTCGGGATGTAGGGGACCCGAAAACATCCGAATCGGAAAATTTACCGAATCGGTATAGCAGACATTGTTATTGTATCTTCTTTTAAATCTTTGAGAAAACATATACAGTTCAACATAGATAGCAAATGTCTATACAGATATATATTTATCAGAAAATATTTAAAACAAAGAGGTATGTTCAACAGTATATTTAAACACTGTTTATTTATCACAAAGGTGTGTGATCACCAGTGTTTCACAAAACATATTCATAGGTCCCAATTTGTCTGTTCTTAAAGCAACTATTATGAAGGTCATTACCTATTATTTATTTATGCCAAGATATTTTAAAAAGGGTGGTTCAGAAAGGTTCTTGAAAAGAACGTGTCACAAACAATTTCACGTTTGACCCATGTTGTAGATAAGTTGTAGATCTGTTGATGCAATGGTCACCATTAGTTTATAAAAAACCAACGGGTCTGACACATAGTAGGTGTAATGGTCTATTACAACATCATAAAGCTCTATTATTTTACCACATTATCCAACTGGGTACATGTTCAAGAAAAATCCTCATGTTATTACACAGCAAATCCTTAATACTTTTTAGATTATAATGTGTGCATGGCCACATACCTCACTGTTCTAAATAATAACATCAACCTTAAATACTTAAAATGTCACCATACTCACTTAAAGTATATAGTTTGTCGTTTGTTGACTTTTTGTTTAAATTCCCAATGACGTGTAGATCACTAAGACATGGATCTTAATCAGGCAGACAGTAATCCCTAAACATAAGAAGAAAAGGCAGCGGTAAAGGGAAAGATATCATAAAACCCTACACCAAATTGTACTACAGAAAGCTATAAGGGGACTCCGTCATATGTGATCGGTTCTCAAAACGAGTGTCAGACAACAGGATCATGGCGAAATCCTACAGTGTTGATATTTCATATATGGGCTATGTCTTATGCCAACTTTACCTAACAAATACAAAAGTGTACACCAGACACGGCAACAAAGATGAATAAGAGCCGTGTTATGTGGTAATCACATTATCTGCTCCATTAATGCTTCCATACATACCATAAAAAGTCATAGCAGCAATTAATGGTCTGTATCTTTTAATAATGATAAGTCCCAGATATATTGGTATATAATAAACACAACATAGTTAAATAAATCCACTGTGTTGTATAAATGTCACATCCCTGCCACCGCTACAAGATATCCAACAAGTAAATTTACTTTTGGTTAAGCGGTATGTAAAAAGGTTTGGCAGTATTATGTCAGGGTTATGACAAATAAGGCAGGGAAAACAGGGAAATCGCTAATTGTTGTCTCAAAAACAGAGTTCACAACATAGATAAATAAATCCACTGTGTTGTATATATATCACATCCCTGTCACCACTACAGGACATCCAATGAGTAAATTAACTTATGGTGAAGCAGTATATAGAAATGTTTGGCAGTATTATATCAAAGTTATGGCAAATAGAGCAGGGAAATCAGGGAAATCGCTAACTATTGTCTCAAAAAGCAGAGTTCACAGGGAAATATATAAAAAAAATTGAGTCAGATCACACGCTACACTATATGCGTTTAATGTCTTGAAATATACCTTCAAGTTTAAAGCTTAAACTATTAGTCACTTATTGCTAAGATCATATTGGCAGAACCGGCCAAAATGTAGCGATATCACCCTGACCGATAACTAGTCACATTGTTTTCGGGCGCCATTTTGAAAGAGGAAGCTATACTAGAATTCTTAGTCTCATCTATATTAGACCTTCAAAATCGTCACTACATAAGAATAAAGCATAGACAGAGCGATAAAAACAAACCACCGAGATCAGCTCCCTATGCCCTTGCAAAACGGTCCGTTCTATGTGTCAACACTCACCGAAGCGCCGCGAGGTCCCAAATAGCAATGTGGTCTTCTGGTGCAACTTAGGTTTAACGGCCGGCCCTTATATACACACCGTAACCACAATTAATCAAATAATAATTCAATTAGTGTCTAATTAGGCGCACTTCTATTTCGTCAAACATGGTCCACATATACGCCATTTTGGAACGGGAAACACTACCAAAATAAGCACGCCATTTTGAAACGGTAAATGAAGAAACTTGCGTAAGCAAAATGTAAAATAAAAAAAGAGTACATTTAAAAGCTATCTCTGGCATGTGAATTAACAAAAGAGTGAAAAGATTTAATACGGCCACATATGTCGAATATTAGAGCCACTATTATCTGCAATTTAAGTGCTATCATTTATTTAAAAAATCGGCTCCAGAGAGGAGAAAGAAAAAAAGAAACAAAAAAAGAGTATACATGAACTGCTGGTCAATAACTAACGAAAATAATTAGCCACGACCAAGATTTCCAGAATGTCATGTTAAACAATGTATCTTGATTGCCGCTGTCAACAGTATGACGGCTTTATGAAGAAATAAGGAGTCAAATCTGCCCTATGCGAAAGTAAGCGCCATCTTAAACCGCCCAGTTTCAAAGGATTTTAACGTGTGTGTGTATATCACAGGTATACAAATAACAATAAATTCACGTCGGGAAATTATTATGATCATCTTTCCACAGCTATATTATCTGTACTCGAGAAATGATCCAAAATATTTATAAATTAGTACATCGCTAAGGCGAAACGTTCTTGTATAAAATTAAATGAGTCACAAAACGACAAGTACTTTCTTTTACAAATTCCCTAACTAGGGGAGACTTTCTTTTCATAGGCTGTAGCATCTTACTTCATCCCATTTCAGAGATCCTCAAGGTAGAGGTAGTTCATCACCACCACATATCATCTATGGAGCCCTACAGAAAATAGTGATATTCATTGTTGGTATTCATGCCTTGATAAACCGACCTCAGTTTTCCGATCCAACGTGATTCCCTTTGTCTCAAGAATAGCGTTCTATCACCACCCCTATTGTTCATTTCTACATGATCAACAGCATGAAAGCTGATTCCATCATGTTCCGGGTGACATTCCAAGATATGTTGTGCCACTGGACTACGTGTATCACAGTTCCTGATGTCTCTAATATGCTCTTGTATTCTCTTTTTCAGAATTCTAGTGCTACTGCCCACATATAGCTTTCTACAGTGACAAACAAGAACATATACTACATGAGTAGTATTGCAATTGATAAAACCCTGTATGGTATAATTCTTGCGTCCATTGTATTTAAAAGTTCTGGTTTTATTTATACCAAATTTGCAAATAGAGCAGTTGCCACATACATAAAATCCATCTGGTTTTACTGGCAACCATGTGTTAACTTTGTTTTCTACAGGTTTTTTGTAACTAGGACACATTAAGTTCTTTATTGTGGTGCCCTTTTTGTACACCACCCTAGGTTGTTTGGGCACTATTGTAGTGTAGTTCCTATATTCCCAATAGGCTCTGCGCATTGGAATAACATAAACGATAGTTTAGACGTAGGACTTAGGTCGACTAGGTCTCTATTGAATATGTTAGACTTAATTATGAATGCCAGCTAGCTCAGAGGTCACTAGAAACTTTCTTGAGTACACAAGAAGGGATTAGTTTCTGACAACCGCATAAACATGACAACTTTGCTCCCTCCAGAATGAGGAGTATACAGCCAGAGTCGCGGAAATAATAGATAACTATTTTACTCAGTCAATCGTGCATGCTTAGTTTCACCAGAAGCGCAGAGAAATAGAGAGACGGGCGTTTTCAATAAAAGAGGTTATTTATTGAACAGTCTTCTTTCTCATGCAAGAGAAATGAGTTGCCACAATTGCAATACTTGTTATAAAGTAAAGTGCGTACAGTAAAAGCAGTATTATGAAATAATAGTGTAAAAGCATGGTATGGTTTCTAAGCCATACGGTGTTTGAAATAGATAAAATATATACATGGATAAAATCATGACTAAACGTACTCAACTGGTGCTTCTAAGATACGCCTATCCCGGTGTACCTAACCTAAGCCTAGTATGTGGGAAGGAGTAAGCAAGATGCATTTTAAGTTAAGATAGTTTCTGCCAAGAGTCT
The DNA here is from genome assembly GCF_964261635.1 of Lissotriton helveticus. Lineage (NCBI taxonomy): Eukaryota > Metazoa > Chordata > Amphibia > Caudata > Salamandridae > Lissotriton > Lissotriton helveticus. The sequence goes on along the minus strand of NC_136059.1, from coordinate 755,226,615 downwards.
GAGTCAAGAATTCTCTAAGGGTCTAATCAGCTCCGTACCTTGTTCATAGAATGAAGGAGGTCTTGTATCTCTCTCTCAGGACTCGATCTCCCAGCAACCCGTAAGGGTGACAGGGAAACACTGGAGCGGGATTTCTTGGCAGGAGAAAAGACAGCGTCTCTCCCAGTGCGTCAATGGGAGGGTCGGCTTCCTTCGGCACTCGCTACAGCAGGGCGTCGGGCAAGTAGATAGCTGATCTGCTCCAAACCACCGGGTGTCTTGCTAGGGCAGATGCTGGTATATTTATACCTGGAAGGTGCCGAGTTTGACGTAAGGTTGGACATAAGACGTCACTAAGAACTCGCAGTTCTTTCAGGACTCCAGGAGTTCTAGGACAAATCAATACAGAAGCAGGGGGGATTCCCGGGCTGCTGGAGGCGTTGTTTGTTTAAGAACGCGTTGTGCTTTCTAGGAGTCTATGGGAGTAGCCTTGCCGTATTTGGACTGCATTGGCTATGACTTAATATGGGTATGATTCTTATGCCTTTATCAGGATATGATTTGATATAACCACATAAGGGCATAAATCGGGAATATTTAAATAGGGTCCTAGATACGTTTACAACACTATATATTGTGGTATCGTGTCTGACTTAAGTAATTGCCAATGTTTCCGAAGCATATTATAGATGTGACTGCTGTATAGACCATATTCAGTCACAAAGATACACTGGTTATGAAAGTCACTGTCCCTAATTTTTGGTTGCCTGATTAGGGTATCACTCCTGTGTTTTTTCCTAATTTTGTGTTCTGCTTTTTGGATGACAGAAGGGTCATAGCCTCTCTTTTTAAAGCCACTTGTGACCTTTTTTAGGCCCCTCTCAAAATTGCATTCTTCGATGCAATTGCGAAGAACCCGCACCATTTCTCCAAACGGAATAGCCGCAATAGTGTTCTTTGGATGGCAGCTTGTCGCATGCAGAACACCATTGCATGACGTAGGTTTTTTATACATGTCACTGTGAATCATGCCATCTTTGGCATACAGTCTCAAGTCAAGAAAGACAGTCTCTTGTTTGGAGCTATTGAATGTTAACTTGATATTCCGTTCATTTGAGTTAAGATAGCTAAAATACTCATTAAGGGCTTCCCCACTCCCTTTCCAAATCAAGAGGATATCGTCAATGTACCAAACATAAAAAAGAATGTGTTCAATCCAATTTTCAGCTCCACTTCCCCAGGCATGCTCCATCTCATACAAACCCATAAAGAGGTTTGCATAAAATGGAGCAAACCTGAAACCCATTGCCGTACCACGTCTTTGTATGTACCAATTATCCTCATGGAGGAACACATTCTGAGTAAGTATTAGTTCGGACATTGTTAACAACATGTTACTGTGCTCCAAATGGCACGCATTGCTTTGGTACAGATAATGTCTCAAATATCTTAGCCGATTATCAAGTTCAATGCATGTATAAAGGCTTTCCACGTCCATCGTCACAAACGTAAAGCTACCATGTTCCCATGTTACGTCCTCAAGTTTACATAGGAGTTCCCTACTGTCTTTAAGGTAAGATGGTAAGTTTTGGACTATTGGTTGGAGAAAGGAATCAACATATTCTGCCATGTGCTCTGTGGGTCCCCCATTCTCCGATATAATAGGTCTTCCCGGGGGAAAAGTGCCACCTTTATGCACTTTTGGCAGTGCGTAGATACATGGGAATCTGCAGTTGTTGGCCATTAAGTATTTTTATTCAGAGTCTGAAATAAGGCCAGACTCCTGCCACTCCACTAGTCTCCCAATAATGTTGTTTTCAACAGACTAAATGGGATTAGAATGTAGTTTAGTGTAGCAGTCAGTTTGTGATAATTGTCTAGCTATTTCATCCATATAGTCCTTAGTGTTCATTATGACGATGTTTCCTCCCTTGTCTGCTTCGCGAATAACAAGAGAGGGATCATAACGTATTGAATTAAGAAAGAGTCGTTCAGTCCTGCTGATGTTATGGGGATGTTTACATTTGGAAACACCAAAATGGGTATCCTCCAGTTTACACAAGTCCTTAGTCAGCTGGAGTGCAAATTCATCAATAGCACTATAGGCATTGCCTGGTGGCATAAATTTGGACCTATGTTTCAGACTGCTGTCAAATCCTGTTGTCTGATGCTCGTTTTAAGAACCGATCACATATGACGGAGTCCCCTTATAGCTTTCTGTAGTACAATTTGGTGCAGGGTTTTATGATATCTTTTCCTTTACCACTGGCTTTTCTTCTTATGTTTAGGGCTTACTGTCTGCCTGATTAAGATCCATGTCTTAGTGATCTACACGTCATTGGGAATTTTTTTTAAAAAGTCAACAAACGACAAAATATATACTTTAAGTGAGTATGGTGACATTTTAAGTACTTAAGGTTGATGTTATTATTTAGAACAGTGAGGTATGTAGCCATGCACACATTATAATCTAAAAAATATTAAGGATTTGCCTTGTAATACCATGAGGATTTTTCTTGAACATTTACCCAGATGGATATTGTGGTAAAATAATAGAGCTTTATGATGTTGTAATAGACCATTACACCTACTATGTGTCAGACCCGTTGTGTTTTTATAAACTAATGGTGACCATTGCATCAACAGATCTACAACTTATCTACAACAAGGGTCAAACGTGAAATTGTTCGCGACACTTTCTTTTCAGGTACCTTTTTGAACCACCCTTTTTAAAATATCTTGGCATAAATAAATAATAGGTAATGACCTTCATAATAGTTGCTTTAAGAACGGACAAATTGGGACCTATGAATACGTTTTGTGAAACACTTGTGATCACACACCTTTGTGATAAATAAACAGTGTCTAAATATACTGTTGAACATACTTCTTTGTTTTAAATAGTTTCTGATAAATATATATCTGTATAGACATTTGCTATCTATGTTGAACTGTATATGTTTTCTCAAAGGTTTAAAAGAAGCTACTATAACAATGGCTGCTATAGTCCTGGTTCATGTATTGTAATTAAACTGTTTTAAATATTTGTATGTAGCATGTTTGTAAATATGCTTTTTGTATCTTTTTGTATTTTGTATAGCCCTGAAGAAGTATGGTAATGGACGAAATGCGTTGGCTATTTGGCTTTCAGCAATTTTAACTAAAGAAAACTGAATAAAAGACTGAAAATTGAAGAAAAGACTTTATTGTTGTCTCTTTGGGTAAACAACCTCTACGTGTATTTAAGGATGTTAATGTGAAACACTTGTTCTTTAATTGAAACTTGAAACTTTTCTTTGAAGGGTGCAGACAAAATCCATAGAAAAGCCTTAGAGATCAAGTTGAGAGAGACCAGATGAATAAAATTACGGTCTAGACTAGAACAATGTTGTGAAACATTAAGGTAATTGTTTTTGGGGATGAGAACCTACCTCAAATAATAACCACAATCATTGTCAGTGTGATCTACCAATGTCAATAAATTAGCCTGAGATCAAACCCCTTAGTAGCTTTGGCACATAGCAGAAAGGCTTATTTAGAGGTAATTTGTAAAATAATTATGCAGTCCTCAAACAATAATAAAGTCAATACACAACACAAGTAAAATCCTAAAAACATGAAAAGGACAAAAATCCAATAACTAGAACTAGTGTCATACTTTTTAAAGTTTAAGGTTCAAAATAGCATAAAAAAACTTTAAGCATCAACAGCGGTCAAGTGGCTCTGCTTGACTGGGGCAAGGGTAAGCTTTAAGGCCAAGCGTGATTGGAGCACGGGTTGGGTGCAGATTAGTCGTCGTGGAAAGTTTTCCCTTTGCTCTTAGTCTCTGAAATGGAAGTCAAAAATCCTTAGTCTGAAGAGGGCTCTACATCGTCAGATAGCTGGTGGATGATGATGGGTGACAGCATTAACTTTTGGAGTGAAAGGTCCAAGCGGGAGAAATTAGACTTTTTCACTCAGGAAAGGTTCCTCCACAGCTGGAAAAATGTTCTAAGACCCAGGGTTCAGGATTCGAATATCAAGGCTCACTTCAGCAGGGGCCAGCAGCAGGGATCAGGGCAGCTCCAGTTGTGATTGGTCATTTGGAAATGCAGAGGTAAATGCCTTTTTAAAATTTCTGTGTCCCTGTATTTCAGACATTAGGTCAACTTATGACCCTTGTGAAATACTTCTTTGTCCTTGGTTCAAGAGGAACAGTAGGTGCAGTGTTAAAGGATCTTTCAGGTAACAGGTAACAGGCAGCAGGACCAGTCCTCTTCTGGCTTTCCACAGGTCCGGAAGTGATCTATGGACGGTACTGTGGGTGCCACATTTATGCTCTGCCTAACTTTAGGGTTGGGACAACTCCTGGCCCTTCCCTAATCAATGGGGTAAAGGTTTCCGGGGGTTGTGACCCAAATCACTTCCTATGTGTTTTACTGTACACAACCCCACAATCTCTGCACAAAACCAGCAAGTAAGAACTTTTCCTCCCCTGTGAAGAGCTGCTGCGCCCACCCTATAGGAGTGGCCAGGGAAATAAGCTGGTTCTGGGGGCAGCTCCTTTCCCACTGGGCCTGGTGCCTGACAGGCTAGGTGGACAAAGAAGGAGACAGGTCCTGCTGTTAGCTACACCTGCCTGTGACCCAGTAGACCCCTTTAAAGTTCATTAAGTTAATGGGCATACCTAAGAAGTCAGCCTACTAAAGAAACAGAACACCTTCCCACAACCAAGAACTTTGTCTCAACTCAGTGAGCAAGTTCACACTTCATCTAGGGAGCTAGTTAGATCGCGGGTGACAGAAGCTCATGCAACTAGGCTTCTAACAGCTTTAAGGAGGCACCTTTTCTAAAAGTACCTCTTCTAAAATATTTATTACAAATCCTACTTTATCAATGAATTGGGCTTGTAATAAATATTTTTAAAAATCCAAAGATGAACTCTGCAGCTGTTTCTTAAGCAAAGATAACAAATATGAGATGTAATATTGTATCCCAACATTTGCCCAGAAATGAGTTAACCCTGTTACAATAAAAATAGCTTTAAGGGCTTTTTACTGTGAAGACATGTTTACATATAAACCATCAAATGTCCTACTGTTAAATGCAATGCAACCTGCCTTATGGGAATCTAAGGCTAACATAGAGGTGACGTAATAATATTTAAAAGCAGGTTCATGCCTGTCAAAAGGAGTAAATTTGGCAGGTCGAAGTTACAGTTTAAACCTGCAGGCTACCTGCATGACCAGGCTACTGGTGGCAGGTATGAAGTTATGTTTACATTATCACTATATTGGATGTCACAATGAGTGCTGCAGTCCACTTGTGATCTCGAACGGACATGCCATGGGTACACTATAGCAATATATATTAGGCACCTATAGGTAAAATCAGTATGTCAGTCTGAGGTACGGCAGTTTCATCATGTTGAAACAAGGAGTACAGGCACTTTTCCACTGGTTTGTGGGGGTAAAGTGGACAGAGTTCTACAGACAGCAAAACCATAATATTGGGTGGTAGTACATAAACAATTATAATTTCCAAAAGAGATGAACAGCAAGATTTTGGATGCCTTGTATTAGTATTGTGAACGACCTAACTATATGGTAATTCAGCAATCTCATTTAGAGTATATAAGAAAATATATAATCTTTTTCTTACAGGTTAATGAGGGAAAGGTTGTCCCACATCAACCAGAGAATTAGATAAATGCACATTTTGGAAGTTAGAGTTTTATTGAGTGTGGACCATCAAAAAATATTCCTACGTTTCTAGCTTCCAGAAAGGGAGTAGATCTAGATCCTATCGAAGAGCCCATAAACAGCAAATATTCATTTTGTTGGAGTTTAAATGCATATGGTTAATGAATATCCAGAATGTGATTTCGCTTAAGGAGGTTTTAAAAAGTATGACATTGCTTGGCGTCTCTCCTGGAAGTAATGTAATGAAGATACCTTGGGTGTTTGCCACATAGCAAAATGTTCTCATAAGGAAGGCTAGAGGTAGAATGTAAATATTGAAGAAAGTAGTGCTGCATGAAGATCCTTGCAAGACTTCACAGGGTACCTTGCAAAAGCCAGACTTACGGTTGGAGATGAACACAGCCTGCTCTCTGTCGCTAAGGGAGGATTGTTACTACTTTCTGGTATTGTCTCTCACTGCCAACTCAGCCAAATGCATTAGAACATTGTGGTGTGAAAAAAACTGTACATTCCCTATTAATTTGAATTTAAGGTTTAGTAAATGCCACCAACAACAGAGAAGGATGTAAAGGTAAATTACACGAAAATACCTTAGTCTGTATTCTGATTTGAACTACTTATTATAATTTGCACATTTTGAGCTGGGATCATTTTTAAGCATAAATCAACTATAATAACCGTAAGATTCATATTTTGGTCAAGCCATTTTCACTCCCTTACAACTCTCTAGAAATAGAGATTTACTGATAAATAACATCTGCTGGTTCAAACATCAAATGAAATACACGTTAAACCAAGAAAAGAGAAGGGAAGAAATCTGGGCACATTTGTGATCTTTCAAAGAGAATTGCTTAGTGTCCACAAAGGACATACACAAAGATATTTCACCAAGTTATGCAGGCAAGTACCATTTTAGGAGATTGAGGCCACTTTGTTATTCTCAAATTGTTGCTTAACACTCTAGAAAATAATTAATCACATGCCTGTGGTCAGTAAAATTATCTCAAAATTACCAGCAAGTTTCCTGTTAAATCTCTGCCGAAAAAATGATATTAGGCAGATAATGCACAATCACTAATAAGTACAGAAGGAAATGGAAATGTGAGAGATGGGAAAGTGTAGACTAGGAATACACAAAAGACTAAACTGCAGAACAGATGTGTAGGCACTCAACATCTATGTTAGCTTCACTACTTAGAAGGCTGGACTGAACTGTATCTTAAGAATACCATGGCAGGTTCGCATTTTCCATACATTTTACCTTTTTGATTACCATTTTCCTTCTTTTATTCCTCCTTCTCATTCCCGGAGTCTCTGTATAAGTTGATTACAAAATACTATTGTGCAGGTTTATTGATTATATTCTTATCTTGCAGGCAGTTGTGGCACATTGAAAAACAGTCAGGGATTGGTGCTCAGTCCAAATAGAGGTTACCAACAATCCAGTACACAGCAGAGTCCAGTCCAGTCTTTCCCGCTAGGGCCATCATTATGAACTATTATTTACTATCTCATCGAGAGTGGCAACTCCGGGTAAAATAATTCAAATTAGAAATAGGAGTCTTTCAGGACATAGACTTGTCAGGGCTGAAATCTTGGGACATAATATTTCTGGACCTGGTGGCACAGGGCCTCCCAATGAGACTACAGCTTGTGGTAGCACAGCATGCAGCATTGCACAGCCTTGCTATAGTTCACGATTTCTACCCGGTTGGTGAGGTGCTGGCTCTCCCCGGACTCACTGCATATCTGATAGGCTATCAAGCCCCCGGCCTTATGATTGGGCCATGAAAGCAGTAATGTCCCTTTGAAGTTTGCCCTTTCTGGGCATGAAGGAGTAATCTTTGGGGAATCAAAAAAATCTTTCCACATGAAGCATATTGAGATTATCTACACATTACGGTGAAATAATATTTTAAAGCCCTGATGAAGTTCAAGTGTTAACTGAACAAAACATATTGGCTGGATGTTTTGTATGGACATAAAAATCGGAATTGAAAAAAGAAAGAATAAAAAGGAATACCTGTCCTCACGTCTACTCTAGTTTGTTGTGGATAAGAAGCTTACTGGTGCACCATTCCAGAGCAAACTCAAATTTCTATTCTGAGTTGTAGTTGTACCGAATGACAGCAGGTACAGGATTTGTTGTGCACATTTGTATAGAACAAAAAGAAACAGAGAGTGAAGTGTGTCCTCAATAGACCACATACGTGGCTGTTCTAATATTAGTTCATGGGAAGCACTTAATGTTCCCCACAGAAAGGCACAACAGTGGTGTCACCCACATACCCCCAATCAATACCTCCACCAGGAGTCCCACTAATATTTTTCACCGGATTAGAGCCAGCTGAAAATGTCTGTTTCTTTCACCGAAATTGTGAAAAACTGCTTGGAGGGGCACTCTAAAAATATCAGTGTGGGAAGTTATTCCCCATTTATGGGTAACAAAGTAGTAATGGCCAGAGTTTGTTGCATAGGTACTTGCCTGGAAACTTAATTCCAAACTGCATGTCCACCTCAAGCTCTGCCCAACTATTTTTCCTACTTAACTTTTCTTATCTGTTTGTCCCTACAATGTGTGCTGTATGCCTTGCGAGCCAAACTCTGAATTCCTTACAGTAGTGGTCTATTAAGAATCAAATCAGGAAGCAGGACTTGCTGTTCATGTCACGACTGGTGCAAGAAGTGGAGTTCAAAACACACCTGGCTGAGTTTAAGGCAGTTCATAAAAGGCTGGTGGTGATTGCTTAGTGCTGACACTGCCTGACAGAAGTTTTTGAACTTGTGGACATTGCCCGGCATGTTGTAGTTTCCTGTACCTACATATTCCAGAATTCCTGAACCTTCATTTTGTTTGCTGTTGCAGATGGCCATCTATGGTTATTGGGCATAGCTCTGCTTGTATTTTACTACATCTTTGCAGATATGTTGCTGCAATCAGGTATCTTGTTTCATGGATTCCTATTTCTGGAATGAATGTTCTTGAGAATTTACTGAGGACATTCTTAAATACAAAGTAGTATTTTGGAAATCAAAGCGTTGGAGAAAATGTACTTTGAATTAAATTTGTTTGGTGTATGTTAGACTTGCCAGGCTTAGGGTGGTCTTATACCAAATATTTTCCTTTACTCCTCAATGTATTTGCTGAATTTTTTTTCTGTTGGCCTTGGGCACTTTACCACTGCTAGCCAGTGCTAAAGTGTGTGTGTTTGCACCTTTAAACATATGACAATTGGCTTACAAACAATTAACAAATGTAATTTACTTGTAAGCCCCTAGTAAAGTTGTATTACATGTACCCAGGGCCTGTAAATTAAATGGTACTAGTGGGCCTGCAGTGGGACTGATTGTGCTACTCACTTGCCGGTAGCCCTTTAAACATATCCCAGGCCTGCCTTTGCAGCCTGTTTTTGCATTTTTAAATTGCCCTTTCTACCCGGCAAATAAACCTATTTCTAGGCCTAATTCATCCTTTTTCAACACATATAAGTCACCCATAGGGTAGGCCCTAAACAGCCCATAGGGTAGGGTGTAGTGTATTGAAAATGTTGGACATGTACTTTTAATTTTTACAGGTCCTGGTTGTTCACAACTGCAAGGCCTACCTCCCACATAGTATAACATTGGGCTGCCTTATCACCTTTGATAAGTGCTACCTTTTGATTAGAAACAGGTAAATATTGAATGTTTAGTGCCTGAGAAATTATAATTAAAAATCCTCTATAAAGGTGAAGTCAGTTTAAGTCCTCCTTTTGAAAACGCTACTTTTAGAAAGTTGGCAGTTTCCTATCCTACCTATTTGGTGCCTACAGCCCGTTTCTGGTCACATGACTAGATGTATTTGACAGTTTTACTTTGTTTGTTCCTCATAGACAGCCACATAATAATGGGATCAGGTGTGCTTGGGTGTACCATTAACTGGTAGAACGGGGGGAGCTGGACACTGCCCCACTTGCAACTGAATAGGCTGTACTCTGTCTTCACAAAAAAAGACTTTTCACCATTGCACTGTTCATGCAGCCAGCTGGGCACTAGGACAGGTGAAGCAGAAAGCATCCAGGACTTCAAAGGGAATTCTCTAGAAACTTCTCCAACTTCAAAGTGGGCACAAGGTATAAATATTGGACCTTCAGACCCCACTCTTCAGTATAGTTCTGGTCCTGTGGATACTATGGAAAAAGGGCTGCTGTGCTGTTTTGCTGCCAGAAGTACTGCCACTCTGCTGCCTTGCTCATCTGCTGCTCTGTTGTCTGCTGCCCTGTTTGCTGAAAATAAAGACTGGATATGCACCCTTCATCCCAGGATCAAGTGACTCCACATGTGAGCCAGCTGACCTCTTGCTTTGTGCTAGAGGGATCTAGGAAGCAGCAGAGGCTCAATTCAACTACCCAGCAGACCTGCTGCATGGACCTGCAACTAAGCCTGCCTGGTTCCTGCTGGCCTCTCCTGGAGTGAGTACCTGAACCTCAAGAGGTGCCAGTACCACACCTCCTCACTTTCCATAACAAGACAAGATGATTAACAAAATGCTGATTAGATCCACCTAGAAGCTCGAAACACAGCTAGAAGTGGGATATGGAAAATGGAGGCTCTATAACAGAAACCATAACAAAAAGTAAACACAAAAAAAGAAAGTACCATAAGCGCAGGGTCATCCTCATGTAATGCATGCACCACTATATCTAATCCTTCCCTATAAGTTCCAATGTGTGGGACAACTAAACCGCACATGTAGTGCTTTTAAGTAATCCAGAATTCTTCTTTTCCTAACATCCCGTTCCCTCTGCATACAATCACTTGGTTTACCTAAACTTTGGTCCGAGGAGTTGGTGAAATCAAACTGACCGCTATTATCAACAACACAACCCCTTATGAGTGACCAAGATGACTCCACCTCCTCAAAATCCCTAGGATGCTTCCCATACTGTCATTGGTTCTGATAAAGGACCACCCTTCTAAGGTTCCATGCTTGACACTTGTGTAATTTTACCCAACTTCTGCCTACACACTTAACTTTAGAGGGACCCCTGAATTTGCCGAGACACTTAATTACTCCACCCAGCTTACCTTTAACACAATCAGCCTCCTGGATACTACTAACTTCACCCAAGGTTTCAGTGGCATCTCAGTGGCATCTCTTGTAATACTGATTTTCAACCACGTGGGAACCAGTTTGGTGCCTACTTGCCTCCTCCTCATTAACTCAGATGAGTCTTATTCATCCCATGATGTACTGTTGTATGATAAGCCCATAACATCTCTCTGGTTGCTTTTTGTATAGATTTGTTTGAAGCAACCGCTAATTGCATTGTGCCCTTCACCATTTTATTTATCCTCTTGCACAAACCGTTTCCCTGTGGGTTATAAAGTGATGTATACGCATGCTCAAACCCACTTCAGCAAAGAATTCTTCCATTAGAAAGTAAGTTGCGTCCTTGTCTGTAAGGAGAATAGATGGAATGCCTTCTCTCCTAAATACTTCACTTAAGCTATTAATAGTCGATTCCGCAGTGATGGTTTTCATGAACACAACCTCCACCCATCTTGAGCCAGCATCCACGAAAACAGCTGCAAACTTTTTATTCTCTTGCAAACCCATGAAGGGACCAATAAAGTTTAAACGAATATTTTCCCATGCCCCCTCAGCCTCAATGCATGCTGCATAAAATGCTTTCTGTTCAAACCAACTCGCAATCTTTTCTCTGATTCTTTAGAACAATTACATATCTTGACCCACTCCTTTACTTGCCTGTCCATACTTGCCCTCCAAAACATTTCCTTCACTCTTAAGGTTTGCCCCATTTGGCCCTCATGGGCTAACCCAATAAATCTATTCCTGATGGACTCTGGTGGCACAAACGTCTCACCTCTCAATACTACCCACTCATCATGTGTGGAAAACAAACTCTTCATCTTGAAAAATGCTCTAAGACCTTTTGAAATTGTACTGTATGGTCCATTCTCAAAGTAAAACTACACCCCATATGAACACCCTAAAATGTCTAGTGGCCCTTGCAGCTACTAACACCTCATGCTAGATAACTGAGTAGTTTCTCTCAGTATCAGCTAAAAAAAGGCCATGGTTCTCTCTTGCCCTCCATGTCTCTGCGCTAGAACCACACCAATACCCACCACACTGGCATCAACTGTAATCAGAGTGTGTAATCCTAATGTAAATGGTACCACAATCTTGGCCTGGGCGATATTCTCTTTAATCAAATTCAAAGACTCCTGTTGCCCTTCACTCCACTTGAACCTCCTCCTTTCCTCAACAATTCTCTTAATGGTTCCACCTTATGTGCAAAATCCTGAATGAATTTGGAATAGTACTCCACCATTCTCATGAAAGATCTCAACATGTCCCTGTAGTTTGGCACTTTGACATTTACTATGGCACTAACCAGATCCTGTTTGGGTTATAATCCCTGGTGATATGATACCCCAAATAATTAACCTCCTCGACTGCAAAAACACATTTTTCCTTTTGCAAGGTTAATCCAGCCCCACCCAAGCGAGATAGCACCTGTCCCAAGATTCTATTATGGTCTTCCTCATCCTGCCCATAGAATATATTCTTGAAAAAACACCACCGTTTCAATACTCTGTAAGATCTCTCTGATTGCTCATGGAATAGGTATGTTTGAAGCAACAACTAATTGCATTGTGCCCTTCACCATTTTATTTATCCTCTTTCACAAACTGTTTCCCTGTGGGTCATAAAGTGATGTACACACATGTCCCAAACCCACTTTTGCTAATAATTCTTCCATTTCATTAGAGGTAAGTTGTGTTGCCTTCTCTCCTAAATACTTCACTTAAGACATTAATGGTCGATTTCATAGTGATGGTTTTCATGAACACAACCTCCACCCATCTTGAGCCAGCATCCACCAAAACAGCTGCAACACTTTTCTTTGCTCAATTGTTATTAGCACTCCCCATGTTAGTTTTACTACGCACTGCATTTACACTCTCTGCGTCACATTGTAATGTCCGTACTTCCAGCCCTTTTTCTTGTTGGATAGACTTCATCTCCCTCATGCTTTTCTCAGATTATTCTACCACCTTTGCTATAACAATACCTTCCATTAAGGTTAGATTGCTTGCAGCCCACAAACTTTCTTGTGCATTCTTACTGTAATATTGAACTATTAACTGATTTCTGATTATCTCTACCTGCATCTGTCCAAACTGGCGTTTCATCGACAACTCCCTTAACCTAGATGCAAATTCATCAACAGTTTCACTCTTTCATTGTAGTTGTGTTTGAAATTTATGTCTTCGCATAAAAATATTTTCTTGTTTAGAAAATCTAGTGCACAACCTGATAATAGCATCCTTATACACGTATGCTGCTTTTCTTTTCTCAGTGCACCCAACAACAAAACTATTTCCTTAATGCTGGGAATCTTGTACCATATAATGCTACCAAATAGTTTTCAGAGCAACCAATCCAGTCCTCTAATTCTATGGATGGTTCCCCAGCTGACATAAGAAATGGTGGTGGGGCTGTGATGATGTTAGCAATAGTCATTATAAAAACAAACAATTACCACACCAAGCCCACCAAGTATCCCATCAATAGTTGAATGATATTATGCAATCACTGAAGGACAGACTTGCTGAAACTACTAATCAGAATGATACACTATTGAATCAGGCTTGTAAATTAAACAATAAAATCTGCCTGTATCAACAGAACATTACCTGAATTACATAAACATCTTCCAGGTGTGTGTATCATCGCTGTAATAATATACACACATTGAATTGTGCCTGTATCTTAAATAACCAAAATTATCCTGCAGCACCAGCATGTTTTCACACTAATATCTGGAACTTCAAGGTGTGCGTGTCACCGCTGTACAGTAGTGGCTCCTGGAGGGAGTGCTGCAGGGCGGTGGGTTAGGGTGGTGGAGAGGCAGGGTGGGGGGTTAGTAAAATCGGGCATCTGGCCGATTGGAGTTTAGGTAAAGAAAAAATAAATAAAATGAATTAAATTGCGTGTGCTGCAAAGCCAAATGCGTTGCAGCGTGTGCAATTTAATTTGTTTTATTTATTTATTTATTTACCTAACCCCGATTGGCCTTATGCCAGCGGCATCTGGCAGCGCGAAATATGCACTTGTCACTACAGCATCGACATCGACAGCCCATGGTGACTGGCAATGCAAACCTCCCTAAATGACCATCCACAATGCCTGACAGGGCCTTCGTGCTACACTGACAACATTCCATGACTCCCAGCTTGCTATTCACTACATTGATGCCCACCCGCAACACTCTCCCTGATCATTGCGGCCCCTTCCACAATGAACAGAACTCCTCACACAGGACCTTGAAGGTAACAATTTCAGGTGGACTAGCCCAGTCCCAGTGTCCAGCCTGCGGTCCATCATAGTCAATCTGAACTTGTGACTTTAACCTGGTCTCCCCCAACCAGATAACTGTAAGTAGAGTTTTATGCTTTTAGATGCTTTACTTACCTGAAATGTTTAAAATTGGATATCATCAGTTCTACGGATTAAATATTTGTTATTTTGGTGTCAAATCATTTATTAAATTGTACTTTATTTTTTACATTGCTGAGGGACTTTTCTTCCTTGTGTTTCCACTTTATTACTGTTTAAATTGGGGGTTAGCTGTGACTGAACCCTAACAAAAATTGTGGTTGCTGCTTGAGAATTGTTTCACCCCCTCAAACAGTAAGCCATTTCCCAACACGCAATCAAACTTTTGAGATATTCTTGGATAGTCATTTAAATCCAAATATTTCAGGAATTATTGTAGTCTTTTGAGCTTGAATAATTTTGTGAAGAAACAGAAGTAAATCTACTTGCACGGAATCATTGAGATTGTTATGTATATATATATATGAGGTAAACTAAATATAAATGATGACCAGTTAGCGATTTACAGAGCACTAATGATTGTTTAATTGTTTTCCAGCTGTCTGAATCTAATTAACTTATTGATAGAGAAGGAGTTGTCCAAATATTACATTATTCACTTATATCTTGGATTTTCATTTCAGGAAGTCTGCTTCAAATTGAGACAAAGCGTTGGTTACACAGGGATATAAATCAGGTAACACATTCAATGTTGAAAATTGATTAATGACACATTGCTAAACACTTCCGTATTTGTCTGTCAATATGAATTGCAATCTGTAACTAGAGTGACATGACAGACAGTCATACCCAATATCTCTGTTTTCCCTTTTATTCCAGCCCTTTTCCTGCTTCTGAAATTTGCATGGCATATCCTTTATGGTCCATAAGTGGCATAAGAGTGCACCGATCCTGTTGTATCCAAGGTGCACAGCTAGTACTTTCCGGCATGGGTTTAGGAGGGCACGCATGTTCCAAACAATGTATGCACTTCCGTAAATTAACATGTTTGTGGATATTGCCAAACATTTTCGTTGACAAATGTTTCCATTCTAATTATGGAAATGGTCAGACATGTACTCAAGCCAAAATCATCAGAGATATCTCTTTCCAGGATTGGCATGACAGGGACCACCCCAAATTGGTGTGAGTGTAGGGGGGGAATGTTTGCATGTTCAAAGTACCGAGGGCTAAATACTGGAAATGATAATGCATTCATATGAATGTTATTCTGAATATAGAGCACTCATGAGCTGATGCACCATTCCTAAAGTTCTTCTGGAAAACTCTGGTAATTCAAATGATATGTCTACATCGAATATATGAGTATATTTACAGGTCTTAAAATAATGAATTATTTTCTGAATTAAGTGTGTTAAACTCATTCTCTTCAAGGCTGTTCTCCACCATCTTACTATGTAGCATAGAAGCAACATTAGAGAGTGTTGTGTCCCTGGACCTATATTACTTTGGAATGAAAGTGTGGCAACATGTATACATGTATTGCAATTCTCTCATAAACGGTATGGTTTGAGCTCTTTAAAAAGAAACCCTAGCTTACCTGCTACCACCTCAAAACCTGCATGAAAACAATATAGAAGAAAAAGATTCTCAGCCTGCATCACGAACATTTGCAGTACCTGACAATGGGGTAAGAATAGAAAGCATTGTTCATTTCCTGACTTCGGTGCTTATTCCAAGACTTTTCACAGAAAGTGATGGAAACATTTTCTTAATAATGGCCACAGGATATTTGGCTATGTCTTCACTAGGCGAACATGAATTTGCTCCAGGATGACAAAGGGGTATTAGCCCAAAAATATGGCGACCACTGTTCTTGCATCCTTACTTTGTTAACTAACAATTAGCCCCGAAAACTGTGAGAACACAGACCTACTTTATGATGGACCCTAGCAACGGAATTTGGCTAATGTCACTACATACGCAGAAGTTAAAACACGGACCACACTGATCTTCTGATACTGGTGTTTGGTGCACTTTATATCTGTCCCTTACGAAACACACACCTCACACATTTCAAATCTAGACTGTTTATCCCTTGCATCTCAAGTTAGTCTACACTGCACACATAGCTTCGAGTGCAACTTATTAAGTGTGCCTCCTGAAGCACATAGCGCTCTAATGCACCTCTGATCTATCCCTCACGGTTGGATTCAGGTCACACACTGCACCTTACATCTCTCCCTCACGCTGCACACCTTGTGGTACACCTCACATTTATCACTCACGTTGCACACACCTCCTAGTACAAATCTCATTTTTCACTTATGCCACACAAAACTCTTTTAGTGCACCTTAGTCTGTCCCACTGCATCTCAGGTCAGTGTACAATGCATACACCTTTCCCTGTGCCCCTCACCGTTGTTCCTTATGCTGCACACAATTCTCACAATGCACATCACATTTCTAATTCACGCAGCACACAACTCTTTCTCTGCACCTCACAGCTATCCTTCAAGCTGCACACAACTAATACACATCACATATGTCCCTTATGCTACAAGCACATGCTACACTGCACCTCTCCCCTATCCCTTACTGTGCACACACCTCTACCACTGCACCTCTGATCTGCCCCTTAAGCTGCACACAGCTGTCCTAATACACTTCAACTGTATCCCTTACGCTTCGTACTGCACTTCTGGTCTGTCCACACTGCACATAAATCTCACACTAAATCTCATTTATGTCATCGTACATACACCTTTCACATTGAACCTTACCTTACTCCATCAAAATGCACATACCTCTTTCAATGCACCTCACACATTTACATTCGTAGTGCACACACATTTCTCACTGCACCTCTGCTCTGTCCCTTGTAATGCACACATCTTTCCTAATACACTTCAAGTCTATCCCTCACACTTCCTACTGAACGTCAGGACTGTTCACACTGCACATACCTCTCACATTATATCTTCAGTCTGTCTGCACTGCACACACCTCTCCCATTGCAGCTCATATTAGTCACTCGCGATGTACACAGCTTTCAAAACACCTCACATCTGTCTCTCTGTTGCATACAGCTTTCACACTGCACCTTACATGTATCCCTCATGCTAAACACACTTCGCACACTGCACCTCAAGTCTGTTCATCGCAACTCACACACCTCTCCCAGTACAAATTACATTTTTCCCTCACACAGCACAAAGCTCTTACAATACACTTCAAATCTGTCCCTAACGCTGCACACACCTCTCATACTACACCTTATATGTATCCCTCACCCTCCACACAGCTCGCTAATGCACTTTTAATCTGTCCCTCACGGTTACATACAGCTTTCACACCGCACATTACATCAGGTCATCACATTACACACATCTCTCACAAAAAAAATATTTGGGAAATAACACTAAACATCCTGTCATCTTATTTTGATTAAAACACCCATTACCAATAAAAATCGGAACTTCTGGCACAGAAAACAAGCATTGGCATAGCCAATAGGTCTCGCCTTTGGGACCTTGTAAGTGTTTAGCCATGCAACACTTGATGTTGTTGCACCAAGGATATTGTGCTTAATAACTAAACACTCATAAGGTCCCAAAGGTGTGACCTATTGGCTATGCCAATGCTTGTTTGTTATATAACATCCAGTGTAAAGAGGGTCTCAGGGAAGTTTAATGACTCAACCAGGCTACGTCCCCTACTAATCAACATGAAATACTGAAAAAACCTGGGAGTCTAGTAGGAACAGAAATTTGTCCTAACAAGTGATAAAACCAATGCCCGACACTTAGGTGCAGAGGAAAAATCCTCACAAGCTTTTAACAGGAAGTGCATGTACCAACGCACATAGCCACCAGCAACTGTAGGTGTATCCCAATGTCCAAAGATGGATTCCCATCAAAGTCTGGTGAATGATCAATACTATCATTTGGTCATCCAAAGGTAGGGATGGTAGGTCTCTAGATCATTGAGACAGGATCCATACCCTCCATAAGAGACAGGTTTATACCTCCCGAGTTGCTCGTAGACCATATGTTTGATCATTAAGTGGGAACTAGTGCAGTGCAAAAAGAAAAAAGTGAGAATAAAATGAATAGAGAAAGACAGCGGGGTAAACTTTAATGGCTATCAGTCTCTTCCAGATTAAAACCAAGAACAGCGCAAACATAGCAGTTCAAACAAATAGCTGCTGAGGGGCCGACATATTTCTGCCAAACGGGAAAAACTCCTAAGGCTTTCTTCAGGGTCTCTGTTCTAAATAAATCTTGCAACTGCAAATGTATAGTACATTTGAATCAATAAACCAAAAGTCATAAGTGAAAAAACCATAAAGGATATACGTGACTATTCCTCCATGTCACTTGGTGTGATGTTCACCTATAGAAACAGGGGATCGGACCTCACCTCACCTGGACCATGCTCAGGGTAGAGGAGGCCACACGCTCTCCGTCGTTGCCTCAGACTGATCCTGAGTCTGGGGGAGGCCAACTCGGGAGGTATAACCCTGTCTCTTATGGAGGGTATGGATCCTGTCTCAATGATCTAGAGACCTACCATCCCTACCTTTGGATGACCAAATTATAGTATTGATCATTCACAAGACTTTGATGGGAATCCATCTTTGGACATTGGGATACACCTACAGTTGCTGGTGGCTATGGGCGTTGGTACATGCACTTCCTGTTAAAAGTTTGTAAGGATTTTTCGTCTGCACCTAAGTGTCGGGCATTGGTTTTATCACTTGTTAGGACAAATTTCTGTTCCTACTAGACTCCCAGGTTTTTTCAGTATTTCACAATGCTTGCTTGTTCAAACTGTTTTTTTAACTATTTATCTTATTTATGTTGTGTGTTGAGTATTATGATTTGGGCGGAGACTGTTATTTTCAATTGTATATCAATTGTTATTACTTTAAAAAAATATATTTTTGATATTATTTACATAAATAATTTTTATTGTGATTTAATTAAAAAAGCAGTGTGTTAGGAATATTGGGGGAATGTGCATATAATCAAATGCCAAATATTTATTTATTATAGTAGTTTTTATTACATTTCCTTTGTGTGTGTATGAGGTATGTTGGGGAGGTTTAAGCAATTCTTTTTTATTTCAATTGTTGTGTGATTAATAAATAAAAAAGTACAATTCTGATTTTTTTTCATTCTTAATATATGTTGGTTTTCTAAAGGTTTTATTTACAGTTAAGGAATCATTATTAATGTGTATTTATATTATTGTATATTATTGTGTGTTCTGTATGTGAACCCCCAGTATGCTCACCTTACCCAATGTTTGAGAAAATAGAGTTAGAATGATAATTTTGAAACCCATAAATATGCACTTTCCATAATGTTTGTTAGACTGGAGTTAGGATAGTAAATCTCACCCGCCCCCAATGCATGCACTTTGCCAAATGTTTGCTATATTAGGGATATATTGGTAAATATACGCCCCCCCATTTATACACTCCTCTCAATGCTTGTCCGACTTAAGTTAAAATAGTGAACTGCTTTCCCCTGTGCTGTTTGACTGGAATAAAGATACTACATCTAACCCTCCCTCCGCTATGTATGCACTTTCCTGAATGTAATATGACCTCAGTAATACTGGATTTAGACAAGTAAATCAGACCCACCCAATGTATGTGCTTTCCCCATTGTTTCAATATTTGTTAAATTGGAGTTAAAATGGTAAATTTGAACCTGCCCAATGTACGCATTTTTATCAATGTTTGCATAAGACACCCTTAATGCATTTACTATATTTAATATTTGATAGAATAGAGTTAGATTAGTACATTTGATCCCCCTGCACACAACATATGTATTTTCCCAGTTGTTGCAGGAATGTAGTTAGCATAGTTTATTTGAATTATCTTTTGTTCATTTTTCAATTAATTTTGAATTGGATTGGTTACTACTTGTTATTTTATCATGCAAGCTTTTTATGTTTCTTTAACACATTTAATTTTAAATTATAGATTTTTAAACACTATTTTATTTGCTTTAATTAATTTTAATTTCATTTTGCGCTGTATATTTTAAAAACCTATTACATTTGTTGATTAGGTGGCACATTTAAAAAATGTTTTTGCGATAACCTTTTACTAAGGTTTCATGTAAACATGAATCTAAACCAAAATGTGTTTCCGGCACTTACATCACCATATAGAGGAATACCTCAACATATAACAGCATATGAACAATATACTGTTTAGCCTCAGAGGCATCTAACCCCTAGCCAGAAGAGAATACTTGTGTCCCTCTCACATCAAGCCCCTCCTACAAATAAGCTCCTAGCCCCCACAAGATTCACTTTGGTTGCCTGGGAACACTCTTAACATCTAAGAATTACAGTATAGTCAACTTTGGGTGTACGTGTTCATATCTCATATAATTACAGAGATCACATTTTGAGCAGGGAATCACAATGCAGATGGAGTGATGTTAAGTACTGTATAACAGGTCCCCAAGTAACTTCAGAGACCTCTGAGTCTGCTGTCATGTGATAACGTTTCCAAGAGCGGGGAATGACATTGTTGAACTATCTACAGTACACCCAATGATGGGTCTGTTTGCTTTCAAATCCTGGCAATAATGCACTTCGTGCTCCTAACATGTGGTGACTTATCACACTATGCGCTCCTTTCTCAGAGGCTCCCAATGGGAGAGTAAGATATATGATCCCTGGTAGGTCAATCTTCAAATAATTGTTTAAGTCTAATAAATCTGAAGAACTGATGCAGACTTTCCTGGAGTTCAAAGCACATTTTCTGTCAAGCTGTCGTCCTCACTTAAAAACTCATTCAGAGCGGCTATCTCAGTCGGTTGGTCTCAAGGGCCGATAAACGAGCTTGGTTTAGCCACAGGGACATTCTACTGTCATCCAAAGAAGAGCACAGTAATAAACGCATCCCCTTTGTGTCAAGTTTCAGCCCCTCCAGTAATAAAGTGAGTAAAATCATCAAGAAAAACTGGAACGTTCTCCACACCCATGACTCCTTTTAGCAACCACCATTATTCTCTTATAAAGAGGCAACAACTTGGCAGACCACCTGGTACACGCCATCACCTGGTCCCAAAAACATGCATACGTCGACTCCACCACTACAGCATGGGGACTCCCTCCAATACTAGGACACTTCAAATGCCAGAACTGTGTGGCTTTTGCCTCCATGATCACCATCAAAGAGTTCAAAGTACATGGTTAGTTCTACGAATTAAAGAGCTTTACCAACTGCCTATCTACCAACGGGCTCTATGAAATACATTGTCCCTGTGACCAATTGTATATTGGTCAGACCACACAAATGGGTAAACAATGTATCATCCAGCAAAAGAGCCACATCCTCTGAAAAGTGGAGAATGCCCCACTCGTTGCACACTACCTTGAGAAAGGCCATTGTGAAACAGATTTCACATGGTAAGTTATTGACCAACCCACACTACCACAACGTGGTGGTAATCTACATCAACTCCTGAACAGGTGCGAGTGCAGATAAATCAGTCACTCAGTTAACCATGTACTCAACACCCTGGATGAATGGAACAACACCATCACTACCTGTTAACCTGTCTGTTGCACATACTATTTGATTGCATTGACCTTCCCACTTCACTCTATTCCTTCTCTTTATTCTATGAATAATTCTTGGCGGAACACTTAATTATTCTACATGCTTGCGGCTTGCCCCTCAACCCATATGTCTTCTTGCATGCAGATTTGTGAACTTTCATTATTGTATTTATTTATTACTGTTAATTTTACCATACATCCTGGTTTAATATTGTAATGTTTAAATATTATTCAACTAATTGAGTTTGCACATACCAAATATATATAGATGGCCTCCATCTGTCCACTTTCCTGTACCTCTTTTTTTGATATATTCGACCTGCCCCTTTAAAATATAAGAGAGTGCTGCTTCCGCCCTGCCCCCCAAGACATGCACGGTAGCCGTCCTGACGCTGCCCCCGTTTGCATGTAACTGAGGCTTCGTTAGTACACCGACCCTTCGATCGGACTCACAAAGCAGTTGGTGCTAACAGAGGATACCGCCTTCCATGGCCGACCTCTTTTGTGCCCTCCTGACAAAGATTAATTGGGTGAATACTCCTTCCCTTGTCTTGTCATGTATCCCATACTCATTCTTGCCCTTCCAGATTCCGGGACCGGACGTCCTTTCCTCGACCCCCTCTCTTGTTCACCACTGCCCTTCTCAAAGGTTCTCTCACCACTGAACAGTCTACAGGTGAGATTCATATACCCATGCATTAGCACCACCTTGGCATCCTTGATCCACAACCATTTTTTATACATTGCTCATTCCTTTTACATTTAGTCTCTAGACGCCTTTTTCAGATGCTGGTCCCCAATCATACATTGCCTCACCCCCTTGGTTCCTCGCCTCTCTTGCTAATTAAATTCCAGGCACGAGTTCGAGAAAATTTGGAGTTATGATTTAAACAACCCCCATCGGTGAGTCCTTTTTGTTTCAATCTGCTGCCTCTTTTTGATTATGCTGCTTTGTCTTCCCAGCCGTTATGCTTCTGCCTTCTACCTGTAATTCAGTTCCTTTCCTTGTTATTGTTTTCCCTGGGAACAGCTCACACTCCAATGGTTAATATATCATTTTATCCTTCCGCAGCTTCCTACGCTGGCACCATCACAGCAGGTGGTAGCATACCTCCCATAAGGGTGCCTTTTTGATCACTTTGCGGCATTCTCCCTCCTAGGAAAATGCAGGTATTTTCCGCCCTCCCTCTGATTAATTCGACCTTGCCTGTTTTCATCTTTAGCCTTACTCCATTTTATTTTTCTCACTTCTCTGACAGCACTCTTTCATATTGGTAACCTGGTCCTAAAAGATGACCTGACTGATTTCAGGTCAAAAAGCTGTTGACTATCCAGAGCAATGTTTGGCGCAATCCTTGTGGTTCCACAAATTTCCTATCTCCTCTTAAAAACCTGTCTATGAATTTGAACCACTGGAAATGTGCATATAATCCTTGTATTTATTGTCATTAATGTTTCCCCTGCGACATTTTTTCTGCTGTCCCACTTGTCACCTGTGCTGCTCACTTTGTTTTTTTCTTTCGAACACCCATGTGCACAAGTTTGTACAGGTTACATGTACATCTATTGTAATATAGTGCAGCCATTGATTTTTCTCCTTATTTCAAATATAGACAGGTTTGTGCATTTGTTGCAATAACCTTATTGCCTCCCTGTATACTCCTTTTTGGAATATTGTGCACATTTTCTAAAATTGTCTTGTATCATTAACTGTTGACACATTGGTATTTGATTTCTCCTAGAAAGAAAGACATCCAACTTAGAGCCAGACCTAATCAACCAACTGTCTTCAGACGATTAAGCAGAATCATGTGGTTGACAATATTGAAGGCAGATGATAAATCTAGGAGAGCTAGCGTGGACACGTTGATTGTAGATTATCATGGACAGAAAGCATCAGTTCTTCTGCACTGTGGACTAGATGGAATCTAGCCTGCAATGGATGAAGAAAGTTGGATAAATAAAGGAACTTGCCTAGCTCCTGAGTAAAAAGGCGTCATAACTTTGGCTGCATAGGAGAGAAGTGAAATGGGCCAATAATTTTTCAGCAGCTTTGAATCATTGCCCGGCTTCTTCTGCAAAGGAAGCCCTCAGCAGCTCTAAAACTGTCAGGGACAATCTACTGAGTAAGTGATTTATTTTAAAGGTCTAACTGAGGGGTGGCTGTTACGACAGACAGAGCTCGCATAATAGTAGGGGGGCAGGGATCCAGTGGGAGTCAGATTTCCCTTAATGCATGAGATAAATAATGGTCTAATGCTTGAGCTGGGTAAACTGTACCAAGGAGTAAGAGTTAATAGTGCCGCAGTACACATTCTCCCCAGGTTGTTGAGGCGGAGAAGTGGTCAGAATGCTTTCCTTCAGTGATATAATTTTCTCACTGAAAAACCACTGAGTGCATCACACAGAGTTTGGGAGGGTGGACTTCACAAGTACTCATTTGGAAAAGCGGGATTTCCTTAATATTTCAAAAGTCTACTTTTGTCTATTTGCCATGAAATTAATGCAGTTAGAACAAGGCCTTCCCTAAAACGTTCTCTTTCGAAAGTGCTGTAGTTTTTATGCCAGTGTTTTCCAAGTTGGTATAGTCTGAGCTTTGCTGCTTTCAGTTCATCACTGAACCACGGAGTCAGTTTAGAAGGAGGCAACATCATTTGAGAACATTCAGGGGTGTGCCACAGCAAGTTGAAAAAACCGACAGTAGTCTGAACAAAGGGGTTGGGGACTGGGCAGTTTTCGTGGAGGTTATTAGTCATTTCCTGGAGATTAACCCTGATACAGTTGTGGAAGAGGCTCTGACACACATTACTCAACGCAGAGCTGATCCTCAGATTTAATGAGGTGGTGCCCTGGCCACATGCACCAGAGGACTGCCACCTTCTTGATAGGTATGTTGTGAGACCATACCAAGTCCAAAATACGTCCCTTAGCATGGATATGAAATTGGACCTCGTAAGTGAAAGATAAAGAGGACATAAGGTTATAGAATTCCTTGTCCTTGGAATTTGCTGGAGGGTTGTCGTATCAGAAGTTGAAATCTCCAAAAACCATCAGATGGTTATCTGAGGTACCAAGGCTACAAATTAAGAAGGAGTCAGTAAAGTTGGGCATCCAATGTAATGGTCTATAAATCACCATGCAAGAGGGAATGTATATTTTTACCGTCATAAAGTTTGGGTTTTCCGCCAGGAAGAAGTACTGCTGTAATGCTGAAAGGACTGCCACTCTGCTGCAATCCTGCCCTGAAGGAATTACTGCCCTACTGTGCTGCCTGGGTGAGAAGGTCTGGGCCTGCATCTGGTGAACCCAAAACCTTTGAGTGACTGAAGGGCTAGTTGGCTGGCATCCTTAGCTGACGCATCAGGGACATAACAGGATTCCAACAACCTTGCATCTGGCCTTGGACTCCGCCATCTGCAAGTCTACCCTGCCAAGTGGCGCCAGCCCAGTCCTGGACCCTTGGAAGTGGGCTGAAGGTGCTCTGCCAGAATCTGTAGTTCTAGGTTAACTGAGGCACAGCCCTGTGTAGAAGGAGCACATCCTCACTGCTGCATGGATCAGAACTCCTGCAAAGAACCACAGCTCATCGCAGCCCCTCACTGCATTGAAACCCCTGCTATGGAAAACATCCTCAGCACAGGCCCTAATATCCCTCATCGATGGCAGCCTAGATGACAATACCGGACTCCGCATTGCAGCCTCGCAGCTCACCGGAGTAGATGCATCACCACAACTGCACAACACATCCTCGACTCAGGACTTTGCATCACAAGCCCGCATCAACCGAGTCCTCGATGATGCAGGACGGCACATCCCAGTCTTACCACACATTATAATAGACACATCACTTCACCTGCGCGATGCATCTTCAATGTGAATCCTCACTACATTCTGCAAACCAGGATTGAAGGTCTTTGTTGAACAGACCTGACTGGGTCACTATAGCCGGCCCCCAGTCCATTGTGGTCGATCTGCACTGCAACCAGAAATCCACAGTTAATGTATTGTGCTATTTGGTACAATTTTTACTAAACTATTTAAAATTGAATATCTCTGGTTCTATTAATTGGATTTGTGTTAAGATGGTTTTGTTTTATTTACTAAGAATTACTCTATTTTTCAAAACATGTTGTGAAATCCCTGTTAGGGTTTGCTGGTTGAAGTGTTCCACAAATACTCTACACATTCCCTTTGAGTTATGCCTGAATGCCCTGTTACATCCTACCCATTGTTTGACCACAGCTCAATTTAAGAATTGATTGTGGACTCTCTCTTAGGAGAATTGTGGTTTCTGCTTGAGAAGGGTTCCACCCCCTCAACCAGTGGCCCAATTTCTTATAGGAATGATAGGAATTGTTACGGGGGAAAACGGAGGAGGTGAGCTGGACAAAGTGCAACAAGGTGGGGGTGGGGACTGGAGAATACTACGGTGGAGAATGGTTTCTAAGTAAGGCTGCTCTCCGGAAAAGGTCTCACCAAGCTTTCAATGAAGGGGAGGACTGACCTGTTTTTAATTGTGAAGCTCCACATCTGAATAGTAAAGAAAACATGCAGCGTTCCTGGCTCCTGGTCCTCGTCCCGGTCAGGCGTGGACAGGAGCAGATGAGCTTGCCTTTGGCCCACCAGTGGCATGCTCACTATGTGCATCCACTGCATGCATGTACTGCTCTTCACATTTATAGGACTGCCAGATAGCAGCCACATGGAACTAGACTGACAACTTTGAAAATGGTGGCCAAATATGAGCTAAAGAAATCAAGGCAAAGCAGAGAAACAAGGTTTTAAAACACAGGGAAAAAAAAGCCAGCTGCAAAAATAGCTATGTTTTAGTGTCTCAGAGAGCCAATCAAACATTACCCCCAGAGCTATCTGTGCTCCGGCTGTCCTGCATATTTATAGGGCTTCTAAGTAGCAGCCACAAAGAACTAGAGTGCTAACTTTCAAAATGGCAGCCAAAAGATAGCTAAACAGAGCAAGGAAAAGCAGGAAAAACAACATTTTCTCTGCAAATATTGTGTGCCTGGTCCCCAGTTCCAAAATAGTGAATCAGCCCTGCTCAGTCCCACGTTCATGAAACAGTGTTATCACCACCCGTCCTTTGCTACAAGCTTGCTAAGAATACTGTCACCATCACAGGTGCCCACCTTGTAGTGCAATCATAGGAGTCACAGCAACTCTATCTTCGGCCTGCAGATCCTCTCTGCCACAAACCTACTTGCCATGTTCAGTTGCTGCCTGGCCTGCCTCACCTGCACACTAGAGTCCACTTAGTATGGCCCCCAGCAGTCCCTACACCATCAGAAGGGCCAGCATTCCCTCATAGAAGCCAGAGGAACTAGCGATAAGTATAAGGACGAGGGTGCATCGGACCTACTTTGAGTCAGTTTGGTATGGCACCATCTTGGGGGCAGAGTTGTTTATATATTTGTTTAAATTAGCAAAAATTATATGATCATGTCATGTTTGTTCTTTACTTAAATTACAAATAATATACATTTTTAAGAATGATCTTTATTTGTAAAATATATTTAGATAAATCTTACATTACAATAATGTTAAATGTTATTTAATAGGTATACTGCATTTGCATAATCCTATAATTGAAGCACTTGAATAAAACAAAAGTCTGATTGATGGAATGCTTAAAATAATCTCTCCTTCTAGTTATCACCTGAGACCACATCCCCTCCTTCATCACTTTTTTGCCCTCTATGCCACTTTTAACAACAGGAAGTAAATGGCAAATTGAGGGAGCATATGAAAGTGCCCTGGAACTAAAACCATAAGCTGAACTTTGTGAATGGATACAATACACTATTGGGAGTTGGTAACCATTGGTGCATATCCTTACAAGTCATAAGTTACATGAAAGACTTTTTGTGAGTTACATAAAGCACAATGCATACCTCACGAGTCGTAAATCCATTCCATACATTGTGACTATGGATTTACACTCTCAGGGCCCGATTCACAGAACTAACTTAAGACAAAATCCTAAACCTACAACCATTTTGGTATTCACAGAAGGCACTTACTCATTTTGATATTCACAAAAGGCCCTTACTCATTTCGGTATTCACAGAAGTTAGGAGTCCTAACTTTAGGACTCCTAAATGCATTATGTAAATACCGAAAGTCTTAAAGTTAGGATTCTTCTCAGTTTAGGAGTTGTAAAGTTAGGACTCCTAACTTTAGGACTCCTAAACTGAGAAATATCCAAACTTTAAGACTTTTGGTATTCACAGAAGGCATTTAGGAGTCCTAAAGTCAACAGTCTTAACTTTAACTGAGAAAAATCCTATTTTTAATACTTTCAGTATTCACAGAGGGCATTTAGGAGTCCTATCTCCTAAACTGAGAAAAATCCTATTTTTAAGACTTTCGGTATTCACAGAAGGCATTTAGGAGTCCTAAAGTTAGGAGTCCTAACTTTACTACTCCTAAACTGAGAAAAATCCTAACTTTTAGAATTTCGGTATTCACAGAAGGCATTTAGGAGCCTAAAGTTAGGACTCCTAAATTCTGTGAATACCGAAATGAGTAAGTGCCTTCTGTGAATACCAAAATGGTCATAAGTTTAGGATTTTGTCCTAAGTTAGTTCTGTGAATCGGGCCCTCAAAGCCTGCAATGTTGTGCACTA
Source organism: Lissotriton helveticus (assembly GCF_964261635.1). NCBI lineage: Eukaryota > Metazoa > Chordata > Amphibia > Caudata > Salamandridae > Lissotriton > Lissotriton helveticus. Next base: position 755,198,371 of record NC_136059.1, on the reverse strand, counting down.
ACAGCTTTGTGAGTGAAAAACCAATCATCACCCAATTCTCTAAGGTCTAGCAGCATTAATTCTTTGTTATTATCTCTTTACTTGAGTAGTTGCAAAACCACCAAAGTAAGGCTGAATGATTTGCAAAAGAAAATATAGAAAGAATGGCAATGAATATAGAACACATTGACACGATGCAGCTTTCCATGCCTATGTGATGGCAATCTGCTATGTAGCTTTAGACCATCTCTGTTCCAGATCATGTGTGGAAACACAAGAGTAATTTAAAAAGTCAAAAGTCAAAATAAGCTTTATTCAATTATTTTGTTAAAATCATAAATGCATACAAAACATGATACAATGTCATTAACAGATTAAAATCAGACAAAAATAAATAAGTAAAAAAATAAAAACCAGTGAAGAATACATTGTGGTCGGCGGAGTTCCACGCCGCGTAGCCACAGGTGTTCGTTGCCCCGCCCCCCGTAATGGCGATCACTCCTGGCGTGTTGGCGTGCAGAAGGCTGGTGTCCTCCGAGCCTTGCTGAGGAAAGTCTGGCTGAACTCGGAGCAGTGCGAAGAGCGGCCACGGGTGATTATTTAAGAGACGGCAAATGGTGTGAGATGGGAAGCTGCATATGCGGCGGCCGCTTCTTTGAGGTATTGAAGTGTTACTGATGCCGCGATCTGCCCAGGGGTCCAACACCTCAGGTCTGTGTGTAGAGAGTGGCAAATGGCAGACTTCGACAAGGGGGAAAAAAAGGGCACTAACACGGCAAGCAGCTCCTTTAAAGCGCCTTTAAGCTTCACAGACGAGTTTTCCCTGAGAATGCGGTAAAGTGTTAAAGAGACCGGCGTCTCCTGGGTCTAAAACAGAGCCTGCCCAGCTGAGGAGAGGTGGGGGCTTCATGCTATAGCGGAGGTATCCGCTTTGATTTAAAAAAGCTCCAGAGACTGAATGATAGAATCATAGAAACGTAGAGGAGAGGCAGCAGAGGGGAGCTGGGCCTCGAGAAAAGGTACGGGACTGTAACTTTGTGGGGAGCCTGTGTTAAAGTAAATATTTAGGCACTGCAACAGTACATTTAATAGTATATAGAGGGGCTTGTGGAATAATTTGCCTCTGCCTCTGCCCTGATTGTACTGCGCTGCGCTGCCTGCATGCAAGTCTCTGAGGGGGCAGCATTGGGTACTTAAAGGTGGAAGAAAAATATTTTGAAGTGCAGAACTTCACTCTGCATTGAGACCTGGTGTAACAATTAACAGTGCCTCTGGGTGCTTCAATGGCTGGGGAAGAAAACGCTGTTATCCTGCCGAAGAGAATTTCACCTTATAAAAGCGCAGATTTCCAGATAAAGAATATTCCCCATTGCAATTTATTGGTGACTGCATAGCGAAATAATAGCAACGGGAAACAACTTTACAACGCAACTTTTACAACGCACTACCATTACAACGAAACTTTTACAACGCAACATCCATTACATCACATGCCATTACAACGCAACCATTACAACGCATGACACTACAACGCATACCACTACAACGCATGTCATTACAACGCATACCATTACAACGCATAACATTACCATCCAACACTTACCCTACTATTGCACCCCCTGGAGTTAGAATAGTAATTTTTACCCCTACACTATCCAACACTTACCCTACTGTTGCACCCCCTGGAGTTAGAATAGTAATTTTTACCCCTACACTATCCAATACTTACCAAACATGCAATGTAATGTTATGCGTTGTGATGGTATGCGTTGTAAAGGTAGTATGCATTGTAATGGAATGCGTTGTAAAGGTAGTTTTTAAAAATTCTTTGTAATGGCATGCGTTGTAATGGAATGCGTTGTAATGGATGTTGCGTTGTAAAAAATGCGTTGTAAAGGTATGCGTTGTAAAAGTATGCGTTGTAACGTCATACATCCAATAGCAATATAATCTAGATGAAACAATGGGCAAACCCCAGAAGGATGTCGCTACTGCTGCTAAATTAAATAAGGCAGAGGCTGCTGCCCACCTTAAAGTTAAAGAACGCCAGGCCCAGGCTAAAAAAGCAGCACTTCGAGCTAATAAGGGAGCGGACAAGGGAAATAACTCCAGCTCACCCGATCTTAATAGCACCCCAGAGAGTTCAGGGGATGAGTCTCCGTCCATCACAGTTTCGCCTCAACAGGAAGGGCTGCCTGAATTAATGGTTGATCAAGTGGGTGCCATACCGGAGTCGGCTGAAGTCGCCGTCTCATCTGTAATGTCTCCACAAGACAGCCCAGTGCTTACAACAGCTCTTAAAAGTAGCCCAGTACTAGATGGCTCAAGGAAAGGAGGAAAATGAGTAAAGGACTTTCCGCTGTTTGTTATAAAAACTATCTTACAACTGTCACAGTCCCCTTCACCAAATCTAAATGCAGCCTCCAATTCTTTGAATGCTTCATCGTCAAGGCCAGGACTGGTTCTAGCAGGATCTCTAGAAGAACTGACCTCAAACTCTACTCAGGCCCAAGACTTGGGAAATGAAGACAGAAGGATTGCGATGGATACCTCGGTGAGCTCGATGTTGTCTCAGCCTCTGTTACAGCCTCTGTTGCAGCCTCAGCCTCAACCCCAATTGAGATCCCAAGGACAAGTACCGCCAGAAGCTGCACCAGCCCAGGTGGACCCAGAAGTAGGAAATTTGGCTACTGAAGCTAACGGCCCAACAAGCGATCCCGGACAGAATATGGAGACCATGGGGGTCTTTCAGTTAGATATTAGAGATATGCTGAATTTGATTCTGGAGGAGGTCCGCGAAATGAAAGAAACCCAGCAGATGGAAATGTCGGTGCTACATCAGAGGTTGAGAAAGATCAAGGAAGTGATGACCGGATTTCCCATTAGACTGCAGGAGGCGGAAGCCAGAATCTCTGTCCTGGAAGATCAAATGAACCTGGCTATGGGGGAGGCAAAAGAGGCGGTTAAAAGGAAGAACTACCTTGAGTACAAGCTGGAGGAGCTTGAAAACCACTCTCCGAGGTCTAACCTCCAAATTGTTGGGGTCCTGCAAGGGATAGAAGGTTCCCAGCCCCTCGCTTGGGTAAACACATTCATCAAACACCATGTTCTACCTGAATTTGAGGGTTACTAGAGCCCATCGAGTCCCTGCGCAACCTTTCCCAAGCTCCACGATACCAAGAACTATCTTGCTGAACTTTGCGGATTTCCGAATAAAAGAAAGGATTTTGACCAAAGCTATCCAGCAGAGACAGTTCTTTGTGAATGAGACGAATAAGTGCTGCATATTCTCTGACTTGACTGCTGTGGCTTCCAGCAGGAGAAAAGGATTTGTTAAAATCTTACATCTGTTTAAAGCTCAGGGTGCGCAGGCATCAATTGCCCAGCAGTCTAAACTGAGGGTTTCGGTCAAAGGAAAGTTCTTTATGTTCTCAGACCTTGACGAGGCCCAGGCTTTGTTAAAGGAGATCTCAGCAGGGTCCAGCATTTGAATATTGGTATTTAATAGAACTATCTGTAGTAACGGCAACATTTAGGGCACCCTCTCAAAAAATCCACGGGTGGCTAGGAAATGTACTATAGATAGGCAATTTTGTGTATAATAAGCAGGAGCTAACCTTTTGGTAAATGTAATGGAAAGAAGGAGGGGTTTCCCTGTATTTACCAGCAGGGCCCAGCTCATGAACACAGGAATGTATAGAAAATTGCCAGTGGTACTGGTTATCTTAAGGGTGCCCTCCCTAGAGATGTATACCAGGAGGGTCATGGGATGCACTTATTGATAGGTAACTGTCAATAGTAATAATGAGTCTTTTTTACTATTATGCACGCAGATTGACTTTTTTTTGTTTCTTTGCTGGGGGGTCCGTGGGCAGCGGGGTCACCCAGGGTGTAACTTCATGACACCCAGAAAGATAGATGGGAGGGGAGAAATGTGGATAGCGTGAATTGCAGGGGTTTCTCCACAATTCAATGGGTGGGTGTTTCTTTTTTGGGGTGGGAAGGGTCTAGGGGGAGAGAGCAGTTGTAAAATGAGTGGTAGTAGGGTTTCGATTGGAATAAGAGGTAGAAGCAAACAAAGTTCTGTTATAGTTGGCATGGTTTATAAACATAGATTGTTTAATGATGAGTAAATGTATTATTATTTTGCTTAATGCAAATGGAATTTTGAACAAACTAAAATATGGAGCCCTTATTAGATGGCTAGCCTTGTTTGCACCCCAAGTACTATTTTTACAGGAGACACATTTAAAAACCAACTTCCCTACAATATTTCTTCCAAGAATGTATTCTCAGGCCTTCTTCGCTTCTGCAGGTCTGGCAAAACAAGGAGTAGCGATTTATTTTGGTTGGGATCTCCCTTGGGAATTTGGCCAAGTGAAGCGAGATGCTCAGGGGAGGTGGATATAGGTGGAGGCTAAATTGAATGTTATGAGTTTGCATTTAATTAATTATTACAGCCCTATTGTAGATGAAACGATTGCCCTGTGTAAAATTGGCGAATATTAAGGGGGTTACCCGGGAAATTAATTATGGGAGGGGATTTTAATTTTATCCAGAACCTAAAAAAAGATACCTCGAACAAAAGTAAAAAGGAGCTTAAACCTAAAACTAAAAAGGTGATTGAGGCCTTAAAACAGGAGCATACATTGATCGATCCCTGGCGAACTGCCAACCCCTCAAAATTGGAATTCTCATGCTACTCTAGTCAATTTGATATGGCCTCTCGAATCAATTTTATTTTTATTCCATAATCCTTGGGGTCTACAACCTCCGACATAGAAATCAATCCTTTTTCCGACCATTCTCTTGTCAAACTGAGTATAGAAATTGGTGTAAACACGAGGCGAAGATCCAGGTGGCAGATGGATCGGCTCCTGCTGCAGGATCATCAATGGATGGCATATACCAAAGAGTGGATTGTTGAATTTTTTACGATGAATCTGAATACGGCAGAAATCTTCTCAGTTTGGGGGGCGTTCAAGGCTGCCATTCGCGGGAGAATGATTGCACTTTCCGCCTCCCTAGTTAAAACTAGAAAAGAGAAAATTGTTAAACTCCAGCAGGCCGCAGCAAAAGCAACAACAACCAGATATACACAGTCTGCAGGCTTGGGGGATGCTAAAGCAAAGTTAGAGAGGGAACCAAATTTGAGTTAAAAGAGTTTTTTACTTTGGAAGAGATAGCTAGTTCGAGAACGTACTTACAGTGGGTATATGAGGAGAGTCAGATGGTTGGCAGGCTGCTCGCTGGGTCTGTGAAAACCAAACAGGAGGCATCCACTACTACGGAAATTATAGATCCTAAAACCAGACTGCCTGTGACAGGCAAAGGGGAGATAGCTCTTGTGTTTTTTAGATCACTACTCCCAGCTATATACAACTAGATATAAGGCTGGAGCAAGTCAAATTAGCAATTATTATGACGGAGTCGAGCTTCCCTCTCTTCCAGGGTCCCGGGTGGAACAACTTCTGCTGGACATCTCTGATGAAGAGATTTTAGGGGTTATCAAGTCCATTTCAGGAGCAAAAGCCTGCGGAGATGATGGCTTTCCTATAGAGTTATTTAAAACTTTCTCCAAAGAGCTGACCCCATTCTTGGTAAATCTTTTCAACTACATCACCGAAGCAGGGTGTGTTCCCTCAAATTTTAAGGAATCTATATTGGTTAGCTTTGTGAAAAAGGGTAAAGACAGTAGAGATAATAATTCATACAGGCCTATTAGTCTTCTTAATGCGGATTTTAAAATATTAATGAAAATCTGGGCACAACGCTTTAAGCCTATTGCTCAGGAGCTTATCCACTGTGATCAAACCGGGTTTGTTGTGGGGAGATGCATGTCTACAAATACTCGATTTTTAATGCAAGCACTTGATTATTTAACAAATAATAAAATACCCGCTCTCATTACCATTGTCGATGCTGAAAAAGCATTTGACCTTGTTAATTGGGAGGCACTCTTTTTTGGATTAGGTAAATTTGGTTTCCCGGCTCAAGTGCTAAACATGTTGAAAAATATCGACCAAGGTGCTCAAGCTCGGGTGATAGTCAATGGAGATGTAATAGGGACAGTGGAAATACATTGTGATACTAGACAAGGGTGCCCGATGTCCCCTCTTGTATTTACTTTTTTCATTGAACCCCTTGCTGTAAGAATTCCTTGAGATTACCTTATTAGAACTCCTTGTGAAGCGATATCAAAAGTAAAATTATTTGCAGACGACATAATCATGTACCTTTCCCCCGAAAAACAGAACGTGGAAGAAGCCATTTCAGAGTTTAGCAAATTTGAACAAATAGGAGGCTATAAGATAAACCAAAATAAAACGAAGGTGCTATTATTTAACTCGAATGGTGACTGTTTACCCAATTTTTTAAGAACTCAGGTCCAGAAAGATGAGCCAATCAGATACCTGGGCATCAATGTCTCATGCCATATAAAACAATTATTCAATCTGAACAATACAGCTGGGTGAATTAAAATGAAAACTCTATTAGATAATTGCTCACTTTTTGCCTTGGACACCGATTGGGTGTGCTCTTCTAAAAATGTAAAATCTTCCTATATTAATATTTTTGTTTGTCAGTGTACCCTTAAAAATGTATGCTAAATATTTTAAGAAATCAACACTATGTTTAGGGAATTTGTATGGAACAAAAAGGCGGCTAGGGTCAAATTGCCTATACTACAATTAGAGACTAATCAGGGGGGCTTAGCCCTACCAAACATCCATACATATTACGAAGCTGCACTATTAGAATGATCAGATGGACACATTATTTTTTAAGAAAATGATTGCTGAGTCCGGTACACAAATCCCCACATTTTTAAAAACATCTAAATTACCGAAAAAGTTGCGCTTTAAGACCGTGTGTGACTATTCTAATCGACTTCAATTGCTGTTTAAACAAGTTAATGTCTCCGGATTTGCCTTTCTGAAACTGGATGTATGTAGGGGGTTTGGCCTGTATATTCATTCAATCCATGTTAGGGTATGGAAATATATTGGCCTTGAGTATTTGGGCCAGTTTCTCATCGGTAATAAAATGATTCCCTCGGAAGGTGTAATAGGCAGGGTAGGGAGCCGAAGGAATATAAACAAATTACACATTTTATTAAAATATATATATTAACGGTAAGCGGGGCTCCAAATCCCCTAGCTAATGCACTATTCAAATTAAATTTGAAGGGAGTTTGAAATTGGTACTCCTTACTTATGAAGCACAAGGCACTTCCCTTGGTGGATGAATTTCTGGTAAAAATAACCCGGGAGATGAATTGTGTCTTCTCACATCAGGAATGGCAGGCTATAGCCCAATTAGGAAGCAAGGCCCTAAGAGCGGCCCATTTTAAAAGGATGGCTTTCCTGTCGCGATGGCTGGCTTATTATACTCCGAAAAAGCTGAATAAATGTCATCCGGAGGTAGACAATAAATGCTTTCGATGTCTCTCCCAAGGTAAGGGAGATTGGCTCCATACGTTTTTTACATGCTCGAAGCTTGAGACCTTTTGAGAAAATATTTTTTTAGCAATCAGCCAGTCAATTAAAAAAAAGATCAACCTCGAGACAGAGGTGGCTCTCTTTGGACTCTCCAAAGCTATGTCAGAATTGACCAGAACTGAATAGATGTATATGTCTATTCGCTCTACAGTGGCACGCTCATTAATCCTCCAAAATTGTAGGTCGGAGAAGGCTCCATCTTATCTTAAATGGGTAAATAAAATGGCAAGAATAAGGAGATTTGAGGTAGCATATGCGAAACGGGTTGGTGCAACAAAAAAGTTTGCAGTAGTTTGGAATTTCTCTGACAACTTGGCTGTATTGCAAGATCTCTAGCACTTTAGCATGTTAGCACTTTAGAAAATTAAGCACTTTAACACATTGCACTTATAAATTCAAGTCAAGGTTTTGTACTGTAGTAATAATGCCAACATTTGTCAAATCGAAAAAGGTACCGATAAATAAACTGATTTACTTGAATCTTGAGATTATCCGGTACTAGTCACTTTAGGTTGTTTTTAGACATGAAAGGGGTAATTAATTGCTGGTTTGATGTTTATGAATTTAGGGTGTTGAGAACTATGTTTTATTTCTTCTTATGATGTGTATATTCTGGTCTGCTGGGTATGACCTTTTAACTGTACATATGATACACGTGATATGTATATATAATATACGAAATATGTGCGTTATATGTGGAAATATGAGTATTATTCCTCCCTGATGATCAATGCTATGTTATTTCTTTTTTGGTTCTCTGCTCTGCTCAATAAAAAATATCTATATAAAAAAAGAAGAATACATTGTGGTCTACTAGTGCAACTAGTGCAATATATATAAATTATTCTTAAAATAGCCGAATCATTTTGAGTAAACAGAGATTTCCTAAGCTGAATCACTGCCCATACATAACTTGACATAGTACAATAAATAATTAAAGTGGGTAATATTTGCTGGAATAAATAAGCCGGGCGACACTGTGCAAATTTAAAATCCCTCAGGATAGGTAATATTAAACTCTTCCTCAAATCCATGCAAGAGTTACAAAAAAAGACAATATGCAAAATGCTCTGATTAGAAGTGCTGTCACAAGGATATTTGATTAAAGTTTCAGGTCAGTCGTTTACAATGGGAAAGCTTATCAAATGATGGAATATGTCCAATCTGAACGGAGTTAAAACAAACATGTGATGGGCATTATGCACAAGCTTTAGATATGGTTGCATATTGAAAGTGATCAACATTATTTGATTTTTAACCACTCTGGGTTTAACAATTCTGGAAGTGAACCTAAGATCCTAGAACAATGATAGACAAACCTTTTTTATTTCCTTTCTACTGATACACTCTAATTTGTCTGGAAGGTCAAAGTATTCAGGATGTCCCAAATACAAACAAAGTTTTTTAAATATAATTCTGCATGGAATTTGAATGAATGAATGAATAAGGGAAGTGTAAGACCTTGTTATATTCCATATAGGTACCCCAACATAGGCTTACGTAACATCATAACCTTTCACCTATCCTCTACACTACATTACACACATAACGGCTCTTGGGGACTGACAGTTTACCTAGATACGACAATGCACATAGAACGCAGGATTTCCCTGGTAAAAGCCTCATACATTATGCATGAGATTTTTTGGAAACTATCAGGACTAACATCGCCTGTATAATATCTATGTATGAAGTTCATTCCTGATGTCATCCTGAATCCTACAAGTGGCACAGCAAGGTAGAAAACTGAGGAAGAGCTTTGGGTATATAAACATCACATGTTGCTGAAACAAAGAGAGGAGATCAGGATTCCCCTGCCGGCACACTGACTTTTGACGCTGAGGTTCCTGCATGCAGATACTCCAGCTCAGAGTATTCTAACATCCCCTGTGGTGTGTCCAACTCAAGACCAAGACGGGGTCCCGCAGGCTCTGACTTCAGGTAATAGGGTTGACTTTATCCTAAAGAGATTCTTGGCTTTACACCTACATACATGCTAAGTACACTTAGGTACATTTAGTTAGGGTATCATTGTAGGAGTATGCATTGTATTGTCATACATTTTATATACCTGCCTGTATTCATGGTTATCTCAAAATGGTAGGAATCTACCATCCTTTTAGGTTCCTAGTGCTTCTAATCATTTATATCTGTTACTATCAGCTCGGGCCTGGCACCTAAATCCTTTAAAAAGGCAGTTATTGTACCCCGCCTGAAGAAATGGGGGCAGACCCTCCAGACATGAAGAACGTTTGCCCAGTGTCCCTTATCCCGTATATAGGCAAGATCTTGGAAGCCTATGTTGCTCACCATCTCTGCACTTACTTAGAGAAGTCAGAGTTTCTAGACCCATGTCAGGCGGGGTTTCAACCAGCACACTCCACTGAAGCAGTGGTTACTTCGGTGTTGAACAAATTGCACGGTGGACCACAATGTGTTGGCTGACCGTTTCTGGGCCGTGGGGTTACGGGCCGCAGCAATGAACTGGATGACATTGTTCCTGAAGGACAGATCTCAATCAGTGCGACTCTCTCCTTATTCCTCTAAATAGATTAAGGTGAGCTGTGGCATGCCCCAAGGGTCTTTTCTTTCCCCCACTTATTCAATATCTACATCCAACCTTCGGTCAGATCCGTCTTCAACTACGCTGATGATATGCAACTGTTGTTCGCAATCGACAACAGCGATGCAGCAAGACTGCACTTCCAAAACACCATGCTATTCATCAGGGGATGGATGAATGATAACCAACTGACACTTATCTCAGATAAAACTGAGATAGTCCTCACTAAGAGTAGAACAGTATGTTGGACTCCAAGGTTGTGGCCTAGTGAGATGGACTCCCCTTCTACTCTGAAAGGGCAGTAAAATGTTTGGGGGTGATCATTGACAAGGATCTTTCATGTAAACAGCAGGTCGGTGCAGTGACTTCAGCCTGTTTCCTGCAACTTCACTGGATAAAAAAGATTAGGAAATTCCAGATGAGAGAAGCCTTGGTCCAAGTTATCCTGGCACTGGTTATGTCCAAATTGGATTACGGGACTCTCTCTATCTGGATCTCCCGAAATCCCTCTTGCGCAAGCGTCAGTTAATTCAAAACAAACCAGGCTGCTAGGCTGATAGTTCAGCTATCAAGAGGGGGTTCTATCATGTGGGTGACTAAAGACCTCCACTGGCTGCTGGTGGTGCAAAGATGCAGATATAAGGCATGCTGCATGGTGTTCAAGGCGCTGCATTTGAGATGCCCTGGCTTTGTGAAAGCTTGAATCGTAAAATATTGTCCAATGAGAGAACTGAGATCAAGCTACCTTCATTACTTGATTATCCCCACCTACAAGAAACTCAGGATCAGAGGCCGTTGGTTCTCCATTGCGGCTCCTCGCATCTGGAACACACTTCCCTTGGAAATAAGGCAGGCATCGGTCTACACTAAATTTAGTCTACTTCTGAAGACATGGTTGTTTACACCGGCTTACAATTAGTAGGGATTCTCAATTTTTCATTACCTAGCGCCAAGAGACTTACCAGGTGATTGTGCGCTCTATAAATAACCAAAACATGACATAACTGTCTAATGGTTGTTTTAGTACACTTATTTTACACTAGAATAACGACTGTTCAATAAATGCTTATTGAAAAATGTCCATACCATTTATTCTGTGTATCTCTCTGAGACTAAGTGAGCACGAGTGACTGAGCGAAAAGTAAAACAACGATTCTTAACGGTAAACTGGTGCTTCCACACCTCACTCTAGTTTCAGCCGTCAAGTGATGCCTCTGTAAAGCAGATCCTAAGCAGAGCAGGGGTTGGGCATGCGCCAAGTAATGAAGTCCAGAAAGTCAATAGTAATGTATCAAAAGAGAGTCTCTATTTTTAAACGATTAACTCTAACGAGATTGCAGTTTTTTAGTGAGCCAACAGTTTTGTTCTCAAAGAAGTCTAAATTCGACCAAATCAACGCACAAAATGAAGGAAGTAGATGTTCCAGGCAGTGACACTGGAAACGAACGGGAAGTCTCAAGGCCTAGGTTGGCCTACAAAGAGTTCTATAAAATTGAAGAAAGTATCCGGTCGGTCCATCATGTGCATTGATTTGGTCCAATTCAGACTTCTTTGACATTAGGCCGCATAGGGCCTCAGCACACCCTACACTGCACCCGCCAGAATCGTCGGGAAAACAACCATGTTTAGCAACCGTGTGTAGCAACGATACACCATTCACATGTACTCATCAGATGAGCCCTGTGGTAGTTCTCTTCAAGAGAACTAAACCCGTTGGCTGACTGGAAAACTGCATTCTCGCGAGAGTTAACCGTTTGAAAATAAAGATACATTACTATTGACTTCATTACTTGGAGCACGCCCAACCCCTGCTCTGACTGTGTGAAAAGTAGTACACTGTTTCCAAGGTCCTGAGGGATCAGGGTTGTGTTGTTCGATAGTTACCTAGATCTATTCTCTCCTTGGTAAGAATAGTTTCTACTGGCACTGTGAGCTAGCTGGCACACAGGCCAATCCTACAGTGTATATTGTCTAAACTGGCAGATCCTATGTAGGTTTTATGAGAACTACACAACAACCTTCCCTGATGACCGTACAATTTAAAACTGTGTAATTGGTAGTCCAAATCTTATGCCATATAAGGATTGGCTGGATTGTGGCTGTGTCAGATAGAAATGAAGCTCCATGTTCCTAGTGTGAGATAAATGTGGAGCAGCTCTTAAAGGGGAGATTCCTGAAAAAAATATTTTCCACCAGTTGGAGGAATTGAATATTTCTGTATCCCCAAACTCCCACCCAATACAGCGCTGACAACAAACACTTAGCTTTGTAAATGATTAACATTTATTTCAGGGACTTCATACTAAGTTTCATCGCAAGATTAGACAACGCTGTAGTAGCTTTCACAAAAGATAGCTTCCTAGAATCAATTGCTTGTTTCCAGGATCCATGCGTTTCAAACAAAATACCCAAATAAGAAAATGAAGAAGTAAAATGAATCTTTGTGCTGCCAATCATAAGGTCAAGACACATCGCCAGTCTCTTTCCACATTTCATTATGTAAGTTATACTTAAGTTAACTAATAGGCCTAGATCCTACATGTAGTAGAAAAACCAAGTGTGTAACCATTGTAAGCCTAGGGGAGTATGAGCCTTCAGTTTGGCATCGTCTTCATGGAGGAGGGCCAAGATCGGACAATGGTTGATTTGTGGGAAATCCCTACAATTTTCCAGTGAGATTGTACACAAACTGTTAATATATAGAATAAACTTTAAGGGCGCAAGGAGACAACCCTGTCTAACTCCCCTCTATATTTTAAATGAATGGGTACATTCTACTTTAAGGCCATCCCATACCCTGGCCCTACTCCTTAAGTACAACTCCCTTAGGAATTTTAATAAAGGTGGGTCCATGCCAAGCTCTGTCATGACAGACCACAATTTTTCATGCAAAATGCAATCCAATTAGCTGGATAGATCAATGAACGCAAAAAAACATCTTACCCCTTTTGGTCAAAGTGTACTTTCATACTAAAAGGTTGAGGTTTAATCCCTCTTCCATTATCCCTAAGCCACTGCGACAGACATATTGTAGGTCGGAAAGAATATCATTGTTCATAATGATACGACGTACAACTTTCACCAAAAATTCAATCAGCGAGATGGGATGGCAGCAGGCTGGATTAGAATGGTTACATTTCTTGTAGATGGGAACAAATAGTGATTCTGATCAGGTATTTGGAAAACCAGAACTGCAGCACCTTCCCAGCACCAGAGTCTATGTAGGGCCCCAGAGACGTACTTTTGCCTTAAATAAATTGACGATATGCCATCGGGACCTAGTGATTTCCCACCCTTTCTGCTAACAAGGGGTCTATTAACCTCATCTAAAGTAGTTGTGAGGCCAACAAGACTACTAGCAGAGTTAAAAGGAACAAGATTGAAGTTGGGGGATTCCATCCCTACCGACGCCATGCTAGGGTTTGAGTATATTTTAGTGAAATGAGTCACCTAGTCAGTTTCAGTGATAACAATCTCTATTATTGGACCACTGTCATCTCTTAAATAAGGACCGTTAATAGCGCACAAGTAAGCTGTGCTATCCTTATTTAGGTTGAATTCAATAAGAGACTCACAAGCTTCATCCTTTTGGTCTTTTTCCATCCCCTGTAGGGCTCATTTGTATTCACATCTACACATCTGTACTTCTTGCTCACACTTTGGAGATTTATGAAAAGCCACTTTAAAAATGTTGTGTGCCTTAGAACAAATGAAGTCAAACCGACCTTGACTTTTGAAGATAGGTTGTCACCCGGATACCATTAGACATTCCTTAATCCCCTTTGCAATAGTATGGTAGACCTTAGGAATATTAGAGTTACAACAAGCCTCATCCAAACATGTTTCAAAGGCCTTCTTGTATTACTTACTAATCTTTCCAGGAAATCCTTGGAATTAACCAGCTCAAGAGTAGAACAAAACCATTACATATAGCTGACTCTCTATTGTCCAATAGGTGTGATTTATCCAACTTTACTTGTTTCTTCACACAGCTAAGATTTAAATGAAGACTCTGTGGATAGTGATCACTCAGACAAATACTATGGGCCTGATTATGAGTCAGGCGGTCCACAGACTGCCAGCCTTACGGTGTCATGGTCTGACCGCACTATCATGACTAGGTCTGTCAGAATGCCATTGCACAGCCACAATGACAGGATAGAAATCTCTTTGCCTAAAAGACTGTTTTAACTAGTGTTTTAGATTGTTTTAAAAAATGGTATCCTGTTCATTGTTTGGAAGAGCTGTGTTATAGCTCGGGGAGTACACAAACAATTGGCAAGTCAGCGCTCTAGTCCCTAACATTGATGCAAACATTCTGCACCATAAAATTGCAGATGACGCGACCGCGCAGTGGCGCTTTTCCTGTTACTTTCGAGTGATGACAGGATAGAAATCTTTTTGCCTAAAAGTCTGTTTTAACTAGCATTTTAGTTTTTCTTTAAACATTGCATCTTGTACATTGTTTCGAAGAGCTGTGTTATAGCTCGGGGTGCACAAACAATAGGTAAGTCAGCGCTCTAGTCTCTGCCGTTGACGCGAACACTCGGCCCCATAAAATTGCTGATGACGCGACCACGCAGATGTGCTTTTCCTGTTACTTTCCAGTGATGACAGGATAGAAATCTCTTTGCCTAAAAGACTGTTTTAACTAGCATTTTAGAATGTCTTTAAAAATTGTATCTTGGGCATTGTTTGGAAGAGCTGTGTAATAGCGAGGGGGGTACACAAACAATTGGCAAGTCAGCGCTCTAGTCTCTGACGCTGACGAGAACATTCGGCCCCATAAAATTGCTGATGACTCAACCGTGCAGCAGATGCGCGCAGCGGGCTGGACGCTGGCGCGCCAAAGGCACGCCTAAGCCAAGCCCATCTGTACTCGTCTATGCCCAAATGGGGCCAGGTAAATACAAGCTCTAGGAAACCCAGGGCTACTAGTCGCACTGCAATTGGGCAAAAAGCCTCTACAATTTAAACAATATTTTTCACAAGTATTCAAGTTTCAAGTTGACATTTATTTTTCAAAGAAAAGTTATCTTTCTCTTTCATATTATGCGTCAAAATACATTTGTGTGTTTACTTGTTTCACTAAATATTCATAGTCGAAAAACATGAAGCACTTGAAAATATTAACACAACATATTTCCAATGCAGGTGAAATTGTTATAATGGCAGTTCAACAATAATAAAAAATTCAAAAGAACAAAACCCAATGCATTTCGGGTGCTTAATGCACCCTTCTTCAGGGGATTTAGATAATTACAAACAAAATTCAATGGTCCTTGAGTGACTGGTCTCTCAGATTACGGGTTCAACAGGATCTAAAAAGCAACCAACCAAACTCTGGTAAGTGTTTTCATATGTACAAGTTACATTTCGCAAAAACGGACTGGAGAGAACACTGAGAAAAGGCAATTTAAAGTCCACGCCACCATAAAACACCCGTGTGTCGTACAACCGTCATTGAGTACAAAGTGTGCAGGTCTGAGCAACTTATAGAAGAAAAAGAGTTTGAAAAGAAATATTTACGCTCACAGAAGTTTAGGAGCATGCTCGTGGCAGTGTCATCCTATCAAAGCATACTACGAGTGATTACACCAAGGTTACTATTCTGGTCGTTTTATACCCTTTAGTCCCAGAGATTACCTAAAGAAACATGACAAAAGCAAAAGCGTACGTACGGTCTTGTAAACCAGTTTCCTGCTCCTAGTTACGTATCCAACGAGAAAAACCTCTCTGTACCAACACCTAAATAATGAATAAATACCGGTGTATTATTACTGTCTTCCAACCTGCTTTCAGTAAATCACTGCTTTACTCCAACCAAGTGCCCTCTCTTACCGCCACTCGTACATGCCAGTCCACACGCTGTTCGGAAGAGTCGCCCTGCTGCTCTCTGAATTCAAATAAGAAATGCCGTGTGAAAATTTTTGTTATGCGGGAGCCACCCTTCCCCAAGTCTTAGATAGTCTCCTCACGCAAACACAAACCTTGTGCCTCCAAAAGCGGCGTCCTGAATGATTTTCCGGTGCGAGTCCGCCCATCCGATCACGTGGTGCGGAACTCGCCCGGTTTTTACTATGTTACTAGATACAAACAAGGGACTGTCTGAGCGTGACAGAGATTCACCTCATTTTTTATGGCAGTCTCATAGTTTTCCGCCTCCCACGTTCTATTCAGTTCAAGAAGGTTTTCAAAAGGCCCTATAGAGTATTGTTAAATATTGTGTGGTACTACGTCATGCTGTGATTAAAACGTGATTCTGGATTTATCCGCATGTGGTTGCCGGGACAGTTACACTATGTCAATACCCAGGTTCTACTAATTGCTTAGGAAAGTGGACTGTATTTAAAAAAAGGTGCAAACATAAAATAAAATAAATACTTGTGGCTCATAAAACTCCAGTGTAAAAAACTCTAACTGCCTCTGGCTTAACCATACTGCTGTGAACTTAATCGTATACTGGTTGCAACTGCGACTAAATCAGAAAGGAAAAAAGGAAGAAAGAGGATAGCATAAGAAGGTTTTAGGAATCAGTGTTCCTCCTTACAATCTTACAGAAGTCCTGTTATGGGATTCATAGAAAACACACAAGTTCGTAGTGATCATTTAAACCATTCGGATTAATTGTTCCCAAAAATTTGATCCAATGTGTTTCCCGTCTAGCTAGAAGTGTATGCAAATCCAATCCTGGACTACGTTCTATACATTCTAAGACTGTGTACCTTAATTGGGGAATTGTATGTTTGGCATCTACCCAATGTCTTGCCAATGGGGAAGTTGTAGTACGATTCCTAATGCGACTTTTATGTTCTACTATGCGGGTCTTTATTTTACGACTTGTGCGTCCCACGTAAACTAGTCCGCAAGGACATTTAATCGCGTATACAACTCCTTCTGTGTTGCAATCTGCATTATGTCTTAATTTGATGCTCACCCCTGAATGCGGATGAGGAAATTGATCACCAGTGATAACGTTACCGCATTGTCCGCAGTTGTAACATTTCATCATGCCCCTCTCTCTTTGTCTGGTGGTTCTTTTTTGGGGTTTCAAGAGTTCCCTCAGATTCTTGGTTCTGGTATGTGCGAAAAGGGGACTACCTTGAAAAACTGTTTTAAAATCAGGTTCATTTTCAATTAGTTCCCAACGGTTCTTGATTACAGTTTTGATTTGTGCGGCTTGCGTGGAATTCTTGAGCACAAATACCTCACGTTGCATGGGTATCTTTTCTTTTGGAGTTAAGAGTTCACCCCGAGTTTTTCTTGATGTAACTTGTGCGGCTTCATTGAGTATTTTTTCTGGATAACCTCGCTCTTTGTATTGTTGTGTCTGTGCTGTAATCTCTTCCTCACTTCTTGCATCATCCGATGTTATTCTCTTGATTCGCATCATCTGCGAGATAGGGAGATGTTTCTTCAGACTGTAAGGGTGCGCACTCGAAAAAAGTAGTGCATTGTTCACATCTGTTGGCTTCCTGTATACTGACGTGGATAACCCTAGTGATGTTTTGCTGATTTCAATGTCCAAAAAGTGGATCTTCTGTTTTTGTATATTATGCGTGAATTGAATGCGAGGATTCCGTTCGTTCAGTTTGCTAATACTCTCTTCCAATTCATCTCTGGTACCTGTCCAGATGACTAAGATGTCATCTATGTACCTTAGAAAAACTGCTGCATGTTTTTTCCACATATCGTTGGATAATATGAATTGATCCTCAAAATAGGCCATGTAGGTATTGGCATACGACGGTGCCCCAGGAAAACCCATCGCTGTACCTGTGCGCTGTATGAAAAAGTTATCCATCCAGACAAAATAGTTGTTGTAAAGTGCGAAATGTAATAATTCTAGCAGAAACACTGCTTTATCTTGATCAATTTCAGAGTTTAACAGTCGCCATTCTATTGCCTCCAGTCCGTCTTCATGTGCAATAGAGGTGTATAGTGCAACTACATCAATAGTGCAGAGCCAGATGTCGTTAGCAAAAAGATGTTTTTGTAATTCCAATTTCAATAGACAATCAGTGGTGTCCTTAACATATGTCTTCCAGGATTGGACCAACGGTTGGAGATAAAAGTCAAGGTAGTATCCCAGAGACTCGTGGATAGATCCACACCCTGCTACTATAGGTCGAAAAGGTGGTTTCGTTCTGTGCTTGTGCACCTTCGGTAGCATATACAGGGTAGGAATTTTTGGAGCAGAGTTGTATAGAAATTTTCTGGTATTTGCGTCTATAATGCCAGATTCTAAGGCTCTGGACAGAAACTCGTCCAGTGTTCTCAGTAATTCATTCGTGGGGTCATGTTCCAGAGGAAGATAAGTGTCTCTATCTTCTATATGTTCCCTGACACTCTTGTTGTAGAAATCAGTGTCAAGCACAACTAAAGCTCCTCCCTTGTCTGCTGGATGAAATGTCACTGAAGAATCTTGCCTCAGCTTATTAAGGGTACGTCGTTCTTTTGGACTTAAGTTTTGATGTTGTTTTAAGCCATATTGTATTGATTCCAAATCCTTCTTGACCAGAGATTCAAAAATGTCAAGGGTCTTATGAGAGATTGGCGATAAAAATTTGCTCTTGGGTCTGAATTTCTTCTGTTCAAGTGTAAGTTCTTGTTGACTTGGGTTAAGTGTAAAAAACCACCTCAGCCGTAATTTGCGCATGAATTTAAAGAGGGCTACCTCCGTTTCTAACGCGTTGGATGTGTAAGAAGGAACAAAGGAGGTTCCTTTATTGAGTACATTAGTCTCTTCTAAAGTTAACGGTCTAGATGAAATGTTAATTACCAAGGAGTTTACTTCTTCACTGTGCGCTGTGGCCTGCCTTGCTCTTTGTGCGCTCTTGTTTTTTCCGCGCCTTGTGTTTCGTCTTGGTGTATTGGTGTTTTGTCTGGTGGAGTCCTGATCGGGGGACCCTCCCCTAAAAAAGGACCACTACTTTTGGAGGTGGTAGCCGAGGTCTCCGTGCTTGGTGCGGTAAGGTGTGTTAGAGTCGCAGGGGGCCTCTGCATCGATAGATCCTCATCCTGTACTACACTCTCCTCCGACGACGCTGCATCTGGTTTTTTGAAGACCCTCTTCTGGGCATATTTTTCGGCCCAAGTATAGACCTCGTCCAACTTGTAATCAATAGTGTCCCTTCGGAACTTACGGATCTTCCTTTCATGTACTTCCTTTGCGTGAATGTCAAGATTTTTTTTTTTTTTTTTTTTTTATTTTTTCTGGTCAAGAAGGATTTGGAATCAATACAATATGGCTTAAAACAACATCAAAACTTAAGTCCAAAAGAACGACGTACCCTTAATAAGCTGAGGCAAGATTCTTCAGTGACATTTCATCCAGCAGACAAGGGAGGAGCTTTAGTTGTGCTTGACACTGATTTCTACAACAAGAGTGTCAGGGAACATATAGAAGATAGAGACACTTATCTTCCTCTGGAACATGACCCCACGAATGAATTACTGAGAACACTGGACGAGTTTCTGTCCAGAGCCTTAGAATCTGGCATTATAGACGCAAATACCAGAAAATTTCTATACAACTCTGCTCCAAAAATTCCTACCCTGTATATGCTACCGAAGGTGCACAAGCACAGAACGAAACCACCTTTTCGACCTATAGTAGCAGGGTGTGGATCTATCCACGAGTCTCTGGGATACTACCTTGACTTTTATCTCCAACCGTTGGTCCAATCCTGGAAGACATATGTTAAGGACACCACTGATTGTCTATTGAAATTGGAATTACAAAAACATCTTTTTGCTAACGACATCTGGCTCTGCACTATTGATGTAGTTGCACTATACACCTCTATTGCACATGAAGACGGACTGGAGGCAATAGAATGGCGACTGTTAAACTCTGAAATTGATCAAGATATAGCAGTGTTTCTGCTAGAATTATTACATTTCGCACTTTACAACAACTATTTTGTCTGGATGGATAACTTTTTCATACAGCGCACAGGTACAGCGATGGGTTTTCCTGGGGCACCGTCGTATGCCAATACCTACATGGCCTATTTTGAGGATCAATTCATATTATCCAACGATATGTGGAAAAAACATGCAGCAGTTTTTCTAAGGTACATAGATGACATCTTAGTCATCTGGACAGGTACCAGAGATGAATTGGAAGAGAGTATTAGCAAACTGAACGAACGGAATCCTCGCATTCAATTCACGCATAATATACAAAAACAGAAGATCCACTTTTTGGACATTGAAATCAGCAAAACATCACTAGGGTTATCCACGTCAGTATACAGGAAGCCAACAGATGTGAACAATGCACTACTTTTTTCGAGTGCGCACCCTTACAGTCTGAAGAAACATCTCCCTATCTCGCAGATGATGCGAATCAAGAGAATAACATCGGATGATGCAAGAAGTGAGGAAGAGATTACAGCACAGACACAACAATACAAAGAGCGAGGTTATCCAGAAAAAATACTCAATGAAGCCGCACAAGTTACATCAAGAAAAACTCGGGGTGAACTCTTAACTCCAAAAGAAAAGATACCCATGCAACGTGAGGTATTTGTGCTCAAGAATTCCACGCAAGCCGCACAAATCAAAACTGTAATCAAGAACCGTTGGGAACTAATTGAAAATGAACCTGATTTTAAAACAGTTTTTCAAGGTAGTCCCCTTTTCGCACATACCAGAACCAAGAATCTGAGGGAACTCTTGAAACCCCAAAAAAGAACCACCAGACAAAGAGAGAGGGGCATGATGAAATGTTACAACTGCGGACAATGCGGTAACGTTATCACTGGTGATCAATTTCCTCATCCGCATTCAGGGGTGAGCATCAAATTAAGACATAATGCAGATTGCAACACAGAAGGAGTTGTATACGCGATTAAATGTCCTTGCGGACTAGTTTACGTGGGACGCACAAGTCGTAAAATAAAGACCCGCATAGTAGAACATAAAAGTCGCATTAGGAATCGTACTACAACTTCCCCATTGGCAAGACATTGGGTAGATGCCAAACATACAATTCCCCAATTAAGGTACACAGTCTTAGAATGTATAGAACGTAGTCCAGGATTGGATTTGCATACACTTCTAGCTAGACGGGAAACACATTGGATCAAATTTTTGGGAACAATTAATCCGAATGGTTTAAATGATCACTACGAACTTGTGTGTTTTCTATGAATCCCATAACAGGACTTCTGTAAGATTGTAAGGAGGAACACTGATTCCTAAAACCTTCTTATGCTATCCTCTTTCTTCCTTTTTTCCTTTCTGATTTAGTCGCAGTTGCAACCAGTATACGATTAAGTTCACAGCAGTATGGTTAAGCCAGAGGCAGTTAGAGTTTTTTACACTGGAGTTTTATGAGCCACAAGTATTTATTTTATTTTATGTTTGCACCTTTTTTTAAATACAGTCCACTTTCCTAAGCAATTAGTAGAACCTGGGTATTGACATAGTGTAACTGTCCCGGCAACCACATGCGGATAAATCCAGAATCACGTTTTAATCACAGCATGACGTAGTACCACACAATATTTAACAATACTCTATAGGGCCTTTTGAAAACCTTCTTGAACTGAATAGAACGTGGGAGGCGGAAAACTATGAGACTGCCATAAAAAATGAGGTGAATCTCTGTCACGCTCAGACAGTCCCTTGTTTGTATCTAGTAACATAGTAAAAACCGGGCGAGTTCCGCACCACGTGATCGGATGGGCGGACTCGCACCGGAAAATCATTCAGGACGCCGCTTTTGGAGGCACAAGGTTTGTGTTTGCGTGAGGAGACTATCTAAGACTTGGGGAAGGGTGGCTCCCGCATAACAAAAATTTTCACACGGCATTTCTTATTTGAATTCAGAGAGCAGCAGGGCGACTCTTCCGAACAGCGTGTGGACTGGCATGTACGAGTGGCGGTAAGAGAGGGCACTTGGTTGGAGTAAAGCAGTGATTTACTGAAAGCAGGTTGGAAGACAGTAATAATACACCGGTATTTATTCATTATTTAGGTGTTGGTACAGAGAGGTTTTTCTCGTTGGATACGTAACTAGGAGCAGGAAACTGGTTTACAAGACCGTACGTACGCTTTTGCTTTTGTCATGTTTCTTTAGGTAATCTCTGGGACTAAAGGGTATAAAACGACCAGAATAGTAACCTTGGTGTAATCACTCGTAGTATGCTTTGATAGGATGACACTGCCACGAGCATGCTCCTAAACTTCTGTGAGCGTAAATATTTCTTTTCAAACTCTTTTTCTTCTATAAGTTGCTCAGACCTGCACACTTTGTACTCAATGACGGTTGTACGACACACGGGTGTTTTATGGTGGCGTGGACTTTAAATTGCCTTTTCTCAGTGTTCTCTCCAGTCCGTTTTTGCGAAATGTAACTTGTACATATGAAAACACTTACCAGAGTTTGGTTGGTTGCTTTTTAGATCCTGTTGAACCCGTAATCTGAGAGACCAGTCACTCAAGGACCATTGAATTTTGTTTGTAATTATCTAAATCCCCTGAAGAAGGGTGCATTAAGCACCCGAAATGCATTGGGTTTTGTTCTTTTGAATTTTTTATTATTGTTGAACTGCCATTATAACAATTTCACCTGCATTGGAAATATGTTGTGTTAATATTTTCAAGTGCTTCATGTTTTTCGACTATGAATATTTAGTGAAACAAGTAAACACACAAATGTATTTTGACGCATAATATGAAAGAGAAAGATAACTTTTCTTTGAAAAATAAATGTCAACTTGAAACTTGAATACTTGTGAAAAATATTGTTTAAATTGTAGAGGCTTTTTGCCCAATTGCAGTGCGACTAGTAGCCCTGGGTTTCCTAGAGCTTGTATTTACATAATTGTTACTTAGGAGGGAGTCTGGCACATATCCCTCACACTAGTAAGCACGCTAAGATTCTTTACCATCCACAAAACCTATTTAATATCTTTAAAATAGTGAGTACAGGAGTGCAGTCCTACTCCAAATTAATACAAATGGGGCCAGGGGCAGGAACCTCTACCGGCTTTGTGACGGAGAAGTTCTACTTCCCAGCCAAACACCAACGGCAGCTACAACGCATCCAAAACGCCTCCGCCCGACTGATCGTCAATGCCCCCCGCCGCAGCCATATCACCCCCCTCCTGAGAGACCTGTACTGGCTCCCCATCGACAAGAGGATCACCTTCAAGCTCCTCACTCATGCACACAAGGCACTCCACAACGCCGGACCAGCCTACCTGAACAGCAGACTCAGCTTCTACACCCCCACCCGCCAGCTCCGCTTCACCAGCCTCGCCCTCGCAGATGTCCCCTGCATCCAACGCATGACCGCCGGCGGCAGATCCTTCTCTTACCTCACCGCCAAAACCTGGAACACCCTCCCTACCCACCTACGTCAGACCCAAGACCTACTCGCCTTCAGACGACTCCTCAAGACCTGGCTCTTCGAGCAGTAGCGGCACCCCCCCTTGAGACCCTCACGGGTAAGTAGCGCGCTTTACAAGTACCTTGATTGATTGACTATAACTCGCAACAACTACCCTTAGAAGAGATGTGGACAGTAAGTGTGGTCACACCATGTTGCCTGATAGCACCAGCACGCAATGCACACACTGTAAATCTAAACTTTCTCCCACTCCTCAACCCTCGGCAGACCCACCAAACAAAAAACAGATCTTGATGCTTTTACTTAATTGCTAAACACTCCATTGAAGTGTACTTACTCTTAGAAGAGATGAACCCAGATGTTTTATTCTTAACAGAGATATGGTTAAATAATGAGGGAGACTACGCCATCGTCCAAGCCCTCCCTCCGAATTATGTCATTCAGAGGCTTGACAGAAATCTAGGCCGTATAGGCGGTTTAGCTATAATTCATAAATAAAACTTTAAATGTTGGATTACGATAAATCCCATTCCCGACTGTTAAAGTATGACCTTTGTAATCAGCCTATCACCTACATATATATTTTCAGGGAATTTAGTTTACCGGCCTTCAGGTCCTTTCGGGCTTTTTAACAAAGACCTTCCCGATCTTGTAGCAACGCTTGCTAGTTCCTCACCCAACTTTACAATTCTGGGAGATTTTAATATGCACTTCGATGATGCCCAATCTTCTTCTACATTAGAACTTACCAACGAACTGTCAACATTCCAACTTACCCAAAAAGTAGATGGTCCTACTCACATTGAAGATCACTTGCTTGACCCTATCTTTTCAAATATACATAACCTTTGGGTGGGTAACTCTGTCCCTTTAACCTGATCAGACCACTTTCTACTTTCTTTCACTTGGGCATTACCAGACTCCAATACACCAGCTCCTAAATCCATTAAATTGGCTCGCAAGTGGGCTAAACTCCCCTTGGATTTCTGGATAATTAATCTAAAAGACACTACTCCAATATCCCACACAAAGCCTAATGTTGCAAATGATAATGTCAACAATTGGCTTGAATCGTCACTTAATCAAGCCCTCCCAAGGAAAGAGACGCCAGAAATGGTGGTAGGTAAACAAAAACTCTGGCATTCCCAGAAACTATGAGAACTGAAACAGCTATGTAAGAAATATGAAAGAAGCTGGAGGAAGGATTTTTCCGCCTCCAGGAAAGTTAAATATAGAGAAGCTATTAAAACGTATCAATCCGAAATAAAAAATGCTCAAGCTCTCTAATACCAAGAAACAAATCACATTAGCTGCAAATTCCCCACGTGAAATATTTAAGATTGCTAAATCTCTCTTCACACCCCCACCCCACCCCCTACCACTGACAATGCCCAACTTCGGTGCAATCAAATTGCAGATATTTTTTCTGAGAAAATACTTGCCATCTATAAGTCATTTCTTCAAATCATAGATCAACAAACCCTTTTATCAACAGACAATGCCATCTCGAAAGCTCAGGCCTTGCTGAAAGAATTCACGCCTCTTGATCTTACCACCCTGCAAGGGTTCCTGAGAGAGTTAAAATCAGGCTCCCCCTCAGACCCCGCTCCCTCTACCATTCTTCATCAGATTACAGAGGTTGTGTCGCCAGTTATACTTGATGTGATAAACACATCACTCAAGGCAGTTCTCGTGCCATCCCTATGGAAACACGCCAGAGTCAAAGCACTCCTAAAGAAACCTAGCCTTTCTAGAAAATAATAATCATCTCCATCCCACTTAGACAGGATTCAGATCACAACAGGGCACGGAGACTGCTCTTATTGCCGTAGTTGAGGAAACTAGGAAGATTCTTGACAACGGAGTCTGCGCAGCCCTGAATTTACTGGACTTCAGAGCAGCCTTCGATACGGTCAACCACCATCTGATGATCCAAAGCCTCAGGGAGGCTGGAGTGACAGGATTAGCATTAAAATGGCTACAGTCCTTCCTTCAAAACAGGGTCTATACAGTCTTTGAAGAAGAATACTCCTCGAAACAAATACCCCTGACATGTGGGGTCCCACAGGGATCCTCCCTAAGCCCAGTCCATGTTCAATATGTACATGAGCAAACTGGCAGAAATTGTAGGCCCATTTGGTGTACAGATCGTCACAAATGCTGATGATACCCAGTTCATTGAAACAACACAACCAACATTGTCCTGATTTAGCCTCCTGCCTCGAGAAGGTGTTCAATTGGATGAACAACTGATTCTTAAAACAAAACTTAATAGATCAAAGACTGAACTCATGCTCTTGGAGAAGTCCGCCCCCTTAAATATAGACTTCTTCTGGCCTGGCTGCCTAGGCCCACCCCCTGTCCCAAAAAAACTGATTAAAAACCTAGGGATCTGACTTGACTGCAACCTTCAATTCAAAGAACAAGCATGCAAAGTAGCAGCCAGTTGCTATGGCCTTCTATGAATGATCAAAAGGATACTCCCCCTGCTACCTTTTGCTGCCAGACGGGTGCTAGTCCAGGCCCTCAATCTGTCACGACTGGACTATGCTGACACTGTCTACCTGGGAGCCCCTCAGGCCACCACCAAAAAGACTTCAAACGGTACAGAATTGCGTGGCCCGCATGCTGTTGAGTATTCCCAGACGCTTCTTAGCAAAATCCGCTCTCGCTGCCTTGCATTGGCTCCCTGTCCAGGAAAGAATAAAATTCAAGGCTTTGTGCATTACACATAAAGCACTCTCCGGAAAAGGCTCGCTCTTGACTCATCCCTGGATTCAACCCTATCGACCCAACAGGGCCCTTAGATCTGATAATAAGGGCTTAATCTCAGTCCCCAAGATTAAACGATCATGAAGTGGAGGCCGATTGTTTACATATAATGCCGCCAGGCTCTGGTACAACCTTCCTCACCATGTACATTCCGAGCCTAACTATCTTAATTTTAGAAAACCACTGAAAACCTTCCTCTTTCCTTGATCTGCTCAAAGCATAAATGGCGTCACAGCGCTGGGATGCACTTGGGGAACCACGCGCTTTAGAAATGTTCCTTCATTCAATATTTCAAGGGTGTGGCAGTTTGAGTGCCAAAATATGCTTGGTGGTTCCCTGAGGCCCAGTCAAGCATATTGCGACTTTCATCACTGCCAGAGGTTCCTACTCCAATGAACTGCTGGTGGAGAGGTCAAGAAAGAGGGCCCTATGGGGCCCCTCTTGCCCCTGTGCATTTGGGGTGCACACCTGGGGGCACATGTGGTGCCCACCTGTATTTCTGCAACCCCAGTTCCTGCATGGGAAGGAATGCATGACATGGTGCATTCCTTCCCATGCAGTAATATGCAATGGCGGTCCAGTGGCATTTTAGTTTAAGACTCACTATGAGCAGCCGTGGCCTGTGCGGGTAAGCGTCGGGTAGGGATTTCGACAGATGACAATGAGTGAAAATTAAATAAATAATTAATTCTCTCTTGTCTGTTGAATACCCCCCACTGCCCCAACGATCTTACATGCACAGGCCCCTGCTGACTATGAGTCTGTAAACTGCACCACTGCTGGACTGCCACCCAGGCCGGCGTTGTTGTTTTGACAGTGCGGGAGCATGGTAATGGTGTGCCGCCTGCTCCCGCACATCCAAAACTCATAATCAGGTAATATTGGATAACAATGAGGAAGATCAATTGGGTGAACCTATGTATTCAATAACAATGTTACCACCTCTTTCATTAGAAAAACACATAAATGGAACTGAAGGATACCACAATTCATTACAAAAGGCAAGGTCACATTTAAACAACAATTTGTTTAATTTGTCTCCGTAACCATTATGAAACAAATTTGATTGATCATGATCATGGATTACTGTCAAACCACAGAACTTTTTGGAACTCAATAGGCACAATTAAACATTGAATTCGCCAGCCCAAGGAATAGTGGCTTCCTTCTTGTTGTTTCTATAGATGGCCTCAAGTTCTTGATCCCGCTGCCCAATAATCATCAATACATCGTTAAGCAATGCATTAGTGTAAAAGTTAACAAACACAAACTGACAGTAAGGCAAAGTTTCAATGACATTAACTTTTAAAATATAAGGTGGTCATCAAAATAGAGGTAATGGAAAACTGCAAATAGTTCAAAACAGAAATGCATAGACCTCCCTTAGCTCTGTCAGTTTTAAAAGGCACCACTCAAACATGAAAAGTCATGTGACCATTATTGAGGACAGACTCAACAGGCCTGGGGCTTGGGGCCTGAGTTAGAATTCATTGGATGGGTTACTCCATCACAACGGTGACAGATATCCAGACATCAGAAATATAAATCCCATAGGATATTATGGGATTTATATTTTGGCAGACAGGATATCCATCACCGTTGTGACGGAGTAACCCATCCTCTGAAATCTAAATCAAGCCCAAGTCTCCCACAGGGCATAAATCAGAGATGGGGTTATAACCAAATTGCTTAAAGATGGAGGAGGAGAAGGGCTTGGTATGTAATGGCAGTCATCTGCTTCTAATGTAAAATTTACCAGAGCCCTCTATTCATTATGGCTTGATCGTTACTAGGTAAAGGAGCCAGAGTTGATTTAGCAACAAGTCAGTCAACGCCGACAAATGTCACTTAACTGGTAAAGCTGTTATAGGTTGCAATAGCCAAGTAAAATTCAAAGGCAGTAGCAGTTAGAAGTCTAACGGGCAGCCTAGTAACTCTACTAGTGGCCAGTGGTTTTTAGAAAAAGCCAAGCGGTAGAACTGATATTTGCTTTAGGAACACTGATAGGGAGCTAGTTCTAAGCAAAATTGTGTCAACTAAACTTAGATATATACAGTAAAGGAAAACACAGTCACCAGATAGTGTTTCAATACCACTACCAACCCATTTCATCTTTCGGGCCCTGGTGGATTACTCCCATTGTCCCAGTTAAATAGCTAATAAATGAGGTACACTTCTTTCCAGGAGATTTTGATTTAGTGAAGTCAAGGTGGAAGGATGTTTTCTCTTTCCCATACTATAGTTATGTGTAAGTTATAATCAGAAAATAAGATGCAGCTAAGACTATGGGCCCAGCTCAGCCTCCTCTGGCCTTGACCTGCGCCATGGGAGTGACCAATGAGTTTCACAGCTCCAACAGAAGCAGAAACCGGTGTGGGCGATAACATGGTCATTCTTTGCCCCACGGTGTCCTGGGACTGGAAGTCCCTCTTCGTTGCAATGCAGCAAGAAAATGTGTAAAAATGCGGTGTCACTTATCTCCTTCCCTGGTCTCTGATGACAGCTGCCACAACCACCCACAGGCACTGGCAAAAAGAGTACTTGAAAGGCACTCCCGAACACTGTCCCCCAATGTGCTTAAAACACTCAAGGCAAAACATGTTTTGATTTTCCCCCCGTTTTTATCTTGTTTTTTCTATTTTGTTTTTCCTTTTGTGTAGGGGGAGCCTTGAAGAGCTATGGTACCACTGCCCTCCCCTGCTGAGTCTGCAGAACCAACCTGTAACCCTGCCACTTGTCTGATCCTCACGTGGCTGCCCAAGTGAGTTGGGAACAGTGGCGAAGGCAGTAATAGCAATGGGCTATCGGTGGAGGGAAGAGGGCAGGAATCAATAAAACCAGCTTGTGATAACAGCGACTAAAGTGGTAGGAAAAGATCAGAAAGGCACCTGCTTTACCATGACTTCCAGTGCTCTTCCCTTTTTCTTCTGGGACTTCCCTTGCAGCTCCCTCTTAGCGTTAGCAATTTAGCAATCAACTGGTGATTCTGGCCTGTGGGCAGGCAAGAGCATGGCAGGGGAGGAGGAGGATCACCTCAGTTACCTATTCTACGTTGCTTGGCTGATTTGACAGGCATAAACCTCAGCACAGCAATTTTAGAAACCACTCTCTTTTGGACAGATTTCCAATAATATGTTCCAATAATTTTCATAGGCATGAAAGATAGAATATTGGGACACCTGTCTGCCAGCTGATCAATGTGCTGTCATAATATAGCAGAAAGCAAAACATAAACCTTGTACTCGACGGGAAGCCTGATTTGTGCTGTTGAATGAAAGAATGAGAACAGTTTAGATGGCATAAAGAACAAGAGGAAGGAGTGTTGTGGTGCCTAATGTATGTCTTTTTTAATACCAAAACCCACAGATTCATTATTGGTTTGTATGTCGGGTGGTACTTCTTTGAGGTTTCATAAATATTTTTAATTTTGGTTTGTTGCAGAGTTTCTGGTAGGACATTTCAACTGCCTGCATCTATGAGATACGATTACTGGCCCTTTGCACTGGATAAACAAAAGTAATGCATCTACAGAAAACATTCTGTTTGTGATCTATTGTAACTTTTTGTTACAAATAGCTTTATTAGTGATATTTAACTTTTGGATTTATTTGCAGGGCACGAGTCTGAAAAATACTGGAAAGACATATTACCGTATGAAAGTGTACTTACTTGCAGCTTTCACAGCAGGGACCCGGGCTCAACTGTCATTTACTTGAGCAGCAACCTCTCTCACATCATGATATTCTATCACATCCAAACAATCAACGACACATCAGTACTTCAACATTCCACTCCATGTCATGGTACCATTGTTATTACCACAGAAAGTCAAAAGGACATGAAAGGAAATGGGGTCACAAAGTATGATTTCATGCCCCTATAGTATTCCTCTTTCAAAAGGAGATGGGTCTATTTAACAGTCCTATGCGGCATTCAGTCTTTGCTATAAGTAGACACTGTGGGCCAGATTTACAAAGGTAAACTTAGACCTGAAGTCTAAGTTGAGATCTTTAGTCTACCTTTAGTCCTGAAGTCTAACTTTAAACATGAAGTCTAAACTTAGACTTCATGTCTAAAGTTAAACTTCATTCAAAAGTTGAACTTCAGGTCTTAAGTTTGATTTTAGGTCTAAACGTTTAAGTAAAAAGTTAGACTTAGGGTCCAAAGTTAGACTTTAGGTCTAAATTGTGGGGCCTATTTATGGCAGTGCTTGCATTGCTCTTGCACCGCGCAACGCAGACCTTACATGTGATTTATAAATCCACGCAAGGCCACTTTGAATGGACCCATAAATTTGGAGTATGGAAATTCAGTGCAAACCGCTTTATTGCCCTACTTTGCCATGGAAAGGCATTCCAGGGCAAAGTGTGGGTGTTCCCAAGCAACTCCCATAGTTTTTGACGCATTCAACCTGATAATGAGCCAAAAAGATATGCCTTCTCTGGAGAGGCAAAACGTGGAGAAATTTTAAAATGTTCTTGTTACTTCCTCTTTCTATGTGTGATGCATTTTGCATAGGAATATGCCTCTCAGAATTGTTTTTGTGCAGGAAGATGTTCCTTCTTGCACAAAAAGAATACTGCATGTGTACCCGTGTTAAAGCTAAGCTGCCAAAAAGATGCTAGCACTGGGGAAAAAGGCAGGAATATGCCATATTGCCTTAAATATGTGTGTGTGTATGTGTCTTGTAAAGCGCACTGCTGCCATGAGGCGTCGTGGCGCTGTAGACCGCTGGGGAACCCGTCCTGGCTATCCCTGTGAGATGGTCCCTACTGGGTATCTCCAAGGTGAAACCAGGCATCCCCGGCGAATGTGGGGGGCCGTTGTAGAGATGAGGCAAGCTAATGCCCAGAGTTGCCGAGTGTGATCCCTGGTTAGAGTAGGCACCGAGGCGAGAATTATCGAGTCCGCTGATCCTGGTCCATGACCCTGCCGCGTCGGGAATTGAATCCTGGTCCCGGGCCGTTTTCTGCTTCCGGGTCTGCTGCCTCTAACCAGTGAGCCACACCACTCCACTGCAATATGGCACATAGCTGTCCATTCCCTGTCATGCAACGCAGCAAGGTGACTTGCTGCACTGCATTATAGGTTCATAAAGAGGCCCCTTAGACTTCTGATTTCAAGTTAGACTTCAATTCTAAGTTAACCTTTGTGAATTGGGTCCTGTATGTATCTATGTCCAAACCAAACCTTCAACTACTTCAAGTACTTCAGATTTTTTGTCTGTGAGCACAAAACAGTGGACGTTCTTGACAAAAAACAGTTATCTATTTAATGCATAATCGATCTCAATTTATAAACCTTTAAATAATTATACAAATGTGAATACCTGACACTCAAATAAATATAAATTGATGATGCAGATATATAGAACAGAAAGGTAGGTGTACTTACATTTGTCACTTATGTTCAGATGTTTAAAAGTTTTGAATCGGAGATGTCATTTGACATTATTAGAGAACATTTTTCATACATTACGAAAGTGACTTAGTGCATAAGGTTTGTGATCATTTGAAGTGGCTGCCTGTTTTCGCATTCTCGTTACAAAAAATAAAAAAAATGAATATAATCTCAGTGAAATGTGAACACATTTTTTTAATTGTTGTACTTTTTATAACTGAAATGTGTATTGTCCACGTTTCAATGTGTACTGAGCTTAGAAATAGCTGAAAGTTATAATATTATAGATAGACTCAAGAAATCAAGTTATTACATTTTGAAATTGATGTTGGGGAATAAATAAAATGAGCCGGGGGGTTTAAATGGCTAAACATAATGTAAAAACGTTTGTTTCTTGCTGGTTTTTTTAACCAGCTTCAGCGTACAAAAGTTCTTCAGATGTAATGTTTGTCCATGAAAGATGGTTTAAAACACACTGATGCCAGATTACATGCATAAGTGATGGGCATGACTAGATATACCCCCTCATTGCAGTCATGAAGGATGGGCTAATGTTGCTTCACTACTGTACCTGCACTTTAGACAATTTGCAGAGTCTCTTTACCCATACTGAACTTTGTTTAAAATGATTTTTATCGATATAACAATAAAGTACCAAAGTTACAATGAAGTATAAGATGAAACAGTAGAATAATAAAACATATATTATCAAAAGATATTATAGTAAGGAACAATCTGTTAAGGTGAAAATGAGAAAAAGGGGAAAAGAAACCATCTTATGGATGAAAATAAGTAAGAAGAGTAAGGGTACATATTGAATCAGGTGAAAGTAGGAAAAAAAAAATTTAAGAATAAGAAACAAAAAAGAAAGAAAAATAGCAACAAGAGGAAAAGAAAACATGAAAAGAAGAGGAAAGGAAAGGGAAAGGGGGAAAATGAGACATGTAATTAAGGTACAGATGGGTGTGAGGATAGGAAAGTAGTAAAGGGAATCCAAAATAAGTCCAATTTGATTTTCTGAGATAAGGTTGTTGATGAGACAGTAGAGAGTCAATGTTCATTGCAAATAAGTTCCACCACATTAAAGTACAAACTTTAGAGTTATCTTTCCAACAAGTTAAAACAGCTTCAAATGCAGTGAAATAAAAAGATCAAACAGTTTCAACTTTTGTGAGGTGTCAGAAAAATCATCAGATAAGGATCCAAGAAATACATTGTGAATTGATAATTGGATATGACAATGAAATATATTAGAGGACGTGGACCAAACGAACTCCCAGAATTTAAAAACTTTGCGACAATAAAATATTAAGTGTAACAATGTGCCATCGGAGGAGAGACAAGACCAACAAAGGGCAGAGGAAGAGGGATTAATCTTACGAATATGAACCGGAGTGCAACCTACTCTGTTGTAGAGGAAGAATAAAGATTGAGTAATGTTGGCAACTCGAGGTAGTGAAAATTTTAATCCATAGTTTGTTCCATCTGTTAGTGGAAAGGGATATAGAGAGATATTGTTCCCAAGCTAATTCTACGATGGATTTTAGTCTATCAGACAAAAGCTTGTATATAAGAGATGCTTTGGGAGTGGAGTCAAGTAGGATTGTGTTCAAAGGGGTAAGGGATGCAAATGAAATGGGGTCATCAGAACATTTTTTGGATAACAAGAATGGCTGTAGAGCATCTGATATGTGTAAGTATCGGGCAAAGTAGGATAGAGGCAAATTATAACGTTCTTGTAATTCAGTGAAGGGTATGACCGAGTTATGGGATACTAGTTGATGAACATAAAAAATATCCTTTTCGTTCCAATGTTAGAAGTAGAATGATTTGTGTCAAAACTTAATGAATTTATTATACCAAATGGAAGAGACGAGAAATGCTTGCTTAAAGGTGGCATTATCTGTAAACAGTGAATGTATCAAATGTTGGGAACATTTTAAAATGGGATATTGAGAAATGAAGGTACATAGAGCAAATGTCGGAAAGGGAGAATTCATGTAGTAAAGAGTGCCCAAAAGTAATCCATCTAGGTATGGATGAGACTTCATCCTGCTTATTTAAAGCGTAAAATTGTCTAAGTAAAAAAGCTGTTTGGTATCATTTAAAATTAGGGAATCGCACACAGCCTTCAGTTTTAGGTTTAATTAATTTAGATAAGGCAATACGAGATGGCTTATTATTCCACAAGAATTTAATACAGAGAGAGTCAAATTGTTTGAAATAGTAGTTGGGATTTTTAAATAGTAACATAGAAAGTAAGAAAAGAATGAGAGGAACTATCATCATTTTTATAGTGTCCAATCCAGCCCACCAAGATAGAAAAAGAGGGGACCAAGAATTTAATTAATTTTGAATCTTACGTTTTAGTGAATTAAAATTGTGTACAAGAGTGTCAGGGAGAGTAGGGGAAAACCATACACCCAGATATTTAGTTTTAGAGGGACACCATTTGAAATTAGTATCAGAAAACTTGTATTGATAACAGGTGTAGTTTAATGGTTAGACCTCAGTTTTGGAAAAATGGAGTTTGTAGCCAAAAACTTTAGAGTATCAATAAACTTCTTGTAAGAAAGGAGGCAGTGCGGAAGGAGGTTTGGAGTGATAGATAAAAATATCTTCTGCTTAGGCAGCTAATTTAATTTAATGGGATTTATGTTGAAAACCAGTTATTAAGGGGCTATGAAGAATGCGTTCAAAGAAAGGTTCAAGGCAAAAAAGAAATAAAAGAGGGTAAAGTGGAGAACCTTGTCTGGTACCTCTATGTAAATTAAAATATGGGGACAAAAGAACATTGACAGAAATAGATGCTAGAGTTCAGAGTATAATAATTTAATGAGTGAAATAAATTTGGAATCGAAACCAAACCAATGAAGAGTTTTGAACATGAATGGCCAATTTATACAATCAAATGCTTTTTCTGCATCAAGGGATAATGCAGCTAGAGGATCAGGATACTTTTTCCCAGCGAAAGGATATTAGAAAGCATCTTAGCGTTATCAGAAGTAAGTCAACCTCTAATAAAACCAAATTTGTCAGGTTTGATTAATAGGGGTAAAACATTATCCAATCTAGAGGCATGAATTTTCGCAAACATTTTACAATCATAATTAATTAATGAAATTGGACAATAATTTTGGCATGGGTATGATCCATATCTGGTTTAGGGATGATTACAGTAAGAGCATCTAGAGAAGATCTCTCAGGCTTTAATTTATATATAGAATTAAAAAGTTCAAGTAGACAAGGAGCAAAAATAGAGGAAAAAGAAGAAATTAGTTTAATCAAAAAATCATCTGGACCGGGAGCCCTGACCCTCCTCAAAGATTTAATGGCATCAAGGATCTCTTGAAGCGATATATCTGTTTCACGGAGAGTCATAGCATCTGGCACAAAGGGGGGGAAAGGGAAGATCAGCAAAGAAAGACTGAGTGTCACAATCAGAAGGATGTTTATCAACCATATATAAAGAGTAATAATAGGATTGGAAAACATTAACAATATCTGAATCAGAATGAAGTAAGTTATTGATGGCAGTATTACAAATAGGACCAATGTTTTTCTTTTCCGTTTTGATTTTTAAATAGTTGGCTAATATTTTACCTGCTTTATTGTGACCCCCGGGCTAACAATTGTAGCTATTTAATTTAAATCTGATTTTGCCTTAGTAAGGTTTCGGAAATGTGTGGAACAATTAGATGTGAAAAAAGAGTGTTCTTGAGTTTTTTATATGTTTAAGGGTAGAGAGATAATGGGAGTTCAATATTTTCTTCTTTTTGGCCGTGTATGCAATGGTGAAAGCCCTAAAGGATGCCTTAAAAGCATCCCAGTTGTTGTGGATAGAAGTATTGCTAGCTTTATTGAACAGAAAAAATCATTTATGAAGGAAGTAGCCTCAGATATCTAGGATTGGTCAGACATGAGTAAGTTATTAAATCTCCACCGGGCATGTTTGGAGTTGGTAAGGGATAGATCAAATGACGAACAGACAGGGGCCTGGTCAGAAATAAAACTGGATCCAGTTTATGAAGATTGAATAGAGGGAAGTAGGGACTTTAAAACCAAAATATAATCAATGCACGACATAGTATGATGAACATTTGAGAAAAATGTAAATTCATATTTATCAGGATTGCAGGTCTTCCATACATCAACAAGTGGATGAGAGGCAATAGCAGACTGAAATGTTTGAATTTGCATTTTGATTTTCTATCAGAAAAAGGATCAAGACAATTTTTAAAGTCTCCAGCAACAATAATATTGTGATTGGTAATGAAGGATAATTTTAATTTAATCATATTCCAAAAATCAGGGTCAGGTTTCACTGGTCCTTAACTATTTAAGAAAGTGGTCGTTTTATTATGGACCTTGGCCTGAAGTATTGCCCATCATCCATCTGTGTCACATTCAGAAGACAAAATTAGAATTTTTAAGGATTTGTGAATTAGGATTGCAACCCCACCCTTACGGTTGTTCGCTGGTGAAAAAACAACTTGACCCTCCCATTGGTGTTTAGGTTTAAGAGATTCAATATCATTACAGTGGGTTTCCTGCAAAAAAACAATTTGACAATTTAACTTCGACAAATGAGAGAGTACCTTATGACGCTTGACAGGGTGACCCAGACCACAGTTGTTCCAAGACACAACATTAAACATGTATCACTTTAAAGACAAGGGTACAGGAACTATGATGACACACTGCAGAGACAACAATGAGAATAAAAAGATACCATTTGTCAATAACAAGGTGACACAAAATAATTATAAAGAACATGGAAAGATAAGAGAAGAAAACCCAGATGAAGTTATAAAAGGAGCAAGAGAAGGAAGAAAGTGATAAAATGAAAAGGGTAGAAAAGGGTGGCCAACAAGGGAACACTGGAAAAATGGGACAAATAGAGGGAAAAATAGACAGATCAAGAACAGAAAGTCAGATTTGAATCAAAAAGAGAATAAGATGAGAAACGGGCATGTCGGTACCGAGAAACAAGAACAACACGTAGCCCATGTTTGAAGAGCAAAAGTGGGGAGTAAAAAATAGAAACAACAAGCCATATAACAGCAGCAATAATATAACAGATTTAAGAACAGTGAACATTTGTGTCCATAGGTGTTTTAGTGATGGATTGTAAGACCAGTCCTAATTTAGATGGATCATCAAGTGAGCGGGAGACACCTTCATAATGTGATAGAAACTCCTTATGTCTAGCATTGGTTGCATTTAAAAGGTCCTGAGATACAAAGATATTGTGACCAGCCCAAACGAGACGATGTTTCTCTCTAACACACTTCAAAACATGCATTAAATCTGTAAATTCTAAAAAGAACATTATGATGCCATGTGGTCTGGTAGAATGAAGTTGAGGAGAACCAAGACAATGTGCTTGTTAGATGTTAAAAGTTGTAGAGGACTGAAGATTCAGAAAGTCAGCCAAAAATGTCTTTAAAAAAGAGAGTACGTCAGGGCCTTCAATGTTCTCTGGTAATCCATAAAGAAGTAGCTTATTCCTCCTACTGCGATTTTTAAGATCCTCTGTGTGGTGTTTAAGCTTTTGAATTTCTTGTTCCAAAAGAGGAATTTTAATTGCTATGTCCTGAATTTGACCCACTCTTTGCTCCATTGCAGTTATTTTGCCTTCCATATTAACCCATTGATCCTCAATTAACTGAAGTTTTTTGTTGGTGGCATTCATGAAGGGTTTGAGAGCACATAGTTCATCCAAAATTGCATCCAGGACAGGATTTGAAGAGGAGTGAATTGGAGATGGAGGATGATTATTAGCCCTTTTAGGTTTAGCGCCAGAGGCAGACGCCCTAGAAGGATTAAGTGAATTGTTAGACATTTTATTCAAATATGACTGGTGTTGAGAGATATTTGTAGTGGTGATTAGCCTACCCATATAATGAATGATATAACAGGCACCACTAAGAGGAGAGGAGGCATGGAAGAGAGTCCGCTTTATGAAAGACCTTGAATGAGCGTCTCACAATGCATGTATCAGGAACATCAATCTTCAAAGACCATCAAAGAAGGTGCAAAAAGTTGACACAGTGACAGTTTATGACAAAAATAAGCTCCATGTCATATAAACTGAGTGCACCATATGAACACAAATTCCAAGGTGTATGTAGTCATAATAGGTAGTAACTTCCTTTCACCATAATGATATTAAGTTGGTTCAGATGAAGTAAAAAAGTCAGACAAAACAAGCACCATAGAACAGGTTTGGGGGAAAACCATGGTGTATTACAAAGGTGCTGAAAAATGGTCAGGAAAAAAAGAAATAGTAAAGTATGCTCACCTAAAAACTATTGGCTGCATGGTGAACACTGAGTGGAGACTCCCTTAATGCGCCATACAATATGGTGGCCTCCTGCAAGTGAGGAGATCTGAATTCGCAGCACAAAAAGACGAATAAAGGGTTCCGCAAGTCTCAACTTCCTTAAGTGGTACGCCAGAGGCATTAGGCATCAGGGACCCACTGTATGGGCTTGAAAAGAGGTCCAAATGCAGCCAGAAGTAGAGAATGCAGATCAGTGGATTACGGAGCTCAGAAAGATGCTGCCATCTTGTTTCGGTGCTCAAGCCACCACTAATACTGAATTTTGGACTGCTTAGTTTGCAGAAACAGTTTTTTGTTACAGATATCTCAACAGAGTCTGCCTTGCTTGCTTCAAAAGAGCCCAGTAATTACTGTGTGAATTAAATATCTCATGGTTGTTTACATTTTGGCAAATGTCCACAGCATGTAAGATCCACTAATCAAGGAGGAATATGTAGACATAAACTGGTCTACATCTATTATAACAAAATAATTAGCACTTATTATACAGTGACAGAATCATCTGCATGTTATCTATTTTTCCTTGTTACTAATCTTACTATCCACAAAAGCGTGTTGCTTGGTGGTCGATAGACGCCCTAGTTTATATGAGCTTCTTTGGAATGTGTCATTCACCTGATGGTATATGTTGGCCTCCCTCACAGCTGAAGGGAAATGTCAAATCTTCATTTGTTTAATTTTATGTGCCCAAATCATTGAGCAATAATCCCATTTACACAATATATCACTGCACGCAGTTCCATTTAGACAATTCTAATGTATTTGGCATCCAGTATGTAGAACCATTGCAACTTGTATAAAATATATTTAATGTACAAAGCAGCAGGGGGAATAGGCAGAATAAATAATCACCCTTGAGAATAAGGAACATTTTCCACTTGAACTCATGTGAACATTTTAAGTCATCACATTTTTCTTTCAACAAAAATAGAATTTAATTGAACAGATAACATGATGTGGTTTATTTAACACTTTTATGATCTACTTAACACAGCTGCAAGCACTTTCCATGTTGAACGCATAAAACAAACAAGGTATATTATGCAATTACTAAGAAGATCAGACATTTAGTAATAAGTCAAAGTAGCAATTATAAGACAAGGACAACTTTACAATAAAGCTGTTTTAATTGGCACTACAAATCACAAAGTGGTGTGGAGCAAATGATAGGCCTTCTCGACCATTTCTAGTTAAACAGTACCTTAATGCATGAATTAAACAATGCATAAACATCATTTAATGGGGGTAAGAAATGGTCCTTATTGCTTATCTCTTTTCCAACATTGATAGATAATATATTTCTATGATGTCAGTTTGTTGTGTTGTTTGAAAAAAAATAACAACAAAGGAAAGAATACAAAATTTTGGATGTAATGCTGGCTTGAATGCTGTTGGCCAGATAATTATGAATGTATGAACATGTATGATACAGAGAATAGGATTATTGACCTTAGTTGAGGGCAGTAGTGATGTCAAGGAAAAAATTGTAACACCCTATCTTGTGGTTGCTTAGCTGAGCTTAGTAAGCACGGATTCTTCTCACTATGAGTTAACTATAAAATACCGGAAACTCGATGGATCGACTACTTCACATTCCAACCGGGCTTCTAAAGAGTTTCAATAAAGGTTTCAACAGTAGCACGCAATGGTCTTCAAGACAATCAACATGACATCATAATTAGTCCTCAGATATCTGGATGGTCTATCAGCATCTCCTGCTCTTTACTGCACAACCAGGAGAAGTGCAAATTTCATTAACTCAATTTAAGGGTGTATTGTTTCTAAGTATCCATTTTGCTTAGTTAATTATCCATTACCTTACTTGCTCATGAGGGTCTTTTGTATACCTTGAGATCTTCAAATTGCTGTTTCTTGTGATCAGTGTTTTTTTTTTTTAATTAGTACCAATGGTGTCACGAGAGACTCGCACTCCCACTCACTATTTAATTTGGCTGCCAGGTTTGTGGTTCCCTGTAATTGTGCTGAGGCTCGGTCTCCTTGAATGATGTCTCATGCCCACAATTGGTAAGGTGTGTGTCTTGATCTACTCCATCTGGCATACTTGAGCATGCTATTTTCTATTGCTTAGAACATAGTTGACTCAGAAGACCTTGCTTGCACATAAGCTTTTTGTCTTTGCTAAATGCACTTGTTTTTCTGCTTTCCTACCTCTGATGTTGTTTGTGAGAATCCTGGGTGGTTGCCTGTTGTATTAATTAATATAAGTCGTTACAGGTGGTGGGTGATAATGAAAGTGGGCTGTATAAATATAAAATATCGAAAGTTACAAGGTCTAGACCTGTTGGTACAGATTTATCTGTGGAATAACAGGATACTTTTTAACAGTTCCTTTTAAAGTTTCATTACAAGTCTACCTCAGTGGAACCACAACCAAAGGTTCAAGATGTGATCCAATCATTGGTGAGAGCAGCCATGAAAACCCTCAGTGAAGTGTCTGAAGCCTTGGATGCAACATCTCTTGAGAGGTTCTCATGTCCTCTAGTCGACACAGTCAAAGAAATGTTCAAGAAAACCAAAAGATATTCCCGTGGCATCTCAGGGACAAGCAGTTTTTAAGTCATTGCTAGTCCTTATAAGCACATCTATCAAGGAAATTCCTCAGAAGAGAGCAAATGGTAGACATGGTCAATAGCATTTACATTAGTAGATGCTGAGTCTTTGTCTGTACCTCCTCTGCATGCAGTTTCAAACAATGTTGATGGGGGCGCTGATATGCATCCACAAGATAAATGTACACCCACTAAGAGTTCAGATGCATTCAATCTCAAATATCTCAAAGCAGCTGTTTTTAGACCCTGCTTTCTTTGGAGGTCAGGTTAGTGGACTCTATCTCCAGTAACTTCTAATTTTACTAGTCATTAGATTAGATTAGATTAGATTGGATTAGATTGTCTATGGAAAAATTAGACAAGGTGTGTATTGCATTCAGTGAGATTCAAGGGGAATGAATCTCAAATTTCTCAACTAACAAAAGAGTGGGCTGCAGGGTGGAGGGGTGCAATGAGGGGT
Source organism: Lissotriton helveticus (assembly GCF_964261635.1). Classification (NCBI taxonomy): domain Eukaryota; kingdom Metazoa; phylum Chordata; class Amphibia; order Caudata; family Salamandridae; genus Lissotriton; species Lissotriton helveticus. The sequence continues at coordinate 755,157,413 of NC_136059.1, read as the reverse complement.
GCAATGACCAAGTTTCGGTATCAACTGTTTCCATGAGCGTGATGGTCAGTACTGATTTCCATTAGATGTGCCTGTATTTAGAGTAGCACTGTGGGCAAAAAATTATGGGTTGCAATGCTACCCTGAGCAATTGTCACCAGTTAGAATATTTGCTTTTTTTTTTACCCCAAAAAATCAAATTAATACATGTCATGACATTTTCTGAATACATAGTAAAAACATCTCAAATATATGGAGAGAGCACAGATACAAGGACAAAATTAATTCATGAATACACAAAAAGCATCCAGAGATAGCAGCTCAGATCATACTATGGGTTACCTTTGATAGTATAACAGAAAGTGCCTGTGCAATAAATAGGTTAGTAATTACAGATTTACTAGTTAACAAATTATTGATTGGGGCCCATAGTTTTTTGTCCAAACTCTCTTTTCCTTCTACCCATTAACATATATACTGAAAATTCAATATTATAAATAGCCAGCATCCTAGACCTCCTGTTGCAAAAGGTGGGAGGGTCAGAGCGTATCCATTGAGAAGTAACAGAAGAGCGAGCAATGGCCATAGCAATAAACAAGAAACCTATCTCTTGCCTAGTTCTTTTATTTAATTCTAAGCTATCTAATAGACCCAGAATAAATAGAGTTGGAGTGATTAACACAGGGAAGCCTACGACCTTAGTTAGGAAGGCCTCTAGGTCCTGCACAAAGATATCCATTTTTGGGCAAGAGTAAAACATGTGTAGAGAGTCAGCAGCAGCTAGACCAGATCTGTTGCATTTTCCTCCTCTCCTCCCTTCAGCCCAATTTAGCTACTTTTGCTGGAGTATAAGGGCAAATCAAAAACATGACATGTAATGTTGGCTTCTAAGACTCCCTGTTAATAAACCTGATTTGCCGGCTCCAATGAATCCTCTATATATATTGCATCCTTGCCCAACCTATTTTACCATTTCAAATTCTGGGCTTCCAAATCATCCGGGAAACACTAAATTAAGTTTTGATAGATCTTCCCAATCCTGGACTTACTCCTCACTTCTCCACCAGGATAATCCTTTCTGATATCCTCTTTATCCTACTCTCATTACTACCAAGAAAACTCTGTATCTGCAAATATTTAAAAAATCCCTTTTATCTACTCCAAATTTTTACTGCAGATTCAAAAATGACATAAGTTGACCTACCCTACACAGATCCCCCGGGACACTAATTCCTTTTCTCCTCCATTTAGAAGTAATTTGGTCCTGAAAGTTTGGTGGAAGTTGACCCGGAGTGGAAAGTGGAGAATATGCATTCAGATTTGAAATCTCCAATTTTTGCCGCACTTGTCTCCAAACCCCATAAGATGCCTCATAAATTTTCAAATTGTTTATTTTTATAATAGCTAGGTTCGAGCATCTTAACCAAACAACCCTTAACTTCAGACCCCACCCCTATTTCATATATTGTTGGTCTGACTTCTTCTGGAATTCCAGCTTTATCCACAACTATGAGATACACATGTTTTGTAACATCGATGTCCAGTAATAAAGAAAAAAGCTGGGAATTGCCCAACCTCCCTGCTGCTTGGGGAGGGTCATCCATTTGGATGCCATTCTTGGTTTACAGTACCCCCATAAGAATCTCAGACAGATCCTATCAATCTTTGCTAAGGTGGATGAGGAAAATTGTAACGGAACTGTTTTAAAAATGTATAAAAACTTTGGGAGGACCAACATTTCGGTAACGTTACTTTAACCACACAAAGAGATGTGAAAATGATCTAGCCTTTCCATTTTTTTACTCACACTATCCATTATTGGAATAATATTCACATTGGGGATTCTTTCTATTGAACCTGTAATCCTTACCCCCAGGTATATTACCTCTTGGACAATTGGGAAATCTAAAGGTTGAGCGGGTCCAGAGCATAGAATTTGTGTCTTCTCATTATTTAACTTATAACCTGAAAAGGTTCCAAACTGTTCAGCTAAGAGATTTAACTCTGGAATTGCTGAAACAACATCTGTCGTAAGCACTGCAATGTCGTCAGCATACGCCAATTGTCTGTAGTATATATCGTCGACCTTCACCGCCTTAATATTAATGTCCAACTCCAATTTTCGTTAAAACAAATCTATATAGAGGGCAAAGAGAAAAGGTGAGCACGGCCAGCCCTGCCTTGTGCCTCCGCTAAAATTAAGCTCCTTTGAGTTCAGGCCTGATAATCGGATCACAGCTTTTGGAGAGAAATATAATGTCCTGGTCACCTGGATAAACTCTCCACAGAATCCCTTCCACTGTAAGGCAGACCACAGATACTGCCAGGAGACCCTGTCAACTTCTTTCTCAACGTCCAACAGGACTACTCCCAGTGGTGATTCCAGTCTAGGAGGGCTATACCCAGGCCTACATGGTCTGTCGTATCCCTGCCAGGAATGAATCCATGCTGATGGAGTGAGACTAGAGGGGTGATGACCTTGCCTAGTCTAGTTGCAAGTATTTTAAAGTAGATTTTACTATCACAGTTTATAGGTGATATGGATCGATATGATGTTATCAAGTCAGGTTTCCCCTTTTTGTTAAAAACAATGATAGCCGTCTGCTGCCATGAACAGGGGCATATCCCCTTTGAGCCAACTGAAATATTTGCAGGATCTCCTGCTAACATGATTTAAAGAATGCCCTATAAAACTCCAGGGGAATGCCATTGGGGCCAGTGGCCTTACCAAGGGCTAAAGAGTTTAAAGCTGTTTCTAGTTCTTGCAAGGTAATCAGTGATGCAAGTATTTCCTTTTGTGCAAATCTGTGACCACCTTCATTTCTAGATCTTTCAAAAATACTGCTACAGACCCCCCCTTCTAATGGGGCCCCTCCCTCAGTATATAATTGCTTATAATATATTTTTTAATATTTAGGGTTCCATTAGGATAGAGGGCGGACTTCCATCTGCCCAACACCCTAGCGGTGTTGGGACTGGCCGCAAGTGGTGCGGCGGTCCTGCACCAGCTATAAGGAAGCCACTAGCACCGCGGCTGTGGCATCCTCCATTCCCAGCATTGTCATGCACAAGGTAACAGGCACCACGATGTGCCTGCCACCATGTCCATGACAATGCAGGGCAGTACCATAGGTACCCCCCATGTGCACCCCCCAACCCCCCAATACCCTGGGGGCCCGGAACAGGCCACTGTAAGCAAAATCTGCATGCCTTTCTGTGGCGGCAGAAAGGCGCGTCCCCACCTCCATACTAATATGGATGGCGGTATCTAGTAGACACCGCCCCCATATTAAACCCTTTTCCACCTGGCTAATAAGTTGACCGGGCGGAAAAGCAGCTGACAGTCTTCCCGTCCGCCGCGGTACCCCCGCCAAACTAATATGGTTGTTGGAAATGGGTGGCTGGCGGGGAATGATGTAGGGCGGATCGCCACATCCACGCCGGCTGAGGCGATCCGCCCTACATCCTAATGGACCCCTTAGTATTTCTGTTGGGGATTCTTGAATTTGATCCAAGTGATCTTTGATTTTGACAATTCTATTCAACACTTCTCTTTGTCGGAGGCTTTTTGCCATGATCCGCCCGGTGTTCTTCCCCAGTTCATACAGCTCAGATCTATGTTGTACATATTTAGCTTTCACCACTGAGCCAAAATGTTGATGTTTTTTAGACTTGACAAATGAAATTTCCTGTTGGCCCTCTTCACTATCAAGCCCTTTGCTAACTCTTCTCGTGAGTTCCAATTCCGCCATTTCTAACTGCTTGAACCATTTCCCTGTTTCATTCTGCAGAGCTTTCTGTTGAGAAATGGAGAAGCTCAGTTTCTCGCCTCAAATCCCTGCCTTAAAGGTGTCCCATATTATAGTATCGGTCTGTGGAGCAGATTAATCTGTAACCTGCTGGTGCAGGGCACACCGCTTCACCACAGGTCCGTTATCAAAATAAGGAGGATACGACACTGGAGCAAAATCAATACCATGGGTTGTTTATTAATTCATGAATGGGTCTCCATCCGACCTGTACCATCAAGATACCGAGGACAGAGCACACTGAACTGTGGTTACATGGGTTTATATATTGAAAACCAAAGACAAGCAACGCCCAGAGGTAAATAAGGCTCTGGGAAGAACACACAGACGAGACAATCGGTAAAAATCAACAACCTTGGTGTCTTGTGGAACTGTCGCATCTGGAGGCTGCATAACAAGATAAGTTTATCTGAACAAACTTTATCTAAGGCTTCACCATTTTTTTAAAACACACACAAAACCTACAGTGCAAACATCAGCTGTTCTTTTGTGCTGACTTTGCATGTTTACGCTGCCTACAATGTCTCAACTTTAGCTTAGTGACCTAATGTTTATGCAGGTGGCGTCAGGGACAGAGTCAGGCTGAAAACAGGTCAAAGGTGAGTATGGATGAGGCATAGATGAATCAGAAAATGAGAGATTCAGATTTTAAGGTTTCACAGGTGGATGAACCTCTGTTATTATTGAAGAACTCAACAATCCATTTAGTCATATGATCCTGATATAGTTGATCACACAGAAGTTTCCTTTCGGAAGTCCAAAACCTTTGAGCCCTGGTAACCCGAGACAATAAGACTTCAATTTCTAAAGCATTAGGATCTGAAATGGTCCTTGGATAACTTTCCACTTTAGTTATTTTAACTAGTTGGTCAGAAGTAAAGAAATAATGTAGACAAACTAACTTATTGTGGGGGGCCGAGTAAAAAGTAAATCCTGTATCCTCTGTTCTATACTCGTGCCAGCTATCGATCAGACCCTGTTCTCTCACTAAGCTTTGCAAGGCTTTATAGACCTTTACTTGCCTGCTTTGATATGGTAAATCAGTATTTATATTAAAATTACTACCTAAATGAATGTTAGTATCTCTACAAAGGACCAGGGGGTGTGGCCATAGGGCACATTTGATTCTTAGAAAATGTAATACATCAGGATCATCTAGGTTAGACCCATAAATGGAGCAGATTGTAATATCAGCTGTGCATTTATATCCAACTGGAGTCCATCGCCCCAGCTTACCTTCCTTACCTCTCTTACACAGACCCAAACCATGTTTTGCAAGGATTGTAACCTCCCCTTGTGGTTGTTCCCTGCCGAGTACATTCTAGGAGATTAAAACCTAAGTCCCTTAGCCACCAGCGCTTGCTCTAAGGGATATGAGTCTCTTGAAAACATACTACTTCAATCGGCATATAGCGAAGGTATACCCCTTTTTTCGTATCATTAAGGCCGCAAACATTTAGTCAGCAATTACAAATTTTACCCATCATCCTTGTTTTGACAATTTACAGTATCACATCTCTCCATCGAAAACATCAAATTAGGATTGCTCATAGAAATCATTTCAATCTTCCTTAACATATGTAAACATCATGACATATATTAAACAAGTGCCTTAATCTTTGCTTACCCCTACCCCTTCCCTCTTCCCCTACCCTAAACCTACCTCCCATGACCACCACCTCCCTCCTCCTCCCCTTGTGCCCCACCACCCTTCACTAACAGCTAGACCAACCGGGTCCTGTGATGAAATGGGAGCCCTCCCTCATACCCACTCCAGTCAAAAGAGAGAATAAAGGAACACCACAAACATCACAGCAAGAAAAAACAAAAACATTGTTAACTCTCTTCCACATAGAGTTTACTCAAAGGTTTGCAAAAATTCTTTAGCCAGAATCTCTGATGAGAAAAAGAAGGGGATTTCCCTCCAGATGACTTTAAGTTTGGCCCGATTCAACAGAAACATCTGTGCTCCCTTATTCTGAAATGGCTGTATTAGCAGCATTTTACTGTTAAATGACAATAATCAGGCCTTAAAAAAAAGGTGTGGCCATATAAAGACCATTGTCAATCCGGGCGGGCAAGATCATAGATTGCCTGGCGAAGGAGGAAATTCACTAAATAGATCAAGATAGCACAGGGATTATTCCCAACTGAAGATGAAGGTTTCCTCTGCTTGAATTGGAACCTTTGAGCATGCTGTATTTCTTGAGCCCAGTCCCAGTTCCCCAGTTCCGGGAGAGCCTCTGTCAGAAGATCAACAATGTATTTTAAAACACCACCCCCCTGACCCACTTCTGGAATGCCCAAGACCCTCATGGTATTTCGTCGTTTTTGACTACTTATGGGTTATGGCTTAATTTTCCAACTCATTGATTCTACTTTAAACCTCATCCATTCTTCCCAGAAATTCAGAGCAAGTTTTTAAAACTTCCTTATGGCCCCCTGCATCTTTTGGCATGCTGACTTGAACCTCCGACTTTCAATGTCTGTTTCGTCTCTATTGGCCAGGATGTATGACGTTACAACGCATACTTTTACCACACATACCTTTACAACGCGGTTTTTACAACGCATACCATTACAACTCATAGCGCTTAGAGGTGCTGGATAGTGGTAAGTATAATTTTCTATTCCAACTCCAGTCACCGTGGACACTAGGGAAGGTGTTGGATAGAAAATTAAACTTATTCCCTATCCTAGAGCGCCCCCCAGCGCAATGCGTTGTAATGGTATGCGTGGTAATGCCAGCATTGTAATGGTAGTGCGTTGTAAAAATGTCGTTGTAAACGTTACATACCATTGGCCATGATGCTTTGATATATAGTCTAGGGAGGCAGATTTCATTTCAACTATATTGTGTCCAGCTGTAGCTGTATTACCTTCTAAATCTGAGGAGACAGAGTAGTCCCAAAGAAGACCCGGCTTTTTCTTTTCCTTTTTGCTACCTCTGTCATGAGGATTTCTTCCCTTTTTTAATGTGGCCACAGTTTTGTCATGCCCCCCACTGGAGTTACTGGAATCTGATGCCTGAGTTTGGCTATCCGACTCCTTTCACCCTGAAATGTCAGATAGGGAGAAGACCTTATCTCGACTTCTGCCTCTGCCCCACAATTAGCAACTATCACTCCTATTGCCCATTCCTGTTTAGCAAAGGGACTGCCCAATTGAGATATTTTTCATTTCTTCCAGCCATTAATACCTCAGATCCATTCTGTTGCAGAGACACCCCCCCCCTTACCACTGGAGCTTTCCAAAACCTGTGCTGCCACTTGCCCCTCTGCAGGAGTTAGAATCTGGCTCACCTCAGAGTCCGGAAGTGTCAGTTGTGACTGTATCCCAGAGTTGGAATCTTCCTCCTGACGTACATTGCTGATCCAACCTCGTTTGGTCGTGGAAGTGGGCCTGTGGGGAGGGCTGGTCCAGCACCAATGGATTTTTTATAAGGGTCTTTCCTGAGTCCCTTGTGCTGGTGCTGGTGTGGGGGGGGGTTCTTAAAGAAATATGGACAAGTGCCTTCAATTTCACCTACAGGGGGTCCTTTTGCTGTGGGACCTTGGCCCATCTTAAGTGTAATTATCTTGGCCACTGTTCCAGTCTCCATGCGGATTTTGTCTGTTTTCAATTTAGCTGGACGTATTGCCTGGACAGAGGCAAGAAAAGAGTCACCAACAACTTCTGTGGCTCCAACAAAAAAAGAAACCACCCGCTAAGCAGCGCAGTTCCACACACAGCACATCATTTCATGCATCCAACAGCAGCTACCCCCAGAGCTTACTGCTGGGCATGCAAAAGACTGGAAAACACAGATGCGGAGCGGCTGAATGGGAGGGCTTTCAGCGGCCTCAGTTAGACAGCCGTTATCTTGCCGTCTTGACTTGATAGTTCAGCCAGTTAGACTATTTGCAAGCATTGATGCTATCACCTTTTAGGTGTCTTATTGCCAGTAGTGTGCCTCAAAACGTGAAGTAAAGCAAAACCAAAGGGGATGATGGACGGAGCTCTTGAGCAATACAAACACTCACCCCCCGTCAACTGATCTGGGTTTAATCCATCATCATTCTTTAGCTCACTCCGCCACCCCAGTTCAGACGTGGCCATATGCAAATCAGTCTGACCCTGTGCCTCATGGGAACAGTCCAGCCTGAACTGCCATGCCATGTCTTCCCTGGACCAGAAACAAGTATCCTGGGACCGGTTTCGGGTTCATAATCCTCATCAGCCAGGCTATCCTGAATCCAGTGGCAAAGTGAGCAAGGGACCCATGTCTGGGCATACCCTGCCAACTTAGGGCGAACAAAGCAAAACCAAAGGGGATGATGGACGGAGCGCTTGAGCAATGCAAACACTTACCCCCAGTCAACTGATCAAAACATGAAATAGGCACAGCTTTCCCAGCAATGTTTGCGAATCCAAAAACTAGGAAATGTGCACCCTTTCTTGGAGTTTTTCTAACAATGCAGAATTGCTACTTTTTTGGTAAACTGGTTACTATATGCATTTAAAATGTAATACAAAAAAATAGCACATTAAAACTCTTAGTGATACAATAATGATGAGGAAAAACGGAGACAGACTTAGCAGATCTGACTCAAAGCCCTCTGATCCAACAACAAAACAAAGAATACATTTGAGAAGTGTCACACTCCAAACATCCTTGCTCCTGGCCATCATACCTGACAGTTATTCATAAGAACCCATGAATATATGATGCTTGAAGTTCCTGACCTAGGATCATGTATGTAAATGTATTTTTTCGCTGAACATACTCTTCTTCATTATGCTGCAACAAGCCTTGATTTTAGAGTTGTCAAATTGATGCATGTGCGCAAGACTCCATGTTGCTAATCATCATCTATTACGAATCATTTCATCAAATGTCTCTGAGCCTATGTTTCAAATAGAGCCTGGCAATCAGGCACATTAATATGGCAGCTGAGCCATAGCTGAACCCTGGTTCTGGCTTTGCCATAAGAGTCTGTGCATGATCCGAGCCATGAAAACATTTAGCATGTATATCGTGCAACAAACATAATGTAAAAGTATGATACAATCTCTTCAAAATGTAAAAAGAGTATTTCTTTAACATGCAGAAGTGTTACCTTATTACATCACCATTTATCACTGCCTGGACAGACATTTATTGAACCTGATCAATTTTAGAAGCCATCATGGCTCACCACTCCAATGACAATGCCATTAGTGATCTAAGAGGCAAGTCAGTGATCATGTACATCCTAAACATGCTTTACATTTTTATTATAGATGGAGCAACCTTACAGTATTAAATCAAATATAAGAGATGCTCATGCAGTGCACATCCTGAATTCAAGTATTTATTTAAAGTGCACTCCTATGTGATAATAAAGAAGAAGGAGCCCCCTTAAAGGAAAATATGTGCCTAGGATAAAATAATTTGGACAAGCAAGGAAGTTGGTAATTATTCCAGGTTATCTCCTTTAACACTTTAAAATTTGGCCAACAGATGGGTATATCTGTCTCACTAGTTTTCTCACGTTGACAACAAAAGTCACCATTGTGGCTTTCATGGATCGCTCTTGATGAGAGAAACGGACCCGGAGATAGTAGATCCAAATCAGGTCCCCCAGACCCAACTACCAAGCCCATAATGCATTTACTTTGGGGGTGTCAAACCCCAAACACCCCCCAAATCTATGGCATTGAATTAGATAGACAAACTCTGTTCAGAGTGCCCTACTTCAATTTGCCAAACACCCTTTTTTCACTCCCGATACAGATCCTGCTACAATGGCCTTTTTATCAACACTGCATCAAAATGCAGTAACAATCTAAAAATTAGCTAACTCTCCTATAACGTTGACTGTTTGATTGCCTTTGACCCTGTACAGTGCTCTTCTGTCTTTTTGGCTTGGTTCTGCTATACAAGCAAATCTAAATTGGGCATAGCTCGAAGCTTTAACATTATGTCAATGTAAGTAATTTGATATTCATAGATATTCTTATCCCCCTACACAAGTTTTGGGATTGACAGAAGGAGATGCAGCCTATGCTACCCCTACCAATCTACAGTTAACACAGGTTTGGATGTAACATGCTTTATGCTTACTTGCCAATGTCAATGCTTCTATATCAGTAGAACACAGTAAGATACTACTCTTGTGGATTCAGTTAAACTGGCTGATATATCAGACAAGGATCTTGGACGGATGCTGAGGGAAACCTTTTTGGTAACAAATTTGTTATGGTAATTTCTGCTTATGTGCAGACATTCACATCACTGGATAAAATACATCTGAGAATGTGTTAGAAATTGAATTTCTGGTTGGCTGGTGTATGGACTCAAGCCAGGCAGGAACCACCACTCTAGTCAGGTTAGGCAAGATACAGAATAAAAGAAAACCTGTGCACACTCTCTGGTAGCTTGGCACAGAGCAGTGAGGCTTATCTAAAGAGGCAATGTGTAAAGGTTTTGTGCAACACACACACAGCGACACAATGAATACAGCAGTTTCAGAATGAGTATGGGGCAGCACCCACCCTGGACTTATGGATTCAACTAATGGGAAATTTGCCGCAGTATCCTTCGCTATGTTGAGCAACATAAAAGGGGAGGCAGCTGCATTGGCTATACGTTAATGCCTGAAGGATCCCACTCCCACACAACAAGAGCGAGCGTTACCAAAAATAATTGAAGAAACCTATGCTACTCTGAGTAGAGATAGTTTGGGAGCCAGACTTGGGAAGCCACAAATCAAGAGTAATTCTGAAAAGGATAACTATAGGAAGCATCCGATTCTTCAACAAAGAAGAAATGGAATAATAAACTAAAAAGTAAAGACAAGATATGATCACAAGGTGGATCTCCTCAACAGGAAGGTACTGAAAAACATACAATCTCAGAAACCGTGATAACATTAGAAAGCCTGACAGGTATCAGGATACTGACGCACATTCCTTTCAGGAGTAATCTGATAGATGTTCAGAGAGAGGTGTGCGGTCAGAGAGCAGATCGAAAAGAACATGGAACAGAAGAAGGAATCACAAAGCTCATCTGATCACTTGATTTATAAAGAAGAAAAACCAAAGACTACTAAACCTCAAATCAAAAAGAACAAGATAGCCGGAATTAAAAACAGGCATGCCCAGAATACTGAGGGTTCTGTTTCTGAATGGGGAATGGGCAGTGATGATGTTGGACAGCGTGGGAGAAGTCACAATAGCTCAACGGAACTTAATGGATTATATGGTGGCAGTAGCCCTGAGTGAGCATATCATGCTGGAAACACTGAATAACAAAGTAACTGTCCCCCATTTTTTATTTCGAAATTGCACTCCTGTTGGAGGGGGATATACCCAGGATTCACAATTCTCTCTTTTGGTAGAACCTGATATATGGATAAGATATTCTTTTGGCTGAAAAAGGCTGGCCTCCTGAGTTCGTATTGGAGTAACCAAATGGGTAAACAGTCATTTGCCTGCTTTTTTCAACCTTGTTCCAGATTCAGTGAAACCTTCTTAGGCTAACGAGTGGGTGTTAGTGCTAGCTCTTACATTGTACCACAATCATATGGGGTGGGATGATGAGTCACCTCATCACGAGATCCTGTTCAAATCAACTCCTCATTCCCAAAGACAATATCTAATTAAACATGAAGCTAAAAAATAACTTAGTGGAATCCTAGAACAACTGAAAACCAAGGTGTAATAGATAATTGCACCTCATCAATGAATAATCCATTGCTCCTGTGATGAAACTCGACAATTAATACCATCTAGTATTATATTGCAGACATCTGAACACATCTACTTGCAGATTTGCAGTGCAAAATGCACACAGTGCCGCATTAATGAATAACATTTTCCAGAAAAAATATAAAACAAGACAAGCGATCTCAAATTGATTTTTTTGACAAAATATAGTACCTGGGAGTAGATATTTGTCAGCATTCTCAGCGCTAGGAACACAGTTGCAATTGTGTTGATTGCCCCAGGGGTTATAAGAACAGCCCTGGGCTGTTTTCAGCAAGAGTAACAAAGTTACTCCAACATTGTGATGAGGAGGCATTGTCCTACATTGATGATACAACTGATGGACAATAAATTACTTTGACAGAGTGGACTGCATAGTTCTGGGGTTCATACAAATTGACTACCAATTTAATTTTAAAAAATTGAAAATTGCCCTTCTCAATGTCCTATTTTTAGAATATGATTTGTCAAGTCAAGGCAAAAGCCTACCAACCCCTTGTTTAGAAAAAATGTGCCTTTCTCCAACCTCCAACAACTCTGAAAAAACTACAATACATTTTAGGATTTTTTAGTTTTGGGATAACATACATTTGGATTACGCAGAACATGTAAAGCCATTTTACGACTTAGAAGACCAAACCTTTCCAGCACACATTGGACACAGGAGCACACTAAGATTTTGCATTCCGTACAAGCTGTTATGATAGCTTCTAAACAGTTACACACACGTGTAAACACCACAAACCTGGTGATCCGCCTAGTCGCAGGATCATCTGGGTACACTCAACGAAGGTGATACTGTGCCTATAGCATACAAATCACATTTATACACGAACCCTGAAATGTGTATTGCACCTAGTGAGAAAATTTTCATAGCTGTACAGACTGCTGTAGTGAGAGAGCGAGAGCACTAGCTCAGGGTAAACACATAATTGACATAACTCCGGTACCAACCCTAGAGGCTGTCACCAAAGCCAATGTCAAAACTTTACATCCACAATAGATACAACAGGCTAACTCTCTCACTGCAACAGATTTGATTCTACATTAAAAACACAAGCATTTTTGCAGCGTGAACAGCAATATCTTCTGTCAAAAGAGATAATGCCTCAACATCAATATGACTACATCACTTACATTGATGGGTCTGCCCAGCCTGGCGTAGACACAAAGCACCAATATTCCGCTGCATACATGATAGTAAAAGAGCGCATGCACGATGGAAAGTTCCATTCTGAAAACACACACACACAGTCCCTTAGTGACTGCACAGCGCACCTGGCAGAACTCAAGGCCCTGATACTGGTACTGGAGTATATGGATCATGGATTCCCCACACTGGTAGTGTGTGATTCGTATTATTGTGTCCAGTCATAACATGAATATCTTCACTTCTTGGGCCAAAATGGATTTCGAGACTCTAAGAATTTCACAATCAAGCACAAAATGTTTTGGGAACAGGTGGCAAAGCTAAAAGATTGCTTGCCACAAGCTCATGTAATACACATACTTAGTCACCAACGTGTTTGGTGTTCATGTTGAAGGGAATTTCATTGCTGATAATGCTGCTAAAGCAATAGTTTGTACTGCTGCAGTGGCTGCTATCACTCATTCTAGTACAAGAACGGACAGGGACATTATGGTGTCTGTCAATGCTGCATGCAACGACACACACCTGCTGAAAGGCTTTCCGCTAAAGTACTCCTACAAGTTAGATGCACAAAACATACCATATGCTCACAATCCAGAAATGGGGGATAGAGTCATACTTAATACTAATCGCAGATTAGGGTTAATACTAGCTGCACATGAGGGTCTGGCTTCAGCACATTCAAGGATTACTGCTATAGTTTCATTTTTAAAGCAGCACTATTAGTGGCCTGGTCTTACTAAACAGGCTAAGGACTTTGTCCTCAAATGTGACATCTGCCAGAAGGTGAAGGGCTGAACCGTAGCACATCCACCACAGACACCTCTATTGCTTTCAAACAAACCTCTTGCTTGTATCTATTTGGCTCACTGCTGCCCCTTACAATCTGACACAGCTTACAAGTACGTCTTGTTGCCAGTGTATTTATGCTCCAGATTCCTGTGCATATGGCCACAGGGTCTGACGTTTAAACATGGGCTTACAAAGAGGCTGTGGAAAATATGAGTATGACCATGTTGTACTCTTCCCCCTAGCATCCTGAGGAAAATTCAAAAGATGAGAGGAAAAAACATGACTTAAAGCAGCCTTTAACAGTGAGGGTAATCGGTCGCAGTTGGGTCCTTAACCTATATGGGGTCCAGAGGGCACTTAACAATATACCAAGAACATCCCTGGGTGGCCGAACTCCATATGAAATCCTATTTAGGGTAAGAAGGTGGGTCACTAGCCTCGATAATGTCAGCACAGTGGTGGCAGACACATCGTTTGACATCAATAAACGTTTGGCTGTTTTACAGGAACTAAAGGAGTTCTGGGATGAACAAAGCAACATCCAAGTAAAATGCATGGCCACTGGTGAAGTGAAGGTTGTCCTGGCAAGACCCGGTTTGGTCTCAAAGATAGGGGATCTGATCACGGAGATAATTGCAGACAAAAAGGAGTTTGGAGGGGCATGGCCAGGCAAGATGACCGTGTGGATGTGATTCACCTTGACTCTGGAGCCACGTTGCTGTCCGAATATGATATTCTATGTGAGGGATAGCTAAACACTCACCCAGTCTAAGGCTAAGTTACCATTACACCGGCGGGGCTACAAAGGAATATTTACATGAGTCAGGAACTGAGGAATTAGTGCCAAAGGTAACCGCGTGGGAGATGCACCGGAGACCCACAAGATGGCTGCAGCGATGGGCAGAACAGCGCCTTCATGATCCCGCTAAAGGGGAGCTTGAAGGGACACCACAGTGGCCTGACCCAACCAGCAGTGTGGTGGAGCAGTGCAGAATGCTGAGGGGGGAGCGGCGTGACTTGCTGCCACACCCGACTCCAAAGACAGAGGTGCATTGGGTGATGCCCGAGTCTGCCACTGCTAACCTAATGGTGAGAGGGGGTCGGTAGGCAGCCCTGCCACCCATGTGTGGTACCGGGGGCTGTGAAGAGGCAGCCGGAGGCGATGTGGGCTGGCGTGAGGTGCCGCTCCCGGAATGCCTGACCCTAAGATGGCAGCCATCCTCGAGGAGCCTATGTGGCCGTGAATGGAGGACTTCCATGGGTATACTGCACAGTGGGGAGCCCAGGGCACCGCTGTAGGGGGTGCCCTTGCCTAGTTAAATGAAAACCCTGAAGATGCATGTAGGGTAAGGCCATATTTGGAGGCGGCATAAGGGAACCCAAGAGGGCCATAAAGGAATCCTGCCGAGAGAATAACAAAGCCCGGGGCTGATCACTTCTGGAGAGAGGGAGTCCCCCCGAGGAGCCTCAAGCTACTGGAGATAAAAGATGCTTTAGCGGCAGGGTCCCCCATTTTCTGCTGAAGGTCGTGCGCATGCAGGGTGAGGGTGGTGACCAGTCTGCATCTATGCCACCAAAGAAAGTGACAAGCAGAGTCTTCAACTACTTCACCCCTACCGAAAAGAGCAAGCTCCCAGAACAAAGAAAAGACACCGCTGCCATGGCGCTCACAAAAGACGATTTAATGGCCTCATTTAGATAATTCAAGACAGAACTATGCGCCGAGAATAAACTAGATATCAAGTTGTCAAGCTCAAAGCCGACCTAAACGATTGCATGTCTGCCCTCCTGCAGGACGTAGACTCAGTGGGCACCAGAGTTCTGGAGGTGGAAGCCCAGGCGCAGGACCTGGAAAAATATGCCACTGTCACACAAGACAAGATACAAGACCTCTAAATGCAGCTACAAGTGGCCCTACTGAAGATAGAGGAATTGGAAAATAGATCAGGAGGAGACAACAACAGAATTAGAGGCCTCGAGTAGGGAGTGGAGGGACCAGACCTGGAGGCCTTTATTGAAGGCCTCTTTGTGGAGATTGTGGGGCATCGCCAGTCAAAAATCAAGATTGAAAGGGCACACGGCGTAAGGAACCAAGCGGCAGGGGATCATCGTCGCACCCGCAACATCCTCGTCAAGCTACACTCTTTCAAGGTAAAAGAGGCGATCATGCAGGCAGTCAGGAAAACGGATGAGCTAGCCTTCTAGGGGTTCCGTTACGGACTATACCAGGATCTAGCGCCTGCCATGTTTCGGCGGAGGCAACAATTTAGCCCCATCACCATGAAACTGAGAACTGGAAAATTCAAATATAGATGGACATATCCCTTTGGCTTGAGTTTTGAACATAACAACAAAATGCAATATTTAACAGTAATAGAGGAGGGCCTGAAAGTAATGGGACTCTGCCCCCTTTGAGGCTGAGAGTAACCAGGGTACATTGAGGGGGAAAGAGCGCAACAGCAACAATGCCTCCCAATGGAGTACAACTGCCAAAAGCAGACGTTTCATCTGACTATATTTGTCTGCCACTGTTTTATGAATTTTTATTTAATTGTGTTATAAATATTTTTCATTTGTAATTCATTGATTGTCCATTTAAATTATTGGTGGTTATGTGTCTGAATTAAAATGTTTTTATTATGAGTATGTACACGTATAAATAAATACAATTTTTTACTTTTTAATTAGTTGTTGTGCTTTGCATATGTTTTTCTCTCCCTGGTTATATTACATTTCGTGTTTTTTCTTACACTGTCTATTTTCCCTGTAAAACAAATTCCGTTGCTTAAACAGGGGGTCCTTGTTATTTACGCCACGACGTTTCATCTGGGGCCACTAACTAGTGGGCCAAAGAGACCCTACGAGAGTCCTGAGACATCATGAGATCTCAGCGATGGACACAGCGGGAGGGAACCCGAATCTCACATTAAGGGTTTCAAGGGCGGGGGAGAGCTCAAAAATAAAGCTATGGTGATTTCCATTGCCTCCTGGTTCGTGAAAGGGCAGAATTTGCCACTTAATAGACATAAAATATGGAAGTACCTGGTTGACCATCACTTTGAGGTAGTGGCACTCCAAGAAACACACTTAACATGCTCTGAGGAGCTCAAGATACACCATAGAAACTACTCCCTAATCTACAGATCCACATCTGGTACCAAACAGAGGGGGGTGACACTGCTCTTCCATAACTCTACTAAGTTCCAACTAGAACCTGTAAAGTCAGATAAAGAAGGCAGGATTGTCATGGTGAAGGGGAAATTGAGGGGGCGACTATGCACATTTATTTTGGTGCATGCTCCCAACGTGGGACAACCTGCGTTTCTATCCTCTTTGCTTGACCTGGTGGGAGAATTTGCCGAAGGCCCAACAGTCCTTATGGGGGATTTTATTCTCACATGGCAGGCACAAATAGATAGCACACATCCGCACAGAATCGCTACAGGCAATTTTCCCAAGGGAATTTAAAAAGGATCTGCACACATTAGGGCTCAAGGATGCATGGACTATATATACATTCTTTTTCTTCTTTTTTTTTTTTTACTTGCTTTATTTTTCCCACATGTAGCTTGAACTATATATTGTGTGCTCCTCCCTTACAATGTATCCCAAACTTTCCCAATGTGATCACTCCCATCCTTATGCTTTGTATTCCTCCCCCCTTGATCCTGTAAAGCGCTCTGATACCCTCACGGGTCTGGTTCGCGCTCTATTAAGCTATAAAATAAAATAAAATAAAATAATGTGCACCAAATGTATTCATGGCTCGATTATATTTTTATCAGCCAAAGCTTACTGGGTTCGCTCCAGACGGCGCAAATTCTCCTGATCACTATTTCTGATCACAAACTCGTCACCGCATGCTTGACCTGGGGCAATACCACTCCCAAGATACTACTATGGTACTTCCCCTTGTCACTGACAAGGGACATACTATTAACCACATGGATGCTGTAAATATTTCTCTGCTGTGCTGCAGATCCCAGAGTCCCATTTTTCATGACGAGCTCAGCTCGTCATGAGCACACAAGCAGTGTACTGCATGACGAGCTGAGCTCGTCATGAGCATGGAAGGGGTTAAGCGACAACTTAAAGGGGGCTATCAAATAATTTTTCAACTAAATTGCCCACATGACACCTTGCCCCTGAATAACTGGGATACATTTAAAGTGGTTCTGAGGGGGAAATGCTTAGAGCTTAATGCCACACTGAATAAATAGAGGGATAAAGAGATGGAAGCTACAGAGTAAACTAAATGCTCTAAAGGGGAAGATCAAGGTGATTTATACCAACAGAGCTGAATACACCCTGTTACAGATCCCGCAAATCTCTTTCCCATAGGGGAACAAGCTGGGAACCCACTTAGCCAGGCAGTTTTGGGAAAAAAGAGAGAGGGATCACATTGGAGGTATACAAGATATTGAGGGCAATATAGGGCACTCTGATATAAACGAGGCCAACATATTTAGGACATTCTACAAGGAGCTTTATACATGTGAGCCGCATGACACAGATGCACAACACTGGTACTTGCAGTTGCTGGAGATCCCGTAGGTCTCCCAGGCCTGGAATGATAGCCTTAAGGCACCCATCACCAACCAGGAGGTAGAGAAAGCGATCAAGGCACTTAAACCTAACAAAACCCATGGGCCTGATGACCTGACAGCTCACTTTTATAAAACATTTGCGCCAGATATCATTCCACAGCTCACCCAGCTTTTTAACACTATGACAGAGGGGACCAGTGTGACACCATACATGGCAGTAGCTGTGATAATGGTGATCTCTAAGCAGGGGAAAAACACACAACACTGCGCCTCATATAGGCCAATTGCGCTCTTGAATCTAGACTCCACACTATACTATGCTATCTTGGCAGCGAGGCTAGAAGACTTGATGCCAGATCTAATCCACCCTGATCAATCAGGCTTCAAAAAAGGGAGACAGACCCATGACAATATCCGCAGGACATTACATCTGATTGAAAAGGTAACTAAACATAAGATCCCAGTGATACTCGTAGGCCTGGATGCTGAAAAGGATTTTGACAGGGTGGATTGGTCATTCCTATTCCTCACACTAGAATACTTTGGGTTCAGGAAGAAATTCATAGATATGATCAAGGCCAACTATGCGCAGCCACGATCTAGACTGCAGGTTAACGGGACCAGCTCAGACCCATTCCCGCTTGATTGAGAGGCAAGGCAGGGCTGCCCACTGTCACTTCTGCTATTTGCTTTAAGCATAGAGCAGCTGGCACTGTGGATCCAGGCCTCCCCAGAGATAAGGGGCATCAGCTTCGGGGGTGAGGAACATAAAATCTCATTGTTCACAAATGATGTCCTGATGATGCTCACCCCCCGGACCACTCGCTACAGGCCTTGCAGGGGGAACTAAGCAAGTTTGAAAAGGTGGCGGGTTTCAGATTTAACCTCAACAAATCATCTAAATCTTATGGTAACAGAAGATGAAGCTAAGCTCCTTCGTGAGCGGACTCCCTTTCAGTGAGCCAAACGCTCAATCCAGTACCTTTGGCATACAACTAAAACCACAACCAGAGGGCATATATAGGGCCACCTACCCTCCTCTCTTACTCCAACTCCAGCATGATCCTAAACACTGAAAACCGCTCTTTATCTTTTGGCTAGGATGTATACATGCAATAAAAATGACAGTGCTGCCAACATTTTTATATTTATTCCAGACGCTACCAATTGACCTAGATAGAGATCTTCTTCATAGACTATTTCCATGATCACTCGATATATCTAGCAAAACAGTAGGGCTTGCCTTCCCTTCCATTACCTGAGACGCAAGAAAAACGAGGAGTGGCTCTCTTTGATTTTAACTTATACTACAAAGCAGCCCAATTGAGGATCGTGGCGGAATGGTCCAAGGGGGAACCAGAAAAGTACTGGTTGCATATGGATAGGGCGATAGTGGGAAGAACAATATGGGATTTCTATGGAAACCTAAGAAGGATAGACACACAAACGCCTACATTAGCACTCCTACCCGAACCACTCTTAAGGTGTGGGACCAGGTATCTAGGGAAAGGGAGTGGACCACACTTCCGTCACCCTACACTCTGATTCATTATAACTGGGAATTCCCCCCTGTGTTCCACGAGGGCCTGTTTGAGGCATGGAGGGAGAGTGATTGCTTCATGCTTTCAGACCTATTCTACAACTATGATATACTCACATTTGAAAGCTGTCAAAGGGAGTTTCAACTATCCCCTAACGAGCACTTACACTATCTCCAAATCAAGCACTGTGCCCTTCACCCACAGGTCAGAGAGGCAGCAACTTGAGAACCAACACAGAAATGTTTGTGCGGTGGGTGTGTTCCATGAGGGTTGTAATCTCCTTCCTATACAGCTTACTATTCTCTACACTGCACTACACTCACCGAAACTCAGATACATGAATCTCTGGGAACATATGACGAAGTGGGAAATCTCCGACAGGGAGTGGAAGCGACTGTGGACAGACATTACCAAGAACAATCACTCCCTAGAGTTGAGGGAAGCCCAATTTAAAACTCTTTTTGACTGGTACATGTACCCACAAAACACCTCTGATCAGTGTTGGAGGGGGTGCGGCCTTTTTGGAGACTTTCAACATATTTGGTGGGACTGCCCCACGATCAAAATATTTTGGGAGGAAATTCTGGCCCACATGAAAGACATGTTGGGTTGCCCTGTTCCGACTTCCATGGAGGGGATCCTCTTGGGTATAAGAGACCCAGAGCTGGAACACCAAACTAAAGCACACAGAGCCATTATGTGGGCTTGCATATGTGCTGCCAAAACCGCACTTGCTGCAGCATGGAAGAAGAAAGTGACACTGAGCTGTCTCAGTGGCACTCACTCCTCTGGAAATGTTTTTGCATTGAGAGGATGGCAGATATTTTCAGGGACAAGTACAAAAAGTTTGAATACAAACGGGGCCCATTAGTCACATATCTTACATAGGGCCTCCCCTTAGCAGTTTGCCCACCTTCACTTCGGGCTATGCATCTGTTCCAGTTTTAGATCACGTAGTCCCTGAGACAGGTATTTCCAGAGAGGCGAAGGGCCCTCCCGCTCGGTGGAGTTTTGATATAGGCCCGGGCCCTGTAAAATGCCCTTGGAGTCAGCGAACACACCACTTAGCTACCATCACCATTGTTTTTTTCACTGTTTAGGGGTTAGGGTTGGGGGGGTGGACCAGTTAGGTTGGGGTTTTCAAGTAGGGCGGCTTAAGAGACTCAACGCATAAGAATAGAAGGGTTGGCCTGACATTAGATCAAAGCGGACAATACCGCTCCCCCCTGTGGAGAATCTGTATCTCCATTAGCATACTCAGCAGGTATGGTAAATGCTGGTTTCTCTTCAGTATAATGTCAACCTATGTATCGCTCAAGTCTCATAAAATTATTACGGTAACGATTTGTTATATTGTAAAGTGTGATGAGCTGATACATTTGTCAAATGTGAAATTAAATGCATGTTTGAAAGAAAAAAAAGGAGTTTGGAATGCCTGTACCTGCCCTGGCTGTCGAACGTACAAGAACTGTACTTTTTCTGCCTCTTGATTGTTGAAGAGACAAAAGGTTTGTCTCTATTGATCTGATCAACCCACATCATGTGGCCGATTCTCAACAGTAAGCCACTTGGGCTCCTGGGTAGCCACCACTCTCCTGTCACTACCACACATGACGCTTCATTCAGCACACATAGAAGTTGTAAAAGTGCATTTTTTTAAATGATTGTTTATGTGCAAGAAGGGGGACCTTCCGGCACATAAACAATCATTGGCATTTAGCTGTTTCTATGGAAACAGCAAAAACTAGGAGAAATAAAGCCTTTCTCCTCTTTTTGCTTGTTTGAGACCAGGTTTTTCCTGGTCTTAATTTTGGTCTTACCTCCTATTTAATATGCCCTTGTAAATAGGAGGCAGACTCAATGGGTGTTGAAGTGGAATGCCCACTGCAACACCGATTGCCCTCCCCTTTCACGCTAAATACATTGTGAAAGGGTGCCTTATTTACAAGGCAGAGTTAAGACATGTTAATTGGCTTAATGCTGCCTTGCAAATAAGGCAAGGCCCCTATTGCGATAGGGTCTTGTAGATATGCCCCATAGTTTCTTGTGAGTGTGCATTTAGTTTGGGCTTCCTTGTGACAAAATACAACTACAAAGGGAAAGTTTCTGATCATCAGATCTTGGTGCTAATATTCTTTATTACTGTAATAAAACTTTTGGTCTGTATGATCCTTGCCTGTATACTTTTCTTTAGTAGATTTGGGTTTGCAGTAATCATATTTCATATCAATGGTATTTCCTGTGATGTGTCTATTTGAGTTTAATTTCGAGGTTATAAACAGTTATCCTATTCCTGGTCATCATTGGGTAACCTCCAGTTCCCCTGAATATCCAACCCTTCTCAGCACAGAGCAAGGTCCATCGGAGGACCAATTGATTTTGTAAAGTGAGCAAAGGGCCCAGTAAATGCAACAGCAGTCTTTAGGATAACATCTATGCAGGTGGAAATTGAATCTACTGCTTTACCTCGAGAGGGTGTTAATCTTCATTGTTTCATTACTGAGAGTTTCAAATTATAAGTTCTCTCAGAGACAAAGAAGATGCATTTTTCTTATTTATGTTCTTTGCTGCTAAAATTTCAGTAGCGAGGATGAGTAATAATATTTGTCTCCATGTCTTTAATAGAAAGTAAGTATCCTCTCACAATTGTGGTGGAAACTCAAATTGTGAGATTGACTGGCCCAAACTAGGAAGTTTTAATGTAAAAAGCCTTTGGTTGAGAGAAAAAAATAAAAAGCTGGCATATCTTGGAGATAATAATGGTTGAGGTATTTTCTAAGCTACTGTGTTACAAAAACAATTAAAGCCAAATACTCTTTCTTGATTGTGAAAACATAAGCATATGCAGCTTTAGGAGATGTTCAACACATTGTTTGCTTTCAGCAGGTAGATTATTAACCACTTAATTCTTTTCTTCCTGCTCTGTCATTTAGCCAACATAGTACTATTTCCTAAATCTCTATAAAGATCAAGCAATACAAACATCCCAAAGGAGATTTTATATTGAGTCCTGTTTCTTCTTGATTTGAGATTCCAAATCTCTATGGTGGTCATTATAACCTGCAGCATCTGAAGAAGTATGGATATGTTTATATTTAATAGGCCCAGGTGCAACAAAAGCCTTTATGCAGCAGAATTGTGTTTTCACCTACATTTATCACATTTCGCTCTCAGTTCGGCAACAGAGAAGTCATTGTATGTTTTAAAGATGCAGAACAATCCATCTCACTCTTTCCCTTGTCTCTCTCCAATGACTGCTGTGCTTTGCAACTAGATCATAAACCGAGGATTAAAGTGCAATTCAGAAACGTGATGTACTAATGATACCAATTAAATAGAAAACAGAAAGGGAGAGAATGATTCGCTGTATTTGTACTGTTTGTACGAAAATAAATGCCAGAAATATGGTTTTCTAGTAGAATATTGAACAAAATACGTAAATTGACATCTAGAGTAGCGTTATTTTCATTCATGGGCAAATCCCCCAGTAAATTTACTTGCCTGTTTATATGTATGTACATCAGCTAGGGGTCACAAGAGATCGCAGCTTCGACCACTAGCACTTCCCTTGGGACCCCTGACACTGACCTTGCAACCCCTGGTCTTAGAGGAGGCATAGTCAGAGTTCTGATGCAAGGTATAGGCGATCTCTACAGTGGCCCAGGTCTGTGTGCCCATTACACCTCTTTAGGGACTGCACCAGCTCACTAACATTGAATATGGATTCCTTTCAGCTTGTGTAGGCCCAGCCCTATGTGTAAACACTTTGTCTCTCACATCTCAAAAATATGAACCCATAGTCATCCTTCTCCTTTCATTTTGTTGTGGTCGCAATGTGTTAAGCAGAAGAAGAGCTTCTTGCAGTCGAGTCAATGTGCAGGGCACTTCATGCTTTTCGAAATACACAAAAGGTGATGGTAGGAGCACCGTGATTTATATTCACTGCACTTGACTTCAATTTAACCCTGTGGTAATACTACAGGCTCTTGTTCGCCATTTCGATATCTACATTTCATTTGACCAGTGGCATTACTGAGATTTGACAGGGAACTGGCAAAAAAAACTCACTGTATATGTATATATTTATATAAATTCACAGAAAAAACAATAGGTTTCAAGCAGGTTATAGTTAGGAATCATCATTTAAAAAACCTTAGAAATTCATTGAAAAAAACCATAGGTTTCAGGGGTGTTATAGTTAGCTGGACATTTCACTCATACAAAACCATTGAAATTCCTCTGTTATAGTTAGTTGTACTAACTGTAACTCTCGCGCCCGCAATCCACTGGTGATGATGCACATATTACATCATTCATGAAATGGTCAGTGACATCACTGATGACATCACTGATGGCGGTATCTGTGCTGAGTACTGCCTTCAATCTACACTGCGGTCAGTAGAATTGACAACTTGATACCAGTTGCGCATCAGCACTACAGAAAACATTGAATTCAGTCTCGATTTATTTAAAGCAGAGACAATTGTACTATGTCCTCAGATTTTATTAAGGTATGCAGAGTAGGAAATTCAGCCTTCATTTATTTAATGCAGAGACAATTGTACTATATGTCTTCAGATTTCGTTTAAATAAGTGACAAAAAGCATTCGTCCATGTCTGTGTCAACAACTGCCTTCAATCTACATTGCGAACAGCAGGGTTCACAACTTGAATTCAGCTTTTCATCTACACTACGGACAGCATTCAAGTTATCCTTGATTTATATAAGGCAGAGACAATTCTACTGTATGTGTTCTGATTTTTTTACATAAGTCACAAAAATCATTTGTCAATATTTGTGCTGACAACTGCCTTCAATCTACATTTTGAGGGCAAACTCGGAGAAATGGCTGCTAATAAAGCATCTTCTGATTCAGAACACTCTGGAAATGAAGAATGTGTGCCTTAACCTCCCCCTCCAGAGAAGTATTCAGCAATTGTCTGGAAGTTTTTTACTTTTCGTCCGAGGCAGAAGAAGGTTAATGCTACCAAAGTCACTTGCAAAATCTGCAAGGCGATGCTGTGCAGGGGTGACCCTACAAAAAAATAGTCCTGTGGAACAGCAACTATGAGGCAACATCTTCAGACAAAATATCCAGGAAACTTCGAAAGAGAGTAAATGAGGAGACTAAAAGACTTCTGCCTTTGATCTGCAGTGCGGTCAGTAGAGTTTACAACTTGATATCAGTGGTGCAGAAGCACTACAGACAACATTGAATTCAGTCCCGACCTCATATTTTGTTAAACTATGAACAGTAGGAAATTCAGCCTTCATTTATTTAATGCAGAGACAATTGTACTATATGTCTTCAGATTTTGTTTAAATAAGTGACAAAAAGCATTCCTTGATGTTTGTGCCAACTACTGCCTTCAATTTACACTTCGGACAGCAGGGTTCACTACTTGAATACAGCTTTACAAGTACACTATAGACAGTAGGGGATTCAGCCTTGATTTACTTAATGCAGAGACAATTATACTGTATGTATTTACATTTTGTTTAAATGCGTGAAAAAAAGCATTCTTCTATAACTGTGCTGATTAGTGGCTTCGCTGTAGACTGAGGACAGTAGTATTCACAACTTGAATTCAGCTTTCTATCTAAACTACAGACAGTAGGGAATTTAGCCTTCATTTATTTAAGGCACAGAGAAAAAAATACTCCTGTGGCACTGCTAGTATGCGCAAACACCTTTAATCCCAACATTCTGTGAACTATGTTCACAAAGAATGTAGAACACAGCGCCAAAATGTACCTCCACCACCGGCAATACTAAGTACCTCTGGGGCATCACCTTCAACATCATCACCAGACATGCGCCCCCTTTTTGAGAAAGTTAGAATGCACTGCGTGAAATGCAATCGTTTAATTTGTTATGGGGAGCAATCAGTAGACCTAGTTTGCAGAGTAATTGATAACCATTGATGGTAGTTTTTTTCCCCTCAAAGTTCATGCAGTATAGTATGCAACAGTCAATGCTTTGAGTACAGACTGGTAGAATCATGCATCATTGCAGGGTGAGCACAAGCTGAGCACCAAACGTACCACTAACTCAGTGCACCATAAATAATAGCCATGTGCCCTTATTAAGGCAAAATTCAGTGGTCAAAAAGCATTACCCCAAGTGCAGCCTGTCCGCACCACGCTAGAGAAGTGTGGCTCAAATGGTTAGAGCGGCAGACCCTGATGCAGAGGTCTGGTCTGGGACCAGGGTTCAATACCCGCCTAGGCGGGTCTTGGGCTAAATTTCCTCGGACCTGATAATTCTCGCCTCGGTGCCTATTCTATTCATGGGTCCCACTCTGCAACTCTGGGCAATAGCTTGCTTAATCTCCACAATGGCCCCAACAGCGCTGGGATGCCTGGCTTCACCTTGGGGTTGCCCAGGAGTGGACATTTCACAGGGAAAAAGCCAGGAAGGGTTCCTAAGCGGTATAAGGACAGCGCCGGGTCACCTCCGGTGGAGGTAGCTGTGCGCTTTACAAATGCCGGCATTTCATTTCATTTATCATCGCAGGTTACGTACACACTCAGTCCCAAAGGTACTACTAACTCAGTGCACCATAATTCATCGCCACGTGGCCGTATACAGGCAGAATTCAACTGACTCTTTATTCATTATTTTCAGAGTGCAGTACTAAACTAAATAAAACATCTATCAAACCCTATACAATATCCCTTTAGTAGCCTTCTTTCAAAAACGTCTTTTATATCAGCACTAGGTTTAGTTGAAAAACAAAATTCACACTGCAACTGCAAAGGCACAGTCAATGGCAGTCCACACTGTGGACAGCACAGGTCACAACTTGAACTATAATGTCCCTGCAACATATACATTTTGACAATGTATTCCATACATGTTTCATCTTTTATTTCAATCGTGATTACAGATTATGCAGTCCAGTAGGCAACACACTGACTAGCAGACGTACCGCTAACTCAGTGCACCATAAATAATCACCACGTGGCCTTATTAAGGCAAAATTCAGTAGCAAAAGACATTGTTAGCAGTGCGGTCTGCCCGAACCACACATTATCGCAGGTTCCACACAAACCGACCCTACCTCAGTGCACCACAACTCATGAACACTTTACGATAGAATCTTCGGTGTATTTTTTTATATGTAGTGCTCTTACCTTTGTACAGCTGAAATCATAAACCATTTACAATTGAATATCTATGTATGATATCATAATTACTATTCTACTTGTTACCAACAGCAACGTAATAAAATGGAATCGAGCACACGTGCCCGTACACACTTCAACTATCTACATGTGTTTGTATATTTATTATGTTCGTAAAATGCTGCTCCTGCGCCCTACCACATTATATTGTGATATAAATAGCATATACAACCATCTTACCTCTGACAGATAGGGGCTCATTAGGATGGCGGACAGAGGAGCTACCGTGGCCCTGGAGTACGCGGAAAATGCCTTTTCCGTGTCCGCCTGCCGCGGACACTCCGTCCGCCATATCAGGATAGGAAACAGTGTCAAATTTCCGTCCGCGACGGAAAAGCACGCACCGCCGCCCAACTACACCCGACCACGTGGCGGACGGAACACATCCTGAGACTCCGCCGTACGTACTGACATCAAAGACCGTCCCCCAAATAAAGATGGCGGAAATTACACATAAAACCGCAGCGGAAAAACAACCTGTCTGAACACGGCGGATTCCCCACAGCGAAGAAAAGATACATAGCAGAGATACCTACCACAAGCTGCTCGCCACCATGGACCCAGCGCTACACGCTTTCCCAATGCTCTTCGCGATCCACCACGTCCTAGTCTTGGCCCACCATGGACGCCGACGCAGGTAAGGCACAAACCATTGGCTGCATGGAGGGGAATACCTGCAAGGGTCGTGACGTAGGGAGGGGGAGTGTCATGTTACCGAAACCACTGATGAGAAGCAAATAGAAATACACATTTGTAGTACGCAAGCATGAATGACAACGACAAACCACGAGACATGATTGACTACCTTTATTGCACATAATAGGGGTATAATCACAGTGTATGCGTGAGCATGGGCAAAGTGGGCACCAGAGCATGAACATCAGAGGCAGCACGTGAGAGGGAGGAATGCAGTATCACAGCATCAACAGGGCATTGTGGACAACAGAGCAGGTACATCAGAGGCAGCACGTGAGAGGGAGGAATGCAGTATCACAGCATCAACAGGGCAATGTGCCCAACAGAGCAGGTACATCAGAGGCAGTAAACGAGAGGCAGAATGCAGTATCAGAACAGCAACAGGGCATTGTGCTTAACAGAGCAGGTACATCATTGGCAGCACGTGAGAGGGCACAATGCAGTATCAGAACAGCAACAGGGCATTGTGCTTAACAGAGCAGGTACATCATTGGCAGCATGTGAGAGGGCACAATGCAGTATCAGAACAGCAACAGGGCATTGTGCTTAACAGAGCAGGTACATCATTGGCAGCACGTGAGAGGGCACAATGCAGTATCAGAACAGCAACAGGGCATTGTGCTTAACAGAGCAGGTACATCATGGCAGCACGTGAGAGGGCACAATGCAGTATCAGAACTGCACCAGGGCATTGTGGACAACAGAGCAGGTACATCAGAGGCAGCACGTGAGAGGGCATAATGCAGTATCAGAACAGCAACAGGGCATTGTGGACAACAGAGCAGGTACATCAGAGGCAGCACGTGAGAGGGCATAATGCAGTCTCAGAACAGCAACAGGGCATTGTGGACAACAGAGCAGGTACATCAGAGGCAGCACATCAGAGGGGCTAAGTGCATCTACAGTCCATAGCACTGAGCATGTCCATCAGAGGCAGCACGTGAGAGGGTCTAAGTGCATCAACAGTCCATAGCACTGAACATGTCCATCAGAGGCAGCACGTGAGAGGGGCTAAGTGCATCAACAGTCCATAGCCCTGAACATGTCCATCAGAGGCAGCACGTAAGAGGGGCTAAGTGCATCAACAGTCCATAGCACTGAACATGTCCATCAGAGGCAGCACGTGGGAGGGGCTAAGTGCATCAACAGTCCATAGCCCTGAACATGTCCATCAGAGGCAGCACGTGAGAGGGGCTAAGTGCATCAACAGTGAAATGACTTCAGGTAGAGCAGAGTTGAAGATTAATTAAGTAGTTTATTTATAATAACAACCCCAGGGAGATCCAAGACCCAACTCATCCAGTGACTGCTCATCTGTGTACTGCTCCCTGGATTCCACACTCTGGAATCCAGTGAGCACAGAGACCATGGAACATTGCATCATCATAAGGATATAACATATCTCCCTTTCTATAAAAACATTGAAATAAAACTTAAAAGAAAAAACAATTAACTATACTGTAACCCAAAATCATGTGTCAGATGTTATCAAAATCATGAATAAACATAATCTTTCATCCATACAGGTTTACCTTTAGGTCTAGTTGATAAAGACACTGAGGTGGGAACAGAAGTGGAAACAGGATTACATTTGGGCACAGTGGATAAAGAAGTGGAAACAGAAACAGGTTTACCTTTAGGTTTAGTTGATAAAGACACTGAGGTGGGAACAGAAGTGGAAACAGGATTACATTTGGGCACAGTGGATAAAGAAGTGGAAACAGAAACAGGAACATCATTTCTCTTTTCAATGGATGTTTTTTGAGAACTTGTAGCCTGACTAATAATGTGTTTACATTCAAGATCGTTCATCTTGTAATGCTTCTTATATTCCATTGTTTACCATCATCTAGTTTTACGACGTTACCAGTAATTGAGACAATTTGCTTGGGTTTAGACCACTTAGAAGAACCAGGTTTCCGATTCCCCATTAATTGTGAACGTACCCAGTCACCAATCTTAAATGTTCTACCACTACAGTTGATTTTTGAATTGTGACAATTAACATATTTGTTTTGGTATCGTTGAACCTTACTTGTTAATATCTTGCTGTCAACTACACTTGGATGGTTTCTGGACATCCAAGCGGGCTTGACTTTAGATCCAGCCGCACGCCCTTTTAATAAAGAAAATGGAGATACTCCAGTAGCTGTGTGGGGAGTGTTCCTGTAACACCACAACATTTCTTTGACAGCATTTTTGCAATCATCATTATTATTGCTGGCCAGTTGAATGCATTCTTTCAACACTCGGTTGAATCTTTCTACTAAACCATTTTCTCTTGGATTATATACAGATGTTGTCATGTGTTTAATGCCAACTTTGTTAAGATAGACTGAGAATTCTTCTGCTATAAATTGAGGACCATTATCAGATAGGATGATACTTGGATAGCCCTCTCTACGAAAGATTCCTTCACAGAATTCAATAATATTTGAGGCCTTAATATCTTTGACAAAAGCCACTTCCGGCCACTTTGAATGAAAGTCCATCAAGACAATTGCAAACTTGTTTTCAATACCTTTAACATGAAATGGACCACAAATGTCAACAGCTACTTTGTCCCAAGGTCTGTCAGGGAAAGGAGTAGCAGCTATGGTAGTTTCTTGGGACTTATGAGACTTGTCACTAGACATACATGCCAGACAATTTCT
This sequence comes from Lissotriton helveticus, assembly GCF_964261635.1. Taxonomy (NCBI): domain Eukaryota; kingdom Metazoa; phylum Chordata; class Amphibia; order Caudata; family Salamandridae; genus Lissotriton; species Lissotriton helveticus. The sequence continues at coordinate 755,127,328 of NC_136059.1, read as the reverse complement.
AACACACCTGTCTATGTCCTTGTCCATTCCAACCCACCAAAAATCATTTCTAGCTCTTCTTTTCATGCTAGTCATTCCACTGTGTCCTTCATGTAACAAATTCAATAATCTGTCACGCAAAACTGCAGGTACAACTAATCTGTCACCTCTCCTAAGAATTCCATCATAAAATGATAATTCTGGCCAGACCATCTTATAGTTTGCCAAGATGGACTTGTCTAGGGAAGACAGATCTACACCAATGTGTAGATTGTTGATAACTTGTTGTAACGAAGTGTCATCAGACACAGCTTGTACCCATTCCTGCTTGCTGAATGCATTGTTGCAAGACTCTTCAATGCTGGCTATTAACCACTCATCATTGTCTTCTGTTGTATCACTTTTGACACAAGGTAAAGGAAGGCGAGATAAACAATCTGCACTTATATTTTTATGACCTGGAACGTAGTTAATTTGAAAATTATATCCTTGTAATCTATACAACCACTTTGCTATTCTAGGTGTAGCCCTTGAAGCACCTTTAGTGGTAAAAATGTCAATAAGAGGTCGATGATCAGTTCTTAATTCAAATGAAGTTCCCCAAATAAAAGTCTTGAAATGGTCTACACCCCACCAACATGCTAACGCTTCCTTTTCAATTACTGAATAAGAAGGTTCAGCACCCTTAAGTGTGCGAGACGCAAAGGTATATTTTGGCAAACGCTCGTGTAAAGATATTAGAATTGCGCAATTGGTTACATAAAGTGGCAAGATTTTACCACAAAGAGTTTATCTATTAGTTTGGATTTTAAATGCAAAAAGATAAGTTTAAAAAGTGAAACATTACACGATGTAGATAAAAATTTTGAATACATACATCAGATGCCTTGGAAATCCACAGAAACGTTCATATATAATCTGGGGTTGTTGTTGTTGTATTCATAGGATGAAAGAAAATCTTCAGTTCATCATTTGATTTTCTTCATGAAGTCTTCATTAGTTCAGTTGAAGTCTTCATTAGTTCAGTTGAAATTCTTCAATATATCCCATCCTCGTGGCCACTGAAATGACTTCAAGTAGAGCAGAGTTGAAGATTAATTAAGTAGTTTATTTATAATAACAACCCCAGGGAGATCCAAGACCCAACTCATCCAGTGACTGCTCATCTGTGTACTGCTCCCTGGATTCCACACTCTGGAATCCAGTGAGCACAGAGACCATGGAACATTGCATCATCATAAGGATATAACAAACAGTCCATAGCACTGAACATGTCCATCAGAGGCAGCACGTGAGAGGGGCTAAGTGCATCAACAGTCCATAGCCCTGAACATGTCCATCAGAGGCAGCACGTGAGAGGGGCTAAGTGCATCAACAGTCCATAGCACTGAACATGTCCATCAGAGGCAACACGTGAGAGGGGCTAAGTGCATCAACAGTCCATAGCACGGAACATGTCCATCAGAGGCAGCACATCAGAGGGCAGAATGCAGTATCAGAACAGCAACAGGGCATTGTGGACTACAGAGCAGGTACATCAGAGGCAGCACAAGTACGTGTCCCAACCAACCCGTCCCAGGGACCACAACAGTGCAAGGCTGTTCTCAATGGACAATGGACACACCATGTGAAATAACATGTGAGTGAAGTGATCAGCACCTCACATCACAGAATCAGGTGGACTGCGTAAACTACCTGCCTCGGACACACTGCCAGCACCAGAAACAGGAGTGTGAGACACAGCCACAGCCCGAGTGACAGACACATGGGCTACAGACCCAGACACACTGCCAGCACCAGAAACTGGAATGTGAGACACAGCCACAGCCCGAGTGACAGACACATGGGCCACAGACCCAGACACACTGCCAGCACCAGAAACAGGAATGTGAGACACAGCCACAGCCCGAGTGACAGACACATGGGCCACAGACCCAGACACACTGCCAGCACCAGCAACAGGAATGTGAGACACAGCCACAGATGTAGTGACTGACACGTGTGCCACTGACCCAGACAGACTGCCAGCACCAGAAACAGGAGTGTGCGACACAGCCACAGATCTACTCACTGACACATGAGCCATAGACCCAGATACACTATCAGGACCTGCAACAGGAGAGGGCACAACTGAGACTGTGCTACTACATGATGCATGACAGCAAACAACAGACACAGTGGCACTATCTGATACATGAGAGTCAACTGCACCTGCGGCACTGGGACCACTGAAATGATGAGCCACAGGGCTGTATGGGCCAGGAGGCGGGGTGGCCCTGGGAGCTGGGGATAGCTGACTTGAGCGACATCGGGGTGGGCAGGTGTCAATGGTGTGTGTCTGCGTTTCTTAGGGATATGTGAATGCACCCTGGACAGGACAGGACTGGCAAGTGGTGGTGACTCTAAACAAATATCACCCACCATAGGTGGAGCATCTGCAGCCGGGGATCGGGTTTCTGGGGACGTGCTGGAGCCTGCTTTTCGTTTGCTGTGTGCCTGCCGCCTGGACTCAGATACATGTGTAATGGGGGATGCAACAACAGGGGACTCCCTCCTCTGCTTCTGACTGGCCTGGATGGGAGTGGAGGTATGGGGGGACTCTGCCGCGGAGACATCTGTTTGGCGTACATTCGAAAACATCAGCCGCAGTGCAGCCAGGGGTGATGTATGCCTGTCCTTGACTGCGCCATTGTCCATGGTAGAAGCCTTGTCCGTAGGAAGTGCCTTATCCGTAGGTGGAGTGTTGTCTCTGGTTTTTGCCTGTGCCTTGGTCGGTGCCCTGTTCCTGCCAGCAGACTTGTCGTCTGTGGTGTACCTGTCTCCAGTAGATACCTGCTCTCTGTGTGTGTCCCTGCCCTTGGGAGATGGACCTTGCTCTGTTGTGTGTCTGTCCTTGGGACTCTCCCTGCTCTTAGGATGTGCCTTTGCCTTTTGACTGTCCCTGTCCCTGTCCTTGGGAGTGGCCCTTTCCTCTGTTGTGGGCCTGCCATTGGGCCTCTCCCTGCTCTTAGGAGGTGCCTTTGTCTTTTGACTGTCCCTGTCCCTGTCCTTGGGAGTTACCCTTTCCTCTGTTGTGGGCCTGCCCTTGGGACTCTCCCTGCTCTTAGGAGGTGCCTTTGTCTTTTGACTGTCCCTGTCCCTGTCCTTGGGAGTGGCCCTTTCCTCTGTTGTGGGCCTGCCCTTGGGACTCTCCCTGCTCTTAGGAGGTGCCTTTGTCTTTTGACTGTCCCTGTCCTTTGGAGTGGCCCTTTCCTCTGTTGTGGGCCTGCCCTTGGGACTCTCCCTGCTCTTAGGAGGTGCCTTTGTCTTTTGACTGTCCCTGTCCCTGTCCTTGGGAGTGGCCCTTTCCTCTGTTGTGGGCCTGCCCTTGGGACTTTCCCTGCTCTTTTGAGGTGCCTTTGTCTTTTGAGTGGCCTTGTCCAAGGGACTGTCCATGGACTTGTGAGTATCCCTTGCCTTGGGAGTACCTTTTGTGTTGAATGCCTGTGTAGCATGTGAAGGCATGTCCCCCAACAACACTTGTGGATCCTGTGTGTGTACTCCAGTGTATCTGACGTTGTCTTCGTGAACAGATTTTGCTGACCTAGGGGATGGTGTCTGTGCCCTCCGTGCCCTGACGTGCTGTCTGATGCTGCTTCTAGTGCAATAACCTGTATTAGAGTCCTGCTCGGAATAATCACTACCCCCTGAGACATCCAGTGGTGTAGATGGGGAAACAGAAGTAGCACCCTGTCCATGTGACTGTACTATTGCAGACGACACACTGCTTGCCAATGACTGCACTGTCCTGTGTAGACCAGCAAGATCGCCATGCATCCCTTCCATGAATGCCACCACCTGCCCCAACTTCCTATCATGGTCTTGGAAAGCATTTGTCATATTGGTCTGCCCCACACACAGCTGTCGCATCAGATCAACGGCCTCAGCACACAGTGCATTTTGGCTCACCGTGGCAGGGGCAGCGGTGCCTGCACCGAACGCCACTCTGCTCCCCCTACTCCTGCGTGCACGAACAGTACATGGTGCAGTTGGCGGAAGTGTGGGCCCTGTGTGCTGTGTTCCGACAGAAGGTGTTGATTGCCCACTCCCAGTCTGTGACAACAGTGCTGGCTCACCAAGATTTTCCGAAGATGAGGACGATGGTGTCTCCACATGCGAGTCCTCAGGGACGGTCCTGTCCCCCTCTCCGGCGCTGCCCTCCTCTGTGTCAGTCTGCGTGTGTGCGAAGTCTGACCCGGACTCATTGCATCGACTAATTTCCTCCGTCTGTGGCTGAGTGTCCTCTGTCATAGCTGAAATGCACATAAAAGAGGTGTAAGTCATGGGCACACTCACGTACAGAAGGACAAGGATTCCCTAATTCCATAGCTGACAAAGTTCTTGTAGCCCCCATCCTGCACACAGCCCACCTCTACCAGTCATCCTCACATTACATAAGCGTTGGTGGCCGTGACACATGTACAGCATGCGGACAGGGCAGGAGCACGTACATGTGCACACATGTCTTGCCATGGGGCCACGGACCACTACGGCATGTGCTTCAACACTCAACTACTAAGCAAGTGGCGTGTCAACATGCCGGACCTGGATGTCAAATTACACCCACCCAATGGGACCAACATGGCATCGCAGAGATACATACACACCACGGAACTCAATACTGGGTCTGTGCACCAATACATGCATTGCACTCACAAGTTTCCTACACAGACAGTATGCTCACCGCTAGTTTGCTGTTGATCGACACTCAGCCGTTCGGACAGGTCAGGATGCGTCACAGCAATGATACGGTGCATGAGAGGAGTCATGGAGCGTCGGGCCAGACGTGGCGTCCTTGGAATCATCCCCAGTGTCACTTCCGCTACATTCTTGCTCAGCCTGGAAATGTCGTCCCAGCGTTTGTGGCAGTGTGTATGTCGTCTGTTGCACACCCCCAATGCCCGTACTTCACGTGCAATGCTCCTCCACATGTCCTTGCGAAGGTACAGCTTGACCTACCATGATGGGAGACAAAAGGGTGTAAGTCAGTGGACAGTTGGCCAGTCACACAGATAGGGGCAACACGTATCTGTCATCCGCCATGCACAATCCTGAAAATATGTCGAGCCCACACTACACAGCTAAGATTGCAGTAGCCAGGAGTCATTGGCCCCCTCATGCACACCAACATGTCCCACACTGCACTTACCACCTGTCCGGGTGCGCCGTAGAGCCGTCCATAGTTGCGGAGCACACCGTCCACGAGGACATCAAGCTCCGCGGCGGTGAAGGGACGAGACCGGATCTCTTTGGCTCTCGACATGGCAAAATCACGGAGTATGGCACTAGAGCAGCAGTCGGTGGTCAGCTCAGCAGCAGGTCGAGGTGATGGTCACAGGCAGCAGTCGGTGGTCAGCTCAGCAGCAGCAGCAGGTTGAGGTGATGGTCACAGGCAGCAGTCGGTGGTCAGCTCAGCAGCAGCAGCAGGTTGAGGTGATGGTCACAGGCAGCAGTCGGTGGTCAGTTCAGCAGCAGCAGCAGGTCGAGGTGATGGTCACAGGCAGCAGTCGGTGGTCAGCTCAGCAGCAGCAGCAGGTCGAGGTGAACAGGCAGCACTGGTTCCCAGGGTAGGATGTGTGCTTTTGGACAACACACATATATAGGGCCCTCAGCACGTGTCAGTGGCATACGTCGCCAGCAATTGGTCAGCCCTGGATGCGTGTTCGTAAAAGGGCCAATGACTGGCCCTGGTGTTGCGGTGCACTGCTTCCGCTACTTTCGATTGGGCATACGCGGCCAGCGGCCCTCTTCCCATTGGCTGCATGTGCACGGACCGTCACGGTCACACATCGCAACCGCACGTGCAAGCTTCAGGCACGGATGCTTCAGTTGCAACAATGTTCTATCACTGGCACCAAAAAACCTGTAGGTCGACTAAAGCTGAGATACTTGAACTAACACTGGATACATTGCACATCAGAGATTTTGATACAACAGTAATCAAAAGTCAGACTGGCTGTCAACAAATGCTGTTGAAGTCCTATCAGCCCACCCGAGTGGCGGAGCCTCATCATGTAGGACCCCCAAACCTAGGTCTGTGTGCGAAAGCCCTGGTGTATTTTGGCTACGCATCACTAGGCCAAAGTCTGGTCACCGCAATTGTTCTTACATATGGTGGAGCTGATGTGTGCAGTGCAAAAATTAAATCAAGTGAAGTGTATTAAAATGGCTGTCAAGGCAAACAAAGACCTTTATTAGTGTTCGCCTGGACGTCAGATTAAAAATAGTGAAAGGACAGTGTGACAAAATCACTGTCTAGATTGCTTGGTAGAAATTTTATATAGGGCCAACATGTTTCTGCCGTAAGGTGAAAGTTCACCAGCATTCATCAGGGCCAAGCTCTTATGTATGCTACTGCAATGACACTATCAATCGTGCTTGACGAAACAATGAAAAATAGAAAATCTAACAGACCATTATCAGGAAGAGATGAGCGGTCATTGGGACCATCCTACCACATCTTCTCGATTGGCTCTGAAGTTAGAAGAGGTCTTCCCTGTGAGGAATACAAAGAAAAGGAAAAACCATGTACGCTGTACATCAACATACTGCTAGTTTAAGAATAAACATTGCAATAAAACTTTTGTGCGCACTTAATGAGAAGTGCTTTCTGTGCAAAACCAGTGATAGTTAAACTAAACTCAGCCATGCCAATCACCTCTAGTGATGGCCACTTGAAATGTGCGCTATATTAAGTCGCCAACAGATAATCTGTGTATTATTTCAAAAACTTAGTTAAACACTTACCCAACTCAGCGTGGGAAGAAAGCCTCACCTCACCCGGCAACTGCTCGGAAGAATGAGGCCCCGCTCTAAACATGTAAGTAAGGACAGTTCCTAGATTAGATACCTGTCACACAATATGATTCTGTTACAGTTTAAAAACCCAACAGTTTTCTGAACTGCCCATCGTGGTCACACAACCCCACAGGGACCCAGATGGAAGCGCTCAACGACTAAAATTCAAAAACCCTCCTCTAGCATGTCCTAGATTATGACTGCGTATTGATCAATATCGCAGATTTATCTCTCATCCACCAGCTGAGTGGCACTACTGGTGATGAACATGAAAAATTACCTCCAATATACTCATACCTATTGGGGAGATGGTTCCTATAAGGGTTTTACCTCTCCTAAACCCCAGTGGTTATGTTAGAATAATGTCTCAACTCCGGGTCGAGAGGTCGATTATTTTAACAAGAGGAAAAGGGTCACCCTTATAAAGCGTTTAATTCCATTGTGCCAGTATTAAATCAAATAAAACATGGCTACATACAGTGAAAAGAATGAATGAAGTGAGGCAATAGGTGTCCCTAGGTCCTCGTATAACGCTAACTACGTGTGGCTGCACTCAAGCTTGTAGAGTACATCAAGCCACCTCGCCCCTAGATTGTAAAGTAGTTCTGCATAAACAACTGCAGTGTTACAAACGGAGTTTAACCAACAGGTTTAAAGTAAACTAATCTAGTTACCCATTCTACCCTGTTCAGCTCATGCATTTCCCTCTTACCTGTCCGTCGGTACCTCGCGGCGTGGTCTCGAGCCGAAGGGGAGGCACCGACGGTCAGGCGGGGACGCGGTTAAATACTGGTGCTCAGGATGTAATTGTCCTCAGCTGGTAGTCACAGCAGCGCGTCTCCGCATGCGCGCTGGTGTCACGCTCGTTACCGTGAACAGTGCATGCGTCGACAGTCGCGCATGCGCAGATCATTACTGGGCGGTGACTCCAGACACTATACTCTTACACATACGTGTAGTTGTGACAACCACGAGATCCTGCGTCTGATTCACTAAGTCAAGGCGGCGAAACGCGGAAAGATCTCTGTTCTTGGGATCAGCGTGAGACTCAAGGGCTTATTGAAGTCCTGACCCATAACCTGAAGGTGCGAACACTCCGTCATTAAGATACTAACCCCTACAAATAAGGAGGATTAGCGATCTAACAATATCTGTAAAAATCACCCGTAATGGATCCATAACGGATCCCAAGTGATACCAGCATGCTTAACATCGTGGTTTAGAGGCGGTTTAATCATACTTCATGGGAAAGCACGGTTTCCATAGTGGGTACAGAAAACGGGCCCCAAGTTCAATGATATAGGACCTTGCATTCCTGACTGTTATGTATCAGCTACATGACTTCTCTATCATGGTTAATCTCATTTCCTACATACACAGAGTTCACAGCAGTCTCCGGCGCTCGGGTCTGTCATCACTTAACAGATGCATTAAATGACTAGCTGCCGTGATGGTGATAAATGAAGTGAATGTAGTTGAGAAGCTAATAGATCAGGAGGGGGTCAGTATTCAAAAACCTCAATGTTCAATGAGGTCTGCCTGCCATTATAGAGAGCCATGTAGGTCAATTCAATGGGCTCTAATGGCAAAAATCAATGTTGAGACCTCAGACTGGTCAGACATTGATTCAGCTAAGGTTATTATTCCATTGAGTACCAGATGGCAAGAGTGACACTCAGATCGAGACCCACGGTATGTTGTCATTGAGCCCGTTGATATCAGACTTCAGTTTAAAAATCCAGCGTTGCTCTTTAACAAAGAGAAAATGCGAGACGTCCGCAATGTGTGGCGGGATGTATGGCTGTTCCAGTACCACCCATGTTAAGTCCTCTGCTTTATGTTTTACTTCTAAGAAGTGATTTGTGAGGCATGTAGACTGTTTCTTACAACGGATCGTGCTCTTGTGTTCGCTAATGCGAGACTTGATCATTTTTGTTGTGTGGCCCACGTACTGCTTCTTACAAGGACAAGTGATCAAGTAGATCAATTTCTCTGAGTTACAGTTCGTATGCCTTGTTAGCCGCCAGGGTCTAGTGGTGCCGATGTCTATCATTAGGGTCTTCCGTGTCTGTGGACAGGCCGCACAGCTACCACAGGGATAGTGGCCTTGTACTGGGTTGGTATTCCTTTTCTTTGTATTCCTCACAGGGAAGACCTCTTCTAACTTCAGAGCCAATCGAGAAGATGTGGTAGGATGGTCCCAATGACCGCTCATCTCTTCCTGATAATGGTCTGTTAGATTTTCTATTTTTCATTGTTTCATCAAGCACGATTGATAGTGTCATTGCAGTAGCATACATAAGAGCTTGGCCCTGATGAATGCCGGTGAACTTTCACCTTACGGCAGAAACATGTTGGCCCTATATAAAATTTCTACCAAGCAATCTAGACAGTGATTTTGTCACACTGTCCTTTCACTATTTTTAATCTGACGTCCAGGCGAAAACTAATAAAGGTCTTTGTTTGCCTTGACAGCCATTTTAATACACTTCACTTGATTTAATTTTTGCACTGCACACATCAGCTCCACCATATGTAAGAACAATTGCGGTGACCAGACTTTGGCCTAGTGATGCGTAGCCAAAATACACCAGGGCTTTCGCACACAGACCTAGGTTTGGGGGTCCTACATGATGAGGCTCCGCCACTCGGGTGGGCTGATAGGACTTCAACAGTATTTGTTGACAGCCAGTCTGACTTTTGATTACTGTTGTATCAAAATCTCTGATGTGCAATTTATCCAGTGTTAGTTCAAGTATCTCAGCTTTACTCGACCTACAGGTTTTTTGTTATTTATGTCGTTTCACTGGGGGTATTTACCTGGTTGGTCGCTAAACATATCCCTCTGACCCTCCACTACTAGTTGTTGTTTCACTATCACTGGCACCACCATGGCGGTGCACGTACTCTGCGGGGGAGGTGCAGGCCTACACACCCTTTGGATGTAGTCAATAGACATGGCAGTTCATGTCCCCTCTTACTGTCACATTGCATCATCCACCGTCCACCGGCCGGACCATCCCGGCCTAGGACCGGCGTGCCGGCCATGTCAGCCACCACCGTGCCTGACATGGCCGGCACGGCCGTCCTAGGCCCGGCCTGGCACGGCGGTTGTGGACATGGCTGGCACGGCGGTTGTGGACATGGCCGGCACGGCCGTCCTAGGCCCGGCCTGGCACGGCGGTTGTGGACATGGCTGGCACGGCGGTTGTGGACATGGCCGGCACGGCCGTCCTAGGCCCGGCCTGGCACGGCGGTTGTGGACATGGCTGGCACGGCGGTTGTGGATATGGCCGGCACGGCCGTCCTAGGCCCGGCCTGGCACGGTGGTTGTGGACATGGCTGGCACGGCGGTTGTGGACATGGCCGGCACGGCCGTCCTAGGCCCGGCCTGGCACGGCGGTTGTGGACATGGCTGGCACGGCGGTTGTGGACATGGCCGGCACGGCCGTCCTAGGCCCGGCCTGGCACGGCGGTTGTGGACATGGCTGGCACGGCGGTTGTGGATATGGCTGGCACGGCCGTCCTAGGCCCGGCCTGGCACGGCGGTTGTGGACATGGCTGGCACGGCGGTTGTGGATATGGCCGGCACGGCCGTCCTAGGCCCGGCCTGGCACGGCGGTTGTGGACATGGCTGGCACGGCGGTTGTGGATATGGCCGGCACGGCCGTCCTAGGCCCGGCCTGGCGGTTGTGGACATGACCGGCACGGCCGTCCTAGGCCCGGCCGCTCCGGCCGGTGTACGGTGGACTATGAAATGTGACTGTAAGAGGGGACATGAACTGCCATGTCCATTGAGTACATCTAAAGGGTGTATAGGCCTGCATCTCCCCCGCTGAGTACGTGCACCGCCATGGTGGCGCCAGGGATAGTACATTGTTGCAACTGAAGCTTCCGTGCAGGAAGCCTGCACGTGCGGTTGCCGATGTGTGCCCGTGACGGTCGTGCACATGCAGCCAATGGGAAGAGGGATGCTGGCCGCGTATGGCCATTGGAAAGTAGCGGAGGCTGTGCACCGCCATGGCGGCGCCAATGATTTTATCTTGTCAGACGCTGCACCGTGATGTGTTGTCTGCAGTTGCGTCATGAGGGTTGTGAGCGTGATAGGGAAACTTCATATGTCATTCACTATTCCATGTGTGTCCATACTATGCCCATCGGTGGGCACACAATGTGCAACAGATGTGCATTTTGACGTGTTGACGTCGGGTGTGACCCTACAGACGTTATTACATCTTCACAACTACACAGTACATCACGGCTGTATGGCCAAATTATGAATCTGTTGTCAGTGTGTGGTTCTGGCGAGGTGACTACAATGGTGGTGGTACACATGCATTCAGTGTATGTGTCTTGGATGTTGTGTCACCATGCATGTAATTACCGTATGCTCAACATTATTGGTGTTGGCATTGGTGCATGATGACATGGTGTGTGCGTATCATTATCGTTTGTGTGCATGCACTTGCATGTGTGTCTGTGATGTGGCTTCTAATCATTAGGGTCAAGACACACGTATTGTCAGTAATGTTCACATGTGACTAAGTTGCGTTGTACGTGTTGACACACTTCCTGTTGCAAGTGGCTGCACATTGTTAAAGGGCCACTCCGTATTGTATTAACTATCAGAGATGTCACACATATGACCATTCTCCAAAACATTTTTGTTCTTGCTAATGTTGGCTTACATGTGATGGAGTTGCACACGTATGCGTCGTTTGTAGGTTGACTCAAGTTACATCTCTCTCCCACACAGGAGGGCTCCAAATGCGCATCGCCCATACACTGTGCTGGAGGATATGGTTGACGAGGAGATGATTAGGAAATTCCGGCTGGATCGACGTCGGTTGATGGAGCTTGTTGCCCAATTGTCTCCTCACCTGCAGCCACGAAGGACGTATTCTGGTTCTATTACACCCACAGCAAAGGTTATGGCGGCACTACATTTCTTTGCTACTGGCACCTTTCAGTACACAGTTGGATATGCCGGGGGGATGTCACAGTCCATGTTCAGCACGGTACTTCGGGATGTTTTAAGAGCTATGATGCTGTACAAGAATGACTACATCCATTCCCCACGGCCAGAAGAGTTGCCAGCAGTCAAAGCAGACTTCTATGCACTGGGCCAGATACCACACGTAGTGGGTTCAATTGATGGCACACATATCGCTATCATTCCACCACGGGCACGTGAGCAGGTTTTTAGGAATTGCAAGCACTTCCATTCGCTGAACGTGCAGGTGGTGTGCCTGGCAAACAACATCATCTCCCATGTGTGTGCAAGATTTCCAGGCTCCGCACATGACGCCCACATCATGCGGAGCAGCATTGTCCCCCAACTGATGGCAAATCTGCGACCCGGTCAAGCGTGGCTTGTTGGTGAGTGTGCAGTGGGGACTTTTGTGATCTCTGTGTGGCATGGGGTACCCACCATATCTTGTTGTGATATTTGTGTCTGTCATCCCCCTACATAGGCGACTCGACGTCCCCAAACCGGCCCATACGTAATCCTACAACAGCGGGTGAAATGCGCTACAATGATGCACATGGAAGGAGACGGAGAGTGATTGAACGTACCTTTGGACTGCTAAAGTCTAGGTTTCGGTGCCTGGATAAGACCGGAGGGGCCCTGCCTTACTCACCAGGCAAAGTATGCAGGATCGTGATTGCCTGCTGCATGCTCCACAACCTGGCCGTGCGCAATGACATTGAACTGCTCTTGGACCCTGAAGACGAAGAAGTTCCTCGGCCTCCCATCCCACCCATGTCGACTGATGAGGATAGTGGTGAGGAGGAAGGTGTGGACCAGAGGCGCCAGCTCATTGATCGCTACTTCCCTTGAATGTGAGTAACTACCTCTTGTGCCGGTTGACAATTCCTTATGTATGTTTGCTGGTGTTGTGTGGATGTGGGGTGCATCAGCTGTGTGTTCTGGTTTGTGATGGTTGCATATGTGTGTCTTCATTTCTTTGGACATACAAGTCTCCATGATGTGTGTCCTCTCATCCCATGCTTTTGTGATGAGTGTAGTTTGTGGAATGTTGCTGTGCAGTGTGTTGTGATGTGTGTGAATCTGTTTCCTGACGTGTGTTTGCTGTCTCTGATTTTCCCTAGGTCACTCCCGCAGCGCCATGATTATGTACGACTAGGATCCCTGCACCTGTTTACGTCTGTTTCTGAAGTCAATCTTGTGAATAAGCATGGAGACAAAACATCATTGAGTGTGTAAGTGACATTTATTTACAGGTTGTGCATTTGTGCTGGTGAATATTTACAAGTAAGTGGGGGGGAGGGAGTTGGAGTTGAAGGTAATGGCAGATGAAATGTCCGTGCTGACACCACATTGGGGGGTGTCAGGCTAGCCCAGCAGACCAGTGCCAATGATTGTCTATGTGGGACAGGATACTTTGCAGGGTGAATGTCTGGTTCAGGCAGTGACAAAGTCATTGGCGGCCCCTCTTGGAGCGTGTGGATGGCGCTCCAACACTGCTCTCACCCACTTCCAGCCTCGGGCGGCCCCTCCGTCTTTGAGGTGGAACTGAGTCAGCTGGGGGTGCAGGTTGTTCATGGGCCACATCCGTCGCCAGGGGCACAGGTGGTGGTGGTGGTGGCGGTGGCGGTGGAGGTGGAGGTGACGGTGGCGGTGGCGCAACGACAATTGGTGGAGGGCGGGTGGGGTTGTTCCGGGCAATCCATTCCCTCCACATTGTTGTCTGCTGGCCCATGATGTGCACTATCTGGCCAAGGTACCCTGACATTTCGCGCAACATGTTCGTGTTGTCCACCGAGTCCTGGTGTGCACGATCTGCATGTTCCTGGGAACGGTCGTATGAGGCCTGGCACCTGGCTAGGGCATCAAGGAACTGTGCCACAGGATGGGGTAGGTGCCCTTCCTCAGTGCGGCGGAGTGTGGGTCGCCTGATTGCCTGATGTGCCGTCGCCTCTCTCCTTTGTGGCCCACTCACCCTGCTTGGGTGTGAGGCCGATGGACCTGCGTCGTGCGCTGGGTTAGGCAGGGTGGCACAGGCAGGAGTGGTGGTACTGGTGGTACTGGTGGTGGTGGTGGTGGTGGTGGTGGGGATTATGCAGATCACTGAGGCAGGTGTCGCTGGAGTCACACATGCGACGGTTGTCGGGCCCGGGAGTCCCTGTGAGCCAGATGGCCCTGGCTGTCTGCTTGGGCCCGCACCATCCTCCGCACCGGAGCTGCCTGTGTCATCGTCCCCAGAGAGTCCGGTATGTGTGGGAGGCGAGTCTTGCCGCCGGGTGCTGGTTTCCCCAGTCAGTTCACGATCACCTGAGGGACAAGATTGAGCTGGTCAGTAATGTGGACATTATATGTTCATATCGATTTGTACACATTTCTGTGTCCTGTCGCACACACACCACACACCCTACCCTCCACCACCCACCACCACCCTCCCCGTGAACATGGGGGCCTGTTGGGAGTTGTAGTTGTGAGCTCTCACACACCCCACCCACCACCACCACCCTCCCCGTGAACATGGGGGCCTGTTGGGAGTTGTAGTTGTGAGCTCTCACACACCCCACCCACCACCACCACCACCCTCCCCATGAACGTGGGGGCCTGTTGGGAGTTGTAGTTGTGAGCTCTCACACACCCCACCCACCAACACCACCCTCCCCGTGAACATGGGGGCCTGTTGGGAGTTGTAGTTGTGAGCTCTCACACACCCCACCCACCACCACCACCCTCCCCGTGAACATGGGGGCCTGTTGGGAGTTGTAGTTGTGAGCTCTCACACACCCCACCCACCACCACCACCCTCCCCGTGAACATGGGGGCCTGTTGGGAGTTGTAGTTGTGAGCTCTCACACACCCCACCCACCACCACTACCACCCTTCCCGTGAACATGGGGGCCTGTTGGGAGTTGTAGTTGTGAGCTCTCACACACCCCACCCACCACCACCACCACCCTCCCCGTGAACATGGGGGCCTGTTGGGAGTTGTAGTTGTGAGCTCTCAAACACCCCACCCACCACCACCACCCTCCTCGTGAACATGGGGGCCTGTTGGGAGTTGTAGTTGTGAGCTCTCACACACCCCACCCACCACCACCACCCTCCCTGTGAACATGGGGGCCTGTTGGTAGCCATGTACATATTGGTGAGTATGTGTCCGACGTGCATGGGTTGGGGCGTAGGAGATGTGTCTTCTCAGTTGTGTGAGCCTGACCATGTCGTACTGATCGTGGTGCTTGGTTTGTACTTACCAGCCTCTTCTCCTTCCTCAAGTCCGTCTAGGCTCTCTGGGTGAAGTATAACCAGCACCTTCTCCTCCCAATCGGTGTAGGGTATGGGCTCCGGGGGTGTTCCGCCGCCAGTATGATTGGCTCTTGCATAGTTTTTGGCACGGATGCCTTTGACCCTGGTCTTCAGGTCATGCACCGCCTCTGAATTTCGTGCTTCGTCCTTGGCACGGTCCCTGACGCATTCACCCGACTGACGATTCTGTCCCACATGTGATTCTTTTGCGCCAGCTGGACTTGGGCCCCGAAGATGTGGGGCTCAACACGGATGATTTCATCTACCATTACCTTCAACTCCGTCTCCGTGAAATTAGGTTTTTTTTTGGGTGCCATGGTGTGTGGTGCTCAGTGTGTGGGTTGAGTGAGTTGGGGGGTGCAGGTGTGTGGTGTGTGATGTGTAGGAATGGTGTGGTGGGTGTTTGTGTGGTGGGTGTGGTAGGGTGGTGGTTGTGTGTCTGCTATTTGAGTAAGCTGTATATCGATTAGGGCCTCTTGCTAGCAGCAATGCTGTGATGCAAAGGATTGTGGTAGTGGGTGGGTGTCATTTTATAGTCATGTCTCAATGGTTGTTGGCAGTCAGGTGGTAGGTGGGCGTGTTGACTAGTGTGCATTATTGGGTACTTGGGGGGTGTCATGGTGGCTTGTGCTTGGTGTTGGTGTATCAGGTGGGGGGGTTGTCAATTTTCGTGTGTTTGCTAATTACTTGCGGTACACTTTCTGACATTAGTTTGACGTTAGGGATGTTGTGCGTGTTGGCCTTCCGCAGTGATGCACTGTTTATCGTTACATTCTTTCCGCCGCGGACGTGGATGGCTGTGCGTACCGTGGTACAGGCGGATTTATCCTAATTGCGGACACGGAGTTTTCACAGGTATGGCGGTAAATGGGTCTTTTTCCGCGGTCATTGCCGTCCGCGGCGGTGGCTGTTCATTAGGCTCCGTCCGTCGCGGACGGAGTTAGATGTGTTCCGTCCACCGCGGACGGTGTTTGTTATGATCCGTCCGCCGCGGTTGGAGTTTCGTGACATGAATATCCTAATAGCAACCGCGGATTCTCCGCGGCGCGGCCGGGAGTAAAATTTCCCCGAACATGGCGGACAGTACCCGTTTCCGTCCGCCATCCTAATCGACCCCTTAGTGTTGGCTATACCTCCTTTTTAAAAAAAAAAATTTTTAGCATATTTATATAGCGCAAATCAACCCAAAAGTATATCAGCAATTTACATGAGCACCGTATTTACAGTACATTTTCAGGCATGAGTAGATTACATCATATCTCTATAATAACAGGATGATGATGCAACTCCGATGCTCGAACACTGATTTACAGCATCAAGTTCGACAGTATACCTGAATAACCACATACGTATATATATATATATATTAGCTGCCCTTCATGTGTCAAAAACTGCTACTTAAACCTTTCACAGCCCTGTATTACTGCAGTTACAACACTCCACTGAATGTACAACAAAGATTCATAATCACAGAAATGCGTAATGTCCACCATCTTTTATGTGTGCAACTATGGATGAATATAGAGTCAGTGATACCCCGTACCTTCCATGTTGGCCATGTTGTGGAACATTACAGATATAATGACACATTTACGTTTAAGACCCAGGTGACGTGACGTCAGCACTATAAAACGGACACCTGAATCACTTGATTTCTCATATAGTCCATGATGGAACCACGCCCATAGCTCCGGAATCATGGTTCACAGCCTTGCGCAGCACTGGCATACGTCAGGACAGCCCACTCCACTTATTCTACCAGGAAAAAACGAACACAAAACATTGCCATTGTACTGATTTGTTACTTCCAGGTCTAGTTGTCAGACACACACACACTCCCTCATGGCTTGTATACACCCACACCACACCCATCCAGCACATGCGTCACTATACACGTGACCCTACCAATAAAAAAGACGGAGCGCAAGTGCTCTACGCCATTTTAGAGTTGCTCCCATCCCAAGCGCTCTGATGGTCCGTCCTGGTGGTTCGGATGCCTCATGTAGAACCACCGAGTACAAGTGCCCACCACTACGTGCGTGGCCTCTTTGGTCACTAAGTTAGTGGTACCGCAAGGACTGAGGAGGTGAGGAACCTGCGATGATGATGGGAGCATGAGTATGTCGTTAGCCATACCTATATCAAGACTCGGCACCATATATCAGATTTCTTGGTGCAGAGCGGGACTGCATGATGTAGAAAGTGTCCTGTCCATGAAAAGGTGAGCAGTGAGGCCTGGGTGCGCATCGGAGGGAGTTGATGGGGTGCAGCAGACTGGATACAAAAAAGCGATGCAGCAATTTAGGCGTACGCAGTCCTATATACCGTATCTTATTGCATTTAATTTTTTTTCCAATAGCAGGAACGTTTTTATAATGGGTCAAATGTCCGGTATGTAAACTGTACACATAGTTGTTTTTGAATGCGGGAGGGAAGGTGTGTAATTCTACTCCACATTAAGATAGAAACAAATACCAATACCAATCATAAAATCTTTCTTTTACTATCTTTTAGATGAAGAGCTTAGGTTGCATTTAGTCTCAGCATTTGGTGAATAACACACCCGTGACAGAACGGTGAGCTTCGAATATTCTTTTCAGTCACTCTCTCACTTCCACTCTCCTTTCATAAATAAATGATGCACAATCTTATCTTCCTTTTTATCTTACAGGTTGTGTTTCACAAATTGGCGTTATCCCCCCCCAAACACCTCTAAAGCTCTACGTTTGTGGATTCTGCGATGATGCGTGGCCATCGTAACAACGTCTGAGAAAGCTGCTTCGACACATGGTGCACCCTCTTTGAATCACACCAATGGCACAAGGTGAGCAAAGAAGCTTGTTTCCGAAACAACGACAAGTCACCTGTGGACAGAGAGAGTGGGTAGTGTGCAGCAGTTTCACTGCGTAGGAATGTGCAATTACCTCTGAGCAGTGAGAATAGATAGGTTACAACGGTCTGAGTGACAGATTTACAAGCCCCTTGTGCCACTTTTGTGTCACTTTTAACATGGGAAAAGTGGCGCAAGAGCTTGTAAAACTGCCTCTGAATTAGCAAGAAAAAGCACTGACCTCCAGACATGCAATATTGACAATCTCACCGCTATGCAGTGGGAGTGCATGGGATATAGTACTTTGGAAGAAAAACAGCACACAGACACCTCCTTACAGTGGAAGTTGATGAAATACATTATACTGAGTGTACAAATAAATACACCAAAAATATACTTGTGCAGTTGTATGTACTATTCTATTACCAAATCTATATACTATCTTTCAGATCACTAAACTGGCGGGTGCACTATGAACCAGCACGTGCTTGGACACGCAACGAAGGCAAAAGGTGAGCTACGAAGATTTTCTCCAGAATTAACTGATCCATCTATAACTTTCTCTCTCTCACATTTTAATGTCCTTTTTTCACTCTTTCTCTCTCTCACATCGTTTCTCTTTCTCTTTTAAAGTTATGGACGCTGTTGTCGACTCTGTCGTGCACCACCAAAGCTGAGTTCAAGTTGTGAACTCTGTTGGTCACAGTGTTTACACATGGTAAGCAGAGTGGCCTTAAATTACAATGCCTCCGATTAAATGCGTTAGAAATAAAAGGGCTTATTTACAAGCCCCTTGCACCACTTTTGCGTCTCTTTTAACATGGGAAAAGTGACGCAAGGCACTTGTAAAACTGCCTCTCAGTTCGCAAGAAAAAGCACTCACTTCCGGACTCTGCGAGTCAATGGGGTGCAACAGTAGAGATACGCAATATTGAGAACTCACCGCTATGCAGTGGAAGTGCATGGGATATAGTACTTTGAAAGAAAAACAGCGCACAGATACCTCCTTACAGTGGAAGTTGATGAAATACATTATCCTGAGTGTACAAATAAATAAACCAAAAATATACTTGTGCAGTTGTATGTACTATTTCACTACTAACTCTAAATACTATATTTCAGATCACTAAACTGGAGGGTGCACTATGAACCAGCACGTGCTTGGACACACAACGAAGGCAAAAGGTGAGCTACGAAGATTTTTTCCAGTATTAACTGCTCCATCTATAACTTTCTCTCTCTCAAGTTTTAATGTTGTTTTCTCTCTTTCTCTTTTTCACTCTCTCTCACATCATTTCTCTTTCTCTTTTAAAGTTATGGAAGCTGCTCTCCACTCTGCCGTGTACAGCCAAAGCTGAGTTCAAGTTGTGAACTCTGTTGGTCACAGTGTTTACACAAGGTAAGCATAGCGGCCTAAATATACAATGCTTCCGAATACATGTGTTAGAAATAAAGGGGCTTATTTACAAGCCCCTTGCGCCACTTTTGCATCACTTTTAACATGGGAAAAGTAATGCAAAAGTGGCCCAAAGGACTTGTAAATAAGCTCCAGAGAATATTGCCCTGCATAATGACTTGATCTCTCACCTAATTCTGTCTCATCTCTGAATCATTTTAAAGACCTGTTGATCCATTCTGTATATCTGATGCAGTAGGCACTTCAGTACAGACACCTCTTGAATGAGAGCCTATAAGAGAGGTGGAATGTATCACGCACACTACAGACGTACAAATTAAAAAATATCGCCAAGTATTACCTTAACTTGTAATGTTTGACCTCATTAAGCCAAATGGATCTTATTTTGAACACTTATTTTCATTTTTGTTTTGCAGATTACTTACCCTACTTCTATTGGAGTCCATATCACATTTTGTTTAATTGTTTTTTAAAGTTATGTTTCTAGTTATTTATTACATTGTTATCTTTGAGTTACGTTTCCAGTTATTTATTGTAGTTTTAATGAAGGTTAATAAAAAAAAGTATATACGTCTTCTTTTTCTGACAACATTTCACTATTATGTAGTGTGATAATCATATAGTTATAAAACATTTAAAAATAGAAATGATATTTATAACTAGAAGTATAATACTGAGGATAACTCTTTAACAGCTCTTTACCACAGTCTAATGCTACGACTAACAGTTCCTATGGAAAACTTTTAAAACTGCAGCACAGTAACTGTTTCGATTAGCAACATTGTAGGGTGAAGTTCTAACCTCTGTGCTCACTCAAGTGTTCCATGAACTGTTATTATGGTAACAGGCAGTCAGCAGTTTGGGGGTAGGGTTGAAAGGTACTGGCTGTACAGAAACCGTTATATTTACCCAGGATCCTCTACATGACAGAAAGAAAAGCAAAGTAGAACAGAACACTGTGTACCAGATTTACAACCCCCTTGCGCCACTTTCGCGTCCAAGGCCATCCCTGCAAAATTAGAAGTGTGTGGCCTCAGCGACCCCCCTCAAGCCCCGGGAACCACCACCCCCCTTGGGATTTGTGTATTGTGGGAGGCAGGCTGCGTGGCCCTCTGTCTGGGGCCCTCGACGGCCCTAGGGACTGCCATGCCCCAGGGCCGGCTCCTGCAGTGTCCAGGGGTGCCTATGACGTACTGGCGGTTGCCAGTAGGTAGTTATAGTTAGGACCTAGTTTCCATAGGAAATACGCAACATTCTATTTGGAATAACTTTAGCGCCGGTCGACGAATCTTTGCGAAATTCTCCAAGAAGATTGCTTGCTCCACTCCTTCCCTGAAAGTTTGGGGGTGATTCATGAAGCGGCGGCAGAGAAAAAAGGGGGTCCCAAAACGTGTTTTCCCCATGCAATTTTCCATAGGGACCTTTAAGACGGGCTACAGCCCGAACTGCTGAACGGAATGACACCAAATTTGGCAAAAACTTCCAAACCAGGAAGTGTTGGCAGCCATCTTGTGCCTCGGTAGAACTGGACAGTGGTGAAGGTAGGGGGCGGGGCTTGAGGTGACGGATTGCACCACTCTGCAAAAGCACCCTGTGGCGCATTCTAAATTGTGGGATTAAGTCCCCATGAATACTGGGGGTCCCTGAGGGCCAACTAGCCCACCAGGAACCTCCACTATGCGCCAGGGGGCTGCGTTGCAGAGAGGTGTAAAATGGGGCTTGGCCTCATTACACCTCTATGCAACGCAGCCCCCTGGTGCAAACTGGAGGTTCCTGGTGGGCTAATTGGTCCCCAGGGACCCCCATTATTTAAGGGAACTTAATCCCCCAACTTAGAACGCGCCACGGGGCGCATTTGCACAGTGGTGAAGGGAGGGGGCGGGGCTTGATTTGATGTGTGTGCCAACACTCCCTGTGGCGTGTTTTAAGTTGGGGAATTAATTCCTCTTCAATCCAGAGGTCCCCTAGGAGCCAACTAGCCCACCAGGTACCTCCAGTAAGCGCCACAGAGCTGCGTTGCAGAGTGTTGTAAAAAGGAGCATGGCCTCTGAACAACTCTCTTCAACGCAGCTTCCTGGCGCATACTGGACGAACCTGGTGGGCCACAGGGTGTTTTTGCACACATGCCACTTCAGGCCCCGCCCCCTTCCTTCACTATTGAGCAAAACATTCCTCTAAAATCAGCCGAACTATGAATTCCAATTTACTCACCTGTTATCAGGAGAGACCTCAGTGCTGCATCTTTCAGCCCACTACTGATCCTGAAAAGTAATTCGAACCATACTTACAGTAACTTGAATTTCCTTCTATAGGCTAACATTGACTGGTTTCACTTGGAAATTCTTTTACGTGTGGAGTTTTGGAACTTCAAAAAATTCCTCTAAAATCAGCCGAACTACAAATTCCGATTTACTCACCTGTTATCAGGAGAGACCTCAGTGCTGCATCTTTCAGCCCACTACTGATCCTGAAAAGTAATTCTAACCATACTTACAGTAATTTGAATTTCCTTCCATAGGCTAACATTGACTGGTTTCACTTGGAAATTCTTCCAAGTGTGGAGTTTTGGAACTTTAAAAAATTCCTCTAAAATCAGCCAATGTACGAATTCCGATTTACTCACCTGTTATCAGGAAAGACTTCAGTGCTGCATCTTTCAGCCCACTACTGATCCTGAAAAGTAATTCAAACCATACTTACAGTAACTTGAATTTCCTTCCATAGGCTAACATTGACTGGTTTCACTTGGAAATTCTACTAAGTGTGGAGTTTTGGAACTTTGAAAAATTCCTCAAAATCAGCTGAAGTAAGAAATTCTGATTTACTCACCTGGTATCAGGAGAGACCTCAGTGCTGCATCTTTCAGCCCACTACTGATCCTGAAAAGTATTTCTAACCATACTTACAGTCCCTTGACACTGCTTGCAGGCCAGGTCGCCCCCCACGCCGCACAGCACCCCCTGTGCGCTCGTGTCTCCTCTCCTGCAGAGGCTGTCTCCACAAAGTTCCCCCCTGCTGTGCCTGCCGCCTCGCTCCCCCTGCCTGGTTGCATTATTTATGTTACCTCATTTGTGGTATTACTGTGACTCTGTGCTGTTGGTCCCACTGGTGTGTGCTTATTGTAACTTGGTCCCCCCATTTCTTCTCTTCTGTACCCCTATCCCGAGTCCCGTTCCTGGAGGCGCGCCAGAGGCAAGCCCGTCTGCACCCGTCCACGCCTGGACAACGCCCAGCGCCAGACCCCCTGGACCCCGCGAACACTACACTACGCTAAACTCGCACTCAACCCCAGCAGAGACCTCTGCTGCTTCCAGGCTGCCCCGAAACGGACCCTCGGACCCTTCTCCTGCCACACCTGCAGCTTCACCTGCAACAAAGCCACCAAACCTCCGTGGACCGAACCCAACCACCTCCGCTTCATACTCCTCAACACCCGCTCCGCACACAAACACGCCGTCGAGCTTTGGGACCTGCTCGACACCGCTGCCACTGAAGTTGCCTTCCTGACCGAGACCTGGTGGAACGACTCCTCGGCGCCTGACATCGCCATAACCATCCCGGACAGCTACAAGATCACCCGAAGGGACCGCGCCAACGGAATTGGAGAAGGAATAGCCATTGTCCACAAATCCACCTTCAAGGTCGCCACCCACGCAGAAGACACTCTAAAGACCGCCAAAAAACTGCACTTCGGAATCCACACAGACCCCAACACCACTCTCAGAGGAACACTTGTCTACAGACCCCCAGGACCCAGGGCATCGTTCAGTGACTCCATTGTTGACCTCGCCAGGACCCACGCACTCGCCTTCACGAACGACATCCTCCTCGGGGACCTAAACTTCCACCTCGAGAACAACAACGACGCCAACTCCACCACCCTGATCGACAACCTCGCCAACCTCGGCCTCAGTCAGCTCATCACCGCACCCACCCATGTCACCGGCCACACGTTGGACCCCATCTTCTCCACAAGCACTCACGTCATCTTCAACCACATCACCGAACTCCACTGGACCGACCACAACTGCATCCACTTCACCTTCAAGAAACCAACCACGCACCACCGCACCCAACAGCCGCCCCGTCGCTACTGGAGCAAAGTAACCAAGGATCAGCTGACTACCAGCCTCGCCCAGAACTCACCAACAGACCCCACCGACCCAGACACCGCCGCCTGCAACTTCAGCCAGTGGATCAACGACTGCATCAAAACCCTTGCACCACTCAAGAGACCCTCCATTAGCCACACCAGCAAGAAAGCCACCTGGTTCACTGACGAGCTCCAGGCATCCAAACGCGCATGCCGGAATCTGGAGAAGAAATGGCTCCACGAACACACAGCAGACAGCCATGCAGCCCACAAGGACGCCACCCGCAGACATAACCAACTCATAAGACTGGCCAAAAGATCCTCCTTCAAAGACCGCCTGGAAAACAACGCACACGACAGCAAAGAGCTCTTCTGCATCATGAAGGAACTCTCCAACCCCAATGCCAATGCCAACGACGTCCTGCCCTCACAAGAACTGTGCGACTCCGTGGCTACTTTCTTTCACCGGAAGATCGCAGAGATCTACGGAATCAACGCCCTCCTAAAAAAAAACAAGGCGGACCCCAAGAACCTCAAGAACTTCCGGCCCATCTCCCTGCTGCCGTTCCCAGCGAAGGTCATCGAGAAAATCGTCAACGCACAACTGACCCCCCAACTCTAAGACAACAACATCCTGGACCCGTCCCAGTCCGGATTCCGAAGAAACCACAGCACCGAGACAGCCCACATCGCCGCCACAGATGACATCAGGTGCCAACTGGACAACGGCGAAACATCAGCCCTCATCCTCCTGGACCTGTCAGCCGCCTTCGACATGGTCTGCCACCATACCCTAAAAACACGCCTCCAAGAAGCCGGTATCCAAGAGAAGGCCCTCGACTGGACCACGTCCTTTCTCTCCGTCAGAACCCAAAGAGTACCACTCTACTGTTCTGAAGCCACCAACATCATCTGCGGCGTCCCCCAGGGCTCATCCCTCAGCCCGACTCTGTTCAACATCTACATGGCCCCCCTCGCACAAGTGGCCCGCCAGCACAACCTCAACATCATCTCCTACTCTGACGATACCCAGCTCATCCTCTCCCTCACCAAGGACCCGCACACCGCCAAGGCCACCCTACATGAGGGAATGAAGGCTGTCGCCGACTGGATGAGGTGCAGCCGCCTGAAACTGAACTCAGACAAGACGGAGGTCCTCATCCTCAGGTCCACCCCCTCCGCCTGGGACGACTCTTGGTGGCCAACCTTGCAGGGAACAGCACCGACACCGACCTACCACACAGGCAACCTAGGATTCGTCCTCGACTCCTCCCTATCCATGTCAAAACAGGTCAGCACTGTCAGCTCTTCCTGCTACAACACCCTCCGCATGCTACGCAGGATCTACAAGTGGATCCCGACCGAAACAAGAAGAACAGTGACACAGGCGCTCGTCAGCAGCAGACTAGTCTACAATAACGCACTCTATGCAGGTATCCCGGCCAAACACCTGTGATGCCTCCAACGCATCCAAAACACCTCCGCCCGACTGATCCTCGAAGTACCACGACGCAGCCACATCACCCCCCACCTGAGAGACCTACACTGGCTCCCCGTTGACAAAAGTATCACCTTCAAGCTCCTCACCCACGCACACAAAACACTCCACAACGTCGGACAAGCCTACCTAAACAACAGACTCAGCTTCTACACCCCCTACCGCCAGCTCCGCTCCGCAAGCCTTGTCCTCCCCATCGTCCCCCGGATCCAACGAAAGACCTCCGGTGGCAGATCCTTCTCCTACCTCGCCACCAAGACCTGGAACACCCTCCCGACCTACCTCAGACAGACGCAAGACCTCCTCACCTTCCGAAGACTTCTCAATACCTGGCTCTTCGAGCAGTAGCGGTCCCCCCTCCCAGCGCCTTGAGACCCTCACGGGTATGTAGCGCGCTTTACAAATGCATTGATTGATTGATTGATTGAATTTCCTTCTTAGGCTAACATTGACTGGTTTCACTTGGAAATTCTACTAAGTGTGGAGTTTTGGAACTTTAAAAAATTCCTCTAAAATCAGCTGAAGTAAGAAATTCTGATTTACTCACCTGTTATCAGGAGAGACCTCAGTGCTGCATCTTTCTGCCCACTACTGATCCTGAAAAGTAATTCTAAGCATACTTACAGTAACTTAAATGTCCTTCCTTAGGCTAACATTGACTTGTTTCACTTAAAAATTCTTCTAAGTGTGGAGTTTTGGAACTTTAAAAAATTCCTCTAAAATCAGCCGAACTACGAATTCAGATTTACTCACCTGTTATCAGGAGAGACCTCAGTGCTGCATCTTTCAGCCCAATACTGATCGTGAAAAGTAATTCTAACCATACTTACAGTAACATGAATTTCCTTCAATAGGCTAACATTGCCTGCTATATAAATATATATAAATTAAAAAAATATAAAATAAAAAAACAAATATTACAATTTAAATATTTTAAAAATACGTCTTTTTAATTTATATTAAAAATATGTAGTGTAATTTAAAAAATAAAATATCTGAAAATAAATACATTAAAACAATGTAGTAAATCAGTATTAAAAATATAACAACTAATACATTTAAAAATTATCATTTACAAAACCTTTGAAATTTCCTGAAAAATCCATAGGTTTCAGCCAAGTTATAGTTAGGAATTAGCATTTAAAAAACCTTAGAAATTCAGTGAAAAAATCATAGGTTTCAGCCACGTTATAGTTAGGAATTAGCATTTAAAAAACCTTAGAAATTCACTGAAAAAACCATAGGTTTCAGCCAAGTTATGGTTAGGAATTAGCATTTAAAAAACCTTAGAAATTCACTGAAAAAAACATAGGTTTCACACATGTTATAGTTAGCTGGACATTTCACTCATACAAAACCATTGAAATTCCCCCGTTATAGTTAGTTCAGCTAACTATAACTGGCGCGCCCGCAGTACACTGCTGATGACGTCACATATTACATCACTCATGACATGGTCAGTGACATCACTCATGACATCTCAAATGACATCACTCATGACATCATCCAGTGAATGTGTGTCTTTCTGAAAAATAAATATTTTCTCTATATGTATATCTAAAGGTCGATGGAAGAAAAAATATATATATATTCACTGAAAAAACCATAGGTTTCAGGCCTTATATAGTTAGGAATTAGCTTTTAAAAAACCTTTGAAATTCACTCAAAAAACTATACGTTTTAGAGGTGTTATAGTTAGCTGGACATTTCACTCATACAAAACCATTGAAATTGCTCCTATATAGTTAGTTGTACTAACTATGGGGCATATTACCAAGGGCCTTATCGCCGCTTTAACTGGAATTTTTCCCGCTAAAGCGGCGATATTTTAATCGCCCTATTACCTAGCTGTTGCTAACAACAGTTAGCGACAGCTAATAGGCGATAGCGGGCATTTAGGTGCCCACTTTGCATGTCAGCGATAATTATCGCTAATGACATGCAAAGTGGGCATGCCAAGATGTTAGCGTCTGGAAACAGTCGCTAACATCGCTATCCCCTATTACCATCTTTTGGAGAAAAAAAGCGCTAAGCGCGATTATCTCCAAAAGCTAACGCCTGCCCAGAGCAGTTCTTAGCCATGTTATTCAATGGTAGGTGGATAACATGGCTAAGAGCATTTGCTCGGTAATGCATGAATATCGCTGACTTTTCAGCGATATTCATGCATTTCGGCCGATTTTTATCGCTTAGGAGATAAACATTGATAATATCAAGGCTCCTAAGCGATAAAAATAGGCGAAGCTCGGCGATATAATTTTGCCCGCTAACCAAGCTTAGCGATAATTATTGGTAATATGCCCCTGTATTTTACGCACCCGCAATCCACTGCTGATGATGTCACATATTAGATCATTCATGACATGGTCAGTGACATCACTGATGACATCTCAAATGACATCACTGATGACATCATCCAGTGAATGTGGTTTGCTTTGTTATTTAAATATGCATTATATATATATAGCAATTTGCATTGAAGAATGAGTGGATATATATATAAATAAATATTTGGATGGAGGATTTAGTAGCAGTGCAATTGACTGTTTACTTGACCAATTTATAGTGTCTCACTAAATATAGTGGATAGTGACTAAACTGTGTGAATATCTGTATCACTTTGTCAGTTGTTGTGTAAACTGATTCTACAGTTGGTTACTCGCTATGTGAAAGTCTATATTAGTTATTGATTAGTTAACTGAGTATTTGTATGGGAGTGTGAAAGTGTGCGTGGTTCGGTGGGGGGGGTGTGACTGTCCAAAGATGTGTGAATAGTTGATTCAGTAGATATATGAAGTTAAAACTACATGTTCTAACAGTTTGGGTGAGTAAATCTCTTTATGGGTGTGTTGATGAGCAAATATATTTCTCAATGGTACATGTCCAACAAATTAGAAAAATAAAAGGCAGTGTATGTGTCAGTTGTTGTATATAAATAAGTACACATAAGACTCAATGATTGTGTGAGTGACTGTATGGATAACTGTATACTTGTAATAATGATTTTATAATTCACTAAGTATGACTTACTATCTAAATGAATAGATGAAGTGGTGTTTGTATAAGTGTTTTGCTAAGTAAATATGTAAGTATGATCCATTGTTTGCATAAGTGAGTAGGATGACTTCATATGTGAATAGGATGTGTGCTGTTGTTTAATGTCGATATAGGTGTATAAGTATTTTTGATAGTGTTCTATTGTTCATTGACAGCATGTATGAGTGAATCTACAGGTAAGTGATTAGATATGTGTATACATCTATGAATCACTGAGTGGATTTTTAGATACTTGTATTGCTGTGACAATGGATTCAAATATGATACTCTGTATTTTACAAAGAGTGATGAAAGATTTTAATAGTGTATGAAAAGGTGTATGTGATTGTCACGAGGATGATGTAATCCGTGATGTCATCAGTGATGTCATTTGAGATGTCATCAGTGATGTCACTGACCATGTCATGAATGATCTAATATGTGACATCATCAGCAGTGGATTGCAGGTGCGCGAAATATAGTTAGTACAACTAACTATATAGGAGCAATTTCAATGGTTTTGTATGAGTGAAATGTCCAGCTAACTATAACACCCCTAAAACTTATAGTTTTTAGAGTGAATTTCAAAGGTTTTTTAAAAGCTAGTTCCTAACTATATAAGGCCTGAAACCTATGGTTTTTTCAGTGAATTTGCAAGGTTTTTTAAATGCTAATTCCTAACTATATAAGGCCTGAAACCTATGGTTTTTTCAGTGATTTTGCAAGGTTTTTTAAATACTAATTCCTAACTATATAAGGCCTGAAATCTATGGGTTTTTTCAGTGAATTTGCAAGGTTTTTTAAATGCTAATTCCTAACTATATAAGGCCTGAAACCTATGGTTTTTTCATTGAATTACGAAAGGTTTTTTAAATGACAATTTTTAAATGTATTAATTGTTATTTTTTTATACTGATTTACTACATTTTTGCAGGCAGGTGTTCAGAGGGCACGCCCCCTTTTTACAACACTCTGCAGCGCAACCCCTGACGCGTTTGCAGAGGAGGAACTAATTCCCCTTGCATACTGGGGGTCCCTGGGGGGCAACTAGCCCACCAGGAGCCTCCAGTATAAGCCAGGGAGCTGTATTACAGAGAGGGGTAATGAGGCCACAGCCTTTTTTACACCTCTCTGCAACACAGCCCCCGGGCATGTTTGCAGAGGGGGAACTAATTCCCCTTGCATACTGGGGGTCCCTGGGGGCCAACTAGCCCACCTGGAACCTGCAGTATGTGCCAGGGGGCTGCATTGCAGAGAGGTGTATCGAGGCCACACCCTTTTTTACACCTCTCTGCAGCGCAACCCCTGGCGTGTTTGCAGAATAGGAACTAATTCCCCTTGCATACTGGGAGTCCCTGGGGGCCAACTAGCCCACCAGGAGCCTCCAGTATGCGCCAAGGGGCTGCGTTGCTTTGCCCCGGGGGCGGCGGTCCCCGGGGCAGTGTGGTGGGGGTTGTGGACCCCCCACACTTCTTTATCACTATGCCACAGCGATTTGGTCCCCCCGGGGTTAAAAAAAAACCAGACCTGGTTTTTTTAAAAACAGATGTGGGCCTTTTTTGTCCTTGTGGGACCACCTGGGCAGGCCTAGGGGGTCAGGGTGTATCTACCCTGCCCCCTTTTTGTGTTCTTCACGTTTGTTTTTCTGCTTTCTTGTGCCTCGGTTTATTGAGCACAAGATGGATGCCAACACTTCCTGGTTAGAAGTGTTGACAGCCAATGAGCATGCAGCTTTCTCGGGAAGGCATGCTGATTGGCTGCCACTGTCTGTCAACACTCCAAACCAGGAAGTGTTGGCAGCCATATTGTGCCTCGGTAGAACCAAGGCACAAGAAAGCAGTGAAACAAAGGTCGAAAACATGCAGAGAGAGCAGGGTAGAAGCACCCTGACCCCTAGGCCTGCTCAAGGGGTCCCACAACGACCCCCCAGGCCCCAAAAAAAAAAATATTTTTTTTAAATCGCGGGGTACACGTACCAAAATTTTTGGGGGGCCTGGGGGGTCCTTGTGGGACCCCTGAGCAGGACTAGGGGGTCAGGGTTCTTCTACCCTGCCCCCTTTTTTGAGTTCTACACGTTTGTTTTTCTGCTTTCCTGTGCCTCAGTCTACCGAGGCACAAGATGGCTGCCAACAATTTCTGTTTTGGAGTGTTGACCTACATTGGCAGCCAATCAGAATGCAGTTCGTACTCGGGAAGGTACAGAGTACAGTAAGCTTACAGTAAGCTTATATAGATATATAAAAAAAATCAAATTCAATTTTCTCAGCAACTACTGGAGGGCTGGAGGGATTTACACCATTTAAACAAAAGGCCATACTGCGCACCAGTCCCTACCATTTTGCCAAGTTTGGTGTAATTCCGTTCAGCGGTTCGGGCTGTAGCCGTGTCTAATCGTCCTATGGAAAATAACATGGGGAAAACACGTTTTGGGACCCCCCTTTTTTCTCAGTCCCCACTTGATGAATCCCCCCAAAACTTTCAGGGAAGGAGCGGAGCTGGCCATCTTCTTTGAGAAATTCGCGGAGATTCATCATCCGGCGCCAAAGTTATTCCCAATAGAATGTTGCGAATTTCCTATGGAAACTAGGTCCTAACTATATATACCTACTGGCGACTGCCAGTAGGTAATATATATATATATATATATTTATATATATATATATATATATATATATATATATATATATATATATATATAAATATATCAAGGTCGCTGCAACACATCACTTTTCGTCTCTTTGGTAAGCAGACACGGACCCAGTATCAGTGCAAAAATTTTAGTTTATTCTTCGTCGGCCATTACGCGTTTCACCACCTCAGTGGCTTGATCACATGATATATATATATATATATATTCACTGAAAAAAACATAGGTTTCAGGGACATTACAGTTAGTTGGACATTTAACTCATAGAAAACCACAGAACTTCCTCTGTTATAGTTAGTTGAGCTAACTATAATTCGCGTCCCTGCAATGCACTGCTGATGACATCACATATTACATCATTCATGACATGGCCAGTGACATCACTGATGACACCTCTGATGACATCTCAAATGACATCACTGATGGCATCACTGATGACATCATCCAGTGACTATGTGTTTCTATAAAATGTAAATTTGTTTTATATTTATATGCCAAGGTGTATTGAAGAATGAAATGGTGTATAAGACTCAGGATGGATGATTAAGTAGGTGTGTAACTGACTGTATAAGGGAGTGATTAATTGTGTCTTACTTAATGCATGTGTTAGCGACTGATACAGACATTCACACAGTTTAGGTTGTCAGTTGGTGTGTAAGTGATTGCATGGGTTGGTTAGCAGTTAAATGAGGATCTATATGGGCTAGTGATTGGTTGTCTGAGTATCTGTATGGGTGCCTGAGTGTCTGTCTGGGTGGGTGGGGGGGGTGACACTCTGCATAGATGTGCGAGTGGATAGTTGACTGGGTATCTGTGAAGAGCTGTATGGCTGGGTGAGTGTGTGTATGAGTGTCTTGGCGAGTGAATGGATGCCTCAGTGGTACATGTGTCAGTAACTGCATATGTGAAAAACAGTATATATTAGTGTTGGAGTGTATAAATGACTACATGTGAGACTGAGTCATTGTGAGAGTGCCTGTATGGATCAATGTGTGTTTGTATTATTTATTGTATTAGAGTGTAAGTATGTGTTAGTATATGTTTAAACAAGTGAGGTGGTATATGTATAACTGTACAGGTGAGCACATAAAAGTGTGATTCATTATTTACATTACTGACTAGATGTGTGAATAACTCTATCATTGAGAGGTGGTGTGTGAGTGTCTGTATAGATATGTGACTGGATATGATAATGCTGTATTGATGGCTGACTTTATGAATGAGTGACTGTATGGGTGAATGAATGGATGTGTGTGTAGACCTAGGATTTAGTGAGTGGATATGTACTAACTGGTATTGGTGTATTCATGGTTTTGAAAATTATAATCTGAATTTTAGAGTGGGTGTATCAAGTGTTATATTAGGGTCTGATGAGGTGCATCAGAATGTAACGTTGAAGATGGCATCAGTGATGTCATCAGTGATGTCATTTGAGATGTCATCAGTGATGTCACTGACCATGTCATGAATGATGTAATATGTGACGTCCTCAGCAGTGCACTGCGGGGGTGAGAGTTATAGTTAGCTCAACTGTAAGATATGTACACATATCTTACACTACACACAACATGCAACCATTAACTTCATCAATAGTCATGGTCTGTAGAGTAGCCTTCCACCTGTGATAGGCACACACCTAAAAGTTGCATAACCAAAGTTTTCCCCACTGCCAGAGGTAACATTGTTGCATACACTGTCCACAGCACAATGTAATGTGGTACAGCTCAGGGGCAGTATAGATAATGAACACACACACACACAGATAGATAGTGCAAGTGGGTACTGCCACGTGTGCTCAACACCTTTTTATTACTGGGGTCACATATCCAGTGACGTCCCTGCTGGATGTGTGTGGGTTGAGTGTAAACCAGCCCTCAGGGAATGGTTGCTGCTAGCATCAACTACAACAGTAATCATTGGATCACACACAGAGATTCAATTAAGCATGGGCGGATCTAGCGGATCTCGCGTACGCGAACTTGCGGATTTACGGATTCGCAATCCGCGAAGATCCGCGAACTCTAGCGGATTTGCGGATTTTCCCATTTTTTGTGTTGGCGCGCGTTCGCGCCGATTTTGGGACAAGTTCGCAATTGCGAACTTACTTTTCGGCTCGCAACGGCCGCGACTATGTTGTTTCTACATCTGGTTTATCATCACAGGTTCACAGCACCCTCTTTTCACCACTGCCACCCTCTGGGACACCCATGCCACCCTCTGGTACATCCTCACTGCCACCCATTAGGTTTATTTATCACTGTAGATTATGGTGGTTGAAAAAAGCAAGCACACCTGCCCTTCTTCAACTGCCATCAATTAATTTGTGGGTCATTAATGTGTCAGTAATTTTGAAACTTCCAGTCTGGCTGGCACCTGCTTCCTTCCTCATCTGTAATTTGCTTTTTGTTGCAGTGAATTTTTTTTTCACAGGACCTTTATGGTCTACTTGTAGCTATTCTATGAGCCTGCTGTTTGGGTCATAGCAGGGTCATAGAATAGTTGCAAACTCTGGAGGGGCCCCTCAGGAAGCACTACCTTGAATGTTACTAATGTTAAGTTTGAACTTTTGCACCTGCTCATTGCTTTCAGTTTAGCTAAAATCGTTTTTTTCTGCAATTTCGCGCGTTTTTTGGGGCTCGAATCCGTGCGAGATCGATTTCGGAAGCCGCGAATACGTGCGAATACAAAATTGTTTTTTGTGCGACGTGTATGTTCGCGTGATCTTGCGCGTGTTCGCGAGGCGCTTCTAGCTATACGTTTGCCAAGTTACCCTATCGGTCGTACACGGGCGCGGCCATCTTGTTGGCGTGACGTAATTCCGTTTCCGGCCGCTATGTGTAATCTCGCAAAGTGTGCTGCTCGCTAGTACAATTTCGCGCGTACTCGCAAGGAAAATCTCGCGCGAACTTACCCACGCGGTCGTGAACGGGCGCGGCCATCTTGTTTCTCATTCATTGCTATGGTTCTGGGCATGCTTTCTCTATCCTCTCTCAATCTCTGCCATCCTTTGCTTGTTTGAAGTTTTTTTGATCTAATTTTACTTATTATCTATCCCTCTATTTTTCTACCTCTATATTTTTGTGTTTTCTGCAGCTTTTAGTTACTTTTAAACTACTTTTTTAAACTCTTTTCTTTTCTTCTTCACTATTCTATTTCTTGTTTATCATTTAACTCTATTTCTGCCCAGACCATGGTAAAGGGAGCCGGGAAGCACCCTGAGAAGGGGAAGGGTCCCGCACCCCGTGCCCGGCTCCCGTGCGGGCGTTTAAGGGGGGAGCAAGTGGTCCCGAGGGAGATCTTCAGCGCGGAGGAAGTGGCGGCACTGATCTTCCACGTCCAGCGCCGCCTCCCCAAGACGATCCTGGGAGGCGGCAAGATCGCGACTGGCTATGGCATCCGGGAGCGTCGCAAGCGGTGGGAGAAGGTGTGCCGGGCCATGTACAAGATCTCTGGGGTCCGGCGCACATATAACCAGGCCACCCACCGCTGGACCGATGTCATGGACCGGGAGCGGGACTTGCTGGACGCGCTTGGCGTAGAGGTCCCCGGGCTTGGTGAGTAGTAGTAGTAGTACATTTACTACTCTGTTTTATCCTGCTCTGTTATTTGCAAATCTTTGTTCTTTACCAAGAGCAATAATGCTGCCGATTACATTGAGGTAAATTATATTTCAAAATCTTCTATGCATTTCAGGTGCACTGCTCTCCTTCTCAGTAGCCTTGCTTGCTACTATGCTTCTTTGTTTTGTATGTTGTGTTCAGAAGCATTTCATTGGCCTGAGAAATTATGTATGAGTGTAGTGTAAAGATAAGAACTGCGTAATGCTAGACAGTAAGGGTCATATTTTCAATTACCGGCGCATCCCTGCAAAGTAGCAGGGATGCGGCAGTAATTGTGTGCCATGCCACCACCACCCATTGGCCCAAAACGTCACAGAAGCCTTACGCATCTGTGCCGTAAAGGCAGCGCATTGCTGGAGTTGCGTGCCAACGATGGCGCAGCTCCAGCAATGCTCTGGGGTACCCTATCTCCCCAATGCTGCATCAAGCCGTACGTCGGCTTCAAGCGCGCAGGGTTTGAGTCATGCATCATTGTCCTAAAAGTGACTGATTGACATCTTGTCGATTTCCCTCAGCCACTTTTAGGATTCGTTCCTGCGCAGGTACGCCCTCCCTTGCGCCGGAACGCCCCCTGATGGCGCAGGGCTTTACAACGTGATGCATCGCCCATATGCCCATATGTGTTTTTTTTTAATATATACGCCGCACCAACACCATGGCGAGTCTTTTGTTCTGCCGCTGCGTCACAAAAGGCACGCAACAATGGAGGAAAATGAGCCGCAACTTCCGCAAGGGACTTCTAAATCAGCCCCAACAGACTGAAGTCCAGTCCTTCCTTTAGACACATGGCTATAAGAAGAAATAGTGGCGGTGGTGGCGGGTGGATTGATAGTTTGAGTATTCACTGATCTGCAAGCAGGATGGACTTTGTCTGTCACTTCGCGTGCTGCGCACTGCTGCCTGCAGTGCCAGGCCTAGGCAAACCTCTTTAGTAGTCTGTTTATTGAGTTACATAGGAACTTTCTAAGTCAACGTTCCGCAAATCAGGCAATACGAATAACGTAGTATACCACATGAGATAGATCCCGTGGAATAGTTGTCTATCTATTTGCTATTTTTCCAAAATATTTTGTTATTGTTCTTTTGAAATGTTTGATTTGGTTGAAAAATCTCATTCATGTTTTCTGGTTTTTCTTTCTTTCATGTTGTACATCAGCTCCCCCCAAGGGCAAGAGGACACAGGAGGAGGGTGCTGAGGATGCAGGCCAGGATCGGGCAGGTGAGGGCTCCTTTGCTGGCCTCAGTAAGTTTACATTTTAATAAACAGTACCTATTTTTTCCTAGCGTTCCTCATTCGATTTTTTCTAAATCGTCTTTGATCTTCTTGTAGACTGGATATAAATTCTTATCCTGCCTCGAATATGACTCCCTGTGGTATTACTAGACTATTCTTATTAGTCTGTCTGTGTAGCTAACTAAGATTGGACATTTGGCAATTCCATTGGACTCCCATTATATTCAGCAATACCTCTATGCACTGTCTCCTTACTGACTAGATAGTGTGGCAGAGTCATTCAGCTCCCGAAGTCACCGATTATAGATCCCCAATGATCTCTAGATTATCGTACGCAGGACAAGAGAGTAGTACGGAGTCACAGCACAGTCAAGAAGTGTCAGAGGCACTCATGCTTGCAAAAATTCCAAAACCTTTAGCTCATCCACTCTAGTCTGGAGGAACAAAAACCACAGAGTCTATTTAAGTTTAAAAGCTTTATTAAAAGTAAACACATTTATTAAAATCTACTTTGTCATAAAACTATTTAACTGAAAATGGAAAAGTGGTTAGTGCTTACGATAAATTGGACACATTTCTTGTGGTCGAGCCGCGCTCTCACCTGGTTTGAACTTGATCCTGGTCGTGTTCTTAGGAGTCAAGCTTCTGTCTGTTAGGAGAAAAAGTGGTGCGTGTTAAAAATCAAAAGCAAGCATTCATCAGTTGTGCATAAAAGTGCAGCAAGACAACAGC
This sequence comes from Lissotriton helveticus, assembly GCF_964261635.1. Classification (NCBI taxonomy): domain Eukaryota; kingdom Metazoa; phylum Chordata; class Amphibia; order Caudata; family Salamandridae; genus Lissotriton; species Lissotriton helveticus. The sequence goes on along the minus strand of NC_136059.1, from coordinate 755,091,118 downwards.
CTTCCCTGGAAAATGGGACATTTTTACTATGGAGTAGACAGTCACAAATTATTACGTTGTATTCTGTTTTTTTAACATTTCTCCTAGACCAAATATTATATAGTAGTGAGTGGTGTATTCTAACATTCTTAAATGTACTTCGTAGGTGTAACATCTGGTGACGGGGCCAGCGCGGAGGTGGCTGTGTTGGACGAGGACTCGGAGGACTCTGGGGAGGAGGCGGTGCAAGAGCCGGCGGACGGTCCTGTGGGGGTTCAAACGGTGGTGGCGGAAACAGGTAAGCTATATATTCCTTACTTATTGAGATTGAAGACTGCATAGTGTGCTTTCTGCACGGGTGTATTACAATTACAAATCAACCAGGTAGTAGCCTCCTCGAAATGTACTTCGACTTAGCTGTGAAGTTTTTGGTGAGAAGAATCCCAATAAGTTCTTAGACGAACGTGATGGATGGGATGAACGAAAAGCGAAAGAAGGGTGTAAGTAAGTGGGACGCGAACTTGTATGATGGCTGGCAAAGAAGAACGATATGTGTTTGCTTGGCCCCCGAGGTGGCTGGGAAGGAAAGAATATGGTATGGTGCATGGCTGGGTCAATGATGAAGCAAGGATGGGTGGAAGGACAGCAGCCTGGGTGGGTGAAACAGAAACTGTATGTGTGCGTATACTTTGACTGAATGGATGCCCGGAGCATGGTATTCTCTGAGTCTTAGATAGCACATGTGTATCTAGAGAGAGCAGATGGTCGCCAGGTGAAGTAAGTGTTACCTTGAAGAGCATGTACCACCGCACCCGCACGTCCGTTCCAGTGCAGGGAAGGCAAGGAAAAGAAATTGTAAATGTGTCCAATACTACCATGAATAGTAGCAGTACTTTGTATTGCGTTTGCAATCACAGCATATATCTGGTTATTACGGTGGACACTCCGTACCTCTCTTAATAACTTTAGTTTACTTGTAGTATGTCATTCATGTGTGGGTGTATCACTGTTCACTCAATATTAAGCAAAGCACCTAAAGTCATCTCATATGTCATCAAATACGTCCCATGTGAAGTGATAGATAATCAAATTACTTAGCTTCTTCATTTTCCTTTTCTAGTACTCATTTGCACTGTAGGGTGAAAGGTAAATTAATTAAGCAGTAGCCCTTGTAACAGAGTATTCTCAGTGCCACCCGTAATAGAAAAGTAATAGCTTCACCACCTGCATGTACTGGACCGGTACAGTAACGCAAGTCTGTCTCACTCATCATGGTGTGCAACTTTTTTTCTCGGGTGCAAGTTCACTGTGCTGTCCATGTCATTCTGCCGGCTTGCATAAGATAACGTAACAATTTCCCTAAACAAGAGAGAAGAAGAAGAATAAGACTGGTGTACTGTCATAGTCGACTGTAATGGAAGTCCATAGTGGTCGTAGAATTTGTTCATTAAACTACCACTAATGTTAGAGCAAGGATGCAGAAGTGGGAGGTTACATAGATACTGTCCTCAATAGTTATGTACTGTGCTTTCAATTTGCTACTTGTACTCTGTGACCCAACTTTCGGCTCAATCACTTTGTGTTATTAATAAGGAGCATTGGTTACAGACTATGTCTTTCTTTCTTCATATAGTTGCTCCTTCCAAATCAACAACAAGGAGGGAGCAGGCTAGATTGGCCCGGCAACGGAGGCTGGAGGCCACTGTCGCCGAATATCGGCGGCTGGTGGCCCTGGAGGAGGAGGAGGACACGCAGTCGAGCGGGGCAACAACGACATCCTCGACTGTGACCACTGCATCCTCCTCCGTGACTAAGCCAGCAGGACCGAGCCGGGCTAAGAAAGATGACCGCCACCGCCAAGCAACCGAAATACCAGCTGCCCCCCACAGGAGCTGCAAGGACCGCCAACGCCGCCTACGAGTCCGCATGTCCAACCTGGAGCAGGAGGTCCTGAAGTATAAGAACTTGGTTAAGGGCCTCCGCTCCGAGCTTGCCACCCTCCGCAAGGAGTATGATGCCCATGCCGCATCATGCACCAGCACCAGCACCCTCCAGTAGTGGAGTGTCCCTTGCCCTTTTTTTATAGACTTTTGGGGGGTGGGATTTGGGAGTTGGGATCGTTTTGGGACGTTTCAGAGACAATCGTTGGGGTTAGGGTGGGTGAGGGAGATTATTTTGTTAGGGCTAAATAAATATATTTTTAAACTTTATCTGACCATACCTGTTTTTTACTGCTTTTCAGTCTGGTGGGTGGGGGGCGGGGGTGTAACAGTAACTTTGTTTTCCTGAACAGTCGTAGGACTTTAGTAGTACAACCGTCAATCTCTTGTCTACTCCGAAATAATACTCCATTATACTACCTCCCACCAAACGCTTATCTTACCTGTAATTTGTGTTAGAAATTAGGGCTAGGCCCAGGGCTGGCTCCAGGTGAAATGGGGATTAACGTTGTCAATCCTGGGCGGGTGACATTTCCTCATTGCGGTGGTACTAGTGGTGTGACACAGTGGCAGTTGCATGCCTATGGAAAAAAAGAAAACGAAACCTTGTTTGTCCTCCTTACTGTAGCATTACAACGGTTACGGTACGATCGAGAAAATAGCAGGTGACAGTACACTAGAACAGTGCCATAATGTAGCCTAACAAATGGTAAAGTATTTGCTTGCAAGTATAACTAGTACTTGCGTTGAATTTATTTGACATTGGCTACTACTACTAGAAGATATAGTACTGAAGCTGAGTAAGTCTAGAAGATATCCTCGTATTCCTTCACCAGCCTGTTGCTATGACCTTATCCTCACCAGCAAGTGTGTGGAATTATTGATGTCATTTTAGTCAGACATCAAGCAAAACAACACAGCCCGGGGGAAGAGGGTTAGGGTTTGTAAAATGGATGGGAATGGGGGTTTCTTTTTGGGTAGGTTTTGTTGAGAGAAGAAAAAAAAAGCACAGCATGGACAAACAATAATTGAAGATACAGACAATCTTTGGTTACAAACTAAAGGTAAGCACATGCAGTCACACTCATAGAATAAAAGACAACAATGGATACTGTATCTGTATTGCGTATGTTGTTGGAGTTGTCCTGTTGAATTTGGTAAGTAAGTTGCATGCAGCAAACAATTCCTCTTATTGGCGGCACTCCTCCATTCCAGCTGACGCTTCGTCCATCAATGTGGTGACCACTGACAGAAGACACCCTGTCCAATGCCTGCCTGGCGGATGTTGACTGAAACCCGGCCTGTAATTATTGAACGGAAACAGGAAGTGCTATTACAATACCACTGATAAATAAATAAAAGGTATGTACGCTGTGTGGTTCAAAAAGTGACACTTTGATTTCCCTAATAGACAGTACAATATTTTTGAAATTGCGTGCTCTGTCTGAGTCACCTTTTTAAGGATCAATAAGTATGGCCAAAATATTATAGCGGATCTTTCCCCTCAAGGTAGGTGTACTACTGTGTTTTAGAACAAAATTTGACCTTCCCAGCAATGCTCCCACCAAGACCCTTACTAAAGCCAGTCGCAAAAATGTAGAAGAACCCCAATCAGATCTCCAAAAACGATGCCTAGCAGAAAAATGGTTACAAAACGTACTTTGAAAGTAACAGTAGGCCCAAATACAGACCGTGGATTGTATTCAAACCACTTGCAAGCAAGCAAAAGTATCCATAGCCAGCATCGCTCCAACAGTGCTCTACAACAACAGAACTGCGTTGCAATAGAACCCCCCGAAACACATGCAATCCTGCTGCTAGGGCTAACCCTAACGAACCCTAACTTACAAAAAGTGCCAAAACTGGTGTTTCCTTATGGATTTTGTCCAACAAACTTCTATCCGGTATTAGACCTTCCCAGGAATGCCCCAGGCAAGACCCGCCAACCCACCCGCAAAAAAACACCCGACAACACCCCCAAACAGCGAAAAAGCTAAATCTCATACTTACAATGTCTCTCGGCCTTCGGTCCAAACGCGGCGCTGTGCAGCTAGGTCATCATCATCATCATCAATCATCATTACTCCTGTTTTCCACCACGGATTTCCTGAAAAGCAAATGCAATCAAGATTAGACTGTCGCAGCAGTGCTTCGACAGAGACCCCGGCCGCAACCCACCCACGAACAGCAGGAAGCCCCCCAAAACGCTACATTGAGCAAGATGTCAGAAGAAATAGCAAAAAAAAGGCTGTTCCTTATGGATTTTGTCCAAAACACTTCTATCCGGTATTAGACCTTCCCAGGAATGCCCCAGGCAAGACCCGCCAACCCACCCGCAAAAAAACACCCGACAACACCCCCAAACAGCGAAAAAGCTAAATCTCATACTTACAATGTCTCTCGGCCTTCGGTCCAAACGCGGCTCTGTGCAGCTAGGTCATCATCATCATCATCAATCATCATAACTCCTGTTTTCCAGCACGGATTTCCTGAAAAGCAAATGCAATCAAGATTAGACTGTCGCAGGCTCTCAGCAGTGCTTCGACAGACAACAAAAATTACCCACAAACACCCGGAACCCCGCCAAAGAGCACCTCAAAGTCAAGCAAGTCAGCAAAAACTGCAAGAAATTTCCACCTCATATTTGGTCCAAAACACTTTTGTCCATTATTAGAGCTTCACAGCAATGGGCCCAAATCCGTCAACTCACCCGCAAAGAAGTACAACACCCCCACAAGTGCTGAGTCTTTCTTCATTGGGCGTAATCCAGCACTCTGCTTGGAGGGAAATCGCAGTCTGGAGGAGGAGGATAGAGGAGCATGTTTTTCAGAACTTGTGAACCTGAGGAATGTAGACTGCGGCACCTTCAAATCAATAAGCAAACAAGTGAAGACAGTTCTGATGATGGTCTTGTTTTTGGGATTAGGTGATTAAAGTTTGAATTAAATTAACTGTGCAAAACAAAGAAAGAGAGACACAAAGCACACAGGAATAAAAGTGAATAAGGACGAAAAAGAAAGTTCTTGATTGATTGTCTCATTTTCAGGGCTCGGTGTCAGGGAATAAGAACAAGATTTCGTCATCATACTCTGCGAATTCAGGCTGGATGAGGTCAGTGCCACCGAACAGAGAAAAAATCCCCTCATCTACGTTGCCGTCCTCCTCGTCTTCAAGCGGCGTGCTTTCTCGTACTTTGTAATCTGGTGGTATGAGGTGCTGATTCATCTTGATCATTGTCAGCCGCTCCACATTTTTGGGCGAGAGGCGGCTCCGTTTGGGAGTTACAATGCCACCAGCAGCACTGAAAACACGTTCAGAAGACACACTTGCGAGTGGGCAAGACAAATAGTTTATAGCCAGGTTGAAGAGCTGTGGCCACAATTGTTTTTTGCCATGCCAATACTGCAATGGCTCATCATTAAGGAAGACCTCTGTTGAGTCATTCAGATAGTCCTGCACCATCGACTCAAGGTCATCAACTGTTCCTCCACTTTGCTTACTTTTTGCTGTGCCTGTGACATTTTTTCGAGAACCATACCCCATCAAACTTAGCCAATCCTCCTCCGCAGCCACTGTTAGTGTTGTCATTGTGTGTGGTGCAGATGATCCAGTTGCCAGTGTCTTTAACGGCTGAGAGGTCACTTGTGCCCCAGCCACAGGTGCAGAAGTGGATTCTTGTGACTGGGGATGGCCTGCTGATGCTGATGCTGATGTACTGGCTTCTCCTTCAATAACCTGCCGTTCTTTTTCAAACCTCTTGGCTGACCAGGCTAACCAATGTTTGTATTTTTGAACATCTGCATCAGCAAAAGGAAAGAATGCTTCGCCTGCCAGCGCCTTTTTGTAGCGTGGATCCAGAATAGTAGCACAAATGTAATGCTGATCTGACTTGATCTTTTGAAGACGTTCATCACCACGTAGGCGCTCTAATAATTTCTCAGACAAAATAAAATGGTCTTTTTTTTTTCATCTTTTTCAAACTCAGAAGACACCGCCATCAGTTGGTGCTCCAGCATGCACAACAATGGGATAGCTTTTCCCAAATTACAGTCCTCCTGGCTGACTGCACGCGTGAAGAACTCAAAAGGACGAAGCATGTCTGTCAGGCTTTTAACTATGTCCCATTGCGCCGCACTCATCCGCAGGTCCTCCTTCTGAGATGTACCCTCTGTGAAGAAATAGTGATCGAGTACCGTATACTGCTCATACAGACGCTCAAGCATGTAGAAGGTTGAGTTCCAACGTGTTGCCACCTCCTGGATGAGTGCTTTCACTGGCATTCCACGTTGAAGTAGCAGTCTCCGCAGATGCTTCCGGGCCTTAAAAGAATGGCTGAAATGGTTGCACATTTTGCGGCAGGTGGCCATTACCTCGAACGCTGGACTCTGTTTATCACTCAAGAATTTTTGAACTACCAGGTTGATACAGTGCGCCAAACACGGCACTCTAACATGGTCACCCATGAACATGGCCTTAACTACATTGGCGCCATTATCCGTGGAAACATAACCAATCTTGCGTTTTAGGGGGGATAGCATTGTCAAGACCTTTTTGTTAAACTCTTCCAAAAGGTTTTCTGCTGTGTGACTTTTCTCCAAGCCAAACATGGCTAGTGTTGCATGTTTCCGAGCAGCTTTGAAAACTTTGTCCGGGTCAACACCTGCGTTTAGCTTTGCTTTAACACCTGAAAAAGAGACCCAGTGTGCAGTGATGCACATGTAATCAGTGCCTGGGCCACTGGTCCACATGTCTGTTGTCAGATGTATTGTGTGAACAGCACTCTTCTGCAAAGCTGCCACAATCGCCTGCAGCACATCTTCATGTAGTGCTGGAACCGCAACTCTGGCAAAATAGAACCGGCTCGGAACCTTCCATTTAGGGCAGAGCGTTGCCACTAATTCAAGAAAACCTACCGCTTCTACAAAAGAAAAAGGTAGAAGGTCCACAGCTAGCATTTTAGCCAGCTTAGTGTTATACAGACGCGTCAGTGGGTGGTTGCGTTCATATGGCACGTCTGAAGTAAGCATTGTTCTAATGTTGCCCTGGACCAAGCATTTACGGGCTGATAATGACTTCGTTGACCCAATTTTGCTCGCTGGTGAACTTTTGTGCGTTGGTGTCTCACTCGCTCCAACACTCTTAGTGTGCCTCACATTGGGTGTGCTGCTGACAGGGGTACTGGGTGTAAGGGAAGTGTTTGACACGTCTTCTTCCTCCTCGTCATCATCAGATGAAACATCAACGTTTCCTTGAATTTGCCCTTTCTTGATCGCATCTAGGTACGCAAACCATCTGACAGTGTGCTTTCTCTCAAGATGACCTCTCTGGCCGCCGGTACCATAGTTGGTACCTGACTTACCACGACTAACTGCAAGCTTACAAAGGGTACAAATGGCAAACGTTGGATTTTTTGGACAAACAGTAAAGAAGTCCCAAACTGGGGACTTGAAGTGTCTGTGGGACCTGGAGGAGGCGGCGATACTGGTGGTGGTGGTCATGAAGCTAATGCCAGATGAAGTGGAGGATCTGGATTGCCCAACTTTTGTACGTTTTGCACTTTCACCGCCACTAATTAAGGTCGAGGTTGACGGAGGTCTCTTCTTGCCAGAAAGAAATATGGAAGCGGGACGAGTTGGTGTACTACTTAACTCCAATGATTGTGGTGTTTCCACTGCCTCCTCATCGACAACATCATCATCATCATCACGCTCAGCAGCTCTTCGGGCTAGGGTCAAAATGTCTGTTTGCTGCATGCCCGCTGGGGCTGCAGTGACCTTTATGATGACTGGGTCGTCGTTGGCAGAGTCTTCATCAGCAGCAGTATCCGCCACTTCTTGTTGAGCCTCATCACACTCCATAACTCTGAGACTTTGGACGAGCTTCCTTTTACGCTTAACTACCTTTGTTGGATCATGGTGTGCCTCACTCTCAGACGGCTGTGGTGCTGGTTCCCAAGTTTGATCCGTATCATCAGAAGGAGGTGTGCTTGAAGAGGATGTAGACACCACCCTTGATCTCTTCCTTGCTAGGGGTGTGGAAGACAATGAAGGATCATCAGGAGGAGTGGCTTCCTCAAATGATACCTCGCCTTGATTGTCGATTTCCTGATGTGCCCCTACTTCGGGAGGAACAACTATTGTGGGCACTTGTGACCCTCCATGCACCTCTGCTTGCGCATCTCCTTGCGCTGCCTCTCCTTCCACATGTACTTGGGCTTGTACTTGCACATGTGATTGTTGTTGCGGCTGTGGTTGTTCAACACTCGTCAGATGAGCTACAACAACCTGTGTTGATTGAGGGACATTGCTGCTGCTTTCTTGCGATGAGCCAACATCACTGGTCGATGGTGATTGAAGAACTATACTGGCTGCCTCTGCAGCACTCAAGGGCTTGGACTTAAGTTGGCGTGGTGGTGGTGGTGGCACTGAGCCCAATGGAGCGGGGGTGCTGCTGCCAGCTTGGTCCCCAGCAGATCCCGCTGCTGCTGCTGCAGGCATACTTTTTTTTTTACTCTCAAAAAAAGGGGCGGGCGGCACACCATTGTCCTTGGTAACTTGCTTCTTCTGCTCCTTACTGGCACCTTTCTTGCTAGAGGAGCTACGGGTTACTTTTTTTGGGGCCATCTTCTTCAGAGCAGGTCAGCAGGCAGCAGTTGCACGAGTTGCAGAGGGTTCTGTGTCCAGACGTGACGTCGCGTGACGTTATGCTGCACACACCGCTGCAGGACTTCTTCCTGGCACTGGTGGTTCTCTTGAGTCTTCTTGTGCACCTAAAAGCAATGGAAGACAGAGGAACATCAGTTCAGTTATACACCCCAAAAAATCGACAAAACACAGAAAAATGAGCACAATCCCATGCCATCCATGATGTTTACATTGAAGACACCCCACAGAAAGACTAGGGACATGCAAGTATGCAACACTCACTACCCCTGGGCATAATGGATGAAAAGTAGGCAAAATAGGTGCAGGCCTCAGACACTGCCTCTCCTCAAAATGGCCCCTTACACCCCAAGCACATGTTGCCTGTACCAGCCAGCACTCAAGATGGCCACCACCACCACCCACATGGCCAGTCCACATCAACAGTACACCCCCAAAAAACAGAAAAACAGCCAGAAATCACCACAATCCAATGCCATCCATGATGTTTACATTAAAGAGAGTGAGACCACACCACAGGCACACTCAGTCCATGCACCACCACCCCTGGGCAAAAGGCCACACCAGCACCCCCCCAAAAACGACAAAAAACAATAAAATCAGCACAATCCCAGCCCATCCATGGCCTCAATGGTGTTTAAATTCAAGAAGACACCCCTCAGAAACACTAGGCCCATGCACACTCACTACCCCTGGGCATAATGGATGAAAAGTAGGCAAAATAAGTGCAGGCCTCAGACACTGCCTCTCCTCAAAATGGCCCCTCCCTTACACCCCAAGCACATGTTGCCTGTACCAGCCAGCACTCAAGATGGCCACCACCACCACCCACATGGCCAGTCCACATCAACAGTACACCCCCAAAAAACAGAAAAACAGCCAGAAATCACCACAATCCAATGCCATCCATGATGTTTACATTAAAGAGAGTGAGACCACACCACAGGCACACTCAGTCCATGCACACCACCCCTGGGCAAAAGGCCACACCAGCACCCCCCCAGAAACGACAAAAAACAATAAAATCAGCACAATCCCAGCCCATCCATGGCCTCAATTATGTTTAAATTCAAGAAGACACCCCACAGAAAGACTAGGCCCATGCAACACTCACCACCCCTGGGCATAATGGATGAAAAGTAGGCAAAATAAGTGCAGGCCTCAGACACTGCCTCTCCTCAAAATGGCCCCTCCCTTACACCCCAAGCACATGTTGCCTGTACCAGCCAGCACTCAAGATGGCCACCACCACCACCCACATGGCCAGTCCACATCAACAGTACACCCCCAAAAAACAGAAAAACAGCCAGAAATCACCACAATCCAATGCCATCCATGATGTTTACATTAAAGAGAGTGAGACCACACCACAGGCACACTCAGTCCATGCACCACCACCCCTGGGCAAAAGGCCACACCAGCACCCCCCCAAAAACGACAAAAAACAATAAAATCAGCACAATCCCAGCCCATCCATGGCCTCAATTATGTTTAAATTCAAGAAGACACCCCACAGAAAGACTAGGCCCATGCAACACTCACCACCCCTGGGCAAAGGGCCCCACCAGCAGGCCCAAAAAAACGACAAAAATCAGCACAATCCCAGCCCATCCATGGCCTCAATGGTGTTTAAATTCAACAAAACATTTGTATCATGCACCCCTAACCAACCCTGGTCCTACTGGATACTGTGGCTACCCACAATATAATTTATTTAATGTTCTGAAAAAGTTCCAAAATTTTACTTGCAGCAACTGTAATGCCCCAAACAAACTTACTTGTGAAAGTTGATTTCTAATCCAAAAGTGATCCAAAGACAGTCAAAAAGGCCTCAAATCCAAATATCCAGCAGCACCCACAAAAAGTAATCCTTCCAGCTCCAGATCCAAATGAAAGTGACCAGGAGATGGACAAAGCACTGGGAGGAGCCTGCTGGACAGGAACAGGAAGTTGGAGACTGTGGGGCACTTCCTTCCTCCCCCCCCCCCAAAATGGACTCCTTGCAAAAAAAAAGGCCATGCAAATGTCAACCTGAGGAGTGATTCTGATAAAAATCATAATTTTCTGAAGGTTTATCCTGTTTGCTGGTGATTTTCTTGTGCGAAATTGCAAAATCTCTATTTCGCAAGTGCGAGATTGTTCCTTTCCGCCGCAACTACGTGTTCGCAATTGCGAACTCTCGCGAGGTGTGGTGTGCAAGGTGGCAAGCCGCGAGTACGTATTCGCGGGCGCTAAACTCCCGCGGGAACACGCAGCAAGATCTAAAATGGCACGTCACTCGCAAAGAAAAACAACTCGGCAAACGCTAAATGACGGAAAGTGAACGCCGTGCACCACGCCGCGCGCCGCAACCAAGCAAAAAATCCGCCGCGAGCGGATTCACGGATTTTCGACAAATTCGCGAGAGTTCGCGGATTGCGAATTTGCCGAAAATCCGAAAAATCCGCGAGCGGAGCGGATTTTACGCCCATGCTTAGATTCAATAATAAAAGAGTCAATTGTTTGTGCTGCAGTAAGGTAGGGACAGTAGATGTAAAATAATACCGAAAAATGTTATCGTAAATGAACCATAACTTGTGCTATACTCAGACACAGGCAATAGATGTGAAATATTACACAAAAAGATTGTATCATAAAGGGTCCAGCAGTTCTTTTTTTTTTTTTTCTACATCCTCATTGGCCTTTTTACCACCCATTTTACGAACAAACGATACCACCTTTATCTCATGTACCAAGTTTACCGACAACGGCATATGCAACGCTATTTCAGAAAAAGAAACTCCTATACAGACCGACCCAAATCCAAGAGTCCAATTCTTAAAGCGCAGCTACCATTTCGATTCACCACCGGTGAGATAGGCCAAGACCTTAATCATTGGATTGTTGTTTTTTGTTTTTTTAAGTTACCTTCTCCACACCAAAAAAAATGTCTCCCTTACTACTAAAATTTCCCACCCTCACCCAAAATGTGTCAAAAATGGTAGCCAATGATTACATTTTTTCTTAATCTGATCCAAAGTATCCATTTTAGCCGTATATCTCATGGCTCGTAACCAGTCTAGGATCATGGGGGATAAGGGAGACATCCATAATTTACATAGCTCCCTTTGGGCCAGGAAAATCCCATAAAAAACCAATTTAACTTTATCGTCCATTTCTTTGCTCTGCAAATTATATCTTCCTGTTATAATTAATTCAGGGCTTACCTCTATCCTCTGATCTGCTGCTTGTGTTAGGCATTTACTTACGGCCTCCCAGAATTCCCTAATATTCGGACAATCCACGAGCATATGCAGATCATCTCCGTTTAGGCACCTGCACTTCGGGCATTCCACCAGCCCACCAGCTTTAAATTTGGAAAGTCTACGAGGGGACCAGTACGCCCTGTGAATTGAAAACAAGTGATTTCGCCTTAAATTTGCAGGTTTCACTATTTTGTAAAGCATAGCCATAGTTAGTTGCCATTGAGTCTCCGTTGCGATGTTCGGCAAGCAATCGCCCCATAGTACATCAGGAAGTGAAAACACGCCGTCCTCCGTCTCAAGAATCGACCAATACCATAAGGACACTTCCTTCTTGTATAATTGTGCTGAAAAGAGTTTTTCTTCTAGGTCATTCCGGAGTCCAATCGTGTTTTCCACTTTGCTCGCCCAACTGTGGATTTGCAGATACTTAAATTTTGAGAAGCCCCTGCCCCAAATGGCCTGTCCTTGCCCCCAATCAATCAACTTCCCATCCGGAAATAAGTCACCCCATCGCTCCAAACCCGAAAGTCTCAGAGGAATAGCCAATGGGTCCCTAGACCAAAGGGGTGACCCTGGACCTTCCCATATTGGGGCCATGTAGCCATAATAGGGAATCTTCAGTACTCTCCTTATCCTGTACCACAACTCCGCAGCATCATGCAGTATCTTGAGCCTTACTTTCTTAAAGAACCTTGGATCGGAAAATTTACACAAAAACCCAGACTCGTTATATTTACAAGATTTAAGCATTGCCGTTAATAGGCTACCAATAGCTGAAGCCGTCGGAATGTTCATCAGCATTCTCTAGTTCTTTAACTGAAAAGCCCAAAAATATAACTGAAAATCCGGGGCCGCCAAACCCCCTTTAACCAACCGTCGTCTTATCTTCTTCCAAGACAGAAGGGACCCCTTTGAAGCCCATATAAATGAACAAATCTCGCTCTGCAGCCTTTTAAACCAGTCTTTTTTTAATGCTAAGGGAATAGTTTCAAACAAAAATGTAAATTTTGGCAGGATCATCATTTTCACCATATTCGTACGGCCATACAGGTTAAGTGATAAATGTGCCCATCCTCGCAGCATAGGTCCTATTTCTCTTTTTATCTTTAAAACGCACCAAAAAAAAGGAATTGTTCTAAAAAACGGAATAAAACGGGAAAACAGAATATTTTGGAACCCAAACTTAAGATAACCCCCTCTCTCAACTCATTTTTTAAAACAATTCCTAAGACTCTAATATTAAAACCTAACTCTGGGCAGACATTAGGACTCGTACAATCAGAGGACGAAAGTAGCGGGTTTGTCCCAGGCGCTGAAGGTTTACTGGACTGGTCATCTCACCTTAGTCCTAATCGTTATAAGGCTCTTATGGAGGGGCAGGGGCTAGGGGAGTCTGAAAATGAGTTGGTGGCATCTACAGACCAGTTGATACCTAATATGGCCCAATTAAATGGGTCTGGAAAGGCCACGGATGAAGTAGGGGGTGCTAATATCGATGTCCCTGAGCAAAACTTTGTAGAAGATAAGGAAGAAGGGCTGGCTAACTCGGACCAGTCAGTAATCGCATTATTAAAAAAATTGGACATGGACATGCATGAAGGGTTTACAATTTCAAAAACTAATCAAGAAAGTATTCAAGCTTCATGCAGTTTATTAGAAGCCAAATTCAATGCATTAAGCTCTCGCACAGAAGAGTTAGAAGTTGATGCAAAGAAGCTCCGAGACTGTGTTACAGAAAATCGCAGGGAAATAGAAGAAATTAAGTTTAGAGAGAGGGCACAAGAAGATAGAGTGGAGAGACTTGAGAACATGCAAAGGCGCAATAATTTAAAAATTCTGAAACTAACTGAAGGCGAGGAGGGCTCAGATATAAAGAAATATGTGGCACATCTTTTTAAAAGTGAATTGGAATTGGATGAGGATGAAGGCGCGATTCTAGCGGATATCCAGAGAGTTCACCGAGATCCCTTCAGGTTGAATCCGAATCGCACCAAGCCGAGAAAGATTTTAGTCAACTTTTTGACATATAATCTAAAAGAGAAAATTCTTTCAGTAGCCCTGAAAAAAAAAGAGTATTTTAGTTGACGGGATGAGAATCGAAGTAAGGTCTGATCTGTCACCTGCCACCACAAATAGACAGTGGGAATTAGGTAAGCTGATCGAGCCTTTAAGGGCTTTGGGTGCAACGGTCCAACTTAAGTTTCCAGCATTCTTGAAAGTCATGTGGCGAAATAAGATGCAGTTTTTTCGGGTGGTTGAAGATGTTGATGCATTTATAGAACAATGCCAGGAGATGGTGCAACAGGAAGCTTTGAAATAATATAAGGGGGAAACGTAAGAAGTTGGCTAAAAAAAAAAAAAAAGTGTTAAGCTTAGACTGAACCCTGAATACACTATTAATTATTGCGACTGATTACATTTATACTACACCACCACGGCAGGCACCCTAATGGCCGTGGCCAAATGGGAAGTCGGTTGGGTTTTCCAGGGGAGGGCGGGGAGAGGGAGAGGGCAGTAGGGGGGTGGGTAGGAAGGGGTGGGGGAGGGGGTGGTGTAGGGTTAGGGCAAGGGAGAAAATACGAAAAAACTTCCTCAGAAGCCTTTTTTTCACAATGATTTATTGTTTTGATCCTGATGAGTGGGGCTAATATAATGGATTTGAAATTTCTGTTGTGGAATGTCAATGGACTACGTGTGAAATCGAGGAGACGAGCTATATTAAAATATTTAGAAGATTCACAAGCCCATATTATTATTTTGCAGGAAACGCATTTAACTGCAAATGAGTGCAAGGAAACTATGTCGGCCCAAAAGTGGGTTGCTTATTCATTTTATACACCTCAAACCATAGTCACAAAAGGTGTGGCAGTTTTGGTTAGGCAAGGTCTACAAATTTGTGTTGAATTTTTAACGGCAGATCCAAAAGGTAGATGGTTAATTTTGAAAATGAAAGTGGCAGGAGAATCATTAATCTTAATCGGCTATTATGGTCCAAATGTGGATGATGAGGTCTCACGGGGAACATAATTATGGCAGGAGACTTTAATGCAGTACTGGATTATAATTTAGATCGGTCAGTAAAAGCTTGTGGGTTGACAAATCCTAAAATGTCTACCAGAATTAGGTTGCTAATGACTCAGTTTGGGTTGTGCGATAAAGGGTAAAGTAGGGCCAACAGCTAGGGTACACGTATTACAATAAAAAGTATAGGCATAGATCCCGAATTGAGACTTTCTCTTGGACTCTAGATTATAGGATTTCGTAATAGAGGTGGGGCATGTAGGCGTCCACATTTCGGATCACTCGGCTATCACACTGAGTATAAAGTTGAAAATGAGTCGGGCGGATTCAACCTGGAGGCTAGATCGGACAGTTCTCCTAGACCAAGAATGCTTAAAGGTAGTTAGAGAAGAATTAGAGGTTTTTCTAGAAAAGAACATTGGCACAGCAAAAATTGAGATGGCCTGGGATACTTGTAAGGCCTTTTTGAGAGGTAGACTGGGAGCCCTGGGAGCTAGGAAGCGTTGAGTGTATTTTAGTAAAATCTCAGAGTTGGAAGAGAAGATCCGCCTGTGTGAAGCTAAGATTATTAACACTGGGGATTCTACTATAGAGGAGCGGCCACACATGATCTGGAAGAGCTGAAATCGGACCTAATGGCAGTTCTCACCCATAGAATTAAAGAAAAGTGGGAAGCTAGTCAGTTGGCGCATTTCAGCTATGGTGAGGGTTGCGGCAAACTTCTAGCTTGGAAGGCGAAGAAAGATCAGGTCCTTAACTTTATCAAGGAAGTTATGCCAGCAGAGACGAACAATGTTATAACAGAAAGTAAAGGAATATCGGATGCTTTTTTTGACTACTATTCAAAAGTCTATAGGGAAGATCTAAATCCGGATCCTTTAGCAATGAGGGGATGGCTACAGCTGATGGATCCACTCCCAACTGAGTTTAAACAGGTTTTAAATGGTGAAATGTCTTTAACCGAAGTGGCAAATGCTATTAAACCAGGAAAGAGAGGCAAAGCTCCAGGCCCGGATGGTCTTCCGGTTGAGGTCTACAGAGTTTTGAGGGAGACTACAACGCCCGTAATTTTTCAATTGTTTAACAGTATTTTCCAGGGAGAGGCGGCACTGCTAGATTCATGGAACGAGGCGACCATTGTTTTAATTCCAAAACCAGGGAAATCACCTAAGTACTTAGATTCTTATAGACCCATATCACTATTAAATTGCGACTATAAACTTTTTGCAAAAATAATGGCCGATAGGTTAAGTATGGTCATACCTAAAATGGTGCATGAGGATCAAAAGGGGTTTATAAAGGGCAGATTCCTAAAGGAACTTACCTTCTCTCTATTTGGCGCGATAGATATGGCCACGGAATATAAACTTCCTTTGGCGGTTATTGCACTTGATGCCACTAAGGCCTTTGATCGGGTCAATTGGGCTTTTTTAAAAGCCTTATTGGCCCACCTTGAACTTGGGACCTGGTTCACTAATTCAGTGTTAGTTCTATATAACTCACCCACCTCTAAAGTACTGATCAATGGGGTCTTAACTCAGTCCATCAAGGTGATGCGTGGCACACGACAGGGATGTCCACTCTCCCCTCCACTGTTTGATTTGTATATAGAGCCACTTGCCTGCAGGATAAGGAACACCGAGAATATTTCTCCCTTTGTTGTCAAAACATGGTCTAAGAAAATAGGTCTATATGCGGACGATATAATTATTTATACCCCCAGTTTACAGCTATCAATGCAATGTTTGCTAGAAACAAATAAAGAGTTCGGTCTTGTCTCAGGCTATGGGATAAATTAAAATAAAACTGAGATAATGTCATGGAATTTGGATACACGAGGGGTAAACTGCAAGGCTGAGATGAGATATCTAGGGGTGAGGATCACACATAAACTTGAAGATCTAACTAAAATAAACTTTTTAAAGGGTCCAGCAGTTCTAGTACACTCAGATAAACACATCAAAAGCATTCACCATGTACACAGCCAGCGATGATGCGTGCTGCGGGCGGGCCGTACATCATCTGCAATAGCGACTCGATCTCAATTGTGAACACTGCTGTATGCATAGTAGGCCAGAGAGAACGGTTGCAAGGACCCACAGCTACATAAGGTGGACTTGAGCTACACAATTTGTCATACAAGAAGCAACAAAAAGCGTGTGCGGAGCCTACGATGATGCAGATGCGTGGTGCGGACATAGCGCACTGCAGCAATGTCTTTTCCTACAGGACTGTGTCATCTACAATACCGACTCAATCTAAATTGTGAACACTGCTGTCTGCAGTGTAAATTGAAGGCTTTAGTGACACAGACATGCTTGAATACATTTTCTCAATTCCTCTTCACAAAACAGAACATAATTTACAGAAAACTGCAATAAATAAATCAAAACAATTCGAATTGTGATTTCTGCTGTCCACAGTTTAGACTATCCAGTGTTCCTTTGGCCTTGCAAGATGAATTTCACCATTGTAGTAACCCTATAACTCATCTAAAAAAAGTTCTTCAAGCAAGTATACTAAAAGGATATTCGTTATATTTCAATAGACATTGTCGTTAGTTGGCTGCTGGATTCACCACTCGATCAGAATTGTGAGCCCTGCTGCCCACAGTGTAGGCCAGAGGCAGTGCTCATTAAAGCCTCACAGCCACGTGCCATTGGATTCAGAAACACGAAGTGGGTTGCACCTGATCGCAGGGGTACACAGAGAGCATCACAGACTTTAACTTCTGACATCCTCAATCATAGAATCAAGACCCCGTTTCACTGTTGGGACCTGCTGTACTGCGGTGTACTCCACCAATTGGTGTCAACCAAGCACAATAATTAGGTGCAACAGTTAGCTACACAAGCATAGAGTCTGATGCACCTCAATCGAGGGAGTTCTATGAAAACCAAGCAACAAGTAATATCGGACATTGTGCATTGTGGGATCAAGACACCGTTCCACTGTTGGGACCTAGAATTGGTTGCACCTGGTCAAAGGGAGTACCTTCATCTCTACTCTCAAATGCAGCTCTAACAGTATCCATTCTGGGATCAAGGCATCGTTCCACTGTTGGGACCTAGAGTTGGTTTCACCTGGTCGGAGGAGGTACACAGAAATCATCACAGACTTTAACTTCTGACATCCTCAATCATAGAATCTGGGACCCCGTTTCACAGTTCAGACCTGCTGTACCACAGTTTAGTCCAGCGACTACAGTCAACCAAGCCCAATAATCATGTGCAGCAGTTAACTATGGAATCACAGAGTCTGATGCTCCCTAACAGAGAGAGTTCTGTGAAAACCAAGCAGCAGGTAATATAGGACACCATCCATTGTGGGATCAAAACACCGTTCCACTGTTGGGACCTAGAGTTGGTAGCACCTAGTCGAATGGAGAACCTACCTTTCCACTCTCAGACGCAGTTCTAACATCGCAAATTGTTGGATCAAGACGCCGTTGCACTGTTGGGACCTAGAGTTGGTTGCACCCGGAAGAAGGGAGTACCTTCATCTCCACTCTCAGATGCAGCTCTAACATCGTCCATTGTGGGATCAAGACACCGTTCCACTATTGGAACCTAGAGTTGGTTGCTCCTGGTCGGAGGGAGTACTTTCATCTCCACTCTCAGGTGCAGTTCTAACATCGTCCATTGTGGGATCAAGACACCGTTCCACTGTTGGTACCTGTTCGATTACTGTGTTAGTAGTATACAGAGCACTCCACGCTGCTGGGCCTCAGGCTGGGTGCTGTGTCCCTGTGTTGCAGTAGCCAGCGTTGATCTCAGGAACCTTCCGAGCTCGCAGACCTCGGCCCAGGAGCATCCACCAGTACGTGGTGAGCCATGTTTCACATATGGCGGTGTCGAAAGATGAACTGTGTGGCATATATGCGTTGCAGCGGCCATGATGGTTTCTCGATACCAGAACGTTGAGAACATCATTCACGCAGCTACCTTCGCTCACGGGGTCAACCTCGTGGTGGTGTAAGCTGCGCAGACCTGGCAGACACGTTCACCATTCCTGGACTGAACCACACCCACAGAAACGTGCCTTGCATTCATAACCCTACGCTTGCCTTGCGTACGCCAAGCCAGCCCACTACGCTAAAGATTTAGGGGGGGGCACGTATTCACTACGTTTCCGTAATCTTCCCTACTGACTGTACTATCATGGTTGCGTCCACTGTCTACTTCACTCAATACACCATCAGTATATGTTGACATGTACTTGTCTAAGCTCTACATACTCAAGCTTGTCCAGCACATCCCCTCAACACTTTGCATTGTATACTTTTATAATCGAGAATCACTTGCCACCTTCACACACACTTTGCTCCCATCTCTCCCCGCATTCTGCATTGTGTAACAGAGGTGCTATGCCATGTTTGGTTTCTGTACATGGCTAGCCAGGGTTCCCACAGTACGTAGTGTTGTTGTGTCTGCTAGGTGTACATGTTGTTTGTCATGTTGTATGTGATTATACAAGGTAGCACGTTTATTCACGAGCAGTGGTTTCTCCTATTTACATATCACTGTCTTAAAGAGCATACAGAAGTTTTTCTCACAGGTGAAAAGTGCGACCACAATGGCAGTCATTTATTACTATGCAAGAATGTCCAACTATATGACGCTTCTAAGCTTACAGCCCCCAATCTTGCGTGCTTTCTTGAAAGCACGACAACTCCCGCAATCAGACCAACATTCATACAACTTTCTAACAGCAGTTATCTGCTTCTCAATAACATGCACTCCTATGTAACTTCCACACAAAGTAACTCCCAAACTTCAACTTGGCCTTCAATCCCTACTTTGAATACAGATTTCATTAAACTAACTAAACTGAAAACGCTTTTGTTCAGAACAGAAGTGTCCCTCTCTTCTGCAAAATAAATGTATCGGCTGCAGATAGCACAAACTTCAAGTAAAATAAGTCCCTTTTAAATTCAAACCTCCCATTTCACTTTGTGAATTGTATTTGTTACACAATTTTCAACACATCTCACACTCAAGGTCTGGCACACTTTTTTAACACGCTCTCCTCTGGCCTTCTCACAGCCTTTTAAACTGTTTTTGGTATAACACCAAACTTCATTCATTCGGTCATCTCTGGAATACCAAGAACAGTGCCCAAAATTCTCGCTCTTTTTGCGGCCATCCTACTTCTATTTTTGCTTGTAAAAAATGGCTGCTCTCCCTGTGGTAACAAGCATGACCAACAGAATATGCATCTACGTGAAGCTACATCAATACCGTGAATTATCAGAAACAGCTACAACATGACATTTATGTACACATATGCAATCTGCGTGCAACCATCTTTTTATTGCAAAAACTTGCCCATTCGACTGTCGAATGAATGTATGACTTGCCAGCATCCCAACAATCTCTCCCGATATCCAGCAGGTAATGAAGTATCTTGAAAACCATGAACTTGATTGTTCAGGCAGTGGAGCATTGGCGGATGCAACGCTAAAAGGTATCGTGGCGGAATGGGATTTCTGCGCAGCTGAGAAAGATCTCCTGCAACATGGAACCTTTCACAACATCGCAGATTGCCTGCCAATTCAAATTGCCGCTCCAACATTCGAATATGAATTGGATTGCTTCGCTTTTCTCACACTATGGCAGCAATGACCTCTTGGAACATTACGCATCTGAAGCCGCTAAAGAACTTCCGCACTGCAATCTTCAAGAATTGTAAGAAACTCATGTTTTTCTTGGTTTTAATTTTTCCATCTTTTTTTACTATTTCCTTTCAAAAAAAATGTTTACACTTCAATTGTACTACTTTCATATAATAACTTTCTAAGTATGCTCAGGCATTTGAAGTCCGTTTTCATTATTGCCCCTTTCCTCTCTACTCTAACCAGAAATCGGTGATGTATGGCTTTTACAAATACGCTACTTACTTGCTAAATTAGCCTAAACACGACATCCATTTTGAAACCATGTCTATTCTTTGTGCATGCGTCTCTCTGCCTGCCTGTTATCCACAAAGCCGTTTCACACAAATTTACGCATCCTCAGCCTCTGCTCACAAGCTGGCGATCAAGATGAAAAACACAACATTTGGGAACTGGTTGGCACAGTGTGGTAATCGTATCCTACATTTATTTTTAATATATAATTTACTCATTCATGTCTAATAGCTATTGTTTATGTCACATGGAATTGTAACATGTAATATGGAATTCAGTGATGCAGGAACTTCAGTTTGAATACAGCAGAATCGTTTGGAGTTTGCCTCAGCTCGATGCCTTAGCTCTCTGCACAAAAATTCTTTTTGAAACAGATAAAGACAATAATGTATGGTTTGACCAGAAGGGTACTGAATGTGCTTCTCAGAAGCACTATGCTTGTGTTCCTCCTCAAAGTTCTGATGTGGGTAGAACTATTAACAATTCTGACATGCACCAGATTGAATCTACTGTACAAGAGTTTGCAGACTGTTCTACTTTTGATAATTTTGAGTTACAAAAAAGGAGTACCAGGGTACCTAAGAAGTTTGATGATTATATTTTGCAATTATTTTGTTTGTTTGTTTTCTTAAAGGATACATGTGGTAATGGTATCCTACCTTTATTTTCCTTAATGAATTTAGAGTCATTCAAGTGTAATAGGTATTGTTTATGTCACACGTAACTGTAATATGTAATGTGGAATTCACTAATGCAGGAGCTTACGTTTGAATACAGCAGAAGCGGTTGGAGTTTGCCTCAGCTGGATGCCTTCCCTCTTGCACCATTGGGTCCATTTATGGCACTTAAATAAAGACACTTTTTATATAACTTTCAAACTACATATCTTTATTACACACAGCCACTTTCTTAGATACACCTAATTTTACCATTTGTCTTCTGTGGCTTTGCAACATTCTGCATTATATTCTTCCTCCTTGCTAAAACACTGTATTCAACTATTCAAACCGGTAGGGGTGAGTAGTTTGCTTCCCACTCCCTGTATAGTATAAACGCATACTAACAATACTTACACAGGTATGCTGCAGCGGCCAGTATCCCACAGCGCCCACAGCACATTACTTTACAGCAATCAGGTCACGGCTTAAGCTCACGGCTTTATCCCCGAGTCTTCAGACCGGTAGGAGTGAGTTTGCTTCCCACTCCCTCTATAGTCTAAATGCATTCTAACACCACCTGCAAAGCTATGCTACAGCGCCATTATGCTACAGCGCCCAGAGCACATCAGTTTACAGCACTCAGCTCACGGTTTAGGCACATGCTTTCATCCCCGAGCGTACCTGCACCTCACCTCAGCACCATCTCACTGTGAGCAAAACAGCACTTTCACACCGTTAGGAGTAAATACTTTGCTTCACACACCCTCTATAGCACAACCAACCACCCCACTCAGCTCACGCTTTAGGTGCATGCTTTCATCCCTGAGTGTACCAGCACCTCAGCTCACCACCATCTCACTGTGGGCAAAACAGCACTTTCACACCGGTAGGTATAAATACGTTGCTTCAAACTTGTTCTATAGCACACCCTAACCAACCCACAGAGCTCACAGCGCTCCTACCCTCCTCTTTCCTAGTTTTTTGCCCATTTTTCCACTTACTCACTTCAAGGTTAATACAAAATGGCTGCCTAACACTTCCTAGTTGCAACGGTTCACAGACAATTAACAGCAGGCTCGTGCTCATAACGCCTCAGCCAATTAGATGGCAAAATTCCCAAATGTCGGTATCTGTAAATTTCAATATTTCTCAGCAAGTTTTGAACAGATTTACACCAAATAAACAAAAGCGTGCTTTCTAGACCAAGAACCTTCTCCCTGCCAAATTTCAGGCAATTCCGGTAACCTGTTCGACCTGTAGCCTTGTCTAAAGTTTCCTATAGAAATTAACATGGAGAAAACAAGTTTTGGGACCCCCCTTTTTCTCGCCCCCCCTTGATGAATCACCTCCAAACCTTCGACATAGGAGCTGATATAAAAAAAAGAATTTGTTTTGAAAATTTCACGAAGATTCATCACACGACGCCAAAGTTGTAAGCAAAACAAAAAAATGAACTGCCTATGGAAACTTAGTCTTAACTATAAGTACCTACTGGTGACCGCCAGTAGGTAATATATATATATATACAAAAATGGTGGTCATGTGACCAAGAGCCCGTGAGCTCGAAACGCGTCTTTTTGTGCCCGAATAAACAACTGTATCGTACCTGGCTGGTGTGGCTTGTCGTCCTTTTGCTGAATATTTATATATATATCTATATCTGCTTTGGACACCTTTTCAGAGGTAATGACAAAGGACCTCTTGCAATTTCGAAAACATCACACATTCGATAGCAATGGCATGAATCTATCACGTGAGGAGAAAAAAGCACTCAATACATTGGCCTGTGATAAAACCATAGTCATCAAGCCCTCTGGCAAAGGGGGCAATGTGGTGGTACAGACAAGGCAACAATACCATCAGGAGGCAATGAGACAATTATCTGATATACGATGTTATCAGAAAACTACGTACCAGATATACCAACAAAGTATCCAAGCGTACGATGATCTAATCAGCAAATGGTACAAGAAAGGAATGCTTGGCAATGATGAACATTTATATCTTCGTAGCTCCAACCCCACTTGCCCCACCTTCTACCACATCCCCAAAATTCATAAGGACCACTTGTGTCCCCCAGGGAGACCTATAGTTTCTTCGGTCCAAGGGTTGACAGAACGTGTCTCCAAATTTCTTGACTTTTTTCTGGCGAAGTTGGTGATCAAGTTACCCTCCTATGTGAAGGACACAAAGGATTTCCTCACCAAGATTCAAGATGTACAATGGGAGTCTGACTATTTGTTTGTCGTGCTGGATATAACGAGTTTGTACACCTGCATTGATCATCAAAAGGGAATTGAAGCAGTTACTATGTATTTAAAAACTAGACAACTAAGATATGCACAACACAACTGCATGCTGATCGAATTTTTGCATTTCTGCTTAAACAATAATATTTTTCTCTTTGAGAATGATTATTACAAGCAGGTGTCCGGCACGGCGATGGGTACCTGCTTCGCTCCCAGCTATGCAAATTTATTTGTTGGCTGGTGGGAGAAGCAGGTGCCCAGGACCTACAGGGATGAGGTGTCCAATGGCTCAGTGATTGAGTGGCATCGATATATCGATGATTTACTCATCATCTGGAAAGGATCTGTGGAGAGTGCACATCGATATATCGACAATCTGAACACTAATGATTTAAATCTGCACTTTACTGGAACAATTAGTGCAACATCCGTCGACTACTTGGACCTTAAAGTGCAAATTGTGGAGGGCAAAATAGAGACTGCCTTATATCGGAAAGCCACAGCTGGCAACTCGATATTATATGCGACAAGCTGTCATCCTCCCAAATTAGTGCAGAGTATCCCCTATGGGGAGTTACTTAGATTGCGACGAAATTGCACACAAGAGAGCGATTTTGACACTGCAGCCACAGCCTGTGTAGACAGATTCACCATAAGAGGATACAACCCTACCACTTTAAGTAAAACCCTCAAAAAGGTCAAAGCCATATCCAGACAAAGTTTGTTAGACCAGAATAGGGGTAAAAATAAGGAAAAAGGGAAATTCAGACTCATCACTCCATACTCGGCAGAGGCTAATCACTTAAAATACATGCTAAGAAAAAACTGGCACATTCTCAAAGCCGACAGTGTAATAGGTGAGGATATCCCAACACACACCTGGTAACTTTCAAAAAGACTCGGTCTATACGTGACCAGTTGGTACAGAGCCATTTTGATAAAGTGACCCCTACCACTAACACTCTGAGAAGCATGAAGGGCTTCTTTCCCTGTCACAAATGCAAAGCGTGCTGCAATAGCAAAAGAACGCTTACGTATACCATCCAAGACACAGGCATGGTTAAAAAAATCAACCGGTTCATCACATGTAGCACCCCCTATGTGGTGTACTGTCTCGTTTGCCCATGCGGGCTGCGTTATATCGGCAGTACGGTGCACCCTCTCAAAATCAGGGTATTAGAACACATGAGGGCAATAGATAAGGTGGACCAAGCATATCCTGTCGCAAGACATTTTGCGGAATATCACAAAAGTGACCGCAATCTACTTGCGTGCTATGGATTGGATTTCATCCCGGATAATATCAGGGGGGTGACAGGTTGAAAAAACTACGGAGGCTGGAATCCAGGTATATTATCGACCTCCACACAAAAACACCTTGGGGGTTGAACAGTGGCGAAGACCTCATGGTCCACATAGGTGTATAACATGTATAACATCCAGGCTACTAATACATCTGGTGTAGACGGTCGTAAAAAAGAATGAGCAGTTGTGTATATCAATATCTGTAATAACATCGGGATACACACAGTTGCAACATAATAATATAACACACAATAGTTCAACAATGTATGATATATGGCGGGCCTGATAACAAGTGAGTACCTGTATATATGTGAATAAATCAATGTGCAGGTAACATCAATGTATATATGTATATAGGTTAGGAGTATTGGACAACAATCACAATGGTTGGTGGTGGAACGTAGTGTCTTCTGATTCTTGAATTTCATAGTGACCATTATCACATTGGTTATATATATATATTTTTTCAATCCTTCGGTTTGATTCGAATTATGGTTGGTTAATCTATCATCGAATATTCTATAAACCAATAGGGATATATAACAGAGTAACTATGACAAACCTGTAAATCTGTAAATATGCTAATGCAACGACATGACTTTCTTCTTCATACAATATGACACATACGAGCTTTTGAATCTAATGGAGCTATTGTAAATGTCATTGTATATTGTAATTGTAAATATTAGCGGGTTGAGATATTATGATTAACAGATATGAGTAGTGGATTAAGAAGGACAGTTGCCGATACACGGCTGAATTGTGACAAAGTGAACATCGAGTAATTAAGCTGCCCGTAAATATTTCGAGTGGTATGAGATGAATGTGGCAAATTACATGTGACGCATTTACCTTTCTTTTACTCTGTTCTTTTTAGTGGTTAGTTGTATGTTTATAGATATGCTGACATACAAGGAGTTGATCACAACGTTGTTTAATGTTTGTTTATTTGCCACTCCAAGATGGCGCTGGTGAATGTCAGCGCACCATCAGTCCTTCTTCCACTACACTAAGTAATGTTTAAAAACAAGACGATGTTCAGTGGCTACTGACATCGAAAAAGGCTGTTTGCCGAAACGCGAGGGCGTCCGAAAAAGGCTGTTTGCCGAAACGCGAGGGCGTCTGTCTTGTCTGCTGTACCATTAAAGCAACCTGAATGAATTGAGCCTTGGAGTGCGGATATTTCTTATTTAAACTGGGAAATTGGAGCTTCATATATATATATATATATATATGTCCAAAACACTGTTGCTTCTGCTGCAACGCTGTGACCCGTTGAAAAGTGGCGTACACTCCGGCGAAGCAGCCGGAAACTCTAGTATCCCATAATCATGTCAACGTACAGTACGCTCTCAGGAACCACAAACCATCCAGAAGTAAGTTTAAATCTTCAGTTTAATCACACAACGCGTTTCGGCGACTTGCCTTGATCACGTGTGATGAAAGTGTGTGAGTGAGTGTGCCATTATGAATAAAGTTACACAATCAAAAGTGAGGTAGGACTACATACAATACATATTATACACAAGTGCAAAATGGTGTCGGCCATCTTGTAACGATGTTATCAACCTGAATAACGTAAGTAATACAACATACAATCCATCAAAAGTATATACGTTAGGTTAATAAAACATTGTACCTGCAGGAGTGTTAAAAACTTACTCCACATAGAGCCTACTGACAAGTCAGTGCCATAAGGTTTCTTCTATGCGTTAAAATAACCATAGAACAAATAGTCATTGACATAGTGTCCAAGGTAACATCAAACCTGTGTGACATCATTACATGCAAATATATGAATTATCTTTCCCATGTTCTAGACCAGTGTCATACAATTGCATCCTAAGTCACACCAATGTCTGTGCTACTCATGTCAGTTTGTTTCTTGAATTATAGCAAAACATATAAACTGTATGCACCAGGAAAATCCCCTGTTCGTATACACAGGACCAATTATGGCCACCAAAACATAGGCAATTCAGACCTCCAAGAATTCATCATATAAAAGGTCCCATAGATGAAAACTGCCAGAGAGACAATTCATGGCCTTGGTTATGCCGACACTTGCATCGTCCCGACCATAAAGATTTTGTGTCAAAAGTGAAAAAGATTAACTGACCGTGAATCTAAGTGACTAGAAAATAGAACAGGATCAAGTGCCAGAAACAGGGAAAGATGCCCCAAATTGTAGAATCCATTCTTACTAGAAGACCCTGCCTGTACACCTGTAGTAAAATACACAAAAAACATATATAAGAGTCAATTAAAAATACAAGCACACATGCAGACATGTACTTAGAAGCAAATAGAAAACATAGCAAAATCATGTTCAAGGCAATCAATATACATCAGATCCAAGTACGGGTGACATGTACACTAGAGGATACACAGGTCCCTATGTATTACCCCTCAAGTGTACTGCTAGCTCTTCATCCCAGTTAAGGACACCCGGATATTTACTCTGAAAATTAATGATATGTCTGGATTCGTGTTGTCTGAGGGAAAGTAGTCTGTCCCCACCCCTCGGACTGCCTTGTACTTGTTCAATGAGCATATAGCTCAGCAAATTAGCATCAGAGAAATGATATTCTCTAAAGTGGCGTGCCACCGGGTATTTGGGGTCCTGGTTGGTAATTGCCCTGCGGTGTTCTAGAACTCTTTTTTTCGCACTACATTTGGTGCTACCTATGTACCACAGGTGACAAGGACATTCAATAATGTACACAACATAACTGGTACTACATGTGAGAAATTGTGTTATTTTTCTCTTAACCCCATTGTATTCCAGATCACTCTTAAAGGTACTGTTACTGCAGGCTTTACAATGGCTGCAAGGAAAAAAGCCCTGCAGACCGTGTTCATTGTTGTCTTTGTATATAGTAACATCATTCCTAGTAACCAGATCCCTGATGTTGCGATTACGTCTGTAAGTTATACTAGGTCTTTCTTGAACCTGTTTACCTATGATGTTGTCATGTTTCAAAATCTGCCAATTTTTTGCAACAACTTTTTTAACCCTTGCAGATTCCGCATTAAAAGTGAGTATTAATCTGGTGGTGTCATGTGTCTCCTCCGATACAGGCTCTGCATTCTCCAAAGTTTCTTTTCTGTCAACCCTCGCAGCTCTTGTCACAGCTCGCTTAATGACCCAGTTGGGATACCCTCTTTCCCTGAATCTCTCAACTATGATGTCTCTCTCCCTTTCAAATAATTCCGTAGAATTACAATTACGTTTTGCCCTTAGCAGCTCTCCATAAGGTATGCTCCATTTGAGCACCTCCGGATGACTGCTAAGGGCATGCAGTACACTATTGCCTGCTGTGTCCTTTCGGAATAAGGAAGTGCAGATTTGGTTGTTCTTTATCTCCAATCTAACATCCAGGTACTCAACAGTGGTGTTACTAATGGCTCCTGACAGTTTGATATTGTATCTGTTGGTATTCAGATTGTCTACAAAGGTTTCAGCTTGTTCCTTACTCCCCTTGTAGACAATAAACAAATCATCTATATAGCGGAGCCACACCACTACTCTCAGAAAGTCTTCCTTGAGGGTGGTACTGCCATGGATCTCCTGCTCCCAGTATCCCATGAATAAATTAGCGAAACTAGGAGCAAAGCAAGAACCCATGGCAGTACCATTGATCTGCCTGTGGAGGGCGCCATCAAAAGAAAAGATATTGTTTTTCAGGCAGAAATCGATCATGGCCATGATCATCATATTGTGTTCAAAAAACTTTACAGATCTATTTCTCAAGTAAAATTCACATGCCTCAAGTCCCTGTTGATGGTCAATAATGGTGTACAATGAGTGTACATCCAACACCAGAAAATACCAATCAGATTCCCACTTAAGGGTGTTTATCTTACTGAGGAAATCTTTCGTGTCACGTAAATAACTTGGTAATGTGACCACATAGTCTCTAAGAAAATGGTCAACATACTTGGAAGTATCATTCGTGTCTCCTGAGGCGGAAAGCCGGGAGCTAGCATAGCGATTTTAAATATTTGAGTGTCACTATTTACTCTGATGGTTTTAAAATACTTTGATTTATTCCTACCTTGCTGAAGCTTTTGGAAACTCCCGCGCAGCGGATCTTATCGCTGGCCCGGGCAAACAAACGCTAAAGCAGTCCCCGACATTACCGCCACGATACACGGACACGCCCCCTTGACGAGGCCACGCCCTCTCAGCATACTATTTAGGCGCCGCTGATCACAAGCGAAGCTAGTATCATTCGTGTCTCCTGAGGCGGAAAGCCGGGAGCTAGCATAGCGATTTTAAATATTTGAGTGTCACTATTTACTCTGATGGTTTTAAAATACTTTGATTTATTCCTACCTTGCTGAAGCTTTTGGAAACTCCCGCGCAGCGGATCTTTCGCTGGCCCGGGCAAACAAACGCTAAAGCAGTCCCCGACATTACCGCCACGATACACGGACACGCCCCCTTGACGAGGCCACGCCCTCTCAGCATACTATTTAGGCGCCGCTGATCACAAGCGAAGCTAGTATCATTCGTGTCTCCTGAGGCGGAAAGCCGGGAGCTAGCATAGCGATTTTAAATATTTGAGTGTCACTATTTACTCTGATGGTTTTAAAATACTTTGATTTATTCCTACCTTGCTGAAGCTTTTGGAAACTCCCGCGCAGCGGATCTTATCGCTGGCCCGGGCAAACAAACGCTAAAGCAGTCCCCGACATTACCGCCACGATACACGGACACGCCCCCTTGACGAGGCCACGCCCTCTCAGCATACTATTTAGGCGCCGCTGATCACAAGCGAAGCTAGTATCATTCGTGTCTCCTGAGGCGGAAAGCCGGGAGCTAGCATAGCGATTTTAAATATTTGAGTGTCACTATTTACTCTGATGGTTTTAAAATACTTTGATTTATTCCTACCTTGCTGAAGCTTTTGGAAACTCCCGCGCAGCGGATCTTATCGCTGGCCCGGGCAAACAAACGCTAAAGCAGTCCCCGACATTACCGCCACGATACACGGACACGCCCCCTTGACGAGGCCACGCCCTCTCAGCATACTATTTAGGCGCCGCTGATCACAAGCGAAGCTAGTATCATTCGTGTCTCCTGAGGCGGAAAGCCGGGAGCTAGCATAGCGATTTTAAATATTTGAGTGTCACTATTTACTCTGATGGTTTTAAAATACTTTGATTTATTCCTACCTTGCTGAAGGTTTTGGAAACTCCCGCGCAGCGGATCTTATCGCTGGCCCGGGCAAACAAACGCTAAAGCAGTCCCCGACATTACCGCCACGATACACGGACACGCCCCCTTGACGAGGCCACGCCCCCTCAAGACGCCGCGGGATCCTCATAAAATATGTGCTTCTTCCGGACGCGCAGCGGACGGGCGCAGCGGGCGCGCCGTTTGCGCGCCGAAGGCGCGCCTAAGGCAAGCCCGTCTGTGCCCGTCCGTGCCGCGGCCGGGCCCGGGGCCAGCTATAATGCCCAGACCACGGCAGGTAATACTCAAACATCCACTCTTACTAGGGAAAAGATTCTTTCCCTTAACCACAAGACTACAAACTGCCATCAACGTATTGCCGTCGATAAGTGGTTGGGGCAAATATGCTGCTATACATGTAGAATTCAACTTAATCCGGAGAAATGGCCACCAAATAGGGAATGGGAGATCCCCCTACGAGGAGGCCTGATTAACGCCAGGTCAGTGTGCAAGAATGGGGCACATATTTACGACCTAGTGACAGAGACAAACCTCGACATACTCTTCATAACCGAAACTTGGCTTAAAGCCTGGTGCAACCCAGTAATAGCTCAAACTGTCCCTGAAGGATATCTCATACAGAGGGTTGACAGGCAGGAACAAAGAGGAGGTGGTCTGGCCATTATTCACCGAGACTCCATCAAGTGCTCTATATTTGATCTTGCAGATTTACAGGGGGCAGAGAGTATGGGGTTCTGTATTCAAATAAATGAGGAAAACACATTCGCTGGTGTCCTAATTTATCGACCACCTGGGCCACAGAAAGACTTTTTAGAAAGCTTTGAGGAAATACTCAGCAATCTAACTCTTAAATTTGCTAATTTTACAGTACTAGGCGATCTAAATTTTCATCTCGATAAAATTAATGACCCTAATGCAATTTGGCTCAGAGACCTAACCAACATCCTGGGACTCACAATATTGACCAATGAACCCACTCATAAAGCTGGTCATATTTTAGATTGTATCTGTACTAATAATAAAATGCTGACAGTCGAATCTCCTCGAATTCTAACCTGGACGGACCATTGGTTGGTACCTTTTAATCTGACCACTAATAAGAGAAAGGTCAAAAGAATAAATGGGAAACTTGACATCCAGATAAAGAGAGACTGGAATAAAATAAAAAACTCACCTAATTTGTCCATCATTGCCGAAGAAACTAAACCCTCCCTGACCGGTAACACTGAAACTGATTACAACACTTTCTGTAATTGGGTCACAGATTTCTGTGGACCAGCGGACATGGAAAAAATAAGTAAAAAGCGGAACAAAAAGTCCGCCCCCTGGTTCTCTCTTCCTCTAAAAGAAAAACATAATGAGGTTAGAGCCTTGGAAAAGAAATGGCGACGTACTTACCAAACTGATGAACTCACCACTTATAAAACATCTAGGAGGCAATATCATACAATGATAAAAAACGCAAAAAAAGAGTACTTCTTAGAAGCCATCAACCTCTCAAATAACAAACAGAAAGATATCTTTAAAATAGTCAATGACTTCATGAACCCCAGGCTCCTCAGACAAGAGATTCCTCCATCACTTCCGCTATGCAATTCAATAGCAAACTATTTCGAACAGAAAATACTCAACCTTACCAAAGACTTCCCTGACCCTCCAAAGTCTGTTTCTGCTGAAAACATGAATCTAATGAATAATAAAATTAAATTAAATTCCTTCTCCCCGGTTAGTCTGGAAGAAACCCGTCAGGCCATCCTCGCCAGCAAGTCAGGCTCCCCTTTTGATCCCTGCCCCCCTCTGCTGTTACAGGCTCTGGTGGACACTGTAAATCCAAACATTAATGCTATCATCAATTCCTCCTTGGCCACTGCAGTTATTCCATCTACATGGAAAGTAGCCGCGGTTAAACCTCTACAAAAAAAAACTTTGGCTGATCCCACCACACTTTCTAACCTCCGCCCTATCTCACTGCTCCCTCTCCTCTTCAAACTTACGGAAGCTGAAGTAAACAAACAACTGACCAAGTACTTGGAGGATAACGACATCCTACATCCCAATCAAGCAGGTTTTAGAGCCAGACACTCCACAGAGTCAGCACTGCTTCATACGGTGGAAACACTTAAGACAGCATTGGATCAAGGAAAAAAGGCTGTCCTGGTTCTGCTGGATTTATCGGCGGCCTTTGATACGGTTTCACATCCCGTGCTAATTGGCCGCCTAGCAGAATCAGGAATAGCAGGAACTGCTCTCGAATGGCTGAAAAATTTCCTTAGCCATAGGAAGCAAGTCACAATATTAGGAAGCCATTGCTCGGATGAAAAAGCACTAACAACAGGGGTACCACAAGGCTCCAGCCTAAGTCCAATACTTTTTAATCTTTACATGACCCCTTTGATAGAGCTGATTTCATCTTTCCACATCAGTACAGTGTCATATGCTGACGACACTCAGCTTATTCTCATCCTGGATAACAACACAACCAAGGCAGAGGAAAACCTGAGAGACTGTCTGTCCGCAACGTTTGAATGGATGAGAAATCACCATCTCAAATGCAACTCAGGCAAGACTGAAATTCTCCCTTTTGGCCCAAAAAATCTTTTTTCTCCTAAAGATTGGTGGCCTCAGGATGCGGAAGTCCCCCCCAATACCATCTCAACTGCCCGTAACCTTGGGATACGGTTCGATGAGGCACTGTCTTTCAGACAACAAGCAGGTACTGTGGCAGGATCCTGTTTTAATGTAATCAAAGGCTTAAGAAGGTTTTTCGACCTTCTCCCCCTTACAGCCAGAAAAACGGTAGCGGTGGCGCTTATCACATCTCGTCTGGACTACTGTAACAGTCTTTATGCAGGCTCCAGCAAAGCTACACTGCATAAATTACAGATTGTCCAGAACGCCACCGCCCGTCTTGTGCTGAGATGGCCTAGAAAATCATCTGTCTCAGCGGCACTCAAGACACTGCACTGGCTACCCATCCATAAGAGGGTACTATTCAAAATCCTAGTGATTACTTTTAGGGCCTACCACCAGTTGGGTCCCACCTATCTGTCCAAAAGGTTTGGGAGATACGTACCCCCTCGTGCACTTCGATCTTCCAACCTTAACCTATTAGTGACGCCCAAATTCAGACTCACTACAAAAGGGGGGAAATCCCTTGGAGTACTAGGAGCAAGAGCCTGGAACAAACTTCCACTTCAGTTGCGTCAGATCCCGTCGGAAAATCTCTTTCGAAAAGCGCTCAAAACGTGGATCTTTAAAATCACTGACACCTTTTGTCTCTCCCTAATTTAAACTCCCTTCAGGTATATAGGATTTCCCTAATTTAGTTCCCCTTGCTCACTGCTGCCCATCTCATTGTGATTCGAATGTCTCAGCGCCAAGATGCTCCCTGGAGTGTAAGCCGCGCTTTATAAAAATAAAATACAAATACAAATACATATGCTGCCTATCGAAGAAACTATGGGCCTGCCGGGAGGTTGAGTCTTATGTTTGTGGAGTTTAGGTAACAAGTACAAAATGGGAAGAATGGGATGAATGGGATGATCCTTTTTAAGATAACAGAACTCTTCCCATGTGAGTAATCCCTGATCTCTCCACATGCACAGTTTGTCCCAGATTTCAGTGATACTGTCACTGTAAACAGATCTCATAATTTTGGTATAATACTTCGCATCACTCAGTTGACGTAAAGCTTCTGAAATATAGTCACTTCTATTGAGAACCACAATATTACCCCCTTTGTCCGCTGGACGTATAACGATGGAGGAATCATCTTGCATGGATTTAAGGGCATTTCTTTGTTTGTCGGTTAAATTGTTGGTCATGGTGCCCCCCTGATTGTTTTTACCATAATGTTTATTCCTAAGTTTCAGTAAATCTTTCACTGTACACTCATGAAAAGTGTCTATATTATCATGAGGGAGAGTGGGCATGAAGGTAGAACGTGTTTTGAAATTGGTATTGGCCGCCGAGCCTGCCTCAAAACCGGCTTCTCTCAGTCTGTCAGCAGATGTGGTGTATACGTTTCCATTTTCTGCTGGTGTATCTAATTCAGCAATAGCTAGGAGATTATCCACATCACCTACAGTGAAATCACTGTCCTGCCTACTTTGTGTCAGATCTCTATTAGGTCCATGTTCGAGTCCTTTCAGTTTGTACCATTTTTTCAGTTTCATTTTGCGTACAAACCTGAAACTTTGGAGAATGCAGAGCCTGTATCGGAGGAGACACATGACACCACCAGATTAATACTCACTTTTAATGCGGAATCTGCAAGGGTTAAAAAAGTTGTTGCAAAAAATTGGCAGATTTTGAAACATGACAGCATCATAGGTAAACAGGTTCAAGAAAGACCTAGTATAACTTACAGACGTAATCGCAACATCAGGGATCTGGTTACTAGGAATGATGTTACTATATACAAAGACAACAATGAACACGGTCTGCAGGGCTTTTTTCCTTGCAGCCATTGTAAAGCCTGCAGTAACAGTACCTTTAAGAGTGATCTGGAATACAATGGGGTTAAGAGAAAAATAACACAATTTCTCACATGTAGTACCAGTTATGTTGTGTACATTATTGAATGTCCTTGTCACCTGTGGTACATAGGTAGCACCAAATGTAGTGCGAAAAAAAGAGTTCTAGAACACCGCAGGGCAATTACCAACCAGGACCCCAAATACCCGGTGGCACGCCACTTTAGAGAATATCATTTCTCTGATGCTAATTTGCTGAGCTATATGCTCATTGAACAAGTACAAGGTAGTCCGAGGGGTGGGGACAGACTACTTTCCCTCAGACAACACGAATCCAGACATATCATTAATTTTCAGAGTAAATATCCGGGTGTCCTTAACTGGGATGAAGAGCTAGCAGTACACTTGAGGGGTAATACATAGGGACCTGTGTATCCTCTAGTGTACATGTCACCCGTACTTGGATCTGATGTATATTGATTGCCTTGAACATGATTTTGCTATGTTTTCTATTTGCTTCTAAGTACATGTCTGCATGTGTGCTTGTATTTTTA
Source organism: Lissotriton helveticus (assembly GCF_964261635.1). Lineage (NCBI taxonomy): Eukaryota > Metazoa > Chordata > Amphibia > Caudata > Salamandridae > Lissotriton > Lissotriton helveticus. The sequence continues at coordinate 755,055,918 of NC_136059.1, read as the reverse complement.
ATTGACTCTTATATATGTTTTTTGTGTATTTTACTACAGGTGTACAGGCAGGGTCTTCTAGTAAGAATGGATTCTACAATTTGGGGCATCTTTCCCTGTTTCTGGCACTTGATCCTGTTCTATTTTCTAGTCACTTAGATTCACGGTCAGTTAATCTTTTTCACTTTTGACACAAAATCTTTATGGTCGGGACGATGCAAGTGTCGGCATAACCAAGGCCATGAATTGTCTCACTGGCAGTTTTCATCTATGGGACCTTTTATATGATGAATTCTTGGAGGTCTGAATTGCCTATGTTTTGGTGGCCATAATTGGTCCTGTGTATACGAACAGGGGATTTTCCTGGTGCATACAGTTTATATGTTTTGCTATAATTCAAGAAACAAACTGACATGAGTAGCACAGACATTGGTGTGACTTAGGATGCAATTGTATGACACTGGTCTAGAACATGGGAAAGATAATTCATATATTTGCATGTAATGATGTCACACAGGTTTGATGTTACCTTGGACACTATGTCAATGACTATTTGTTCTATGGTTATTTTAACGCATAGAAGAAACCTTATGGCACTGACTTGTCAGTAGGCTCTATGTGGAGTAAGTTTTTAACACTCCTGCAGGTACAATGTCTTATTAACCTAACGTATATACTTTTGATGGATTGTATGTTGTATTACTTACGTTATTCAGGTTGATAACATCGTTACAAGATGGCCGACACCATTTTGCACTTGTGTATAATATGTATTGTATGTAGTCCTACCTCACTTTTGATTGTGTAACTTTATTCATAATGGCACACTCACTCACACACTTTCATCACACGTGATCAAGGCAAGTCGCCGAAACGCGTTGTGTGATTAAACTGAAGATTTAAACTTACTTCTGGATGGTTTGTGGTTCCTGAGAGCGTACTGTACGTTGACATGATTATGGGATATATATATATATATATATATTCACAGAAAAAACCATAGGTTATAGACCATATATAGTTAGGAATTAGCATTTACAAAACCTTGAAAATTCACTGAAAAAACCATAGGTTATAGACCATATATAGTTAGGAATTAGCATTTAGAAAACCTTATTTTACTCACACAAAACCATTGAAATTCCATATATAGTTAGTTGCACTAACTATATATCGCGCACCCGCAATCCACTGCTGATGATGTCACATATTACATCATTCATGACATGGTCAGTGACATCACTGATGACATCACTGATGACATCTCAAATGACATCACTGATGACATCACTGATGACATCTCATTTGACATCATTCTTGTGCTAATACGATAAACCTCTTCAGACTCTAATATAACCTTAGATACACTCAGTGTATACAGACACTCACACACTGTCACTCATCCATGGAGTTACTCACACACCTAGTCAGTCATGCAAAGAAACAATCTCACCTCCATTTCCTCAACTATACAGTTATACACACCTTACTTATTCAAACATATACTAACACATATTTACTCTCTTATACAATCCCTGATACAAGTTCACAATGATCCATACAGCCACTCACACATTCAGTGGCTCTCATGCACAGTTATTTATATATGCCAACTCTCACATGTACTGTGTTTTACATATGTACTTACTATGACATGTAGCATTGAGATATCCATTCACTCATCAATACACTCATGCACACAGTCAACCGCCCATGTAGCTTTTTCCACATGCACTCTTGAACTCATACACCTAGTGAATCAACTGCTCACACATCTATGCACAGAGTCACACACCTCCCAGCCACCCCCACACAAACTCAATCTCCCATAGAAATACTTGGGCAACCAATTAATAACACATATAGCCTCTCGTATAGCTAATGATCAACACATGCAGCAGTTTACATCACAACAGACATAATGATGCACAAATTAAGACAGTTTAGTCACTAACCCATGCATTCAGTGAGACACATTTAATCACTCACTCATACAGTCAGTCACGCACCTACTAAATCCTTCATCCAGACACTTATACATCCACTCATTCTTCAATATCTAAGACATATTTTAACTTTACAGAAACATACAGTCACTGGATGTTGTCATCAGTGATGTCATTTGAGATGTCATCAGTGATGTCATCAGTGATGTCACTGACCATGTCATGAATGATGTAATATGTGACATCATCAGCAGTGGATTGCGGGTGCGCGATATATAGTTAGTGCAACTAACTATATATGGAATTTCAATGGTTTTGTGTGAGTAAAATAAGGTTTTCTAAATGCTAATTCCTAACTATATATGGTCTATAACCTATGGTTTTTTCAGTGAATTTTCAAGGTTTTGTAAATGCTAATTCCTAACTATATATGGTCTATAACCTATGGTTTTTTCTGTGAATTTCATTGGTTTTTTAACAGCTAATATCTGTAGCTGTAAAATGTATTCTTCTTTAAATCCAAAAATATATTTTATATGTTTATGAATAATTTTTTTTTTAAATATTTTTTTTTCTTCGTTCCCGCTTCGCGAATCGGGAAGCTTCCCGTTAGCTGACCTTGATGCCGCGAAATAGACCGCGAGCCGGTAAACGTTTCTTTACCGCAAGTGCCGCGTTAGAAAACAACATCGTGACGCCTCCCGTCCGCATGACGTTCCACGTTGTCGCGTGATACGTCATATGACGTGCTACGTTAGCGAACTGGTACGCGAAGCGAGTGCCAAAGCGCAGGTTTCTGGAAGCAAACCGGGAGGCCCTGCAAAGCGCTTAACGTAAACACAGCAAGTCATGTGACTTGGTAATAACACTTTTCATTGGTTCATTTCACTTTTGGTTTCCTAATGATGTAAGACTAGGTCATATAATCTAAAATGAACACTTTTGATTGGTTGAGAACTCTTGTTTTTCCCAAATGATGAAAATCCCTCCTTCTTTCCTCACTCTGACTTTCATCATTGTGAGAGAAAGACCCTTTGTGATCACTGAGCAATGGCTTCTTTAGTAGCTTCAGCTGGTGCTTCCCCACCACCTCCACCACCTCCAAGGAAGAGAGGACCACCTGCTCAAGTTGTAATTCAACAAGAAGAAGAAGAAGAGGAACAGGAGGACGAGCACGAAGAGAGGCAGTTTTTGCCTGAGCAGCCCAAGACGTCTCACCGGAAAGAAAACTTCATTTGGCAATTTTTTAAAATTCCCAAAGGTCAGAAAAAAGTAAATGCAAGATACGTAACTTGCCTTATATGTCAAGATAGACTGTCCAGAGGGACCGACAAAAAATACAGTTTCGGAAACTACACAATGCATCGCCATATGACTAGGTGGCATCCTAACAACTACAGTGCTGCACAGTTTCGGAACGACCTAGATAATCTCCCTATTATGGCCAGAAGATCTGTTGTACCGGAAGTAACGGGACCAGAGGGCAGGGAGATGGTGCCAAATATACAAATGAGATTTGGTGAAGTAAAACACACCTGCGTATTTTGCGATGGATTCATTTCCTACGGAGAAAGAAGCATCACTCTGATCAACAGAGCTATTGACTATCATATGCAAGTTTGTCCGAAACGCCCAAAATAATAAATACTTCTTTTTTTTGTTTTGTTGCTCCTGTTGAGCCCTTTACAATGAATCGTTTTCATTGCCCCCTCCAAGAAAAACCCAAAAAAATATAAAACTGTTCCGAAAAATTCAAAAACATTAAAAAAATGTTCAGAAAAATAAAAAAAAAAGTTCTTTTCAGAACTACCTCCCCGTTATTAAAAAATTGGTACAATATTTGGAACTGTGCCAACCTCTATTTCTCTTAGTTCGCTTCCTAGTTCGCTCGCTGGTACGCGAACTGGAAGCGAACCAAAAACAGTAAGTATAAGGGAAGGAAACACACACTTATGTTAAAAGAAAGACAGCTATAGGGGAGTAAACTAGAGATACTATTACCCATAATCCACTACTGATGATGTCACATATTACATCATTCATGACATGCTCAGTGACATCATCAGCAGAGGATTGCGGGTTTTTTGGCAACATGCCTTATCCACGGTTTAATAACGCTGCCTTTTGCTTTATATAAGTTTTCAAATTGTATGAAATATATACCAATAGGTCTTTATGAACCTTTAGGTAGTGCTTTTGTTCATGAGGTCTGGTCGCTTCCATACACATACAGATGTTTCAAAGATGATCAAGAAGTTTATCTGAATGGAGAGGAATGCACTGAGACGCCAGATCATTCACTAATGTGTAGGCACATACAGTTACACGATTCATGCAACAAACACCGACCAAATATGGCTTGCGTGTTGCAAGGCACGCCAGTTCCTGCTATCATCCCCACGTTCAAGTTGTTGGAAAATGGTAGTTATTTGATGCTCAATAATGAAGATTGTTCTGAGTTAATTAAAAGTATTCCTTTTATCGTAACAGTAAGTGAACGGGTTATTTGCTGCAGAAATGTTCTATTTCCTCCCACACATGAACATAGGGAGTTTTCAATCTGGCCACAAATACCAACCTTGGGACACGTTTCAACGGCATGACAAGAATAAGAGCTCTTTTGTCTCAGAGAGAGGTGGCCTTGAGTTCGGCCCGTGAAACTTTCGTACTTCACATAGCGAACACCCGTACACAGGTTTGCCTTTCAATTTCAGCAACATGTTTCCGACTATCTTTAACGCATCCTCCACAAAATCCCTGGCACACTTTTTTAAAGTTGTTACCAGTGGTCTCGTGACTTCATTTGAGAAAATCTTTGGAGTCATCCCTGCTCCCTTTCATTCCATTTTCTCCACTCTGGTTCGTGGATTGCATTTTTACTTGCATTACCAGCGGACGCTCTTGTGCTTTTTTACATTTTTAAATATGGATGTCCCTCCTATGCAACCTCCGACCCTGCAGCTGCTGACACTGTTCCGCAATCGCATGCTAGAATATTATGGCACAATGCCGTTGGCGATATTAAGCACGGCATATGGATTATCTTTTCGGTTCTCCTACTTCACCTGTGTCCAGCCTGTATTTCACTGCCTGACCTGTGATTTCGATTGGGCCATTGATTTGTGTCTCTGCGGACCGGTTTCTCCTGACGTCGACTTTAATCAGCTGATGACTCCTATCATTACTCACGAGTTGGTTTGTCCTGGCGAAAGGATTATGGCTGTGGCATTGATGCATGGACTACTTGGTCCCTGGAATTTACTGGCGGCAGCACAGTCTTTCTTGGAACACAGCTTTCTTGAAAACCCACCGAGCTGTCCTCTGATGGTGATAGAGGATCCGGTGCTGGGAGAGCACGTATGTTCTTTTCCGCTTTTAAATTGGATGGCTGAACTGTTTTCGGATGAAGACGGTGACTTCCTGTTGGAGGCTGTTGCAGCTTATTTTGCATACACAGTTATGTCATAGACCTTTTTCATGTTTCATATGCTGAGTACTAGCATTTCATTGACAATTCATTGACTTAATTGTCAAGTTTTTATTATTTACCTTGCCTATTGGCTTAAGACTCGATAAAGTACTTGGCTGTTTTATTTTTCTTTAGCATTGAATTTTCCTAGTTTTTAATGCTTTACCTTGCGGACCGTCCACATATAAACTTGCAATCTGCTCTCATGAGATGGCACTTCTATTATCTTATTCAGTTCGTTTCCGGATCATGGGGAGGTGTCATCTAGGTCCTGGATATCTTTACACCGTGTTAAGTTAGCATGGGCTCATTACCGGTTTAAACGCCATTTTTCCTTTTTTGCAACTTCTGCACACGACATTTAGTTGTTGCTTTAGCTTTCCACCTAGTAGTTCATCGTGGTTTACATGAGAATAATATGTTATTGGTCTACTATCTGCTTTACTTGTTAAACTATATCTGTACAGCGAGTGCTAAAGTTTCAAGAACAACACGATACAGAATTGTTATGAGGTCTGATCTCCACGACTTCATACTCATAACATAAGTGCAACTTCTGCCAATTCTGGGCATGAGGCGGGTTTTATATTGCTTTGCCGAACACACATACACAACAGTTGATGCGGTTCACATGAAGAGAGAGCTGGTGTATGCTGATGTGATTCCTTCAAATCTAAGACACTAAAGTATGGGCACGCCCTAAACCAACACAAAGAGACCTTCTTAGCAAATAATATAATATGTGTATTAGGGAGGGTGAGATATAAGCAGCCGCGGGCCGTGGAGGGAGTTACGGTGAGGCAGGGAGGCGGGGAGGGGGAGAAGCAGGGTGGAGCCCTCTCTACCTTGCCCCTCCCCCTCCCCGCCTCCCTGCCCCACCGTAACTCCCTCCACGGCCCGCGGCTGCTTATAAGTGTTGCTAACTCTTATTCATTTACAGCATGTTAACATACTGTCACCATTCGCTTTTTATGTACTAGTAACTATGCTGGTAATTTTGCTACTGATAATATGTGTACTTGTATTCTCCACCCTGCTTCTCCCCCTCCCCGCCTCCCTGCCTCACCGTAACTCCCTCCACGGCCCGCGGCTGCTTATAAGTGTTGCTAACTCTTATTCATTTACAGCATGTTAACATACTATCACCATTCACTTTTTATGTACTAGTAACTATGCTGGTAATTTTGCTACTGATAATATGTGTACTTTTATTATCTAAGGTACTACGCCTGAGAAGACGGCATTAGTAAATAAACATTTCAAATACACATGTGTTCTTCTTAACTCCATGTTCTGGTTTCTAAGAAATATATAACGACCGACTGTTCATGAGTTCCACGTATCCTGAGGTACTATAAGTTCATATTCTGGATTGTCTAAACATTGAGAGTTTGTTATATCCAATGTGACACTGTACCTAGCTTGCTAAATAGTTTTTGATTACTAACGTGAGTTTTGGGACACCCTAATTCGCCGAGGTTCCAATCCTCTGTCCACAGTTCTGTGTGAGAACAGAAACCCTGCGACAGGGGCACCCCCGACCCTTGCTGGAGCTTCATCACACTTGCGATACAACTCCAGCAATGCGCCACCTTTACGGCACAGATACATCACGCATCTGTGCTGTTTTTGCCCCGTGATGCGCCGCATTGTAAATGCAGCACACCATAGGTGACGGAACAGCGGCACAGAATGACTAACACATCCCTGGTGATGCGCCAGTCATCATAAATCTATCCCTATGCTTCTTATCTTGTTAGAGATGAACCGCCATATGTATCATCAAAGTTATTTGCATTTCCTAAATAGCGAACTTTAAGGAATAAATAGCGATTCTTTACCATTCCTAGTTTGCGATGAGCTATTTGCTAATTAGCCGAATGTAGCCCAATGAAGCCCAATGTAGCCCAATGTAGCCCAAAGATGGCCGCCAGACACACAAAAAAACAAATGTAGCCCAAATATCAGCCAGATGTAGCCCAACTATAGCCCAGTGACAGAATGACCAATCAGCTTCGCAAACCTCCGTTACGCGAAGCGGAGCGCTGTTACAGATATATATCTTTTTTTGAACGTTAATTTCTCAAAATCCACTGGAGCACATATATTGAGACCTAGCAAAGGCACATCGGGCTACCAGTCCCTAATATTTTGCCAAGTTTCGTGCAAATCCATTCAGCCGTTCAATTATTATTTTTATTATTTTTTTTTGCCCCGCGGGGCCCTTTTAAAACCTCCACATCAAACCTAGGGGGTCAGCGAGGATCTACTATGCCCCCTTATAGTTATTTCCCCCTTTGTTTTGACCTCCTCTTGTCTCTCGATCCTACCGAGAGACAAGATGGCGGCCGCTACGGACTGTTTGGAATGTTGACAGACGCCGGAGAACCAATCAGCTTCGCTTCACAAAGCTCCGTTGCGCGAAAAGTCCGCGAACCAGAGCGCTAACCGGTCCGCTGTTACAGATATATATCTTTTTTTAAACGTTAATTTCTCAAAATCCACTGGAGCACATATATTGAGACCTACAAAAGGCACATCGGGCTACCAGTCCCTACAATTTTGCCAAGTTTCGTGCAAATCCATTCAGCCGTTCGGGCTAAAAGTGAGGCCAACCGCCCTATGGAAAACTCAATGTTAAAAACACGTTTTGGGACCCCCCTTTTTTCTCGGCCCCCACTGGACGAACCCCCCCCAAATTTTCAAGGGCTGCTCAGAAACAAAATGTGCCATTTTCCTGAAAATTTCAGCCGATTCCGTCCACAAACGCCAAAGTTATTAGACATAGAATTTTCAAAAAACCCATAGAGAAAAAATCCTAACTATATATACCTACTGGCGACCGCCAGTAGGTAATATATATATATATATATATATATATATATATATATATATATATATATATATATATATATATATATATATATGCATTTTATTAGTTAAAAAGATTTAAATTACACCCAATATATATATATATATATATATATATATATATGCAAAAAAGAAGGAGAGAACTCTGGGTAGGTCTCAGTTTAGCTGGAAAGCAGCTCCTGTAAGAGCACTCTCAACACCAGCGACACTCTTAGATCTGCTCACCTCAAATGTCTGTTTTTCTATCAAAGTTTTTAAGCATAGGATTAGCACAGTGCTATCCACGCCGAGATAGAAAATGACAAAGTATTTTGCCATTTAAACAGCAAAGTCTTTAAGCATAGGACTAGTACAGTGCAGTCCTTGCCGAGCTGTAAAATAACAAAAGCCATTTATCACTCCAGGCACAATATTACAGCTTTGAATTGGTAAAATACCAACTCAAGCCAACCTGAAATGAGTAAAAGCAACCCCTGACACAGTGTTTCGCTCTAATTAGAGCTCTTCATAGAGGTATAGCTTTGTCCAGACACAAGGGAGCACCCAGTATTAAGTCAAAACAAAACCCTTTCAGGCATAGAGTGACGCATAAATTATGCAATAAAGAAGGAGAGAACTCTGGGTAGGTCTCAGTTTAGGTGGAAAGCAGCTCCTGTAAGAGCACTCTCAACACCAGCGACACTCTAGATCTGCTCACCTCAAATGTCTGTTTTTCTATCAAAGTTTTTAAGCATAGGATTAGCACAGTGCTATCCACGCCGAGATAGAAAATGACAAAGTCTTTTGCCATTTAAACAGCAAAGTCTTATATATATATATATATATTGCGATATTCCACGTGTCTTGCCAGCAACAAGCCTTTTCGCCTAGCCGCAAAGATACATCGGACATGGACCAGTTCTGTGCAACTCTTTTTATTGAAGCAGAGTGTGCCGCATGACGTTTCGGCTCCTCGGAGCCTTGCTCACATGACAACGTGCCATATTCACTCGCTCATTTTTAAAGTGCCAGTGCTCTATTTTATCATCACCACGTGACTAGTTCCCCAAATAAACAGTGAAAAAAGACTATTCTTTTCAGATGGGTGTGCCAGTTCATAGACATTACATTAAGTCCGTGGCTAAATCACATATATATATTCATTGCCAATAAAAAAAAGCATTTTAAAATCAGCAAGAAACACATATCGAAGGGGCACAAAAGCATCTACTTCAAACACTTGGATACCGACTCATCTCCGCCACCACACAAGGATCACGTACTAAGGGGGTGGCGATCTTAGCAAAAGGGGCAGGGCTGCAGTTTTCAAGATCAGTCGCGGATAAATCGGGACGATATGTTATAGCAGAGTGTGGATATAATAACGGGAAGAATAAATTAACACTCTGCACCATTTATGAAAACATTAGTGACGATCCGGACGTGCTGATCAGTGTTTCGGATGAACTTGTGCATTGGCCCCTCCCGGTGATAGTGTGTGGGGATCTAAATATCCACTTACCTAGCGATTGGTCTATGGGTCCAGAGTTTAAATTTTGTGGGAGGAAGCATAAAGTTTTTCAAGCATTAAAAGATATGTGTGGGTTGCAGGGTTTAATCGACGGATGGTTAGCAAAACATCCAGGGGATCCTGGGTACACCTATTTTTCTCACCCGCATTCAAAACACGTAAGGTTAGATTATATGCTTATGTCTAACGCATTGAAATCAGGATGCCAAATAGAAAAACTGCCAAGAATCCTTTCGGATCATAATCCACTAGTACTCAGCCTTATGTATGATATAGATAAACCTTCACCAAACACATGGACGTTTGAAAAGGCACTATTGTATAACGAAGGATATTGTCAACATATGAGAAAATGGATCCCGGTCTTCCTGTCTGAAAATATAGGGTCTGCAACAGTGGATGTAGTGTGGGACACTCTGAAAGCCTGTATTAGGGGCGAAACCATGCGCTTTTCTCTTCAGCTTAATAAAGAAAGGAGGTTAAAAATGACAGCTCTTGAACAGAATCTATGTAATGCTGAGGAAGATCTGATTAAAGCAATACATGAAGGCAGGGAAGTAGATTCCACTATAAGCAGGGTAGCAATCGCAAAGAACTATATTTCAGAAATTTTAATTGAAAAGGCTATTACGAGGGCAAACTCTCAAAAAGAGAAAACGTACGAGCTAAGCGAAAGGGTAGGTCACCAATTAGCTGTCCGAACCAGGGAAGAATCGTCAAGCACTTCAATAAAAGAAATCATTGATCCAGGAGTTGGCCTGAAAGTAGAACCTTCTGATATTAGAAGAGCTTTCCAGAAGTTTTATCAGAATTTATATCATGAAAATTATAATGTAGGTCGCAAACCCGATCTATATTTGGGTCTAATTATCAAAGATCAGCTGGATACAGATGATCGAGATTTACTAGATGGTCCCATACAGTGGGAAGAAATTCTATTATCGATGAATTCTATGCCTAATGGTAAGGCAACGGGCCTGGACGGAATACCTACAGAGTTTTATGTAAAATTTGCGCTACAAATCAGGGGGATTGTATCAGAACTCTTTAAATCCATCGGGCAAGGGGGGAACCCACCGAGGTCATGGTCATTAGCCAAAATAGTAGTTTTTCCGAAAAAAAATAAAAACCAACAGGAAATGGGATCTTACCGACCAATTACCCTGATAAACGGTGATTCCAAAATTTATTCTAAAATATTAGCATCACGGCTGGCACCCTTGATTCATAAAATAGTCTCTGAGAGGCAACACAGGTTTGTGCCAGGAAGATCTACTATTGACCATGTACAAAGAGTTATTTCTCTCTTTGACTACACGGGAACTACAGGAGACCCTATGGCGCTCATTTTGCTAGATGCGGAGAAGGCGTTTGATAGGGTCTCCTGGAAGTTCCTGTGGGCGGCAATGGCAAACTGCTGTATTGGTGAAAAATTTATAATTGCTATTAAACAGCTGTATGTAAACCCCAGAGCCAGCGTCTTGATCAACGGGACTCTGTCAGAAAATTTCATTATTACTAGGGGGACCAGACAAGGATGCCCTTGCTCACCCCTTTTATTTGCTATTTATATAGATACATTTATCCGGAGGTTGGAAAATAATGCACTTATTCCTCCCATCCTAGTACATGATATGGGTACAAAATGCTTAGGATATGCTGATGACATCGCCATTGTTACAGGGGACCCTATAAATGCCATAAGTGTGATAGAAACAGAAGCACTACTCTTTGGTGAAGCCTTTGGGTACAAACTGAATGCTAGTAAGACACAGATTGTGTTGAATAGTAAGATCATAATGAATGATTCTAGAGTAACGGAAAAGGCAACATATCTGGGATCAGTATCTGTGCTGCTATAGAGCTCATTGTCAGCATCAATATAGACCCACTTATACAACGGACCAAGAAAGCGCTGACCAGACTGAATAATCTCCATCTAACTATTGGTGGTCGAACTAATGTAGTCAAGGTGCTGTTTTTACCTAAATTTCTGTATTTTTTTCAGGCTATTTGTTTAGAATTTTCCCCACTGGTGTTTAATAATATAGATACACTGTTTTCTAGATTTGTCTGGGAATATAATCGACCACGCAGGGCATTGCGGTGGCTCACTAACACAAGAGAACGTGGAGGCTGGGCTCTTCCCAACTTCAAGTTATACTACTGGGCCACAGTATTAAGATATAGCTTGAGTCTTATAACTGGCAACCGTGGAAGCGGTAATATATCAACACCACAAGAACTTATTCTGGGAGTCGGGCCGCTGGATGTCTATGGCGACATGTTAATGACGGGTATTTTAAAAAAGTCAAATTTAAGACTATTAATAACGTTATCAAAGTCTGGGGGAATGTTAAGAAGCTATTAGGATTAGGTCGCTACTCCTATTATACTCCCGTGAATCTGAACTCAGATCTTCCTGAGATTTTCCACGACAATTATATAAAGAAATGGAATGATCTGGGGATTACCCAACTTGGTTGTTTTTTTACGCCTAATGGATTTAAATCATTTGCCAAATTAAAGTTAGAATTCAATATTCCTAATAGGGATTTTTTCAAATATCTCCAAGTGAGAGATTTTCTTCTGAAGAAAGGGGGTGGCCGGATCAAATTTCAACCGTGTTCTTTTATAAGAAACTTACATAGGGAAATACCCTTAAAAATTGGTGAGATTTATGGGGCTATGAATGCATTGTTACCAGATGATATGAATAAACATATAATGGCATGGCAGACCAAACTTGGATTATCTAACCAAAGTTTGGCATATTCATATGAAATGTCACTCTCTCACCTTATGTCCATAAGGCTTCAAGCACAATATTATAAGACCTTTTTTCATTGTATTATACCCCATCTAAATTAGCTAAGTGGGGAACTGGGAAAGGCACAACCTGTCCACGCTGCTCACTCCCCGCGGCAGATATCATTCATATGTTTGCCTCCTGTGACTCGCTAACTAATCTAATCGCTGAAATATCATGCTTTCTCACAGAGATAGCGCATTATGAGGTCAACATCACAACATCAGAAATCATGCTGGGGGTATCAAACAACGAAAGGCCAAAATAATTACAGGGGTTAATTTTTGTTGCGACGGGGGTGCTTCGTTTGTGTGTGGCATCAGCCTGGCTTGATCCAATACCTCCGTCATATATACAATGGAGGGCCAGACTGCTGGCGACATGTAGTCTTGAAATTGCCATCTATAGAAACAAAGGGTATAATACTCGTAGAAGAGAAATGAAGATCTGGGGTCCCCTACTTGACTGGATTGAAGAAAATAACTAGAGAGAATAATAGGAGATATTAGAAACAGGAATAAGATGAGATTCTATGAGATCCTCTTCCTTTCACCTTTCATGTTTATGTACTACTCTCTTTTCTTTTTCCTTTCTTGTTTCTATAATTGTACATATTTTCTTGTTTTAGAAAATTACTGCGTTGTGATCTGTATCCTCTTATGTTTGAGTGTATAATTACCTCTTGGTCTCCTGGGGGAGGTGGGTGGGGGGCTGGGCCAAATGTATGTAAAATTAATTAAAATCAGCGTCGTAATTTAGGAGTATTTGTAATATCGGTAAAATACCATATGCCATTTATCAACGTAGTTTTTCGTACTTAACATAAATATCAAGGCAAGTATAAAGGATCACCTTAAAAATCCATTTGTCATTTTAATCATCACAATTGCAATTAATTCACTATATGCAAGTCCAACTCCTACATAGGTAAAATACTACAAATGTCAGCCTTCGTATCAAATTTTGTGGAAACCAGTACCACTAAATGTTCTTGGTGCAAATGCGCAATGTAAACATTAATTCTAAATTTATAAAGTGCAAGTGCCTAAAGCATCTTGTGCAAATATGCAATGTAAACAGTAATTTAAATGTAAATGCATATAGACATTTCATAATACATGTCCTTTCAAAAAATGCTGACAAAGTAACTACAAATTAGATTGCGGTAACATATAGCTAATTACGTGATGCATAAGATAGAATCTGACAATGCATTATTCGCTGCTTGTGACCCTATCTAGACTACATTTAATACTCATTCTTTGCTTTCACTGATAACAAACCCATCAACGGTAACAGTGTCTAAAATCTTTTTAGTGTTTTGTGCTCTTTTATATAAAAGTGATGATTAAATCATGATTCAATATTCAATTGATCTTATAATGATATAGGAATACAGCGGCAACAGCATACGCAGTGGTATAGATGTTACCCCACTGCCTACTTCCTCTTATGGCCACTAACCATAGTAAATTAATTCAAAATTTGAACATTTAAAAAATTCGCAAATCAGAGCAGGCATGGCTGGAGTATTACTGTCCCTCCTTAATCTACTCAAAATATATATCTCCCATCCGGGGCATATCTGTATATATATCTGAAATACAAAAAGTGCATAACAAACGTCACTTGTATAGCTCATGTTCCCTACATAACAGGATAGCCAGCCGGCTCTTCCTGTACATAATGGACAAGATGGAGTTTGCAATAAAAGGTGAGCTTATCTAGAATCCTGCACCTAGGTCAGACAGGTATATAAATCTTCTGTCGTGTTTAGGCCTCCCGGTGCCTTGGTATCAAGCTGGAGTATATAGCGGGTTTCCAGCTTCCGGAGCTTTCCTTCTCTCTCACCCCCCCGTCTACTGGCCCTGACAGCATCGATTACATAGAATTTGAGGCTGGTGTTATTGCTCTGATGGAAATCACGGAAGTGTCGCGCCACAGGATAAGTATTGTCCTGGTTTGTTATCGCTCTTAAATGAAGTATGTGCTTATGAACTGGAAGCTTGGTCCTTCCTACATACTTCAACAGGCACGGACACTCCAATATGTAAATTGTGTATTCTGTTTTGCATGTCAAAACCTGGGTGATCGTTTGTTCCTGTCTACTAAAGCCGTCGGTGAACGACTTTTTGTTAACTCCGTGGGTACATGATTTGCAGGTTTTGCACCTGTAAAAATCGCTGTTTTCCTGCAACCAAGTGGTTCTTTCTAGGACTTCAGGACAAGTATTTACTAGTCGATCCTTTAATGATGGAGCCCTACTGTATGTAAGAGATGCCCTCTTTGGTAGCATAGGGCCAATAACAGGGTCACCAGTGAGGATGTGCCAATTCCTGTTGATAATATTATATATGGCCCTGTGTTGCTTGCTATAGCCAGTGATGACTCTGAATACTTCTTTATTACCGGTGTTTTGGCCCACACTGGTGGTAGTTGTGGTGACCACTTCCATACTTTTGTTACCCACACAGTTGTTGGCAATTAAATCCTGTCTGCTCTGTTGCATGGATTTGATCTGAGCACTATCAATAAGATGTTCTGAATAGCCTCTCTCCAAGAATCTTTCCTTGCTGGCCTGTTGCGCCATCTTAAGATCCATATCATTGCTGCAGATCCTCCTCATGCGCAGCATTTCCCCATAGGGAATGCTGGCTATGAGGTGGGTCGGATGTGCACTGCCAGCATGCAGGATGCTGTTCCCTGCCGTATGTTTGCGAAAGATCTTGGTCTCCAGTGAGCCATTCCTCACATAGACCTCTGTGTCTAGGAAGGTTACAGTATCTTGGCTGAGTGTGGCTGTGAACTTGAGGTTAAGATTGTTTACATTGATTTCATCAATAAACCTCAATGCCTGCTCTTCATTCCCTCTCCAGATTATAAAAAGGTCGTCAATGAAACGATACCATTTAATAACATGAGTTTTGAATGCCTCCTGGTGTTCCATCTTGAGGACCAGTCCTCCCAAGCTCCCATGTGCAAACATGCGAAGCTTGGGGAGAAGCTGGCCCCCATCGCTACACCCTGTAACTGCCGGTATAAGAGGTTGTTGAACATTTGCAACAGCATCTTGTTGTGGTCATTAAACAAATGCGAGCGTCTGGATCAATAATGTTTTACTGCCTCCAAACCGTCCTTGTGCACAATACTCGTATAGAGGGCGGTGACGTCTAGTGCCACAAGCCAATCCCCCTCCAGTAATGTATTGTGTTGAATTTTTTGCACAAAGTCACCCGTATCCTGTATGTACGATTCCAAAGTCTGTACATATCCCTGTAAAAAGTAGTCAATATATATGGAAGTCCGTTCCAACAAGCCACCCCTGGCCGAGATGATCGGTCTACCAGGGGGGTTGTTGATATCCTTGTGGACTTTCGGGATAAAATACAGGCACCGTGTTACTGGGTTCTCGATTTTCAGATACTTGAACTCGGCTTCTGATATCAATTCAGCCATTTTCCATCTGATCAATTTTTTATGGAACTCCATTTTTATTGTATTAGATGTTGTGATGTTTATGCGTTCATAGCATTGGCGGTCATTCAATTGTAGGTATGCCTCTTTGTCGTACTGATCTCTGGTCATGAGGACCACATTACCTCCCTTGTCACTTCCCCGTATAATGATGTTTTTATCCTTAGAGAGACGTGCAATGAGTGCTTGGTATTGCTGGGTTTGTCTGTCAATTTTTGTGGTCTCCATGCAAGTTTTCCGTTGCAACTCCTTAAGCTGTTTAACAGTGTTCTCGTGGAAAATGTCTATAGCGTCACGGGGCATGATAGTAGTAAAAGTCGATTGCGATTTGAATGGAGTTTGAGTGGCCATACGGTTTCCCTCCTTGTCCACTTTCTCAGGGAGCAGATATCTGGGACCACGTTTGTCATAGCCCGCATCATCGGTATTCCACCACTCCATTATTTCATCCGGGACGGCCTGTTATCTCCAATGATGTGTCTTGTTGGTCAGGCATATTTTTGTTCTTGTTGGTATTTTTCAAGGTAAAGAATTTACGCAACTTGAGTTTGCGGATAGCTTTATATACAACACATCTCGTTGCCGGGTAATTGAAATTGCAGGGGGGTGCATAGGAGAGGCCCAAACTTAACACCATTTCCTCTTCACTAGAGAGTTTAAGGGATGTCAAATTAATCACAGTTCGATTAGGCAGCTCATTCATTATTGTTGATTTGCAGCCCACTGACCCCTGCCCTTCTTTGGCTTTTGATAATTCCCGCCTCTTCCTCGCCCTGAACCTCTGTCTCCGTTTGTAGTTGGACCTTCGCCGGTATAATTTTGCTGAGTACGTGGCCTTAAAGACTGCAGTCTTTCCAGGCATAAACAACTGATTTCTTGCCCTGGTGATGGTATGGCCTGTGTACCGGCAGCTACGTTTTTACGATGTTCTGTCTCTGATTCAGTGTCCACATTCGAACTGAGTGCTGAGGTTGACGAACCACTTTGCTCCATTTGTCTCGCATTACTTTTAGATCTTACTGGTGGTTTGGAAGCAGGTCGCCGCATTGCATCATACTTCCTCGAGAACGTAAATATCTGGCCCAGCTCATAATCATTGCGGTCCCGTTGGAACCTAAATGTCTTCCGTTCCATTATTTTCGCCTCTTCTTTTTTCAGACGTATGTTCATTTCCTTCGTTAGTCTCGTTATTTCCTCTTGTTCTCCCATAGATTCCAGTTGTTCGTATAGAGCCGCTATTTCCACAAGAAGCACCGCCCTATCAATGTCAGCGTATTTAATCAAAATGAGTACCTGACGGCGGATATTATATTGTCGAAATATGAACTGTGCGGCATATATGCGTTGCAGCGGCCACGATGGTTTCTCAATACCAGTACGCTGAGAGCATCATTCACGCAGCCACCTTCGCTCACGGGGTCAACCTCGTGGTGGTGTAAGCTGCGCAGACCTGGCAGACACGTTCGCCATTCCTGGATCAAACCACACCCACAGAAACGTGCTTTGCATTCATACTCCTACACTTACCTTGCGTACGCCAAGCCAGCCTACTAAGCTAAAGATTTGCATTTTATTAGTTAAAAAGATTTAAATTACAGCCAGGTTGTAATTGAAATCTTTTTAACTAATAAAATGCAAAACATGTAATAAATTACCAAATTAACAAAATAAAATAAAACATGTCATTAAAATATTTTATTAAATGATAGAAAATGGTATGTAAGCAAATAATATAAACAATAGTGCTAATAAATATATGTAAATAATAGTTAAAAAAGTAGTCTCAAAATACTATATATATTTTTCCCACTCCAGTATATGAAACAGTAAGGAAAGCGTTGGACTTCAGAGATGTAAAATGTACTATTACCACTCCAGCATGTGCAACAGTAGGGAAAGCGTTGGACTCCAGAAGTGTAACATTTACTATTCCCACTCTAGTCTTTGCAACAGTAGGGAAAGTGTTGGACTATTTTGGAGGTATAAAATTCATTCTTCCCACTCCAATCTATGCAACTATAGGGAAAGTGCTGGACTCTGGAGGGGTATAATTTACTAATCCCAATCCGGTCTCTTCAATAGTAGGGAGTGCGTTAGACTCCAGCGGAGTACATTTTACTATTCCCACTTCAGTCTATGCATAAGTAGGGAAAACATTGGACTCCAGAGGAGTATCATTTACTGTTCCAACTCTAGTCTGTGCAATATTAGGGAAAGCATTGGAGTTTGGAGGGGTAACATTTATTATTCCCACTCCAGTATGTTCAATAGTAGGGAAAGCATCAGACTCTAGAGGAGTAAAATGTATTATTCCTACTCCAGTCTGTGCAATATTAGGAAAAGCATTGGACTTCGGAGAGGTAACATTTACTATTCTCACTCCAGTCTGTGCAACAGTAGGGAAAGAGTTGGGCTCAAGAGGAGTAACATTTACTATTCCCACTCCAGTTTCTGCTACAGTAGGGAAAGCATTGGAGTTTGGAGGGGTAACATTTACTATTCCCGCTCCAGTCTGTGCAGCAGAAGGGAAAGCACTGAACTCCAGAAGGGGAACTTCTACTATTCCTAATCCAGTCTGTGCAACAGTAGGGAAAGTGTTGGACTTCAGAGAGGTAAAAGTTACTATTCCCACTCCAGTCTGCGCTACAGTAGGGAAAGAATTGGAGTTCAGAGGGGTAACATTTACTATTCCCACTCCAGTCTGTGCAACAGTAGGGAAAGAGCTGGACTCCAGAGGGGTAACATCTACTGTTCCCACTGTACTCTGTGCAACAGTAGAGAAAAGTGTTGGGCTTCAGAGTGGTAACATTTAATATTCACACTCCAGTCTATGCAATAGTAGGGAAAGTACTTCACTTCAAACACATAACACATATGAAACATAACCCAAGTAATTAAATAAAAATTGAAAAATATTAACTATTAGCATTCCCTTTTTAGTTAACCGCTCAAAACGTATATAAAAACAATAAAAGAACCAACATAATTAACCAATGTAATAAATAATTTTCAATAAAAAAACTGCCCTTTATGTATTACTTAATTGTAACACAATTAATATAATTAATAACTAAATCAATATTAATTAATACATGATCATTAACAATCAATAGTTATTATTTAATTAATCAATTATTATGTGTTTATTAATCAATCTAGCAATTATGGTTTTTCAATTACTTCATTACTGTATTAATTATTAATTATTTTCCCACCCTATACCCTTACAAACCCACCACCCCACACCTAACAAATAACATAAAATAACACAATTACATAATTAATACTTAATTAAGCAATTATTATTAAATTGGTAATTAAATGTTAATTATGACTTAATTGACTTCTCACCCTATACCCCTACAAACTCAGCATCCTGCACCTAACAAATAGCTTAGACAATATATGCATTACAAAATGTATCTAATCAGTAGTCAATTAAATCATTGATAATAAATATACCTAATTTACTTCCCACCCTACACCCCAACAAACCTAGCAACCCACTACAATAATATAAATTAATATTATGTTTAATTAATAAATTATAAATCACTTTACAATACCAACTATGTTTAAAAAAACGAATAACAATTATATTAACAATAAAAACCCAAACAGTTAATATATCAACTAACACACATTATATTATTGAAAACTATATTAACAGCAACAATATTCTGGAAAACTATATCACTTACCTAAAATATCGATATTCTTGACAGCGATATTTTTGCATCACGATATTGTTGTGTCACAATAATTTGCTCCACTATTTCAGCATCCGATATTTCAAACTCAATATTTTGTTCAAACATCTCTAAAACTAAGAAACCTGGGGGAAGTGCACAGTGGAGTGGCTTGCATGAATGCCACCAACAGTTCTTACCTGCATTACCCTGCAAACATAAAACTATGCTCCAGAAATCTGAACTTTCTGTGCCAAACAGGTCTGGAATTTTCCGTCAAAGGCAAAATCCTACCATAAAGCATTCTCTAAATTCCAATGAAAGCAACACTCTCCTTGTTTCAGTTAGCCTGCCTGGCGAAGCGGCAACAAGCTAAGGGCCATATTATCAAGAACGGCGATAACATTGTCGCCGCTTTAGCGGCAGGAAACTGCCGCTAAAGCGGCGATAAGGGGCTTACTAATATGCCCTTGAGAATTCCCATAGAAGCCCAGGTTTGATGTCCTTCACACCAGAACCTGGGCTTCTATGGGAATTCTCAAGGGCATATTATCAAGCCCCTTAACGCCTCTTTTAGCGGCAGTTTCCTGCCACTAAAGCGGCGATAACATTATCTTCTTGATAATATAGCCCCAAATCTATGACCACGTGAAATCCAAGTAGTGTCAATGTGTTCTTCACATGTACCTGACCCATGTAATATACATACAAAGACAAGTAGCATATGTAGAGAAATGCCCGTTTTTGTGTGGCATTCCACATTTTTTGCTTGATTTTGTTGATGGTTTTTTGACTCTGTGCACTGGAACACTTCTGTCCAGTTCCGACTGTACGTGCTCTGACCCCTCAAAAGATGTTGAACTGGTATATACCTAACTGGCATATTTAAATTACCTCTAACACCTAGCAAAATATACAAAGTGCATCCCGGGCGTCTGCGTTAAATACACTAGTGGACTGCAGCACTAATATTGCCACCACTAAAGTGACAGTGCATAAGTCCTGACACCATTAACTTGGCTGTGCAGGTTTAGACAGGCCTAAAACCTCCTTTTAAATATTAATAAGTCATCCCAAATTAATCCTTAAATGCCCATATTGCAGGGTGTAAAATTGTAATGTTAAACATGTCCTTGCAGTGACAATGCTCTAAAAGCTATTTTCAATGTAGCAGAGTTATCTGATCCATCGAAAAGAACTGGGATTTATTATTAAATGGAATTAAGTTATCTCCAACTAGTAACCAGATAAATGATTAATTCTCAGACATTAAAAAAATATATATTGCAAATCCAATTCTTTAGTCAGATTTGTATAAAATATTTTACAAATATACTTTTAAAAAGATAACTTTAACCTGCTTTGTGCCTCTAGAAACCCATTTGGCTGAGTTTTCAGCTGTTGCCCAGAAGCTAAATAGCTCCTTTATGAGGTGTGAATTGGATTCCATAGCCGAGCCAAAGGCCTTAGATGTAGGGAGAAGTTGTCCTTCCCTGACAGAATGGCCGCGGAGTGTGCCCAGATCTTGCATATCTTCAAAGGATGCTGCCTACGCTGTCACTGACAGACGTATATAACAACTGGGTCTGCTCCCTATATTGTACTTCTATCCAGCCAGACACTAATCCCAGTGAGAAAGCTGTCCCTAGAACTGTTTTTGAGGGACCACAGGGGAGGGTTTGCTCTTTTCCCTGGCTACACTTTAATGGTGGACACAGGAGTTCTGCACAAGAGAAGAAAGGTTCGGCCATGTTGGATTTAGGGAAAGAGGGCCCCCCTATGAATATTTATAGTAGAATGAACTGCTGCAAAACTGGCAACTTTTTCGCTATTCATCAAGGAGGGGTTAGGAGTCAGTCCCACCCACCAGCTAGTGCCAGGCATAAATGTGGCACCTCTGGACAACCTCTTTGGAACACTACTGCACCTGTGGAAGACAAAAGAGGAATGTTATGTTATGTTATGTTATAACGTTTTATTGAGCGCGAACAGCTGCCCCAGCAACGAGGCGTCCCGGCGCTAAACTATAACAAAACCAAGAGGGGGAAATGGAACGGAGAGGCAATAAGAAATTAGGATGGGGAAAAAAGAAGTGTTTTGATCGATTTGCGGAAGGCGAGCAGATTAGTTATGGAACGAATGTGAGATGGGAGGGAGTTCCAGAGCCTTGCCCCCAGGACTCTGAAAGAGCGACCGCCCATTCTGCTTAGCCTTATACGTGGGGTAACAACCAAGTTTTGACCCAAGGAACGTAGGGCCCGCTGAGGAATGTAGGGCTCTAGGAGAGGATGCAGGAGACCAGGACAGTCAGTCTTGAGAATTTTAAAGACCGTAGTGAGGGCTTTAAACTGGACGCGGGCTTCTATGCGTAGCCAGTGTAGTTTCTGGATGGTGTTTCTGGCAGAACACCTTCGGGGGAGGCCTACAACTGCCCTGGCGGCAGAGTTTTGAATGCGTTGAAGCCGCATCATCTCAGCTTTATTAAGGCCGAGGAAAAGGACATTGGCGTAGTCCAGCCGAGCCAGGATGGTGGATTGGACTATAAGTTGACGCGTATGGCGATCAAAAAAGCCAAGAATAGGATGAAGGTTCCTCAACAGGCCCACACAGGTCGCAGCCAGGTTCTTAGTGTGGGTCTGGAAGGTAAGGGATGCATCCACCCAGACGCCAAGGTTTTTTACCACATTTTTAGGGGAGGGGGTCGGGCCCAAAGCGGATGGCCACCAGTGATCAGTCCAATAGTCAGGGTTTTTGCCCAAAAGCAACACCTCTGTTTTGCCAGCGTTCAGCTGGAGGCAATTGTGTGACATCCAGCGAGCAACTGCCTCTAGCCCGTTCTTAAATTTCGCCGCTGAGATAGAGGGGCCCTCAGTCAGGGAAATGACCAACTGGGTGTCGTCGGCGTACGACACTAGTGTCAGATCCCATTCTTTTGCTATTTCGGCGAATGCACCTACTGTTGTCACTTGTGAGAAGAATCCTAAGGGCTTCCCAATTTTATCCAGTACAAAGAAGTGGACTCCAAAGTAGGGGTGGGCAGTGAACTCCGCTCCGCTGGCAGAGCTTGCAAAGTTGTTTTTACTCCATGCCTCGCTGGAAATGTGGAGTTAAGGAAAAAACAGTTTTTTTACCACTGCTGGTCCACCCCTGATAATAATGTTTGTCTACTAGGCGGGTTTAAGGAAAGGGTGGGATTGAAGGCTTCTGGGAAAAGGGCATATCTTTAGAGAACTGGCAGGGCATTCTCGATGCAAGAAGAATGCCAGTCTACGTTTTCTGGTACCCCTTGGGTGTGAATTTGCACCACATAAAGAACTAGCCTGTTGCAGTCCCCCAGGGTTATTTTTGGGAGCTTAAGGACATCAATATAGAGAGTGGGTCACATGGTCCCAGTCAGTGAGGGTCCTGCCCAGGCAATGCTGCTGCTTGACACTAGAGTGGAAACAGTCTGTGACATAGGGCAGTGTTGCAGGGATTCTGCACAAACACAGAACTATGCACAGGATTATGGGACCTTGGTGTATAGGGAATGAGTCTTACTACCACCTTAGTACCCATGAGCCCAGGAACGACTAGCTTTAGGGTCTCACTTGCTCTCCTACTCAATAAACAGAGAAACAAATGATTAGACACCCCAGAGCACACCACTCCCAGATCTCTCAGGAATTGTGGTAACAAGATACACCCTTTCGTTCTTGTACTTGTCCACAAAAATATCTGACAGTGACACAAAGTAGTTTATAATATTTATTTTAACTAATGTGCCCTAACATGCAGTATACGTGTCACAACAAGCAGGAAAATGTATAATAACAATAAAGTCAGCATAGCAGCTAGTCCATATATCATGAAGGGAGAGGTCATCATGGAAAGACAATAGAGCCTAACCCTCCTTCCCTTGCCAAGAAGCAGTATTATTATATATTAGACGTTCTCTGGGCTTTGTCAGAAGACCCCTTACCTTAGCCTATAGATGGTAGATCTACATCATAGGTGCTTTCTCGCTCTTCTCCCTGGAAAGGTCCCTCCCCAAGTGTGTGCTACCTATTCATGTATTCTAATAAAACCAAAGTGCCGTTGTCCAAACAGCAGCTACATCAGTATTTTGTCTAAGAGCCAAGGCCTGGCCAGAACAAAATAACAAGGGGCATTTTTATTTGACCTTGCACATAATGTTCAGTCAAAATCCCAGGAACATGCAAAGAGCACACAGTGATGAGTTCTCATGTGAAAATAGTCATTGAAATGATTGCAAAAATAAAGACGTGTAGCACCGTGCGAAAAGCTGCAGGCAGGCTGCAGTGTGCTCATGCTATGTTAGCTAAAACAACAATGTCCTTATGGGCCACGTGAAACCCTCCCCTTGACCAGGTCGGTAGAATGACGCTAAGACAAAAATCAGATAAAAGCAGATGCAAAGCGTCTCAGTGGTATTCCAAGTAGTATGTTTGTAAATCCTCCAAAAATGATTACGCTTGCTAATAAAAAAAATGGCCAATTGGTTACCCAAAAACAGATCCATTCATAGTGACTCCTCAGATTCAGAAAAGTTGTGGGAAAATTGGAATGTCATAACCACCAATATTTTGACTGAACTTTCCATATTCAAAAGGTATGCCATCCAATTAAGCACGTTAAACGAGCACACCTGCATTAACTTTGATGAAACATCGGTCTATGAGGCGCTGCGCACGAGCACTGGTACTCCAGTCTGCCATTGGTCCAAGCCGAGGATTGCACACCAGGCGCTTACCTTTCCAACATTTCTGGTCATAGGCCTTTAATGGACCCATTAACAGTTCGTTCCAGGGTAGTGCGGATTGTATTGGTGAGGCAGACATCCAGGCCCCATTGGAAAGGGCACTGGAGGCAGTGGAACACAGGTTGCACGCAGGGGAACTAGGCACAGCAGAAGGTCAGCCAATATTCGATGTCAAGAGCTTGTATTGGCTTTGCAGCACAAAGCTGATGCATCCATTCACGATACAGCTGCAACTGGACAGGGTGTGGCAGCTCCACAAATCGAGCAGCCATTGTGAAGTAACAATAGCAATACAAGCATGCCGCAAATCGGCAGGAGCACCAGGGGAAACCCCCCAAAAGGCACTGGAAAAAATAGAATGAATAAAAACGGGTATTATGCCAAAAATAGTCTGAAAGGAGGTAACAAGGCCGGATCCCTCAAGTTTAAAAAAGTAGGCAAGGCCCTCTGTATCAGACACATTAAATGTTTGGTGTATTAATACTCTAAAATGGAGTGGGAGATTCGTGTTTAGCAGTGAGTGAATCTCACTTGCGGTTCTCGCCACCTGCAATTCGAAGTTGTCATGAACTGATGTGAAAGTTACTTCATGTTGAAACAGTGACTTTAAGAGTGCTTTAAGTCACTGTTCATTCGCTCCACAACAGAATTTCCCTCAGGCCAATATGGAGACGAGAATTGCACCTACACCCTCAGAAACCTCGTCGCATCCTGGTAACACTTAGAGGCAAACGCAGGACCTAGGTTAGAATGCAAGTTGTCACAGGCAAATGACACACAATTCTTTTATAACAGTTCGAGCATCAGCAAAGCGTTGCAGCCAAACCCAAAGGAATTTAGTGCATGAATCCATTGCATTCAAGATATGTTTGAAAGCAGTGTCAGATGCAAAAGGACCGCGGTGATCAAGATAAATACAGCCAAATGGCTAATTAGAAATGTAAAGTTGATTAGTGGCAGACGGGCAAAAGTAAAAGGCTTAATTTGCTGATATATTTCACAAGAAATACATATTTATGTGCCTGTTGGTATAAACCACGCCACCAAAAACGTTGCTACAAAAGGGAAATAGTCGCTGTCACTCCGGCATGTGCAGAAGCAACGCCTTCATGTGCAGCTAGTATTAAAGAAAGTCAGCGGTCCTCATCCGGAATCAGCCGATCCCCAATGGATTGAATAGTCCTAAATGGAACTTGATCAGACAACAAGTGGTATGAGTAACGTGAAGGAAAACTTTGGGGATCTCCATCCCCTCTTTTGTCGCTGCTATATCTGCCAGAATATCATCATCAATTTTAGTCATGGACCTTGTGACTGCTGCTACTGAACAAGTGGCTACTGCAGATTTGGCTACCTCATCAGCCATCGAATTACCAACAGCTTGTACTCCCACACACTGATGACTCAAACTATGAATAACATGTGTGAGTGGCAAACGTTCCTTAAGAGCGGCCACCCGAACCCAAAGCATTGTATGCTTAATTGTGCTACCTTTAGAGTCACAAAAACCATTTTGTGTCCAGAAGAACACATTGTCATTGAAGGATTGTACACAGTAAAATGAATCACACACCACAAGTGTTGGAACTACTGGATCAGCAAACTCCAGAGCCCAATCCTAAGCACATAGCTTCGCCAATTGAGCCGTGCAATCTCCTAGAGAATGTGTGTGAGACCAAGGAGGATTTAAAATCCGCATTGATAATTGAACCTGCCACAATTTTGCACGCTGAAGAATAAGCATGTTTAGAACCAATGGCTGGCTGCACAGATCCATCCATGTAAATTATACATTTGTACTGATCAGGTGGGAGTAAAGACAAAAGAGAAGGATGAATATGTTTGTATTGTAAAAACTACTGTATTTGCAAAGAAGGGGCAAACAGAATGTTGACGTCAATGAATTGGCCTATTGTATCCAACAAGGGTTTGGATTGCGGGACACTAGCCTTTATAACTGCTTCTAAAGCAGGTTACGGCAAAACCATGAAAATGTGTTTACCTCGAGCCAGGGAGCATTCCTTAAGAATCGCCTTCTGGAACGCCGTCAAAATCTTTTCTGTGGAAGAGAAACGCATCTCAGTAGGAGTATTCAAATGCGATTTATATGCAATGGGGACTGTGTCCCCCTCATTGAATGTGAAGTAAGTAACGCCTCTAGTACAATCCTCATGACCAAATTTGTAGAATTGTCTCATGTAAACAAGAAGTTGGTCGCAAGCAAATCAGACTACAAAGACCGTAGAATTGCAGAATTTTCCGGAAGCCAACTGGAAGACGAGAAAGATGGTTTTTAATCAAGGAGCAAAGAGGTTTAATACGCTGGGCATATTCAGGAATGTATGTCCTCCTGGAATACAAAAAAAACCGCATGGATTGTAATTTTTTTAGTGTAGATGGAGGTTGGAGTTGAGCACTTTTCTCCAGAAAGTTGGGGACTAACCCCCTACCTTCATCGTTGAGTTTGTAACCAAGAAAAAGAACCACCAAGAAGGCGATGTGAGACTTAGCTAAATTGAATTTGTAACCAAAGTTTGCAAAATGTGTGATAATGCAGACCACATACAAGAGATGTAGCTGTAATTCATCATTCGTCAAGTATATTTTAGCAACTTATGAGAAGGCACCGGGGTCGATCTTATGCAAAAGGGACACTGTGCGTGCCGCAAACACACCAGAGCTATTCCTATATCCCATAGGCAATCTTGCATATTGGTGCTGATTACCCATTGCCCTGAATGCATTCAAATCACGGCTATCAGGAGCCAAAGAGTGGTTAAAGAAGCCATTGGAAATATCTAGAGTTGTTTTATACTTTTTTCAAATGATGTTGTTCACTAACGCAGAGCTATGTGTGTTCTGAACCGCAAAGATTTGAACATGACTGTTCAAATATCTGTAGTCTAAAACTATACAATATGAACCATAAGGTTACAATATCGGAAAAAGATGATTATTCATCGATGAAACACAGGGTTCAATCACACTCTGATTTTCCAACTGAGTCAAGATGTATTTTCGGACGCTTTAGCATCTCGTTTGATTGGATACTGTGGTTGGGGTTGAGGTGTAGAATACAAAGGAATAAAATGAACCAGGGAATCCTGGTCACAACCTGCCTGAATGCAATATAAAGCTGGGGCTAAGGATAACTGCAAACACAACAATGATGGACAGAATGTGGATCAATGTCACACATTCACCCCAGTCAAAAGATCTGGGCCCAAATCCATCGTTTTTCCACTCCACACCACCCTGGGTTAGACAATGGCGATATGCAAATCAGCGCTGACCCTGTTGCCCCATGGGAACAGTCCAGTCCGAACTACAAAAGCCATGTCCTTCCCAGAACGGAAACAAGCATCCGAGGACCGGCCCGGTTTCGAGGTAACACCTCTCATCAGCCCGGCTAGCTTGATTCCAGTGGTGTGGAGTGTCTGGGACTCACGTCTGAGCATCCCCAGTACACTTAGAGCGGTAACTGCAAACACAACAATGATGGACAGAATGTGGATCAATGTCACACATTCACCCCAGTCAAAAGATCTGGGCCCAAATCCATCGTTTTTCCACTCCACACCACCCTGGGTTAGACAATGGCGATATGCAAATCAGCGCTGACCCTGTTGCCCCATGGGAACAGTCCAGTCCGAACTACAAAAGCCATGTCCTTCCCAGAACGGAACAAGCATCCGAGGACCGGCCCGGTTTCGAGGTAACACCTCTCATCAGCCCGGCTAGCTTGATTCCAGTGGTGTGGAGTGTCTGGGACTCACGTCTGAGCATCCCCAGTATACTTAGAGCGGTAACTGCAAACACAACAATGATGGACAGAATGTGGATCAATGTCACACATTCACCCCAGTCAAAAGATCTGGGCCCAAATCCATCGTTTTTCCACTCCACACCACCCTGGGTTAGACAATGGCGATATGCAAATCAGCGCTGACCCTGTTGCCCCATGGGAACAGTCCAGTCCGAACTACAAAAGCCATGTCCTTCCCAGAATGGAAACAAGCATCCGAGGACCATAAGGTTACAATATCGGAAAAAGATGATTATTCATCGATGAAACACAGGGTTCAATCACACTCTGATTTTCCAACTGAGTCAAGATGTATTTTCGGACGCTTTAGCATCTCGTTTGATTGGATACTGTGGTTGGGGTTGAGGTGTAGAATACAAAGGAATAAAATGAACCAGGGAATCCTGGTCACAACCTGCCTGAATGCAATATAAAGCTGGGGCTAAGGATAAAGCCCACTTGGTGGCATAAGCCATTTTATCATCATCAGAAACATATTGCAAAAAACTGGTTAGAATAACATCCTCCCCTTAAGCGGAAGCTAGGACAAAAGGGGAAGGCCAATCAACCTCCGCCAACAAAATATCATAGGAGGAAGTGAGATTCTCCTAAAAGACTGCCATAATCGGGCATTTAATATCACCTTCAATTTGGAGAATCACTTCATAAAGCCTATCAGGAGGGGCAACTTGAGTGTCAGCTGTATCTACTGCAAAGAAAGTATCTTTTGCTTTCACCTCCAGACGCTGGTGGAGTGTCTATGGTAACCTTCGCTGCGCTGTCGAGGAGGGTTACCCTCCAACTGCTTTCAAGGAGCAGGTTCCTCACCATCTGAGGCATACTATGCAATCAAAGTGGCAACCTTTTTCGTCTGAAACTAGGGGCGATATAAAGGTGGTTCCTCCTGTTTGACTTTTAGATCAAACTGGTGCTACGGGTCACGTCTAGCTTGCACAGGCTCGCCTTGTCTGCCATCCTAAAGTCCTCCTCTGCCAAACTGTTGATCCCATGATTCCTGAAAGGAACGAGCAGATCGAAGATCACCCCTGCATGCTTTTGGAACTCCATGATGCGTCAAATGTGCTGTAACCACAGGGCGGTTAGGTGCCGCAATATCGACCTGTTGTTCATGTTTTCAAAGACAGGAAGGAAGAAACTAAGAAAAGGGTAGCGCAAAGTAGAGGAAAGAAAAACCTTTTAAATTGCAAGCTTGAAACACCTATGAATACAGAAATATAGAAAGCTAAGCCCCCCCTACCACGGACATCTCTGGAAACAGGTGAGAGGGTATTGTGGACAAGCACAAGTGCTACTCAGGGGTCTCGTGAATATGTACCAGACCAAACAGTAGCAGCATATTGCAGGGAATCTGCACAAACACAGAACTATGTGCAGGATATGGGGCCTTGGTGTATAGGGACTGAGGGGCATATTACCAAGCAAGAGCGATAATTATCGCTATTGCTTGGTTAGAGATAAAATTTTACCTCTAAGCTGCGGCAATTTTTATCGCAGATAAACCTTGGTATTACCAAAGTTTATCGCAAATGCGATAAAAAACGACCGCAATGCATGAATATCGCTGAAAAGTTAGCGATATTCATGCATTACCGAGCTAATGCTCTTAGCCATGTTATCCACCTCCCATTGGATAACATGGCTAAGAACTGCTCAGGGCAGGTGTTAGCTTTTGGAGATATTCGCGCTTAGCGCGAATATCTCCAAAAGTTGGTAATAGGAGATAGCGATGTTAGCGACTGTTTCCAGTCGCTAACATCTTGGCACGCCCACTTTGCATATCATTAGTGATAAATATCACTGACATGCAAAGTGCGGCCCAAGATGGTCGCTATCTCCTACTAGCTGTCGCTAACTGGTGTTAGCGACAGCTAGCTAATAGGGAGATAATTTAATCTCTCCTTTCTTGGCTTTTAAAGTCAAAAAAGCAGAGATAAACCCCCTTGATAATATGCCCCTGAGTTTTTCTACCACCTTAGTAGCCACGAGTCCAGATCCGACTAGCTATAGTGTCTCACATGTTCTCCTACTCACTCACAGAGAAACAAATAATTGGACACCCCAGCACACAACACTCCCAGATCTCTCAGTAATCGTGGTAACAAGACACACCATTTGGTTCTTACTCTTGTACTTGTCCACAATAAGATCTGACAGAGACACAAAATAGTTTACAATATTTATTTTAACTAACATGCCCTAACACGCAGTATACCTGCCACAACAAGCATGAAAATGCATAATACAAATACAGTCAGCAGAGCAGCTAGCCAATACATCATGAAGGCAGAGGTCATCATGGTAAGACAATAGAGCCTAACATCCTTCCTCTTGCAAAGAAGCAGTATTATTATATATTAGAAGACCTCTGGGCTTTGTCAGCAGCCCCACACCTTAGCCTATAGATGGTAGATCTACATCATAGGTGCTGTCTTGCTCTTCTCCCTGGAATGGTCCCTCTCCAAGGGTGTGCTACCTATTCGTGTATTGTAATAAAACCAAAGTGTCTTGGTCCAAACAACGGCTGCATCAGTGTGTTTTGTCTAAGGCCTAAGCCGTGGCCAGAACAAACTAACAAAGGGCATTGTTCGACCTTGCACATAATGTTCAATCTAAATCCCAGGAACATGTGTGAACACAGGGATGAATTCTCATGTGGAAATAGTCATTGAAATTATTGCAAAAATAAAGACTTGAAGTAATGTGCGCAAAGCATCAGGCAGGCTTCAGAGTGCTCATGCTAAGTTAGTGAAAACACGTGAGAACTGGACTTGTCAATCGCAGAGGTAAGCTGCGAGGGCTTGGCTCAGGTAGTAGGGGGTACGCGCGCTGCTGGAAGAGACCTAGCTGCATGTCACACACAACAGAGAGAGAGTCCAAGCTTAAGGTGAGTAGCGGTTCAGTGAAATGCTGTGAGGTCGGCAGAGTGACTGTGGGGATGTCAGCGGGTGACTTGGGTTGAGTTGCTGTAGAAGCAGAGGTTAGGGTAGGGCATATGTGAGTTCACTTCTTACATCAGAGCTAAGGAGACTTGAGCAGGTGGAGGAAAAACTTGGTGGCCAAGACCCCATCTCATTTGTGATTGTTCACACAAAGTCGCATTTGTGTTTGTGAATAGAATTTTTTTCAGCCAGATATTTTTCTTTAAAACTAAATTTCCACTGATACGCAGCCTTGCCATATTTATTTCATTTTCCGGAGCTAGATAGGTTAGTGAAGATGTATGAAAATGTTTTGTTGCAAGTACTGCATTCCCCCACTCAGCCCCCGATGATGGTGTACGGCGGGGAAACCCTAGCATGATTTGCCGTCTCATTTGTTAATAGGAATATGTTATGGGAACTGTCACACTTATCACACACAATGTGACAACCTTGTCCAAATTAGGGCAGAGCGGAAACCTGTGGATTTCCACAGAGTTTTTCTGCAACTTGCAGAACTTCTGCAACTTGCAGAGTTTCGCTTAGTGCAAATCCGCAAGCTCTGCCCACCCCTACTCCAAAGGTGAGTTTACTGACCTCCTGTTAGGCTACAGGGACACAAAAGCCCGAAGAAGTCACTTTCCTGGAAGAGCCAGGCTAACTAGTTGCCAGTGGACATATCCTGCATCCTGCTGGTAGCTTCTGCTATAGTGAGGCCTGATCCACAAGTGCTGTACCAGAGTTCCTGGAATCCTTGGTAAATATCACAATGTACTCCTTCTGCCTGATCCTAACACCTAGGACATCTTCACTTTTTCATGCATTTTTCTGCAGAGAACTGATAGGACACTAGGACAAACCTGCCAAGTCAATTCAATGAAGGCTCATTGGTACTAGTCCAAATATTTAAATTGATCACTATCTAAGCTTTTCCACAGCAGCAAATCCATTTCAGCGGGACGTCGCAGACCTTGTTACAAATGAGTACAGCTATGCACTGGTGGAGGAATCCGAGCTTCAAAAAAGTGAATACAGGCCTGATTAGAACTCGGTGGACGGGTTACTCCGTCACAACAGTGACAGATACCCCACCTGCTAAAATTTAAATCCCATTACATCCCATCTGCCGAGGTCTAAATCAGGACATAAGTCCAAAGGTAGACATTTTCAATGGCCCCTAAGGTGTTCCAATAGTATTGGTCCTTCCTATGGTGCAAATTTATAATTTCTCCCTCAAGGAGCTTTATCGCCAAAAGTCAAAGGCTTCACCAGGATTTCTTCCAATGGTTATCCGGCCTCAGCATACTGCCTAAACCCACTGAGTATTTTTGACTTCCATTCCAGAGACTAAGGGCCTTATTATGAGTGGACCGCTGAACCCAAGGTGGCGGTCCAACCACCGCCACAATGAGGTACCGCCCGCAGTATTAGGACTGCGGTGGTCGGACTGCCACAAGAATGCCGTCACCACCGGGATCTAGAATCTCACTGGGCTGGTGGTCTGCAACCGGCTGTAATATGTTGTGATGCTGGCAGCTCCAAGCATATTACAAGTTGCATTTTTGTCGCCCTTTTCATGGTGGTGATCCCGCCATGAAAAAAATGGCAGAAAGGGACAAATGAGTAACTAACAAAGCCCCCTGCTGGATTTGGGCAGGGGGTGCGTGTGAGGGGGGGGTACATGTAGTGCCCCCCCTGTATTTATACCTCCATGTTCCTAGTTCTCAGAAATGCCTGGATTTTGTAGAGTTCTCTGGATGAGTGATGACCCAGGATTAAATAATGCTGCAATGTGGAGTCCACATTGACTTCACAAAGCCACATTTTGAGCCCTTTACTGTACCCTATGCTAGGCCTACCCAAACATGTGATACTGTTTCAATTGGTAGACATATTGGAATGCTTCATGGTGAAGTGTTTGCCAATGGCAAGGAAATATGCTTTTCACCACTACGTAAATGTGAAGACTGAGTGATTTTAATTAGTATTTGAAATCTACAGGTCATTATGAGAATGAAGAGCTTGTATAGAGTATGTGAGCCTCTCTATTCTGTTTTGTAAATCTGTTGATTGCAGTTTTGAATACAAAGTACATTTTAAAAAGAGGAAAATCATGAAATAAAATACACAGACATAAAAGAAAACTAACATAACCCCAAAAAATTAGAAAGGGGGCATCAGTAGAATAGTGATAAACAAGGGATAATCTGATTACAACGAGTAATGGAGGGAAAATGGACTGAGGACACAGTTACAGACACACTAAAGAAAGGCGTCCACATACCGGAAGCTGGGCCTAGCTGCGCCTTCCCAATCACGTGCATGCAATTATCATCCTCACATTGCACAAGCACCCCAGTGAAACACGCCATTTAGCCTCACCATGAGCACAATCAAATCATGTTGACGCTACCCAGAGCTGCCCTACGGGGGCAGCGGGAATGCCAGCCACTGCAGGAATAGTGTTAGAGCATACTGACGCAGCAGGTGATTGAAGGAAAGAGGGAGATAACACATCTGTGTCCCTGATTCTCCCACTCCTATCCAAACATTGGCAAGCCACCAGAATCTCATCCCAGGAGGACAACAAGGTGACTCTCCGCAGACCCCGAGCTTCTTCTCTGCACTAGCCTCCCTCTCACATTCTGCCACTTCAGCCGCAAAATCAGGTCCAGAGAAATGTTTTTTAACACATCGTTAGTTGTCTCCTGGCAAGTAGCTGGGCCAAGTCCATGAACCGGTCCCTCACTTTCCAAGCCACACTATGAGCATGCAAGCTCAGTAGGCAAAGCTGTGGAGTGCATTCAAGTTGACTATCAAAGGCCCACTGTATTACCACTTTGACTGAAGCCCAATAAAGGGCTAGGGTCAGGCAGGATAACACCATATAGATGAACCCCACCTCAGATGCCCTACATCGAGGGCTGTCTGCCGACGCTCCAGGGCAACTTATGGGGTGTGAGGTATGCTGGATGAAGAAAGAAGGATTAAATAAGCTTGAATCCACTATTCCGAGATACCTTGGGGGTAGACATCAATATTGACTTCCAGGTAGAATCCCAGAACGCTGGGCCCAGATCTTCCTGTCACCAGAGGCACAGAGGCAGAAGATCCGGGTTGTGCTCCCCATAACAAATCCTGATGCAATAAAGTAATCACCTTAGTCCTTCCAGACATTTGAAGAAAATAACTGAGGCATTTCTGTTCAGTGTGTTCCGAGGAACCTATCTTCCACCAGTCGCGAACCCAATCCATCAAGGCACCATGCAGCAAGAAATGTCCCGCAGGACAGGACAGGCCAGATATGCTGGAAAGAAGCCAACACAATCTCCAGTAAAAAGAGTCACCATAATGTTCACATCCATGTTGGGCCACACCTCAAGGCTGACCGAACCTCCAGAAAGTGGCCAGTAGAGGGCCATCTGCCCAGGAAACTAGCACCAGTACAGAGTTCTATTGCAGGTCCTCTTCAGGGGCCTTACCCATGCATACCGTATCATACAGAAAAGAATGTTCTCCCCTTGAGTCCCTGAGGCTGGAGTGGGGTGCATCAGGAAACGAGTCAGGAGCATTTTTGCAGTCATCCCTTTCTCACGAATGTGTGTTGATTCCCAATTTGTCACACAACATCAAGCAGCCCACTGCAATTGGGCAGCCAGGTAATTTAACTCTATGTCTGGTGCAGCCAGGCCCCTCATCCACTGGTAAGCACAACTTCCGAAGAGTCACTCTGCACCTAAAATATCCCCAATACAATGTGATACGTAGACTATCCAGTTCCCATAAAAAGGATATGGGGAGGTCAATCAGAAACACTAGAATTTCCCCAGTAGAGGGTGATAAATAAGATCTGGGGAGGTCAATTGGCAATGCCATAAAGAGGTAAAGTACTCACAGCAACAGGATAATTTTAGATATCGGGATGCACCAATTAACCAAAATTGGCAGGGTGCTCCATATAGATATTGGACCGCTTGCAGTTGATAGGATCCTGGAGAAGTTGCCCTCAGGAAGCAGCTCCAGAGTTCTGTAGACATCCACTCCTAGTTATCGGATAGCGGCACCCTCCTAGAGCAACTTCAGGATGACAGAAAAATACTGGATCTCCTCCCATTGGCCAGTATTTTACTCAATATTTTATAATCTGCATTGAGCATGGATAATGGGTTGAAGGAATCCTCCATTAAGTGGTCTTTACTGTTCTTTGGCAGCAAAACTATTACCACCCCATGCAAAAATGGAGGGAGCATGCCAGCATACCTCACCTCTTTAAAAGACCGTCATCAGCTGTGGTGCAATCACCGCCAGGTAGGTAGAGTCGAATTCTACAGGCAGTACATCAATTCCAGGATCTTTGTCACTTGCCATCGCCTTCACAGCTCCCCAAACCTCCTGCACTGTAACCTCTGACCCCAGATGCTCAGCCTGCCCCAAGTCAAGCATTGGCAGGGACGCATCTGCAATATTGCAGAACATTGCCCACTCATCAGCCTTGACGCCCACAGCATATAACAGACAATAAAAACAAAGGAGAACTGTGTTAATATACTCCTGCGCAAACACCTCTCTGAGGAACCAGGCTAACATACTCCCTGCTTTATCCCTGTCAGCATGGGCCCTCACCATGTATGCCCTGTAATCGTGCAGCTGCTCCATTGAGGTGAACAGCTTTTCACGCTCGGTGAGCAGTGACTCTCTTCCCCCCGGGGTGTCGCCAAGCCCCGCACAAAGCCCTTCCAAAACTGCTCTCCTGTTGAGGAATATCGGAATGCAATTGTGCACGCACCCTGCCTTATTTGCTATAAAGTGACCCCGCATGACCTCCTTGTACGCCTACCATTCAACCCGTTCAACCTCTACTGATGTGGCGGAGCCTTGGTTCTCACCCCAATATGCTGTAGTTTTCTTTAGCAGTGAAGCCCTAAACACTTGGTCCACCAAAAGCAATGGATCTAGTTTCCAGAAGGGAATACAAGTCTGATGTGCTGACCACCAGAATGTACACCGCAGTGCACTCTTTCACATGCATTGAGCAGCCAAGTACCTTGTCCAGCCATACCACTAGGTCGTGCACACTAGAGCGCAAAAAAAACCTTCGCTGCTGGGTTCCTGACTCTCCAACAGTTTGACAGCCCCAATGCTGCACCCAAACAAAGAAGGCCACCGCCCTTTTAATTGCAGCCAAGATGTTAAAATCATCACCGACTATTCAGGTATAAGAAAGCATGGAAGGAAGAAGGGCTGTAAGACTGTCCAGAAAGAATGCCTGACATGGCTTGGTAGTTCGGACTGGATTGTTCCCTTGAGGCACAGGGTCAGAGCTGATTTGCATATAGCCAGTGTCTGACCCAGGGTGGTGTGGAGTGCAAAAAAACGATGGATTTAGGCCCAGATCCTTGTACTGGGATGAATGTATGACATTGTTCTACATTGTGTCCATCAACTGTGTTTTTTGCAATTTTCACCCCGAGTGGGCTGGGTATGCTCAGACGTGAATCCCAGGCTCTCCACACCACTGGAGTCAAGCTATCCAGGCTGATGAAGGCTGATAGCCAGAAACCGGTCCTTGGATGCTTGATTCCGGTCTGGGAAAGACATGGCTTGGTAGTTCGGACTGGACTGTTCCTATGAGGCACAGGGTCAGAGCTGATTTGCATATAGCCAGTGTCTAACCCAGGGTGGTGTGGAGTGCAAAAAAACGATGGATTTAGGCACAGATCCTTGTACTGGGATGAATGTATGACATTGTTCTACATTCTGTCCATCAACTGTGTTTTTTGCAATTTTCACCCCGAGTGGGCTGGGTATGCTCAGACGTGAGTCCCAGGCTCTCCACACCACTGGAGTCAAGCTATCCAGGCTGATGAAGGCTGATAGCCAGAAACCGGTCCTTGGATGCTTGATTCCGGTCTGGGAAAGACATGGCTTGGTATTTCGGACTGGACTGTTCCTATGAGGCACAGGGTCAGAGCTGATTTGCATATAGCCAGTGTATAACCCAGGGTGGTGTGGAGTGCAAACAAACGATGGATTTAGGCCCAGATCCTTGTACTGGGATGAATGTATGACATTGTTCTACATTCTGTCCATCACTTGTGTTTTTTGCGATTTTCACCCCGAGTGTGCTGGGTATGCTCAGACGTGAGTCCCAGGCTCTCCACACCACTGGAGTCAAGCTATCCAGGCTGATAACGGCTGATAGCCAGAAACCGGTCCTTGGATGCTTGATTCCGGTCTGGGAAAGACATGGCTTGGTAGTTCGGACTGGACTGTTCCCATGAGGCACAGGGTCAGAGCTGATTTGCATATAGCCAGTGTCTAACCCAGGGTGGTGTGGAGTGCAAAAAAACAATGGATTTAGGCACAGATCCTTGTACTGGGATGAATGTATGACATTGTTCAACATTCTGTCCATCAACTGTGTTTTTTGCAATTTTCACCCCGAGTGGGCTGGGTATGCTCAGACGTGAGTCCCAGGCTCTCCACACCACTGGAGTCAAGCTATCCAGGCTGATGAAGGCTGATAGCCAGAAACCGGTCCTTGGATGCTTGATTCCGGTCTGGGAAAGACATGGCTTGGTAGTTCGGACTGGACTGTTCCCATGAGGCACAGGGTCAGAGCTGATTTCATATAGCCAGTGTCTAACCCAGGGTGGTGTGGAGTGCAAAAAAACAATGGATTTAGGCCCAGATCCTTGTACTGGGATGAATGTATGACATTGTTCTACATTCTGTCCATCAACTGTGTTTTTTGCAATTTTCACCCCGAGTGGGCTGGGTATGCTCAGACGTGAGTCCAGGCTCTCCACACCACTGGAGTCAAGCTATCCAGGCTGATGAAGGCTGATAGCCAGAAACCGGTCCTTTGATGCTTGATTCCGGTCTGGGAAAGACATGGCTTGGTAGTTCGGACTGGACTGTTCCCATGAGGCACAGGGTCAGAGCTGATTTGCATATAACCAGTGGCTAACCCAGGGTGGTGTGGAGTGCAAATAAACGATGGATTTAGGCCCAGATCCTTGTACTGGGATGAATGTATGACATTGTTCTACATTCTGTCCATCAACTGTGTTTTTTGCAATTTTCACCCCGAGTGGGCTGGGTATGCTCAGACGTGAGTCCCAGGCTCTCCACACCACTGGAGTCAAGCTATCCAGGCTGATGAAGGCTGATAGCCAGAAACCGGTCCTTGGATGCTTGATTCCGGTCTGGGAAAGACATGGCTTGGTAGTTCGGCTGGACTGTTCCTATGAGGCACAGGGTCAGAGCTGATTTGCATATAGCCAGTGTCTAACCCAGGGTGGTGTGGAGTGCAAAAAAACGATGGATTTAGGCCCAGATCCTTGTACTGGGATGAATGTATGACATTGTTCTACATTCTGTCCATCAACTGTGTTTTTTGCAATTTTCACCCCGAGTGGGCTGGGTATGCTCAGACGTGAGTCCCAGGCTCTCCACACCACTGGAGTCAAGCTATCCAGGCTGATGAAGGCTGATAGCCAGAAACCGGTCCTTGGATGCTTGATTCCGGTCTGGGAAAGACATGGCTTGGTAGTTCGGACTGGACTGTTCCCATGAGGCACAGGGTCAGAGCTGATTTCATATAGCCAGTGTCTAACCCAGGGTGGTGTGGAGTGCAAAAAAACAATGGATTTAGGCCCAGATCCTTGTACTGGGATGGATGTATGACATTGTTCTACATTCTGTCCATCAACTGTGTTTTTTGCAATTTTCACCCCGAGTGGGCTGGGTATGCTCAGACGTGAGTCCAGGCTCTCCACACCACTGGAGTCAAGCTATCCAGGCTGATGAAGGCTGATAGCCAGAAACCGGTCCTTTGATGCTTGATTCCGGTCTGGGAAAGACATGGCTTGGTAGTTCAGACTGGACTGTTCCCATGAGGCACAGGGTCAGAGCTGATTTGCATATAACCAGTGGCTAACCCAGGGTGGTGTGGAGTGCAAATAAACGATGGATTTAGGCCCAGATCCTTGTACTGGGATGAATGTATGACATTGTTCTACATTCTGTCCATCAACTGTGTTTTTTGCAATTTTCACCCCGAGTGGGCTGGGTATGCTCAGACGTGAGTCCCAGGCTCTCCACACCACTGGAGTCAAGCTATCCAGGCTGATGAAGGCTGATAGCCAGAAACCGGTCCTTGGATGCTTGATTCCGGTCTGGGAAAGACATGGCTTGGTAGTTCGGACTGGACTGTTCCTATGAGGCACAGGGTCAGAGCTGATTTGCATATAGCCAGTGTCTAACCCAGGGTGGTGTGGAGTGCAAAAAAACGATGGATTTAGGCCCTTATCCTTGTACTGGGATGAATGTATGACATTGTTCTACATTCTATCCATCAACTGTGTTTTTTGCATTTTTCACCACGAGTGGGCTGGGTATGCTCAGACGTGAGTCCCAGGCTCTCCACACCACTGGAGTCAAGCTATCCAGGCTGATGAAGGCTGATAGCCAGAAACCGGTCCTTGGATGCTTGATACCGGTCTGGGAAAGACATGGCTTGGTAGTTCGTACTGGACTGTTCCCATGAGGCACAGGGTCAGAGCTGATTTGCATATAGCCAGTGTCTAACCCAGGGTGGTGTGGAGTGCAAAAAAACGATGGATTTAGGCACAGATCCTTGAACTGGGATGGATGTATGACATTGTTCTACATTCTGTCCATCAACTGTGTTTTTTGCAATTTTCACCCCGAGTGGGCTGGGTATGCTCAGACGTGAGTCCCAGGCTCTCCACACCACTGGAGTCAAGCTATCCAGGCTGATGAAGGCTGATAGCCAGAAACCGGTCCTTGGATGCTTGATTCCGGTCTGGGAAAGACATGGCTTCTTAGTTCGGACTGGACTGTTCCCATGAGGCACAGGGTTAGAGCTGATTTGCATATAGCCAGTGGCTAACCCAGGGTGGTGTGGAGTGCAAAAAAACAATGGATTTAGGCCCAGATCCTTGTACTGGGATGAATGTATGATATTGTTCTACATTCTGTCCATCAACTGTGTTTTTTGCAATTTTCACCCCGAGTGGGCTGGGTATGCTCAGACGTGAGTCCCAGGCTCTCCACACCACTGGAGTCAGCTATCCAGGCTGATGAAGGCTGATAGCCAGAAACCGGTCCTTGGATGCTTGATTCCGGTCTGGGAAAGACATGGCTTGGTAGTTCGGACTGGACTGTTCCCATGAGGCACAGGGTCAGAGCTGATTTGCATATAGCCAGTGGCTAACCCAGGGTGGTGTGGAGTGCAAAAAAACGATGGATTTAGGCCCAGATCCTTGTACTGGGATGAATGTATGACATTGTTCTAAATTCTGTCCATCAACTGTGTTTTTTGCAATTTTCACCCCGAGTGGGCTGGGTATGCTCAGACGTGAGTCCCAGGCTCTCCACACCACTGGAGTCAAGCTATCCAGGCTGATGAAGGCTGATAGCCAGAAACCGGTCCTTGGATGCTTGATTCCGGTCTGGGAAAGACATGGCTTGGTAGTTCGGACTGGACTGTTCCTATGAGGCACAGGGTCAGAGCTGATTTGCATATAGCCAGTGTCTAACCCAGGATGGTGTGGAGTGCAAAAAACCGATGGATTTAGGCCCAGATCCTTGTACTGGGATGAATGTATGACATTGTTCTACATTTTATCCATCAACTGTGTTTTTTGCATTTTTCACCACGAGTGGGCTGGGTATGCTCAGACGTGAGTCCCAGGCTCTCCACACCACTGGAGTCAAGCTATCCAGGCTGATGAAGGCTGATAGCCAGAAACCGGTCCTTGGATGCTTGATACCGGTCTGGGAAAGACATGGCTTGGTAGTTCGGACTGGACTGTTCCCATGAGGCACAGGGTCAGAGCTGATTTGCATATAGCCAGTGTCTAACCCAGGGTGGTGTGGAGTGCAAAAAAACGATGGATTTAGGCACAGATCCTTGAACTGGGATGGATGTATGACATTGTTCTACATTCTGTCCATCAACTGTGTTTTTTGCAATTTTCACCCCGAGTGGGCTGGGTATGCTCAGACGTGAGTCCCAGGCTCTCCACACCACTGGAGTCAAGCTATCCAGGCTGATGAAGGCTGATAGCCAGAAACCAGTCCTTGGATGCTTAATTCCGGTCTGGGAAAGACATGGCTTGGTAGTTCGGACTGGACTGTTCCTATGAGGCACAGGGTCAGAGCTGATTTGCATATAGCCAGTGTCTAACCCAGGGTGGTGTGGAGTGCAAAAAAACGATGGATTTAGGCCCAGATCCTTGTACTGGGATGACTGTATGACATTGTTCTACATTCTGTCCATCAACTGTGATTTTTGCAATTTTCACCCCGAGTGGGCTGGGTATGCTCAGACGTGAGTCCCAGGCTCTCCACACCACTGGAGTCAAGCTATCCAGGCTGATGAAGGCTGATAGCCAGAAACCGGTCCTTGGATGCTTGATTCCGGTCTGGGAAAGACATTGGGTGGTATGTCGGACTGGACTGTTCCTATGAGGCACAGGGTCAGAGCTGATTTGCATATAGCCAGTGTTTTTAGCCAGGGTGGTGTGGAGTGCAAACAAACGATGGATTTAGGCCCAGATCCTTGTACTGGGATGAATGTATGACATTGTTCTACATTCTGTCCATCACTTGTGTTTTTTGCGATTTTCACCCGGAGTGGGCTGGGTATGCTCAGACGTGAGTCCCAGGCTCTCCACACCACTGGAGTCAAGCCATCCAGGCTGATAACGGCTGATAGCCAGAAACCGGTCCTTGGATGCTTGATTCCGGTCTGGGAAAGACATGGCTTGGTAGTTCGGACTGGACTGTTCCCATGAGGCACAGGGTCAGAGCTGATTTGCATATAGCCAGTGTCTAACCCAGGGTGGTGTGGAGTGCAAAAAAACAATGGATTTAGGCACAGATCCTTGTACTGGGATGAATGTATGACATTGTTCTACATTCTGTCCATCAACTGTGTTTTTTGCAATTTTCACCCCGAGTGGGCTGGGTATGCTCAGACGTGAGTCCCAGGCTCTCCACACCACTGGAGTCAAGCTATCCAGGCTGATGAAGGCTGATAGCCAGAAACCGGTCCTTGGATGCTTGATTCCGGTCTGGGAAAGACATGGCTTGGTAGTTCGGACTGGACTGTTCCCATGAGGCACAGGGTCAGAGCTGATTTCATATAGCCAGTGTCTAACCCAGGGTGGTGTGGAGTGCAAAAAAACAATGGATTTAGGCCCAGATCCTTGTACTGGGATGAATGTATGACATTGTTCTACATTCTGTCCATCAACTGTGGTTTTTGCAATTTTCACCCCGAGTGGGCTGGGTATGCTCAGACGTGAGTCCCAGGCTCTCCACACCACTGGAGTCAAGCTATCCAGGCTGATGAAGGCTGATAGCCAGAAACCGGTCCTTGGATGCTTGATTCCGGTCTGGGAAAGACATGGCTTGGTAGTTCGGACTGGATTGTTCCTATGAGGCACAGGGTCAGAGCTGATTTGCATATAGCCAGTGTCTAACCCAGGGTGGTGTGGAGTGCAAAAAAACGATGGATTTAGGCCCAGATGCTTGTACTGGGATGAATGTATGACATTGTTCTACATTCTGTCCATCAACTGTGTTTTTTGCAATTTTCAACCCGAGTGGGCTGGGTATTCTCAGACGTGGGTCCCAGGCTCTCCACACCACTGGAGTCAAGCTATCCAGGCTGATGAAGGCTGATAGCCAGAAACCGGTCCTTGGATGCTTGATTCCGGTCTGGGAAAGACATGGCTTGGTAGTTCGGACTGGACTGTTCCCATGAGGCACAGGGTCAGAGCTGATTTGCATATAGCCAGTGGCTAACCCAGGGTGGTGTGGACTGCAAAAAAACGATGGATTTAGGCCCAGATCCTTGTACTGGGATGAATGTATGACATTGTTCTACATTCTGTCCATCAACTGTGTTTTTTGCAATTTTCACCCCGAGTGGGCTGGGTATGCTCAGACGTGAGTCCCAGGCTCTCCACACCACTGGAGTCAAGCTATCCAGGCTGATGAAGGCTGATAGCCAGAAACCGGTCCTTGGATGCTTGATTCCGGTCTGGGAAAGACATGGCTTGGTAGTTCGGACTGGACTGTTCCTATGAGGCACAGGGTCAGAGCTGATTTGCATATAGCCAGTGTCTAACCCAGGGTGGTGTGGAGTGCAAAAAAACGATGGATTTAGGCCCAGATCCTTGTACTGGGATGAATGTATGACATTGTTCTACATTCTGTCCATCAACTGTGTTTTTTGCAATTTTCACCCCGAGTGGGCTTGGTATGCTCAGACGTGAGTCCCAGGCTCTCCACACCACTGGAGTCAAGCTATCCAGGCTGATGAAGGCTGAT
Source organism: Lissotriton helveticus (assembly GCF_964261635.1). Classification (NCBI taxonomy): domain Eukaryota; kingdom Metazoa; phylum Chordata; class Amphibia; order Caudata; family Salamandridae; genus Lissotriton; species Lissotriton helveticus. Next base: position 755,012,296 of record NC_136059.1, on the reverse strand, counting down.
AGCCAGAAACCGGTCCTTGGATGCTTGATTCCGGTCTGGGAAAGACATGGCTTGGTAGTTCGGACTGGATTGTTCCTATGAGGCACAGGGTCAGAGCTGATTTGCATATAGCCAGTGTCTAACCCAGGGTGGTGTGGAGTGCAAAAAAAGATGGATTTAGGCCCAGATGCTTGTACTGGGATGAATGTATGACATTGTTCTAAATTCTATCCATCAACTGTGTTTTTTGCATTTTTCACCACGAGTGGGCTGGGTATGCTCAGACGTGAGTCCCAGGCTCTCCACACCACTGGAGTCAAGCTATCCAGGCTGATGAAGGCTGATAGCCAGAAACCGGTCCTTGGATGCTTGATACCGGTCTGGGAAAGACATGGCTTGGTAGTTCGGACTGGACTGTTCCCATGAGGCACAGGGTCATGGCTGATTTGCATATAGCCAGTGTCTAACCCAGGGTGGTGTGGAGTGCAAAAAAACGATGGATTTAGGCACAGATCCTTGAACTGGGATGAATGTATGACATTGTTCTACATTCTGTCCATCAACTGTGTTTTTTGCAATTTTCACCCCGAGTGGGCTGGGTATGCTCAGACGTGAGTCCCAGGCTCTCCACACCACTGGAGTCAAGCTATCCAGGCTGATGAAGGCTGATAGCCAGAAACCGGTCCTTGGATGATTGATTCCGGTCTGGGAAAGACATGGCTTGGTAGTTCGGACTGAACTGTTCCCATGAGGAACAGGGTCAGAGCTGATTTGCATATAGCCAGTGTCTAACCCAGGGTGGTGTGGAGTGAAAAAAAACGATGGATTTAGGCACAGATCCTTGTACTGGGATGAATGTATGACATTGTTCTACATTCTGTCCATCAACTGTGTTTTTTGCAATTTTCACCCCGAGTGGGCTGGGTATGCTCAGACGTGAGTCCCAGGCTCTCCACACCACTGGAGTCAAGCTATCCAGGCTGATGAAGGCTGATAGCCAGAAACCGGTCCTTGGATGATTGATTCCGGTCTGGGAAAGACATGGCTTGGTAGTTCGGACTGGACTGTTCCCATGAGGAACAGGGTCAGAGCTGATTTGCATATAGCCAGTGTCTAACCCAGGGTGGTGTGGAGTGAAAAAAAACGATGGATTTAGGCACAGATCCTTGTACTGGGATGAATGTATGACATTGTTCTACATTCTGTCCATCAACTGTGTTGTTTGCAATTTTCACCCCGAATGGGCTGGGTATGCTCAGACGTGAGTCCTAGGCTCTCCACACCACTGGAGTCAAGCTATCCAGGCTGATGAAGGCTGATACCCAGAAACCGGTCCTTGGATGCTTGATTCCGGTCTGGGGAAGACATGGCTTGGTAGTTCGGACTGGTCTGTTCCCATGAGGCACAGGGTCAGAGCTGATTTGCATATGGCCAGTGTCTAACCCAGGGTGGTGTGGAGTGCAAAAAAACGATGGATTTAGGCCCAGATCCTTTTACTGGGATGAATGTATGACATTGTTCTACATTCTGTCCATCAACTTTGTTTTTTGCAATTTTCACCCCGAGTGGGCTGGGTATGCTCAGACGTGAGTCCCAGGCTCTCCACACCACTGGAGTCAAGCTATCCAGGCTGATGAAGGCTGATAGCCAGAAACCGGTCCTTGGATGCTTGATTCCGGTCTGGGAAAGACATGGCTTGGTAGTTCGGACTGGACTGTTCCTATGAGGCACAGGGTCAGAGCTGATTTGCATATAGCCAGTGTCTAACCCAGGGTGGTGTGGAGTGCAAAAAAACGATGGATTTAGGCCCAGATCCTTGTACTGGGATGACTGTATGACATTGTTCTACATTCTGTCCATCAACTGTGATTTTTGCAATTTTCACCCCGAGTGGGCTGGGTATGCTCAGACGTGAGTCCCAGGCTCTCCACACCACTGGAGTCAAGCTATCCAGGCTGATGAAGGCTGATAGCCAGAAACCGGTCCTTGGATGCTTGATTCCGGTCTGGGAAAGACATTGGGTGGTATGTCGGACTGGACTGTTCCTATGAGGCACAGGGTCAGAGCTGATTTGCATATAGCCAGTGTTTTTAGCCAGGGTGGTGTGGAGTGCAAACAAACGATGGATTTAGGCCCAGATCCTTGTACTGGGATGAATGTATGACATTGTTCTACATTCTGTCCATCACTTGTGTTTTTTGCGATTTTCACCCGGAGTAGGCTGGGTATGCTCAGACGTGAGTCCCAGGCTCTCCACACCACTGGAGTCAAGCCATCCAGGCTGATAACGGCTGATAGCCAGAAACCGGTCCTTGGATTCTTGATTCCGGTCTGGGAAAGACATGGCTTGGTAGTTCGGACTGGACTGTTCCCATGAGGCACAGGGTCAGAGCTGATTTGCATATAGCCAGTGTCTAACCCAGGGTGGTGTGGAGTGCAAAAAAACAATGGATTTAGGCACAGATCCTTGTACTGGGATGAATGTATGACATTGTTCTACATTCTGTCCATCAACTGTGTTTTTTGCAATTTTCACCCCGAGTGGGCTGGGTATGCTCAGACGTGAGTCCCAGGCTCTCCACACCACTGGAGTCAAGCTATCCAGGCTGATGAAGGCTGATAGCCATAAACTGGTCCTTTGATGCTTGATTCCGGTCTGGGAAAGACATGGCTTGGTAGTTCGGACTGGACTGTTCCCATGAGGCACAGGGTCAGAGCTGATTTGCATATAGCCAGTGGCTAACCAAGGGTGGTGAGGAGTGCAAAAAAACAATGGATTTAGGCCCAGATCCTTGTACTGGGATGAATGTATGACATTGTTCTACATTCTGTCCATCAACTGTGTTTTTTGCAATTTTCACCCCGAGTGGGCTGGGTATTCTCAGACGTGAGTCCCAGGCTCTCCACACCACTGGAGTCAAGCTATCCAGGCTGATGAAGGCTGATAGCCAGAAACCGGTCCTTGGATGCTTGATTCCGGTCTGGGAAAGACATGGCTTGGTAGTTCGGACTAGACTGTTCCCATGAGGCACAGGGTCAGAGCTGATTTGCATATAGCCAGTGGCTAACCCAGGGTGGTGTGGACTGCAAAAAAACGATGGATTTAGGCCCAGATCCTTGTACTGGGATGAATGTATGACATTGTTCTACATTCTGTCCATCAACTGTGTTTTTTGCAATTTTCACCCCGAGTGGGCTGGGTATGCTCAGACGTGAGTCCCAGGCTCTCCACACCACTGGAGTCAAGCTATCCAGGCTGATGAAGGCTGATAGCCAGAAACCGGTCCTTGGATGCTTGATTCCGGTCTGGGAAAGACATGGCTTGGTAGTTCGGACTGGACTGTTCCTATGAGGCACAGGGTCAGAGCTGATTTGCATATAGCCAGTGTCTAACCCAGGGTGGTGTGGAGTGCAAAAAACCGATGGATTTAGGCCCAGATCCTTGTACTGGGATGAATGTATGACATTGTTCTACATTCTGTCCATCAACTGTGTTTTTTGCAATTTTCACCCCGAGTGGGCTTGGTATGCTCAGACGTGAGTCCCAGGCTCTCCACACCACTGGAGTCAAGCTATCCAGGCTGATGAAGGCTGATAGCCAGAAATCGGTCCTTGGATGCTTGATTCCGATCTGGGAAAGACATGGCTTGGTAGTTCGGACTGGATTGTTCCTATGAGGCACAGGGTCAGAGCTGATTTGCATATAGCCAGTGTCTAACCCAGGGTGGTGTGGAGTGCAAAAAAACGATGGATTTAGGCCCAGATGCTTGTACTGGGATGAATGTATGACATTGTTCTACATTCTATCCATCAACTGTGTTTTTTGCATTTTTCACCACGAGTGGGCTGGGTATGCTCAGACGTGAGTCCCAGGCTCTCCACACCACTGGAGTCAAGCTATCCAGGCTGATGAAGGCTGATAGCCAGAAACCGGTCCTTGGATGCTTGATACCGGTCTGGGAAAGACATGGCTTGGTAGTTCGGACTGGACTGTTCCCATGAGGCACAGGGTCAGAGCTGATTTGCATATAGCCAGTGTCTAACCCAGGGTGGTGTGGAGTGCAAAAAAACGATGGATTTAGGCACAGATCCTTGAACTGGGATGAATGTATGACATTGTTCTACATTCTGTCCATCAACTGTGTTTTTTGCAATTTTCACCCCGAGTGGGCTGGGTATGCTCAGACGTGAGTCCCAGGCTCTCCACACCACTGGAGTCAAGCTATCCAGGCTGATGAAGGCTGATAGCCAGAAACCGGTCCTTGGATGATTGATTCCGGTCTGGGAAAGACATGGCTTGGTAGTTCGGACTGGACTGTTCCCATGAGGCACAGGGTCAGAGCTGATTTGCATATAGCCAGTGTCTAACCCAGGGTGGTGTGGAGTGAAAAAAAACGATGGATTTAGGCACAGATCCTTGTACTGGGATGAATGTATGACATTGTTCTACATTCTGTCCATCAACTGTGTTGTTTGCAATTTTCACCCCGAATGGGCTGGGTATGCTCAGACGTGAGTCCTAGGCTCTCCACACCACTGGAGTCAAGCTATCCAGGCTGATGAAGGCTGATAGCCAGAAACTGGTCCTTGGATGCTTGATTCCGGTCTGGGGAAGACATGGCTTGGTAGTTCGGACTGGTCTGTTCCCATGAGGCACAGGGTCAGAGCTGATTTGCATATGGCCAGTGTCTAACCCAGGGTGGTGTGGAGTGCAAAAAAACTATGAATTTAGGCCCAGATCCTTTTACTGGGATGAATGTATGACATTGTTCTACATTCTGTCCATCAACTTTGTTTTTTGCAATTTTCACCCCGAGTTGGCTGGGTATGGTCAGACGTGAGTCCCAGGCTCTCCCCATCACTGGAGTCAAGCTATCCAGGCTGATGAAGGCTGATAGCCAGAAACTGGTCCTTGGATGCTTGATTCCGGTCTGGGAAAGACATGGCTTGGTAGTTCGGACTGGACTGTTCCCATGAGGCACAGGGTCAGAGCTGATTTGCATATAGCCAGTGTCTAACCCAGGGTGGTGTGGAGTGCAAAGAAATGATGGATTTAGGCCCAGATCCTTGTACTGGGATGAATGTATGACATTGTTCTACATTCTGTCCATCAACTGTGTTTTTTGCAATTTTCACCCCGAGAGGGCTGGGTATGCTCAGACGTGAGTCCCAGGCTCTCCACACCACTGGAGTCAAGCTACCCAGGCTGATGAAGGCTGATAGCCAGAAACCGGTCCTTGGATGCTTGATTCCGGTCTGGGAAAGACATGGCTTGGTATTTCGGACTGGACTGTTCCCATGAGGCACAGGGTCAGAGCTGATTTGCATATAGCCAGTGGCTAACCCAGGGTGGTGTGGAGTGCAAAAAAACGATGGATTTAGGCCCAGATCCTTGTACTGGGATGAATGTATGACATTGTTCTACATTCTGTGCATCAACTGTGTTTTTTGCAATTTTCACCCCGAGTGGGCTGGGTATGCTCAGACGTGAGTCCCAGGCTCTCCACACCACTGGAGTCAAGCTATCCAGGCTGATGAAGGCTGATAGCCAGAAACCGGTCCTTGGATGATTGATTCCGGTCTGGGAAAGACATGGCTTGGTAGTTCGGACTGGACTGTTCCCATGAGGCACAGGGTCAGAGCTGATTTGCATATAGCCAGTGTCTAACCCAGGGTGGTGTGGAGTGAAAAAAACGATGGATTTAGGCACAGATCCTTGTACTGGGATGAATGTATGACATTGTTCTACATTCTGTCCATCAACTGTGTTTTTTGCAATTTTCACCCCGAGAGGGCTGGGTATGCTCAGACGTGAGTCCCAGGCTCTCCACACCACTGGAGTCAAGCTACCCAGGCTGATGAAGGCTGATAGCCAGAAACCGGTCCTTGGATGCTTGATTCCGGTCTGGGAAAGACATGGCTTGGTATTTCGGACTGGACTGTTCCCATGAGGCACAGGGTCAGAGCTGATTTGCATATAGCCAGTGGCTAACCCAGGGTGGTGTGGAGTGCAAAAAAACGATGGATTTAGGCCCAGATCCTTGTACTGGGATGAATGTACGACATTGTTCTACATTCTGTGCATCAACTGTGTTTTTTGCAATTTTCACCCCGAGTGGGCTGGGTATGCTCAGACGTGAGTCCCAGGCTCTCCACACCACTGGAGTCAAGCTATCCAGGCTGATGAAGGCTGATAGCCAGAAACCGGTCCTTGGATGATTGATTCCGGTCTGGGAAAGACATGGCTTGGTAGTTCGGACTGGACTGTTCCCATGAGGCACAGGGTCAGAGCTGATTTGCATATAGCCAGTGTCTAACCCAGGGTGGTGTGGAGTGAAAAAAACGATGGATTTAGGCACAGATCCTTGTACTGGGATGAATGTATGACATTCTGTCCATCAACTGTGTTGTTTGCAATTTTCACCCCGAGTGGGCTGGGTATGCTCAGACGTGAGTCCTAGGCTCTCCACACCACTGGAGTCAAGCTATCCAGGCTGATGAAGGCTGATAGCCAGAAACCGGTCCTTGGATGCTTGATTCCGGTCTGGGGAAGACATGGCTTGGTAGTTCGGACTGGTCTGTTCCCATGAGGCACAGGGTCAGAGCTGATTTGCATATGGCCAGTGTCTAACCCAGGGTGGTGTGGAGTGCAAAAAAACGATGGATTTAGGCCCAGATCCTTGTACTCGGATGAATGTATGACATTGTTCTACATTCTGTCCATCAACTGTGTTTTTTGCAATTTTCACCCCGAGTGGGCTGGGTATGGTCAGACGTGAGTCCCAGGCTCTCCCCACCACTGGAGTCAAGCTATCCAGGCTGATGAAGGCTGATAGCCAGAAACCGGTCCTTGGATGCTTGATTCCGGTCTGGGGAAGACATGGCTTGGTAGTTCGGAGTGGTCTGTTCCCATGAGGCACAGGGTCAGAGCTGATTTGCATATAGCCAGTGTCTAACCCAGGGTGGTGTGGAGTGCAAAGAAATGATGGATTTAGGCCCAGATCCTTGTACTGGGATGAATGTATGACATTGTTCTACATTCTGTCCATCAACTGTGTTTTTTGGCCGGTGTTGGGGGCATACACATTGAGCAGTGTCACATCCTTACCATGCAATCATCCTAGCACAAACATACTCTTGGGGTCTACTACTGATCTATGTAGTAGAAATGGTACCCATTTGCTCAATCCAAATAAGGCCCCCCTTGCAAAGACTGAGTAATCTGTATAATACAGCTGCCCCCTCCACTGCCTGTGCAGCACCCTGCCATTAGCAGCTGTGAAATGCGCCTCCTTGCAGAATAGTGATTCGCGCCACTCTCCGACTAAAATATGCCAGAACATTATTGCGCTTAGAGGGTGACACCAGCCCAAGGTTGTTCCAGGTAATGAGTCGTAGGTAATCAGCCATCCTAGTTATTAACTAGCAGCCAAGGGGTGAGCCAGCCCACAGCAAATGCCACACTGCTCCCCCTGGTACCATGCCACCCAAAACCTACACTGACAAAGCACACATAACAACAACAAACACATAAACCCCCCTGATCCCCACCGACAACTACCACCCCAGACTGAAACGTGTGAATATCCTGTCCAAACAGCTAGAAAAAGGCAGCATATCGATCAAACAGGGCATCACCTCAATGAGCAGCCCAGTTCATATGAGAAACAGTGAGAGGGAACAGAAACCAGCCAAATAAGAAAGGCAAAGTTCTGAAAACTGTTGAGCAGGTAGTATATGAGCAGGTCTGCACCCGCAACCACACCCACACCCACGCCCAGGACCCCCAAACCAACAGTAAATACAGATTCAACAAATAGTCCTAAGACCTCAGGCACTGGGATCCCAGCTCTACATCTCTGCAAATGGTATACTAAGGTCACTGGTCACCAGCGAGTTAAACAATGTCATCTACTGAGCCTGGGCCTGCAGGGTTTCCCTGGAAACCTATTCTCCTGACCTCCGGGATTGAGCATCTGGGTGGAGAGAGGTTCCAGCGAAGCACATATAGGCCACCTCCTCCACCAGTCTTATACAATCCTCGACACCTGTTGCTTAGGAGGTCGCGTGAATTGCCAGCATTTGGAACAAGTTTATCAATGAGGGTCCGGAGGAACCAGACATGCAGACCCTGCTTCATAGCTTTCCACGAAGTCCCAACCTGCGGAAGAGTAAACAAAGAAGTGTGTCTTGTTCTCCATCTGCAAACTCAGGCGGGCCATTGAAAAGCAAGTCATAAAGCAAACACAGTTCCCTAAGTTGGCCCTTGACAGACAAGGAGGAGGTATGGTACTTCTGTATCTGAAGGACTAGAGTGATGCTTGTGCATTCTCAACCGCAAAGGCACAATGCAGTTGCAGCTGGAGGATGCAGTACCCATCTCAGAAGTTAAGGAGAAAGGCCACCACCAGTCCAGATAGAGCCCCAGGCCTAGGGGGCAAGGTCGGAGCCCAAGGACCTGTGTGCCCGGTCCAATGTGTAGAATTTGGTCAGGTTCTCAGGTGGCACCACCTCCTGCAGTCCTCAAGGTAGTCAAGCATACCATCGCTCTCCACTCCCTCAGGTAGTCTAAAAAGCCTGATAAAATTGCGGTCGGCCCTCCTCTCCGCGTCATCCAGACATCTGGATGACCGCTGCGTTTGTGCCTCCAAGTTGGTTAGGTGGTGCACTGTGGTTTGGGCATCGGGTTCCAGGGTCTGGACAGCCGACTCAAGAGTAGACACTCTCCTATCCACCTTCTTGGCGTCCAATCCAGAGCAGGCTCTGCCCCACTGCAATGGAGTCAATATTGCCCTTCAGACACTCCCCTGTGGTATTGATCAAACCCAGGGGCTTGCCCAGCTTGCATGCCACAGAAGGAGAGTACCCCTCCGCAGTGCTCTGCTTGATCCAAGCTTAGGAGGCACCAGGGTGGTTCCATCTTTGTGATGCTGTGTGCAACCCAGTATCCTTCAAGGCAAGCGGAGGTGGATAAAATGAAACTGCTAATAGGAAAGTCAGAAGCTTAAGTACATCCAGCCAAGGGCCAGAGGAGAACTGTCCCAAACACACTTCAATACACACCCAAGCCACGCCAGCAGTGTGTATGCTCTCAGGAGCAGTTACAGCATCCTCATCCACCTCCTGGGCATCCAACAAGAGGCCCTGCAGTTATAAATCCCAGGGCACCGTGCGGGGCCACCCCGCCAATCTTCAGAGCCACAGTGCATGTCTACACATTGCCTCCAAGGCCCCCTCAAGTCCCACGGGAATACAATGCACAACTTGAACCAGTTACCAGTCAGGAGGAACCCATGAGCCCAGTGATGCACATCATTTCTGTGCTAAGGGCAATAAATAAGCCTGCCCCCCGGTTCTCAATCAACTGCCGGGGGGGGCACTATGTCAGTCTCAGTGACCCCTCTTGCGTGCCGCATGTCACCTCTGTGCTGCCTTGATGTACAGAAAGCTCACAGAGGAAGACATCACCTCTCCAGCGTTAGCCGTCAAGAAGAACCATGTTGTAAAGGAGTGGGGGAGGTGACTGTCATTCAGAGCCAACTCTGATTATTGCACCTCTTCCCCGGGGCCATTCGCTCAGCAGGCTCCTGTGGACTGGCTCCTGTCTCCTCACCAGAAGGAGATGCCAGTACTCCAAAGAGAAGGCTGCACTATTTACCCTTGGAAGCTCCGCAGTCCATCGACGACTACGGGGCTGCCATCTTGGATGCAGCCTCCGATGTACATTCACTGGTTTTCCCCTGGGCCCGCTCATAATGCGGGCTGGGATTCCCCTCTTAGGAGCTGCTGTGAGACTCTCAGGCCTTTGAAAAAGGCACAGAGGCAGCTGGAGTCTGGCATGTGTGCCTGGAGTGGCCGGAGTCCGAGTGGTAGCGAGGAGCTCCGGCTCTGAGCTGCTTACTCCATGGTGGCTGGCTCCAGCCCCATGGAAGCCTTCTTAAACTTATCCAGGTCTTTACTGTTCAAAATGTGAGAGAGTGCTACATTTTCTTGGGTAGATGGGAAAACTATGAGGCAAAAATGATAGATGTTACACTTTCATTTCAATCTCAAGTCATAGATTCAATGCTTGAGCACTCATCTCTACTGTAGCATGGCATCCATGTAGTTTTACAACAGGGATGTGTAGGATAGCTGGATAGGGGCACAAAGGGTGTATATATTAGACCAGAGTGCATAGGCCATATGAATTCTCTACTTATAGAAAATAAATGTGAGTGTAGTAAGGCTAGAACTCCAATGGGACCAGAAATGTAAATGGTGGGCAGAGGCCTGACAGAGGCCTGCCTTGTGCCAGGAAGTCTAGTTTTACACCCTGCTTCTGTATTCTTCCTTGACCAAAAAGGATCCCTGATGTAAAGAGGGCATTTACATATTTCCAAGTTGGCAGATTGTTTGCAACATTCACCATCTGCCTCCCCGCCTAACACTGCCTCAATCAAAACTACTCTTAGAGTGCAGATGAATTATGATCCCTGAGCAGATGTCATTTCAGGGGGCATTAGTCTTCCTGAAAAGATGTCTGCTCCTTTATGGCCCTCATGCAGTCCCTGAGTATGAATCATATTGCAAGTAGAACCACTGAAGAGAGGGAGGCAAAAGAAATGCCCCTGGACCACAGGGATTATGTTTGTTCAAGGAACAAAAAGTGGGCAGAAAGGCACACACTTGCCTGTCTGTATTCTACGCTATACTGGGGGGAGCAAGAAAAGGTTGGTACCTCCTAACCTGCTGAAATCAGGGGCCTGAAATATCCAGTATACCACAGGGTCATCATTTTCAGCTAAGCATCAAAAAGGATACAGAATTGTGAGCTGGGTTTCCTGACACAAGGCATGCTTCACTTTAGCTTCTATGTACTGTCTGCATTTCAGAAATTTCACTTCTCCCTCCGCCAATGTCAGGGCATCAGATAACCACAAGATACTTGGGGCTGTATTGTACATTGTGCCCCAGGGGCATAACAGGAGTGTCTGCTTTGTGTGCAGAAGGGGCTGCAGACACTTGTGCATCACTTTCTGTAATACTGATAATGCTGGTGCACATGTAGTGCAAGCGCTATAGTGAGAGGCCGTTCCCTCATTTGCTTGGTCCCATCCAAGTAAGGGTATCACATTGCGTCTGCATCCATGCCATATTACTGACGTGCAGGCCCTCTCGGGGGTGGGGGTAAGAGGGTCTCATGACCCTCCAGACACCCCCCTGCAGGTGCGTGCAGTCACTTAATGCATCCACCTGAAAGGGGATGCGTCTCCCCTCTCCAAGTGCAGGCGGGTTTCAGCCTGCACTTTGAAACACTGCGCAGTTTTGAAGCACCTGCTCCATAATTCGCTTGAATGTGCTGGCCAGAGGGCAGCGCAAGTTTGCCGCTGCCCTGGGGGCATCATATTCTTTGTAATGCAGTGAACTGTCTCTGTTTGTGGCAGGTGCACCTTTTACTAATATTCAATTGCTCAACTTTGGAAAAATGAAAGGCTGAGTTGTCCTTGCAGGAATCCAACATTGTCCCTTTCATCTCACATCAAAGCCTTGATTACATGCATTGCACTGGCGGCTGAACAATATCGTAGAGATGGGCGGGTGCATCTGCATGTCCACTACTTGAACAGTACACAATTACATCTGCACAGATCAGTCAGTGCACGAATAACGTGTGCCTTGACTGAAAGTTCCATACCACAGGGTCACCATTATGTATATCATGAAAGCCCTGAATGAGTGGTTCCTCTGGTGATTCATTGTTATTAAAGTTCATGATAACAGATCCATTTGGCCCTTTGGCACAGACAAGTGTCAGGTGTTGTCATCATTACTTGTTCGTATGTAACCTCGGTTTTCAGTACCTGTGAGGAGTACTCCAGTCCCTGCCAGGTGAGCCCTTCATTCTGATTGCTGCAGTGACCTGTGTGCTGGCATGTCTTCTCCACTGACGCGTCATCCGTAATCGTACAATGTCAAACGTAGGCTTGAAGGTGCCATTGAAACCAAAGAATAAATTCATTTTCAGTACAGTGAGTGAATGTCTACTGAACAGAGTGCGTGTGGATGGGGTCAGCTTTCAGGATGAACAACTTGTTGATCTGTAATTGCACTCATTATCACAGCAGCCAGATAAATATTAGAGTTTGATTAACAATGTGCGCTCTAGTAATGCATTCCATTAAGTGGCTCTGTTTAACAACGAAGCAATTACATCTACTTACTACAGTATCATTTTTATTGCTATTTTACAGGATTTGGCTTCATGGTATCTGTTGACCGGAAAGGTTTTTATTTGATGTTTTCTAATCTTCAGGCGAATTGTTGTACAATCTGCTCTTTACTATTTTCACACCAAATGATCCCATTTCTCTTATTCAATTTCATGCTCCTTCATAACACATTTTTCTTTACAAAAATTGTTTTGCTGTTTAAGACAGTCATAGCCAGTGATATAGCAACGCAATGGTTGCTCGTATTTGTGGACACTATGACTTCCCCCTTTAATTACCCTGAACCCCTTTTTATTAGACCAATAGTGAATAATACTTTATCAGTCACTATTGGTTATAATAAAAACAAATGTGGATCCTGAAGTCGATCAGAAGACTATGGGGTTGAATTTGTGTGATGGCTGATGCAGGTGCATTGAGGTGTCTGTGCCACCTATGATGCAGATTATACAGGGCTCGTGCAAATCTAGCCCTGGCCTCAGATATTTCAGCTGGTTTAGTACCACTCCATTTGTAATGCACTGCAGCATCACCCATACAGTTAACACTGGGTACCTTAGTCTTAACCTCTGCAGTTCCCTGGGTGATCCATCAATCATGCGGTCTCCCCACCCTCTCCCAGCTCGTCACAAGGAGTGGTTAGGTCAAGAGTCTAACTGACCCTACCTTCCTGTGACAATTTAGGAGATGGTGAGGAGAAAAAGGAAGAATACGGAATTTGCGCATTACACATTGAAGTGGCAGGGAGGCGTGTTTCTGCCCCAAGGGTTCATCCATAAATGCAACATAAGAGACAACCATTCAGAAGAAATGTGACATATTGTCAGGGAAAAACAATTTGAAAGACCCAGATTGATTGACAAAAGATATTGGAATTACTTCAGTGTAATGATTAGATAAATCACATCATTAAAACTACAATTACAATCAACCAAAAGGTGTTTTACTGCACAGTGAAGGTGAATGTAAGTGGCAGAATTGTGCAGAAAATTGTACAGTGAGTATAAAATGAAACAGTACAATAATTAAGAAAAGGGAACCCTAAGTTGAAACAAGTCAAATTGGGTTTCTCAATGTCCACATAATGGTGGACGGGTTCGACCTCAAGAGGCTATTTGACATGATCTTCCTCAGGACAGTAGTAGCAACCTGATCAAAAGTAATATGATATCTAAAGTATATGAGACCATTAACTCATACATTGATTTCAATAGGAGAGCGAGAATACGTCCTCCACTTTTGAGTGCATGTGGAATGACACATACTCATGACAAACTGGAAAGTGCGATGGTGGTATAATCAACCCTACCCTTATGTTCCCCTTGAGTTGTGTGGAGGATTTGTTCACAGTATTACATCACAACACAATCAAAGATCACCAGCCACCAATGAATGCAGGGTTCCCAGGCCTATTTCAAACATGAAAAGTGGTCCTCCCTGCCACCCTCCTCCTCGGGGAGTAGTAAAAGGCAGCTCTACTTTGAGTGCAGTGGGCCCCTCACCCCTCTTTTGGTGCTACCAATGCACATGCAACACTACTGATAATTATGCTTATGGTCGTGTTGTGTCCTAGTATGCTGGTATCATGCATGAGGTTTCAAAATAAATGTCCAATTCAGATTACTTTTCTTTTTACTTAATTCCATTTCAAAAACAAATTTAAAGACTATGCTAAATATGGAATCATAGATCACTTTGCAGTAATCAGAAGCATATGTATTAATGTCTTCAGGTACTTGCTAATTGAGTAAGTTCTTTTAACAAATTTTCCAATGTTGGTGCTCCAGGATCAATCAGGCACATGCATCAACGATAATTGCATTCGCAAACTGTGCGAATAGCATTTTTCGGCCGTTTGCGAATGCAATTATCAAAATTGGGATGCATCATGTATTTCGCAATTTTAGGAATCGCAATCATGTTGCGATTTCTAAAATTGCAATAGCATTTAAGAAATCGCAATTTCAGATTTCTTAAATGCAATGCATGATCATTTTTAATTTGCGAATTGTCAATTTGGAAGTGGTAAATTAGCACGAGGTTGAACCTCATGCTAATTTATCGAAAACCTTCAAACGTGCACAAAAATGCATTTTTGAAAGTTGCATTTTACACACACACATGTCCTTGGGACATGTGTGTGTGTAAATTGCACTTAAGTTTAATTTCAGGGGTGCAGGGAGGGGTTCTTTGGACCCCCCCTGCACCCTTGAAATTGCATTTTCAATTTGCGAATCGCAAATTGAAAATCGCAAGTTGTAAATGCCTTTCCATTGATTCCTATGGGCCGCTTGGCCCATAGGAATCAATGGGAAGGGTTTTACTTAATTGCAATTCGCAATTTGTGAATCGCAATTAGGGAAAAATAAGAAATCACAAAAAAAAATGCGATTTTTTAATGCATACCAATTTGCGATTTCTTAATTGCGATTCCTTAATTTTCGCAATTAAGAAATCGCAAATGGGCACTTTGATGCATGTGGCCGTATGTTCCTTGTTACTTTTTGAGCGACTTCTCCTCCATATAAAGAAACTTCACATTTTCTATTTTCCTCTTCTATATCCATTAGGTACTTAATACTACGTCGAATTCAAGTGAGCATCTGGAAAATTGGAGCTTCTGTCTAAAAAGATAGAACACATAACCTGAGCACTGAATTATGAAATCGCTACCAAGGCACTAGAAAATAACCATAGGCCCATTCTCTTTCCAGCCCAGTTTCACCGACCAATATTTTGTGAATACATTTGAAATGTAACATTGTAATAACACTTTTGGTTAACAGGGACCTTTCTACACATATCCCAAGGGGATTGAAAAAACGTGCTTACCTGCTTAGGAGTAAAGCAGAGCTATCAGACTCCAAACATCTATAGGTAAGTATGACAACATCTCTCCCATCCTATTCCATGGAACGTATGCATTGCTTTTATAACTTCGGATTCAAAATGAGCTTACAGGAAAATAATAGCATTGTTATTGTCAGATGTATGAGCTGACATTATGATTTTAGTCAGTGCAGTTTTTCCGATGCCTTACAGGCCTAGCTGCAAGGTAAACAGGCATTGGCAAAGCCAATAGACCACAGACATAAAAGGGCAAGGCATTACTTTTGTCTATCCTTTTTGAATAGGTATCAACTAATGCCAAACTACAGCCCTTGTGTCAAGACACATGCATACGTGTCAAGAAGGTGCAGGTGCTCCTGTGTCGAGACACCTGAACCCTTTCCAAGATGGTCGTAATCGGCTGGTTCTCCTCAAAAAAACGAAAATAGGAAGCGGAGTGGGACTGGGAGTATCGGAGAGCAACCGATGAGCGGGGGAATTGAGAAGGGTAGTGTTTAGAGAGCATGAGATGGGATAATGGGATGTCCAGTGCAACAATCAGGGAAGAACCCAAGGAAACACATGTACTCCCACTGAATGCTCATATGCAAAGAAAAAAGTGTCTCCTCAAGCCTGCAGTAGAAGGGTTCAACACAGAACACTGTGGGACTAAAATTCTCCTTGTCAGGACAAATGCTAGAAATGTGAGGGAGGATTATGAATCAAGAGCAGAGACCTATGATAGATAACAAAGCTTTCCAATCAAGCTCACGGGGCTGACCCAAAGCCTACTTTATACATATCCAAAATAATGGAAAAAATACATCTGTGACATCAGCTAAAACTGACTCACGTTCCATGACCTCTTCCACAAACTAAACAGCAATATGAACAGGCTGTTGACTTTGTGTGAATAGTTTGCCTCCTAGCTGAAAATTATCCGTTCTAGCCAGGGTGACCAGCATCTTTTCTTGTTGGTTTGTGAAGGAGCTCAAATATGGTTTTAGTGCATATCTCTCAATTGCACACTAAATTTTTGCAAATTATCTCTTACTTCTGTGTCTATTTTTTCCTTTGGCCACTCTTTCAAGAAGAAACGATTACAGACTATTGATATGAAAGCTCTGCCTTTATTTTGAGCTGGACATGCCTAATGATTCCAACCAAATCAGGGCCTATGCACTGTGTTTTATACAGATAATTGACATGCAATTTTTTGATGGTTATGTCTACCAAATGCAGTTTCCCTCTTATGAACATTGCTTTGGTTAATCTGTATTGCCTTCTCAGATATGTCACCAATATCACACACCAGTCCTTTCTGGATTCAATAAATCAATCAATCAGGGATTTGTGAAGCGTGTTACTCACCCATGAGGGTCTCAAGGCTCTGGGGGGTAGGGGGTTATAGTGCAGCTCCTTCTAATCCAAAGAGCCAGGTCTTGAGGCTCTCACTGAATGTTTACAGAGTAGGGGCTTATATGATGATGAGGAGGAGTTTGTTCCAGGTCTTAGCCGTGATTTAGGAGTAGGCTCTTCCTCCTGTTCTGGCACTGCGGATGCAAGGGATTTTGGCCAGGGCGAGGTTGGCGGACCAAAGGCTTCTCTTGGGTGCATAGAAGGAGAGTCTTTCGTCGAGGTATTGGGGTTCAGTGTTGTAGGGGGATTTTTAGACCTGAGTGAGCAGCTTGAAGGTCACTGTCTTCTCGCCAATGGAGGTCTCGTAGGAGATAGGTGATGTGGTATTGTCGTGGGAATCCATTTTGGAGTAAAAGAAGGGAGTTTAAAAATTTCCTTTCCAACATTGACAACTGATTAACTGCTTCGCATAGCCCCAAATATCAGCACCATACAGAATAAGCCCACCTACCTGTGCTTCAAAAATGATGTTAACTTGGACTGAAATCCTATTTTTATATTGCCTCACAAAGGTCACAATGCATGTTAAGATGAGTTTTACCTTTTTGAATGTGTGCTTTTCATCAAATAGTTTCAGTGTTCATCACAAGGTTAAGGTACGAGACTGCCTCTTTGAAGAATTTATCCCTAATTTGAAATTACAGGTTGTTTATCTGCTGGTTTGTTCTAAATGGTGCCTTCTTGCATAGATGTTGACATAAAATCAATATACTTTACTTACAGTGTGTGTTAAATTTCAGAGAAGGGTTCAAAGTAGGACTCAGCAGCAGTGGTTTCCCATGATCTCATGTTGTGCGAGGGGAAAAGAGTCTGTAAGTGGGACACAATTTTGGCACTGAGTGAGTTGCTCTGCTTCACTCTGTGTTGCTGCCATCAATGTCTCTGCAGTCACTTCCACATTGTGTGCCATGCGGCAAGTTCAGTGCAGGAGATGACAGTAAGATACAGCAGCAGCAGCGATGTTAAACATGAGGTTCTTCTTGCTTCACAAGCTTTTAATCTGAACCAACATTTTATTGCAAGAGTAGGGAGAGCTAAACTTATATCTACACCTATCCAAGATGGCTGTCTCTCCAGTGTTTGCTGTCTGGATATCCAAAACGACGATGAACTTTTCTTTTCATTCTCTGATACTATTTCCAGTCTTAAGCATATTTGAGTAGACAGAGGCTTTAGTTGTGTGAGTTGCAACACATGCTCCTTGAATTTTTGCTGTGTTCATCAGCCTTTTTGTCCCTGATTATTGCAATTCTCTTGTTTATTAGGCCTTCAGGAAGATGTTTAATTGACTATTTTTCAAACATGATTCTGGTTAATTTGATGCCTTGATTACTAGAACTTTGAGCCTGATTTAATTACTGGTGGATGGAATATTCTCTTTTGGCTTGGCAGAGGACTTTACATCCACCAGGCTGATGATGATGATGATGATGATAAGAGCCTTGTATAGAGCAACTTAGCCCGTAGGCGTCAAGGCGCTGAGGATGGAAAAATCTGTGTGGAGGGGGAGGAGGCGTGCCGACTAGAAATAGAAGTCGCTGAAGAGCCAGGTCTTCAGGGCCTTCCGGAAAAGAAGATAGGAGGATTGAGCCTTGAGCTCCACTGGAAGGGAGTTCCAAATCCTTGGAACGAGGGAGGAAAAGGCCCTCCTGCCCCACCTTGCTTTAGCACTTCTGGGAACGGCAAGGAGATTTTTATTCGCTGAGCGTAGGGCCCTGCCGGGGATATGAGGGGACACAAGAGAACTAATATCTTCTGCCCCAAGTCCATGCAGGGCACGGTGAGTAAGGCACAAGGCCTTGAATTCAATCCTTGCTTGCATAGGGAGCCAGTGCAAATTTTTCCTGATGGAGGAGCCTGATGAACGCCTCGGAGCGTCAACAACGAACCTTGCAGCTGCGTTTTGTATAATCTGGAGACACTGGACAAGTCGCTTATTAATTCCTAGATAGAGTACATTACAATAATCTAATATTGAGGTTATGAGGGCCACAGTGACCTGTTTACGGGCTTCGATCGACAGATAGTGAGCGATTTTCTTTAGGATTCACAGAACCCCACAGCAGGTTGAGGCAGTTCTGCTAACCTGTTTATTAAAGGAAAGCGAAGAGTCAAAGATTACACCCAGATTCCGGGCAGACTGAGAGGGCGTGGGGCAGGCACCTAGAGCAGAAGGCCACCAGTCAATAGACCAGGTCTCCTGCTTGCCTCCGAAAATGAGCACCTCCGTTTTCTCCCTGTTTAGCTTAAGGTAATTTCTCACCCTCCAATTCTCAACTACATCCATGCAGGCTCTAAAATTAAGGGCAGTGAAGTTAGTGGTTTGCGAAATGGAGACCATGATCTGGGTGCCGTCAGCGTTAGATACGACTTCCAGACCAAAGGATCTGACCAACCTGGCCAAAGGTGTTACATAAATATTAAAGAGCGTGGGGCTCAGGGACGAGCCCTGAGGGACCCCACACTGCACAGGCTTGATGGGGGAAAGATAGTTGCCCAGCTTGACCCTCTGTTCGCGTTGAGCCAGAAAAGATGTTAAAAGGCTAAGCGCGGGTCCCTCCACTCCTATCTCCCCAAGATGCATGGCCAAGATGGAAGGGGACAGGGTGTCAAAAGCGGCTGTGAGGGCGAGCAGGACCAGAAGAGTAGACTGGCCACTGTTGACCTTAGCACGTATGTTGTTGGTGACAACTGTGAGGGCGGACTCGGTGCTGTGTGCCTTCTGAAAACGGTGTTGAGATGGGTCAAGAAGGCTAGCGTGTTCTAAGAAAGCACTCAGACTATTCTGCACACAAGATTTATAACTGACTGCCTAGCAGATAGTTATTTATAAAGCCATTAGCACGTTCCGCTTTTACCATTATCTATCAATGCATTTTACAGTTTGTTACAGGGCTGTGTTGGAAGGACGCTGCCCTATAACAAAGAGTAGGATTTTCTTTTTGAAAAGAAAAAAAAGGAAATGCTCCCCTCACCATGGGAGGCTTCTTCCATGGGGGAGAGCATTAAAATGTTTTACTCTTCCTTACCACCAGTAATTACCTTGCAGTAAGAAACAGTAAAAAATGACTATATCTCCACCCATCCAGATTGGGTGGGCGGATATATAGTATTTTCTCCCAGGGTCGTCGTAGGTGATTAATCATGGCAGAAACAGAGTAGTCTCTGCTGTGATTAACCCTAAGGCCCACATGCATCTAAAGGCTGTAAGCAGACCGCATTCTTGGTGGTGAGGATACTCTGTTGTGATGGAGTATCCTTACTGCCAAGAATTAGATCGTGCCCCTATGGAGTATTCTTAACGTCAATAATTAAATTGGACCCTTTATCTTATTTCTACATTATAATCAAGAACTATCAAGTGTTCCAACAAGTTTTTTGCTCTTGTTGCTTTTCCCTAATCACTTAATCGCTCTTATGTAGGCACATAGCACATTCTACATGTGTGTTATAGTGTAGAGTGGCACCATGGCTACTAGGGGAGTCACCCTTTCTTCAGTTAATCAAAAATACATCAAAAACAGACTTTAGATTTAACGCCTTAACCGCGGCATTTTTTCCACCGCGGTGCAGGCGTTCTATTAGATGGGTGAGGCTCCGTCGGCCGACGGCAGCACTAGCGAGGTAGTGCCCCCGTCGGCCGTTGGCCGACGGGAGCACACAAGGGGTTAAGGTCTAATATCCACGCAGTAGTCTATTAACATGCTCCCATTTTTCAAGGGATTCCGTTAGTTTAAGGAAATTTTGATACTCCCTCAGAGTACATTTGGTTTATAACCCTGTACAATTCATACAAGATCAAGTAAAGTGCTAGTTACTAATCAGTTGTCTTAATGGACATGCTGTGGCTTGCTACTCGTTTGGTTATGACTTGGGCACTTGCTCGAAGAGTTATGATACCCTTTTAATGGCTTCTACCAAGATCTTTAAGCATCCTGGTTTGGAGTACTATACCAAGGATGATTTATGTCTGCAACCTGATTTCACCAATTTGTCACAGGAACTTATTGGTTTAAGAGGACTCAAATGTTCTTATTTGTCTGTAGATTAAGAGAGGAAATCAAGGAGAAGTTGCTCGTTGCTCATTGTTCAGCTTCATTCTCCAAATATTTTAATACTGCACTCTTGGATTGAATACAGATTACTGGAATTAAAAAAAACGCTCGTCAAATTGTTTCTTCTCATCTTTCAGAATTCAGCTTCCTTGCAGTGCTAAATTTCATGTGGATTCTGCTTGTGAAGAATAACCTATGCAAGTAGGTATCGCTGGGTATCCGTTACAAGAGGAGTAAAACGGTACAGTGTTTTTTCTGTGGTGATTCTCAACACATGATCCATACATATTCAGGTTGCCCCCTGACAGAATTAAATAAAAAGCAAGTATCTTAGAAAAAGAAATGAGCAGGTGCACAATGTCTTCTTTATATTGGATATCCAATGAGTGATCTATATAACAAAAAAGGAGTACCACCTGACTCGAGCTCAAAGAGCGATTTAGGTGGGATGATTTCCTAATGAGACAGAAAGAAGAAAGTCCTTCTTTGGTTTTAATAAACCCCTCACTCACCGACCTAGTCGGTGACATGCTTCATCATCGGGGCCACCTTGATAGCCGAGTGCCATCAAGGTGTGCTACGACACCTGAAATACAGTGGAGCTGGTATATGAGTGAAAAAAAGAAAGTAGGTGAGTTAAAAATTGTCCTGGTATGGCTTATTGGTGAAAAATACTTTATTCTTAAGACTACTGGACAATATTAAAATATGTGTAGATACAATAGTAGGTTTAATTATGACCAAGTGTATCTGAAATGTGAAGTGGAAGGTCTACATGTTTCAAACCGTATTTGGGATTACCGGTTTTTCTTCAGGACCAAAAAGAAAGAAATGGGTGGTCAGGGTACACTAACACCCTGCCACACCGTCATTCCTTTCTGCCCTAGGTAACAAAAATCAGATTACAGGGCAAAAAAGGGGGTAACCCGGTAGTGGTTATCCAAGGAAAATTGACTCCTAATTCCGGGTCGTAGGGCAGCACGGGATTAGAGGGAAGGGTGGCCTTAGTTCGAAAAACATAAAAACATAAAAACATATTAGTTTTCGTAGGTCAAGTCATGCGGTGTACCTAATATGCCCCTCTATTGCATGCATGTAGGGGCATATTAGGTACACCGCATGACTTGACCTACGAAAACTAATATGTTTTTCGAACTAAGGCCACCCTTCCCTCTAATCCCATGCTGCCCTACGACCCGGAATTAGGAGTACATTTTTCCTTGGATAACCACTACCGGGTTACCCCCTTTTTTGCCCTGTAATTTCTTGCTTTATTCGATTTTGATTTAAAATCATAAAAGCGTACAGTTAAAAACAATCATAAAAGCATACATACATTAGCACAATATCTCTTAAAAAAAAAAAAACATACACCCAGCCTGTGTGGGTAATTTCCTTATTATTTACACGTATTTCAAAAGATTAGCATTCATAGTTCTATCGTTACAAAAAAGGAGAAAATTGTCCCATAATATAATCAAATTTATAGCGCTTTCCACGCTTATAACTATTGTACAGTGGTTCCAGCCTGTTGAAAGCGGAAGGGCCACTACCATTCCATACACAGGCGGTTCTACCCATCAGATAGTTATACCTTGCCTTTGGTCTCGAAGGGGAGATGTATTGCGCACGAGGGTAAAAGTCATGTAAGTCCCAGGTGGATATAGGACCATCTCCTTCTTGAGGTTGCCAAGTTTGTAAGTATGGGACAACATGTCTGTTCCTAAATTTTACTAACACTAGGTCACCAGGAATGTCTTTTAGAGAGGAGCCTAACCAGCCCACCCTTCTAGCACTCAATATTCGTCCATCAAGGTCGGGTGGAAGGGGTCTATTATTTGCTAGCCAAAACGTAACCTCGTTGAGTAAGTCTTGCTGTCTTTCGGGTTTACCATATGGGAGTGCTGGTACTCCCGCCAGGACAGACACAAATGGGGCAGCCTCCGGGGGTAGATGTATATGGGGTACCTTTGTAGTCTCTGTTCTAGCAGGGTTGTGCTGCGTTGGTATGAATTTGGAAGTGACCCTTGGAGCTTTTGAGACTATTGTAGCAGAGTCTAGCAACTGAGTTTGAGCACTTTTGCTTATTGTAGGTGGCTTGGTCTCTTTAAAGGCAGCTGATGGCTGAGAGCGATTTGGTGTTTTGATAATTTTGGTGGGTGGGAAGCTATCCTTAATCCTTTCTTCTATTCCCGTCAGCCCATCCCCTAGAGTGTTAATTTTTTCCAACAAAGGTGATAAGAGGGATTTGACCAGTAGTTCAATCTGGGACAGTAAAGCCTGCTGGAAAGGAGGTACTGTCTGGTCAAACGTCACTGCTGTTTCTGTGGTTAAGGGGGAATTATTAGAAGACAATGAAGACAAAGAGGGGCTTAGGCACAGTTTTTGTAGCTTTGGGTAGTTCCCATTTTGTTTAACCCCATCGCGCTTCCTTTTAACACAAGAGATCTGTGGGAGTACTGTGCTTTGAGTGTTAACTTTTTTAGGTGAGAGGGGGGGTTCCTGCGGGCAGTCATTAATAGGTAATGTACAGCCACTGATTATGGTACAGGATGGAACACTGTTTTGTTCGTTTAACGGTTCCAATGGGACGTACCTGGATTTACACAGACTATTTAATTCCTCCCACAGTGCGAGGCATTGCGCAGTGCCGGCTGTTTGTGAAGAAGATTGTATGCTGGGTGTGGTGGGTGTGCTAACTATGGACTGGGGAGAATCATTTTCTTCTGTTTCATCAGGAGTAAGCACTGTTGTCCTATTAAAATGATAGTCTAATGTCCCTTTGCAAGATCCCCTCTGTGAGGTAGCTTTTTTGGTGACCCCTTTCTGAGTCATGTTTTAATTTAGTTATGACTTAGCTGTATATAGGGAATACAGCGTAATAACACAGTCTCAGTATATATACAAGAAAGTTCAGGTCCGTTGGTAAGATCAATAGGTGGGTATTGAAAATATAAGAGTATAAATCTATCTACCTCCTCTTTAGTGCGAGCCAAGGGGGGTGGCCCGTCCAGGCCTCCTCAGACCTCTGAGGGCCGTAGAGGGCCCGCCCTTTGCCCGGGCTTAGCCCTGCGCCGCCCGCGGGAGGTGTTTCGGTAATTTCAAGCGCCTCCGGGCGCTGCGATGGCGTCACTGGTGCGCCGTGGTCCCGGGGCCCCTGGGTGATGTAGTTCCCGGCCCTCTGCAGACTCACGGCGAGATTCGGCGCTGGTCAGTGGTTCCTGCCAGAAACAGCTGCAGGATTGTTGGGCCGCCAGGAGCTGCAGCAACTTTGCAGGTCAGTCTCCCCCTGAGAACAGGTTTTGTTTGTCATATTTGTGTTCAGAGTAGAACATTCTTTTTTAAACCTTTTGAGCATTTGCAGTCCATACCAGGGGGTCCAGAACTCTGGCAAAAAAGTCCCCACTGACTTTATAATAGAACTACTATCTTATAAAGGTTTTCGAGTTACCAAGTTTACACATGATACTTTTTAAGATAGCACATTTTTGTCCTTTGCCTAATTTACCTACAGCTGAAGAAATGGCTCCCTGCTTTGGGACTAACATTTTTCATCTTCATGGTTTACCACTGATAAGAATTTCTGATAAAGAACTCAATATCTTTCCGGTTTCTGTAAGGTTCTTTGCAAGGCTCTGGCAATTGCACAAACTATTTCTTCCAGTTATCAATGTCACTCCAATAGGCAACAAAATCAAACTAATCAAAGTTTAAAATATGTTCTCCAATGTGACTGTAATGCTATTCAAGAGGATTTGTGTTTTGTTGCAGTAACCTTGTGGGAATGATCTAAGGGAAGCCGTGGTTGTTTTCATCTCTCCTTCTCTCCACCAACAACCCCAAATGCTAAGATATGATGGCCAGCAGTAGAAGCAGGGAAAGAGGAATTGGATAAGAGCAAAAGCAGACACAGGAGTGTAATTTACTACGAAAATGCAGTTTTTGAATGCTAAAGAGTAGTAAACTTTCTCAAAAGTGTTAACGTATTCCAAAGTGTACCCTGATAAATTATGCCCACAGAGTTTAGTGGTTGTCAAAAATCATGGGATAACAAGAGCCAATAATTAAGCTGCAGCTTGTAGTGATTTTTCATTGTGTACATACCATGCAGCCATTCAGATAGTAACATCTAACAAATAAAAAATGGGTACAAAGGAAATCTTTGCAGTTGTGAAATGTTTGCAAGATACTGAGTTTAAGAAGAGTGGGTATTTGTAAACCTCTGAATTTGGGGTTGCCCATAGTATCAAGTGATTCAGAGGGCAATTTCCCCAAAAATATTTTTTCACATGCGCTCTTATTTGGAAGTCAATAATGGAGAGAAAGTCAATTCATAATTACAAGTTTAATACTAATCTGTCTTTTCCCACTTTTCCTCATAGAACCACTACCCATCTAATGAGGTCGGGACTGGGTCATGACACTAAAGGTTTCAAAACACATTGTGGAGATATCAACTTTTTCTGTCAAAAAAGTGACCTGTTTTGAAGATGTGATAGATGCAGTTTTTGTTCCAGTCTTGGCTGCCACCAGGGAAACCTACAAATTCAGAACAATTTCATGCAAGAAGGGGTTGAGGCAATAAATTACCCCACCTACCACTTTAGTGGGAAGAGTTGTCAAATAACTTAAAGTGGTGCACAAAACGAGAAGATTAGCTCTTATCACCTTCCAATAGAGAAAAAAACTCCTTAAACATTATTCAATCAAAATTATTCAGCATTTGACTTGGCATGCTGACCATTTTGATTGAATAATGTTTAAGTTGAGAAATTGACAAAGCAGAAATGAAGTTCTGGACTCACTGGAACGATGAAAGCAAACAGTTTTTTCTTCAGTTCCACTTCAAGATGGACAAGCCCGTGGTGATCCAGCCCATTCCAACAGTAACTCTGAATGTGAAGAGGCCTGCGCCACCAGCTATCATGAACGGAATGCCAACTCGCCCACCTGCACTCAAAACACTGCCACCACCTCCTCCTGGAGGTTTGTCCTTACCACCTATGCCTCCTATGACCGCCCCTCCACGCCACCTCCAGTATTTCCTCCACCAACTGTTTTGCCTCCTCCCCCAAGTGTGCCTCCTCCGCCGGCTTACCATCTTTGCTGCCGCCTCCTCCTGTGGCACCACCTCCCCCTGCTACAGCACCATCACCTCCAGCTGCAGCACCTCCTGCAGCTACTGCAGCACCCCCATTTTCTGGGGCTCCCCCTCCTCTTTCAGGGGTGCCCTTTCAACAACTACTGCTCTTCCTCCTGCCCCCGTACTACATCCACCTGGCGTAATGCCACCCCTCCCCAGCGAAAGCTCAGGAAATACCCCCCTTGTACCGCTCCAAAACCCCCTGGCAGTTAAAAAGCTACTTTGTCAAAACCTGCCTAAATTTGGACTTTTCGATTTATTGTTTTAGCTGTATTTTCTTGGAAAATCCTCTTCCTTTTGTAAAATATCAAAATAAAAAAAAATAGTTCAGCACCACAATTCTACCATGTGTACCATATTTTGTTCATAATGGTTCAGCACAATTCTTATACAAATCAAACATACAGTACATATGATTTTCACTCTCCATCAAAATATTTTTGGAGAATTTTTTGTATTCAGATTCTTCTTCTTTTGTTGATTTCCATAAAACAGTAGCCAACGCATTTCGTCCTGAAGGTTTTCTTCAGGACTACAAAATACATATGAATACAAAAAGCTTATTTAAAATATAAAGAGAAATTTTAATGTATACAATTATTACAACAAAAGAAAATTATTTTTCACTAAACAGATATTTTTGTGTTCTATGGCATAAACCTTCATGATTTTATCACCCCAATTTTTTTACACCAATCAATTCAGTCCTAGTATTGTTGATTCTTTTGTGGCACCCTCCTGTTAATTACACAGATATCTATGTGCTGAACTAAATACCACAAGTACACATTCACTCTATTTGTATCACATAGGTAATGGCTCCCTTTTTGTTAAACAACTACATCATTTATGTTTTAAAACTCCTTTTAGGGAGATGACTATGGTCAATTTTGATGAGACAAATTATTATATCTACTATGATGGAGCTATCTATGTTTCTGTAATAATCTTATCCTTATACCCCTATTTCGAGATCCTTCTAAATAAGGCACTTTGCTGGTGTTTGTGTTGTTCGTAGTGTGTCCATTCCCATACCGACATCTTTACTTAAAAATTCCTAAGAAAAAGTTCCAAAAACATTTGTTATTACAGTTTTTAGAAGTCAACATTTATATATGATTATCAAACAAAGAGGTGCAATAAAAGTTTCATATTAATCCTACTTCTAAGGTTAGACCCAAGCATGTCAGGCTAAGCAATGAGCGCTGTATGGAAGAGTTCCAATTTTCATTAATGGAAAGATTGTTCTGAATTTTCCAGGACTTGCTGATAAAAGTTACCTGAATCCTATTAACAAAAATCAATACTAGTAAATCCATCCAATGTGTACATGTTAAGCAACAACACAAAAATACACCACACAATACATCTAAAACTTATTTGTGACAAATAAATTTTGGATTAGTTGCTTTGTCACATTGTAAGAGAAAACACATGTTCTTAATATACCAATATGTGCACATTATATGGCTCGGGCAAGGTCAGAATAGTCACCATTAATGTGACAAAACAGCCTTACTATACCACTTTTCCCAAGCAAAACCTAACAACCTTGAACCGATTTAAAATTAATATATTTAGACCACGGGAGGAGATATATATAACTTGAATTTAAAGAATTAAATGCGTTTAAGATCAAAGTTTTTAGATCATGCTATCAAAAAGAGCAATATTCTAAGATGCCAATCTGTGCCTGTTGTATAGCATGGGCAAGGTCAGCATCATCACTATTCTTGTGACTCTCCTGCCTCACTATAGAACTTTTCAAGCAAAACTGCACTGAATACTTATTTGATCAAATTATGAGTAGACCCAACTGAAACATCACGGGAGGTATCGTCACCATTCATGTGACTTTCCTGCTTCACTATACCACTTGTAAAGTAAAACCGCACTGAGTGCTTGTTCATCTGATTATGAGGAGACCCAAATGGAACATCAAGGGAAATAAAAAGAATTTACATTACAAGAATAGGGACGTTTAAGAATGTGCTCACTTGACTTTCTTTAATGAGCCAGTTGTTACATGTCAGTGTGTGCATTGAAAATTCCTCCACATTTTTTTTAACGAAATGCACCCATTTTCTAAGTTGCATTAGTTCAATTACTAAAGTGTTACAGTCCTATAAACTGCAATGTGAAGTGATTTATAAAATAATAACACCCAACCGCACAGGATAAACCCCAAGAATTGGTATCCCTCTCATTTACTTCCTACATTTCTATTGCCGAAGAACCGCAACTTGTCCTCTAGGTGTTCTTGGGGTCGAAACTCAGTGACCATAATCATGCAGTTTAAATAACCTGCTCGCGTTCTCACACCTGATGTGAATTCAAGAACAGCCTAAGAAAACAATTACATTACGTGGGAGCTATCTTTGAATGGATATTAACATACTGAATCGATATGCAAATTTTCTGGATAATATCAAATCCCTAATGATCATTATATATCCTTGATGCCATCAGAATATTGTTAGAATATAATAACATATTTGATAATTATAGACATGATTTGATCATACGCATGCACAAAAGCATCTAACTCGGTCCAAGTAGATAGAAAAGACACCAAAGTTTGACTACATAAACAATATGCAAAGAATCCACCATCTTAAAATGTCTTTTGTGCATCCATTTGTCATTGTCGATATGTACTTATAAAATCTCAAACCTCAATGTTGTCAATGTTTACAGCACAGAGCTAATCATTGTTATCACTATCTTATATATGACAGATGTATCAGTAAAGATTCTATGGACTCTATGTTAATGTGAATTAAAAAAAGGTCAACAGTGGAATAATGATGTTTAGTAAGCACCATTTTGAGTGAATAATAACATATTAGATCCATATAGAAAACAATATGATATCTTTATAACGTTTCAAATGATATCAGATTTCTAATGATCACTACATATCCTTACCGCCATCAGGACATTATTTAGATGCCATAACATAATTAATGATCAAGGTATCAATTGATCATATGTGTGAACAATAGCATATAGCTTGGTCCATGTAAATCAGCAGGACGTGAAAATGTTACTTCATAAATGAAAGACATAGAGCCCGCCATCTTCATATACCTTTAATAAATCTATTTACCATTATCGATATAAACTTATGAGATTTGAACAACAGCTACTGCATAGTTAACCCTCATTCTAAGCATGACAGATGTGTTAAACATGTTGATGAAGGTTCTGTGGGCTCTATGTTGCAGAAGCTTATCTCAATACCACTGTATGGTTATATAATCAGTGGCGATTTAGGTATTATGACCTTGCCCCAAGGGGCTGAAGTGAGAAGAAAAACCTCCTGTAGTGCTTGAGAGTAATACTGTAAATGCACATGACCAGCTGTGATATAGATAATATTGATCCAGTGATGTGCCCTTGGTCCCAATGGACTAAATATGATAGGTGAAACCTTAGATGATGCTTAGGGGGACATATGTGTCTAAACGTCATGTAAGTAAATAGTGTGTTCACACAGCCAGTTATAATATGGGTGACATTTGTCTAGTAATGTGCCTTTAATATCAAGGAACTAAATGTAGCTGATGAAAACCTCGGCCAATGCATGTATAAATATCCGTCTCTGCAGATCTTGCCTTATTCAAATCTGTGACCATGATCACTGTAATTATATAGGCTTGCAGGGCAGATAATGTAGTGGGAAACAATTATCTGATAATATATCCTTAATAACACATAACTATGCACAAAAGATGAACGCCTCCAATGGAACATGCATAAGCATATATCTCTAAGGTTCTTCTCTCATCTAAAAGAGTGACCATAACCAATTCCTTATAGAAAATAGTGAAGCTCATTATTTGTGCTAAGACCATCAGATGCTGTTATTAAATGGCAACTCCACCCAGCTTTAGCATGCCTTATAACCAATTCCCTGTTTCCACCCCTTTCATTGGTGGTGTTTTGTTCGATTGCATGGAACGAGATTCTTGTGTTGGTGGGATCTGGTGAATATTTGGGGCTACTGGTTATTTTTCATCTTTATGTTTAATACCCCAGACATGTTCTTGTAATCAGAGCTTTAAACTTCGAATACTGCTGCCCACAAAGATGTTATGACATGCACATCTTACTATGTAAATGGTGAAAGTGGTGTTGCAGTTTAAGAAAGAGTCTATTGTGAATTCCATATGAGTATTTTTTATTTAAGCATGGTCATTTTGTTTTTCCCTAATTGGCATATAGAGCATGGTCCACATGTATAAAACCCAGAGGGTTTTGATGTAATCGAGGTCTTTAGACTTTCTTTTTTATCTTTGACATAGCTTGGACACAGTTGCTTTCTCAGTGTATTACCTCTGTGATATACCACTCTAAGCTTACTTTATAGAATTCCATCTGGTATGAAACTGGAATTGAGTCAAAGCCAGTTCTTCCTAAGAATGTTATAAACATAGCTCCTGTGGGCACTGTACTGTGTGACAAAAATGACTTCATTTTCTCGTACCTGTTTGTTAGCTTGTATATGTTTTGGAACAAGAGTCTTTTTTCTATCCAATATTATTAGCTCTATATTCAGCTTTCGTTAAACATGCATCGTCAAACCCTCTCTCTTTAACATTCTGTTTTATGTTCTTCACATTTTTGAAGAAACTCTGATCTTGACTACAATTGCGCCTTGCCCCGACCATTTCCCAGTATGGGATGGCTTCTACAGTTGATTTAGGGTGGGCCCTGGTGGCATGTAAAACGTTATTGCAAGATGTTTCTTTTCTAAATATATCGCTTTGTATGGTGTTATGATTTACATACAGCCTCAAGTCAAGAAAGTCAATCTCTCCTCTAGAATGTTTGATAGTGAATCTCATACTAAACTGATTCTCATTAAAATATCTGTTATATGCCAGCAGATCACCAATGTTTCCATTCCATACTAACAAAATATAATTTATGTATCTTCCAAATTATGAAGTTATTACTTCAATCATGTGCACCATTAAAAGGTTTGCATAAGATGGAGCAAACTTGGAACCTATCACAATTCTTGCTTTTGTAGAAGCCAAGTGCCATCATGTAGAACACATTTTGTGTCAGAATGATTTTGGACATTTCCAATAACATCAAAGTATGTTCTTAGTGGCTGGCATTACGCTAATAAAGAAAATATTTAAGTGCCTCCAAATCACAGTTCATCTTAATACAGGTATAGAGACCCTCTACATCCATAGTCACAAAACTAAGATCATCATTATCCCACCGAAAATCCTCAAGTTTGCACAATACATCTTTACAATCTCTCAAATCTGAGGGGAGATTTTTTTACAAATGGTTGCAAGAAACCATCAACATATTCAGGAATGTGTACTGTTGGTGTACCATTACCAAACATTATTGGTCTTCTCAGTGGGATTTGTCCCCCCTAATGAATCTTTGGAAAGACATACATTTAGGGGTATCTGGAGGGATATGCTTACCAATAATTGTACTCTAAATCTGTCAACAACCATGACTCTTGCAAGGCCATGTGTCTGGCATGGATGTGTCTCTCAATCCTGGATATGGGGTTTTCTCTCAACTTCCCATACCATGTACCATCAGATAGTTGCATATTGATCCCCCTCAGATAATCACATAGATCCATCGGAACAATGTTCCCTTCCTTGTTTGCTTCATGTATTACAAGCTTTGGATCTTTCTTTAGTGAGTTTAAAAGTTCCTTGTCTTTTCTGTTCATATTAAAATGGTGTCTTCATTGATTGCTGACTTTATGTTTATCCTCCAATGTATACAAATCTTGAGTAACTCTATTGAAGATTTAACCTATGACTGTGTTGTGGGTGCTAGGTGGTATATATTTGGATTCATGACGTAGTTGTGGGTGCTAGGTGGTATATATTTGGATTCATGACGTAGATCACTATCAATGGTTACATCCTCCTGTGTATCTAGTTCATTGGCCAATTGTAAAAGTTCACTACTGCCTTCTTACCATCTAATGATGTAATAAGATGTATGTCATCAAGTTCTGATATTGAGAATAGTGAGGCACTAATTGTATTTGATGCAATGCACTGCACAATAGGGTGTTCATCAAAATGATTTACTAATCTCAATTTCCTCACAAATACTTACAAATCAAGATGAGGGATACTTTGCAGTTGGAAAAAAATTCAGGTCTTTACTGAGGACTGATATTTCATGTTCAGTCAATATCTTGGGGGACAAATTAATAATACTTAATTCATTTGATATCTGAGAGTCCTCTATGTCCTTGGCACAAAAGCATAAATCCATCCAGCTTAATCTTTTTCTGTTTTGTATCCTTTAAATATTGTTGATTATTAGTCAGTTCTTTTTTTAGGATCTCATAGTTCTTCTGTAATGCATCACTAAAGTTGGTCTGACTCATTTCTTTTTCTAATTTTGCTATCTCCTTCCTTAGCATCTTGACCTATCTCTCAGCATTAGTGACTAGAATACTCATCATCTTGGAAGAGGCATCATAAAGGCTTTCTTCCAACTCCTCTAGGAGATCTAACTCCAAATCGTCAAAGTTAGGAAAGATTATTATCCGTACGTCTCTTGGTATTCTTTTATTTTCTATAAATTTCCTTAATGTGGCTCCATCCCACCATTTAGCTAGTTCTTGTTTTTTACGTTTTTACAAATTAGTAAATTTGTCGTTTATGCCCTCAATTTTAAGGGGTGGGGGTCGGAATAGTCCTGGACAAGAGCCTCCTTTATTGAATAGATGACTTAGCATTGCTTCCCAATTATCACCAAAATCCATGTTAATGTTATCAGACCCTTAGTAGGTGGTGCTGTTATGCCCAAGACACACAGAACAATTTTATGCAAGAAGGGGCTGATACAATAAACTACTGCACCTACCACTTTAGTGGGAAGAGTTATCAAATCACTGAAAGTGTTACACAGAACTATAAGATCAGCCCTTTTCACCTTCCAAAAGAGAAAAAAACTCCTTAAACATGAATCATGCAAAATAGTTCAGTACCACAATTTTACAATGTGTATTGCTGTTTAGTCATGATGGTACAGCAGAGCTGTTATGCAAATCAAATAAACAGTACATCCGATTTTCAGTCTTCATCAAAATATTTTTGAGGACAATGCATTATTCATATTCTTCCTCTTGTATTATTCGCCTTAAAACAGTAGTCAACGCTTTCGTCCTCATGGACTTCTTGAGGGCTACAAAATACCTATAAATACAAATACCCTATTTAAAACCCAGGCAGCCAGGGTTACCCATCGTGCTATTCCTTGTATAGATCCCATGAAACTTCCTTACCCACAATGCCCTATGAACCTCAGACTTTGCCTGAAATCACACTTTTTCTTCATAATTGTGGGATGGAAACGTCCAAAATCTGCGGAGAACCACAAATTTCCCACCACCAAATGTTCCAAAACTTGTCTTGACAAAAACACTACCTCACTTGTGTTGCTGAGCCAAGCACCCACAACATAAAAGGCCCCAAAACGCAATGTGGAGACAACAACTTTTCCTATCAAGAAAATTACCTGTTCTGGCGATGGGTAGCTGTGGTATTTAGGCCTGGGCTCGCCCCCATGCAGAGAAACCTATCAAACTCAGATTTTGTTTAAACCAAAATACCCAGTGATGTTGAGGGTTATGTCAACGTTTTCTTACTCTAAATACCCTGTAAACCTCAAATTTTTCACATTCCGCAAACATGATAGTACCTTTTAATTTACTGAAATAAAGCTTACTATACGTCTCACAGTACATCAAAATTAGATTTTTTTCATAAACAGTCTCCCAAAGTTGTAGTTTAAAAAAATAAATAAATGTACTGTGTCTCACGACCTGGGAGCTTTCTCCCGGGGAGTGAGGGTCATTATTGTTTTACCCCTGTCCTTCACTGCTCAATTTTTCCTAAATAGGCCACATGGGATAATGTCCTTCCCTGACTGCCCCTACTTTGTCACACTTTTGGAGGGAGTATTTTGTCGATGGAGCCAATGGGGGCAATGTTGATGAGGATTTGGTGGAAAGCGTACTCTGTCGCATTTAGATGGAGAACCCTGTCTGTCAAACTTTAAACCCAGCTCTTAATCAGATTGAGGAAAGTGTTGGATTCCTGGGGGCAGATTTACAATTTCCACTGCAAACTTAGCCACATTGAGGAAAGAGCTGGATTTGAGGAAAAGCAGATTTTTAGTATTCGACGTTGGGGTGGCCAGATGCACTATTCCCTTTAAAGGTTGGGCGCATAGAGGAAAATATTGGACTATTATAGGGGTGATATTTTTTATTCCCCCTCCAAACATAGCCTCATTTGGGAAAATATTACACTGTAAGGGTTCATCTTTGCTACTCTCACTCCGAATGTAGCATCAGTGAGGGAAGTGTTGGACTTTGGGCGGGGGTCACATTATTGAAAATGTTGGCCTCCGAGGGTTTCTTATTTACTATTCCAATTCAATTTAATTCCTAATGTAGCAACATTGCTGAAACTTTTGGAATCTAATGGAGTAAGCTCCACTATTTCTACTCCAAACTTAATAAAATGCTAGAAAATGCTTGACCAAGACACACTGGGGACTGTAAAGGAATAAAATGTTGTTTTCCAACTCCAGACTTACCCATACAAGGGGGAATGTTTTTGACTAAATTTACTATTCCCACTCCAAATGTATCAATAAATCAATCGATCAATCAAACAATCATAGCATTTGTAAAGTGCACCACTTACCCGTGAGGGTCTCAAGGCGCTGCGGGGGTGGGGGATGCTGCTACTGCTTGAAAAGCCAGGTCTTGAGGAGTCTTCTGAAGGTCAGCAGGTCTTGGGTCTGCCGTAGGTGGGTGGGGAGGGTGTTCCAGGTCTTAGCGGTGAGGTGGGAGAACGATCTGCCGCCGGAGGTTGCTCTTCAGATGCGGGGGACTGTGGCGAGGGTGAGGTCGGCGGAGCGGAGCTGGCGGGTGGGGGTGTAGAAGCTGAGTTGTCTGTTGAGGTAAGCTGGTCCGGTGTTGTAGAGTGCCTTGTGTGCGTGGGTGAGGAGCTTGAAGGTTATCCTCTTGTTGACAAGGAGCCAAATGTAGCCATGTTGAGGAACATGTTAGGCTCTAAAGGAGTTATATTTATTCGTTTCACTCCCAACGTAGCCTCATAGAAGACAGTGTTGGATTGTAAAGCAATAACATTTTGTATTTGCACTCCAAATGTAGGCACCCTGTGGAAAGTGTTAGGAGCAGATTTTGTACATTTTCCGACAATGCAGCACAGCAACCAGCATTGCTGTCCTGTGCTGAATGAAATGAAGAGAGCAGAACAGTGTCATGTCTAATGAGTTTGTGTATTATAACCTGCCTTGCAACAACTCACACACCTCTTCACAATAGTGCAAGGGTGTGTGCATTATGTCAAGCATGGATTATATATTGGAAGGCTTGATTTCCAGTAAAAAATATTAAATTTTGACAAAGTTTAACACCTTGCTCCAATTTGTGTAGTTGTTCTAAAGTACAGCATATATGAAAAGTTGGTGAAGTTTTGGGGAAAAAAAACTTTGTCCAACATTACACCTTCCTCAAGGAGGTAAACTTTTTGAGGCAAATCCCCTTGTGTCTAGGTTAGTAAACAGGGATTTGCATCAAAATCAATGAGAGGTTGCATGGGAATGCCCATGTGCCACCCATGGTAAGCCCTCTTATACAAAGTAGCACAAGGTAGCATATTACTGTACTTTGAGCTACTTTAAAATGCAAAGTTAGAATTTTGCAAGAAATTAAACACCACTAGAACACTTTGCACTGGTTTGCATCACTTTTGTGATAGAAATCTCTACAGCGTGTTACTAAATTTGCCCTTTGGACTCTGAAGGGGTTAGACGTATTATTCTCACCCCAAACGCAGCCACATTTAACGAATGTATTACTCCTTGGGATGGGGTGATATTTACAATTCACACTCCAAATGTGACCCCTTTGGGTAACTGTTGGATTTTAAAAACATCATAAATAAATATACCATCACAATTATAATAAAAAAAGTTTTAAAAAAACATTCTACATCTGGGCAGATTGTGTGCGTGTATTCCAGGCAATATGTGACCTACATCCTTTTGTGATGACTCCTTATTGAGTTACTGGGCTGACGACCACCAAATTTAAAAGGTTATTCTCTACTGAAAGAGGACAAATCAATGGGAAATACATATATATAGGGATACAGCAGCTCCAATTAAAATCAATATTGGTGAGATTTGCCACAATCCGATGGGTCTCCCCCTCGATCGCCGGAAAAACCCCAAAGAAAATGGCTCTGCATTTTTAAATTTAAATATTTGAGACAGAGTTTGTGAGTGGGGCCCCTTCCCTGAGTCCAATTTGGGCCTCAGGGACCCATCCCCTGTTGTTGAGTGGCTTAAGTAAGGGGAGGGGGCTGTGTGGCCACACTCACGAGCTGACAGTGTCCCCTGGGACTCCATCCATGGGGCCCAGTGTATTAATTAAGGGGTGGGGAACCTGATCCCCTGGGGCTGAAATCATAAGCAAAGGGGAAGGGGCTGCACAGCGTCCTGAACTTAAAATGACACTAGGGACCCACATTTTGGGGGCTCAAATTATTGAAAAAGGGGAGAGTGCCCTCCTCCCCATGGCATCCCTCCTTTAGCCATTATAGGTCCCGGTGACCCCATCCTACGGGACCGAACTGTAGTGTAGTTCCTATCATCCCAATAGGCTCTGCGCATTGGAATAATACCTACAGCAGTAAAGGCCTAGGCCAGACGTTAACTAGGTCTACTACTGTCGATACTAGACTTAAAGTTTTGGGTTTGCCAGCTTAGCTCAGAGTTCACTAGAAACTTTCTCGAATGTTCAGGAAAGAATTAACTCCCCTGATTAGACAAGAAGGGATTTAGTTTCTGACAACCATAGAACATGACAACTTTGCTCTCCCCTAATCAAGAGTATATCTCGAGAGTCGTGTGAACAAAAGGCAATTTATTTTACTCAGTCAGTACGTGCATTCTTAGTCTCATCAGAATGTAGAGAAAAGGAAGAGACGGGCGTGTTCAATAAAAAGGTGTTATTTATTGATCAGTCTCTTTTCTCATACAAGAGAAATGGATCGATATTATTGCAATACTTATAGCTAAGTAAAGTGCATACATTAAAAGCAATAGTATAAAATAATACTGTAAAAACATTGATATGGTTTCTAAGCCATAAGATGTTTTAAATGAATAAGATATATTTATATACACATATACATTTGACTAAACGTACTCAACTGGTGTTTCTAGATACGCCTACCCCATGTACCTGACCTAAGTCTAATACGAGGGCGGGAATAGAAAGTTACAGTTTAAATTAAGTTGGTTTTTGCCAAGTAAATAACTAAAGAATTCTCTGTGAGGGGTCATTCAGTTCTGTACCTGGAAGTTAGGATGAATGAGGAATGGTATCTCTCTCTCTGGTCTCGATATTCCAGGCTGCCTGCGAGGGCTACCCAGAAACACCGGTGCTGGATTCTCGGCAGGAGAAAGCAGCGCGTCTCTCAGCGCGTCAGGAAGGCGGGGCTGCTGCCAGCGGGGTTCGCTCTGCTCTTGGCTTCGGCAAGTATGGCTGCTCCGTCTCGTCACCACGCGTGTGTTTGCATAGGGCAAGATCGGTAATATTTATACCTTTAAGGTGCCGAGATTGACGTAAGGATGGACATAGATACGTCAATAAGGATGTCATACGACTTGCTCGTTCGCACATTCTTTTACTGAAGTTCTCGGTGAAATCAAAACAATGGCCGCAGGGTTTTGCCCAGGTTGTCATAGGTTTGATTTGTTATGAGAACTCCGTATGCCTTATCAGGGGCTGGAGGAATATCGCTTGTCTAATTAGATCGCAAGCGTTATGACCTAATCAGATAACACGTTCCTGTGCCGTAGTGTGACTGCGTCAGATAACGGTATCTGCATCATGGGGGTTTTCTGCCTCATGGGCTGACTGCTAGTTAACTTGTTGGTTTGTTTAACTAGAATAGGGTCAGGAATAGGGGGATCGATTCAGAACC
Source organism: Lissotriton helveticus (assembly GCF_964261635.1). Taxonomy (NCBI): domain Eukaryota; kingdom Metazoa; phylum Chordata; class Amphibia; order Caudata; family Salamandridae; genus Lissotriton; species Lissotriton helveticus. The sequence continues at coordinate 754,974,618 of NC_136059.1, read as the reverse complement.
TATAGGAATACATGACACCCACTCCACGCTAACTATGGACATATTTACTAATCTAGGCATAGTATAACATAGTACAACATACTATAGAGTAGTGTGTATACCTTACCACCCCAAAATACATAAATGCATTTTGAAATTCTTCAAATATACGTAAAATTTGCAGACATATATATTGTATGCACTCAAGCTATGGAATAATGCTAAAGTAATCACGCATTTGTATACATTATTGCTTATTTGGTATATGAGAATTACACATGAAATGGTTTCTTAAATACAGAAAAAAGTTTCAAAACCATTCCATCACAGAATAAAATATTTGTGAACATACCAGCGGGCAGCTAAAGTCTATAAAGTATCTAAAAATAGAAATCTTAGTTCTTTAGGAATAGTCTCTTACTTTAAGCAGAAGATAAGTGTCCTGAAAAACCGAAAAAATCAATTGGGGCTTCTGAAAGAGTTGCTGTCCGTGAACTGGAGTGAAAAATAGTTCATGTGACTTTATTATTTAAAGTTGAAGGCCGAATTCAGGGAACGCCGTGTGCGAGCTTGCTCAAAAGTCTCTATTTCTGTTCGGGTGAGAACATCATATCATTTAGGCTTTCGAAAAAACTGTCAACAGCTTCCTGGGAAAGTTCCACTAACTCGGAAATAGGTGTAATCATGCATTCTTGTGCATGATTGTCTCCATTGACATTCTGATTCGCATTGCTGACAGAAGGTCGTACCTGTTCGATGCTGCTTTCATCTTGAACTTCACTACCCATCAATCGCAGTGGTGAAGCTTCCACGAATGCCGTCATCAGGATTGGTAGCCTTTGAGGGCAGCACAAAGCATGAACCTTGATCGGGCTCAACAATGTTTCTGCATCCATCGGCGCATCCGATTGTAGCGTCAGACAGGTGTCTAACACGCATTCTTCTCCGCATAGCAGACACCTTAATACAGGTAAAACACATCTTTGCCACATTGGTCGAAATGATAGAAACCAAGTCATGTTCAGGTCTCTAAGCCGGGAGAGTCCCAGGATTTTTGATATCCGGTCCCGGTATCCAATGGCTAGGATTGTTTCTTCCCTTGTCGCAAGAGTTTTGTCTGTGACATGGGTTGCCATAACGAAAAATAAGGACTAAGAATAGGATTCCTGCAATTAGTCCCAAGATCAGGGGAAGTCCGCCAAAAATCGAACATTGGTATCAGAAATATTTAAGATTTCATTCAGGATTTCCGCGAAATGTACGGGGGAATTAGTTGATAATAATGTATGTATCTCTGCAGTCGTCCTTGCGACTTGTAGATCATACGTTTCTTTTGATGACGAGAGCCTGGTAGGCGTCTGAAGAAGCACTGTTTTCATTCTGCTTAAAGTATCTATTCGAATAGAAGTAATTTTCAAATCGGGCCATGCCCTTGCCTCCCTGTCTGGGAAGGAGCTGGGGAACAATGAGCGTCCACAGCACTTGACCTTCGCAGTAGTAGTTACTAGATAAGGAGTCCCGGGCCTAAGACTACAGCATCTGCGGTCTACAATAAGAATGTAACTCCCATTATAGAGTCTTTGAAAGAATGGTTCTATTTCTGTTGCAGGTCCGCCTTGCTGGTGACATGAAAGGTTGTATGAATTCCCTTCACAGGCTCCATGCAAACTAATTCCGTTACACAGAAGTGTGCCACTTAGTGACATCGCACAATTGTTGCCACTAAGAAACACTTTCTGTCCTTTATTACTGACACATGCATGTGAATAGGGTAGGTTCCATGTTGTTTTAAGGTACCCCTTTCCCAATTTCTCGTACATGCCAGCCTGTATATATTTTTGGCAGTATTGAAACCTGAAGGTTGAGATTGGAATATTTATTATCCCATGTATTATCCATTCACTGACAGGTCGTTCTGACATTGTCACTGGTAATCTTTCTAGTTTTTCAATGCTCAAGATTGTATAATCAGCACCCCTTTGCGCCATACTGATTTGTCTATCAGTAAGGTTAAAGATTTGGAATAGTGACGTTGTGTTGATTAAACGCCAAGGCACATAGCCTGAATGTAGATTTTGTAACGTCCAGCCAAGCTGTACAATAGAGCGCAATTGTGACTGACCGTGTTGTAATAACAGTAAGTCTTGCGACAATATGTCGATTGCTGAAGACACAATGCTGTCCAAAGAAAAAATTCTGGAGGACAGAGTCATTAACCCATTGTCCACTACAGAAAGTGATTTTTCCAAATTAATACGGTCAATTTCCCGTATTCTCTCTGCTGTTTCAATTTGAGTAACCTTCCAGGCCTCATTGTATGCTGCATATACAGAGGCTGCTATGAAACGCTTTTGACGCTGTTTGCGTGGTCCCATAGTGAAATCACGCAAGTCAGCACCATCAGTAAGTAAAGTTAGGTGTTGCTTAATTTCTGCCAGTGTGGAAGTTTGTAGCCATTGAAGGCATAATTTACCCACACTGTTATTATCCCTGGGTGATGTCTTTGGGGATATCTAGGGTCTGGCCTGGTCATTTTGAACCCCTGCGTTTTGTTCAGGAATCTGTCTTGACAGTTATTAGTATCTGTGGGCCAGATCAACCACTGTTTCCAATCAGGATGTGTTCTGTTTTGGTTTAATATATGGTTTACGTCTATCTCTTCATCTGTATCAGAGTTATTGCTAAACATTGTTGGCTTTGGAATAGACGGTTTATTTAAATCTTTGATTTTGGCTAAGCCAAGACAGGTGGTCTGTTGAACAGTGTCATTTAAAAATATCATTTGTTCTGGGATCATGCAGGCTCTAAACAAAGCTTCTATACCCTGTACTTGCCATTCTTTTGTACCCCAAACACTTTTCAATTCAACATTTTTGTCCCAATAATCAAATCCAAAGGTATTCATTTTTCCAAAAAATGAGTCTGAATATAACAATTTTGTGTTGGTTATCATGGTCTTGGTCCCTGTCTTGTTTGACAATTTAAAATAAAATGCTTCAGCATTACTTGTGTTAAAACCTGAAAAATATGAATATTTGTCGTAAACGGTTCTTGAGCTCCCTTTTGGAGGTGTTGCACAATGTTCCCATTGATTATAATTTAAAACATTTCTAGGTTGTGCAGATCTATGTAAGAAATGGTTACCATAGTGGTTATAACAGTACATACTATCATAATTGGTAGAACCCTGCAAATAATCATGTTTGGTAAATTTAGCAGACATTACTAAGTCAGACATCATATTATTAATGCTTTCGAAGTCCCAATCATCAGCAAATGAGCTTGGTTTTGCAAAGTCACTCAAGGAGATCTTAATTTGGTGTGGATATTTCAGGATCTCGACCGGACCATAAATTTCATAGTCAGTGTTGTCCCAGGCTACCCCACCAGGTATCGGATTGGCTGTGAAGTTGGCTGAAGAAAGTTCTCTTTTCTCGACGTGTGAAGATGTGTGTGGTTTGAGGATCAAGTTGATTTTCTGACTTGCTGTGTCCATTTTAGCATATTTTCCCTCAATGAAGCGTCCCAAAGTAAGTACCATGATGAGCCAAAGTATGAGGATAAATGCACCAAAACCCACCCAAAATTCAATCCATGGAGAAATCAGATATGTTTCTTTCAGTTGTTTCAAAAGTTCTTTAGCTTTATCTTTAAAGGTTTTTGATGATGGCTGTGTCTTTGATTCACTGAAGCCTTCAGAGGAATCATCGAAGTTTATGAAGTAGCCGGATGCAGTTCTGTCAATTGTTCCAATTGGTTCAGCATTTTTGTTTCTTGCATTTTCACTTGGTACTTCATTGTAGATTGGTGTGTCTCTGCTAAATGTTTTTATTTGGGTTTTCAGAGGTCTGAGTTCTATTGCATTGCTGCATAGTCCTTGTTGTTCTTCTGTAGGCGTTTCGAATGTGATGAGCCTCTTCGTAAGAACCTCTGTACTGGTAGCAAACCTTGGTGTTCTGCTACTTATTGGGAGTCCACTTGGCCTACTGTTTGTTATCGGCCACATGTTGTGGTTTTACCAGGTCGATGGATACAACTCGGTTCTCCTTTTTTTTCCAGCAAGTGGCGGTAGCACAACTGATCTTGTCCCGTTGACAGACAAGACAGGAACTGCTTTTCTGTAAGAAGGCCCAAATTCCTTCTTTACCGCGATCTTCTCCCTGACTAGATCCCCGACTTTAGGAATCCAGACAGGTCTTGCTGGGACAGGTGGTGGTTCTTCAGTGGTTGTTGGCTGTTGTTTCAACTTTATGTTGCTCAGGTCTTTTCTTGTTTTGTTTAAGTCCTACAAAATAGCCAAACGGTCTTTGATATCAAAGCTTTTTTCTTCCACCACTGAAGTCTGACTGTCAAGGTTAGAGATAATCATCCTAGTTCCGAATAATAATTCGTACGGACTGAATCTCTTCAGAGAATTTCTTGGCAAGTTATTGAGACTACGTTGGACACTTATTAGATGTTTGACCCACCCAGCTCCCGTACCTAATATCCTTTCTGTTATAGATTGCTTTATGCCTTGGTTTTTTCTTTACACCATCCCGTACCCTCAGGAAGGAAGTGAGAAGATTCCCGCTGGGCTATGCTCATTTGGCCATGTTTCCCCCCATGCCTGAGGGCTAGAGTGGAGACAATGGTCAAACATAGCATGCTCTTAGCGTATATGCCATTTAGACTCGCAAATCTTTGTATAACAGTCCGGACGTCAGCCGAGTGCTGGTGATCTACATTATAAGTGGAACTAGCCTGTATAAGTTAATCGCAACCCTTCCTTTTTACTCCTGATTCTTCCTGGAGTAAACCGACGAGGTATTAAACTGTTTCTCTCCCCACTGCGATCTCTGTTGCAGTTTGGGCAGTTTTTTACAAACATGGTGTGACGCAGACTCATGCCTGGCCACCAGTACCGTGATTGTAATTCTTCCAGAGAATCTTTTAGTTTTAGGTGTCTGAGACCCTCGCCCATATGTGCGTCTGCGATTAACAAGTTTCTCCTGTCCATGTTTGGAATCACTCTATCCCCCACTCCAGGGATTCGAGCAAAAGGGACGGAGTTTGCATCGATTATGTATGTATAATTGAGTGGATAGTTGATCGGTAACGCTGAGCAGTCGCCTTTTGATGACGTTTTCACTGCCAGCACTGTTCCACCGTCAATGTATTTTAATGTACGCTTTTTTCGATCTACGGGAGCCGATTTAGTGGCGGCCGCTGTGGCTGTCTCAGCCAATGAATTCCCTGCAACGTGAACGCCATCACGCTGATGACTCAGTGAGTGTGTCACGTGAGTCTTTGGTAGTTCTTTTTGTAAAAGAGCTATTTGTTCCCAGAGCAGTTTCTGCTTTATTGGTGCATCTGTGTCATCTTTGTAACTGTTTCGAATCCATGTCTGCAAATCCTTGTTATATGATTTGACGCAGTAATATGAATCTGACACTATAAGTGTCGGGCATTCGCGATCCGCATTATCTAGCGCCATTTTCAATGCTATTATTTCAGTTTGTTTTTCTGAATTGGTTTCTACTGAGTGTGATTTTGTTAATAGATGTTTTAGTTTACCTCCGCGCCACACTTCTTTTGTAATCTCACATGTGGGGTTGTATGCCTGTTCTCCCCAAACGGAGGGTTGAGCATGTCCGTCTGTATAGATTACACAGGCGTAATGTCGTAAAGGCAGAATATCGATTGGCAGAGGGTATGTTTTTTCATATTCTAGATTTTTCAATTCTTCTAGTTCTTAGAAAATTGTCAGCCAGGCTATACTTGATAATTCATATCCTACGTACAAGACTGTTAGATGGGCAATTCTGGATTTTTTTAAAGTTGAATTTGTAACCCTCTGCTGCGAACCCAAGTATTATGGTGTTCACTCTCTTCAAGTGAGTCTCCAAGTCATCATCTGTTAAGTAGATGTCATCGACATAAGATAATGCTTCATCATCATATAGTTGTAGTAATTCTGTTACTCTCGCTGAGAATACCCCCGGGCTGTTCTTGTACCCCTGGGCTAACCGACAGAATTGTTTTTGATTGCCATTTATTGAGAATGCAGTTAAATATCTGCTCTCTGGTGCTATGTTTTGACAAAAGAATCCATTAGAGATGTCTAATGTTGTTTTGTATTTTTTGCGCACTATGTTATTCATTAGTGCAGCACTGTGTGAGTTTTGCACTGCAAAAGTTTTGCAACATGTGTTAAGGTGTCGGTAATCCAAAACTAGACGATATGAATTGTCTGGTTTGGAGACCGGAAACAAAGGGTTGTTCATTTGTGAGGTGCAAGTTTCAATCACCCCCTGGTATTCTAGCTGATCTAGTATTTCATTTACCTGTTTTTTAGCTTCTTGCTTAATTGGGTACTGCCTTTGTGCAGTTGGTTGTGATTTTAACTGGATTTTGTGAGGAGGAGAGTCCTCATCCCATCCTACATGATTTTTATATAAGGCAGGAGCTAAAGCCACTGCCCATTTTCTGGCAAGTGTGTATTTTTTATGAATCGGGATATGATTCGAGAAGGCAGGCATAATTATTTCTTCGCCATGAGGGCACTCCCTAACAAACTCTGGTGGCCAGTCTTTTTCAGCTAGAAGGATGTCATAGCCCTCGGATAGGTTATCCCAAAATAGTCCCCTTATTTTCCTAGTCTTATCTCCCTCTATACGTAATGTTATCTCGTATATCTTGTGAGGTTTGCTAACTCTGGTGTCCGCAGTTTCCACTTGAAGATATTCATTCGTGTCCACTGTCTCCAGATGATTCATAAGGACTTTGCGAGCTATGCTCACTTCTGCTGCACTGTCTAGCATTGTCTGAGCCCACTCTCCGTTTTTCAGTTGTGTCCTCAGTATTCTCGGCATTGTTAACTACCTTGATACTGGCTACCTTCTTTTTTGGAAATTGTAATTTCTTTTTTAGTTGAGCAGGTTCCTTGTCTTTGGACTTGGTGTGCTCTTCTCTTTGTTCTGATCGTCCTCTTCTTTCCGATTTCTGCGAGGAAGTCTGAAAAGATTGAGAGGGACGGGTATCAATGTCTTGATATCTATCAGGCTTTTTTATATTATCCCTATTTCTAAGGTTATATCTTTTCCCAGAGGGGTCACTCTGGGGTGACCTGTGTCTTTGGTTCGGAGATTTTTCTCTTCGCCTAGGAGACCTTCCTCTGGACTGGAATTTCTTTTCTTTAGGATTGGATTGTTTGTTTCCATCCCAGTTCTTTTTTGGTGAATTATTATTAAAAAATATTTTTTCTGGACTTTCAGTCAGTTGTGGTTTTACTGGTATTCCACCTAAACTATCTCTACCTAGTTCCTCATAGGATTTTTCTATGATTCTGGCAATTTCAGCTGGTTGGTCTGCTATATCTGTCTCTTTTAACCTCTGGCGGATCGCCACGTTTGCTGCTTCACCTTTTATGTTGGCTAATAATATAGCCGAGACCTGCTTGAAGTCTTTTAGTAATTTCATACCAAGAGTTAAAGCGGGTTCAGGACCATATTCATCTTGAATTTGTTTTAGCACATCTGGTATTACCGAAATGGATGGAACACCGTGCGTTTTTGTGTAGATGGAAGCAAAGACTGTACCCCAAGTGTCACAGTCCTCAATGTGTGGTGCGATTCCCATTGGAAGACAGATAGTCAGAATCCTGTGCTTTTCTAGCGGGGTGGTGTCAGGAAACACCGCCTCTATTTGGGTAATTTTCTGTGCCAACCAGAATGGTATTTGTTCCCGTTTAGCCGGTACTTTACCTAGGCAGGATTGGATGTTCTGTGGTGTAATTTTATTTGTGTTCCCCTGGTGAGGGGTCAGCTGTGGAAGTTTAATCGCTGGCTGAATTGTTGATGTCCGCATCACATACTGAACTAATTGTCTATGAATTTTTATTAATTGTTTTAGCTGTGTTAAAAGGTTTGGTGCAGACATCCCATCGATGTCTGGATGTGGTGTGTATCCGGCTAGGACCGGCCACGTTGCTCCTGGTCTACCTAAAGGACCGAGCCTGGTGATGTGATTGTTATGTTTTAGGGCGCCATCAAATAAGAGCAAATGCTCTTGAAATTTGAGTGGTACTTCCACCTCCTCGAAAGGAGTGTACTCATTAGGAGGTTCCTCTATTTTGTAATAGTGGAAGTACTTTGTTACAGCATTTGCTGCTGGAAAATGTATCCATGAATTGTATACCTCTGTCTGCCGATATTCGTGTGCCTCAATTACGAATATGACTGTGCCACCTCTAGGTGTCAGTCCATTTTCTATAAGTTTCAGGGTTATAGATCTCCTTTTGATGACCGGGATGAGTATTATATCCCCGTCCGCATCTAGTGCTGCAGCATCAGCCGCTGCGAGTTCAGCTGCTAATCTAACTGCCTCTCTTTCTTCTTCATTGTCTGACATTTTACTGTCCTGAAGGTTATTTCTTTTGTTTGCAGATCAGGTTTCTTATGGAAACGAAAGATTAGATGCACAATATTTTGGAACAGTGTATCCTTCAACGTTGACTATACCAAGAACCATACATAGGAGTTCCCTCCTGCGAGGTCTGGCGGATATAACCTTTCACCCACTCCAGACGTCTTTGGAGTATTTGGGAAAAGGGGTCTGAGTGAGAAAGCACGACTGAGTTACTCTAAATGTCTTACGTTAGTTTTATCGCCCTTTCCAAACGCGTTGGGCGCCATGTAGTGTAGTTCCTATCATCCCAATAGGCTCTGCGCATTGGAATAATACCTACAGCAGTAAAGGCCTAGGCCAGACGTTAACTAGGTCTACTACTGTCGATACTAGACTTAAAGTTTTGGGTTTGCCAGCTTAGCTCAGAGTTCACTAGAAACTTTCTCGAATGTTCAGGAAAGAATTAACTCCCCTGATTAGACAAGAAGGGATTTAGCTTCTGACAACCATAGAACATGACAACTTTGCTCTCCCCTAATCAAGAGTATATCTCGAGAGTTGTGTGAACAAAAGGCAATTTATTTTACTCAGTCAGTACGTGCATTCTTAGTCTCATCAGAATGTAGAGAAAAGGAAGAGACGGGCGTGTTCAATAAAAAGGTGTTATTTATTGATCAGTCTCTTTTCTCATACAAGAGAAATGGATCGATATTATTGCAATACTTATAGCTAAGTAAAGTGCATACATTAAAAGCAATAGTATAAAATAATACTGTAAAAACATTGATATGGTTTCTAAGCCATAAGATGTTTTAAATGAATAAGATATATTTATATACACATATACATTTGACTAAACGTACTCAACTGGTGTTTCTAGATACGCCTACCCCGTGTACCTGACCTAAGTCTAATACGAGGGCGGGAATAGAAAGTTACAGTTTAAGTTAAGTTGGTTTTTGCCAAGTAAATAACTAAAGAATTCTCTGTGAGGGGTCATTCAGTTCTGTACCTGGAAGTTAGGATGAATGAGGAATGGTATCTCTCTCTCTGGTCTCGATATTCCAGGCTGCCTGCGAGGGCTACCCAGAAACGCCGGTGCTGGATTCTCGGCAGGAGAAAGCAGCGCGTCTCTCAGCGCGTCAGGAAGGCGGGGCTGCTGCCAGCGGGGTCTGCTCTGCTCTTGGCTTCGGCAAGTATGGCTGCTCCGTCTCGTCACCACGCGTGTGTTTGCATAGGGCAAGATCGGTAATATTTATACCTTTAAGGTGCCGAGATTGACGTAAGGATGGACATAGATACGTCAATAAGGATGTCATACGACTTGCTCGTTAGCACATTCTTTTACTGAAGTTCTCGGTGAAATCAAAACAATGGCCGCAGGGTTTTGCCCAGGTTGTCATAGGTTTGATTTGTTATGAGAACTCCGTATGCCTTATCAGGGGCTGGAGGAATATCGCTTGTCTAATTAGATCGCAAGCGTTATGACCTAATCAGATAACACGTTCCTGTGCCGTAGTGTGACTGCGTCAGATAACGGTATCTGCATCATGGGGGTTTTCTGCCTCATGGGCTGACTGCTAGTTAACTTGTTGGTTTGTTTAACTAGAATAGGGTCAGGAATAGGGGGATCGATTCAGAACCTATAGGAATACATGACAGAACATAAGCCTATAGGGAGGAAGACCACGTGGACCTCCCTTCCTTAGCCTTAAAAGGCCCTGGAGACCACATCCCCCTCGGCTGGCTCATTTACTGTGTCTCAGGTAGCCCACCCCAGGACACATTATTTTCCTTACCCACACCACTGTGGTCAGGGAAACATATGTGTGCTCCCACCTAGCAGGAGCATTTTAAATCTCCTGCTAAATGGGAGCAAACATGCCTTTCCTGATGCATGTAGTGCGGGCAAGGAATGTAAGTCTGCTCATAGCCAGCAGAAAATGTAAACATACGCCTAGCGGCTGGGACCAGACTTCTGTTTCCTAGCCCACACTTATGTGGAGAGGGAACAGATTCTGCTCCCGCCCAAGGGACTAAACATAAATAGCTGCTACCTCTTGTCCGCAACAATGCCGGCTCCCACACTATGTGGTGAGCTGGCTAGGATCATGGGGCCCTGAGGCTCCCCAAGCCGATCCCAATGTGTTGCTTGGTGGGTGCCCTGGGAGAGCACTGGAGCACCCACCTATATTAAAGAAATGTCCTGGGATCAAAGAAGGCTCGGGAGGGGATGCCATCAGTGATTTCATCAATAATGTCATTTGAGATGTCATCAGTGATGCCATAAATTCTGTTATAGAACATGTCACAAGTGATATAAAATGTGAGGTCATAAGCAGTGCATGGCGGGAGAGCAAATTATAGTTAGCTTTACTAACTCTAACTGGTGAATTTCTACATTTTTTTTAGTTCAAAACGTTATGTTGCCACTGACATACTAACCAAACTATGTCACTGCAGCCTTTGTTTTCTTCAGGACGTTTCTAAGGATTTTCTAAATGTAAAGTTAAATATAATAAGAATTCCTAACTATAACATCACTTTAAACTTTGTGTGCTTTCGGTGAATATACATACATATCTTCCAATTCATTATTTTGGGTAATAATATTAATTAGCCCATTTCTCCTAATTCAGATCACTGATTCCCCAACCAGTACTTTGTCCATATGGAAATAGATCAGTCTGCTCTTGTTCAGCAAATACAACTTAAATCCAATGCGAACATCCAATCATCAGATCCTAAAGTTAGTTATAATATCTTTCATCCAATTGATATTAAATGATTAACACAGTCAAGCAGTGTTTCCCAACACCGTTGCTTCTTAAGAGCTGTTAATTAAAAAAAAATGTGAAATCAATCACCATAAAGTGCAGTAAAGCAACAAAAAGTTTCAGACAATCCCATATTTGAGATTATCTAGATGAGACATCTCAATCGTAACAATACAGTTGAAATGACAGCGCCAACATGCATACATGCTATCATTGTGTGAAGCAAGCATATTCAACATAGTCTCATTCAAACCCAACAGTGATCGGTACATACAATAGGAAACCCATGCTATGAATATCCTGAGTACCTAACATTCACTAATGCAAATATTTGTATAGTTCACATTAGTATAGAAAATGTATCCAAATAAAATAGGTGATTCACAAATGTGATACTTCATTGTGACTTAGGAAAATAATACTTCCGAAAAATATTTTTTAAACGCACCATGTTAAACAATGTTAATCATGAAATATAGACCCAAGGTTTGCATTAAAGATTGGTTCCTATTTTTGTCCCAATAACCCCACAATACCACATATTCTTTGTTATATGCGAAGCGGAAGTTAATGAGTAATGGAAAAAGTACATTTGTATATATGAATATTTAGGGCCAGTACCCTAAAAAACCTCTTGTTCTAGGCTATTTTCAATGAGAAAATTTGTCAATTATTAAATATTTTGTTGAAACATAAGATATACTGATTAAGGAACCTGAATAAGTAAGAGAAATTATACTAACTTCCCATTTACCAAAAGAATTGTGAAAAGATTTTCATGTCCCCAGCACTCAGTCGATATTTGTCCAATAATCTCTCAAAAATATTGTTTTCCTCAATGAATTCAAAAGTTCATTTTCATCAAGGAATTCAAACAATATTGTTTTGCAAGCAATCTGAATTTTAAAAGTGATATAACCACCTCCAATCAATCTCTAGTTCGTAATTCCAACTCCATGAAAACAAATATCTATGATAATAATATACGAAAAATGATTCTGTGTCTGAAACACAATTTTTAAATAAATTCTTCTTACTCAGACCAATCACAGATAACCCAACGGTTTTCCATAACGATACGAGGAAATTCACATGGTTAAATACACTAAAAAAACATTCTATATTAGGAACACCCTATGCAGTAATTGTCCAAAGAACAAAGTTAACTATATGTCCACTGTAAAGTGCATGCAATTGAAATTCCCCAAATCTAGTTCCATTCAAGGTGAATAGAATGATTGCAGCCTTTAAGTCCAAAAATGAACACCTCTTCTGGGAAATTGATCCACATACCTTATAAATTGAGTTACCCAGCACCTGCATACTCTCACGGGTGACAAGAAGCGCTTTATAAATCTTCTGATTGATTGACAAATGATTTTCTATAGCACACAATTCGATCCATTAACCCCATGTCAAGGGAAACTAAAGAAAATAAACATTGAACATCCTGAATACATAGCACCACAAAGATTGCATTTAGCTATGATTTCACCAAATAAACGGGTCCCGATTTGACCTCATCATAGTAAACGGCTCGCCTCTCATACCCGATTTTCTTATTGCCTGCCAAACATTCTCTACAGAATCTGACGCCGGATGCGAATATGAAACTGTTTTCAGTTGATTCTCATCATTACTTACTCATATTTTCAACTTTCAGCATATAATTAATTATTATGTTAGACCTCTCACATATTACAACTATCACATAATATGCTTGGAAGCGTAAACACATTGTTTTTTATTCAAGTTAACGAAAACTAAATTACGTTGTATTCGAGCCCTGTCCTTCAAAAAGCATAATGTTATCGATGCCAATACCCTCGTCCTAAATATCTACTGCCATTGCTACAGCATCCTAAAAACAACGAAAAATATCCCTCTCCATTCAAATCTCTAAATTTAAACTGGAAAAGAAAAGAAAACAAACTCTCGTAACATCATTCATCCCAATCTGCAACATTTGAATAAGAAAGATATACTTTCATAAGTTGAGAATGGAAATGTAATAAACAAACCTAATTACCCATCTGATTAAAAAGACTCTTTACTCGAACCCCATCCTTCGGGGCTTGATAGCGTCATTCCAAACTCACAATTGTCAAAAAGGAGCTGATAAGACCCGGTCAGTGATATATATCACTATTATATGAGCAACTTAAGGCATATGAGCCACCAGAGACAATAAGGTGTTCAAGAGAAGGGGGCTGTGGATGAAGAAGAGTATCACAGAATAACGTAACCGATTTATCGAGGCAGAGATGTATGATATCATATTTCCAGAAGAGGTGCAGTGACTACAAGAAAGTTGCATGGCCAAATTGAGGGCAGTTTGAAAGTCTGAGCATGATAGTTTGAGAGATGCCAAAATAGTTTTATAATGCACATGTTGTGTATTGTGTTGGGAGGTGAGATTAGATTGCTGGGTGATAGGTGATTGTCTACACAATTAAAAGTTTTAAGGAGAAGGGTTACCGATTAAAGGAGGCTATGAAGAAAATAGGGAGTATGAGGGACTGTAGTCAGGCAAGGGTGGGCTAAGATGCTGGTGATTCTGGAAACTGCGAGAAGTATAAAGAACAAAGGATATAAATCAGAATAATGAAATTGGGTGATATGCTGAGGTACTATCAGCAAAGCTCAATATTAAGAGTACAGATACACTGATTTAGTGTTTGGTGGATTGGTTATTCTGGCAAAAATGTGACTGATGTCCTGCTCCCTTATTACAAGTGCATTATATCCTACAGCTTTTGTAATAAGATACATAGGATATCCATCACGTTTGAGATAGGGTATCTGTTTGCCAATCTGAGAGCATTGATGCATAATGGGTGTTGTGTCACATTACAGAGGCTCCTGTACTAGTACAGTAACAACAATCATTTTTTATTTATTATGGAAATTCTTTTGGTAATACTTCTGACACTGATACAAAATACACACAGCTACACTCTGCATACAGCAAGGCAGCAGCAACTATGTCCCAACATGTGTACAGCCTTAAGAGATTGTAGTGGTCCAGTTGGAGCCCTCCCCCTGTGTCCCCTATGACATCATGTCCGATGGGTCCAACAGATTCAACTTGCATCCTACATAGAATTCCAGGGTTGGCAGATCTGTTCCCATTTGGTCAGGCATCCTCTACTTGCATAAATGTGCTTTTGAATCAGAGAACACCAGTCCACATCCTTTCTTAATTGTATTAAATCTGCTGGGATCAGCGCGCCCCGTCGCTGGACCACATGTCTCCTGGCAAGAATTAGACCCACTCCACGAAGGATTTTTTCATTACCAATCCCTAGATATCAAGAATCTCTGCTTTACTGCAAAGGGCTCTAAAAGCCTATTATATTGGTAAGACAATGTTCTATCACTACCCAAAATTGCTTCAATACTGAGCAGTACGACATCATGTGTGGGAGAGTTATCTCTGTCTGCAGTTCCATAAACAGCGATAGTTCAGCCACAGCCACTTCCTGGACAGAGGCAATCTTGTTAATTATTCCCTTGCACGAATCTTAAGCCTGCCTTTATTACCGCATCCCATGCTGGGGCAGTCGCTTTCTCCCACTCCCCATATACGAAAGTACCCAGGAGCATATCACAGTCCCACAATAGTGTTGATCACATCAATCATAAAGATGTATGTTGACTTTAATTAGTTAATGGTAGGAGCGGCCGGTGCACATAAGAGCGGTGCGGCAGTGGGGCCGGTTGTGGGAATTTCGACAGACGACAAGGGAACATTAATCATTAAATTTTCCCTCATGGTCGTCTGTCGAAATCCCCATTCAACCGGCCCCACTGCCCCATTGCTCTTACCTGCATGGGTCACTTCTGCTTAAGTGCACGGTTGAAAAGCATGAATGGTTCAAGGTACCCTAGCAATGATTGGGTACAATCATATGGAGCATAGGATGCAGCAGTACCAATTGTGCAATGATCGTCAAATTGTACAGAAGGGTGTGTATGGAGCCCATGCATTGAATTGTACAATCAAAGTTGAAATACCTGGCTGCCGGCCCACCAAACATTTATGTCACTAACAAAAAGCCTACTTAATTTCCATGCATTTTTAATCTATGTTAGAGTTCATAATTTCATAATTCTATAAGGCTTTAAATTCGTAGGTCATAGCTACCTGACAATATGTTGCAAGCATGCCTGGAACTACTGTTTGAAAACAACGTTTTCGAATAAATCCCTTTTGCAAGTCACACACCCACTGGCAATAACATGCGTCATTTAAAAACGACTTCATCAATGTGCTTTTCTTTCCTTCTAGCCGTACAGCAACATTGTCACAGAAATTCTTCCATTGTCTGATCCATTGTGCTGAGAATAAACGTGTTAGAGTCTTGATTACCTCACAAATAAATCTGGCTAACTGGTATATTAATTAAAATGCATAGTTTTGAGGCTATTCTGGACTATTTATATGTGATTTAATTCATATCAGCAGCTAATTTGTATTTAATGCAAACTAATGGGTTTTATGTAAATGGAGCATGTGGCAGTCTATTTGAAAAACAAATTATCTCTAGTTTCATTTCAGTTATTTTAATTAAATTTAAGTCGTATGTATGTGTGAGGGAGAGAGAGTATGTGTACGTGAGTAGGCTGTGTGACTGGGTGTCTGTATTTTATACAAAATGTTAATGATTAAATCAAATTTGAGACTTCGGAATTTGAAGTTATTTTATTTAGCACGAATGTATTTGTACGGTTTAGGGGTTTTAATGGTATAAGATATATATAACAATAAACTCATTACACTGATTCATTTTTGTGAATTATGTATTTGCTATACAGGTTCTTTATGAATTAGGGTTTCACGAAACTATCAGAATATAGAACGTCAGTGCACGCAATGGGAAAACAGAAAACGAGTTAACTAATATCCTAGGAGACCTCCATATTGAATAACATATAACCACATTCCAATTAAGCATAACATATGTTTATCATGGTGAAACGAGACGATAATGTTTATGTTTTATTTACTTTGTGTTCTATAGATGGATAATGATTGGCTCATACCACTGTCCAGATGTCTATAAAGATAATTATGCAAAATATAGAGAAATATTTTGGTAAATAATATCAATTTGATTTGATGTTTAGAATGAATATGCCCATTGCTAATTCAATGACTATGATGGAGTAATTTAGATGGAGCTTAGGTCACAATGCAATGGCAAATTTGAACAAGCATGTGAAAAGCCAATAGGTTTCGGCTCTAAAAGATTGACCTACTAGCTTTGCAAATGCTTTTGTTATTGACATTAACATGGCAAAATACCTGCCAGTATATCACAATGCATTATCATTTTTTTAAAGGGTTTTCTGCTAAAAATAAACAATTCCAAGGTGGTTGCTGATGAGTGCAGATTTTATATTACTCATGAGTTACCGGTGCCAATTTTGACATTTTTAATTCAACGTACAAACATGGCTGGTGTCCATGTTAGAATGGTAAATGTTAGAAATGGGGGTCTCCAGTTGGCAGAGGTAGGTACCTTTGTCCAAGTAGGGGCCTTCTTCCTAGTCAAGGTAAGGGTGATACACTTCTAAAATAACCCCTGCTCACCCCCTTGGTAGCTTGGCACGAGCAGACAGGCTTATCTCAGAGGCAGAGTGTAAAGCATTTGTGAACACAAACAGTAATACAGTGAAAACACTACAAATGGACACCTGACCAGTCTAGAAAAATAAGTAATCTTTATCTAAACCAAACAAGACCAAAACTACAAAAATCCACAATACAGTTATCAAGATATCCTTAAAAATAGGTTATTCACTCAAGTAAAGTTTGTAGCAACAAATAACTCCACCTGGATGTGCAATTTGGGACAGTGCGTCTTGCTCTTCATGAGGAGTGCCCACAGCTTTGGTGCAGGTTACTGGGTCGCTCGCCGGCGTCGGTGTTGCAATTTCCTTCTGTGTCAGCTGAAACTACAGTTCCAGATGCAGAAAGACAGAAGAAATGAAGTCTTTGTGTCCCTGAGACTTCAGAACAGGAGGCAAGCACTATTTCAAGCCCTTGAAGATCATCCTCAAGCAGGGGACTGAGCAAACCACAAAGTCCTTCTCCTTTCCTTGGCAGCAAGTACTCACTGCAGGCCAACCCCAAACAGCAAAACAGCATGGGGGCAGTTTTCCTCCTCAGCTTCTCCGGCTCTTCTCCTTGGTAAAGGTTCCTCATCATTCCCAAAAGTGATCAAAAGTTCTCGGGTCTGGGCCCCAATATTTATACTATAAAATCCTTTGGTGGCAGAGAAACCCTCTGATCAGTCAAATCCAGTTCTGTCCTCTCTGGTGCAGCTTCCTGTCAGGAGGTGGAGACAGTATTGTGGAAGGCAGACCAGGCCCATTCAGGTGAGAGGAAATCTCCTCCCCCTATTCAACCCAGCACTGACTCATCAGACTCTCTGGAGCCATTGCACCTCCCAGCCCCAGCCCCTGGCACTCCAAACCCAGACAGTAAATCCACATCCCAGCAGAGGCACACTGGATGGCTAAACAAGAAAACACTTACTTTCTAAAAGTGGTATTTTTAAACACAGAATGTAAAAATCACCCTCACCAAAAGATGCATTTTAACATTCTGATTTGAGGCATACTAAACGTTATTTTCCTACCTTTTTCCCAGGGGTAGTTAGGCTTATAGGATGTTAAAAACAAACTCCCATTCAGTCCTATGGTTATAGGTAGCCTTGCAATAGTGAAAAAATGAAATTGCCATTATTTCACTATCAGGACATGCCACACACATCATGGCATGTTCTACATGTCATATATATGCACCCTGCCCACAGGGGTACCATAAGCCTACCTTAGGGGTGAGTAACATTTAAGAAGAGGGAAGGTTAGGGCCTGGCAAGTGGGAGCACTTGCCAAATTGACATGACAGTACTAGAATACCTAAAGATACTGCAGAGGCAGATCTGAGTCACATTTAGAGGTTGCTTTTGTGGGCGGCACAATCAAAGCTGCAGGCCCACTAGCAGCATATGATTTGCAGGCCCTGGGCACACACAGTGCACTGTACTAGGGACTGCCTAGTAAATCAAATATGCCAATCATGGAAACACAAATCCATAACAATAATTTACAAAGGGAGCACTTGCACTTTGGCACTGCACTGCAGTGGTGAAGTGCCCAAAACATCTAGGCCAGTCCAACACACAGCAAAAACACTTGAGGTCAAGGCACAAAATACAGGGGAAACCCACGCCATCGATGCCAGGTCTAACACTAAACTGAAATAAAAAAGGAAAAAATAAAGTGTGTGCCAGCACAAAAACAAAATAAACAATGGTCTAGTTGTTCTCAAGGTGCGTCAGTCGTGTCATAATGGGAAGTTTTTACTTTTTGTATCTGGGCATCCCACGTTCTTGGACACAGAGCAGACAGTGCCATGGGTCTGATTTTGTCTCACTACCTGGAATTATGCTGCATCAGTAGGATTGAGTCCATGAGTTAGGATGCAAGGCTATCTGTTAGCTCTTTTTTTTAAGGTGAATGGTGCTGTGCTGAAGCGACTTGTGGATTGGTTTCTTCATAGGTCGAAATGTCAACATTTTCATGGTATTATCCTATGGACATTGTTGTGAATAATGATATACTCAGACTTGAGCTGTTATTCATTGTGGATATTTCATGCAATTAGGATGTGTATAAATCTATATATGTAAAAATAGTTGTTTGTTCTTGCACTGAGTGCCTTAATTGCACCCTGTGCCACCTACACTGATTGTTCTACATTGACATGATAGTTTGGGTCCATTGTCTCATTTATTGATATACAATTTTACCTACTGTGGAATTGTAGGTATCACCCCATATCAGCCATGCAATCTTGACTCCAGTGGCATAGTTAGCATGGGACCCACGTCTGGGCATGCCCGTCCCACTCGGGGTGATAAATGCAAAAAGAGCATTTGATGGATGGAATGCTGAACAATGTCAAACATTCACCCCGGTACATAGATCTGGGCCTAAATCCATTATTTTTTGGCTCACCGTGTAATTCCAGTTTGGACACAGTAATATACAAATCAGTCTTGACTCTGCCCCCAATGGGAACAGTCCAGCCTGAACTGCTATGCCAGGTCCTCCCTGGACCGCAAACAAGCATTGTGGGACAGGTTTTGGAGCATCACCCCTCATCAGCCAGGCTAGCTTGAATCCAGTGACACTGTGAGCCACTGGACCCACGTCTCGGGCATACCCTGTGCACTTAGGGTGAGAAAACAAAAGACACACAAATGATGGACAGAATGCAGAGCAAGTCAAACATTTATCCCCAGTCAAGAGATCTGGGTTACATCCATCATTCTTACACTCACCATCGCTCCCCAGTTTGGACCCAGCAATATGCAAATCAGTCTGGACCCCTTGCTACATGTAATTCCAGTTTGGACACAGTAATATACAAATCAGTCTTGACTCTGCCCCCAATGGGAACAGTCCAACCTGAACTGCCAAGCCAGGTCTTCACTGGACCGGAAAGAAGCATACTGAGACTGGGTTAGGGGCATTACCCCTCATCAGCCAGGCTAGCTTGAATCCAGTGACACACTGAGACCGAGACCCACGTCTGGGAATACCCGGCACACTTATGGCAAGAAAACAAAAGACACACAGATGACGGACAGAATTCAGGGCAAATCATAAATTCACCCCCAGTCAAGAGACCTGGGTTAAATTCATTGTTTTTTGCTCACCTTGCCACCCCAGTGTGGACCCAAGCATATGCAAATCAGTCTTGCCCTGTTCCTTATGGGAACAGTCCAACCCGTACTGCCAAGCCAGGTCCAACCGGGACCAGAAACAAGCATTCTACTACAGGTTTCTCGGCATCACCAATCATCAGCCAGGCTAGCTTAAATCCAGTGACACAGTGAGCCCGGGACCCATGTCTGGGCATACCAAGCACACTTAGGGCGAGAAATGAAAAGACACACAGATGATGGATGGAATTCAGAATAAATCAAACAGTAACCTCCAGTCAAGACATGTGGGTTATATCAATTGTTCCTTTGCTCACCATGGAGGACGTGGCAAGGCAGTTCGGGCTGGACTGCGCCACACGGGGAACAGGGTCAAGACTGGTTTGCTTAAGACTGGGTCTAAACTGGTGTGGCATGCACAAAACACAATGGATTTAACCCAGATCAGTGACTGGGGGTGAAGGTTAGATTAATTCATCATTCTGTCCATCATCTTTTCTTTTTGCGTCAAAGTGTCAGTTGGCCAGTTGGAGCCCGCCATAATCCCTTTACGCTGTTGGGATTATGATGTCGGTTTCAGACTGGCTTTCCATGTCTGGCTTTCTGACATGGGAAGCCTGTCAGAGAGGGACTTAAAGGGCCTGTAGCAGGGCCCCCATCCATTTGTGGCCTCCGGTTGGGGGCCTGAGGGCACCTATGGTGCCCCTCAAATATCTGCGCTGTGTGAAATCCACCGTGAGGAGCCTGCCACACAGTACAGGGATTCACAGAAACTTCAACCGCAGCACAAGCTCCCATAGAGAAATTAGAGTTTTGCAACCACACCATGTGTGGTTGCATAGTAAAAAGGGGTGCGGAACCGCCAACCTATGGTCGGTTGGTTCTCACACTGAGACGGTTGTCCGCCCAACATCGTAATAGGCCCCAAAGTATTAGTGTTTAATGGTCAACTGTGACAAAGGCAGCTGAGAGGCCCAAGAGAAGTAGTGCAGTAACCCCATTCTGGTCAACTGTGTTTTTAAGGTCATCATAGATGGCAATTAGGGCAGATTCTGTGCCTCTTGCTGGACAGAATTGTGTTTGCAAGTCTGAAACAATGGAAATATCTTCAATAAATTCTGTCATCTGGGTGAATGCTGCTCTTTCTATCAGTTTGCACATGAAAAGTCCATTTGTAATTGGTCTGTAGTTGTCAGTGTTCAGCAGGTCCAGGTTTGTTTTATATAGTAATGGGCGTGTGTATGCCTTGTTTAGGTTTTTTCAAAATATTCCAGTTGTTAAGGAATTGTTGATGATTCTTCTTACTGGTTTGACAGCTGAGGTAGTTAGAAGAAATAGCATGAGGGCTTGTGGTGCACATGGGTCAGATGGGCTGCTAGTAGGCATGTTGCTTTGACCAGATCCATTAATTCATTTTGTGATATTTGTTGGAAGAAATATAGAGGATGGGTTAGCTGCTCTTGGAGTGTTTTTTTGGCAGAGGGCGAGTGCTGGTGGTTTTCTGTTGCTTTACATAGAAGTCCAACATGTCTGTTTTGGTTGTGTAATGATTTATCAGTTTGTCTGTGAATTTTTCAATAAATGCTTAATTAACATGTACATTCATTAAAGGAATAAATTGCTTCTCACCTTACTCCTCTATAAAACCAACATACCAATACAGCAACAGAAATTAATAATTAAGGTACGCAAAAATAGAAAATATGATGAAAATCACAACTTAAACATAAATAAATAAAATAACAATCAATTAAACATTTACATAAATAATACATAATCAATATTTGTTTTACATAAAAGCTTAATTAAGGATCAGAAAGAATAATGTATAATTTAAATATGTTATTATATACATAAAAAGCAATATTCTTACCTTTGATATTTTTCACAATATTTTTTTACTGTGAAAATATATTTGCATAATATTGATGTCACACAATATTTTAATTCACTATCCATTACAGCACAATGGAGCATTAGTGTGAAATAATAAATCCAATTCATCGAGTGAAGAGTGGATATTCCCAGGACTAGATGTTTCCTGGTAAATTGGGCATAGTCACAAACTCAAGAGTATGCTTTTATTCTCTTAATACTCACTCGTTCCTTCCCAACTTGAAAATAGATGGAGATATACTCCTGCCAACAGCATGAGTAAATCCATTTACAGGGAAGAGAGGGCACCCCTAAAAGTGTTGAGGATGTAGACACAGACTTTTCTTCACAGGAAAACATATTTTCCCCATTGAGTACAACATATAAAAGTATTTTCCTTTTTATAGAGAACATAGCATTTTTTAGAACGAGTGTTGGACTTGGCCCTTGCTGCAGGGCCACCCCAGAATCTTCGCCTTCCTTTGATGAACCTGTTTTTGTTGGTTTTTAGGACTCTGTACACTTCTTCCCTGCTAACCAGTGATAGCGTGTTTGTGCTTTCCCTTCATACATGGTAAAACAGACTTAAACCTGATTGGGTTATTTAATTTATTTGTAAGTCTCTATGGAATCGTACTACCCGCACCCAGGGCCTGTTAATTAAATGTTACTAGTGGGCTGCAGCACTCATTGGACCACCCACTGATGCAGCCTTTAAACAAATATATCTAATGCCAGCAACTAAAGCCTGTACAGCAGTTTTAGCCTGCCCACTTGCCCTGAAAAAATAAACATCTTGCCAGGCCTAAACCTTCTTTTTTAATACTTATAAGTTATTTCTAGGTTAGGACCTAAGGGCTCAGAGGGCAGGGTAGATCGTATTTAAAATTAGTATATATGTGAATTTAACTTTTACATGTCCTGACACTAAAAAAACATCTAAAGTTGTCTTCTCAGTGTTGTACAGCTATCTCAACCATAGACTAGCACTGGGTTATTTTATTACACATAATACGTGCTAATTTCAGATGGGAAACAGATAGAGAGGATGTTTACACTCAAATTAATTGTAATTTAAAATACTCTTTAATGGTAAAGTTGGATTTTTAATGACTAATCTGAAAATGTCACTCTTAGAAATTTGGCATTTTCCAACCCAAAACCAACTGTGCTTACTTTCCCTTGCCCTGTGTCACATGACTGTGAAAGGCTCTGCTGTTGAGGTTTGTGTCTTGCTTTCAGACAGGCAACACAAGACCTGTACTTTACACCAACCATCTACAACAATTAACCAATGCAAAGCTCCAGTGATAAACTGCTCTTTGTGTGACAGGAATGACCATATGCGACACACGACCTGCTCTTCGCATCAACAGCCTCCTCCCCGCCGCCTACTCCAATGAGAGTAAAACTCTTCTTGTTGGACTTGAGAAGTTACCTCTTTAGTAGGACTAAACTGGTCCCTGTATACAACCCATGCCTCATCGAGGTTCGCCTGAGCTCATGAATTTCCCATTGTCTAGTGCAAGAAGGTAACAGTGGGTGGCACTTTCTGCTTGTTGGTGCTATTTTCAATAAACATTTGAAATTCATTAGCTCTGATTCTACTGTTTGGATTCTTGTTTTTCTATTATTATATTATTTATTAACACTTACTCTATTTTTCTAAATTGGTTTTGGATTTGTTTGTATTGTGTTTTTATTTTATTATGGTTTGTGTGTTGCATAAATACTTTACACATCCTCTGCATGTTAAGACTGACTATTGTGTGCCAAGCTACCAGGGGGTTAAGCACAGGTTAATTTAGTGATTTTTGAGGGGCTTCTGCCCTTCTCAACAAATTACGCAATTTCTTACAATGTGTAATTGAACAAGAAGTGCATTTATGCCTGCAAAAATGCTTCAATGGATACACTGACAGAAATTCACAAATGTGTTCCGGAGACATGGATCAAATGCTCAGACCATCACTTCTTTAGATGTGAACTTATAGAAAACCTCCTCATAGAGATGTGATTGCTTCCAGTGGTATAGTAGATATCTAATATTGACACTCTTTTTCTTCTTTAGAGAGTAATCGGTGTGGTAGACAGAAAGACAGCAAAAAACATACGATGTAGCCCACAACAGAACTTCACTGTAAATTTGCAGATAGCTCTTGATGAAGCCTTTTATGTATGTTTGGTCACCAAATCTTCTTCTTTGCTCTTTCTTTTGCTGAATGTTGTGCACGTAGAAAGCCAATACAATTGGACAGCTCTACAAAAATATTGTAAGACGGAACATAATTTAGCCCAGCAGATATAAACAAATTAGCATTAAAAATGATAGCTAGGTTTAGCTGATACTGCACGATCTGCTAATATGAAAAGACTTGAGATGAAGGTATGGTATAAGAATACTGATGTCAGAACACCGCCTGATGGTAAATAATTTGCCTCAAATATTATTTACAAAATATCACCCAGTTGGTAATAAAGAGCATATAATCTTTACCCAATGTTACAATATGCTTGTAAATTATATTTAGGTCACTATAATTATGTCAGATGACATATCTACATATAATTATTTGACATAGACCAGGAGTATTCTTTCAGCAGAGCCCCCCTTGACTCCATCAATGAAATACATCTTCTGATGGGCTAATGGAGTAGGGGCCGATTGAGAAAGGACATTACATCATCTGCCCTATTTAGGGTGGATGGTCCAATGCCTTTTTTCCTTTCTGTTACTGCCAGGGAAAACCTGGTGGTGAGGGATAGGATGGGGGAAAGAAATAATGACCCCCCATACCATGGGAGAAAACTCCCCATGGTGTTGTGGTCATTCTGTTTATATTTTTCAAAAACAAACTCTTGCTTTGTGGAAAACAACATTATAGGTTTAGTGGACAGCCATCAAATCTGATAACAGCCGTACTTCAAATTTCCATTACTTTCAATGTTTAGAGATGACCACAGGGCTGGAGGTCACCTAGAAATTTGGCGGGCAGTGTACCCTCTGGTTAACAATGTAATGTAATGGCATATGTAACATCCCTCCACCATCCCAACAAGCACTGCTTAATCCTCCAAACCTAGGGCCCGATTCATGAAGGTAAACGGAGATGAATGTCTAACTATAAAACTATCAGTATTCACAAAGGGAATTTACAAGTAGTAAAGTTAGACTTTTGTCTCAGTTTTGGTCTCAAACTACTCATAAATGCCCTTTATGAATACCGAAAGTCATAAAGTTAGACTTTTGTCTTAGTTTACCTTTGTGAATCGGGCCCCTAGTTCAGGCCCTTAACTATGTAAATAAAAGGAATTTAATCACTAATTTCAGGTTTTCTGTCAAGAATTATAACACATTTAACCTGCAATAAAGAGAACATAGAAATACCTTGTTAAGCTGGCTGGATTTTGATTATTTCTGGACAGAAAATAACTCAATGTGGAGCTAACCAAAAGAAACACAAAATGTGTCCTTAATGTAAATGATATGTTTAAAACTAAGATTTATATATGAAGGAGAGCTTTGTAAAGGTCTGTAGGTTTCTGAAGTGTTATTCTATTTAACAATGTTCTGACCATAGGAGTTCGATCTCAGAGCCAGGGTAAAGAATCCTTCATATTGATTTTAAAATCTACATATCTTTTTTCGCACTGCAATGTTTCAGTTTAGAGAGGACAGGAAATGTATCTCCAAAATCATAGAATCACATGAAGCACTATGAGCCAGCCATAATTGTACCCATTCAATAAGGGTCTATCCCAGGCTGAAATTTATCATCCTTATTCAAACACTGAAAAAGGCTGTGCATCTTATAATTCAAGAAAAAAATCTGATGTCATGTATGATGGTTAGTGAAAAAAAAGCATTTGACCATATAACGTAGATTGTTTCAGAACAAACATGTGGTGTAAATTATAATAGAGCACTCATATTCATGTTTAATGTATTAAGCTATCAATTGCTGAAATACGGAAAATCATATCAATTTAAAATAAGCTGGGCAGGCATTGGTGCCTTGCTTCTCCCTTATTTTCTACTGTATTGATGGCTTGGTTACATGCATCATACAAAATGCTGCCCTCGTTTTACATTTAATGAATTAAAGATAAAATTCTAATGGTATAATGATATCCTATTTATTTATTCTGAAGAAGATGACTAATATGAGTACCAAATTGATTGCTGAATATGGACCTACGTCTGAATGTGAAGTAGTACAGCAGGCACAAACAAAGGCACTGGAATGTATCAATAACATCTAAATTTGGTAAAATTGAATAATTGGTTTACTCAAAACCAACCTTTCAGTGGGCTGAAAATGTCCAAAAAAAGATTGAAAATCTTAGTTTGAGGAAAAAGGGTAAGGTCACCACATTATTCAGGCAGGTTATAAAGTAGGTCATCATATGAAATAAATAACATCTTTATTCTTTATACACAATATTATACACTGAAGTACTTTTGGAAAAAACACATATAAAGTAGGTCATCATATGAAATAAATAAGTTCTTGATTTTGTATACACCGTATTATAAACTGAAGTACTTTTGGAAAGACCCATGTATGCTAAGAATGATCACAAGAGGAACCTATTGATTTAAACTTGTTATGGGTAACAATGTCCAAGATGGATGAAGCTCTAGCTATAATACCACTCAAAGGTAAAAGAAATAAGTTTACTACTGGAACTGTACTTAATTATGATTGGAAATATAATCATTTAGTGACTGCAGAATGCTCCACCAGGGTGATGGATTAATGGTATAAAGTTTGTTAAATCAAATGTAGAAGTTTAAAAGATGCCCAGATACAAAAAAAATCAAGAAGTCAGATTTGACTGATAATTTACAGAAGGTACATTTACTGTATCATTTGAGTAATTTACCATATTATGGAGGCAGGGATTTGCTTGTCTTCTGATGATAGCAGTACCCAAGCACATGTTTATAGAACACTTTGGAGGCCGTAGTGGTATGCCAGGATTTTGCAATATAGAAAAAAAAAGAAATGAGCAAATGTTTTCTGCCATTGCTCTAACTGAACTAACACACATTAAAACAATGAATTCTAACAGCAAGATTGCCCTTGGATGTGTGCTCTTGATCTCGATAAGAAGAATAAGGTACTCCTACTCCTCATTGTTAGCTGGAGCCCGGACAAAAATCTGGCACAGTTTGACAAAACTTTTGCTAACTTTCCGAAGGATTGATTCAAACCTTGCCAGTCAAGCCTGGATAGTTTTTTTTTAAATCCATCAAGAAGGGAAAAAGTCAAAGCCATGTTAATTTCCATAGGATCAATAATGATGTATGCACAGCAAAAGCTCTTGAAAGTGTACACTGAAATTACATAAGAAGAAGTGGCCATCTTCAGTTCACAATACAGTTGCGGTTTCATTAAAATAATTAATGCTTTTTGGGAAAAGTGAGAAAACAATTTGTTCACTGAGGTAAAAAATGCATGTTGTAAGAGACTGTTAAAATAATGAATTTACATTTTTGAGAAATATGTTTGGTTAGTGACTTCCTCAATTTTATTTTTTAATACACAAACATTACACATTATAAACGTATAACTATAACTACAATTTAAAATATATGCACCACGTTCAAATTACTATAAGTTGCACACCTCCAAAAACAGTCTTGTTACTCACTTGCCAAACTACATTAACTATATTGCATGGCTTTTCCATGAACTGGTTATACCCTTGCATACTACATCACTCACAGCATGTGAAATGATTCGTAGAACTTTTCAAATGACATCATTTGTCACAACACAGTGCATGATAGAGTGCATGAAAACAGTGTGTAATGAGGTGTGCTACTTATAATAATTTGAAAGTTGTGGATAAATGAAGGAGCGTTTAAACTATAGCTGTAGGATAGTTTAGTTTATGTAGTTTAAGCTTGGATTGTAAAGGCAAAAAAAAAAGTTTTCCTAACTATAACTAAGCTTTAACGTTTGGTTTTTGTCATTGAATTTCAGTCGTTATTTTAATATTTGTAATGAAAAATGTGTTTCAAATCGTAGTGTCCAGTGTCGCGAGTGGAGAGTTGCTATGTGGAGTGTTGTACAGTACAGAGGAGGAGAGGAGAATGTTGTAAAGTCTATTGTTATATGTAATAGAGTGGAGTAGAGCAGAGTGTATTGGTGTTTCGTACACTGTACTAAAGTGTTATATGGTATAGTGGCATGGTGTCTCATTTAGTGGGGTCAGTATCGTAGACTGGAGCAGCAAGTTATAGAATGGGTTGGCATGTTAAACAGTGGAGTACGGTATTGTAGACTGTCAAAGAGTAGAGTTGAGTATTTTAGAGTAGAGTAGGGTGAAGCAGAGTGTCTTGGAATGGAGTATAGTCAAATGGAGTATTAGAGTCCAGTGGAGAAGAGCGCCGTAGAGTGGGGTGCTGTGTTATATAGTGGAATGGCGTATCTTAGATAAATGGTGTGGCATTTCATCAAGTGTCATACAGTGTAGTACAGTGGCCTAGGCTGGATGGGCATAGAGTGAAGTAGAATTTCATAGAGTGTAGTGCAGTGTTTAGGAGTGAATTTGCATACAGTGGAGTAGAGTGTCAGACAGTGGAGTTGTGTAGACTGGAGTATAGTACAGTGGGATGAAGTGTTGTATTGTATTGTAATTGCATTTATATAGCGCTTACTACCCCTGACAAGGCGTCAAAGCGCTTTTTCGGCAAGTAGCATGGGTCCCATAGAGGATTAGTGTTGAATTAGTATAGTGAAACAAGCAAGTACATTTTAAGTGGTGGATAGGTTAGTCAGTTATTTGGATTTGGAATGATAGCAGAAGGATAGAGGAGGACAAAGGTTTGTATTTATATAGCGATTGTTGACGCACGCTATTCAGGGAGCCTACAAAGGATTAGTGGTGAATTAATATGGTGAAATATGAAGTCATTTCAGTGGTGGATATTAGTCAGTTACTTGGAGTGAGAAGGATAGCGGAGGGATAAAAGGGGAAGAAAGATTTGCATTCATATAGCACTTGTTACCCCTGTTGGGTGTTGAATAGCTTTTCTGGTGAGTAGCACGCCACTCCGGAACCCATAAAGGATTACTGTAGAAAATTAGTATAGTAAAAAAAAATGAAGTAATTTGAGTAGTGGATATGTTATTCAGTTATTTGGGTAGTATATTAGTATAGTTTAATATGGAATTTGAGAAGTGAACATGTTAGTCTGTAAATTTTGATTGAAAAGGATAACAGAGTGAAAGTATTTTTTAGGTCTTAGCAATAGGAGGAGGCTTTTGGATGGGTATAAAGGAGTTTTGGAGGGGAGGACTCAGAGGAAAGAGTTTAGAAAGGTTTGTTTTAGGGGATCAGTATAGTAAAAGAGGTGTCAGATGATACAAGGAGGGGTAGAATAGGAGAGAGTTTAGAAAAGGTTATTTTGGCAATCCTAGTAGTGGTATAGGGTTTGGGATAAATTAGAGAGTGGATGTAGAGGATATATTGATAGATGTATATGATCAGAGATAGGGTAGTGCATTGGAAGGAGTAGTAGAAGAAGTTTGAGATGAGTCAGAAGGTTGGGCAAGAAGATATATTGAGCGAAGTATAGGCTGAGAAATAGGGTAGTGCATTGGAAAGGCTAAATTAGAAGAAAGTGATAATATGTAGATCCATAATTACATTGAAAGTATATATGTTGCAAGAGTTACAAAGTGTGGTGGTGTGCAGTGTGTATGTTGTGCGTTAGTGTTATTATGGTAGAAGGGAGAGGAGGGTGTTTGTTGGACAACTGATGGAAGGTCTGTTAGGTGTAATTCAGCAGGAAGAGTGTGTCTGAATGGGATGTAGTTATGTATGGTGTTGATTGGTGTTGTGTTAGTGATGAGTGTATTGGTTAGTGGTATAGGATAGAGTTGTGTACTGTTTGTAGGTGATGGTGGATATGTGTGGTAGTTGGGAAAGTAGGGTGTGTAGATGTGGTTTGGTTGGGTTTGTAGTGCAGGCTGGTACATTAATCTGTGTATAGTGTGGTCCGTGGTGTACATTTGGTGTGAGTGTGTTGCTCTGTTTGTGGATGTGGATGGTGTGGGCTGGGTATTGCTAAATGAGAAAAAGGGCAGCATTTCTGGCCCTAGTCCCAACCAATCTCGCACAGGATCAAACAGGCAACTGCCCCCGTCCTCTCTGCCCTTAACAGGCTCCTTCTGACCCTGATGCTCATTTCACAGAAATTAAACCTCAATGCGAATCACATACACATATAAACACAGCAGGTGGCCCAGTTGAAACTTGATTTATGTAAGCTAAAATGAGCCTAACTTCTTCTGCTTGGCCAAAGGCAAAGGCAAAGCAAGTGTGTTTTCTCTTGTATTCCACATTGAAAAATAATCTAAAATCCTTAATGGAGGTGAATGCATTGTTGATCTATTGGAGTGCAATCCGATCTGTAGAGAATGTGATGAGTGGTTTCTTTCTATGAGTATGCAAATGCCCAATGCCTCATTTTCCTTAATAGTATGCAAAGGTTTACCTTCTTTTCCTAAATAGACAGACAGCTTACCAAAAGGCCTCCGAGTGCGTCTTGCCCCGATTTTAGTGACACTTCCTTGATGCAGAGGAATTTCGAAGATATCTCCAGCAAACAAAAAAGCACTTAGTTCAAATAGTTAGGAGGAATGCCCTTGTTTAGTGGAGATTCCCCTCTTTGTAGTCTCATCCTGTTATGTAGACAGGGTTTTGTGTTAACACAGATTTTTGGATCAAGAAACAGAAGAACAATAATATTGCTGAAATTACATGCACACAAGGTCACTGTAAAGATTTCCTCATGATTCATTATTCAGTTTGGTATAGAATATGCACTAGTTATTATCCAATGAGGTAGCACTTACTAATAAAGAAGAAAGTACTGTTGGCTAGATATTTTGTGCAAAGCTGTGGGCTCCTGTTGGATAAAGGGGCAAAAAAGGTTCCATTCTGGCCCAGTCATTTGCAGAGCTACTGACACACCAACACAGATACTCAGGTACCCACTCACATACCCATTCAGTCAATCTCACATACACTCACAGACCCACACAGCCACTCACACACATACTCACACACCCATACATGAACTCACACACCCACTCACACAACCACAAATCTACTCACATACCTACTCACAGACCCATGCAGCCACTTGCACATTCTGTCACTGACCTATACAGCCACTCACACCCACTCACACATCCACAAAACACTCACACATTCACTCATACACTCATACATCCCCAGACCCATACAGACACCCACACATCCACTCACCGACCTATACAGCCATCCACACACTCTTAAATTAATGTAAGAAAATAAATATTTTAACCCCTAGTAATTTACTGAAAAATGCAAAGGTTATGGGAACATTGTAGTTAGGAAAAAAATGTTTTAAAGATAGAAACTCATAAAAAAAAACTAAAGGTTTTCCGCATCACGACCGACGCCAACGACTCCTTCGCCGCAGCCGAACATCTCCACTTCCAGATTCACACCGACCCTAAGACGACCCTCAGAGTCACCCTCGTCTACAGACCCCCGGGACCACGCACACAATTCAGCGAAGACATCACAGACTTCATCAGCCCGCACGCCCTCCCCTCCACTGACTACAATACATCCTCCTCCGGGACCTCAACTTCCACCTGGAGAACAACAAGGACCGCAACACCACCGCCCTGCTGGAAAACCTCGCCAACCTCGGACTCAAGCAACTGGTCAACACCCCCACCCACTACGCCGGCCACACGCTTGATCCCGTCTTCTCTTCCAGCAAGTACATCACCTTCAGCCACGCCACCGGACTCCACTAGACCGACCACAGCTGCGTCCACTTCAGCTTCAAAAGATCCACGACTCACCACCACCCGCAACAGGTACCTCACAGGAATTGGAGCAAGATCACCGCAGACCAGTTCACCACCTCCCTCAGCCAGAGCCCACCCGCCAACACAACGGACCCCAACGAAGCAGCCCGCAACTTCACACAGTGGCTGACCGCCTGCGCTGACGACCTCGCGCCACTAAAGAACCCTCCCAGCAGACCCAGAAGCAAGAAGGCATCCTGGTTCACCAACGACCTCAAGGACTCCAAGAAGACCTGCCGCACCCTCGAGAAAGCCTGGCTCCTCGACCGGACCACCGACAACATGACCGCCCTCAAACACGCTACCCGCAAGCACCACCAGCTCTTCCGCACTACCAAGAAGAAATCCCTGAAGGAACGACTGGTCAACAACGCCCACGACAGCAAAGAGCTCTTCACTATCGTCAAGGAGTTCTCCAACCCCAGCACCGGCACCAACGACATCACTCCGTCACAAGACCTCTGCGACTCCCTCGCCTCGTTCTTCCACCGCAAGATCGCGGACATCCACAACAGCTTCGGCGCCCCACCCACGCACCCAACCTTCGAACCAACGCCCCCCACCGCCACCCTTCGCACCTGGACCACGGTGACCACCGAAGACACAGCCCGCACGATGAACACCATCCACTCCGGATCACCGACCGACCCCTGCCCACACCACGTCTTCAACAAGGCCGACTCCACCATCGCACCCCAACTCCGGAACATCATCAACGCCTCGTTCAACACCGCCACCTTCCCGGAGAGCTGGAAGCACGCCGAGATCAGCGCCCTCCTGAAGAAACCTACAGCGGACCCCACCGATCTCAAAAACTTCCGCCCCATCTCGCTCCTCCCTTTTCCTGCTAAAGTCATCGAGAAGATCGTCAACAGACAGCTGACCACCTCCCTCGAGACGAACGGATCCCTCGACCCCTCGCAGTCCGGCTTCAGAGCCAACCACAGCACCGAGACCGCCCTCATCGCAGCCACCGACGACACCCGGACCCTGCTCAACAAGGGGGAAACAGTGGCCCTCATCCTCCTGGACCTCTCCGCTGCGTTCGACACGGTCTGCCACCGCACCCTAGTCCAGCGCCTCAGCAAAATCGGTATCCAAGAGAAGGCACTGGAGTGGATCATCTCGTTCCTCGCCGGAAGAACACAAAGAGTCCGCCTCCCCCCGTTTCGCTCCGAGGCCACCAAAGTCATCTGCGGCGTCCCGCAAGTATCTTCACTCAGCCCCACCCTCTTCAACATCTACATGAAACCTCTCGCACCCATCGCACGCCAGCACAACCTCAACATCATCTCTTACGCCGATGACACCCAGCTGATCCTCTCCCTCACCAGAGACCCCGACACCGCCAGAACCTGCCTACACGAAGGGATGAAAGACGTCGCCGAGTGGATGAAGGACAGCCGCCTGAAACTGAACTCGGACAAGACGGAAGTCCTCATCCTGGGATCTTCGCCCTCCGCCTGGGACGACTCCTGGTGGCCCCCAGCTCTGGGCACCGCACCCAAGCCAACGACCACGCACGCAACCTGGGCTTCATCCTGGACCCCTCCCTCTTGATGACCAGACAAGTCAACGCCGTCTCCTCATTGTGCTTCAACACCCTGCGTATGCTTCGCAAGATCTTCCACTGGATCCCGACCGAGACCAGGAAGACTGTCACCCAGGCACTCGTCACCAGCCGACTGGACTACGGAAACGCCCTCTACGCCAGAACCACAGCCAAGCTACAGAAAAGACTCCAGCGCATCCAGAACGCCTCTGCCCGACTCATCCTGGATGTCCCCCGACGCAGCCACATCTCCAGCCACCTGAGGAACCTGGACTGGCTCCCCGTCGACAAGAGGATCATGTTCCGGCTCCTCACCCACGCACACAATCCTCTCCACGACCTGGGCCCCAAGTACCTCAATGACCACCTGACCTTCTACACGCCCACCCGCCAGCTACGTCCACCAGCCTCGCCCTCGCAGCCGTACCACGCATCCGAAGAGCCACCGCCGGAGGGAGATCCTTCTCTTACCTGGCTGCCAAGACTTGGAACTCCCTCCCCATCCACCTTCGGCTGACCCAGGACCATCTCGCCTTCAGGAAACAACTCAAGACCTGGCTGTTCGAGCAGTAGCATACCCCTCCCCCCAAGCGCCTTGAGACCCTCCCGGGTGAGTAGTGCGCGATACAAATGGCATGATTGATTGATTGATTGAAAGGTTAAAGGGATGCTATTGTTAGGAAATAGAATGTTTTTTAACTTAGAAATTCACTGATAAAGAAAGGTTACGTGTATTTTATAGTTAGATTCAGAATTCACATGTTCAAAAGCATAGACATTCAGCAGTTATAAAAACCTGAGCTTACTATAATTAACACCCCTGCAATGCGCTGTATATGACCTCACCTATTTCATCACTCATGACATGGTCGATGACATCACTGATAACATCATCTATAGAACTCTCAAACTCCCACACAACCTCTCGTACACCCACATACATACCCATACAGCCATGTGAACACTTACTTACTCATCCACAGAGCCATTCACACTCCCACTTACTCACACACACAGACCCTCACACAACCAATCACTTACCCATACACCTACTTACACAGCCACTCATTCACCCATATAGTCACTCAAACAGTCACTCACTCTTGAAACTACACCCACTCACGCATCAATATAGCTACGCAGACACCTATCACTCAACCATACAGCCTCTAAACAGAGCTACTCGCACACCCACACAACCATATACATGCCCATTCAAACACCCATACAAGCAGTCACATGTCTACGCACTCACCTATACAGCAACTAGTACTGTCACTCTATAACATAGCCACTCCCACACCCACTCAGTTAACCAAATACCCACTCAACAAGCCACTCATTTGCCCATATACATTTGACCCACTGCAGCCCCAGGGACCACCACTCCCTGGGGTAAATTCTAAAAAAGGAGGCGGGCCACGTAGCTCCCCCTCCTGGAGCCAGAGATTTCCCTGGGGACTTCCACCCCCCAAGTCCAGATACTGCTATGTCCTGGTGTGCCCACACTTGGAGAATAGATGTTTGCTAATACTTGGTGGGAGCTTTACCACTCCTGGCCAAGCCATAGCAAACTGTGCTTAATTTCAGCAAGCGGGAGCTTTGAAAATGCTCTTGCTTGCTGAAAGCAGAACACAATTGCTTTTACAGATAGGGAGCTGCATGTTACCAGATCCCATTCTTTAAAAGCAATGACGGCCTCTGCATGGGGAGCCAGCAGACGTCGCTAGTGCCTTGAGTTTCCCACTGTGGTCCCCAACAGAGGGGGTATCCCGGGTGGGACTCGATTACCCACATTTGAGGTGGGCCTTGGGGATGGTATCCCTGGGGGCAAAATCGGCCGAGGGGGCTGCACGGCCCCAATCCCATTATTTATTCATGTATTTTTTTTAAAGCAAAAAAGAGGCTGGAGATAGGATCTTTTGGCTGAAATCGACCCAGGAGGGAGGCCTCTCGGCTCAAATGCCTTTTAGTTTTAAAAATAATAAAAAGGCTGGGCCCTGTCAGGTGGAGTACCCAGGGCTGAAATTGGCCAAGGGCGGGGGACCTGTGGCCCACCTCTCTCATTAAAAATAGGCCTGACCCCGGGGAATGTGGTCCCAGGGGTCAAAATTGATCCAGGGAAGGAGGGCCACATGATTCCCATCCCCAAATGAAAACATTTTAAAAACTTTTTTCAAAAGACCGGCCCCTTTTACCACCACTCTGCAAACACTCTTCCTGGCATCCAACTGGTTGGGAGTGAAGTTCCTTTGCCTGCAGTGGGTCTTTGGGGCCAACAAACCCTCCTGTTACCACCAATAAGTCCCACAGAGAGCAATTGCTGAGAGGACTTCAGAGGCCACACCCCCTTTCTCCACCACTCTGCAAACGCGTCTCCTGGTGCATAACTGGTAGGGGGATGAAGACCCCTTGGCGGCTGCAGAGGGTACTTGGGCAGCAACAATCCCTTGTGTTACCTCCAGAGGGATAGCTGGGAGTTCTTGGGAGGACACACCTTCTTTCTCCATCACTCCGCAAACATGACCCCTGGTACACTGCTGGTTGGGGGATGAAGTCCCCTTGGATGCTGAGTGTCTCTGGGGGCCAAATAGCCCTCCTGTTACCTCCAGTAAGTCCCAAAGTGTGTGAGTGCTCAGATGACTTTAGAGGCCATACCCCCTTTTTCCACCACTCTGCAAACGTGCCTCCTGGCAACACTGCTAGTTGGGGAATTAAATTCTCTTGGTCATTTGAGATGTCATCAGTGATGTCATCAGTGATGTCATTTGAGATGTCATCAGTGATGTCATCAGTGATGTCACTGACCATGTCATGAATGATGTAATATGTGACATCATCAGCAGTGGATTGCGGGTGCGCGAAATATATAGTTAGTGCAACTAACTATATATGGAATTTCATTGGTTTTTTATGATTAAAATATTCACCTAACTATATATGGTCTCAAACCTATGGTTTTTTCATTGAATTTTTAAGGTTTTGTAAATGCAAATACCTAACTAGATATGGTCTCAAACCTATGGTTTTTTCTGTGAATATATATATATTTGGTCCTTGCATCTGTGTTCCTGGGGGAAGCTGTGGCAAGCTGCGGCGCTCCGGAAAACTTTGGTTTCAATATATATATATATATATATATATATATATATATATATATATATATATATATATATATATATATATATATATATATATATATATAAAATTTCTATGGCAAAATGAAACCCCTCATTTTGTTCCTTTTCAAATTAAATGTATTAAGTGTTACCACTTTATTCCAATCAAGATGACTTCAGGTGTGCCATACTTTTGTCATAAGTAAGACTGTTAGCGTTCTAGTTGTTCTTTAGAACACTCTGGGACATTCTGTCATTGGGCTATAGTTGGGCTACATCTGGCTGATATTTGGCCTACATTTGGGCTCTTTTGTCTCTGGTGGCCATCTTGGGAGACTGCATATCAGAATTTTTTTAATGAAATATAAGAGGATTTGAGAAGTCACTCAAAATGTGCCCTAATTTTTCTTTCTACAGCACTAATCATATTTTCTATGGCAAAATGAACCCCCTCATTTTGTTCCTTTGCAAATTAAATGTTTTAAGTGGTAACACTTTATTCCAATCAAGATGACTTCAGGTGTGCCATACTTTTGTCAAAAGTAAGACTGTTAGCGCTCTAGTTGTTCTTTAGAACACTCTGGGACATTCTGTCATTGGGCTATAGTTGGGCTACATCTGGCTGATATTTGGGCTACATTTGTTTTTTTTTGTCTCTGGTGGCCATCTTTGGGCTACATTGGGCTACATTGGGCTACATTTGGGCTCCAACATATATATAGCCCAATGTAGCCCAATATATATTTTTCAAAGTTAATTTTTGTAAAAACCACTGGAGCATATATCTTGAGACATAGCAAAGGCACATCTGGGTACCAGTCCCTACAATTTTGCCAAGTTTGGTGGAAATCCATTCAGCCATTCGGGCTAAAATGGAGTCCAACCACCCTATGGAACACTCAATGTTAAAAACACATTTTGGGACCCCCCTTTTTTCTCGGCCCCCACTTGACGAACCCCCCCCCAAACTTTCAGGGGACGGTCAGAGACAAAATGTGCCATTTTCCTGAAAATTTCAGCCAATTCCGTCCATCAACGCCAAAGTTATTCAACATAGAATTTTCAGAAATCCCTATTCAAAAAAATTCTAACTATATATACCTACTGGCAAAGTAAGACTGTTAGCGCTCTAGCTGTTCTTTAGAACACTCTGGGACATTCTGTCATTGGGCTATAGTTGGGCTACATCTGGCTGATATTTGGGCTACATTTGTATTTTTTTGTCTCTGGTGGCCATCTTTGGGCTACATTGGGCTACATTGGGCTACATTTGGGCTCCAACATATATATAGCCCAATGTAGCCCAATATATATTTTTCAAAGTAAATTTTCGTAAAAACCACTGGAGCATATATCTTGAGACATAGCAAAGGCACATCGGGGTACCAGTCCCTACAATTTTGCCAAGTTTGGTGGAAATCCATTCAGCCGTTCGGGCTAAAAGTGAGTCCAACCACCCTATGGAAAACTCAATGTTAAAAACACGTTTTGGGACCCCCCTTTGTTCTCAGCCCCCCCTTGACGAAACCCCCCCAAATTTTCAGGGGCTGCTCAGAAACAAAATGTGCCATTTTCCTGAAAATTTCAGCCAATTCCGTCCATCAACGCCAAAGTTATTAGACATAGAATTTTCAGAAATACCATAGAGAAAAAATCCTAACTATATATACCTACTGGCTATCGCCAGTAGGTAATATACATATATATGTATATATAATATATATATATATACACGACACATCACATGCTCAATACCAATGCATACCATTCTACCGCAGAACAAAAAAACTTGTTAAGGCAGTAGTTACTTCCAGCAAATCCGGTGAACCATTGGTGAAGCAGTACCACACGGATACATACTTTTAAGGCCCATACCAGGGCACTCCAGGCCGCAGAGGGAACTCTGTATCTTAAAGAGGGGTAAACAGATGGGACACACATTTTAGTGAGATATGGACAACAAATCATAACCATCACTATGGATGACGACAGCGAGAAACGCACAGCGGCACACATGTTGTTTGCCCATGCACCAGGAAAGGGGAAAAGTATTACCAAGACAGGGACAAAGAATCAACAGTCACAAGTGAACTAAGGAAACTAGAGAAACTACAAAAAACGAAATCTCCTAATGGTGAGAGGCTATCTCCCTCCAGGATTATATTGACAAAAGCATGGTACCCAGGGCTTTGAGGATCTACATGGGTAATGTAGATCCTCAAAGCCCTGGGTACCATCATATGAGTCACAGAATCCACATATACTTGAAGACTGGGCAGCCAATTCAGCCAGAAGCTCGAGAACTATGCTAGAGATTCTGGTCAAATACGCATGGCAAGACAGGGAAGTTGTAGGAGGAGAAATCAAACGCATTAGAAATGAACTGAATACCAACAGTGATCAAGACACCATTGTCAAATTCCTCAAAGAAATGTCACTTAAATTCATGACCTATGAGGATGACATAAAAGTAGGCCTGGGCGGTAAATTCTGTTCCACTCGCGGAATTTGCGGAATTTCGTTAATTTTGCTTTCTGCGCAATTTCCCAAAATTCTGCTCTCCGCAGCTTCGTGGAGTTTTTTGCTTGTTCGCGATCTCAAAATGCGTGTTCACAAGATATTTCCCCCGAGCATGCAAACAGTGATCTCGAACAAGATAAAAGCATCGCGAACAAGCAATTTCGTGGAGTTTTGCGTAGCGCAACTATGCAAATTCCGCCCACCCCTACATAAAAGCCAGAAAACAAAGGAAGTTACACTGCGACTGTGCAGATTATGAATCAGTCAGAATGCTCACATACAGCCGCAAATATGATCACTTATATGATACCAACAAAGATGCCACATTCCTCACAACAACCATACAAAGGACACCAGAAGGAGAACAAGGCAGCTCTAGTCACATTGATACTGACTTCTCAACAACATCAATAGCATCTGAAATTTCAGGTACAGGAAACGATGTCACGGTTAGACCGAAGACTTATTTAGACGAGTACCGGCTCCTACTTAGGGGCTGGCAAACATCGAGACTGATCCCGAAACCAAAACCCAAAGACAAGAACCCCAATCAGATGGGGAGAGGTAGAGGAAAGGGCCGAGGCGCAAACAAAAGATGAGGAAGAGGAGGATGAGAAGGAAATGAGACCGACAAGGGGCACATGGGAAAAACATCAACTTGCTCCAAAATCAACCCATAATGGATGATGACATGGTAAATCGTACAATCATTAATCTCACCGACAGACCTCTCAGTGACCATGAGAAAAGATCCTTGTGCTAGGTCTATCATTTTGCCCTATAGTACCTGTCAACTATGTTGATACACGCATAGACTTATTTAAATTCCGCAGGAAACTTAAGCTAGACAAATGACACAAACTTAAACCGACGAACCACCCCTGAAACAATCAACATGAGTGATAATACTACTGACAATGATCTTTTCATTGGTGACATTGACACTCTTGTCACTCTTCACGAACTTGAAGGAGGCGGTGGTATGGGGAATGACAATGTTTACCATATGTTAGATGATCTTGAAATAACATGTGACCGAGCACCATCCACAAATTTTAAACCCAAATCCACGTTTCTTCCCAACACGACCCACAACAACATTGCCACTTTTCAGGATATGGTGACAAACCAGTTACTCAAATTTAGGCACAAAACCTGGCTCACCAAATCCAACAGGGTCGCACACAATCTCACCATGGCACAAAAGAAAGCCATAAATGATCTTGCCAATGACAATACCATCGTCATACGGCCAGCCGACAAGGGAGGTAACATCGTCCTCCTTAGAAGTAACACGTACTTTGACAACGCCATGCATCAATTGAATGACCCCAAATCGTATATCAGAAGTAACAAAACAGAGTACAGTGAGAGCATCACAGGCATATGGGGCCGGCTGGAAGATTGGGGAGACTAGGGTCTCTTAGAATGGAAGGAGTATTACTTCCTGAAGAAAGACTAACCGATACTACCTGTTTTATACCTACTTCCGAAGGTACACAAGAACTTACATAACCCACCAGGCAGACCCATCGTCCTCCAGAGGCAGCTGTCTGGAAAATCTTTCCAGATACGTGGACCATTTTTAAGGGACCAAGTGATCACTTTGTCCTCCCATGTCAGGGATATGAAGGATTTTCTCAATAGAATCCATGACATGGAATGGCAAACAGGATACCTGTTGATCACCATGGATATCAACTCCCTATATACTATCATTGAACATGAGCAAGGAATAAGTGACTGTGCCAAATATCTAGCAAAAAGGCCAGTCAGATACCTTGACCACACCAAAATGCTAACAGACATGATCAGATACTTTCTCAACAATAACTTTTTCATATTCAATGGTAGTCAGTAATGCCATGGGGACATGTTTTGTGCTGAGCTTTGCGAATCTGTTCCTAGGGGCCTGATAGGAAACCATCAGAAGGGATCCCGACTTGGAAATGGATTTCAACAAGGTGATACTATGGCTTAGCTACATAGATGACCTGTTTGTGATCTGGAAGGGCACTGACAAAGAGGGCCAACAACTTCATCAAGAAACTCAACACCAACACCTATAAGCTCGCACTCACTAGCAATATCAACAGCAAAGGAGTTGAATTTCTGGACACAATAGTAGAAATCTGTAACAACAAGATCCACACCAAGTTGTTCAGGAAAGCTACCGCCGGAAATACATTAATCCATGCCATGTGTAGTCACCCTGACAATTTGAAGTGGAGCATCCCTAACGGGAAATGTTAAGGGCTAAGCAGAATTGCAGCTCCACCACTGCCTACATGGCAGAACAAACCACCATGATAGTCAGGTTCACAGAAAGAGGGTACCCCAAATGGGTATTGCGTGAAGCAATCAACAAAATAAAAGCCATAGACAGAGCTAAAACACTCGAGTACACTCCCAAGGAAGTCACTAGGAAGGACGGCAATCCCACCCGGGTGATACTCACCTACAATGGCAATTCTCGAGAGTTACAAAAAATTCTCTCTAAAAACTGGGAAATTCTAATGAAAGACCCTCTGATAGGCACTTTGATTATGAACAGCCCCAACATCACATGCAGAAGGGGACGTAGCCCCAGTGACACTTGCGTTCATAGCAACATCACTGACAATAAACCTAGTGGAGGCATCAACTTACAAGAATTCTACCTATGGAGTCACTGCAATGCCTGTTCACCAGCCAGATGAAGAAAGAATAGCACAATATCACCACTGTCACCACCATTATCATCAATCAGTTCCTGACATGCAGCTTCACCTTTGTTGTGTACATATTAGAATGTCCCTGCAACATGAGGTATGTGGGCAGTACCACACACAAGGCCAAGAAGCAAGCATTGGAACACATGAGGGCTATCACCAACAAGGACATACACTATCCAATAGCCAGAAACTTTGAGACCCACCATTTTTCAGATAGTTCTAAACTAAGATACTATGCTATCTAACAGACAGTAGAGGGGGCAATAAAGTTCTGCTACTTCGAAAAAAGAGAATCCAGGCACATTATTAACCTAGGAACCAGGTACCCAGGTGGTTTGAATAAGGACGAAGAAATGTCCATACATCTTCTGGATGAATGAGGTTCATGCTGACTGTCTCCCACATTTTTACCTTAACTTAGTTTTTAACTTAACTTAATTTGTACAGCCTATATTGCTACCTACAGGTTCGATGTCAAATGACGCATGTGTTTTACTGTTGAATTTCTGAACATATCTTTGCTTTGGTTATAGTTAAGTCACATTGACCTATGTACATTTGATGTTAAATTATTCCCTGCCCCCTCCTTCCTGTTCTTTCACGATGTGCTTCCTCTCTCTCTCTCTGTTGTAGGAGGAAACTAAGGGACCCAGCGGATCGATCCTGCTCAGTGTTGGGCTCCCTACCCCTTTCTTCATGATTGCATCCACCAGATTTGCAATGTTGTCCAGAAAAGCAACTCCACTTTTAATTTGCCTGTTAATCTTTATTTGTGCACTATGGTTTAATTAGGAGCTCTGTCTTGATCGCCCTGGGTTATTGAAATTCACTTCATTTGTTATATAGGTTACATTAGTCATGCTCTCAGGCATGGCACCACTTGAGGAACAAGACACAGGGCCACGGGCCCTCCCCATGTGAAATTATTCATGCACTATGCCGCTTTACATGGTTGGACCGTTTTTTCAGTA
Source organism: Lissotriton helveticus (assembly GCF_964261635.1). NCBI lineage: Eukaryota > Metazoa > Chordata > Amphibia > Caudata > Salamandridae > Lissotriton > Lissotriton helveticus. Next base: position 754,932,098 of record NC_136059.1, on the reverse strand, counting down.
GGACCATCCCTCACAGAGGATGCATGCACACGCCCTCACATTGCCGCTCATAGGTGGTGTACCCCATGAACTGTAAGACCAATTTTCATGGAATTCGCATGCACCTGTCACTACCTGGTTTTGCATTTACCAGTTCAGGCACTTTGCCAGCATACACAGTACCAGGGATGAATATCAATACAGGATTACTTTCACGAGCACCTACTGGCCGTGTTCAAGATGTACCCTCATTGCACAGGATGGCCGCCATAGTTTACATCATGAGCATGCACTAAGCTTTGCCCTTGCTGGCGGTAACCACTATGGTGTGCTACTCCATACAGAGTTCAATGTTTATTTCTATGACCTGCTTGTATACAGAGATTATTTGATCACTCTTTAATGGCTGCCACAACCAATGCAATTTGTATGTACATTCCAAAATGGCCACCATTACTGATGTACTGCATCACTCCACTGAGAGTCCTATGTCTATTGCCATGATTACATGTTTATGTAACTGACATTATTTTTCACTCTGTGTGTGATGAAGGCTGTTCCAAGGCCGAAACACGTTTAGCTGGGGTTATAATAAAATAAATCCTCTTTGTGCAACTCCATCTGTTTATGACAATTGTGCGCGCTACACTCTCTTCGAACTTTGAAAACATTTTTTATATATATATATATATTTTGTCTCAACTGTACCCGTCGTAGAGGGAACTCTGTATGTCGGTGCCAGCGTTAGAGACCTGGAACGTCTGCAATAAATATATATATATATATATATATAAATATAAATATATATCATGGTCGCCAGCAGGGATTTATAGTTAGGACCTTGTTTCTATTCAAAATGCATTTTTTCTTTTGCCAATACCTTTAGAGCCGTTTGACGAATCTTCGCGAAATTTTCAAAACTAATATGGTGTTCCAGTCTGCTCCTGTTTTGAAAGTTTCAGGATGATTCGTCAAGTGGGGGCAAAGAAAAAAGGGGGATTTCAAAACACATTTTTCCCATGTTAATTTCCCTATGAAACTTTATATACGCCTACAGCCCGAACTGCTGAACGGAATTACAAACAATTTGGCAAAAGGTAGCTTTTGGTGCAGAAAGCACTCTTTTGTTCAAATGGTGTAAATCCGGTCAGTAGTTGCTGAAAAATTAAAAAAAAAAATATCAATATCTGAGCACCGAGAAGGAGTTGCAACTCCTCCCGAGCACGAACTGACTTCTGATTTGCTGCCAACACTCCAAACCAGGAAGTGTTGGCAGCCATCTTGTGACTCGGTAACCGAGTCACAAGAAAACAGTGGAAAAAAGGTTGAAAAATAAGAAAAGGGGCAGGGTAGAAAGAAATTGAACCCCTAGGTCTGGTCAGGGGGTACCACAAGGACCCCCAGGTCCCAAAAAAAGCATTGAAAAAAAAACTTCCGAAGTCGCGCTGGGTGCGTGAATCTGGACGAGAAAATTTATAAAAAAGAAGCGCGGTCTCCTGCTGTTCGTTTTTTATAAGCCCCCGGATGGGCCAGGTCCGGGGGTCAATGACTAATTAATTTGCGGGAGTCCACAGGGGACCCCGAAGCCCCAGGCACCCCCACCTCCCCAGGGCTTGTTGATTAAATGCATGATTGGGTCGTAACTCCCCACATGCTGCCCCGCTGCAACTAAAAGGCAGGGGGCCTCGCTGACTCCTCAAGCCCCGGGCACTGCCACCTTCCCGGTGCTTCATTCAATAATTAGTGGGACCTTGTGGGCCCCCCAAGCCCTGGGGACCAACACCTCCTCGGTTCTAAGCAAATTTAGGGAGGTGCCAGGCAGCCCCTCTTCTGGAGCCCTCGATGGCCTTGGGGACTGCCACCCCGAGGGCCGTCTCCTGCAATGTCCCGGGGTGCCCACCGCGGGACATTGCTGTTTGCTATGACAGGGCGGGTGCACGCCTCCCGCCCTGTCATAGCAAACCCTGCTCTTGCTTCAACAAAGCAAAGCAGAATTGCTTTTGAGCATGTCAGCAGCTCCCCTTGCTTAAAAGCAATGCTGGCTTCTGCAGGAGGCTGGGAGCCAGCAGGATCGCGGGGGCATTGGGGCTCCACAGACTGTCCCCAATGCTAAGGGCCAGCCCCAGGGATGGGGTCCCAGAGGCCAGAAGTGGCCCAGGAGGGGGACACATGGCCCCCTCCTCAAATTATTTTTTCTTAGGAAGAGACTAGGCCCAGGGAGATGGGTTCCCCGGGCCACTCTTGGCCTGTGGGGAGGGGCTACGCGGTCCCCCTTTGTTTTTTTTAATTAAACATAAAATGGTGGCAGACCCCGGGGAATGGGGTCCCCGGGGTGAATATGAAATGATTGAAGGGGATTTTTAGTTTGGAGTCATGACTCCAGTGTGGCTGTCAGCGCTTCCCCCGTGTAATCGCAATGGCTTCGCGAATACATAACATACATAATTAAGTGGTATATAATGTAGGAGGTAGTGTTGTATTTGTGAAGTTATTTTAAGAAGGTACTGTGATTGAAGTTAATGACAAGATTACAATGGATAGAGTTGTTAAAAATATATAAAATTAATAAATAATAGTTAAAGTTGAAAAGTGTGTTGTGTTGTCTAGCATTGAGTTTGTGCTTTTTTTTGTGTATTCGCACTGGGTGCGCGAATCCAAAAATAATGTAAAAAGAATTGTATGTGTAAAAAAAAGAAATTCTGTATTAATTTATAGGGTGGCTCTAAAAAGAGCCCTTGTTTTTATTCTGAGTTCGTTGTTGATACATATAAGTGCCGATGCAGAGCCTTAGGTTGATGAGAAAGACTCTGATCTGTGAAGTGTACTCCATCACTCCTGTAGATGCCTTCCATATCAAAACGTAGATTGTTGTCATATATGGAGCTCATCCTATCGTTTCTGAGGTGAGCAGTAACAGCTTTATTGACATTCTTTCTAGCTTTTTCAATCTGTGGACAGAATTAATTTGCCCACTTCATTTCTGTCTTTGGCTTATCTTAGAGTATACAAAGACAGTTTGAGGTAAAAGCAACATCAATTGTGCAAATGTGTCCTTCATTAGTATTTCCAGACCTACCCCAGTCAATGTGTCTAAGTCATTGCCACCACAGTGTACAATTATGAGGTCAGGGGGTCGGAGTTGCAAATAGGTTTTAACCAAAGGCATCAAATGGTGCCACTTTAATCCTCTCTGTGCAATCCATTTAATGTCCACATTTTGCAAAGCTAGGTCTATGTCAATACCTCGGAGTTCAGTATACCTTTTGCACCAGAAAACATAGCTGTACCCAACAATCCACACTGTAAGCATCTTGAAGGGATGTCTGGAAGTAATGAAAAGATGTATGTAGCTGAGGTAGTCAGTTGGTAGAATGAGAGGTATTTAAATAGTGGACAAGATGTTGTTTTTAAAAAGTGGAGAATTCATTGGCTGTTTAAGAACAATGGGGCATATTACCAACAACTAGCGATAATTATCGGTAGGTTGGGTTAGCGGCAATATTTTTATCGCCGTGCTGCGGCGATTTTTATCGCTTAGGAACCTTGCTATTATCAAGGTTTATCTCCTAAGCGATAAAAATCGGCCGAAATGCATGAATATCGCTGAAAAGTCAGCGATATTCATGCATTACCGAGCTAATGCTCTTAGCCATGTTATACACCTACCATTGGATAACATGGCTAAGAACTGCTCAGGGGCAGGTGTTAGATTTTGGAGATATTCGCGCTTAGCGCGAATATCTCCAAAAGTTTGTAATAGGAGATAGCGATGTTAGCGACTGTTTCCAGTTGCTAACATCTTGGCACGCCAACTTTGCATGTCATTAGTGATAAATTTCTCTGACATGCAAAGCGGGGCCCAAGATGGTCGCTATCTCCTACTAGCTGTCACTAACTGGTGTTAGCGACAGCTAGGTAATAGGGAGATCATTTTATCTCCGCTTTCTTGGCTTTTAAAGCCAAAAAAGCGGAGATAAATCCCTTGATAATATGCCCCAATGTGTATTCAAAAATAGGGTGCATTTTACTTTTTTTTTAAAAGCTTGTTTCTAATTGGTTAGTAGCACATGTTTGAAAGGTACAATAGAAAGGATAAGGTCTTATTTTGCAAAGTCAACCACACATGCGGTTTGCATTTGCAACATTGTGTGGTGTACTTGAAAATATGGTGAACATGTGACCTGTCAGTTAATTTGAATGTTCCATGAACTGTTACTGTGGAAACTGGCATTAAGCAGAATGGGGGTAGTGTTGAAACTTAACTTTGGACTTAAAATGTGGATTTGTAATTTATATATAAGTAATATGTTATTACAGTGACATTTCCCAAGTCAGTACTATTTTTAGAAGTGGTGTGTTATTAAGAAATAGTGGTACATTTATTTGTAATATACTTTTGAACTCCCGTATGAATTTGCTGCTCCATCGGGGTGGTGCACGGTGCAGTCGCAAAAAATCTAGAAGCAGTTTGAGCACTTTTAGAAGTCAGTTGCTAAGGGTTAATATGTGTAATTATTAGAAAAAATAAATGTGTAACCAATAGAAATGTGTTTTACAATTTGAAACAATCTAGGAAGTAATGTGATTTCTTACTTACATGTATTTGTGTGGAGAAAGAGAGGGAAACTTTGCCATTACTGGTTTTACCTTACTGAGACTGGTGCATTATATTGATTGTGTGCTAAAGAAAATCCTTTGAGAGTTTGTAATATTTTAAATTCAACACATTTTTTTGGAAGGTGAGTTATTAATTTGTGAGGTTTATTATGTATTAGATTTTTTTTTACTTTTTAAATTATTCTAAAACTGATGTTTGAAATATAATATTAAATGTGTATTGTAGTTTGTTTTATTATACTTAACCTCTTCTGTGTTCATGACTGCCCGGGTCGTCACGAGTCATGGTGAACGTGTGCACACGACAGCCAGGGGCCGTCCGAGCCACACCCAAGATTGGAATGTCCCAGCACTTCGGCAGAATTCACGGCCCAGCGAAGGTGTTTATTGTTGTTTGAAAAAGATTCAGTATTGTAGTAATATGAATATTTTGGAAGATGGATTTGTGATTATTGTAGTTTGTTTTAGTGTGTGGATATGCATATTTGTAATACCGCATCATTTTAGCTGTTGCTTGTAAATTTGGAGGTCAAGTCTGTCAAATTTTAAGGTATACTTGGAATTCCTTTTCAAGTATGTTTCTACTTGTATATGTATTTCATATGTCATATACATTTGAAGGTGCATGATGTATAACAAAGATTGTTGTTGTTTTTTATGTGGTAGGGTCTAGATTGTGAGTAGTAATAGAATGGTGAAGAAGCAACTCAAAAGTGTGGTTTGAAAGATGCTCACATAAGGTGTTTTTAATTAGGCTTCTTTTTGCTTGTCTTTTAGAAAGGTATAGTTGAATGAGGCTGCATAATTTTAGATAGAATGGTGAAGATGCATCAGAAAAGTGTTGTATAAAACTAAGATGCTCACATAAGGTGTTATTAATTAGGCTTCTTTTTTCTATTCTGTAGAAATGTATACTTGAATGATGCCACATAGTTTTACATGAATGGTGAAGATGCAGCACAAAAGTGTTGTTTGAAAGATGCTCACTTAAGGTGTTATTAATTAAACTTATGTTTTTTCTAGTCGTAGAAAAGAATAGTTGAAAAATGCTGCATAGTTTTCGATGATTGGTAGGATTTGTAAGTTTGTTCTTTGAATTTTTAAGATTTGCATAGTGATATGATAGTGTTATGATACTGATATATTTATGTACTGTTTTAGTAATATGGTGAGACTTTTACTAAAGATATGTGAAGTATTCCTTTTTGTGTTTTGGTAGATTGTACCTCAGTAGTCCTGTAACTAGCCAAGAAGTATACATGCACTTATAAAACCATGAAGTCATGTAAATCCCCAGATATTACCTCTTTAGTCATGCAATCTCACAGGTGTTATCTATGTAGACCTTTAAACCCCGAGTTGTTACCCGTATACTAATGTAATCACCAATGTATTTGCTGTACAGTGCTTCAATCACCCAGAAACTATCCTTGCCCTCTTTCAATCACGTAGGGATTATTCTTGTGGTTATGTACTCATCCAGCCAGTACTCATGTACTTTTAAAATCACCCAGTCATTATCCTTTGCAACTCTGTGATCACTCAGGCAATGTCTTAGTAGTTCAGTAATCACCCAGGCAGTACTCTTAAACTTATAAAATCACCACTCACTTGCTAGCTACACCAGTAATCCACCAGATACTATCCCTGTAGTCAGGCAATCACCAATCTAGTACTTATGTACTACCCCTAGATTCATGTAATCATGCAGCCTGTATCTATGAACTCATTTAATAACATACACACTATGCTCGCAGTCATAGAATCATGCAGGCTGTACTCATCTATGCTTTCAGTTGCTATTTATACACTTATCTGTGCTCTCTATGTCTGTACTGCACTCATGCAAATAACCAGTCACTTTTCATCTTCTCCTGCGATTACCCAGTGACTACTCTTGCACAAATATATTCTCCCAAGCAGTACCCCTGGAGTTACGCAATCACTCAAGCAGATCTAGTACATGCATTACTTTCTAAGTTTCAGTTTATTCCAGAAATATTGTATAATATTTCTTTTAGATATGATGATGATTTGAAAAGGTAGAGTCATGTGTGTGTGTGTGCTTGTAACAATATGGAGAGACTTATAGTTCATTTATGTAATAGTCTGCTGTTTTATAGTTAGCGAGGCCCAAGACTCATGCAGTTAAAAAACACCCAAGTAGTCGTCATGCAGTCTTCCAATGATGGAGACACTACATATGCAGTGCTGTAATCATTGAGGCATGAGTTCTGCACTGATACAATCTTCTAGGTACTATTTATGCACTCATACAGTCAGCAAGGTATTACCTATGCACTTTCAATCATGTAGCTACTACTCATGCACTCATATAATCACCCAGGCACTACTTTTGCAGTCCTTTAATGACTGATGCACTACCCTTGTACTCATGAAATCACTCAGCCTGTAGTAATTCTGTTATGAAATCACCCAGGCAGTGCCTTTGCTCTATTTTATCCACTCAGTTTGTACCTCAGTAGTTCTGTAATCAGTTAAGAACTACCCATGCACTTATAAAATCACCCAGTCATTTCCTATGTAGTCATGTAAATCCCCAGATATTACTCCTGTAGTCATGCAAGCACCCTGGTTTTACCTATGTACTCCTTCAATCCCCCAAACGTTACCCTTGTACTAATGGAATCACCAATGTATTTGCTACTCAGTCATTCAAATAACCCAGACACTATCCTTGCACTCTTTCAATCAAGAAGGGATTTTTCTTGTAGTTATGTAATTATTCAGCCAGTACTCATGTAAAAAATAACCTAGTGACCACCTTTGCACTCTTGTAATCACTCAGGAAATATCTTAGTAGTTCAGTAATCACCCAGGTAGTAATCATGAACTTATAAAATCACTCACTCATTTGCTATCTAGTCCAGTAATCCCTCCGATATTATCCCTGCAGTCATGCAATTGCCTGGCACTACTTATGTACTACCCATACAGTCATGAAATCATCCAGACTGTATTTTTGTGCTCATTTAATTACCCACACACTACTCTTGCAGTCATAGAATCATGCAGGCTCTACAGTTGCAATCATCTATTCATAAAGGCAGTCCGTAATGACTCATCTATGCCTTTAGTTGTTATTTATACACATGTCCGTGCTCTCAACGTCTATATCTGCACTCATGTAATTAGCTAGTCACTTTTCAACTTGTTCACCAATTACCCAGTGACTACTGTTGCACTCATACAATCACCCAAACACTACCCATGGAGTTCTGAAATTACTCAAACAGATTCATTACATGTCTTAGATTCTAAGTTTCACTATATTACAGAAATACTCTATACATGTTACTTTTAGATATGATGATGGTTTGAAAAGGTAGAGTGATATGTATGTGTGCTTGTAACAATATGGGGAGACTTATAGTTGAGTCATATAATAGTCTGCTGCTTTTTTTTTGGCTAGGTCCAATATTGATGCAGTTTTAAAAATACCCAAGTACTCATCATGCAATCTTCCAATGATGCAGGCACTACATATACAGTGCTGTAATTCCTGAGGCATCCGTGCTGCACTGATGCAATCATCTAGGTACTATCTATGCACTCATGCAATCAGCAAGGTATTACCCATGCACTCTTTCAATCATGTAGCTACTACTCATGCACTTATATATTCATCCAGGCACTACTGTTGGAGTCCTTTAATCACAGAGGTATTACCCTTGTTCGCATGTTATCACTCAGCCTATGGTTAATCTGTTATGTAATCACCCAGGCACTACTTTTGCTCTCTTTAATCTGCTCAGTTTGTATCTCAGTAGTCCTGTAATCACCCAGTCAGTATGGATGCACTTTTAAAATCTCCCACTCGCTTTTTATGTATTACAGGAATCCTCTAGATATTACCCCTGCAAATATACAATTTGCCAAGTACTAGTTATGTACAACCCCTACAGTCATTCAGTGATGCAGGCTGTACTTATGGATTCATATCATAACCCCCACTCTACCCTTGCAGTCATAGAATCATCCAGGTCCTACTGTTGCAGTCATCTATTCACATAGGTGCTACTCTATGACTCATCTGTGCCTTCAGGTGCTATTTTTAGACGTATCCATGCACTTAATGTGTATGTGTTCAGTAATGCAATTAGCTAGTCACTATCCATCTCCTTGAAAAGTTACTCAGTGACTACCCTTGCACTTATAGAATCAGGGGTTATGCAATCACTGACACAGAGCTATAACATGGTAATGGTTAGTTGAGTTTTATATAGCACTGGCTAGACCAGGAGGTATCAGAGCGCTTTACATAAAGAACAGCGAGTTGCAAGGTAAAATAATTTAAACATTAGCTACACAGCGATAACAAAGTAAATAGCAAGTCATAGGGGGCACAGAAGGTAAAGGGGGACAAGAAACGGAGTCTGTGATAGGAGAGTCTGTGATAGGTGAGAGAAGAGAAGGTAACCTGAGGGGGGGTTGGAGTTAAGGCAATCCAGCCAAAAGAGGAATGTTTGAGAGTCGCCAGGAAAAATCCAGCGCGAAGTAGAAATGGACAAAGGTCAACAAGATGGTGGATCCGGGTCGTGGGTATTGACGGAAACCATTCCAAAATGGCAGGATGCACAAAAGTCAACCCCCCCCAAAAAAACAAGCAGGTGGACTACCATCGGGGGACGCGGCCACATAACCAAAGGAGGGGGGAAGGCTGTAGAATGTCGGCTGTATATGTGTACAGGCTCTGGACTGCAGGAACATCGGTGTTGATGATCCGCACATCAGAGGTCCGGGGTAGTCAGCCTGGGAGTTAGGGAGCAGTCTTGGAGAAAGGGAGGCAGCAGGTAGTCAGCAGGGTACCCCTCCCAGCCTCAGAAGGCAAGGAAAGAAGGGTGTTGCACTGCAATGCCGTGAAAGCTCACCACCACTGTACCCCCGTACCTGGGAAGGACTCACGGCTCCCAAATGTCCCACAGTAGGCAAAGCTGGAGGGCAGGCAGTAGGGCAAGAAGCAGCAGTCGCACCCAGAAAGGCAAGGGGATGATCAGGAGGTGTGAACCTCGTCCCAGCTCCTCACCACCCATCTAGGGAATTTCACATGGGATTAACACCACCGAGACTGGCTTCTTCGACAGCCAACCATCAATGATTCATTGGAGGACAGGGGGCGGAAGGAGACAGCAGCGGAGAAAACGACGAGGCCAATGTCTAATGTCTGGATGGGTAGGTGATGGCCATGGCGGTGTGCCAGGGCCACTCTCCTGTATAGCTGTCGATGCAGCTCCACCGGGCATCGGCCATGTTGCTCGGGCTCTGATGGGTTGAGTAGTGATCCTGATTACATCTGACGTTCAAGAGTCCAGAAACAGGAGAAAAAGGAGAGTCAGAGACCACTGTCTAAGAGCGACCACAAGGGTCATAAAAGGGACCAAGAGGGGGTGGAAATTAGGGGATTTGAGCCATAAAGGCAATCCCTGGCCGGGAGCCTGGCCAGAGTTCCTAACCTGTCGGCCATCTTGGTGCTTTCTATGTGTCCGTTTCAAGGTTTCTCTAAATTCCAGAAATTTTGTATACATATTTGTTTTAGATTTGATGATTTTTGTTAAAAGGTAGAGACGTATGTGTGCACACTTTTAACAATAAGGAGAGACTTATGGTTGAATCATGTAATAGTGTGCTGCTTTATATTTGGCTAGGCCCAACTCTCATGCAGTTAGAAAAACACCCAAGAACTACACATGCAGTCTTCCAATGATGCAGGCAGTACATATGCACTTCTGTCATCACATCCATGGAGCAGCTTACCCTCACACTAAGTCACGGAGGAACCACCCTCTAACACCAAAGGGGCCTGCTTATCCACAGTCTACATCACAGGGGAAACAACCTCTCACACCTCAGGGAGCTGCTTATCCATACTCTAAGCCACATAGAAGCCTCCATTTCAACCCTCAGATTGCAACCTCCCCATGCTCTAACTCACAGAGGAACTACCCCCACACACCACAGGGAGGTACATATCCACTTTTAGTTCCATGCTTGTATACAAGGGACCAACACCCAACCCCTCGCCAACACACATCTCATGTAAGACAGTTGTGCACACCTCCTCCCTTTTTATGTAGCCCTCTTGCCTATTTGTGTACATCTGTTGGTTCTTTCTGCACTGCTCTTTCTTCTTTCTGCACCTCTTTTGCCTCTTTTTGCACCTCACTTGCATCTTTCTGTGTCCCTCTTGCCTCTTTCTGCATCCCTCTTCCTTCTTTGTGCAACTCTGTTGACTCTTTCTACACCTCTCTTCTCTCTTTCTCTACTACTCTTGCCTCTGTTGCTTCTTTCTGACCTTCTCTTGCTTCTTTCTGCACCCTTTATGCCTCTTTCAGCACCTCTGTTGGTTCTTTTTGCAGGGCTCTTGCTTGTATCTGCTACTCTTTTGCACATTTCTGCACCCCTCTTGCCTCTTTCTGCACCTCTCTTGCTTCTTTTTACACCTCACTAGCCTCTTTCTGCACTTCTTTTTCTTTGTAATGTACCCTCTTTACCTCTTTCTCCATCCTATTTTCGTTTTCCTACACATGTATTGGTTCTTTTTGTACTGGTGTTGCCTCTTTCTACATATTTCTTTCCTTGTTCTGTACCTCTGTTGTTTCTTAGTGCAGTGGTCTTGCTTCTTTCTGCACCTCTCTTGAAGTCCATTTTCTAATATGACTTAAACGTCACTTTTGTCCTTCGCCTTTACTATTCTAGTAATGCTAAAAGTGTTGTGCCTAGGCAAATATTTAAAAAAAGTCCATAACATGTCTCAGATGTAGTCTCACCATAGTTCGGAAAGCATATATGCATTTGTCCGTAGCTTTTAAATGGAAGGTGTTTCTTTAGTAATAGATAAGACTAGTTGCATATAATAATTTTAATAATATTAAATTATTATTATTATTATTATTATTATTATTATTGTTGTTATTATTATTTTAGATATTGTTCATTAATATTAAGAAATATTTACTATGGCAAGAAAATGTGAAAAGAAAAGACTTAAAAAAAACAGTACTATTTAAAAGAGAAAGGAAAGCAGAAATTAGATAAAGTACAACATGTGATATTGAAGAAAAAGTCTTCTGGTAAGGAAACTAAAAAATGTGTTAAAATACTTTTAAGAACTGTAAAGAATATTGAAAATGCCAAACATAGAAACAATAGTTGTAGAATCAAGAAGAACAAAATGAAAAAGGACAAAAAAATGAAAAATCAGGTGCAAGGAAACAATCTATGTTGAAAGAAGGATGAAACAAGATCACAATATTAGGAAACAAATGTATAAAAGTAGAGTACTACAAAATGTATTGAAAAATTGCAAGAAATATAAAAGAAGATCTGCATTTTTCAAGAAGAAACAACAGATTGAAAGTATAGTCGAAAAGGCTTTTGACTTGAAAAGAAGATTGTTAATATTAATTTTGAAAGGAATGCGAACATTGGATAAACCAATGCATTCTATGAAGGACAAAAGTAACAGGAGAAGACTGATTAATACAACTCACTTTTGTAAAAAAAAATTGGGGTGACTAGAAGCACACTTCTAGTTCAGAACTTTTTTTAATGAAGAGAGTTATTTTTAAAACAATACATTAGTTCACACAGTTGATACTAGTGGTCATGCTTATGAGGTTAAGAATGGTTGTGCTATTGAAAAATAAAAAGATGGTTCCTAAAAATGCGGAAGAAGTGTTAGCTGAAGAGGTTCAAGGAGATGTTCACAAGCTCCTGTGTATATATGGGATTGTACTAGTATTTGTGGTATACGACAGGAATCTAATGATATTTTACAACATTTCTTACAAGAGTATACTAAATAAAAATATTAAACAAAAGATTAAGATGTTGCAAGGACTAGATCCTTGTAAAGTGAGAAAAAATACTGGCTTGCAGGGTCATTCTCTGGCGTGTCTCTCTAGAAATGTGTGTCAAAGTACTTTTCATCATTTGCGAATGTTAGCAGTACATCACTCTGCAATGCGGAAGTTAGTAAGAAGAGTGTACTTTTTAAAATGGCCTGCATTATTTTTAAGTGAAATTAACACTGCTCTTTTGCATTAGTCAGTTTCGGATGTAAAAATGTTTGTGATGATATAGAGTTTTGTTTCTTTGTGTAGTGAAGAAGAGTGTAGACAAAGTGAGAGTTTGAAGAAGAGGGGAAGATAGTACTACTGAGAGGTTTGCAGAAGAAATTACAAAGTTTAAGGTACTTTCATGTGAAAAATAAACTATGTTTATATTTGTTGTTGATGTACTCACTATAGAAATCAAACTAGGAATGCTGATGTATATTTATAAAGTTAAAAGGAAAACAATAGTAAGGAGGAATTTGGTGCTCATTGTTGGTGGAAGGTCTTTTTGAGTTAGGTAGTGATCAAAGTATTTGTAAATATTGTTACAGTAAATTAGAAGAGAACAAAATGTCAGCTAGAGATGAACATAATAACCTAGAATTGGTAGCTGTTCCTCTGGAACTGGTAGATTTAAATACATTTTCAAAAATAAAGTTTATTTAGATCGTTTGATCTATAAACCACAGTTAATCATATAAAATCTACATCACAAATTCATATTCTTAACAATAAAAAGTCATATTATCCTAAAAACTACATTTAAAACAATTTAAAATTGAGAAATCATTTGGATTGTAGAGCTACTGTCTACTTTTAAGCCTCCAGCCAATCGGGGAACTTATAAACACCCTGCATAAATTTCCCGATGGCAATCGCGATATCTAAGGTTTCCATATCAACTAGAAGCTCCTGTGCTTTTGAACGCTCCTCAACATCATATTTTAAAAATATCGGGCGAAGGAACTGTTTACGTAAATTAAAAAATATATGACAATCCAATAAAATGTGCAAAATATTACATTTCATTCCTAACTTACAAACACATTTACCATCAGGATACGTTAAAACAGCTTTTATTGCACTATTTATAAATATCGGGTTAATACCTATTCTTAGCTTAAATACTTCTATTCTTAGCCAACGGTTTGGTAGCTTTTAAATACATAAATACATATGAGTCCATTCTGATTCAATCTGAACACCCGTTTCAGGCTATTGTTCATTTGGAGACTAAAACAGGTAAGTTGCCTCCTACAGATTTACAAAGAGGATTAAAAGAAAGAGTTGTATATTTACCTTTAGATTTAAAGAAAAATATGGAACCTATTGGTATAGAGAGAGAGGAAACTGAACCTGTAGTTATTCTAGTTAATGGTGTACCAACAAAGAGTCGGAAAATATGGCAAGAGTTAGTAGATATCACCAAAGTTCAAAAGACTATGTTATATCTCATAAAAACCAATCTTAATTATAAAAATGTATATCTGGAAGAACAAGAAATATTTTTAGGAGATGATAGTGAAATTTCAACTGGAAAAATCGCTGGAGTAGACATCTTCAAGAGTGAAGAAATGTATGAACCTTATAGTATACATCTTTTACATTCAAAAGAAGTGATTGGAAATACTATTGAATTATTTCAAATGAAGAAAGCATAGGGATTTCCTATGAGTATTTGGGAAAGAAGTTTAGAAGCCAGTTGTTTTTCCACAGCTCTTCCCCACTGGAAAAGGTGAACGATATGAATAACGAGCCGTGCAGATTCCAGCTTTGGAATATCGTACAAGAAGACTGTACACAGAAGATCCAAGATTTCAACAATGTATTCCATATATATTTCATCTTTTGTTTGAAACTGACTTGTCTGGACTTTCATATGCAGTGAACCACATATTAAAAACAGGAGTTCATCTTTTACATGTTTCTGCAAAGGACAAAGTACAACAAAGAGACTATCATTTAGAATTTCAATTGATCAATTTGATGGTCTGTCAACGTGGTACTAATGAGTATTGGTATCATCGTCACAGAGAACTTAAATGTATATTAAGGAACTTAGGAACCCCTACATGATTTGTCACGCTAAACTGTGCTGAATACGCTTGGGACGATTTATTTGATTTTCTACGAGAACAAATTCAAATATTAAAAACATTGTCTTGAAGACAGCTGGAGAACTGTGTTCCTTGCATCTTGTAAATGTGTGCAGATATTTTAATCATAGGTTTCAAGCTATAATGTATTTTATCTGCAATAAAAATAACTCACCTCTTGGTGAAGTTATTAATTTCTTTTGGATAAAGGAGTACCAAGCCAGAGATGCTCCTCATATGCATATGCAGTTATGGATCAAGGATGCACTTAAATTTGGAATTGATTCTGATGAGACTGTTTTATCTTTCATTGAAGACTATTTTACTATGAGCAAGATGGTACCATGGCTAAAGAGTGTTAGTAATAAAGTGATTCATGCCTCTTGTGCAAACAGTGCTTGGTGTGGCATACAGAGTTAATGAAGAAATATATCTGAAAAAAAAACATTTGGGTGAAGTAAGGTGCAACATACCAAAACTGATAACAAGAGGAAGCCCTAGGAGTTTGTCTGTTCAAGC
This sequence comes from Lissotriton helveticus, assembly GCF_964261635.1. Classification (NCBI taxonomy): domain Eukaryota; kingdom Metazoa; phylum Chordata; class Amphibia; order Caudata; family Salamandridae; genus Lissotriton; species Lissotriton helveticus. The sequence goes on along the minus strand of NC_136059.1, from coordinate 754,917,031 downwards.
CACCTGGATAGAGGTTGCCATATGGCTAATCCCTTCTTTTTTGCCCGGATGCCTTTTTTAGCATATATAGCCTTCTCCAGATTGCATGTAGCTACCTATCAGGCCAACCATTGGGAGAATAAAGGAGGGTTTGGGTCTATCCAGACAGAATTTATACAAATCCTAAGAATAGTCATAGCCACAACAATTAATGCCACACCACTCTTGCTGTCAATCCTACCCTGTATACCCAGTGAGATAATAGTGGGGGTGAGCGGAATGTTACGTGATAAGACTACCCTTAGGAAGTTCTGTATTTTGTTAAGTAGTGGCTCAAGTTTTTTACAGGTAGAAAACATATGGACAGAGTCAGCCCTACATTCCGCACATCTCGGGCAGAGAGTTCCTTTGCTTGTCCCCCATTTTGCGATTCGGCTGGGTGCGATGTACAAGAAGAAGCCAGTTTTGTAAAACTGTGCCTGTAATTTAGCAGGTCACTCTGTGCTGCTCGCATGCCAAGATAGAAAGTATTGTTGGAAGTATCCCATTTTTGTTGCCATTTGCTTGCAATCTTAGCCATGTCGGCAAGCACTTGGCTATTCAGTGCAGAGTATATAAACCCAATGCGGAGCAAGATAGGATCATTTAGTTTGTCAATGAGGGCGATTTGAGCAAAACCTACAGGCCGGCCAGCCTTGCATGCCAAGAAGTCCCTAATGACAAGGTATATGAAGGCTTAACTATGGTTCATATTGAATTGAGTCTGAGATTGTTGATGGGCCGGATTCATTTGGTAGATATCAAGTCTTCTAGTTTTAGTATGCCCGCTTTGTGCCAGTTTTGAAAATATGATCTCCCGAAGATTGCAGGCAAATTAGCATTATTATATATAGGGGTATAAAAGTTCAGTCTACCCAGGCTTAAAAGTTTGCAAAGATTAGTGTAGACCCTATAAGCACCCATCAGGGTCTTGAATCTGATCCGCTTGTAATATCCGTATTTGAACTGTCGCCATAGGCAGCCCTGGACTTCAGCCCCAAGTAATAATAAATTGAAGGGAGACGTAAGCCCTGTTGTGGAAGGTGGTTGCTCATTTAGTAATAGAATACAGTTCTGCAGGACCGTGGCCCAGTAGTAAAGCTTCAGATAGGGGAGCGCCCACCCCCCCTCTTTCCCGAGGAAGGAATAAAAACTTATATGACCTCCTCAGCTGAGAGTATGCCCAGTCAAATGAGAAAAAAGTTGTTCACATCTTTGAAGCGTTATCTTACTGAATTCCAGGGGGATAGCCCTAAAGAAATAAAGCAGCTTAGGAAAAAAATCATCTTAAAGACATTACCCAGCCCCACTATGGTCAGGTGCGGATTATTGTTCCAATTAAGAGCTTTCTTGGTTTCGACCACCAGCGGGTTCAAATTCTCACTAACGATTAGCTAGATGTTGGCCACGATGTTTACCCCTAAATAGTTAACCTTTTGAACAACCCTACTATCTGTCCATGAAATTTCCTTATTTAAGATGATCTGTGTCTTTCCTTTGTTGAGTGCGTATCCGGAGATCTTCCCAAACTCTTGAGACTCCTGTTCAATGGCTAAGATAGCTGGCTCAGGGTTCAGAGTAACTAATTATGCACTGGCACTTTATGCGGTCTGCTCTTTCTGTCCTAACTGTTGGCATGATGTTTGCACAATTAATTTGCTCTTCTCTCTATATTTTGGTATGAGGATGGCAAATTGCGATCATTGTTTTGAGATCATTTTGTTTTTCCCCCTGCTGTAAAAACTCGTTGCTCTAGATCAAAGGGTGGGGGTGGAGGGTAACACTGTTTTGAATTAATCTACTTTTTGATTTTGTATTTCATTTCTATAAAATATTAAAAAAAACAAAAAAAAGACTATGTGGTATTCCAAAAACAGGAGAAGAAAATACATTAAGACAACAAGTTTTACGGTTTCAAACTCATCAATGTGGGAAATATTGTCGACAGAAATACAAGTCAAAGGAACATTTTTATACAAAATGTGGATTCCCATGTCGAGTAATTTCCAAAGGAAGAGTCAACAGTTTCATGTTAGCAGTGAGGCATACTATAACTCGAAAATCTCCAAAGAATACTTACAATATAATAAGAAGTGAACATTCAAAGTATATTAATGATAACAATTCAGTGATTTTGGCAATGTGGAATGTAAATATGGATATCCAGTATGTTGCACATAATTCAATTGCTGTTGCTCACTATGTTACATCATACATAACAAAATCTGAAAAGACAGAGTTGAAAGAAATGTGGGAAGAAATTTCACATGAGAAGACTCTTAGTAATAAATTGTATAGCTTCAGTTTGAAGATGCTTTCCCATCAAGAGATTGGATCCTATGAATGTTCGGATCGGTTGACATCTGCAAGTTTATATTCAAAGTCAAGAGGAATCATTTGGGTAAGTCTAGGTCTTGCCGCAACACGAAATCGAGTATTGAAATCTGTACAAGAAATTAAATGAACCGGAAAGTACAGATATTGTTAAAACAAACATGTTGGATACGTACTATCCTAACAGTAGTCCATATCTGGAAAATATATGTCTCTATAAAGTACTGCAATATTACAGTTTTATAAGAAATGTTACAGAAAATATAAATGAAGATAAATATGCCGTAATTAGATGTGATGGATGTTTGGTAAAACATACTAAAGGAAATCTTATTAATCACAGGAAACTCAGTTGTGATACTGCAGATAAAAGGGAATTTTTCTATTTAGCACTTCCGCTATGCTTCAAGCCTTGGTGTACTGAAATGTAATTACTTGGAGATTCTGAGTGCTATGTAGATTCTTTTAATGCATGTAAAGATAGCATTGAATGCACAGTTTTTCCGAATGATCTACAAATGTTGAATGAAGAGATTAAACAGGAAACTACAATTGCAGCTGAAATTGCTAGAGACAATTCTCAATATAGTCAAAGTTCTGCTCCACTGAGTCAAGCTCCACTAGGACAACCAATTCTGGAAAATGAAGCAGCAATAGCCATGAGTGAAGTAGAAACGGTAATGCAACAAGCACAACAGGATATCATGGATTTGGAATACTTGAAAGTACAACCAAATATTGACCAGAAAGAAATATATCAGAAAGTTACATAACAGATAGAGCATGGTTTACTGCATTAAAAAAAATGCAACTGCACATCATTTAAACCTATTCGAATTGATATCAATGGTCAAACTGGTACAGGAAAAAGTTCCTTAATTAAAGTTTTCACCAGTTATCTACAGAAAACCACACAATCATATCTATCTTGTGTTGTAACCGCTCCAACTGGGTTAGCAGCACACAACGTTAAAGGGATTACATTACATCATTTACTAATGCTACCAGTTGAACATGAAAATAAGTTGGAATATCACAAGCTATGTGGAAAGTTTATTATGAAGTTTCAAGAGTACTAAAGAAAATGAAACTTCGATTATTGATGAGGTTAGCTTGGTCTCAAACTTAATGCTTGCCATTGTACATTTAAGAATGCAGCAGATTTTAAAAACAGACTATGATGTTTTATTTGGAGGAAAACATGTGATTATATTTGTTGACCTACTACAATTTAATCCTGTAAAAGGGCAACCAGGTTTTAAAACACGTGTGCATGAAGACACTAGGAAATCTTTGGGAAGTATTGGAAATGTCAACATTTGGTGTCATTTTGAATATCAAAAACGTTTTAAGAATATACGACAAGCAAGTGATGAATATCATGGAAGCATTCTTCAAGATATAAGAATTGGTGTTTTGACAAAACATGGTAAAGATACTTTACAAAGTCAGCTGCTTACAAACTTGATTCCAGATGAAAATGTTGGTTCTGAAATAATGTACAAAAGAATTGGAGAAAAGAAGTCTATAATTTGCCTAATGCCAACACTGTAAGACAGTTCTACATTCAATCAAGACTTTTGAAGTTGGAAAAACACAAATAATGAAAATGGAAGCAATTGATAAAATAGAACACAAAGGAATTACTACTATTCTCTCAGAAAAATTCAAAATCAAACTATTCTTTGGAAAAGTCTATATCTAAGGCGCGGGTTTTGAAAATAATTTATTTGTATGTGAAAACTGTTGGGTAATTTTACAGCATAATTTGGATGTAGAAAAAAGTTTAGTAAATGGAGCAATGGGAAAAGTTGTTGATTTTGTTAATTATACAAACAGAGATGAAATTGAATTCTTGAAGATTTAATTTGATCAGATTGAAGAGGTAAAACAGATTGGACACTGTGCTGTTCCTTTTTTGCTTATTAAAGACTTGCATGTTCATAGAAAACAGTTTCCTCTTTCTTTAGCATATGTGGTGACCAGTCATAAGTCTCAAGGTTTAAGTGTAGACAGTGCTTTGGTACACATTGGAAGTACAGTTTTTAAAGAGGGCAAGGCATATGTTGCATTGTCTCGAGTAAGAACATTATCTGGATTGTATTTTTATTGATTTTGATGTGAAAAATGTTAGTGCAGATGCAAATTGTGTAAGAGAGTATAATCGGTTAAGAAGACTGTATGCTCCTAACTTAGGTGAATATCCCATATATGAAAAGCGTGTAGTATATACAAAATGAACATATGAGAAACATTATAGTGAGGTTAGAAAGAAGAAAACAATTCAAGAGAATGTTGAGGCTGCAAAGAAAATGAAAATAGACACTGTTGATGATATTGTAGGATACCAGTTAGAAAATAGTTCAGGTATCAACTGCTATGCTAATGTAATTGTGAACGTTGTTTTTTTTCTATAAAATCTTCATCATCAAATTATGGAAAATCAAGAAAAAAGATTTTGTTCTTTGTTGCATTATATTTTTGAAAAATTGCAAACTGATAAAACTAAAATCCATACTGCTTCCGGGATTCGGCATCTTTTGGATATATGTTCTGGTTCTTCACAATTTACACTTAATATACAACAAGATGCTCAAGAATTTCTTATGTTTATGCTTGCAGTATTGGAAGGTGAAGGAATACAAATTAAAAATCTGTTTGGAATACGTGACAGATGGGATCATAAATGTGAAGACTTTTCATTTTCTTCTGGCACTGAAATAGACACTGAACGATTCATATATTTGGCAATACCAGATTGCAAAACAGTGTATTTTAACAAATTTGTAAAATCAGCTAGTCAAGATATGAAATGTACTCACTTCAAATCAGAAATGTTGTCAACATTATTTATAGAAAGATTTGGACAATATGTCATTTTTAATGCTACAACGTTGCAGGCCAGATGGAAGAAAATTGAAAACCAAAATTAAAAATGTTGTGGCAAGTCAAGTGTCAATTACAGGAAGAACTTTTGAAGCAGTGGCTATTATTTTCCATGATGGACCTAGTACAACATCTGGACACTACACTGTGCATTTAAGATGCAATAAAGGACGAACACATTGTAATGATGCCCATTTTGAATACAAATGTTGGTTGCCTTATGAATTACCAAATTCATATCTTATATTTTTGGTGCCAAAGTTTGTAAAACATTATTTGGCCAATGGGGAAGATGTAAACATGAATTAACGAGTTTATTTTGGATATTTTCAATGCAAATGATTTCGAAAACATCATTCTGACTATTGGGAAGATATCAACGATTAGTGTTTGGATTATCGTTTGTGTTCTGTGTTATTGCATTTGGAAAATTGTGTTTGAAAAAAGTAGTTCATATATTGGATCTTTGTACTATCTGCAATGTAATTGAGAGTGTTAATTTTTGAAAATGTAAACAGATAGGGGGAAACATGGCGGCCGATTGACTCGCGGTCGCGGGAGGCTTCTGGTTTCGGGAAGAATGTATGCGGGTATTATGAGGAATCTACCCCTTTGTCATGATCCTGACTGCAAGCTGAATTGAGCAGCTACAACAGTAAACTAGTGGGCGATATGAGAGCAATATGAGAACGTAAAAAAAGCAGTGGCAGCGATCGTACCTCTGTAAGTCTCTGTCTTTCCGGATGGTGTTGGGAGAGACGAGGGGGTGAAACGCCGATCAGAGGTGAGCAGCATATTTCGGCAACTTTACAATTACGGCAGGGCAATTACGGCTGTAGAAACATGCGGTGGCTGTGCCTTTGATCCTGTTTGTTCTCAGACGGGGGATAGGCTCTGACCTCTGATGCGGCGCCTTCGGCAATTCAGCAATCTCACCCCCCCATGAGCACAACACCCCTTAATATGTGATTACCAACCCACGGTAGGAAAAAAAAAGAGAGGGTTTATGTTTTGATTTTTTAAAGTTTATAAATTGGTTGTTTGTGTTACAACTACTTAATCCTACCTGGTTTCACTACGTGCCCCCCTAATTACTTTTCTTTCACTTAACCCTGACATAGGTAGGGCTCTTTTTGTATGTGTATAACTGCGCTTTCGTAATTTCTTGTGATGACGGTGGTAGCAATCTCGGGACGCCTTGTGGATCCTTCCGCAGCCGCTCTTTCTGTTCTGGAGACACCTTAGGGACATTTTGTGAGGCATTTTGTGAGGCAAGTGTGGAAGTGTGTCGGATTAGGGCGGGAACCCTGAGTCCTCTGGGTTTCCTTTGCCCGTCCAGTTTGTCAACCTCTCTGGTCTTGGACCCCTGCTAGGCACGAGCTGCCCAGGAGCTCGGCAGGGGCCGCAAGGCGCTGATGCAGTGGACCAAATCGGGAGACATACATAGCTTACATAGTATAAGTTCGAGTAGGGCCGATATCATCTGACACGCTGAGGAGGAGGTGAAGGGCGACCCCCCGAAGTAGGCTGGTGCGGGCATAGGTGGTAAAACACAGAGCAAAGGTGGAGTCAACTATAGAGTAGGCTCTGCTGTGCGATGTGCTGAAGAGGGTGATTTTGGTTTTCAGGCAGCCCCTGAAGCAGCAGGTGCGCCCTGGGAAGGGAAGAGCAGAGGGGGGAGCAAAAGGGCAACTGGTCCTGAGCAATCGGCAGGGATAAGGGGTAATTCAAGTGGAAAAGCTGAACAGTATCGCTATCATCTCAGGAGTGGTCTTGGTAAGAACTGCAAGAAGGGAGGGCAGGGCTTTGCAATCTCGAGTAAAGGAATAAAAATCTCGCCTCCACTAAAACAAGGGAGCGCAGCTTCAGGAGAGTGGGTGATGCTGAAGAGAAAGAGGAAGCCTAAAGTGAATAGTGAGCCACAAACATTGAACTTAAATATCACCCCCTCTTTGAGGACCTTTTTTAAGGTAGCCCCTAAAACACTGCTATTATAAAATCCCACTGTAGGTCCCCTAAAGATAGACTCAACAATCGGGGTAGAAACAGTGAATGTAGTGAATAGGAATAAGTTCCAGGTTTTCGCAGGACTAGTGGACTCCAGGGAACCTCAGTACTCTAGCAGCGAGAAAATGGAAGTTCATTCTCAACCACAATCTCAATCTGTACAACCTCAATCCCAAGGTCATTCACAGGGTCAATTACAAGTAGTAACCCCAGTGACTCTAGTGATTCAGGAGAGCCCTGTCGGAAACTTCACTGGTCCACCCTCTGATGGGAATGCTTAAAATGGGGAGAACAAGGGCGCAACTAAGATCGTTCAAGACGAGACCGAGAAAGGAATTCAAGTTTAACTATACCTCCAGCCGTTAGTGCAGGCTCAGCTGCAATCCCCACCATCTCCACCATTGGTACAGCTCCAACCTCAATCACAATCTCAGGTGCAATCAGTATCAGATTTAATGCATTTACTGACAGCTGAGGTCAAAAATAGATTTGAAACTTCTGAACTGAATCAGAGAGAAATCCGGTCTGTCTGTGAGAGTCTTGGACTGAAATTGGATGAGGTAGCTGATAGAACTGCACAATTGGAGACCGGATTGAAAGAGTTGGTGTCTCAGGTGGAGGTAAATAGAAAGGAGATCAGCGACCTAAGGGGGAACAAACAGCAATTGAAGGATAAGATAGAATCCTTGGAAAATAACTAACGAAGATGCAATATCCGGGTCCTCAAGGTACCGGAGGGAGCAGAAGGAGAAGATATAAAGAAGTTCATGATACATTTGTTTAAGGAAGGGCTACAACTCAAATGGTCAGAGGAAGAACTCAGTATGGATATTCAGAAGGTCCATAGAGACCCATACAGAAGGAATGTTAATAAAGTTAAACCAAGGAAAATATTGGTGAATTTCCATACCTATAGTTTTAAAGAAGAAATACTTCTCAAGGCGTTGAAACAGAAATCCCTGACAGTTGACGGTATCAATTTCGAGATCCGATCAGACATCGCACAAATGACAGCGAATAAGCAATGGGAAATGGGGAATCTGATCGAGTCCTTCAAGAGTTTAGGTGCTACAGCACAGTTAAAATGCCCAGCTAGTTTACGGGTAATGCATAATAATAAGATGCATACCTTTCGCAGGGTCGAGGAAGCAGAAGGGTTCCTAAGGTCTATATCTGGAGTTGAAGTTGGATAAATGTGGATAGATGAGAGTAATCAGTATGATATGGCACATAGGTACACTAGTTTATTATATTTTTTGAGTGGGTAGGTGATTTATTCTAAAATGCTTCCCCGAAACCCAGGGCCTCTCCAGGCCTAGGCATTGGGTTCACGGGTAGTATTTGGTGCACGGGTGTGGGAGCAAGGGGGAAAAAAACAAAAAAGAGAAGTCCTTGTAATAGTTCGAAACCCTGGAAGCAACATGGATATGGAAGACAAAATAGAAAAGGAATGACAGCGAATCAGAAGCCAGCGATAGAATTCCTATCATGGAATGTTAACGGTTTAAGGGGGAGGCACAGGCGTGAAAGAATTCTACAATACTTAAAAGATTCCTCTGTCCAAGTCATTTTATTACAGGAAACACATCTAACGGGGGACGAAATGAGGGAGCTATTCAAAAGTAGGAAATGGGTACAGAACCTGGTGTGTACTGAGCAGCGTCTCTCTATAAGGGGGGTGGCAATCCTGAAAAAGATCAATCCCCAGTTGGTGGTAATTGAAAGTAGGGTGGACACAAATGGAAGATGGGCAATTGTAAAACTTCAATACGGTGAACAAATATATACTGTAGTAGGCTATTATGGGCCCAATATTGATGACCCCATGCCTTTTAGCAAGTTGCTATCTGAGTTGCTGGATTTCCCCGATCCGGTCATATTGGCAGGCGATTTTAACGTGTTCTTAGATGGTAATCTTGACCGTACAACCAAAAGTAGAAGTATAACACATAATAAATCCAGGGCTCTGATAAAAAATAAACTATAAAGAATTTTGGATGGTGTGATATATGGCGAGAAAAGAAGGGAGCGTTAAAAAGCTTTACTTTTAACAACAAAAAATACGGACACCAGTCCAGAATAGAACTGTTTTTAGTGGACCAAAATATAAAGGACCAGGTCCGTAATGTAATTCATGTGGGAGCGCATGTGTCTGACCATTCTGCAGTTGTGTTGAAGTTGGTTCCCGCAACTGCAGAAAAACAACGTAGGTAGACCATGGACCGGTCTATACTTATTGATGATGAGGTAATAAACAAACTTGGTTTGGAATCCCAGGAATTTTTTCTTAATAATCGGGGAAGTGCCCCAATAGGAATTGTTTGGGACTCATACAAAGCCTTTTTGAGGGGCAGAATGTCCTCCATTCAGTCCTACAAAAACAAACAGCGCAGGGCGGAAATTCTCAGTATAGAGAATAAAATTCAGAGCTTGGAACATAAAATTTTGCAAAATAAAGTGGGAGATTAAGTCAGAAAGGTTCGGATCCCGACTCTTAAAACAGAGCTGTTATCAGTAGTAGAAAGATGGCTGCAAGAAAGGTGGCAAGCCAGTAACTTGGCCCACTTCAACTATAGGGAAGGCTGTGGCAAGTTACTTGCCTGGAAGGCGAAGAGTGATCTGGCCAGGAATGTTATAAAAGAGCTTAATTTTGGGACTGCTGGATGTCCGATTATAGTAGGGACTAGCGTTGAGGATACTATGTTAAAATATTACGAAAAAGTTTATAAAGAAGATTTATGTACGACCAGGACGGAGGTCCTAGAGTGGTTAGATCAAGAATTAGCACAAAAAGTGTCCGAACCTCAGAAGATATTCTTAATAACTCAATAATCGAGCGGGAAATAGAAACTGCTATAAAATCGGGGAAATCCAGCAAGGCAGCCGGACCCGATTGTCTGCCCCTAGAAGTCTTTAAGAAACTAAGTCAGTATCTGTTGCCTGCCTTGAGCGCACTGTATTCAGCTATCTTTGATGCAGGTGAAGCGATCCCCCTTCCTGGAATGATGCTATAGTGACCCTGATTCACAAGCCCGATAAAAAACCAGACTGCTGTGACTCATACAGACCCATATCTCTGCTAAATGCAGACTATAAAATCTTTGCGTGATTTTAGCAGAGAGGTTGAATGGGGTGGTGGGAGCACTCCTTCACGAAGACCAGAAAGGGTTTGTATGAGGTAGGAATCTTAGAAATCTAACGTACAATCTCATAGGTGCTATTGACTTAGCCTCAGTAGACAAGGTTCCACTAGCGGTCATTACAGTAGATGCAACGAAAGCATTTGTCCGAGTGAACTGGTCTTATCTGCATGAAGTTTTGACTCTTTCTAATTTAGGGGAAAATGTTTGCAGAGCAATAAAACAAATCTATAATATCCCGACTGCAGAAATATTAATTAACGGGAGGCTATCTGAGAAATGTATTATCTTTAGAGGAACGAGACAGGGCTTCCCGCTGTTCCCACTACTCTTTAACCTTTATATTGAACCTCTGGCAGAAAAAATCAGGAAACATGAAGAAATACTTTCATTTCAGTCCAGGGGTTGGCAGAAGAAAGTGGGGTTATACGCGGACGACCTGGTAATATACACCTCGAATCTCAGTTCAGCACTACCCAATGTCTATGGCCTGGCTGCAGGGTTTGGGAGGATTTCAAGATACGAAATTAATCAAGGGAAAACGGTTGTTATGGCCTGGAACATACCACACAAGATAACAGCATTAAAACAGAAATTAGATATTTGGGCATCAGAATCACCAAGAAAATTGAACAAATTCCTGAATGTAACTATCAAGAGATATATAAGGAGATTGGGAAATTATTATTAGAGTGGCCCCACGTGCCCTTATCCATCTATGGAAGAGTTAACATTATCAAAATGATAGTCCTCCCAAAACTCACGTTTTTATTTCAAAATATTCCGTTGTCTTTTAAGGATGAATGGTAAAAAAAAAAAAATACAGTCTAAAATTTCTAGTTTTATATGGGCCTCTAGAGGGGTGCGTATCTCATGGAAAAAACTCAGACGACAATACGAGAAAGGGGGTCTAAGGCTGCCAGATTTCTCCTACTATGCCTGGGTGTTTCTGTTAAAAGGTGAGAAAGGGTTATTTAGAACACCAGATGATTCAGAGGCAGGGAAGATGTATACAGCAATGTTAAGAGACATAATAGGGGGATATTATGGTTTTATCCATAAATTTTGAGATGCGAGATTTTTTTTAAAAGTACGTTTAAAGACCCTACACAGTTTAGCGATAACCTGGCATAAAGTTAGGAAAGAATAAAAAATTAGTTATTTTAATGGGATGGCGCCTATCTTTGATTCTCCAGGATCCCCAGAATGGTCAAAGGATTGTCTGGTGCATCCACTGAAGGATGCAGGAATTACTATTTGGAAGCAGTTGATACCGGAAGGTAATCTAATATCATGGAAAGAGTGTCAAAACTTGTTCGGTGGCCAACTCTCGAGATTTAAGTATTTACAGATGCTAAGTTGGAGTTGTACTGATGGCTTTGGAGCTGGACTGGTAAATAAGCTGGAAGAAAGTTTGACAGCTGGTATAACCCATAAAAAAGAGTTGGCGAATTTCTATTGGCCAATAATGGAACTGGTGGATGGAGACTTTAACCTGCCGGTGGAGCAGTGGGAGAGGAGCTTGCCAAGAGAACAGATACAAGATTTATGGCAAGTGTTCTGCAACATTCTATACTCAACAGTCCGACCCGCAAATTTAAGGCCGAACCACCTTTTTTGTCTCCACAGGGTTTATTGGACTCCTTACAGGCTATCTAAAATGGAGAGTGGAGTAGTCCCTAAATGCCCTAAATGCAACAAGGAGAAAGGTGATGACACTCATATGTTTATGTCTTGTCCGGCGATTCAATCTTTTTGCTGGATGTAAGTAATACAGTCCTTTCCATTCTGGGTGAAGCACTCCAGTTGAGCGAATTGCTTGTTTTCTTTGGGCTTACAAATAATAATGAATCTATGTCAAATAATGTGAAAAAATTGATTTTCTATTTAATATTACTTGCACACCGGGAAATTTGCAAGACATAGGTTAGGGCTACTCCCCCTAGCAAATTGGAATGGTTGGCCTTGATAAAGTATATAAACACCTTAGAGAGAACACATGAAGGCAGGTGAAATGCCTTTTGGCTCCCCTATGAGACGTGGATACAGACACATATAAATTAGTCCAATGATTAGGCCTCTATATCGTTTTGCAAATACTCTGGTGGTAGCCGACGGATCTCAGGGCGGAATTGGCACTAATGGTTGAGTATGAATGCAAGGTATAGAGTGTACCATTCCTGGCTCCCAGAAAGATCACTAGAGGTGCCCAGGGGAAAAGTGATCTGAGGCAGATTATTTCTGCTTTTCTGGGCTATGAGGACTTAAAAAAAAAAGAAAATGTAAACAGTAGTTGAGCTTGTTTTAAATATTTTGAACAGAAATTTGTTTTATTTTACAATCTTATTTATTGTCTTTTTTTTCCCGCTTTTATATGATCATAAACATTGAAATCACTGTGTATGGTGAAATTCAATAGAATCTGAAACCAGCAATAAAGAGAACCTGAATATGCTACATTATTCTAATATTATGTTGTGTTCTTAAATTATAATATTATTTGCAATAATTGTATTTTTTCTTCTTTTTTTCCCAGTGCCATTACTTTTACTATTCTGATTTTAAAAAGCATTTCTTCCGTATTTTAAACTTGGGGTGGAGGAACCTGGACACTGCTTGGGGACGGAAGGAAGGATTGGGGGGTACTGTGAAGGCTTACCCTAAACGCTAAGGCCTGAGCTTGGTGCTGTGTCCTTCCCGCCCTGGTCCGACACCGTAGCTAGTACCGTTGTGCCGAGGGTGGGGTAGGAAGAGCCAGGCACTTTCTGCCTTCTGCGGTTAGCGTTGTAGTCGCAGGGGAGCTCTGGCATAAAGCTCACATGCCCCAGTGACCGCGCAACGGACGGGCCGAAGGCGCACCAAAGGCAAGCCCGTCTGCGCCCGTCCGCGGCGCGCCGGGGCCCGGGGCCAGAACACCTGCAGGTTCTGTGGTAGGAAAACAATATGCTTGACAGGAATTAGTAGCTCTAGGCACCAGGGTTGAGGACTACTGCAAACATAGCATGAACCCAGAGAAGCTGGAGAAGAACATGAGATGCAGGCACTGTCCCTTTACGATGAATCCCCATTTGAGGGTCAGGGATTCTGTGCAGTTACTTAGCTGTGCCATGATCCACTCCAGATCGCTTAGGAAGCACAGAATTGAGATACATGACTATCTGGTGGATACTCAGGTTGGAATACTCTTCCTTACAGAGACAGGACTTGATGAGGAGTCGGCCCCGGAAATTTTAGAGACACTTCCTCGTGGTTATGGTATTTGTAGAATAGACCGACCCACGGGGAGGGGAGGAGGGATTGCCATACTCTATAAACATAATATACAGTGTACTTTAGAGCCGGCTGATATTGCAGACAGTGAAGCAGGTTTTTTTCTGTTACAGTCTCTAACAACTATTTGATTAAGGGATTTTTAGTTTATAGACCCCCGGGAGGCGCAATGCAATTTGCAGCAAGTCTTATTCAAAGTTTAATGCAGCCGGCCATCAGATATGAGAAACTTCTTTTGTTGGGGGACCTGAACCTGAATTTGGATGACACCTCCAACGCAGTGGCCCAGGAGCTCTGACAAGAGCTAATAACTCTATAAATAGGCTGTCCGGTTTTAGGTTTAAACCTATGATAACTGATAAAACCCCACCGAAAGGGAAATAGCCCTCACCAGTGTAAACATATAAAAACTGAAAAAAACACCTTCAGAACCACAAACTAAATGCCATTCAAATAGGGAAAGGAGAGTGAGAGTCATGTTTTTTCTTCCTGAAGAGGCCAATACAATGTAACTTTGTTATACAGCTAGCAGCAAGAAAGACTGGGCTACCATTATTTTGCTTGAGTTTTATTGTTTAGGGATGTCACTAAAATACTATTTTTTCTTCCTTTTGCAGTTTTCATTTTTGTAGTCTTTGGTCTAAAGATGAAGGTTTTATTTAGAAGCATGTTTTAGGTCTTATTTAAGGATTTTATAAACTGTAGAGAATTAAGAAACATCAAAATCATTTTTGACATTTTGTCTGCTTTTGATTCTTTAACTGATAGGTGAAATGGCTGGTTGGAAAGGAATATTTCCCAATATGTGCCATCACATTTACCTACAGAGAATGGGTTAAAACCCATGATACATCTGTCCCCAGTTTCTAGTCAGTATTGATAATCGGTAAATTGCCAAGACCTCAGGATTTAAACATTCAATACAGGGTATAGTGACAGGTATATGTGAAAAGAATACTATCACCAAGCATCTGGGATAGTGGTGAAAACATGATACCACACTTTTGGAAAACATCGAACCCAATGTCATTTGGAATGCTGCTGCATGAAGGTTATTTCCAAGTTCAATAAAGATTGGAGTAATATTGTTTGTATTTGCAGTGATTCCGCTGCGTATATGAAAAAGTTGTGTGATGACCCGTCAAAATCCAAACCTGAGCTGAAGTACTTCCCTGTAAGAGTTCTTTGCCACTTGGTAAATGATATGCTGAAAGCATCTTTACAATCTTCAGAGTTAATGAAGAATGCTATTGACTTTTTAGCCCATTCATGTGCACTGTTTTGCTAAATGCGGGAACTAAAATGCAAATATTTCTTGCTTTGTGTGGCAGAAAAGAAAGAGTCATCCCAACTGTGTCACTTAGCTGATGGTTGTCAGTTCAAGGGGGCTGTGAATGCTATATTATCCATGTGGCAACCGTTTACTGAATTGATGATGCCAAAGGCAAGCAATGTGAGGATCTATGGTCGCAAATTGAGAGTGATGTGAAAAAAGTACACTCTACTGCATTCTTAGATTTTTACAGGAAAACATAACTGCTGTAGTGTACATAATGAAACAACTCGAGTCTGAAACCACCCTTGTCTGCCAAGTGTTTAGCACAATTGGTGTAGGTGTGAAACATCTCCTTGAGAGTAGGCTGGGCGACATCATTAGTGACTTTGGAACTGCAACATGTTCCATGTTAGAGTGTTTGCCACTTGGTAAGCAAAGCAATGTTAACAAGCAATTCAGGAACTTTCATTTTACAATGTATGAGAAATGGTTTGACATGATACATAGAAGTGTCCCTTCACCTACCATGGCATTTGAAGGCAATGAAACCTCACTGTGGGGAGTTTTCGCTGTAGTTTCAAAAGTGTTGCTTCATTTTTGACCGCTTCAATAACTCTGAGGGCGTAAGCGCCCAGTTCAACACATATGTTCCCGAACCTGCCCGGAGAATTGCAATCTTTATGTTCACCACTATTTGCATGGAAAGCTATGTCAGTCGCCAGAGTTAGCAAATTGTGTACTGGCCGTTTTGGCGTAGCCCATCTCAAGTGGGAAAGTTGAGAAGGCCTTTCCACATAAAAAAGTTTTGATGGCAAGGAAAAAGTGAGCGCACATGGCCAAAGACTCACTGGAAAAATAGTGTATGGTGTACTACAATAAGTTTGATTTGCAAACATTTATTTGAACCTCATATACACAGTACGTACATTGTCTATATACCATTGACTATCAGTGCAGAAAGCAAGCAATAATAAAAGCAAAATGTTCCATAAACACCGGACAAACACTGTTCCTGTTGTTTTTAATGGCCTGCAAATGTGTACCCACTGATAACAACTGTTTTTAAGGTATTGAAATAACTTGAAAACACAAAAAAAAAACTGAATTTTACAAAAAATAGAAACTGGAAACAGGAAAACCTATCTATAAATGTCGTTAAAATCTGAGCTCCCTAGGCATCAGTAGGGCCATTTATTGGATCCAATGTTTGGTAACTGGGAGACTCTAGAAATTGAACCCCCGGTACCTGTCATATGGTCCGACCATTTCCTGATCCCCTTTAGGGTAATGGGAACAGCAGATAAAATACCGGTGAAGGTGGGAGCTAAGGGGAGACAGAGGAGATGGGCTGGCTTCTCCTCTGAGAAGATCCACACGGCCCTGGTATTCGGAGGACAGCTGGGTGGGCTGAAGATAGGCTCAGTCTGCGAGGCTCTGGACAGGCACATCCTGGAGGGTCTTGACAGCACAGCACCCTGGTCTAGTAAAGGGCCAGAGAGACGGATTAAATCTGCCCCACGGTTTGGCGTAGAGTTGAAGGAGGAGAAGACAGCATGTAAGCGCGTTGAGAGACGCTGATGAAGAGGCTATTTGCCAACAGATGGAATTGAATATAAAACCAGCCTTAAGGGGTATCACGCTCTAATTAGGAAAGCACGAAAGAAAGGCAAGGAAAAAGTGAGCGCACTTGGCCAAAGACTCACTGGAAAAATAGTGTATGGTGTACTACAATAAGTTTGATTTGCAAACATTTATTTGGACCTCATATACACAGTATGTACATTGTCTATATACCATTGACTATCAGTGCAGAAAGTAAGCAATAATAAAAGCAAAATGTTCCATAAACACTGGACAACCACTGTTCCTGTTGTTTTTAATGGCCTGCAAATGTGTAACCACTGATATCAACTGTTTTTTAAGGTATTGAAATCACTTGAAAACACTGAAAAAACCCCACCAGAATTTTACAAAAAATAGAAACTGGAAATAGGAAAGCCTATCTATCAATGTCGTTAAAATCTGAGCTCCCTACGCATCAGTTGGGCTATTTATTGGATCCAATGTTTGGTAACTGGGAGACTCTAGAAATTGAACCCCGGGTACCTGATATATGGTCCGACCATTTCCTGATCCCCTTTAGGGTAATGGGAACAGCAGATAAAATACCGGTGAAGGTGGGAGCTAAGGGGAGACAGAGGAGATGGGCTGGCTTCTGCTCTGAGAAGATCCACACGGCCCTGGTATGCGGAGGACAGCTGGGTGGGCTGAAGATAGACTCAGTCTGCGAGGCTCTGGACAGGCACATCCTGGAGGCTCTTGACAGCACGGCACTCTGGTCTAGTAAAGGGCCAGAGAGACGGATTAAATCTGCCCCATGGTTTGGCGTAGAGTTGAAGGAGAAGACAGCATGCAAGCGTGTTGAGAGACGCTGGTGAAGAGGCTATTTGCCAACAGATGGAATTGAATATAAAACCAGCCTTAAGGGGTATCGCGCTCTAATTAGGAAAGCACGAACATCCTACTACACTGAGAGGATGGGAAAAGTGGACAGCTCAGTTAAGGAGCTGTTCTTGGTCTATCAATCAATCAATAATTACATTTGTAAAGCACGCTACATACCCGTGAGGGTCTCAAGGTGCTGGGGGTGAGGCGGGCTGCTACTGATTGAAAAGCCAGGTCTTGAGAAGTCTTCTGAAGGCCAGCAGGTCCTGGGTCTGTCGTAGGCTGGTAGGGAGAGTGTTCCAGTTCTTGGCAGCGAGGTAGGAGAAGGATCTGCCACCGGCTGTGGTTATCCGGAAGCGTGGAACCATGGCGAGGGCGAGCTTGGCAGAGCGGAGGCTGCGGGTGGGGTTGTAGAAGCTGAGTCGGTCGTTGAGGTATGCTGGTTCGGCGTTGTGCAGGGCTTTGTGTGCATGGATGAGCAGTTTGAAGGTGATCCTGTTGTTGACGGGGAGCCAATGCAGGCCTCTCAGGTGGGGTGTGATGTGGCTGCGTCGGGGGACATCGAGGATAAGTCATGCCGAGGCGTTCTGGATGTGTTGCAGCCGTCTCAGGAGCTTGGTTGTTGTTCCTGCGTAGAGGGCATTCCCGTAGTCCAGCCTGCTGGTGACGAGGGTCTGGGTGACGGTTTTTCTCATGTCGGAGGGGATCCATTTGAAGATCCTGCGGATCATTCGAAGGGTGTTGAAGCAGGAAGTGGAGATGGCGTTGACCTGCTCGGTCATGGAGAAAGCAGAGCTGAGGATGACCCCCAGGTTGCGAGCGTGGTTGGTGGGTTCTGGGGCGGTTCCTAGCAATGTTGGCCACCGGGAGTCGTCCCAGGCTGAGGGCGTGGGGCCGAGGATGAGGACCTCGGTTTTGTCTGAATTCAGCTTCAACCTGCTGTCCTTCAACCATTCGGCTATGGCCTTCATTCCTCTGTGGAGGTTGGCTTTGGCGGTGTGGGGGTCTTCGGTGAGGGATATGATCAGCTGGGTGTCGTCGGCGTAGGATTTGATGTTGAGGTTGTGTTGTCGTGCAATGTGGGCGAGTGGTGTCATGTAGATATTGAACAGCGTCGGGCTGAGGGATGATCCCTGTGGAGCGCCGCTGATGATCTCGGTGGTCTAGGAGTGGAAGGGTGGGAGGCGGACACTCTGGGTTTTGCTGGAGAGGAAGGATGTGGTCCAGGCCAGGGCCTTCTCTTGGATTCCGGCGTCATGGAGGCGTGCTGTTAGGGTGCGGTGGCGGACCGTGTCGAAGGCTGCTGATAGGTCCAGCAGGATGAGGGCGGCTGTTTCTCCTTTGTCTATAAGGATTCTGATGTCGTCGGTGGCGGCGAGGAGGGCGGTCTCGGTGCTGTGTTTGCTGCGCAAGCCGGACTGGGATGGGTCTAGGATGTTGTTGTCTTCGAGGTAGCGGGTCAGCTGTCTGTTGACGATCTTCTCTGTGACTTTCGCCGAGAAAGGGAGCAGGGAGATGGGCCGGAAGTTCTTGAGGTCGTTGGGATCCACTTTGTTTGTTTTTAGTAGGGCGCTGATCTCGGCATGTTTCCAGCTCTCTGAGAAGGTTGCTGTCTCAAAGGAGATGTTAATTGTTTTCCGGAGAAGGGCTGCGATGGCTGTGCTGGCTTCGTTGAAAACTTGGTGAGGGCATGGGCAGATGGGGATCCAGAGTGGATGGAGTTCATGGTCTTGATGGTGTCTTCATCGCTGATGTGGGACCAGGCGGTCAGGCGACTGGTGCAGGTGGTGGTCGTGGGGTGGTGGTCTCGGTGGTGGATGTGGGGGTGGCGGTGTTGAAGCTGTCGTGGATGTCGGTGTTCTTGCTGTGAAAGAAGGTGGCCAGTGAGTTGCACAGGTCTTGTGATGGTGGAATGTCGTTGGTGATGGAGCTGGGGTTGGAGAGTTCTTTCATGATGTTGGAGAGCTCTTTGCTGTTGTGTGTGTTGTTGTCTAGGCGGTCCTTGAAGGCGGTCCTCTTGGCGGTCCTGATGAGTTGGTGGTGTCTGCGGGTGACAATCTTGTTGGCTGTGCAGCTGTCTGGTGTTAGGTCGCGGAGCCAGCTCTTCTCCAGCTTCCGACAGGTGCACTTGGAGGTCCGGAGGTCTTCGGTGAACCATGCAGCTTTCTTGTTGGTGTGATTGGTGGCGGAGGTCTTGAGTGGGGCAAGGGTGTCGGCGCAGTCGTTGATTCACTGTTTGAGGTTGATGGCGGCGGTGTCGGGGTCGGTGGGGTCAGCGGGTGGTCCCAGGGGGAGGGTGGTGGTCAGTTGGTCTATAAAGAAATATCCTCGCTTTCGAACATAGAGGCACCTGTGACAGGATCCATGGTATCCTGTAATCAGGTGGCAGAGCTTTTTGCTAATAAGGTGGAGAGGATCTACTCAACCTTTCCTATGGAAGCCAGGGATGGGCATGGGACAGAGGGGACACCTAGTAGCTCAATCAAGATAGACTGTCTGATAGAGTTTAGGGTCCCAGCCTGGTATACGCAGAGAAAGATAGTGACCAGCTACAAATCTGGCTCACCCAAAGACCCTGCGCCTGCTAAAATCCTTAGAGGGAGTAATGAGACCTTAGAGCCATTTATTAGACACCTGCTAGAACTCTCCTGTAGTACAGGCAGAGTGCCGAAAACGTGGAATGAGGCAGTGGTGCTCCCATTGAAAAAAAGCCGAATGTAAGTATGGAGCAGTTAAATAACCTGTGCCCTATTTCGCTCCTGCCCTACTTCGCCACGATCGCGGAGAAGGTGGTCAATGAACAACTGACTGCCCATATTGACATGCATAAGGTGCTTCATGCCATGCAATCTGGCTTCCGCACACTCCATTCGACGGAGTCAGCTTTGCTTTTCTCCTTCGGAGATACGTGGATGAGGGTCAAACGGCGGCACTTATTCTACTTGATTTAAGTGCTGCATTCGACACCGTAGTGCATCACACTCTGCTGCAGTGTCTTAGAAGGGGAGGAGTGGTGGGCAAGGCATGGGGATGACTGGAATCTTTTCTCCATGACCGTAGTTTCCAAGTAGCACAGGGACCCGATAGGTCTAAATCCATTAGCCTGAAACAAGGGGTCCCTCAAGGGTCCAGCCTCAGCCCGACCCTTTTCAACCTTTATGTGGCTCCTGTGGCTGAGATAACCAATAAATATGGGGTGGAAGTTGTGTCATATGCTGACGACAATCAGCTGGGTCTGGCTTTGGCACAGCCAGCTGAGAGTGCAGCCAGCAAATTCACCTCCTGTCTGGATGACCAGCAATTGCCTCAGACTGAATGGTGATAAAACTGAGGTGCTGATTGTTAGAAAGGCGCCATCAGTCTGTACCTCAAAACACACAAGATGATGGACGGAATGTTGCACAATGGCAAAACATTCACCCCCAGTCATAGATCTGGGTTTAATCCATCGTTATTTTGCTCACCAAGCCACCCCAGTTCAGACATGGCCATATGCAAATCAGTCTTGACCCTGTGCCTCATGGGAACAGTCCAGCCCGAACTGCCAAGGTATGTCTTCCCTGGACCGGAATCAAGCATCTTAGGACCAGTTTCTGGCTATCAGCCGTCTTCAGCCAGGATAGCTTGACTCCAGTGGCGTAGTGAGCACAGGACTCATGTCTTGGCATACCCTTCCCACATAGGGTGAACAGCAAAATACACAAGATGATGGACAGAATGTTGCACAATGGCAAAACATTCACCCCCAGTCATAGATCTGGGTTTAATCCATTGTTATTTTGCTCGCCAAGCCACACCAGTTCAGACATGGCCATATGCAAATTAGTCTTGACCCTGTGCCTCATGGGAACAGTCCAGCCCGAACTGCCAAGCCATGTCTTCCCTGGACCGGAATCAAGCATCCTAGGACCGGTTTCTGGCTATCAGCCGTCTTCAGCCAGGATAGCTTGACTCCAGTGGCGTATCGTGAACGGGACCCACGTCTGGGCATACCATTCCCACATAGGGTGAACAGCAAAACACACAAGATGATGGACGGAATGTTGCACAATGGCAAAACATTCACCCCAAGTCATAGGTCTGGGTTTAAACCATCGTTATTTTGCTCACCAAGCCACCCCAGTTCAGACATGGCCATATGCCACGTCTGAACTGGGGTGGGTACAGATTGTGGGGATACACAGCCCCCCTTCTTAAAAGCATATTTTAAAGAAAAACAGGATCGGTGGAGGCCACGCCCCTCCCTGCGCCTCTCTGCAAACGCGGCCCCTGGCGCGTTTGCAGAGGGGTAACTAATTCTCTTTGCATACTGGGGGTCCCTGGGGCCAACTAGCCCACCAGGAGCCTCCAGTATGAGCCAGGGGGCTGCGTTGCAGAGAGGTGTAAAAAGGGGCATGGCCTCATTACACCTCTCTGCAAGGCAGCCCCCTGGTGCATACTGGAGGTTCCTGGTGGGCTAGTTGGCCCCCAGGGACCCCCAGTATGCAAGGGGAATTAGTTCCCCCTCTGCAAACGCGCCAGGGGGCTGCGTTGCAGAGAGGTGTAAAAAGGGGCATGGCCTCATTACACCTCTCTGCAAAGCAGCCGCCTGGTCAAAACTGGAGGTTCATGGTGGGCTAGTTGGCCCCCAGGGACCCCCAGTATGCAAGGGGAATTAGTTCCCCCTCTGCAAACACGCCAGGGGGCTGTGTTGCAGAGAGGTGTAATGAGGCTACGCCCCTTTTTACACCTCTCTGCAACGCAGCCCCCTGGCGCATACTGGAGGTTCCTGGTGGGCCAGTTGGCCCTCATGGAGGCCCAGTATGCAAGGGGACTTAACCCCCCAACTTAGAACGTGTTACGGGGCGTGTTTGCACAGTGGTGAAGGTAGAGGGTGGGGCTTGAGGTGATATGTGTGCAAACATGCCCTGTGGCGCAATTTAAGTTGGGGAATTAATTCCTCTTCAATTCAGAGGTCCCCTAGGGGCCAACTAGTCCAACAGGTACCTCTAGTAAGTGCCACGGAGCTGCGTTGCAGAGTGTTGTAAAAAGGGGGCGTGCCCTCTGAACACCTCTCTGCAAAGCAGTTCCCTGGTGCATACTGGAGGTACCTGGTGGGCTAGTTGGCTCACAGGGGACCTCAGGATTGAAGAGGAATTCATTCCCCAACCTAAAACGCGCCACAGGGCGTGTTTGCACACATCTCACCTCAGGTTCCGCCCCCTTCCTTCACTATTGAGCAAAACATTCCTCTAAAATCAGCCGAACTACGAATTCCGATTTACTCACCTGTTATCACGAGAGACGTCAGTGCTGCATCTTTGAGCCCAGTACGGACCCTGAAAAGAAAATGTACCCATACTTACAGTAACTTGAATTTCCTTCCATAGGCTAACATTGACTTGTTTCACTTGGAAATTCTTCTAAGTGTGGAGTTTTGGAACTTTAAAAAATTCTTCTAAAATCAGCCGAACTACGAATTCCGATTTACTCACCTGTTATCTGGAGAGACCTCAGTGCTGCATCTTTCAGCTCACTACTGTTCCTGAAAAGTAAATTTAACTGTACTTACCAGCAGCAGCGGTCGGCAGTAGGTGTTTCTGTAGGGCGGTGATGTGGGCAGGGGGAGGGGCAGGGTGGGAAGTAGTAATGTATGGATTACGGAGTTTTACAGGTAAGTAAACATTTAAATAAATAAAACAAATTTTGTTGCGCGCACTGCATCACATTTGGTGATGCAGTGCGCGCAACGAAATTCATTTAATTTATTTAAATGTTTACTTACCTGTAAAACTCTGTAATCCATACATTACTACCCCCCACCCTGCCCCTCCCCCTGCCCACGTCACCGCCCTACAGAAACACCTACTGTCGACCGCTACTGCTTACCAGTAACTTGTATTTCTTTGCATAGGATATCATTGCCTGCTATATAAAATATATATAAATTTAGAAAAATAAAAAAATAAAAAATATTTTACAATTTCAATATTTTAAAAAACATTTTTTTTCAATTTATATTAAAAATATATAAAGTAATTTAAAAAATAAAATATCTAATAATAAATACTTTAAAACAATGGAGTAAATTAGTATAAAAAAAATAACAATTAATACATTTAAAAATGATCATTTACAAAACCTTTGAAATTCACTGAAAAAAACATAGGTTTCAGCCACGTTATAGTTATGAATTAGCATTTAAAAAACCTGAGAAATTCACCGAAAAAAACCATAGGTTTCACACATGTTGCGCCGCTGTTGCATCACAAAAGTGATGCTGCGGTGGTGTAAACAATGCGCCAAGTTGCAACACATTTACAACGTGACGTATCTAGGGAGATGCATCACGTTGTAAAGGTCTGTGCCACATTATGCCTGTGTCAGGTATAATGTTTGCAGGGTGGGCGTTCCCATGCAGGAAAGCCTTGTAAAAGTGATGCAGTGAAATCTACAAGATTTCACTCTGCCACTTCTAAAACGCCACTGCGTCAAATCCTTACGCCTGCTTGAAGCAGGCATAAGTAATGACGCAGCTAAGTATAGGCGTCCCTGAGCATTCCTGGAGTTTTATCGTGCTTGTGACACGACTCCAGCAATGCGTGACCTTTGCGGCAACAGATGCATGGCGCATCTGTCAATCCTTGTGCCAAGGTGTGCCACATTGTAAATGTGGCGCATCCATGGTGGCGCAAGGGTTTTTTGCCACGTCGCAAGTAAACTGACGCATCTCTGCTATAAAGCAGAGATGCGTCAGTTTCTTGTAAATCTGCCGCATGGTGTAAACCTTTAAGGCACTACGTTCCCTATACACTACCTTAATTTGTGGTGAAGTGTATCACTTAATATTAACATCTATAATTTGTCAAGATACTTCTCAGGAATGTAACCAACATTTTAAGTAGCCCTGGGCCGTATTATGAAGGACTTTTCTGTCACAGTGGAGAGCCGCACACCAGTTTTATGCGCCTTTAGGGTGTGAAGTCAGATCAAATTTGTACTCAATATTTCTCTGAGTTAGTGGTTTATTTTCAGGGCAGCACAGCTCAGAAACAGAAGGAGGCAAAACTTGCTCGGAGAAATATTGGTTAAATGAATCCCCGTTAGGCACTGCAGGCGTGAAAACTGGCACTGGCAGTGCGCTGCGCAGAAAAACCCATCATGATACGGCCCGGGTAGTGCTAAGTGTGAAAGCCATATATCCGAGGCTCCTGCTGACGCCACAGAACCCCTTCAACTACATTATCGGCTGCCAAATTGAGTGTATGTAAATGAACTGACTTGGTGTGCGCGGTTGCCTTCAGCTGCTCCAGCAGAGCACTAACTACCACCTAATGGGCTGTCTATTATGAATTTTGCCTAATTAAGAAGTTTGCATACACGCATCAATCAAGATTATACTCAGCGTGTGCAATCCCCCCTCATTAACACAATCTAACACAGTTAATCAATCCAGCAATGCCTGCAGTGCCACCGACTACCATTGCTAGAGAAACAACATCTTTCTGGTTGAAGTTTGCTTTTCACATCACGCGGTACCTTGGTCCGCATTTGTTATGAGACTGTTGGTTTCACTACAACACCCCACCCCCTCCTCCCGCAGCACGTGCGTCCCCCATAGCCCGATCATTCGCAAGAGAGATGTTAGCTTTTGCAGCCAGGGTTTGCATTTGGCCCCGACATCGACCCCAATTCTCACCCGATTTCTAAACTACAGTAATGTATTTTTCTCGTGGATGGCATTTTCTTCCATATCCTGCACTCTGTTATCTCGCGCAGCTGACAATGACGTTCAGACGGCAGCTGTGCGATTACCTCCTATTATTAAACGGTGGCATAATTCCCTCCCTGACATTTACCCACGAGTGAACATGAACCTGCAGAGTATTATGTATATTGTAAATGATGGTAATCATCGAGTTTGACGCCTTCGCATTATCCTCAATGTATATTTTATCCACTCTAATCCAGGTCAGACTCAGAAAATTGATCATAAGTCGAAATATCTGTATGAATTGTTTTTCTTACCCGAGCGCCGGCATGTCCGTTTCAGCTGCTTAACCGGCAGCTTGCTTATCAGTCTTGATGTTGTGCTGTTCCTGGTCTCGTTCCTACCTGTAATAAACAGACAGTCAATCAACTGAGTGTTATTTGTCAGTCTTTCGCCTCATTCACATGCAGCCCTTGCGTCGGAGACAGAGCGCGCGCTGTTTCTCCGGCACTGCGTGATTTCTCGCATTGGCCGAGCAGTACCAAACGCCTCTGTCTTAAATCTAAATCATTGGGGGCTGAAGTTTTATGTGGCCAGGAGGGGTTGTTGACGTTTTTTTTTTATCCTCAGAATGTAAAGGAACATTTTTGCATGGCATTTATTCTTCCCTTGACTATTTTCAAAAAGCACATTTAGCCTTTCGAGTAGGAGATGCTGCACAGTATGTATTTATCAAATGTAAAAAATACAAATGAACCACTTTAAAAGAGATGGGTCGCATACAGAGATTTCCCAGCGCTGTTTGGGAGAGTTACTTAATACATCTCAATAAGTGTTTCGCACAGAAACTTTAATTAAACGTTTTTTGTCAGATGGCTCACGCCATAGTTATTTGTTTATTAAAAAAAAGGCATATGGTGCACTTTTTCCAAAATGCATGTGAGCTAACCCATGATGAAATGTGTGTCAACGCATTGAAACAATTCAACACTTTAAAACCCGGTTCGTTCTTTATGCTATAGATGCAGAATAACTAGGGTACATAATTCACTTCTGATGTATACCGGGGCAAGGTTTTGTCACTTTGACGTCTTCTCCATAGAACGTATCTAGACACACAGGTTCCCACAGCGGTCCTCTTTCGCATCGGAAGGATGTGCTGTTATAAGGGTCATAGCTGGGCCTCCACCTGCTGCAGGCTGCAGGGGCGAGGTATGGCATAGGGGTATGACTGGAGTTTGGGAGAGTGGACCCCATGAATGGACTGATGCGCTGACATACCTAAAGAGAGAGGGGGAAGCAGTGTAGTGAGGAAAATGAAAGGAATGGAGTGTGGCAGGAGATGTGCAGAAATAAACCCCAGCTGGCCATCTGCTGACTCCTTTAGCAGTGGGAACAGCGTGTCCACTGCTAGGAGGGAAGCTCATAGGGCCCTCTATTTAAAAAAATCCCACTTTGTAAGCTTCACTCTTTGCAAAGCATTTTTCTAAGGTAGCCAATTGTTTGAAATCCATAATTCAGGTGCACCCAGTCAAAGATTGCTTGTAAAACAAATAGGAGGAAGCTATGAGACCCAATTCCGAAAAATTGTGTGAAAAAGGTCAATTTAGGTGCACATATACACATTTAATAGGGCAGAATCAGATTCTTGATTCAGAGATTCGGCGATTGTGGATTTCTTCCTTTGTAAAAGGGATTTTCTCACATGGAAATTCGGCCAGCATACTAAAATGCTAAGGAACATAAATCTTATGTAAAACTGCCTACACCTAAGTTCATGTGCTTTTGCCACAAATGTATGCTCAATAGTAGTCGTTATATACATTGGAAGTTGTTCACTATAATAATGATTTTGATATAAAGTTTGATCATGAATTGTCCTGCAGACAAGTGCTTGTTGATAAGAGAGCAGTGATACCATTTGTTGGAAGTCTAATTAATTTTAATGTAAATCAGGAACAGTGTTCTGGTTTGTCCAAGACTATTTGGGCAAGGTATTGTCCATTTCAACATGGGGACCCACAATTCGTTTCCTATGTTGTAACCATGATATTGGTTATTTATAGGAAGCAGTGTATAGGCATGCGTTTGGTCTAAGGAAATCAATTTTCAGTGAGGCATTCTATTTAGACTTATTGATGAAACCTGTGTAGGGTTTTTTAGAGAATTTTTTTAAAACTGGCACTACTTATTGGTATGTTTACAGTACAATCAACTGAAATTGCTTGCCAGTGCTGCTAGTGGATATATATTTCTTGACCTTAAAAATATTTTTTATTGTCCCGATACTAAAGGTTTTTTTCATAGTTAAGAACTGTCAGTTTTTCTGTTTAATGGCACTTTGCCATTGCCTTGAAAGTTGTTCAAAGAATGCCAAGGTAGTTTACCTAAAAAGCAAACTATCCATTTTCACATAGGTGTGTTGTTGTTGAGCTGAAATATAAAACCACCCCTTCTGCCATCCTCTGAAAGCAAAACACACACATAGTTTGTTAAGAATTGTTATTTTGCCAATCATAGGGTTAAGTTCAATACTTTTAAGCACATTGTCACTGAATGCCGTTTATTACACCAGATGAAAAGCACTTTTTGTTGTACCTTTGCTGTGGTAATGAGACTGAATAAGGACACTCTTGCAACATAGAATTTGACCCATAATCTAACCTGGAGGACCAGTAGGATTGTTGTCCATTGCGTATGAGAGAACAATTAGAATATTTGATCATTTGGATCTCTCGCAACATGCAGTCACAGCTTGACTGTGTGACCCTTTCTTCAAGCAGAGTATGCAATGAATACAAAGCAGCTCATTTTCAGTTCCCTCTAAAGAAGTTATCCGACATTGACGCAAGGGGGAAACAATGGTTTACTGACTGTGGATTGAGTGATGTATGGCGTGTCCTACACCCTAGCGAGCACGATTACGTGTATTTCTCAGCCGCACACAAACCATACGCTCGCTTAGACCACTTAGACCACTTTTTGGCCACTTCCTCTCTCCTCCCATATTTACACTCGGCAGACATCACCCCGTGCTCCCTTTCCAATCACGCACTCATTTCTGTCTTATTCACACCACAGGGTTCCCGCCCAACGACCACCGGGTAGCGCCTCCGCGAATCACTTCTTCACTCAGAGGACATCACTAAGCGCATTAGAGATACTATAGTACAGTATCTCTTGGAGAATGATCAAGAAGGTACTCCTCTTAAAGCAATCTGGGAGGTGCTAAGGCTTGTGGTGCGATGCAAATTTATTGCAATTGCAGCATTCCTATGCGCGGTTGCGCAAAGAGAAACGTGCGGAACGAGAGAGGGAGGTTGGGGAGCTGGAAGCAGTTCATAAGCGAACTGGAGCCCTGAGAATCTGGAGAGTACTAGAGACAAGGCGGCACATGTTAAAACATCTGGATCTAGAAAGGGCAAAGCATGCTCTCCTGAGGCTGCGCCACAAATTCTATCTCAGTGGGGATAAATGTGGGTGGATGCTTGCACATCGGTTATCAATCAGTCAATCAATCAGGAGTTTGTTAAAGCGCGACTACTCACCCGTAAGGGTCTCAAGGCGCTAGGAGTGGGGGGGGTGCAGGTTCCATTTCATCAAGGAGGGGGTCTGTCGAAGAGCTAGGTTTTGAGGTTTCTTGCGAAGATGGGGAGCGATGTTGTCTGTCTGAGGTGGAGCGGAAGGGCGTTCCATGCTTTGGCCGCGAGGAAGGAGAAGGAGCGGCATCCCGATCTGGTCTTTCTGGTGCGGGGGACCATGGCGTAGGAGAGCTGGGCTGATCGTAGGGTCCTTTGGGGTGCATGGAATTTGAGCCGGCTGTTCAGGTATGCTGGTCCGGTGCCGTGGAGGGCCTTGTGTGCGTGGGTGAGCATCTTAACCCCTTCGACGCTCATGACGAGCTGGGCTCGTCATGAGGTAGCCTCCTCGCACGCTCATGACGAGCCCAGCTCGTCATGTAACATGCGCTTTCGCAAAATCCAGCGTACGGGGGGGAATCATGCCGCACGCATGCGGTTAAAGGTGGTTCTCGCCTCGACGGGGAGCCAGTGGAGTGTGCGCACGTGCTGGGAGATGTGGCAGTGTTTTAGCAGGTTGAGGACCAGTCTTGCGGCGGCGTTCTGGATGTTCTGTAGATTGCAGATGAGGTTTTTGTTTATTCCGGCATTGAGTGCGTTGCCGTAGTTGAGTCTGCTGGTGACCAGGGCGTGAGTGACTGTCTTTCGGTGTTTGAGGGGGATCCATTTGAAGGTCTTACGAAGGAGGCAGAGGGTGTGGAAGCAGGAAGATGAGACAGAGTTAATCTGGCGGTCCATTTTGAGCTCGGAGTCCAGGATGATTCCCAGGTTGCGTGCGTGGTCTGTGGGGGTTGGCGAGTTTCCGAGGGCGGTGGGCCACCAAGTGTCGCTCCAGGCATCGGGGTTTGGGCCCATGATGAGTACTTCTGTTTTGTTGGTGTTTAGTTGTAGGCAGCTGTTTTTCATCCATTTGGCTACGGATTTCATGCCTTCTCGAAAGTTGCGTCTGGCGGTGTTGGGCTTGTTGGATAGGAAGAGGATGAGCTGGGTGTCGTCTGCATATGACACGATGTTGAGTCCGTAGGTTCTGACGATGGGGGCAAGTGGAGCCATGAAGACGTTGAAGAGCGTCGGGCTGAGGGAGGAGCCCTGGGGGACTCCGCAGGTGGTAGGTGTGGGGTCTGAGAGGAAAGGGGGGAGTCTGACCCGTTGCGTCCTGCCGGAGAGGAAGGAGCAGATCCAGTCGAGGGCCTTGTCCTGGATTCCTGCGTCGTAGAATCTGCATATTAGGGTGCGGTGGGAGACTGTGTCGAACGCCGCTGATAGGTCTAGGAGGATGAGGGCTACTGTTTCTCCTTTGTCCAGTAGGGTGCGGATGTCGTCTGTTGCGGCGAGGAGGGCGGTTTCCGTACTGTGGTTTTTTCTGAAGCCGGATTGGGAGGAGTCGAGGATGTTGTGTTCTTCAATGAATGTGGCGAGTTGGCTGTTGATGGCTTTCTCGATGACTTTCACTGGGAAAGGGAGCAGGGAGATGGGTCTGTAGTTTTTGAGGTCGGTGGGGTCCGCTGACCCAGAGGTCGGCCATCCAATCTATCTGGGTCCTGTATACAGTTGAGCATTCCACAGATGCTCTTATTACTGACGCTTTTCGTCAATTTTATCAACGCCTATATGCAAAAGAAGATACCCACTTACAGTCTTGTGGTATCACTCCTCTGTTTAAGTCCTCGGCTGACGATTTGGACTCAGCCATATGCATTGAGGTAGTCATCTCGGCAATATCGCGATTGAAGGTAGCCAAGTCACCAGGTCCGGATGGCTTTCCAGCTTTGTTTTATAAGTCATTTTACGCGGAGCTGGCTCCCCTTTTAACAAAGCTTTTTAACTCCTTCCTTGATACGGGAGCAGTAACGCTCTCAATGTCTGAGGCGGTTATCTCAGTTATCCCTAAGCCCGGGAAAGACCCTAAAGAGTGTGGGTCATATCGTCCAATCTCGCTTCTTAACATAGACGCAATTTTATTTGCGAGTGTCTTGGCTGCTCGACTTAGCCCGCTTATGGATGGCCTGATAGATCCGGACCAATCCGGATTTATTCCGACGCGTCAGGGAGGGGACAATACTAAGAGACTCCTTCACCTCATTGACCTGACCTCTCAATTGATGCAGAGAAAGCCTTTGACCGTGTTGATTGGGAGTTATTCTTCACAGTTCTACGCTCCTTCGGCTTTGGAGATAACTGTATCCGGTGGGTCCGTAGTTTGTACGCCTCCCCCATAGCAGCGGTGTGGGTCAATGGTTGTAGATCAACCTTCTTTCCTATTGCCCGGGGCAAGCCGCAAGGCAGCCCCCTTTCCCCACTTTTATTTGCTCTCTACATGGAGCCATTTGCCCAACGTATTCGATCCAACCCTGACATAACGGGTATCAAATTTGGAGCTGACATACATAAATTCAGTATGTATATCGATGATATCATACTTTCGCTCACGCAGCCCCAGACGACTCTGCAGCACTTGTCCAATGAGCTTACTGCTTTTGGCGATGTGGCGGGGTTTAAAGTCAATTTTACAAAATCCCAAATTCTTAACATCTCTATCCCCGCTGATGAGATTCAGGACCTGCAGCAGGATTACGCTTTCCCGTGGGTCCACGCGGACATTACATATTTAGGCATTCATCTGACCTCGTCCATCACCAAGACAGTCATCCTCAATTATGCCTTGTTGCTGGGGAAAACCACCAAGGCGCTCTCTGACTGGACACGCCTTAAATTGGCATGGTACGGGAGACTGGCAGCGGTAAAGATGACTGTGCTTCCACGTATCCTCTACTTATTTCAGATGCTCCCTGTTGGACCTGTCAGCCTTAGGGTGGTCTTCCCCTACCTTTTTGCCCTTTTTCCCCCCATTTTTACCTTACCTGTTGTTGGACTTAGGACTCTGGGTGCCTCACCACTGCTAAACAGTGCGGAGGTGCAGGTGCTCTCCCCTAAAACCTTGTGAGGCTGGCATATCTGCCACAAGCCACTGCTACCGCAGTAAGGCTTAATCCTCCATAGGCTAACATTGGGAACCTCCCCTTATGGAATAACTTCTCACAGGGACCTAATAAGTCTATCATGTTTGGCCTTGTTGGACTCGGGCGGGGAACCCTTTCCAATGATATATGGGGTTTGGGCATTACTACGCAGGGATCCCACTTTTATAAAGGGGACCTTTTCCTGCCTACACTTAGATTAGGCTCTGCAGACTCCCCCCTCCCCTCTGCATACTGATAGCCTGCCTGGGTTGGGAGGTGGGAGTGGTGATTCACACCTTCTTTCCTGGGATGAGCTGTGATGGGCTGCCCACTGTAGCCTTAACGGCCTGTCTCTCGTCAATGTGACAGCTAGGTCAGGGAAGGCAGGGAACATACCAGAACTCCCTGGACTCTTCCAGGAGCCCCTGCCCCCAGACCCTTTCAGAGACTTCCACCACTTTCTAGCCCCTAGACTGAAAGATATATAAGGGAGGGTCCAGGCCTCACTCTTTGTTACACTGCTGGACCTGGAGAATCCCTGCTGGAGTGAGGCTGACTGCTCCAAGGAACTGCTGCCCCAAACCCTGCTGAGCTGCCCTACTGCCTGTTGATCCTGCCCTGCAAGAGGAGACTGAAGAAACATCACCAGAGTGTCTCCACCATATTCATAAGAACTGCCTTTTTGGGACTGTACCCTTTTTAACTTAAAGAGAACTCCCTTTCTTTGGACACATCATTTTAAGGACTGCCTTTTGGGGAAAGCAACTCTCATAAGGATTGTCCCTGCACCGCTGTGCCTGCAGACGGCATCACTGGCCCTGGGACCTTTGGAGATTGTCTCTGCCGCCTGGAGTGTGAGGGAATCTTTTATTTAGCACCCCCAAAGTCACCGCCACCGCTCAGGACTGAGTTGGACTGTTTAGCGCTGTGAGGGAAAGCGCTACATCACCCCCGAATCACCATCGTTAGCCTGGGGCCCTGAATGCACTGTGTAGCGCTGTGGAGGAAGGCGCTGTGCCCCTGATATCACTGCTGCCGCTGGCCGAGGTGAAAGCGCTCTGAAACACTTTTCGAAATTAGCCGGGAAATCACCGCCGCGGCTCAGGAGCTTCCGGAGCCCGGGGCGCGTCATCCCAAGCATCAGGAGAAGCCGCGCTGGGATTGGTGCGATGTCAGCCCCAGGCCGCGCTGTGATTGGCCCTGAGCCTCCAGGACTCCCTGCTCATCATTGAAGGGCCGCGCTGAGATTGGTGGCTGCCTCGAGGGCTTCCCCAGCGCCGGCCGGAAAAGGGAGAGTTACACCGAGGACCGGAGAAGAACCGAACTGCCACCAGCCTCCATCCGGCTCCCAGGTAAAGCCCAATTCCCCAGGGAGCTGACTGACTTACACCCAAGGTGAGCTCCTCGCACTGAAACCGCCAATAAACATCGACTGTACTTATACCTATACAGGCGATAAACCCTTCTCAAACTGCGTCCTCTGTAAACCGGCCTACACCGAAGCGGTATGCCACGGACTACAACTCAGCCTTCTCAATTGTAGGTCTCTCCCCAAACACTCTCTAGAGATAAACCTTCTCATTCAAGATCTAGCCTTAGACATTCTGTTCCTCACGGAAACGTGGCTCACCCCCTGCACTGACTCCGACATCGTCAAGGCCCTCCCCTCCGGCTACCAAATCCATTCTCAAAACAGACCCCTCGGTAGAGGAGGTGGCCTGGCAATCATATACAGAGAGCACTTTGCCTGCAGAACAAACAACGGCAATATCGAGGACAGCGAAAGTTGCCAGTTCGCCATACAGATCTCACCTGCCACCTCCCTTTCAGGCCTATTGATCTATCGACCTCCAGGAGCCCCTGCTAAGTTCCCTAGCGCTCTCGCTGAGACCGTTACCCTGTTGGCAACTACATGCTCCAACTTTGTTATCTTGGGTGACCTCAATCTCCACTTTCTTGACCCCAATGACCGTACGGCCTCTGATCTCCTCACTGATCTTACCTCTTTTGATCTCCGCTTGGTGAACGCAGAGGCGACCCATGTCAAAGGGCACCTCCTGGACCCCGTCTTCACCAACATCCCTGATCTTAAGACCCGTACCCCCCACCAGCTCCCGTGGACAGATCACTGTCTGATCCGCATCGACTGGCACCGTCAGGCCCCGCTACTCCAACTGCCTACCACCAGAGTCACAGAGAGACGCTGGCACAAACTCTCGCTCGAAGAATGGGCTTCCAGGCTCACGGAAACCCCTCCCCCCGGCCTTAGACCCTGCTACTGCCGATACGCAGTTCAACTCCTGGCTCACTCATTCACTGGATTGCATACTCCCTAAAAATAGCACCGTAAAACGAGCCAAAAGAGTGATCCCGGCCCCCTGGTACACCGCCGAGCTCAACGTATTACGTAAAGAGTGCAAAAGGACAGAGCGTATCTGGAGAAAGAACAAATCCACAGCCAAAAAAGAAGCATTTCGTGCCTCCATAAAAACCTACAAACTCGCTATACGTAACTCCAAAACCCAATTCTTCGACGAAAGAATAAAAAACTCTTCCTGCTCAGCCAAATAAACTTTTGTAATTTTAAAAGAACTTCTTAAAATCCCGGACCCTCAGCAAAATTGCCCCTCATATCGCAAATCCTCCGAGGAGAAATGCCACAAACTGTCTAACTATTTTGACGAAAAAATACAGAAAATTCTTGCCTCTCTACCCCCAATCGACCACACTCCCAGCCCTCACCCGGGCCACCTCTCCATCAATCTTGACACTCTCGGTCCGGTTACCACTGAAGAAGTCCTGACCACGCTCGCCATAATTAAAAGTGGCTCGCCCAGTGACCCGGTGCCCATGCACATCCTGAAAAAAATTGCTTCCACCATTGCCCCCCCCTCACAGACCTCATTAACTCCTCATCTCTGCAGGGAAAAGTCCCCCCCAGCTGGAAGGTGGCCGTTGTAAAGGCGCTTCTCAAAAAACCCTCACTAGACCCACAGGACCTGGCCAATTACAGGCCAATATCCCTTCTCCCTGGCATCAGTAAAATCACTAAAAAGATGGCAAATAAAAAGCTTTCCCAGTATCTGGAGACCAACAACTTGCTCAGGAGTTCGCAGACGGGGTTTCGCCCGGGTCAGGGCACAGACACCGCCCTTCTGGCCGCAGTAGAAGAGACCAGATGCATTCTGGACGAAGGAGGATCAGTGGCAGTGATCCTCCTGGACCTCAGCGCGGCGTTCGACACGGTCAACCACCGGGTTCTAATCCAGCGACCCAGAGACATTGGGGTTGAGGACACGGCCTTAGCCTGGTTTTCGTCATTTCTAAACCATCGCTCCTTCCAAGTCTGGGAAAACGATACTTCCTCCCCAGTAGTCCCCCTCCAGTGCGGAGTGCCGCAGGGCTTGTCACTCAGCCCGACATTATTTAATGTCTACATGGCCCCACTGGAGGAGGTAGTCACCCCATTTGGAGTGAAAATCATCAGCTACGCTGATGACACCCAGCTGGTGGTGTCCCTATCACATACCAATCAAGAACCATCTAACCTCCACGACTGTCTCTCCAAAATTCAGGGTTGGATGAACAACTCAGCACTAAAACTTAACGGGTGTAAGACTGAAATCCTGCTTCTTGGTCAAAAAGGGCTCTCCCTTCCCCCCAATGTCTGGCCTCCCTGTCTGGGTGAACCCCCTGCCCCCAAGACTGAGATCAAGAGCCTGGGAATCTGGCTGGAGGGAGACCTGTCCTTTAAAACCCAGGCAAAAAAAACGCGGGCATTTGTTTCGGCCTGCTTAGATCAGTCAGAAAAATCTTTCCTCTGCTCCCCACCCTTTCGCGCAAATTGCTTATCCAAGGACTCATCCTATCAAGGCTGGATTACAGCAACGCCATCTACCTTGGGGCCCCTAAATCCACCTTTAACAAACTGCAAAGTATTCAGAACTCAGCAGCCCGGCTTCTCACCAACACTCCGGCCAGATCCTCAGCTAAACCAGCTCTGAAGCTCCTGAACTGGCTCCCGGTAAGAGAAAGAGTCAAGTTCAAAGCTCTTTGCCTGGCTCATAAACTCATACAGGACAAAGGCCCCCCCATTCTCAAAAACTTCATCACGCCCTACAAAGCCACAAGATCCCTCCGCTCAGATCACGAACACCTCATCACAGTCCACAGAGTGAAAAAGGCCAGCACAGGCGGCCGCCGATTCTCCGTGAACACGGCCAGCCTTTGGAACTCCCTCCCCCGTAAACTAAGGACGGAACCAGATCACCTCCGCTTTAGGAAAATGCTGAAATTTCACCTTTTCCCGTAATACTTCCCTTCTCCCCCGGGCTCACCTCTGTTTCGAGTGTCGTGGTTTCAGCGCTGGGATACTCACGGGTTACTACGCGCTCTACAAAACCCAATTAATAATAATAATAATAGTATGTGCCGAGCCTCCCGCGCCGATCATTGTCTTGGGCGGGAGGCCTCCTGGGAAGCTGGTTCACTGGGAAGCGGGCTGCGGGGAGCTCTCTTCGCGGGATAGCGGGCCGGCTCGAGACTGTGTGGGGGCCTCGTTGAGATCGGGCCAAAGGGGTGTGACTCCGCCTTAAAGAATAGGGGGCTCATAGCAGGACTGCCGGGCCTTGTATTGCATTCCCTAAGCCCCAGAGACAGTCTAGAGTGAAGGGCAGGCTACCTCAGACTGCGCAGGCACTCCTCCTGAAATCAGTCAAATAACCTGAGTGAATCTAAAGTACTGTTCATCCAAAGGGAGACAGGCTCATAGAGTCTGTGGGCAGCATATAATTCACTACCTTGGAGGAACTGTTTTCCCTGAATAAAGAGTACTGACATCTTTTTGACTGAGTATACGGAATCTTGTCCCTTTGTCCTGGCCTGATTGTGGATCTTGTTTGGGAACTGAATTCATTTGTTATTAATCTTGCCTGGACACTGGCTTCATTTTACTAATGACCGTGCCTGGAAGCTGGATTTATTTGATGATTGACCTTTCCTGGAAACTGCATTTACCTGATGACTGATCTTTCATAGTTTTTAGATAAAGATATTTATATTTTTATATACAAACTGGTGTGGTGTCCCTTTTGTGAGTGCTTTCACTGTGTCATCGCCGTTGTGTGTTGCACAAATACTTTACACATTGCCTCTGAAGTTACGCCTTTGCTGCTCTGCACCAAGCTACCAGGTCGGAAGCGGTGGTCCCTACTTGGACTAGGGTGCATACCCCTGCCAACTAGAGACCCCGGTTCTAACACTCCCCGATAGCCCTCCACCAGGTGTCCTCCGGAAGTTACAAGGGTTCCTGAATAAGTTCCTGTGGGAAAATAAAAAGCCCCGTCTTGCGTCAGCACTGATCTCTGCCTCGATAGAGAAGGGAGGGCTTGGCTTCCCGCTAGTAGGTGCTTATCACCAGGCTCCGATACACTGTCGAATGGAATAGGTCTCTGTCCAGCAAGCACTGGAATTTTATGGATCAGACTGCAGCTGGGCGTAACATTTGGCATGAATTGTGGCTGCCCTGCCAGCACAGAACGTGGGTTTTATATTCTTTGCCAGTAACCTCCCCGACCCTCAAGGCATGGGAACAACTCGCGCAACAGAACGGGTGGACTTCGTTTCCCTCACCGCTGTCTCCCCTATTGTAGATAACCCTGACTTCCAACCTGGCTGCGCATCCCGAAAGTTTAATGGGTAGAGGGAGGAAGGGTGCAAGAGGGTGGGATCCCTTTTTGATCTTGATGGGCTGATTCCCTTTCCTCAATTATGTGCAGATTATGGTCTACCAGCTTCTGATGCTTTTCATTACTCGCAGCTTGCGCATTTGGTCACACTTCCTGAGAATTTTGCCCACATGTCCCGCCCCATGACGACCTTTGAAAGATGGCTAATATGTAAAAAAGATGATTGTATGCTCATATCTGAGTTATATGCGATGATCACTATGCGCCCTAAGAAACATCGCACAAAAGCGCAAGTTAGATGGGAGACTGAGTTGGGGAGACCCCCTTACACCAAGGAGTGGGAACACATTTTTTATCGCACACACCACTCTGCTTCCAATACAGCGGGTGCGGAATCGGCCTATAAGGTGGTCCATTACTGGTATTACACACCAGAGCGCATTAAGTCTAGGGACCAGTCCAATCAGACCTCTGCTGGCGGGGGTGTGGTGGCACAGACACCCTAGTACACTTGCTGTGGCACTGTCCGAAGCTGGTGCGTTATTGGGTAGCAATCCTAGATGACATTGATGCAGCGTTTCAGATTACACTGCCACGAGCGCCTGAGCAAACCCTTCTGGGGCTACCCCAACCTGGGTCCTTTCCACTGAAGTCCTTAAGGGGTAAGCAGATAGCTCTGGCACCGTGTTCTTAGGGCAATGGGGATCTCAGTCAGTCCCCGACCCACGAGATTGGATACAAAAACTTTGGTATCTTTTGGCAATGGAACATCTTACTCTTACTGTAAATGGCCGCGGCAAGGAAAATGCAAAATGATGGGCTCCCGTTTTACAGCTCCTTTCGAAAGACATGAGGGAAGTAACATGTATGCAAATAATACTGCTTATACCCTTAGACCCGCCTGGTACAGAAGTTGCCTGCCATGATAAGCAACATCCAATAGCTCATAGTGGAGTTGGTAGTGGGGAGGTCCTGAACTGATGCGCAGGGAGGGTGGGGGGAGGGAGGAGGGAGGGGAGGGTTCATTTACTGTTGTTTCTTGTATTTTTAAAAGTGGTGTCTTGGTCACGGTGCTTTGAACTTCCAATGAGATTTGCATTATCGCGAGGTCGTCCCCCGGGATGTAGACCTTATACGCTGTGTATTGCTCTCTAGTTCTCGCTCTGCTGGTGCCTGGATGTAGGAAGTTAAGCTGTGTAGTATGCACTTATCACCACACAATAAAAATGAGTGATTCTAAAGAAGTTATCCGGGGACTATTGCAAGTCAATTTAATACCATCCCTATATTTTAACATGTATCCAATCTTAAGTTTGCTTCATGTATGTAGATAATACCCATGCCATTTTTAGTTTACAAGAACAAGATCCTGAGTTTTCAATATTTATTTTCCAAGCATTGGAATTTGTGGATGAATACAATTATTTTAGACATTATCCATTTAAGATGAAATCATGCAAACAGCCAACCACCCTAACAGAATCCCAAGGGCAGTTATTTATAATTCTATCCCACTTAGATTAGGAAACAAGTGACCCAGATTAAATGTTCCTCTAAAAATATAGTATATGGAGACCATTTACTGTTTTCTGTATATCAGTGTACATTCATTTGTAGGTCGAGCCTAGAGCCAGCGCACAAGCGCTGCTCTAGGGGAGATCTGGGGCAGCTCAGTATGGGAGCAGTATGGGAGAGAGGCCCCACCCACTACCCCGCCCATACTTTTTATTGGCTTGTGCCTTTGTTCTTCTAAATACTGGCCTCTGATTCATTATGAGGCTTGTTAGTCCATCCTTATGATGGCCATGTGGTCATTTGTGACCTCCCATGGCTACTGGCCCCTTTATGTGGTTGTTGCACAGTGCTTGTACTTTTTTTATTTATTGAGCTTCTCCTGCTGCAGGCACGACGACGTGCTTTGCTTACATTTGGCGCGCAATGCCCACTTTCGAAGTAGATGAGACAATGGCCGCTATTTGTTTGCAATCCTATAGGTCTCGCATTTAAATGCCAGACCTACAGGATTGAATATTTTTTTTTTCACGTGCGCTTTCACATCTGGCTAAAAGGCGACTGTGTGCCTGCAACCCCCCACCTCTCCCTTATCGGAATTGGAGATCGGAACTGCCTAGAAGGAATTCAGAGTGCTCCTCTCTAACTCGGGCTGAGAAGGTACTCGGATTGTCTGTCTTTCGGGTGGCGTGGAGAGGAGCCTAGTGCCTGCACAGCTTGGATATGAGCAGGGACTTTGTCTGTCATACAGCCGAGCCGTGGTCCTCTTGGAGCTGGCGGGAGTGTTCTCCCTTTCGGGATCTCTCGGAGGTGCTGTGAGGGTCGGCTCCCCTCAGAGTGAAGCTTACCCTGCCGTGTCTTGTGGGAGCAGCTGTATGTGGGGAAGGATCGGGAGCACAGGAGCCCCAGGGATCTCACCTGTTGGCAGCGATGTGGTTCTGTCGGAGGCTGCTGGGGATCCCGTGGCCCGGACTGCACCTTTGGGTATTTGCGGAGCTGCTCTGCAGCCTGTTTGGGGCATGCGGTCGCGCCTGCCAGGCATCTTGCAGCTGCATTGGGGACCTGGTGGACTGCAGTGAGAGGAGGTTAGCCCAAGTACCCGAAGGACTGTCTGGATGGACCGTGCAGCTGTGAGTATCTAGTGGGTTGCCAGGGCAGCAGTCATTGCAAAGGTGCGCTGTTGTCAGTATTTCGAGAAAGACCCGGCACTGCTGTATCCGATGGTGGATTGTACCTGGGAGTATAACAGGAACGTCAGTAAGCAATTGATGGGGTAGCGGGGCAGCTGTGAGTATGGTGGGAGCTGTTGGAGTGAGGTGTTGTATCTGATGCGCTACAGTTGCCATTGTGATGGCTGGGGAATGTTAGATTTGAGTATCTAAGGTGTGTGGACTGGTACGTCTTATTAGTGACAGCTGCATGAAGAGACAGACTTAAGGCCTTGTGAGTATCGGAGGTGAGACAGGGGCTGTTGGAAGTATATGAGAAACCCCATGCGATTGCCTTCTTGAGAGGGAACATCTGTTAATAGCAGAGGGGGCTGCGAGGCGACATGGTTTGGGAAAGTCCAGGGGTTCGGATGGGCCCTTGGAAAAGGCCTTTTTATTAAAATGTATTGGTGTTTCCATTTGTATATTGGGCTAAAAAGACTTTCACTTGTCTTTTTTACATTTGATTAGCATTTAAGCTTCTCCGGTCACTGTGTTTTGTTTTCATAATTAACGTGGTGCCTGCTTCACGATCACTGTACTTTTTTTACATTGCAGAGGACAATCAACTACCACACCACTACTAATGGCAACATGAAAACTAACTTCATCTTTTACACAAATCGCCCGACTAAGTGGAAAAACACCTTCCTTCTTCACTTTCAAGTCACCAAATCAGTAAATATTCCTTATGGCGAAAAAAACTCCACAACAGTCACACCTACCTTTAAAGGGGAACTCACAATTTCTATCTTCAGAACAGTAAACATTCTCATACAGGCCACTGACCCGCAGCTCACCATTTTTGATGGGGTAGCGGGGCAGCTGTGAGTATGGTGGGAGTTGTTGGAGTGAGGTGTTGTATCCGAAGCGCTACAGTTGCCATCGTGAAGGCTGGGGAATGTTAGATTTGAGTATCTTAGGTGTGTGGACTGGTACGTCTTATTAGTGACAGCTGCATGAAGAGACAGACTTAAGGCCTTGTGAGTATCGGAGGTGAGACAGGGGCTGTTGGAAGTATATGAGAAACGCCATGCTAGTGCCTTCCTGAGAGGGAACATCTGTTAATAGCAGAGGGGGCTGCGAGGCGACGTGGTTTGGGAAAGTCTAGGGGTTCGGATGGGCCCTTCGAAAAGGCCTTTTTATTAAAATGTATTGGTGTTTCCATTTGTATATTGGGCTAAAAAGACTTTCACTTGTCTTTTTTACATTTGATTAGCATTTAAGCTTCTCCGGTCACTGTGTTTTGTTTTCATAATTAACGTGGTGCCTGCTTCACGATCGCTGTACTTTTTTTACATTGCAGAGGACAATCAACTACCACACCACTACTAATGGCAATACGAAAACTAACTTCATCTTTTACACAAATCGACCGAATAAGTGGAAAAACACCTTCCTTCTTCACTTTCAAGTCACCAAATCAGTAAATATTCCTTATGGCGAAAAAAACTCCACAACAGTCACACCTACCTTTAAAGGGGAACTCACAATTTCTATCTTCAGAAGAGGAAACATTCTCATACAGGCCACTGACCCGCAGCTCACCATATTTGATGGGGTAGCGGGGCAGCTGTGAGTATGGTGGGAGCTGTTTGAGTGAGGTGTTGTATCTGATGCGCTACAGTTGCCATTGTGAAGGCTGGGGAATGTTAGATTTGAGTATCTAAGGTGTGTGGACTGGTACGTCTTATTAGTGACAGCTGCATGAAGAGACAGACTTAAGACCATGTGAGTATCGGAGGTGAGACAGGGGCTGTTGGAAGTATATGAGAAACCCCAAGCGAGTGCCTTCTTGAGAGGGAACATCTGTTAATAGCAGAGGGGGCTGCGAGGCGACGTGGTTTGGGAAAGTCCAGGGGTTTGAATGGGCCCTTGGAAAAGGCCTTTTTATTAAAATGTATTGGTGTTTCCATTTGTATATTGGGCTAAAAAGGCTTTCACTTGTCTTTTTTACATTTGATTAGCATTTAGGCTTCTGCGGTCACTGCGTTATGTTTTCATAATTAACGTGGTGCCTGCTTCATGATTGCTGTACTTTTTTTATAATGCAGAGGACAATCAACTACCACACCACTTCTAATGCAACACGAAAACTAACTTTTTCTTTTACACAAATCGCCCGACTAAGTGGAAAAACACCTTCCTTCTTCACTTTCAAGTCACCAAATCAGTAAATATTCCTTATGGCGAAAAAATCTCCACAACAGTCACCCCTACCTTTAAAGGGGAACTCACAATTTCTATCTTCAGAACAGGAAACATTCTCATACAGGCCACTGACCCGCAGCTCACCATTTTTGATCAGCACTTCACAACATTACTCTCTTCTCTAACTCATTAATACCATCAAACCCACTCCCCCCCATCCGACAAGAAAACGGAACCGACCCAACCTCCCTCCCTGGGCGACCCACGCTACAACTCATGGACATCCTCCATCACTAATTATAATCTTACTACCCCTATCCTCACACTCCGCCGTCAAACACCTTCTACAATGACCTCAACCAATACCACCAGGTCTAGCAAACACACAGTTACTAAACACCGCAAGGCTGATCTTGAGCTAGGCAGATCGGACTCCAACAACATTCTTTCCTTGACTGAATCCACTACAGGCTCCCCCCTCGAACTCAGGAGACCTGACTCTACCCACACAAATTATCCTCAACTCCACTACTGTCCCTACTCTGCCTGCCCAAACCATCTCCATCTCCAACACCACCGATTGTCCCTCAGTCACTGACCTCCCTCTAGGCACCGCTCACTACCCCCGACCCACAACCACTTGTCCTAGCCAACCCCACTTCTAATCACACTGCCAATCCCTTGGACACGGACTTCCTCCTTACCATTGCTCTCTCCCCTCCCCTGGACCCAAGACCCACAACACCTCCTCCTAACCTCTTGACCGGAAGCAACAACGACCTGACTCCACACATCCAATCTATCCCCACTCCTATCCCCAATTATACCACTCAATCCCACAACCTAATTCCCTCTCATTCCACAGACCTTAGTCATACACGGCTCCTGACGAAGACAACATGCCCCTTCAGCACACTTTCCCAGCTACTGACCCTAATGGAACAGAAATTAGTCTCCCTGGCGGCAGATATCCTACACCTACAACAAAGCCTTCCAAACCGGATTAAGCCTCCTTGCTCACACACGGCGGGAAACTACACTCCTTCTCCCCTTCCAGCCTCTTCCATGGCCCCACTTGGCACCCCATAGCCCACCAATCCTATGAGGAATCAGGCACATCGTTCCCGCTGAGCTCTCCAAACCATTTCAGAACAAGAAGCAGATGATATCTACTGAATCTTACCTCAAAATTAGCCAGAACTCGGCCCAGTTTGCAATCCTAGTCTTAGTGAGCACTAATAGAATCCCTAGACCTGTCCTGTCACCCAGATCCCCTCAATACACTTCTATACATACAGCATACACCACAACTGAGTCGCCCTGGCCTCTATCGCTCCTCAACTGTAGATCAGCAGTACTACACGCCACAGATATTGCTGAAGTTATAC
Organism: Lissotriton helveticus; assembly: GCF_964261635.1. Classification (NCBI taxonomy): domain Eukaryota; kingdom Metazoa; phylum Chordata; class Amphibia; order Caudata; family Salamandridae; genus Lissotriton; species Lissotriton helveticus. The sequence goes on along the minus strand of NC_136059.1, from coordinate 754,873,481 downwards.
TCGCGGAAGAAATAGACATTGCATTCCTCACAGAATCCTGGCTCAGTGACCACTCTACCTCCATACTAGACCTTCTCACCCCCAGGCTACAACATCATCAGACACGATAGACTGATCAAAACAGGTGGCAGCCTAGCTATCATCCATAAAGAAGGAATACATCTTACCAGATTAAAATCCACAGAATACCTGACTCTTGAGTATCTAGGTGTTGAACTTTCAGCCAAAGGCACCATGCCCATCAAATTTCACACCATCTACCACCCGCCTGGTAAACCTACCCTCTTCTCTGAAGAACTAACCAACCTAATATCTCGTTTCTCCCTAACAGACACGGAAGACGTGTTCCTGGGTGACTTCAATATCCACTGGAACAACTCAGAAGACTCTATATTCCAAAACTTCTTCAACATGCTTGATATTTCCAACCTCAAACAACTCTGCAATGAACCAGCACACATCAGAAGAGCAACTCTGGATTCGATCATCAACAAAAATGAGCTGGTCTCTTTGAGCTCGATTTCTCCCATTGACTGGTCTGACCACCACCAGGAACATCAAAGGAGTCTCCATAACTGAACTGGAACCCAGGATTCATGCCCATCCACAACCCCAGCCTTCCAATTTGACGCCCAATTACCCCACAGCCCACTTTAATTCCACAATGACAGAGGTGTTAGATCAAGTAGCATCACTCAATCTCAAACATTTGAGATCTACCAAATCCTAATCTTGGTTCAATGTGGATCTTAATAACGAAAGAAGGCAACTCAGACAATCAGAACGGACTTGGAGAGTAAACCCTACGATTCTCCACCTTGCTAAACTTCGATCAACCCGGTTGGCATATAAAAAACTAATTTTTACAGAAAAGGCCACTTTTTTCCACAGCCAACTAGACCAGGCGGAGAATAGACCTAGAGAACTCTTCAACATTTTCAAAAGTCAAACAAACAGCACACGCCCACAAGAAATAAAAGCCACCAAAGATTGATGCGAAGAAATCGCCAGCTTCTTCACAGATAAAGTCACAAAAATTGAGCAATCCTTCATCCAAACCTCAAATCCTCCCTCTCTTGCAACCTGCCCGCCTTTAAGCACCCCTGACCATACAGATCGAAATCTTACCACGGACAACCATATCTGTTTCCAACTGAAAAATGACGCTAATTGGTCGAACTTCGAACCCATGTCGCAAATCGAAGTCTTCAATATAATTGCAAGCTTAAAGCCTTCTTCCCACACTATGGATCCCCTCCCATCCAGAATAGTAAAAAAACTCAACCACCTCATTGCCCTTTCTGGACAAAAATCATCAACTCCTCTCTCACATCAAGTTGTGCCCCAGACTCCCTTCAGCTAGGACAAATCACACCTATACTCACGAAGCCAGGGGCCAACCCTAACGATCTCAACACCCTCAGACCTATCTCCAACCTCCTGTTTTTAGCTAAAACATTGGAGAAGTGTGTTCTCAACAACTTAACAAACATATTGACGACTTCAACCTCCTCAACACCTTTCAGTCTGGTTTCAGGTAAGGTTATAGCACCAAAATAGCGATGCTCAATATTGCAGATGATATCCACAGAGCGGATCACTGAAATATTATCGACGGTCACATTATCGACTAGCAATAATATCGTTGAATAATTATTGACTACAAAAATATAGACTTTGTATACTTATTACACAAAATACAAAAATATCGACTAAAAAATATCGAGTATTTAGAATATCGAGTACATAAATATCGTCTTATTAAATATCGACTACTAATATATCGTTGTTCATGAAATTACACCTAACACTACAAAAATATCGACTACTAAAATATAGAGTACAAAAATATCATTTCTAAACAAATATCGAGTTATCTTTTGTACCCTTTCATGTCTAAAATACCATATTAATGGTCTATAAAAGTCATTGCTCTATACAAAAAACATTTTACATATAATACCTGTGACTTTTATAACATTACTATTTATTATCATTTGCTATACATTATATTAAATGCGTTCTATCATTTGAAAAAGAATCTTTACATGTAACTAAAATTTTCATAATATTTTTACACTTTCACATGTATTTTATTTAACAACTAACCTGCTTTAATGCGGAAAGCACCACATACCACCATTCTCACATCAACAAACACACCAATTAACATAAACAAAATTCAAACTAGCCTATACAATCCTTCCTTTCATCCTACAACCAATCAAATCCAAGCACACAAAATACACATACTATAAAAGGGATAAATGCATTCTACCATTTGCTGCTGCTAACTCCATAGAAAGAAGATGCCAACACTCTGAAGATTTTGTTCCTGAACAAACATCTTTAAAGATCCAGCTCACTAGCTAATCATTCAAGTAAGTTACATTCCATTATTTAAAAATCTAAATTAGTAGTCTATTATTTTACTTATATCTCCTAACTCTTCCACTTATTTAATTTTTATCTCCTCCTACTTTTCTGATAGAAACTACTACAAAAAAATTCCTAATACATGCTCCTATTTCTTCCCCTGCAAAATAAGATAGTAAGTATATATTAATGGTCTGTTATACAACAACAGCTGTTTTTAAACATTATTTCACAAGATTCATACTTAATTTAAAACATTTAATTCACAGATATTCAGCGATTTTCGGATTTCAACACTACAAATATATAGAACTACACTAATTAAACATGTAAGTATATATGTTTTTGTTAGTAAACAACCAATATTTAAAATGCTATTTTCTAAACAACATATCTTGCATATTACATCTTCCCTACAGATCCAATAAAAACATCCTACATCAACTATACCAAAAGACAAGACTACCCTTGTAAAAAATGTAAGTATACTTCAATTTGTCTAAAACTTCATATAAAAACAAGAACTATGGGGGTCATTATGATGACGGGCGGACTTTGTCCGCCCGTCACCATAGTGGGAAACGGGACCGCCCGCCATCCTAATATGGCGGGGGGAATTAGAATGCAGATGTCGGGCGGATTGCCCCCGCCAGGGTGGCGGTGGCCACCGCCACCCTGGCGGGGGCAATCCGCCCGACATCCTAATGGACCCCCTATGTTCTTAACACGATGTTATGTATTTTATATTTCCTCTACAGATATTGTGAATACATCATACATCTATTCTACCTACAGCCAAGAAAAGTACATATTTAGAAGTTAGTATAGTTTTAAATATTTCCAATTTCCCAACGCTTCAAAATAATTTTTATCATATGTGACATGTATTTATTCTATCTTCTCTACAGATCTAAACTTTACTACCTTGATGTACTCCACCAAATACTACAACTCAACTATTTAAACAAGTATATGTAATGTTCACATCAAATGTAGTACTAAGCAAATTAAAAAACTGCTTTTTCCTAGGAAAAACGTTTGTTATGTATAAACATTAATTTAGCATTTCCATATTTTCATACCAACAGTAAATAAAGAAATACATACAAGAAAGTCCTTCAAAATACAGTTCTGCATTTGTGATTACTACTTTTAGTAAACGTAAGTATAAATACAACATTAATTATGTTAGCACCACTAAGTGAAATATATGTTATTTGATTTTGTTTCTTTCTACTCTTTCCTAGAACAAGTAAAACAAAATGACAGAAGGTGCAGAATTTGTTATGTCACAGAAAAATAAATTACTGTTATGTTATATGGGTTATGTTTATAGCCAGGAAAGACAAAGTGGTAGAAAGGTTTTTTGGAAATGTACAAAATATTACTCAAACAAATGTTATGGAAGGGCTACTACAGAGGAAACTAATGTGCTATTTACCAGGGAACACAATCATCCCCCCAATGTCACAGAAATTGAAATAAGAGATGCTTTAGAAAGTATAAAGACTGCAAGCACACAAAGTGATAGACCAACAACACAAATCCTTAAAGAGGAACTGTTAAAAGTCCCAGCCCATGCTTCAGGTCAACTACCGTCTATTGACTCCCTAAAACGCACAATTGCATACACTAAAAGACACACTTCCACTACCCCACCCAACCCTACTACTTTTGAGGAAATTATTATTTCACCAGAAATGTCCATCACACACAATACAGACAAATTTATCCTTTTTGACAATGAAAGCAGTACAAACAGAATCATAATGTTTGCAACTGCAAGTAATTTAAGAAAAATCCAACAGTGTCCCCAATGGATGATGGATGGAACATTTAAACCATGCCCAAAACCTTTTTATCAACTATATTCCATCCACGGGTTATACCATAACTATAACATCCCTTTCATTTACTGTTTGCTACCAAACAAACAGCAAAACACTTACACAGAAATATTAAATGTTCTCAAAAATGAAATCAATAATTATTTTCCAGAAAAAATAATTATTGATTTCGAATTAGCTATGATTAATAGCATTTTGAAAATATTTCCCCACACAGCAATCCAGGGTTGCTACTATCATTTCAATCAGAGCATATGGAGACATCTCCAAAAATCAACTTTAAGTATTTTGTACTCAACAGATAGCACCTTTGCCTATCAAATTAAAAAATTGATAGCACTGGCGTACGTTCCTGTTACCGATGTAGCGGAACACTATAATTTATTAATTGACAGCACATATTACAAGAGGAATGAAGATAAACTAACCCCATTACTGGATTATTTCGAAGATACTTGGGTGGGAAGGTTGCACAGGTCTGGACATCGACGCCAACCCAAATTCCAAATCCCTTGGTGGAATGTCTATCTTAGTACTTTAAACCAAGAGTCTAAAACCAACAACAGTGTAGAAGGGTGGCATAATGCTTTCCAAGCTACCACAAGCAGAACAAGACCCACATTCCATAACCTACTAGAAGCTTTGATAAAAGAACAAAGCTATCAAGAACTAAGAATGGAACAATCTGTGACCCAAATTGGTCCAAAACTAAGTAAACAAACTAAACAAATGTTCCGACTACTTCAAAGTCAAGTCACACTATACCCTACAACTAGAGGATTAGAATATCTGTCAATAATAGCTAAAACCCTACTATAAAAATGTCGACAAAATATACTAATATCTTCTTACAATAATGATACATATAACAATCATAAACATTTCTAAACAATTATAAATAAGACATATTTGTTTTACAAACTTATCAAAATTTTGCACATTATTTCTGAACAAATATGCAATATTTATAATTACATCACACATACACATTACATAAAGATCGACATTTCCCACCCAATAAATAGAAATATAAAAATACTTACAATTTCTGTAGATGAAAGAGACGTAATGAAGCAAAATACAATCCATACAATCCATTACAAAGTAAGAAAAATCCAATATGGGAAACCATCAAAAACCCGAAAATTATGTAAAAATAAAATAAACGCTCCAGAAAATCCCGAAAACAGTAGTGTGGACACTTTAGTATTTAAAGTGATATACACACAACTTTAAAAAAAACGGTGACGCATACCAATGTATCAATCCAATACGAAACCCTCAAAAATCCCGAAAAAAGGTTACAATTATTAAAATCCGCTCCTGGCAAACACGAAAAATAGGAGATACACGTACAAATATAACCATAATAACTCATACATTAGTATCTCCGAAAAAAAACACGCTTCCTTCCATGTAGTTTTCATGCGAGGAACCGGAACCTGTTAAAAAACATACATAACTAAACCCACCCACAAATAGCCCATAAAATTTGTAAATACACTCACAATTAACATTAACCATGTAAGAAGACATTTCCTAACAATTCAAATAACACTAGAACTAAAACATACACGACGCATCTATAACGACGACATTACACCTAAACGCTACATTAACAAATCATACATACACACAAAAACACTACACAGTTCGAATATACCCTCAAACATTACCACTCAGTCATAAATGGTATATAAAATGTACCTTACCTCTCTCCACACGAAGCAACTCCCAACCGCGAGCTTCTCCAGTCTTGAATGAAGCGCAATAACCTTACGCGGTAAAAAAGTAGTCCCCTTAAACCAATTTTGAAAAGGTATCATAGAAAATACAATGTTATAGTATAAAAATATAATACATACACATTGTTATTGTAACAAATTAATACAGTAGACTCATTATAATTTAAACTGTTAAAAAAATTTAACTTTCTTTAATATTAATTAATATATAGTAATTAATATATATTATTAATATTAAATAAGTATGTAACACTTGAAATAATATATGTAAAAAATTTATTTTTGTGTACATTTATAGGAATAAGTTTGTGTTTGTTTATAACAAAAAATTATTAATTGTTTTGTAAATAATTAATAATAATAAATACTATAACTTATTTATTATTATTAATATAACAATTATAACCATTTACTATATAAATAATGCCCTTAAATAATGTATTTTTATTTCTCTGAATGTATATATTTCTGAAAAGAAAAGATAAATGTTTAAGTTTATTACTTAATAATAATAATAATAAATATATTTGTTATTATTTTTATTAATTAATTATTTTTTATAATAATGTCTAAGTATTATAAAAGTATATAATTGCATAAATAATCTTTTACCAATACCAGATATTATTATTAAACATATTATTCCCCTTTACAGTTATAAAGTTAACAACATAATATATTTATATGTATAATTTAAAAACAACATTGTCAGAAATATGTGAAAAAAAATGTCTTAATTAGTATTTCCATATCTTGAGCAAATATAATAATTGTCATGTTACTTTATAAAAATGTATATATTAAAATTAAATATTTAATAATATTAATATATAATATTAACATTATTAAATATAAATGGAAGAAACAGAAAAATAACTTGATTTTTATTTATTTCAATATAAATACTTGTTACAGAAAGTGATTGATAATATTTTGTTTTGACATAAAAAATGTTGTGAAAAAATTTTGTGTGACAAATTAAAACATGTACATAAATGATAATGTGTTATTCTGCAAATACAACATTTCCAAAAATGTTTATGTTATATTTGATAGTGATTGTATTGTATTACACATGAAAACATTGGAAAATTGTAATAAAGTTTTGTGAAAACATCCATTTTGCATAGTCTTGTAATATAATAACACACTAATGTAAAATTATATGCAAATGTGCTGGACACTGACCAATTAATAATTGCTATTCCTACTCCAGTCAAAGTATTATCAGAGAAGTTGCTGGACACTTACCAATTATTATTTACTATTCCTACTCAAGTGAAAGTAATATCTGGAAAGGTGCTGAAGACTGACCATGTATAAATTAGAATAGCTACTTTAGTATAATGTTATAGTGTAAAATTTGTCAAATATTTATATATATTTTATAAATATTATTAACATATATTAGTAGTATATTTTTTGCTGAGTAGTTCAAAAAATTATTATTAGCATAAAAATGAGCAACTATATTTCACAAAATTGTTTCAATTATTTGTAATATTTATAAGTTTTTTTCTCACACTTTATATACACAAAACAGACCCTGAACCCTAAAAATACCCCTTTACCCTAAAACTGAAAAGTGTCCATGAACTCAAAAATATACTCCTTTACCCAAGAACTGGAAACTGACCCTGAACCCTAAAAATACCCCTTTACCCAAAAACTGAAAACTGACCCTGAACCCAAAAAATTCTCCTTTACCCAAAAACTGAAAACTGACCCTGAGCCCTAAAAATACCCCTTTACCCAAAAACTGAAAACTGACCCTGCGCCCTAAAATATACCCCTTTACCCAAAAACTGAAAACTGACCCTGAACCCAAAAAATTCTCCTTTACCCAAAAATTGAAAACTGACCGTGAACCCTAAAAAATACCCCTTTATCCAAAAACCCAAAACTGACCCTGAACCCTAAAAATTCCCCTTTACCCAAAAACTAAAAACTGACCCTGAACCCAAAAAATACCCCTTTACCCAAGAACTGAAAACTGACCCTGAACCCAAAAATATACCCCTTTACCCAAAAACTGAAAACTGACCCTGACCCATTAAATATACCCCTTTACCCAAAAACTTAAAACTGACCCTGAACCTAAAAATATACCCCTTTACCCACAAACTTAAAACTGACCCTGAAGCTTAAATAAACCCCTTTACCCAAAAACTGAAAACTGACCCTGAACCTTAAACATACCCCTTTACCCACAAACTGAAAACTGACCCTAAACCCTAAAAATACCCCTTTACCCAAAAACTGAAAACTGACCCTGAACCCTAAAAATACCCCTTTACCCAAAAACTGAAAACTGACCCTGAACATTAATTATACCCCTTTCCCCAAAAACTGAAAAGTGACCCTGAACCTTAAATATACCCCTTTACCCACAAACTAAAAACTGACCCTGGACCCTAAATATACCCCTTTACCCGAAAACTGAAAACTGACCCTAAACCTTAAATATACCCCTTTACCCACAAACTGAAAACTGACCCTGAATTCTAAAAATACCCCTTTACCCTAAAACTGAAAACTGACCTTGAAACATTAAAATACCCCTTTACCTAAAGAGAGAAAACTGACCCTGAACACTAAAATTCCTCCTGTACCCAAATTTAAATAATATTATTTAATTAACTATTAATGATTAATTTAGTATAATTAATAAGTTAATATATTAGCAAAATAGCTGTAATTAATTAAATATCATTATTTATATTTATTCCCAAACAAATATTTAATAATAACAAAATATGAAGAAAAAAATTATTTATTAATAATTAAATCAACTAATTAATAATAATTAATTATTATTTATTTACTAATGATAAGTATGTACCAAATTATATGAATTAATTAACAAATTAATATTTATTCTTTACCAATTAAATCATACTTTACATTAATCACAAACATATCATAATTAATTATTTCTTTTTATTTACTCCCCACCCTTATCCCCTATTAACCCAACATCCCGCTCTTAAACATTAACTACAATTTATACCAATAACAAAGATGAAAATATTTTAGCACATTAGCTGTAATTATTTTCATGTAATTATTAATACATTTTCCCCCAATTATTTAATGAACTATAACAAAATATTATATATATAACAATTACTCTAAATAATGTAATTAACTACTTAATATTAATTATTTACCAATTAATTACTAATACAAAATTTATACCAAATTATAATAATAAATTAACTAATTTATATTATTTATTTTCCAATTAACTAATTAATACTAATTAATTACCAATTAATTACTACATAAAATTTAATTACCAATTATATTAATTAATTAAATAAATAATAATATTTTATTTCCAATTAACTAATTAATAATAATTAATTACCAATTAATTACTGCATAAAATGTTATTACCAATTATATTAATTAATTAAATAAATATTAATATTTAATTTCCAATTAACTAATTAATAATAATTAATTACCAATTAATTACTACATAAACTTTTATTACCAATTATATTAATTAATTAACTAATTTATATTATTTATTTTCCAATTAACTAATTAATAATAATTAATTACCAATTAATTACTACATAAAATTGTATTAACAATTATATTAATTACATAAATAATATTATTTAATTTACAATTAACTAATTAATAATAATTAATTACCAATTAATTACTACATAAAATCTTATTACCAATTATATTAATTAATTAACTAATTAATATGATTTATTTTCCATTTAACTAATTAATATTATTTAATTACCAATTAATTACTAATAAAAAATGTATAGAAATTTATATACATTAATTAACTAATTATTAATAATTATTTCCCAATTAATTAAAATATAAAAATATTTACAAACATGTATAAATTAATTAATTATTTTAAATTACTCCCCACCCTTATCCCCTATTAACCCAACATCCCGCTCCTAAACATTAACTACAATTTATATTAGTATTACAATTTATTTATATTTTTTACCTTTTTTCAACATATTATCGATATTTTTTACTTTGACTATTAATCGATATTTTGTCATGTCGATATTTTTAAGTCGATATTTTTGGACTCGATATTTTATTATCATTATTGTAATCGATATTTTTAACAACGATATTTTTGTTCTCGATATTTGATTATGTTCGATATTTTTTACTCGATATTTTGTCCATTCCATATTGTGGAGTCGATATTATGTCTGTGCACCCCACAGAGCCTTAGATGAAGGTGAAGCCTGCCTCCTCATCCTTATTGACTTATCAGCGGCATTTGACACAGTAAACCATCAAGCTTTACTTGAGACTCTGAAGAGCCGATGTGGCATTAATGGCACAGTACTAGAATGGTTCACTTTCTTCCTTCAGCACCGTTCGCAACAGATTAAAATAAACTCCTGCCTCTGTACCAACACGAGTCAAACTTGGAGTCCCACAAAGATTGATCCTCTCACCATCCCTTTTCAATCTCTTCATGGAACCCCTTTGAAACAAGCAGGGGTTCATTACCACCTTTATGCTGATGACGCACAAATGTACTTCAAAATCAAATCACCCAGTGACGTCTGACACCTCAATGTCACGCTAACCAAGATCCAAACCTGGTTTAAGGCAAACCACTTAAAACTGAACTCGGACAAAACTGAATTAATACCGTTCTCTCCGAAAAGTAACAACCAATCATCTAAAGTCTAATTCAAGGAGCTTGATGCTCTAACCTGCTCCCTTGTCCTATCCGACTCAGTAAAGCCACTAGGCATTACCCTGGACAAGAACTTGTCAATGAAGGACCACATCAAGAACTCTGCAAAAAGTGCCCTTTACTCTCTAAAACACCTCAAGAAAATTAAACCTTTCATTTCTCAAGATGATCTCAAGACAATTGTACAATCCTTAGTCCTTTCTAAAATGGACTATGGAAATGCCATCCTAACAGGGTCACCAAAAGCTCACCTAGCCCTACTAAGGTCACCTTAACATAGCAGCCCGACTCATAACTGGTGTAAAAAGATTTGACCACATCTCACCAACCTTCAACGCACTCAACTGGCTTCCCATGGAAGGTAGATGTATTTTCAAATTGGTGTGCATCACTCACAAGTCCCTTCACACCCAATCTCCAAACTACCTAACAGCAAACTAGTAAAAGCAGGAAAATCCAGAACTTTGAGAAGCACCAACTCACTTCTACTCATCCCTCTGAAATTTAAAAAAGAAAACGACCCAGTGCCGGTCCTTCTCTGACAACGTGCCCAGGATGTGCATCGCACTCCAGATCAACCTCAGATGTAACCTCTCCTTTTCTTGCTTCAAAAAGGACCTTAAACTCTTTCTTCTCAACTAATACTTTACCGACCAAGGCAACCGTCCTAGGTATCAATAACCTAGTGGACTACCCACTTACTTTGACCTTCAAGGAAGGTGGTTGTCTGACTTTGTCAGCCTCCTGCTTCCTTCTCCACTCACTGGATATATAAGTATTATGTCTTTGCTTTTATCTTTATGCTTCCTCATGTCCTGCGATGTTATGCAATCTTTTCTTTTCCTTTATGTATGGATAGCGCTCTGATACCCGCAGGTCTAGCTAATGCTATATAAAAGTTTATAAATAAAATTAAAGCACTTCCCAGCAGTGTTTGTGTTTTGTTTCATCTTTAATGCACGCCGTCTCCACAATCACCTCGCTTAATTTTGTTTATTTATGTTAGTGGTGAGTGTGGAGCAGGTTATCCAGTTTTAAAATATACTGGCACACTGGCATCATGAACACTTACAATAATTTTGACAACATATATAAAGGCAAACAAATGCATACCAGTATTTTTAATGTTGGCACGCTTGTCTGAGGTGTAGGTAAGTTAACAACATTGCGAATACTCCTCCGCGGCACTACTTAGGGTGCTTCCTTCATTCAGCAGTTCATTTTGCTGTGCTTGAAAATGAGGCTTGAAAGGCCCCAACAGGACAGCTGAAGAAATGGGACTGGCTAAGTCACACCCAGTAAGGTCTGCTGTTGCTAATTAAGTGGTATGTTGTTAGGAAATAAAAGCTACAATGCCCCTCGAACAAGCCGTTTATCACATGCTCCGTCTGTCAAGCAGGGGCTTCTCACATTCATTCTCTGCAAGTTTGGTGTGGCTGAGGAACCGTTTTCATGTTGTCAATTCCAAATGTGTACATATAACAATAGCTGTAAGAAATTACCGGCAGTATAAATTTACGTAGTTTCTGGTGAGTCTCCACACACGTTTTTTGTCTTATCTTGGAATCATCATGCGTTAATTAAAAGTTAGTTGTTTTTTAAAAATGTGCTTTTTAGAAACTCTGGCAACTGAAGCACTATGCTCGAAATTTCAGTGTTTCCTGTTCCGTTTCTGACGTTTGCTTTGCCTGTAATGCAGGATATCATTAAAAAAAGAATGCAGGCCCATATGTGTTCAATTCAGAGTTTTTCGTTCTATGTAGCTTTTTAATACGCTAAACATGAATGGAGGCCCCTGTTATTCTCTAGTTTTATCATTATTTCCCTTTAAGTTTAACAATGTACATATGTATACACTGCACCATGTTTTCTGTTCTAGACAATGCTAAAATCCAAAATAAAACGTTTTGATCACAGTTTATATATACACGTTGTTTTTTTCTAATGTATTCACATTTAATTTCTTCTGAATTTTGCACTGCAATTGGTCTCGCATTTGCAAGAGTTTAACCTATTGGCATTATAAATGACAATGCCTTTTATGTTTTAAAAACCAACACGTAAAAGAAAGGCATTGCCATTTAAAATGCCATTAGCTTAAACTCTCACAAATGCAAGACCTATAACAAATGCTTGTTTTAAATAGTTTCTTATTATGGAATTGAATTACTTTTAATGCTTTCCTATACAGTTTATCTTTCACTTTGTATAATTAGTCAAATGCGGAATTTTCCATTCATGAATTTTCTCATATGTTAATAAACGTTTTTTAGTGTAATATTTTTCCTCATTGAGTTCTATCCAACTTGCACTGTGCTTCTGAAGAACTAGAGTGAGGATTCAAATCAAGATGGCAGTGTACTATATTCCCTCTGGCCAGCGGACGCAGCAACTATACATTTATCCTTCAAATATGAGTGGGGTGAGGTCCCCGAAGGATCGTTCTAAAGTGCTGTGTAGCACTGTGAGACGTTTGGTGAAATTTCCTCCTACGAGAGTCAGGAGCCGGGTCAAGCATTGTTTTCTCTCACGACACTGGAGGCCCGCAGTAGCCCAGAACCGTTAGGATCTATGCAGTTATGGTGAGCATTACGAATATCGGAGGGGCTCTCCAGTGGATCTTACCATGCTACTGTGAGCCAATCTGACCTTGCTGCTGCCATTTCGTGGCTGTGGTGCAAGGCTTGTGTATTCTTACAACTGCCTGCAAACACCGGATCAGGGTGCTGATGGGTGGGCCTTCCGGCTCTGACCAGCTTTATCGTGGATTAGTAGTAGTCAATTTGAGTCAACTGATTTGGTAAGCACTAGACTGACACCAAAACCATTCCTACCTACCTCTTAAGTTGAGGCATTTTTGCCTGCCTGCTGCAAAAGTTGTATCTTTTTTAACAAATAAAGCTCTAGAGCAGCACTGTAGTTCTGCCTGCCTGCCTCAAAAGTTGAGCCATTTCCACAGAAGGAAATGCTGGACCAGCACTGAAACCCTAGCTATCGCAAAAGTTGATCCATACCTGCCTACAGTATAAAGTATCAAGAAATAATTAACCTATATAAAACACTACAAAAAAAATAAAAAAAAAATAAAGGTGCCTCCCTAAAATTTAAAGATATAAATAGTGAAACCTGGACCCGTCCTGAATTATAACCTGACTCTGGTGAAAGACTACCTGCTTATCTGAAAAGCCAAGATGAGCAATGAGCACTCCTAGCCTGCCTAAAATATCTAGGGTCATGAAGCTATAATAAGGGAAGCACCGGCCTGCCTTGAAACATTAGCCATACTCTGGTGAAACTCTGCCTACCTACCTGAAAAGGCAAGACATATTTAATGTGACTTACAGTTGGAAATAAATGCCACTATGGGCAGAACTAATACACAAAGAATTCAGTCACACCTACCTTCCCCAACTCCATGTTCACCAGGATGTCGTGACCAAGTACCCCTGCTAAGCCAGTCAACCCAAGGCTCTGAAAAGTTAGACACAATATTGCAAGCCAAAGGGACTTTGCTCTCTTCAGTGGAGGCACAAATCAAGGAAATTCAGGTGGAATTTGGACTCTTTCAGGAGGATCAACGGAACAGCCACTAGAATCACAGAATCAGAGAGCATTGTCTTGGATATGTTACCGCAGCTGGTAGACCAGGTAAAAGCCTCCCGTGATTTGTAGGACAGAATGCTGCAAATTGAGTACCGAATGGAAGATGCTGAAGGAAGAGCCCAAAGAAATAACATCTGTGTCTTAGGCATGCCGGAGAGTTCTGAGGGTTCCTTTTCTATGATCGACTTTCTGGAGAAATGGGTGAAGTCTTTCACTCCATGGCCAATCTTCCCTCCTCTCTTTTCCATGGAAAGGGCACATAGCTTTCTGGCCCATGGGCCCCAAACGGGGCACCTCCCTGCTTAATAGTCTAAACTGTTCCACTATAAAGACCGAATGCAATTCTACAGGCCACAAGGCCTGCTGCTCCCCTCAAGTATGAGAATAGTCGATTCTCTATTTTTCTCGACTATACACCGTTGACTCAGCAACAACACCCTGCTTTCCTCTCAGTGAACCTTCGAGACCTGAATATCCAATATTCTTTGATTTTCCTGGCAAAACTAAGAACTGTTTTTGAACAGGGATCTCATTTCTTCATGGATCCAGAATCAGCCTGTGACTGGGTTGAAACCCACTTTGAGGGAAACTGCTGCTCCACGGGGGCTGCTAATCAAACACCATGATCTGGGCAGCAAAGGGGTCAGCGAGAGGCAATGTAGACTTGAAGGGGCCGCCAAAGTTCCCTCCCCCAATCACAAACACACTAGCAATAGGGCTAATCGCTGATAAAAGCCTACAAGAGCAACAGGAACTTCATCTATGCTTCGTGGACTTTAAGGCGGCATTTGACTGTGTCAGTAGAAGCACACAGAGGGCCAAACTGTAGCAGCAGGGTCTACCGGATTCAATCGTAAACCAATGATGGATCTCGATACTGACACCTGGATGCAGGTCAAAATCGTCAATGGCCAGAGGCTCACCAGGAGGATCTACACCAATGAGGGATTAAAGCAAGGATGTGTCCTGGCCTCACATCTGTTCAACTTATTCATGGTCGACTTAACACCAAGGCTAGATGGGGTCAACTCACACCCACCGTGTCTGGGCACATTGCCATTGACACACTTATCCTACGCGGAAGAGGTTGTTCTCTTAAGCCGCACGAGAATTGGCTTACAAAGATCTATCCATGACTTAGCTGGCTTTGATAAAACAAATCTGATGGAGATAAATACAACAAAAACAAAGGCCATGATTGTAGGAGAGGAGGATCTGCTTACTATGGTTACCCCCACTTTTTGCTGGTGTTTCACTGTTTTTCAACTTTAGTCTGGCTGAGATCCTGCTATCCATAACCCCAGCATAGCTGCTTCCTTTCTAAATTGATTGGATGTACTTTAGGTACACTCCAGTTTGGTTACTGAGGTACCCTTGTGAGTCCCTCGTACATGGTACACTAGGTACTAAGGGCATAGGTACCCCAGAGGCCTACCAGGGGCTGAAGCATGTATTATGCCACCTCTGGGAAGCCTTCCAAAATGGCACCACAGGACTGCTACTGCAGCCTGGGTAAGGTGGTGCATGCACCCCTTACTAAGATATAGGTTACCTATATCTACCTTTAATCACTGACACATATAAACCTATAAATCACTCCTATGGCAGGCCTTATCAATCTTGAAGGCAGAGTGCTTGGTTTTGTGTGAGAGGGTGCCTATGCATGAGCTTGGCCCCTCTGCAGCTTTCGGAGCCTATTCTCTGAGGCTGTTCTATGATGCATTGCAAAAAACACAGTTGATGGACAGAATGTAGAACAATGTCATACATTCACCCCAGTACAAGGATCTGGGCCTAAATCCATCGTTTTTTTGCACTCCACACCACCCTGGGTTAGACACTGGCTATATGCAAATCAGCTCTGACCCTGTGCCTCATGGGAACAGTCCAGTCCGAACTGCCAAGCCATGTCTTTCCCAGACCGGAATCAAGCATCCAAGGACCGTTTTCTGGCTATCAGCCTTCATTCAGCCTGGATAGCTTGACTCCAGTGGTGTGGAGAGCCTGGGACTCACGTCTGAGCATACCCAGCCCACTCGGTGGAAATTGCAAAAAACACAGTTGATGGACAGAATGTAGAACAACGTCATACATTCACCCCAGTACAAGGATCTGGGCCTAAATCCATCGTTTTTTGCACTCCACACCACCCTGGGTTAGACACTGGCTATATGCAAATCAGCTCTGACCCTGTGCCTCATGGGAACAGTCCAGTCCGAACTACCAAGCCATGTCTTTCCCAGACCGGAATCAAGCATCCAAGGACCGGTTTCTGGCTATCAGCCTTCATTCAGCCTGGATAGCTTGACTCCAGTGGTGTGGAGAGCCTGGGACTCACGTCTGAGCATACCCAGCCCACTCGGGGTGAAAATTGCAAAAAACACAGTTGATGGACAGAATGTAGAACAATGTCATACATTCACCCCAGTTCAAGGATCTGGGCCTAAATCCATCGTTTTTTGCACTCCACACCACCCTGGGTTAGACACTGGCTATATGCAAATCAGCTCTGACCCTGTGCCTCATGAGAACAGTCCAGTCCGAACTACCAAGCCATGTCTTTCCCAGACCGGGATCAAGCATCCAAGGACCGGTTTCTGGCTATCAGCCTTCATTCAACCTGGATAGCTTGACTCCAGTGGTGTGGAGAGCCTGGGACTCACGTCTGAGCATACCCAGCCCACTCGGGGTGAAAATTGCAAAAAACACAGTTGATGGACAGAATGTAGAACAATGTCATACATTCACCCCAGTACAAGGATCTGGGTCTAAATCCATCGTTTTTTTTGTTGTTTTTTTTTAGCCATGTGTGAACTGGGGTGGCAGAGTGGGCTAAAGAACGGTGATGGAACAAACCCAGATCTTTTGACTGGGTGTGATTGTTTGATTGGGTCAGATGCTCCATCCATCACCACCCCCTTTTGTAACGCTTTTGGCCACCATAAGTGTGGCAGGGTATGCTCAGACGTGAGTCCCTTGCTCACTTTGCCACTGGATTCAAGCAAGCCGGGCTGAAGACGGCTCTAATGCCAGAAACCGGTCCTCGGAAGCTTGTTTCCGGTCCAGGGAAGGCATGGCTTGGCAGTTTGGGCTGAACTGTTCCCATGAGGCACAGGGTCAGACTGATTTGCATATAGCCATGTCTGAACTGGGGTGGCAGAGTGGGCTAAAGAACGGTGATGGAAAAAACCCAGATCTTTTGACTGGGTGTGAGTGTTTGATTGATTCAGATGCTCCATCCATCACCACCCCCTTTTGTACCGCTTTTGGCCGCCATAAGTGTGGCAGGGTATGCTCAGACGTGAGTCCCTTGCTCACTTTGCCACTGGATTCAAGCAAGCCGGGCTGAAGATGGCTGTAATGCCTGAAACCGGTCCTCGGAAGCTTGTTTCCGGTTCAGGGAAGGCATGGCTTGGCAGTTCGGGCTGGACTGTTCCCATGAGGCACAGGGTCAGACTGATTTGCATATAGCCATGTCTGAACTGGGGTGGCAGAGTGGGCTAAAGAACGGTGATGGAACAAACCCAGATCTTTGGACTGGGTGTGAGTGTTTGATTGGTTCAGATGCTCCATCCATCACCAACCCCTTTTGTACCGCTTTTGGCCGCCATAAGTGTGGCAGGGTATGCTCAGACGTGAGTCCCTTGCTCACTTTGCCACTGGATTCAAGCAAGCCGGGCTGAAGACGGCGGTAATGCCAGAAACCAGTCCTCGGAAGCTTGTTTCCGGTCCAGGGAAGGCATGGCTTGGCAGTTCGGGCTGGACTGTTCCCATGAGGCACAGGGTCAGACTGATTTGCATATAGCCATGTCTGAACTGGGGTGGCAGAGTGGGCTAAAGAACGGTGATGGAACAAACCCAGATCTTTTGACTGGGTGTGAGTGTTTGATTGGTTCAGATGCTCCATCCATCACCACCCCCTTTTGTACTGCTTTTGGCCGCCATAAGTGTGGCAGGGTATGCTCAGACGAGAGTCCCTTGCTCACTTTGCCACTGGATTCAAGCAAGCCGGGCTGAAGACGGCTGTAATGCCAGAAACCGGTCCTCGGAAGCTTGTTTCCGGTCCAGGGAAGGCATGGCTTGGCAGTTCGGGCTGGACTGTTCCCATGAGGCACAGGGTCAGACTGATGTGCATAAAGCCATGTCTGAACTGGGGTGGCAGAGTGGGCTAAAGAACGGTGATGGAACAAACCCAGATGTTTTGACTGGGTGTGAGTATTGGATTGGTTCAGATGCTCCATCCATCACCACCTTTTGAACCGCTTTTGGCCGCCATAAGTGTGGCAGGGTATGCTCAGACGTGAGTCCCTTGCTCACTTTGCCACTGAATTCAAGCAAGTCGGGCTGAAGACGGCTGTAATGCCAGAAACTGGTCCTCGGAAGCTTGTTTCCGGTCCAGGGAAGGCATGGCTTGGCAGTTCGGGCTGGACTGTTCCCATGAGGCACAGGGTCAGACTGATTTGCATATAGCCATGTCTGAACTGGGGTGGCAGAGTGGGCTAAAGAACGGGGATGGAACAAACCCAGATCTTTTGACTGGGTGTGAGTGTTTGATTGGTTCAGATGCTCCATCCATCACCACCCCCTTTTGTACCGCTTTTGGCCGCCATAAGTGTGGCAGGGTATGCTCAGACGTGAGTCCCATGCTCACTTTGCCACTGGATTCAAGCAAGCCGGGCTGAAGACGGCTGTAATGCCAGAAACCAGTCCTCGGAAGCTTGTTTCCGGTCCAGGGAAGGCATGGCTTGGCAGTTCGGGCTGGACTGTTCCCATGAGGCACAGGGTCAGACTGATTTGCATATAGCCATGTCTGAACTGGGGTGGCAGAGTGGGCTAAAGAACGGTGATGGAACAAACCCAGATCTTTTGACTGGGTGTGAGTGTTTGATTGGTTCAGATGCTCCATCCATCACCACCCCCTTTTGTACCGCTTTTGGCCGCCATAAGTGTGGCAGGGTATGCTCAGACATGAGTCCCTTGCTCACTTTGCCACTGGATTCAAGCAAGCCGGGCTGAAGACGGCTGTAATGCCAGAAACCGTTCCTCGGAAGCTTGTTTCCGGTCCAGGGAAGGCATGCCTTGGCAGTTCGGGCTGGACTGTTCCCCTGAGGCACAGGGTCAGACTGATTTGCATATAGCCATGTCTGAACTGGGGTGGCAGAGTGGGCTAAAGAACGGTGATGGAACAAACCCAGGTCTTTTGACTGGGTGTGAGTGTTTGATTGGTTCAGATGCTCCATCCATCACCACCCCCTTTTGTACCGTGTTCTGTGATGCAGGCAGACCATATATTTTTAAGTGCAATATAACCTTGTGGTAAATGGTAACTTTGGAATGGCTGCATGGAAACATGTCATGTTTGGTGTCAAACACTTTGGAATCCTACCCCCCGCCCCCCACCAGTCCTGGCAGCGGGGGTAGAATTCCACCCTTCTAGAGGGAGAGACATGTACACAGTGGTCTAACCGGTAATAGTTTAAAAGAGCCCTGGCATCACAAAATGGATGCTGCATCCACAGACATGAAACTCCAGCAGGGGAGGCCTGGACAGTAAGTTTTTTTGTCACAGGGAGGTGTAACCACCTCCCAGACAGGCTTTAGTGTATTGGGACTGGGTGGGTACACTCTGAGAGTGCTTTGAAGTCAGCACTGGGGGCACATTCGATGTCCCTGTGCAAAGCCCAGTTGAAACCGGTTGCAGGGGCTACCACCCCCTGCTCTGGAATGAAACTGGACAAAGGAAATGGGTGTAGCACCTCTCTTTCCAGACCCTCCCATAGGTGGGTCCCCAGAGTATGTCCTACCCCTTTTCTTGGTATAAGTAAGGGACCCCTGGCAACAGGACTTTAGATTACACCTGGACGAAACTCTGACACTGAGTCCTGGAACTTTGATGCTCAACTAAAGACTAGAGGACAGAAGAATCTCCCTGGGGGTCAAGGAGTGACTCCCCTGCTCAAGCAGGCACCAACAAAGCATCTTGCCAGTCTGCATTTCCAAAGCTCCCACCAGACTCCGACGTGTATGCAACACAAGAAGATGATTTCCAGACTTTTCAGAGGCTGACCCGAGTCTCCAGCAAAGCTGAGACCCGCAGCCCTAACGACTGACATGGAACAGGAAACCCTAAACACCGTGCACATTTGCTAGTGCATTAACTTCCTGACATCCCTTGAAGATGTGCTTTAGGTTACTCGTAGCCCAAACCCCGAGCACCATCTGCACCGAAGATTGTGGGCTTACACTCCACTAGTGTTCCGTGAGCCTGCTTCTTGTATTGCCGCTAATGGCTCATTCGCGATCCCGGCTCTGTCAACTGGTGGGTCCCCACAAAGGCCATTCTGATTTTCCTTTGGCTTCCATGGTTGTTCCAGATGTGCTCTGACTCCCTACCAGGTGGGTAGTCCCTCAGTCTTGCTGGTCCACACCAAAGCATTTCTTTGATTCCTGCGTGGGTTGCTGTTGCCAAGGCTTGTTGGGTCCGATGTGGAAACCGATACCACAGCACGTCACATTCCTTTCTGAGACAGCTCGATTCCAGATCCTGGTTGTCGTCGACACCGCCTGGTTCTCGTGGCTAAAGAGTCAACCTTCACCTTCTTCACTTAAAATCACCCGACATCGGTGGGCATTCGACTATTGTGCCCCTGGTCACTGGCTAGTGACCCAGACTCTGTCCCCTCTGCTTTCAGGTTCTTCTGATCTTCTATTCGGGCTTGGATCACCCCGGACTCTTTCCACTTCTTCGGCAGCAGCACCTTGCAGCAGATCGTCATTTAAAACGACGACAAAACCTGACGCCAAAAGACATCTATGCACCCGGCTTTCCTGGGTGAGGTAACTCAAGTACTCTGGTGCTCCCATGGTTGTTGGCTCTAGAACCCCTTAAGTCTAAAGGGAATTGCTCAAAGTCCTCCTCTAAGTGTCCTTTATTTTTAAAATTCCAACCGCGACTTTCCGAATAGAAGTTAGTGGTGATTTGCGGCTGTGTTCACACACTGCACACATCCCGAGTGGGTCCCCTGTGTCACTACCTTGTGTGGTTCCTGGTGGCCCCAGCATTTCTAAAGGCTCTAAGCCTTGTGTATATGCAAGTTTTGGTTCTTATACCACTTTCTTAATATATGGTTTGGTACGCCCCTAGGGCTCAACATATATTGTGCTAATTTACTGTGTGATATTAAGTTTACTGAATGTACTTTTGCCTCTAGCCTCATAAAAAGACTAGGGGGATGTGTTTAGAATAAATACATATATATGCAAGTAACTCGCCACCCAAGACAAGGCTCCTGCCTTAGTAGTAAATGACGAAAAGCAGACCCAAATTCTGTGCTTCACTCAGAGTGCTTTGTTTCTCAGCCAGCCAGCCGCCATAACGCGTTTCGCTTCCAACGAAGCTTGATTTCATGGCAAGTTGCGTTAGGCGGTGACCAGTATTTAAAGTGCTAGTGCAAGGATTAAGCAGAGCCTATAGCGAACAACATAGAAGACATACTTCTCAGTAGCTATACAGAATTACAAGTTAGTGCAATATCTGATCTGGCTAATCATAAAATGAACAAATATGGTAAAATCATTTATCATTCATAATATTATTACAATTTAAAAAAATCCCATTTTCGATTTTTAAAAAACACGTGTATCTGCAGATTGATATCAATTGTAAGTGCAAGATTCAAATTGATACTGCAGCCCATCCAAATATAAATATTTTCTTTCAACAGAATAGCTACTTCAAATAGAGAATTCTCAACCATACTGTACAAATTGTTGATATTGCCCATGTGGGCCATAAACCAATTAGTCTACAATCTGGCTCTGACCACAAGTCACATTAATATCCTACTGGTCACTAGGAGTCATTTATGTGCAAATAATTTTATAAAGTGTGTGTGCAAGTGCAAATAATTTTTTTATATGTAATCCCAAGATTAATTTTGGCATAATCCCCACCTATTAAAAATAACATACATTAGAAGCGAGACCCATCATAACCGTCTAATCTAGAAAAATCTGCAATTCATTAAAATTCAGTACAAAAACTATGAAAACTAAGAACAGAACCCCAGTTGTATGTAATAACCCTGCAATGAAAGATGACTTATTTTATCGGTATACAACCCAACACAAAAGGCCCCATTATTATAAACAAGTATACAGATCCTCAGTGGCATTTAATCCATTCGGATATTTACTGTCTGATTCCAGAATATATCTTGTTTCGAGAAATCGAAGCCTCGCTTCCCTGTCACCACCCCGTTTCAGAGGCCACACTGAGTCGACGACATAATACTGGAGATCAGCGGGATTTGCCCCATGAACTTCCTCAAAGTGCCTGGCCACCGGATAGGCTTGATCCTTGCCCAATATAGCCCTTATGTGTTGGAGTATTTGTGTATGTGCCAGTAATCTGGTACTCCCCACGTACCTCAGCCCACAAGATCACTCCAGCACATTCACCGCAAAATCTGTTTCTACCGGTCCTAGGATGCTTGATTCCGGTCCAGGAAAGACATGGCTTGGCAGTTCGGGCTGGACTGTTCCCATGAGGCACAGGGTCAAGGCTGATTTGCATATGGCCATGTCTGAACTGGGGTGGTGTGGAGTGCAAAGAAAACAATGGATTTAGGCCCCGATCTCTGTACTGGGGTGAATGTATGACATTGTTCTGCATTCTGTCCATCAACTGTTGTTTCGCATTTGTCACCCCGAGTGGGATGGGTGTGCTCAGACGTAAGTCCCATGCTCTCCACACCACTGGAGTCAAGCTATCCTGGCTGAAGACGGCTGATTGCCAGAAACCGGTCCTAGGATGCTTGATTCCGGTCCAGGAAAGACATGGCTTGGCAGTTCGGGCTGGACTGTTCCCATGAGGCACAGGGTCAAGGCTGATTTGCATATGGACATGTCTGAACTGGGTTGGTGTGGAGTGCAAAAAAATGATGGATTTAGGCCCAGATCTCTGTACTGGGGTGAATGTATGACATTGTTCTGCAGTCTGTCCATCAACTGTTGTTTTGCATTTGTCAACCCGAGTGGGATGGGTATGCTCAGACGTGAGTCCCATGCTCTCCACACCACTGGAGTCAAGCTATCCTGGCTGAAGACGGCTGATAGCCAGAAACCGGTCCTAGGATGCTTGATTCCGGTCCAGGAAAGACATGGCTTGGCAGTTCGGTCTGGACTGTTCCCATGAGGCACAGGGTCAAGGCTGATTTGCATATGGCCATGTCTGAACTGGGGTGGTGTGGAGTGCAAAAAAATGATGGATTTAGGCCCAGATCTCTGTACTGGGGTGAATGTATGACATTGTTCTGCATTCTGTCCATCAAACGTTGTTTTGCATTTGTCACCTCGAGTGGGATGGGTATGCTCAGACGTGAGTCTCATGCGCTCCACACCACTGGAGTCAAGCTATCCTGGCTGAAGACGGCTGATAGCCAGAAACTGGTCCTAGGATGCTTGATTCCGGTCCAGGAAAGACATGGCTTGGCAGTTCGGGCTGGACTGTTCCCATGAGGCATAGGGTCCAGGCTGATTTGCATATGGCCATGTCTGAACTGGGGTGGTGTGGAGTGCAAAAAAACGATGGAATTAGGCCCAGATCTCTGTACTGGGGTGAATGTATGACATTGTTCTGCATTCTGTCCATCAACGTTTGTTTTGCATTTGTCACCCCGAGTGGGATGGGTATGCTCAGACGTGAGTCCCATGCTCTCCACACCTCTGGAGTCAAGCTATCCTGGCTGAAGACGGCTGATAGCTAGAAACCGGTCCTAGGATGCTTGATTCCGGTCCAGGAAAGACATGGCTTGGCAGTTCGCGCTGGACTGTTCCCATGAGGCACAGGGTCAACGCTGATTTGCATATGGCCATGTCTGAACTGGGGTGGTGTGGAGTGCAAAAAAATGATGGATTTAGGCCCAGATCTCTGTACTGGGGTGAATGTATGACATTGTTCTGCATTCTGTCCATCAAACGTTGTTTTGCATTTGTCACCCCGAGTGGGATGGGTATGCTCAGACGTGAGTCCCATGCGCTCCACACCACTGGAGTCAAGCTATCCTGGCTGAAGACGGCTGATAGCCAGAAACTGGTCCTAGGATGCTTGATTCCGGTCCAGGAAAGACATGGCTTGACAGTTCGGGCTGGACTGTTCCCATGAGGCATAGGGTCCAGGCTGATTTGCATATGGCCATGTCTGAACTGGGGTGGTGTGGAGTGCAAAAAAATGATGGATTTAGGCCCAGATCTCTGTACTGGGGTGAATGTATGACATTGTTCTGCATTCTGTCCATCAACTGTTGTTTTGCAATTGTAAATGACAATGCCTTTTGATTATGTTTTGGTTTTTAAAAAATAAATAAAAGGCATTGTCATTTACAATGCCAATAGCTCTAACTTCAATAAATGTGAGGTCTATTGCAATGCAAATGCTTCTTTTATTTGCTTTCTGTGCTTGTAATCTATTTTTTAATATTATAAAAAAGCACTACAAGTCACATAATGCAGAAAATTCAGACAGACTGTCAGCTAGTCTTACATTTTTTTTAATGGAGCATGGCTCAAGATGCCAGGGCCACTGGTGGGAGCTACTGGCATGTGGGGCTAACAGACACAGTCATAGAGCCTCTCTTACCCACATAAATAAATATAATGGCACTGAGCTGACACATGATGTCAGGCACACTGGTGGGAGATACTGGCAAGTGGGGGTGACTGACATTTACACACTCTCCCTTATCCACATACATAAACATGCTTATACCGAGCTGGCTCTAGATGCCAGGGCCACTGATGGGAAATACTGCCATGTGGAGGGGGACAGACACACTCACACACTCTCTCTTACCCACATACACAAACATACTGGCACCCAGCTGACTGAAGATGCCAGGGTCACTGGTGAGAGGTACAGGCATGTGGAGGGTGACAAACTTAATCACACACTCTTCCTTACCCACATAAATAAATATACTGTCACTGAATTGGCACAAAATGCCAGGGGCACTGGTAGAGACACTGCCATGTGGAGGGTAACAGACACCCAAACACTCCCTCACCCACATACATAACATGCTCATACTGAGCTGGCTCAAGATGCCAGGGCCACTAGCAAGAGATACTAGCATGTGGAGAGTGATAGACACATTCTCCCTTACGCACATACACAAACATGCTGGTGCCCAGTTGACTCAAGATCGATGGGTCACTGGTGGAAGACACTGCCATGTGGAAGGTTACAGACACCCACACACTCCCTTACCCACAAACATAACATGCTTTGACCAAGCTGGCGGAAGATGCCAGGGCCACTGGCAAGAGATATTGGCATGTGGAGGGTGATAGATACACCCACACACTCTCCCTTACCACATACACTAACATGCTGGCACCCAGCTGACTGAAGATGCAAGGGTCACTCGTGGAAGACACTGCCATGTGGAGGGTGACAGATAAGCACATGTTCTCCCTTACCCACATACATAAACATGCTGGCCCCAGTGGAGACACATATGCACTCAGACATGCACTCACTCACATGCCTCTACCACACATTAAATGACTCCACACACACACACACCCACACACAACAACTGCGATGCGTTTTAACTTTCCTGGGTGCCGCAGCTTTTTATTGAGTTATCTTCCTCGTCTTCTTGCTGTATTCACAATAATCCCTTCCCTGTAGTGCCTCGGAGCTGTCATTTAAAAAAAAAAAAAAGAATCTGGGCACTTGGAACAGTAATAGCGCCACCTGTGAGGATCATTTTAGGGGCACGTGTTGCCTGATTGGAGTCAGATGTACACTTAGGGGTCGATTAGGATGGCGGACGGAAATGGCTACTGTCCGCCATGGTGGGGGAAATTTTACTCCCGGCTGCGCCGCGGAGATTCCGCGTTTGGGATTAGGATATTCATGTCACGAAACTCCGACCGCGGCGGACGGATCATAACCAACACTGTCCGCGGTGGACGGAACACATCCAACTCCGTCCGCGGCGGACGGAGTCCAATGAACAACCACTGCCGCGGACGGAAATGACAGCGGAAAATAACACATGTACCGCCATACCTGTGAATACTCCGTGGCCGCAATTAGGATTAATCCGCCCGGTCCACGGAACTCACAGCCATCCACGTCCACGGCGGAAAGAATGCTACGATAACCACAGCATCACTGCGGAAGGCCAACACGCACAACATCCCTAGCGGCAAACAAATGTCAGGAAGCCTACCGCTAGTCCAAAGCAAACATACCAACATTGACAAGGCCCCCCCCCAACATCAAGCACAAGCCGCCATGACACGTCCCAATTATCCAATAATGCACACTAGTCAACACGCCCACCTACCACCTGACTGCCAACAACCATTGAGACACGACTATAAAATGACACACACACGCTACCACAATCCTTTGCATCACAGCATTGCTGCTAGCAAGAGGCCAAAATCCAGATACTGCAAACTCACATAGAAGACACACAACCACCACCCTACCACACCCACCACACAAACACCCACCACACAAATCCTACACATCACACACCACACACCTGCACCCCCCAACTCACTCAACTCACACACTGAGCACCACACACCATGGCACCCAAAAAAAAACCCAAATTCACGGAGACAGAGTTGAGGGTAATGGTAGATGAAATGCTCCGTGTTGAGCCCCACATCTTCGGGGCCCAAGTCCAGCAGACGTCCGTGGCGCAAAAGAACCACATGTGGGACAGGATCGTCACTCGGGTGAATGCCTCGGGGACTGTGCCGAGGACGAAGCATGACATCCAGAGGCGGTGGCATGACCTGAAGACCAGGGTCAAGGGCATTCGAGCCAAAAACTTTGCCCGAGCCAATCATACTGGCGGTGGCACACCCCCGGAGCCCATACCCTACACCGATTGGGAGGATAAGGTGCTGGTGATACTACACCCAGAGAGCCTAGACGGACTTGACGAAGGAGAAGAGACTGGTGAGTACAAACCAAGCACCACGATCAGCACGACATGGTCAGGCTAACACAACTGAGAAGAAACATCTCCTATGCCCCAACCCATGCAGGTTGGACACCAACTCACTAACATGTCCATGGCTCCCAACAGGTCCCCATGCTCACGGGGTGGGTGGTGGTGGTGGTGGAGGGCGGGGTGTGTGAGAGGCCCAAACTACAACTCCCAACAGGCCCCCATGCACACGGGGAGGGTGGTGGTGGTGGTGGTGGAGGGCGGGGTGTGTGAGAGGCCCAAACTACAACTCCCAACAGGCCCCCATGCTCACGGGGAGGGTGGTGGTGGTGGTGGAGGTTGGGGTGTGTGAGAGGCCCAAACAACAACTCCCAACAGGCCCCCATGCACACGGGGAGGGTGGTGGTGGTGGTGGTGGAGGGCGGGGTGTGTGAGAGGCCCAAACTACAACTCCCAACAGGCCCCCATGCTCACGGGGAGGGTGGTGGTGGTGGTGGAGGTTGGGGTGTGTGAGAGGCCCAAACAACAACTCCCAACAGGCCCCCATGCACACGGGGAGGGTGGTGGTGGTGGTGGTGGAGGGCGGGGTGTGTGAGAGGCCCAAACAACAACTCCCAACTGGCCCCCATGCACACGGGGAGGGTGGTGGTGGTGGTGGTGGAGGGCGGGGTGTGTGAGAGGCCCAAACTACAACTCCCAACAGGCCCCCATGCTCACGGGGAGGGTGGTGGTGGTGGTGGAGGTTGGGGTGTGTGAGAGGCCCAAACAACAACTCCCAACAGGCCCCCATGCACACGGGGAGGGTGGTGGTGGTGGTGGTGGAGGGCGGGGTGTGTGAGAGGCCCAAACTACAACTCCCAACAGGCCCCCATGCTCACGGGGAGGGTGGTGGTGGTGGTGGAGGTTGGGGTGTGTGAGAGGCCCAAACAACAACTCCCAACAGGCCCCCATGCACACGGGGAGGGTGGTGGTGGTGGTGGTGGTGGAGGGTGGGGTGTGTGCGACAGGAAACAGAAATGTCTAAAAATCTACATAACCATGTAATGTCCACATCACTGACCAGCTCTATCTTGTCCCTCAGGTGATTGTCAACTGACTGGGGAAACCAGTACCCGGCCGCCAGCCTCGCCTCCCACACCTACAGGACTCTCTGCTGACGAGGACACAGGCAGCTCAGGTGCGGAGGATGGAGCGGGACCAAGCACGCAGCCAGGGCCATCTGGCTCACAGGGACTCCCGGGACCGACCAACGTCGCAAGTGTCACACCAGCGACACCTGTCTCTGTGATCTGCACAGTCCCCACCACCACCAGTACCACCAGTACCACCAGTACCACCAGTACCACCAGTACCACCAGCACCACCAGCACCACCAGCACCACCACTCCTGCCGGTGCCACCCAGCATAACCCAGCACACAACGCTGGTCCATCGGCCCCACACACAAGCAGGGTGAGTGGGCCACAGGCAACGGGACATCAGCCAATCAGGCGAGCCACACACCGCCGTGCAGAGGAAGGACAGCTACCCCAGCCAGTGGCACAGTCCCTACAAGCCCTTGCCAGGTGCCAGGCGTCATACGACCGGTCCCAGGCAAACGCAGATCGTGCGCACCAGGACTCGGTGGACAACAACAACATCCAGCGCGAAATCTGTGGCATCCTTGGCCAGATGTTGCAGCCCGGAACAACCCCCCCCTCCACCAAGTGTCGTAGCGCCACCGCCACCGTCACCTCCGCCTCCACCGCCACCTCCGCCTCCACCGCCACCGTCACCTCCGCCTCCACCGCCGCCACCACCACCTGTGCCCCTGGCGACGGATGTGGCCCTTCAACAACATGCCCTCCCAGCTGACTCTGTACCACCTCAGAGACGGAGGGGCCGGCCGAGGCAGGAAGTGGCTGAGAGCAGTGTTGGAGCGCCATCCACACGCTCCAAGAGGGGACGACCATGACAATGTCACCGCCTGTGCCAGACATACACCCAGCTAAGTATCCTGTCCCACAGACCATCATTCCAACTGGTCTGCTGGACTACCCTGACACCCCCCAATGTGGTGTCAGCACGGACATTTCATCTGCCATTACCTTCAACTCCAACTCCCTCCACCCCACTTACTTGTAAATATTCACCAGCACAGAAGCACAACCTGTAAATAAATAGCACTTACTCACACAATGATGTTTTGCCTCCATGTTTATTCACATGATTGCCTTCAGAAACAGACGTAAACAGGTTCAGGGATGACAGTCGTACATGATCATGGCGCTGCGGGAGTGACGTAGAGAAAATCAGAGACAGCAAACACACGTCAGGAAACAGATTCACACACATCACAACACAATGCACAGCAACATTACACAAACGACAACCATCACAAAAGCATGGGATGAGAGCACACACATCATGGAGACTTGTATGTCCAAAGAAATGAAGACACACATAAGCAACCATCACAAACAAGAACACCCAGCTGATTAACCCCACATCCACACAACACCAGCAAACATACATGAGGCATTGTCAACCGCCACTAGAGGTAGTAACTCACATTCAAGGGAAGTAGCGATCTATGAGCTGGCGCCTCTGGTCCACACCTTCCTCCTCACCACTATCCTCATCAGTCGACATGGGTGGGATGGGAGGCCGAGGAACTCCTTCGTCTTCAGGGTCCAACAGCAGTTCTATGTCATTGCGTACTGCCAGGTTGTGGAGCATGCAGCAGGCAATCACGATCCTTCATACTTTTCCTGGTGAGTAAGGCAGGGCCCCTCCGGTCTTATCGAGGCACCGAAACCGAGACTTTAGCAGTCCAAAGGTACGTTCGATGACTCTCCGTGTCCTTCCATGTGCATAATTGTACCGCATTTCACCCGCTGTTCTCGGATTACGTAGGGGACTGAGGAGCCAGGGCCGGTTTGGGTAAGCCGAGTCGCCTATGTAGGGGGATGACAGAGACAAACATCACAACAAGATATGGTGGGTACCCCATGCAACACAGAGATCACAAGAGTCCCCACTGCACACTCACCAACAAGCCACGCTTGACCGGGTCGCAGATTTGCCATGAGTCGTGGGACATTGCTGCTCTGCATGATGTGGGCGTCATGTGCAGATCCAGGAAATCTTGCACACACATGTGAGATGATGTTGTTTGCCAGGCACACCACCTGCACGTTCAGCGAATGGAAATGTTTGCGATTCCTGAACACTTGTTCCCGTGCCCGTGGTGGAATGATTGCGATGTGTGTGCCATCAATTGAGCCCACAACGTGAGGTATGTGGCCCAGGGCATAGAAATCAGCTTTGACAGCTGGCAACTCTTCCGGACGTGGGAAATGGATGTAGTCATCCTTGTACAGCATCATAGCTGTTAAGACATCCCGAAGAACCGTGCTGAACATGGCCTGTGACATCCCCCCGGCATGTCCAACTGTATAATGAAATGTGCCAGTAGCAAAGAAATGGAGTACCGCCATGACCTTTGCAGTGGGTGTAATCGACCCAGGATACGTCCTACGTGGCTGCAGATGAGGAGACAATTGAGCCACAAGCTCCAGCAACCGACGTCGATCCAGCCGGAATTTCCGAATCACCTCCTCGTCAACCATATCCTCCAGCACAGTGTATGGCCGATGCACATTTGTAGCCCTCCTGTGTGGGAGAGAGATGTAACTTAGGTCAACTTGCAAATGACGCATACGTGTACAACTCCATCACATGTGAACCTTACTGACAATACTTCAGTCTGCACCCTAATGTTTAGTAGCCACATCACAGACACACATGCAACTGCATGCACACAAACGATAATTATACACACGCCATGTCATCAATCACACATGCCAACACCAAGAATGATGTACATACGGTAATTACATGCATGGTGACACAACGTACAAAACACATACACGGAATGCATGTGTACCACCACCACTGTAGTCACCTCGCCAGAACAAGACACAGACAACAGATGCATAATTTGGGCACACAGCCGTGATGTACTGTGTAGTTGTGAAGATGTAAGAACGTATGTAGGGTCACACCCGACGTCAACACGTACAAATGCACATCTGTTGCCCATTGTGTGCCCTACGATGGGCATTGCATGGACACACATGCTACATTGTATGACATATGACCTTTCCCTGTCACGCTCACATCCCTCATGACGCAACTGCACACAACACATCACGGTGCAGCGTCTGACAAGATAACATAATTGGCGCCGCCATGGCGGTGCTCAACTTCCGCTACTTCCCAAAGGCCAGACGCGGCCAGCGTCCCTCTTCCCATTGGCTGCATGTGCGGGGACCGTCACGGGCACACATCGGCAACCGCACGTGCAAGCCTCAGGCACGGATGCTTCAGTTGCAACAATGTTCTATCACTGGCGATGAACACAACCGCATGGCGGGCACGGCGGTTGTGTACATGGCCGGGCACGGCGGTTGTGTTCATGGCCGGCCACGGCGGTTGTGTTCATGGCCGGGCACGGTGGTTGTGTTCATGGCCGGGCACGGCGGTTGTGTTCATGGCCGGCCACGGCGGTTGTGTACATGGCCGGGCACGGCGGTTGTGTACATGGCCGGGCACGGCGGTTGTGTTCATGGCCGGGCACGGCGGTTGTGTTCATGGCCGGGCACGGCGGTTGTGTTCATGGCCGGGCACGGCGGTTGTGTACATGGCCGGGCACGGCGGTTGTGTTCATGGCCGGGCACGGCGGTTGTGTTCATGGCCGGGCACGGCGGTTGTGTACATGGCCGGGCACGGCGGTTGTGTTCATGGCCGGGCACGGCGGTTGTGTACATGGCCGGGCACGGCGGGTGTGGACATGGCCGGGCACGGCCGTCCTAGGCCCGGCTGCTCTGGCCGGTGTACGGTGGATGATGCAATGTGACTGTAAGGGGGGTCATGAACTGGCATGTCACGGCGGTTGTGTTCATGGCCGGGCACGGCGGTTGTGTTCATGGCCGGGCACGGCGGTTGTGTTCATGGCCGGGCACGGCGGTTGTGTACATGGCCGGGCACGGCGGTTGTGTTCATGGCCGGGCACGGCGGTTGTGTTCATGGCCGGGCACGGCGGTTGTGTACATGGCCGGGCACGGCGGTTGTGTTCATGGCCGGGCACGGCGGTTGTGTACATGGCCGGGCACGGCGGGTGTGGACATGGCCGGGCACGGCCGTCCTAGGCCCGGCTGCTCTGGCCGGTGTACGGTGGATGATGCAATGTGACTGTAAGGGGGGTCATGAACTGGCATGTCCATTGAGTACATCTAAAGGGTGTATAGGCCTGCACCTCCCCCGCTGAGTACGTGCACCGCCATGGAGGCGCCAGTGATAGAACATTGTTGCAACTGAAGCATCCGTGCCTGAGGCTTGCACGTGCGGTTGCCGATGTGTGCCCGTGACGGTCCCCGCATATGGCCAATCGCAAGTAGCAGAAGCTGGGCACCGCAACAACAGGGCCAGTAATTGGCCCATCTCACGATCACGCTTCCAGGGCTGACCAATTGCTGGCGACGTATGCCACTGACACATGCTGAGGGCCCTATATATGTGTGTTGATCAAAATGACACTTCCTACCCTGGGGACCAGTGCTGCCTGTTCACCTCGACCTGCTGCTGCTGCTGAGCTGACCTCCGACTGCTGCCTGTGACCATCACCTCGACCTGCTGCTGCTGCTGAGCTGACCACCGACTGCTGCCTGTGACCATCACCTCGACCTGCTGCTGCTGCTGAGCTGACCACCGACTGCTGCCTGTGACCATCACCTCGACCTGCTGCTGCTGCTGAGCTGACCACCGACTGCTGCTGTAGTGCCATACTCCGTGATCTTGCCATGTCGAGAGGCAAAGAGATCCGGTCCCGACCCTTCACCGCCGCGGAGCTTGATGTCCTCGTGGACGGTGTACTCCGCAACTATGGACGCCTCTACGGCGCACCAGGACGGGTGGTAAGTGCAGTGTGGGACATGTTGGTGTGCATGAGGGGGCCAAATAATCAGGCCTATTTCTATCTTAGCTGTGTAGTGTGGGCTAGACATATGTTCCTGATTGTGCATGGCTGCTGACAGTTACGTCTTGCCCCTATGTGTGTGACAGGCCACCTGTCCACTGACTGAAACCCTTTTGTCTCCCATCATGGTAGGTCAAGCTGCACCTTCGCAAGGACCTGTGGAGGAGCATAGCACGGGAAGTACGGGCATTGGGGGTGTGCAACAGACGACATACACACTGCCACAAACGCTGGGACAACATTTCCAGGCTAAGTAAGAATGTAGCGGAAGTAACACTGGGCCTGATTCCAAGGACGCCCCGTCTGGCCCGACGCTCCATGACCCCTCTCATGCACCGTATCATTGCAGTGACGCATCCTGAACTGGCCGAACGTCTGAGTGCCGATCAACAGCAAACTAGCGGTGAGCAAACTGTCTGTGTAGGAAACCTGTGAGTGCTATGCATGTATTGGTGCACAGACACACTATTGAGTTCCGTGTTGCGTATGTATGTCTGTGATGCCATTTTGGTCCCATTGGGTGGTTCTCATTTGACATCCAGGTCCGCCATGTTGACACGCCACTTGCTTAGTAGTTGAGTGTTGAGGCACATCCCCTAGTGGTCCATGGCCCCATGGCAGGAAATGTGAGGATGACTGGTAGAGGTGGGCCATGTGCAGGATGAGGGCTACGAAATCTTTGTCAGCTATGTAATTTGCCAATCCTGTTCCTTCTGTACGTCAGTCTGCCCATGACTCACACATCTTTTATGTGCATTTCAGGTATGACAGAGGACACTCAGCCACAGACGGCGGAGAGTAGTTGAGGAAATGAGTCCGGCTCAGACTTCGCACACACGCAGACTGACACAGAGGAGGCCAGCGCCGGAGAGGGGGACAGGACCGTCCCTGAGGACTCGCATGTGGAGACACCATCGTCCTCCTCGTCGGACACTCTTGGTGAGCCTGCACTGTTGTCACAGACTGGGAGTGGGCACTCTTCACCTTCTGTCGGAAGTAAGCACACAGGGCCCACACTTCCACAAACTGCACCATGTACTGTTCGTGGCCGGAGGAGTAGGGGGAGCAGAGTGGCGTTCGGTGCAGGCACCGCTGCCCCTGCCACGGTGAGCCAAAATGCACTGTGTGCTGAGGCCGTTGATCTGCTGCGACAGCTGTGTGTGGGGCAGACCAATATGACAAATGCTTTCCAGGACCATGATAGGAAGTTGGGGCAGGTGGTGGCTTTCATGGAAGGGATGCATGGCGATCTTGCAGGTCTACACAGGACAGTGCAGTCATTGGCAAGCAGTGTGTCGTCTGCAATAGTACAGTCGCATGAACAGGGTGCTACTTCGGTTTCCCCATCTACACCATTGGATGTCTCAGGGGGTAGTGATTATTCTGAGCAGGACTCAAATACAGGTCATTGCACTAGAAGCAGCGTCAGACAGCACGTCAGGGCACGCAGGGCACAGACCCCATCCCCTAGATCAGCTAAATCTGTTCAATTAGACAACGTCAGATACACTGGAGTACACACACAGGATCCGCAAGTGTTGTTGGGGGACATGCCTTCAGGAGCTACACAGGCATTCAACACAAAAGGTACTCCCAAGGCAAGGGATACTCACATGTCCATGGACTGTACCTTGGACAAGGCCAGTCAGAAGACAAAGGCACCTACTAGGAGCAGGGAGACTCCCAAGGGCAGGCCCACAGCAGAGGAAAGGGACACTCCCAGGGACAGTGACGAGACAAAGGCACCTCCTAAGAGCAGGGAGACTCTCAAGGGCAGGCCCACAGCAGAGGAAAGGGACACTCCCAGGGACAGTGACAAGACAAAGGCACCTACTAGGAGCAGGGAGACTCCCAAGGGCAGGCCCACAGCAGAGGAAAGGGACACTCCCAGGGACAGTGACGAGACAAAGGCACCTCCTAAGAGCAGGGAGACTCTCAAGGGCAGGCCCACAGCAGAGGAAAGGGACACTCCCAGGGACAGTGACAAGACAAAGGCACCTCCTAAGAGCAGGGAGACTCCCAAGGGCAGGCCCACAGCAGAGGAAAGGGACACTCCCAGGGACAGTGACAAGACAAAGGCACCTCCTAAGAGCAGGGAGACTCCCAAGGGCAGGCCCACAGCAGAGGAAAGGGACACTCCCAGGGACAGTGACAAGACAAAGGCGCCTCCTAAGAGCAGGGAGACTCCCAAGGGCAGGCCCACAGCAGAGGAAAGGGACACTCCCAGTGACAGTGACAAGACAAAGGCACCTCCTAAGAGCAGGGAGACTCCCAAGGGCAGGCCCACAGCAAAGCAAGGTCCATCTCCCAAGGGCAGGGACACACACAGAGAGCAGGTGTCTACTGGAGACAGGTGCACCACAGACGACAAGTCTGCTGGCAGGAACAGGGCGGCGACCAGGGCACAGGCTACATCCAGAGACAACACTCCACCTAAGGATCAGGCACATCCTACGGACAAGGCATCTAGCATGGACAATGGCGCAATCAAGGACAGGCATACTTCACCCCTGGCTGCACTGAGGCTGATGTTTTCTACTAAACGCCAAACTGATGTCTCCGCCGCGGAGTCCCCCCATACCTCCACTCCCATCCAGGCAAGTCAGAAGCAGAGGAGGGTGTCCCCTGTTGTTGCATCCCCCATTACACATGATTCCGAGTCCAGGCGGCAGGCACAGAGCAAACGACAAGCAGGCTCCAGCACGTCCCCAGAAACCAGATCCCCGGCAGCAGATGCTCCACCTATGGTGGGTGGTGATTGTTTGGCGTCCCCACCACTTGGCAGTCCTGTCCTGTCCAGGGTGCACACACACATCCCTAAGAAACGCAGACACACACCATTGACACCTGCCAACCCCGATTTGGCTCTAGGTCAGCTATCCCCAGCTCCCAGGCCCACCCTGCCTCCAGGCCCATACAGCCCTGTGGCTCATCATTTCAGTTGTCACAGTGGCGCTGGTGCAGTTGACTCTCATGTATCAGATGGTGGCACAGTGTCAGTTGTGCCCTCTCCTGTTGCAGGTCCTGGCAGTGTATCTGGGTCTATGGCTCACGTGTCAGTTAGAAGATCTGTGGCTGTGTTGCACACTCCTGTTTCTGGTGCTGGCAGTCTGTCTGGGTCAGTGGCTCACGTGTCAGTGACTACATCTGTGGCTGTGTCTCACACTCCTGTTGCTGGTGCTGCCAGTGTGTCTGGGTCCGTGGCCCATGTGTGTGTCACTCGGGCTGTGGCTGTGTCTCACACTCCTGTTGCTGGTGCTGCCAGTGTGTCTGGGTCCGTGGCCCATGTGTGTGTCACTCGGGCTGTGGCTGTGTCTCACACTCCTGTTGCTGGTGCTGCCAGTGTGTCCGAGGCAGGTAGTTCACGCAGTCCCCCTGATTCTGTGATGTGAGGTGCTGAACACTTTACTCAAATGTTATTTCACATGATGTGTCCATTGAGAACTGCGTGGCACTCTTGTGGTTCCTGTGACGGGTTGGTAGGGACACGTACTTGTGCAGCCTATGATGTACCTGCTCTGTACTCTACAATGCCCTGTTGATGCTCTGATACTGCATACTGCCCTCTCGTTACCTGCCTATGATGTACCTGCTCTGTACTGCGCATTGCCCTGTTGATGCTCTGTTACTGCATTCTGCACTCTCACGTGCTGCCTCTGATGGAGCTGTTCTGTGCAATGGACTGTTGATGCACTTGGCCCCTCTCAAGTGCTGCCTCTGATGGAGCTGTTCTGTGCAATGGACTATTGATGCACTTGGCCCCTCTCACGTGCTGCCTCTAATGGAGCTGTTCTGTGCAATGGACTGTTGATGCACTTGGCCCCTCTCACGTGCTGCCTCTGATGGAGCTGTTCTGTGCAATGGACTGTTGATGCACTTGGCCCCTCTCACGTGCTGCCTCTGATGGAGCTGTTCTGTGCAATGGACTGTTGATGCACTTGGCCCCTCTCACGTGCTGCCTCTGATGGAGCTGTTCTGTGCAATGGACTGTTGATGCACTTGGCCCCTCTCACGTGCTGCCTCTGATGGAGCTGTTCTGTGCAATGGACTGTTGATGCACTTGGCCCCTCTCACGTGCTGCCTCTGATGGAGCTGTTCTGTGCAATGGACTGTTGATGCACTTGGCCCCTCTCACGTGATGCCTCTGATGGAGCTGTTCTGTGCAATGGACTGTTGATGCACTTTGCCCCTCTCATATGTTGCCTCTAATGTACCTGCTCTGTTGGCCACACTGCCCTGTTGGTGCTCTGATACTGCATTCTGCCCTCTCGTTACCTGCCTATGATGTACCTGCTCTGTACTCTACAATGCCCTGTTGATGCTCTGATACTGCATACTGCCCTCTCGTTACCTGCCTATGATGTACCTGCTCTGTACTCTACAATGCCCTGTTGATGCTCTGATACTGCATTCTGCCCTCTCGTTACCTGCCTATGATGTACCTGCTCTGTACTGCGCATTGCCCTGTTGATGCTCTGATACTGCATACTGCCCTCTCGTTACCTGCCTATGATGTACCTGCTCTGTACTGCGCATTGCCCTGTTGATGCTCTGATACTGCATTCTGCCCTCTCGTTACCTGCCTATGATGTACCTGCTCTGTACTGCGCATTGCCCTGTTGATGCTCTGATACTGCATACTGCCCTCTCGTTACCTGCCTATGATGTACCTGCTCTGTACTGCGCATTGCCCTGTTGATGCTCTGATACTGCATTCTGCCCTCTCGTTACCTGCCTATGATGTACCTGCTCTGTACTCTACAATGCCCTGTTGATGCTCTAATACTGCATTCTGCCCTCTCGTTACCTGCCTATGATGTCGCTGCTCTGGTGCCCACTTTGCCCATGCTCACGCATACACTGTGATTATTCCCCTATTTTGTACAATAAAGGTAGTCTATCAAGTCTCGTGGTCTGTCGTTGTCATTCCTGCTTGCGTACTACAAATGTGTATTCGTATATGCTTCTCATCAGTGGTTTTGGTAACATGACACTCCCCCTCCCTACGTCACGTCCCTTGCTGGTATTCCCCTCCAGACAGCCAATGGTTTGTGCCTTACCTGCGTCGTCGTCCATAGTGGGCCATGACTAGGACGTGGTGGATCGCGAAGAGCATCGGGAAAGCGTGTAGCGCTGGGTCCATGGTGGTGGTCAGCTTGCGGTGGGTATCTCTGCTATGTCACCTGTGTTCGCTGTGTGGATTCCGCCGTGTTCAGTCAGGTTGTTTTTCCGCTGCGGTTTTATGTGGAGTTTCCGCCATCTTGATTTGGGGGACGGTCTTAGACGTCAGTACGTACGGCGGGGCCTCCGGGATTGTTCCGTCCGCCACGTGGTCGTGTGTAGTTCGGCGGCGGTGCGTCCTTTTCCGTCGCGGACGGAAACTTGACACGTTTTCCTATCCTGATATGGCGGACGGAGTATCCGCGGCTGGCGGACACGGAAAGGGCTTTTTCCGCCTACTCCAGGTCCGCGGTGGCTCTTCCGTCCGCCATCCTAATGAGCCCCTTAATGATGAAGGGGGAGACCACATTATATATCGCAGTTCTGTGCTGTGAGGACTTCATACCTCCACTGTGCATTCTAGTGTTTCCCAGAGAGCGGCGATGGTAAGAAAGTTACAATACTTTTCATCAGGAGGGTTTGACAGATACTGCATGAGTGGTGAAGGAATGAATGGACAGAGGTAGTGATGCACTCTCTCACCTATGAAAGCGGTTGGACAGAAAGAGATCAGTCATTGCTTGGGTGACTGCAGTTCTTATCTCTGGATGTGAAACACCAAAGAGAGGCCAAGGATTGAATGGTTACGCATAAATAAGAACACTTTCAACCTAACAATCAATGTATTGAAGAAATACCAAATAGTAAATTTGGATTCCGATTGAGGTGACCCATCACATCGGAAGTGCTCTTTTTGCAGATTTATCCACCCCCTCTCCTTACTGTAGTCACAATAATCCCTTCCCTGTAGTGCCTTGGAGCTGTCACTTAAAAAACAAAAGTACCTGGGCACTTGGAGCAGTAATAGCGCCACCTGTGAGTTTCATTTTAGGGGCACGTGTTGCCTGATTGAAGTCAGTTGTACACTTAACGATGAAGGAGGGAGACCACATTATATATCGCAGTTCTGTGCTGTGTGAACTTCATACCTCCACTGTGCATTCTAGTGTTTCCCAGAGAGAGGCGATGGGAAGAAAGTTACATTACTTTTCATCAGGAGGGTTTGACAGATACTGCATGAGTGGTGAAGCAATGAATGGACAGAGGTAGTGATGCACTCTCTCACCTTTAAAAGCGGTTGAACAGAAAGAGAGCAGTCATTACTTGGGTGACTGCATTCTCATCTCTGGATGTGAAACACCAAAGAGAGGCCAAGGATTGAATGGGTACTCATAAGGAAGAGCACTTTCACCTTAACAATCGATTTATTGAAGAAATGCCAAGCAGTAAATTTGGATTCTGATTGAGGTGACCTATCACCATTGGAAGTGCTCTTTTTGCAGAGAGTCCAAGCAGTGACGGAGATCGAGAGCTTACTGCCCTGCCACCTCCAGGGAGAAAGACTGAGACACAGGAGGTATGGAGAGCGATAGAAGAGGTTCCTCAGGGAACCGCCAGGCAATGCATGAGTGCACAGATCAGTGCACCAGCAGTTCTTTATAGAGCTCGAAAAGGGTCTCTATTGGGCTCTGTTTTGTGCCCTGGCACAGGCGGTCCGTTTTTTTCCAGACTGCAGTGACAGCAGGCACATAGATGTGCAGATGCTTACACTGCTCACTTATCACTAGTGGAGAAGCTACGCAATGATGTCATGCCAGGTGAACGTTGTAGGGGATTGTAGGAGAAGGGAAATCCTTTAAAGAGAGTCATTTTCTTTCTGGATTACCCTTCTCTTTTTGAAACAGGATCAGCAACATCATTGTGGTGTCACCATGGCTTCAAGTGTAAGCTTTTTCAATATTATATGCCAGCCATAGTTGCTGCTTATTTATCTTATGGAACTAACAACCATTGACTTAGCCAAAAGTCATGTCTTGTTGTAGGTATGATATTACTTGTTGTATCACATATCTGGATGCAATGACAGAACAGCGAAATAGGCGTTGGGTGGCACACTATGCTAAGCCAAGCACAGATTTTTAGCTTATGTGTTTTTAAACCACACTCTTAATTACATTGTCCACGACCCTTTGAGATAACCCCGTTTTTTTCATCCCACTTAAAGCCCTGACTACACGCCATTTTACATCCAGATGCCATCCTTTCAAGAAAGTCCATGGAATAAAAGAGGGTGGGCAGTGGAGGGCCCTTTCACCCAAAGAAGTGATCCCACGGAGAGAGGCTTTGGGATCTGCAGTAGAGGGGCCAAAACACGAATGCTGACTCTTCTCCAGAAGTGGTGTCTTCAGAGAGGGAAAGGAAAGGTCATGAACAGCACAGACAGGCAGATTTTAGGTCCCTGACCTCTGACCTCGAGGAGTGATTCTTCAGGGGAAGATCGAGCACTAGTCATTGAAGTAAATGTGACTTTTCATCCCTAGAAGTTATGCTTTCATCTGGAGGCCAAGCACTGAATAGGCATGGGAATAGTACACCCCATTTTATCCTCAGGGATAAATACAAGTATTGTATCGACCTGAGGTCAGGGCTGCTTTTGCATCCCTACAATCGAATATGTTGGAAACTGAGGGCCTGCTTCAATGTTTAGGGGGGTCGACTTGCCGCCCCACAATCCTCGCTTCTGCTGCAGCCATATTTAGAGACACCCCTGCCCCCCCCTACAAACACATCTGGTGCAAATTTCTCTCTACAGAAGAAACTTCACCGGTGGCTCTTCTGGAGACATTAGAAGGTCGATTCCGATCCGGTCAAATTCTCTTCCGTACAAATCGCATCCAGAGCCGTCTCCGTACGACTCGTACACACACCGTACGACTCGACGAGTACGATCCGGACCGGGCTATCAGGACGCGATTCGTACGGTCCACGTCAGGTAAGGGTGATTCGTACGGAAATTCTCACATTCACATACACACCGTACGGTGCGTACCCCCCCATGATCGCAGGGGTACGCACCGTACCCCTGCGATCATGGGGGTACGCACCGTACATCCAGCGGACATGGGGTACGCACCGTACACCCAGTGTACATGGGGTACGGTGCATACACCCCAGGATCACGGGGTACGGTACGTACCCCCATGATCGCAGGGGTACGGTGCGTACCCCTGCGATCATGGGGGTACGCACCGTACCCGGGGGGGGGGCATTCCGTACCTGTTCCGAGGTGAACTCTGCTTTTACGGCAGTTTTCAGCTCTCGTAGCAAAAGAGCCGTACGGAGTGTCTTCAACACGGATCGTACTTCCTGGCATGGATATTGCGGTCTATCTACGTTCCGACATTGCGTAAAGCGTCGGCCGGATGCAAATCGTATGTACTTTTGATTTGTACGGAGTTTGTTACGAGTCGTACGGAGTGACGCGTTGGGTTGGGATCGTACTTGCTGATTCGTATGGGGACGTTTACGTGTACGATTCGTACGGGGATAAACGCTCCGAACGGCAATTCGGAGTGCTTTTTACCGGATTGGAATCGACCCCTAGATGTTTCTTGAGTCACCACCATGTTCATACAGCCACTCATTAAACTGTTTTGTTTACAAGCACAAACTGACAGAGCAGGAGCCTGTTTCTGTAAAATAAATAACTAATTACCCAGACACCCTGAATTGTTAATGTAGAGTGTGGGAGCCATTTTTCAGTTTTTCTCAGTTGGGCCACCAACGTTTTCGCAGTAGTCCTGAGGAGAAAAGAAATACATCTCACCGCCTTTTCCAAATATGAAGGCCAGTGTGGTGTACAGCTGCTGCATCAGGCTGCAGGTGTGAGACTTCCGTGGAGGGGCCAGCTGGACTCACCTCTAACAGAGCGAACGGTCAGACGGCGTAGTTTTTTTTGCAGATATATATAGTGTGTCCGAACACATCCATAAAAATCATATCCACCTCACACATACACACACCTGCTGTGTTTATACAGACATGCAAAGGTGTCGGACAGACTCTGCCAACGTTCGGCTGCCAGATGTACACAAACTTGAGATGCTGTCATTCTCCTTCAGATGGCACGAGCGGAAGAGGCAGCCACCCTGCACCACCCCCCCACCACCTCGTGAACACTCACACACAGTCAAACCGGTCTCTGTGGTGACCATTATTATTTCCAGTACCCCCAGTAAAAGCTTGAAATCCTTAATATCTGGATCTCTATGTTAGAATAACACAGTGACACATCTTGTTTGCAGAAGTAGCACAGGAATCCCGGAAAGCTTACCTCTGACTGGAGCAAGTGAGAGAAAACACACCGAGTCAGCTCCTTCGACATGGCTGCTGAACACACCCCCAGTCCATGGAGTCCGCTACTGTTCCCAAAAAACGGCATCCCGGGCTCCAAGTTCCATTCTCAGCTCTGCACACAGGCTCCAACTACCACAGCAATGAGAGGCGGCGACAGGGCACAAGTCTTAAACAAGCATTGGCCGCATGGGATCACGGGGGAAAAATGCTACCGTCGGCCACAGCTGCAGTGCATGTGCGCGAGTGGTGAGCGCGCAGCAGTAATCATGCCATATGGCGCCTCTGCTCAAGCGCACGCCCGCGCACATGCACTGCAAGCTGTAGCCAGCTGTAGCATTTTTTGAAGCCCTTCTTACTTGAGATCTGGCCAGACCAGCACAAGCGCTGGGTCAGGCGAGACATAAACACAGGAATTCCTTCAATATCAATGGCAAGTAGTTCTGAGCATTAAATCATTAAAAGCAATTAATGAATTTCACAATGTCTTTTATTGAGATGGATTGGCACAACCTGAGATAGAAACAAAACAGCATTATTTCACTGCCTGTGCAGCACTAGCTGATGTGTTTGACAATTCTGAATTAAAATTAAAGCATACACATAGTGGCATAGCAAGGTCATGTGGTACCCAGGGCTTGACAAAATGGCAAAAATATGTGTTTAAAACATATGTTTTTGTCATTTTATCACCCCCCTCAGTGATGACACCTGGGGCGGCCCGCACCCACCGCACCCACCTTCCTACGCCACTGCATACACACATGAAGCCATACGGTGATTCAAAAGCACAGAGAGCTGAATTCAATTAACTCATCTTGGCTTCACAGAAAGCTAATGCTTTCATCTCAATATTCTTTGTTTTCAGCTCTTCAATTTGTGTACAGACATAAAATGTACATTTAGAACACTGGGAATCCAATGAGTCACAATGAAAGATGATCAGAGTGAAGCAGCTTTGGGAACAGATAGATGAGTTCAAAAGACAGTTTACAGGTGTGCGATGTTCAGCACATGCTGGTTCACCAGAGAGAATACACAGAAAAGCAATTCATCCGCTGATAAAGCTGTGAAATTCGTAGTGTAGGTGCACAAAGTAGCAGTAGTAATTCAGGTGAAAACAAAAGGCGACCACGAAATATACTCAGCAATGCAATCATCAGTCAAA
Source organism: Lissotriton helveticus (assembly GCF_964261635.1). Classification (NCBI taxonomy): domain Eukaryota; kingdom Metazoa; phylum Chordata; class Amphibia; order Caudata; family Salamandridae; genus Lissotriton; species Lissotriton helveticus. Next base: position 754,829,684 of record NC_136059.1, on the reverse strand, counting down.
AAGACAGCCTACTTCAGTGGTTAGTTTGTCAAAATAAAAAGTACCAGGGCCCTCATCAGGAGGCAGCTTGCACCAGCCAATATCTACTATAAGCGTCACCTAAAACAAAAATAAATAAGGGGATCAGATCACTACACGCAGGAGTCTCAGCTACTTTGGGCCTGATTCACAAAAGTAAATGTACACTTTTGTGTAAGTTTATGATATTTTGCAATTCACAAACAAATATTATGTGTGTTTCTGTACAACTGCGGAAGATCCGGACTTGTGGCGGAGATTCAGCACATAAAAAGATAGGCAGCTGTAAGAATGCTACTCGTAAAATGTCTAAATGTATAAATTGCAAAAAACGAACATTTACATAAAAGTGTAAATCATGCCCTCTGTGTATATTCCAAGAGCACTATTGGTGGCCATTAATGTCTAAGTTAAACAGGCAGTATACATAACAGTACAACATCTGCCAATGGATTAATACATCTACTATTGTGACTCTGCCAGAAACATCTCTTTTTAAGGCCACACAACCATTGCAAACCGTTTATCTCAATCACATTAAGCTGCTCAAGATAATAGTAATATATACATATATATTGATAGTGGTGGATTCCAGTAGCCTCTTTATATGAGTGTGTCCAGAGTACTAGGTGATGTTTTGTGCAGTCACAAAAGATTATAGCCATCAGTGGAGTGCATCCCTTTCACTGAGATCATTGGTGGCTTTTGCCTCTAAGATATTGGATCATGGAATTGCTGGGGAAGTAGAACACCTTCAATTCTCTCATATAGATCGAACAAGGTGTCTGACAGAGCCAAAAGTGTGTTTTAATAAGCCCTGCCTTTAATGTCACAACAGTAGTTAAACACCCAAAAGAGCACACAGCACACTTGAGATAATTTGACAAGATATATTTTCATGAATTACATGCATTCTGAAATGCTCTGTGGCGTGAAAATGTATACATCAGACCACCTGGGAGGGGAGAATCCTCATAATCTATCAAGTCTTGTTCTGTTACAGGATTTGCGGCTTACCAAAGTTTTGGCGACTGACAAGAAACTTCAACACTATCAATGCCATCGTCTGTAATTGACTAGTTACCCAAGGATGAAGAAGTTGTGGCTGAGAAGCTGGGAGAAAGAAATGAATTCACTACCACTTACAAAGAAGAACCTGTGCCAATCATAGCGGAGAAAGGTAAGCTAATTATAAAATAATGGTACAAGAGGGCAGGATATGGGTACCCTGAACCTTGTGGGAGGGAAGGTTCCAAGACCACCCTTCTCAGGGCTAAATATAAAATAAAAAATGTTGTGATTATCACAATCTAGTTGGATTCACACAGGAGCTTGCATGACCCACTTCCTTTCCTATGTGTCCTGCTGGAGCACAAGGGCCCGCACTAACTCCCACGAGAGCCCTGCATGTTCACAAACCATTTAAAACAAGCATTTGCAATGACATTGGTCTCGCATTCATGAGAGTTTAAGCTATTGGCATTGTAAATGACAATACCTTTTATTTATCTGTTTTGCTAATTAACGCATAAACAAAAGGCATTGTAATTTACAATGCCAATAGCTCAAACTCTTGTAAATGCAAGACCTATTCAAAGAAGCGCCGGCCATTGTTCTGGACTGCTCGGAAGGTTCAAGCACACATGGCATAATGAATGTTGCAGGAAAGCATGCTGTGCCTGCAGTAGGAGAAACTCATTAAAGAAAACAGTGCTTACAGACTAAAAAAGACATACCGTGTAACAACCGAAGTAAAAGGGCAAGTTCTCCTGGGAGATTACAAATTAAAACACGACGGTACTAAGGAGGGACTAACAAGCCTATTAACGAAACAGAAGTCAGCATTTACGAAGGACAATGACACAAGCCAATGACAAATATGGGCAGAGACTGGTTGGGACTTCAATTCCATACTCCAATACAGCATGCCACAGACAAACACATGCACTGCCCAGGCTTGACCTATAAATGAGAAAATAAGGAAGTAATAATATCGACAAATGTGGAACATTATGCTCCATAAATTGCCTTTTCTTGCTGCATAATTTACTCAACATTGCAGCATAGTTTGGTGCTCTCCTGCCACAGAACTCCACTGCTCCTGCATATCGTCCACAGGCTCCAATAATAGTGGGACAGATTTGTTGGGCTACGAGAAAGAGCAGAGATGTTGCCTTACCACTATGTCACTGATTCTTATCCTCCTAAGACATCTCTATCACAGCAAATACCCGACTGCAGAACAAAGTGTGACAGGTGAACAATAATTACTACCTTCACACATATTGTGGATGCCTTTCAACATCAACAATCTATTCTTTAGCAATCACCTAAAATATTCCCATTGTATGTCAACAGTCTATTCTTTAGAAATCACATAAGATATATTTAATGATCAGCTAAGTGTGCAGTTGGAAGAAATATTTTATCTCCAGTTACCTGTAGATGAGAGGTCTACAAAATATTTACAGGATATAGTGGTTTTTAGCCATTCCTTTGACCCTGCCCCATTACACTCATGATTGCAGTTAATATAGTACCTTTTAAACACTGCAACCACTGATTGGCAGCCCACACCCACTGCTCGCCAGTGTGGGCAGATTAACTGGCACATAAAGTGCACATGTATATTCGAAGCATACATTTATAAATGTACTGGACACCTGTATTGCGTTGCATATGTGCTTTACGGGAAGAATAAATGAACATTATTCTAAAGTCTTATCAAATACTGATCAACAGTATTGGCCTTTTATTGTGTGTTTTCATTGACCTCTATCATAAAAAAACATTGTGGGGGCTTCTAGGCGCCCCTGCCTCTCCTTGAAATCCCAGGACAGCAGCAGCGAGCATGTGCCAGGGCTTTCCTGCCCTCCCTGAAGTGATCTGCCGGCCCTCTCCCTGACCCGTTCCCTGGCAGTACCATGTTGATGTCCCCCATCTTCCCCGGACTCACCTTTGCAATGTCCTTCCTGTAGCAGGTAACCTCCTGCTAGATGAGGCTGCAGACCTGTAGATTTCCATCCTGGCAGGGCCCACCACCCAGGTCCTCCCAAAAAACACAGTCACTTTTATGCTGTTGCTGGCCGGCTTTGCTCCCTCCTTTGCTCAGCGCCGCATCCAGCTGCGGCTCACCATTGCCCGCACACCGGCATGTGCGGCCAGCCTGAGCCCCCAGCCGGATCCAGGGAAAGAAAACGGGAGAGATCCGGGCAAAATGTTGCAGCAGCGCGGCCCGATTCCGCCCCCGTGCAGCCACGACTCCTGCCAGCCTCTAGAGGCTACAGCTCCGGCTCCAAGTCCGGGAAAGAGCGGCGGGTTCCAGGCCGCCTGCTGTAAAAGGGAAAGCGGGCGTGGCCCACTGAATGTCAGCAGGTTGTGGTGCATAGAAAAAACTAAATAAACAAAAAATTACACATATTGTGTAACAACCATGTAAAGGGGACGGTAGCCATGGGAGGTTACAAATGACGGCATGGCTGTACTTTTGAAGGACTAACAAGCTTATTTAGGAATCAGAAGCCAGCATTTACGAAGGACAAAACACACAAGCCAAAGAAATGTATGGGTGAGGCTTCTCTAATGTACTGAATTACAGAAGATCTTCAGAAGAGCAGCCCTTGTGTGCTGACTCAAGGCTCGACCTAAAAAAGGGATGTTTGAGTGTCCCTGGTGGATTGACTGCATATGTGGGCTTGGCCATTCCTGTGGCTAACCCCACGCAGCACACATCCAAAGGTCAGGAGCTGTGGTGAGTGACTGCCCATTGGGGTTGGCTTCAGGCCCTGCATCTAACTCCACACTGTGCATGGCCATGTGTGTGGTGGAGGGTTGGTTTAGTTATGTCAAGTGTGACGAATGCTCCTATTAGAGCATTATTATTTTAAAAGTGCATAAAAAGTAGGGGTGCAGACTACATCCAAATCTAAACGTCCTGGCATTTACCAGGCATTTATTTTTTCCCTGGTATATATAAACAGGTGTGGCCTGTCAAATGTTATCAGCGGATGTGATTTTATCTCAAAATCTATAATTCTGATATGTGTTGAAAAGTAGGTACAGTACATATTGGATCATCACCCAACTCGCAACAAAGCTCCCATTATCTTTATCGGATAAACTACAAACTGATGTTGAAACGAAAAAGTTGAAGTGATCTTTAGTTAATAATGTTTTTATTACTCCTGCTTTAGGTAAATGGAATATTGCCACAAAACGTAGAAACTAATCTTTACCCATCAATGTTGTATATCAAGGGGGTGACCGATGATAGATGATTAATTTGAGATTTGATGATAGATGGAATACCAACGTTGATTCTGAATGTTTAGGGGCCTAATATTTCCGATGCTCATTGTTTGAATATTGTGAATGATAAATTACCATGATCTTAAGGTAATTTAGTGCTATCCAGTGATTTTAACCAAATAATAAATAAGAAATATTTGTAATAAGAGTTCCTCATGTAGATATTGTTCAAATGTAATGTATCATTCAAAAGATTTATTACATTTAGGATTTTGGCTGAAACGTGGAGTTTCTGTAATCCACACAATAATTGAATTTCATTCTACTTTCCCAGTCCATGAAACATAGTCAGCAATGTTTTAAAAAAAGGCCCTGATTTAGCATTATTTGACACAGCGCAATGCAGCAAGACAACTTGCTGCACTGTGCTGTGCCAAATGGAGAGGGCAGGAATGTGCTGTATCTATCGAGATATGGCATATTCCTGCTCTCTCTCTACACTGGCACACGGTGTGATGTATAGCGCCAGCTCAGGCGCTCTTGCGTTATGGTGCAAGGGTGCCTGTGATGCAGGCAGGAATGTTTTTGTGCAAGAAGGGGCATCTTCCAGCACAAAAACAATCCTTAAATGCATTTTCCTCTTCTAAGTGTGCTGCATAATGCAGCACACATAGAAAGAGGAAAAACATGGAAAAATAAAGAGGTTTCTCCCTGTCATACCTCTGTTGGGAAGCTGTAGCACTTTTATGCATTCTCAGGATTGGCAGTTTAGGAATGTACCAAAATACATGGGTGAATATGTGGGAATACCCCCTTTCCGCTCACCTAACACCTTCTTGGTGCAGAGTAATGCAAGGCAGCGGCATGTGCAGCCTTCCATTATTCCAGGTTTACCAAGCAATGCATGGGGCATGCAAGGTGGCCTTGTGTGGCTTGGTAAACCTGGCTTAAGGATGGTCATGCCCTTTTGTCACTCCCCGATGCAACAGATTCCCGTACAGGGTATGGAGGCATTATATGTAGCCTGTAGTATACAAGTGATGATAGAATACTTGAAATAATCTCAGCCGCTGGCAATTACTCAGGCTCGCACCCCACTCCATCATTATTTAATAGGAACAGACCAACTGAAACTGCCAGTTAGACCTGGTACCATTGGTATGAGTCTCCTTTCCATTTTTTGGTGTTGTCTCCTCTGTTTTTTATATGTTTTGCTGGTTTTAAATGCTCTGGGCACTGTGCCACTGCTAATCAGTGCCACAGGGCAAGTGCTCCCTATTGTAAAGTGTTGTAATGGATTAGTGACTCAGAGATTGGCGTATTTGATTTACCTGTCAGACCCTAGTACAGTGGACCATGTGTGCCCAAGGCCTATGAATCAAATTCTGCTAGTGGGCTTGCAGCACTGATTGTGCCATCCACAGAGGCAGCTTGTAAAGTGTGTCTCAGACCTGCCATTGCAGAGCCTGTGTGCAGTCTAGTACTGCCATGTCGACTTGGTAAGTGCACCCACTTGCCAGTTCCTAAACCTTTGCTTTTCTTCATGTTAGCCACCCCTAATTTAGGCCCTAGGGCAGGGGCATTCTATGTGAAAGGTAGGACATGCTCTGATGTGTGTAGCATGTCCTGATAGTGAATTACAGCCAATTTTGTTTTTCACTATTGCAGGGCTACCTGCCCCGATAGGCCAGAATGGGCAGTTTGATTATAACATCTTATATTCCTAACTGACCCAGGGAACATGGTAGAAAAACAAATTTAGTATGCCTGAAATACGCCTTTTAGTGAAGTTGGTTTTAACATTCTGTGTTTAAAAATACCACTTTTAGAAAGTAGGTATTTTCTTGCCTAACCATCCAAGTCGGCCTCTGCTAGGTTGTGTATTCCATGTCTGGTTTGTGAGTGACAGGGGCTGGGGTGGCTCCAGGAGACAGGGTGAGTCAGCACAAGGCTAAATAGACCTATCTACATTGAGAGTGGTGGGAGGAGTAGCACCTGGGCCTGAATAGGGCTGTGCCTGCCTTCCACAATGCTAGCTCCACCTCCTGTGGTGTGTCTGATGACCCTGACCCACACTGACGAAGGAAGAAGCTGTGCACTGGCATAATGCATCCAGAACTGGTTTGGACTAGGTACAGACACTTTCTGCCTTCAGAGACAAAGGATTTGTGTGTATAAAAAGGGTAACCAGACCCAGAACTTTCGATCACTTCTGGACATCAAGACGGACCTTCTGCCAAGGAGAAGAACCAGAGAATCTGCAGGAGTTTTGACTTCCCCTATGCCAGTGTTTTGCCTTATGGGGTTGGCCTGTAGTGGCTTCTTTATTGCCAAGGAAAGGAGAAAGACATTTATAGGCAACTTTCATCATCTTGAAGAAGAATCTCCAAGGGCTTGAACTGTGCTTACCTCCTGCTGAAGTCTCAGGGATACAAGACTTCCCCACCAGCTCGCCCCTGAATTTCCTTGCTGGGAATTCTGTCTGCAGAAGCCTGCGTGTTGTTGGGAGCTGGTAACGCATTTCAAGAAGAAGAAGCGTGTCGCATCCGCAGCTGTCGCATCATAGGAGAAACTTGTCGCCAGGGTCGCCATCGAATCACCAGGGAGGCGTGTCTCCGGCGCAGCTGTGTCTCATTGCGTCACCGGAGAAGCTTGTCACAACCCCAAGGGTCGCATCACCGGAGAAGCGTGTCGTAGGGCCTGTCGTGGCTCCAAAGTTACAGAGTCACCTCACGGCCGCTGGGCGTGCACGCTTCATCTTCACGTCATCGCATCGCATCAAGGGCGCCATCTTCCTGCATCTCTCCTGATCATCGCATCGTATCAAGGCGCCATTATGTCGCATCACAACCGGGCCGCACCTCGAGATCATTGTATCACCTTCTCTCTGGTAAGGAACAGATGCATCGCCTACTTTGCGCAAGCACTGAGGGACAGACACATCGCCTCCCCCGAAGCAAGAAACTGATGCATCGTTCTCCCTGCAAACCTTTTGTTTATCTTGCAAGATGCATCCAAAGGTACTTTGTGGGAAACGTGTCGCATTTACCTTCTAAAGTGAACTGAGTTATTTCAACCATTCTAAAGTCGTTATCTTAATATTGTGTTGTGGATTTTTGTCGTTTGGGTCTTGCTTTAAGTCTATATAAAGAATACTTATTTTTATAAAAACCTGTGTTGTGTCCCTCTGCAGTGTTTTCACTGTATTACTGTATGTTGTCAAATGGGGGTGCTAAGCTCAAGAAGTCCAATAAGGAAAGATTTATAGAAAAGTAACTTCTTTATTCCAAATTTTTAAAGAACATCAGATATAGAAAATCCAGCCAACGCGTTTCATTCCCATATTGGGAACTTCATCAGTATGACACAAACACATATATATTACAAACCAATCGTAAGACACAGGACTAAAAACAAGCACAATATACCAAAAAACTATACAAAAAGGAAAAGAGAGAAAACACACAAATCAAACACTTAACAAGACAATTAAAACAAACATGACATCACCTTTACAAATACATACAAATCAAAACATTTATATAAAACTAATTATGCATTGTGTACCACCAATGAGCAATGAGTATAAAACTTATTTGAGCTCAAGTGAGCAATAAATACAAAAGCTTGTTGCACCATAACAGAAATGGTAAGCCAGTATCCTTCCTTTTTGTACTCCAAATGGAAGATAACATAAATACTTATAATTTCAATGTACGATCATTAAAAACCAAACAGTACCAGTCCATGGTTCAAATATGCAAAATTGGAAGAGAATACAAAAAGGGGGAGGGAGAATCACATGTAAAGTGTATAACATAAAAACAATTCTGAATTTTGAGAAAATTGAGCTAAAACTATGAAAACGCACATAGCATCTCTTACAAGAAATATATATAATTTACAAATTGCCAAAGTTTCAACACCCTTCAGTAATGGCCCTTGATTCTGAACAGTTGGCTTCTCACAAAAGACATTGTATTTCTATGTAGGCTTGCGAGAAAAATATAACATTAATGGTGTTGAAAAGCGCACTCGACTGTATCATAATGTGTACAAAGTCGTAAAAGGGGCAAGTATAGAGCATATCCAATACTGATATGTGCAGGGGTGGGTTGAATGAAGGAGGACAGCAGGGCACCAGATTATATGAGTCCACCTTGTTCATTCTGAGCTCAGTTGGTCATGTGACCCATATTCAAAATGATTTTTCAAAACAACAAGTGGTCCTGAGCATACGAGAGATAGGGAGAACAATGGATATATATAGATCACAATGGAGCTCTATATAGTTCAAAATTCCTTGACCAGCCGGACAAGGAATATTTATTGGTTCAATTGATTTGTAATATCAAAAATACAAACAAATAACCCAAGAAATAAGGGTTACATTGGGGCACAGTCCTGTGCCTTAAAGGGAGGAAAAGGTGGGAAAGTAAAGGTAAGTGGAGAAAATTTAAGTGGAGAAAATTTATCAGGCAAACAGTGTGAGCTTGCAGGTCACTGGTTTAAGTTATACATTTAGCAGTGTATCCTGGAGTCATTCATACAACCAATAGTATCAGGGAAGTACATGTATGAACTACTCTAAGGTCGACGTTTCGATCCCCAGCTCAAATATCATGGGATCATCATCAGGACAAGTGTAATAATGTTGCCTGAACACAGTTATATACCACACCCAGCGGTTGACTTGAGATGGGAATGGCTTCAGATGAGAAAGTTCGGGGGGGGCAACCACGTTTATTCTTAATGGGTAATTGTTCCATGGAGTGTGGTGATACAGTCTGTAGGGGAGCTCGAATTAGTGAAGCCCAATCTTTAGGGGTTTCAAGGTGAGGTGACAGCAGAATAACTGGTCTTGTGATTATTAACTTGGAACATCTGGTCCTATGGCGGTATTTTACATAGTTTTTGGTATCTGTATAGGATTTGCAGAAGTCTGTTTCAGAGAAAAGAGAATGCAGCGTGGTTTGGTTGTTTCTTTATGGAACCTGTTAGTTCGTGGGCTGGATCGCCGTCCTACAGCGTCTCGAATTAGCGCTGAATCAGGAAGTGCGGCCAGGCGATTAACTGGTGGAGAAAAATTCTCCGAGGCGTCGGTCACTCGAGCAGCTCACAGTGAGCTGCTCGAGTGACCGACGCCTCGGAGAATTTTTCTCCACCATCGCGGACCAGTTAATCGCCTGGCCGCACTTCCTGATTCAGCGCTAATTCGAGACGCTGTAGGACGGCGATCCAGCCCACGAACTAACAGGTTCCATAAAGAAACAACCAAACCACGCTGCATTCTCTTTTCTCTGAAACAGACTTCTGCAAATCCTATACAGATACCAAAAACTATGTAAAATACCGCCATAGGACCAGATGTTCCAAGTTAATAATCACAAGACCAGTTATTCTGCTGTCACCTCACCTTGAAACCCCTAAAGATTGGGCTTCACTAATTCGAGCTCCCCTACAGACTGTATCACCACACTCCATGGAACAATTACCCATTAAGAATAAACGTGGTTGCCCCCCCCGAACTTTCTCATCTGAAGCCATTCCCATCTCAAGTCAACCGCTGGGTGTGGTATATAACTGTGTTCAGGCAACATTATTACACTTGTCCTGATGATGATCCCATGATATTTGAGCTGGGGATCGAAACGTCGACCTTAGAGTAGTTCATACATGTACTTCCCTGATACTATTGGTTGTATGAATGACTCCAGGATACACTGCTAAATGTATAACTTAAACCAGTGACCTGCAAGCTCACACTGTTTGCCTGATAAATTTTCTCCACTTAAATTTTCTCCACTTACCTTTACTTTCCCACCTTTTCCTCCCTTTAAGGCACAGGACTGTGCCCCAATGTAACCCTTATTTCTTGGGTTATTTGTTTGTATTTTTGATATTACAAATCAATTGAACCAATAAATATTCCTTGTCCGGCTGGTCAAGGAATTTTGAACTATATAGAGCTCCATTGTGATCTATATATATCCATTGTTCTCCCTATCTCTCGTATGCTCAGGACCACTTGTTGTTTTGAAAAATACTTGTTACCCATGGTCCGGAGCGATCTAATGGGTTCCCCTTGCCCCTTCCTGATCCATATTCAAAATGAGTTAAAGAAATCACTCAATTATAAAGTTCATAAATATATAGGGTTGATGTTAAAATAGGGCCATGATAAAATAGCAGAAGTGGACGCAATTTATGGGAATCCCGAGTAGAATGTGTATATCTTCATTGATCCCACAGTTAGCAATAACCTATCAACTCAAGCGCACCTGTTTGTAACAGTTCACAAAGCTCCAACGATTACCAGGAAGATGGCTCCAAATATGTTACAAAACCCCATGGAGAAAAAGTCGACGGGCAAATGTAATCTAAAATGCTAAGGGGATGAGAGAGAAATTTGTGTACAAATGTATGGATATTTCCCAAACAAATCTATAGTACAAGAGCCGTACACAATTTAACCCCTTCCATGCTCATGATGAGCTAAGCTCGTCATGAGTCACAGTGGAGCTGTGCTCATGACGAACTGAGCTCGTCATAACGGCCGCGGCCCGCCCAAGCGGGGCTAATTCCCCGCCTGTGCGGGAGAATTAATGAGTGGGCGGGTCTGTGACGAGCTCAGCTCGTCATGAGCACAGGTTCACTGTGAGTCATGACGAGCTGAACTAATGAGCACAGCTGGGCCGCGGATCCTCCCGCCCCGGCACCGTGAGGGAATTACCCCAGCTGCCAAGGGGTTAAGGAAAGATAGGTAGTGTATGTTTATCTTCATCAATCACATGAGTGAAAATAGTATATCGACTCAAACGCACCTGTTGTAACAGCCAAAAAAACTCCAATGACATTCTGGAAGACGGATCCGTATAACACAATAAAAAAGCCCCACGGAAAAGAACCAACGGGCAAATGTGATCTATAGCGCCTAAGGAATAAAAGAGAAGTTTATATGCAAAAGTATGGACACTTCCCAAACACAAGTAGGTACCCCTTAATTACAGTCTAAACATAGACATTTTGTCACACAGACCACAGTAATCAATCTTCAAAGAAAGACATTGGTTGCAGGATATCATACCTCTATATCCACTATGTATCCTAAACAGTTTCCAATGATTCATAAGGTCCAGTGTATTGCACTATGGCCCATGCTCACTCTAAGCAGATACGAAGATTCCTGTTGAATCAAGGAGATTAGTAATAAGACCTAGGCCAAAAAATAGATAGGTGCAATTAGAATACCCTGTCCATATCACATGGATCTTCACAAATAGCTCACACCATTGCACGCCATACTACAAAAATTGACCCTAGAATCACCTGGGACACTTCTCCCACGACCTCCCCCAAGGTAAAGAAACTACAATTTCAAGCAGCCACCTTAACACAAGTAAACACAAGACAAAAAAATTTGCAAATGTATTTCATTCTCATATTGGGAACTTCATCCCCATATTAGGAACTTCATCAGGGCAGAAAAATATATTATTTGTAAAGTACAAATTGCCAAATTATCAACAGCCTTCAGTAATGGCACTTGATTCTAAACATTAGGCGTCTCACAAAAGACGATGTATTCATATGTAGGCCTGTTTGTAACAGTTCACAAAGCTCCAATGATTACCAGGAAGACGGATCCGAATATGTTAACAAAAGTCGACGGGCAAATGTAATCTGTTGTAAGAGCCAAAAAACCTCCAATGAAATTCTGGAAGACGGATCCGTATAACACAATAAAAAAGCCCCACAGAAAAGAATCAATGGTCAAATGTGATTTAAAGCACCTCTATATCCACTATATATCCTAAAGAATTTCCAATGCTTCATAAGGTCCAGTGTAATGCACTATGCCTCATATTCACTCTAAGCAGGTACGAAGATTCCGCCACGTCATGACCGCAACTTCCTCTCTCTTCCGTGTTATCTTCCATTTGGCGTATGAATAGGAAGGATACTGGCTTAACATTTCTGATATGGTGAAACAAGCTTTGTATTTATTGCTCACTTGAGCTCAAATATGTTTTATACTCATTGCTGGTACACAATGCATAATTAGTTTTGTATGAATGTTTTGATTTGTATGTATTTGTAAAGGTGCTGTCATGTTTGTTTTTAATGTCTAGTTAAGTGTTTGCTTTGTGTGTTTTCTCTCTTTTCCTTTTTGTGTAGTTTTGTGGTCTATTGTGCTTGTTTTTAGTCCTGTGTCTTACGATTTGTTTGCAATAAATAAGTGTTTGTGTCATACTTTTACAGCCCTGATGAAGTTCCCAATATGGGAATGAAATGCGTTGGCTGGATTTTCTATATCTGATGATCTTTAAAAATTTGGAAGTTACTTTTCTATAAATCTTTGCTTTTTGGACTTCTTGAGCTGCGCACCCCCATTTGACAAAGTAGTTTTTGATCTGGAGCACAGTGACATCATACAACGGCTGGCGTAGGGGTAGTTTGCACAGCGAACTAATTTATTGGAACTGGCATGAGGTGCAGCATAGGAGGTCCGCCGGTGTTTCATTTGGATAATTGTATTACTGTATGTCTTCGCATACGTTTTACACACTGCCTCTGAGATAAGCCTTCCTGCTCATGCCAAGCTACCAGAGGGTTGAGCAGGGGTTATTTTAGGAGTGTCGCCCCTTATTCTGACTAGAAGCAAGGATCCCTATTTGGACAAAGGTGCAAACCATTGCCAACTAGAGACCCCCAGTTCTAACACTGCCTAACCCAAGACTGGTTTTGAAGTTATTGGGGCTCATCAGTAAGGTGCAGCGTGCTTCCAGTAGCACAGTTAACACAGGATCCACTACATGGCACATCCATCACACGTAGGGTGTTCCACTGAAGTGTACAAAAAAGTCAAGAATGGAATGCTAAATTTTGTCTCAGTCACAGGAATGCA